>NC_041728.1:23315206-24515206 GCF_004115215.2 Ornithorhynchus anatinus | reverse complement strand
GGAGTGGTCAGAATGGAGAGGAAAGAGTTGAGAGTGTGTGTTTGTGCAGCAAGGGAGGAGAGAGTGAGCAAAGAATCCAGACCGGTTATGATAGCTTGAGGTAGGAGGACTGAGTCCACAGTGCAGTCATCATGGTAGGAGGTGAGGACCGAGTTTGAGGGAGAGGGGTGTGGAAAAGATAGGTGCCAGGCAGATTGAAAGGTTATGGCCAGATAGTGAGTGGTGTTAGAGCTGGAGAAGTTAGGGATGCACCAGTATGTGGCTAAGGAAAGGCGAAGCTGGGAGGCAGCAGACTTTTTAAAAGTGAAAGAAAATGGATAGCCGGAAGGTAAGCGTTAACACGGATGTTGAAATCCCCCAAGGATCAGCACAGAAGGACATAAAAGACATCAAAATCTTTCAGAGATACCGAGGCGAAATCGGGAGAGTGGTTGATAATAGCAACTAATTGTTGTAGAGAGTGGTCAAGATGGATGATGTGGGATTCAGTGGCAGAGGTGAGGGCGAGAGAGACTGAAAGTGACATTTGGGGAAGAGAGCAGGCTACTTCTTTCTCCTTTCCCCCTTGAGATGATGATGAGATGATGATGGGCGAGAGGCAATTCTTGGTGATGGCAAGGAGGAGAGTGTGATTGAGTGGGCCAGGAACAGGTCAAGAATGAAAAGAAGTTTGTGGAGGGCAGGTTCCACTGATCACAGTGTAATGGAGCAGTGGGAGGGAAGAACAGTGGGTGAAGAGACCCAGGTGGCTGGGATACAAGACCAAGGAGTGGGAAGTTTTGGGGAGGGGGCATGGGGGAAAGGGCATGCTGGGGCAGGGCCATCTTTCCCTGCCAAATGTGGTAATCTCCCAAGATGGTCTAAAATTTGTGAAGGCTTTTGGTCTTTTCCGTTCCTTTAAAGGAGGGAGGGATGGAAGTGATTTATCTCCAAGTGGTTGTGATAGGAGTAATTAGCCTCGAATTCGTGGCTCAGGACCCTAGAATTTAGGCTTGTGGAGATCGGGGAGGGTGACCATGACTTACCTTCCAACTGCAGGAATGAAGGGCCACTGCCGATTTTAGTTGTCCTTTGGTTTGAAGACGATGCTGCCGACACTGAGACTGCATCCATGAGTAAAAGGTTCACTGAGAGAGATAGGCTCACCTGGACCTAGGAAAATACAGTCATTAAACCTTTTTTGGCCCCTTGGGAAGTGTTTGGCAAACCTTAGATAAAGTAGGGTACTGAGTTTTGTTAATATCAGGTTTTAACTTTTCTTTACTGTCAGGACCCAGTCCCCGAACTGATTCTCAAAAATTAACTTTGAATCTTTTCATTTCTAGTTTCAACACCTGTGACACCGCCCCCGGGGCCTTCTCAGCCGATCATGGAATTTTTCAGCTCCCACCGTTTAAATGATTCTCCCTCCCCAGTATCCTCCTCTAGTCACAGAGAAGTTCGGGAGGCAGTAGTTAATGAATTACCCCTTTCAGATGAAAACTTTCACCAGATAGAAAACATCCTTGACCTCTGGAGTGGCAGTCTGAAGGTATACTTGGTGGGGGTCGGTTCAGTGGGGGCATCTGTCTTGGGCTTTACAGCATCCCCCAGATTGACAGGGTGAGCATGGATAGTGTTGTATTCCAGGAATTTTTCTGGAAATGGCTCGCCAGGAGACTGGACATGAAAGCACTGATCAGTAATCTGGTGGTCACCCTTCAGTACCTAGAAAAAGAAAGCTATAATGCCTCTAGCAGAAATTATGAGTATTTGTGTTGTCTAGTGGCTCATTAAACATTGGCATGTTTTCAAAAACCGGCATTAGGGAACTGGATTTAGAAAAAAGGGGAAATCACTAATGGTAGGGGCTGGAGAAGATTATTTTCTCATGCATCATTAACTGGATTTAAGATAGGAAGCAAAGAGTAGGGATTAACAGCCACTTTTGGGGATGAAATGTGAATCATGTCTAGGAAAGAGCGCGGTCTTGGAAGTCAGAGGACCTGGCTTCTAATCTCGGCTCTGCCACTTGGCATGCTGTGTCATCTTGGGCAAGTCACTTAATTGTTCTGTGCCTCAGTTCCCTCATCTGTTAAATGGGATTAAATTCTACACCTTTCTACGTAGACTGTGAGCCCCATGTGTGTCCAACCTGATCATACTGTATCTACCCCAACACTTAGTACAGTGCTTGGCACATAGTAAGTGCTTAACAAGTACCATCATTCTTCTTATTATTCTTATCATATAATACTATTATAAGAATAATAATGGGATCCCCCAGGGATCAGGGCTAAGACTGGATAAGAAGAGGTGTCCAGTGACTTCTCCCAGTTTGCAGATAGCCCTTAAGTTTTTCCGTTTCCGAGATGCCAGATAGATTGGGATGAACTGCCCCAGAGCAAAAGCTAAGTGGGTCAAATGAGTCAGAGAAACTTAAACATGAGCAAATGTAAAATACTGCATCTCAGGGAGGATGATCTAAGTTACAGGTACACGTTGATGAAATCTGATGCAAAGCAGTAAGACATTGTGAAGATATAGACCATTCTTCCCCATTCTTGTTCTGAAGTGCAGAGGCAGCCCAAGACAGTAAACAAGGCGTAGTTATTCTACTAATGAAAGCATGACTCTGTAGCACAGCACTGCCCTCGGTAAGCCCAGGGCTGGACTGCTTTGCTTCCCAGCTCACTATGTGCTCCCCGTTTCACTTTGTAGCTTCTCTTAAGACCTCTCATTTCCTAAATGTGAGCGGCGTACAAAGCTTTTGTAATCCCCCTCCTTTTCTCTCTCTACCCTCAGTCCTTCAGGGAGCTCCTCTATTCATATGGCTGCTTCTACCACCTCAATGTGACTTGACTCCCAAATGCTCCTCTCTACCCATATCCCCTCTACAGTCCTTTCCTATTTGTGTAGCAAGAAATGGGTAGTCATTGGAGGCTTCTGAGGAATGGGGAGACTCGTTAAATGTCGCTCTAGGAAAATGATCTGGGCAGCAGAATGAAGTATGGACTGGGGAGAGGAGAGATGGAGATAGGGAGATCAGTGAGGAGACCAAGTAAACCAGAATAAGACAAGTGCTTGGACTAGCGTGGTGATTATTTGGGGCAAAAAAGCTGACAGGATTTGGCAGCAGCCTGAATATGGGGATTAAAAGAGAGTGTCAAGTGCTATCTGCAAGTTCTAAGTCTTTGAATTTGAGAGAGTGGAGGATGTTAGTTGTGTCAGCTATGAGGAGGAAATTAGGTTGCACTCAACATCTTCCCTCCTAACTTTCCTATTTCAGTTGCTGCTACCCCTCAACCTTGTTATCTTCCTAACTCTTCACTTTCTTTCAGCTCTCACATTCAGGGTACTAAATCCTGCCAGTTCTTCCTCCAAATCATTCCTCGGCTGTTTCTTCTCCAGCCAGGCAACCTGCTTCCAGCTCTCAGCATATCAGACTTAGACTACTGTATCCATTGGTAGTATTTACTGAGCACTTACTGAATGCAGAGCACTTGGGAGAGTTCAACAGAGTTGGCAGACACGATCCCTGCTCTCAAGGAGCTTACAGTTTAGTGGGGGGGCAGACAGCTCCCCCATTGGATTGTAAGTTTTCTGAAGACAGGGAACATGTGTTCTGCTTTTGTTGTACTCTTTCGAGTGTTTAATACAGTGCTTGGCACTCAGTAAATACCATTTGGTAGATTGGAGAGGGTTCAAAAAAGAATAACCAAGATCCGTGGGAATGGAGAAGCTCCCCTAGAAGGATACCTTGAAAATGTTAGGATTCCACTGTGGAAAGATAAAGGCAGAAGAATGACATGACCAAAGTTTACCAAGACCCTGAAGGGTGAGGATGGGAAAACTTGATGTTAAAACACCGGATTAGAGAACTGCTGACGCTTAGAAGTAGTCAGTTCAGAATAAAGAAAAGGAAGGTTTTGGGTTTTCTTTACACATTGCAGGTGGAAAATATCTAAAATTAATTTTCAAAGGAAACTGCAGGTTGAAAATATCAGTTTAAAAAGGAGTTAATAAAAATTCATAGATAAGGAGACTATAAGAGGTTGCTAGAGGGAAAAGTTAAAGTCTTTAAAATGAGTGTGATCCAATAATGGAATTGCTTAGGTTCTAATATATATTTGTTAGGAAATAGTTCTTTGCTTTGCAAGTAGAGCTGTTAGATTCTTCTAACCATGTTGGTTTCCGAATATATTTTGGGACTGGACTGTAGCTGTACTGTCTGCTCTGGAGTAGCCTCAGAGAAATCCTACACCTATTCAGATATTCTTAATGTCACTGTATTTCCATTTCAGACAAACATTTTGACTGAACTAACCAAATGGAGACTCAATATCATTAATCTGCACAACCTGGAAATGAGAAGGGAGAGAGACAAGCATGCGGCCCACGTGAGACAACTTTGCAATGAGATAGAGAACCTGAAGGAGTTGCTGCAGACTTATGAGACTTCTGTTGGGAGAAAAGATGAGGTATTCTCTTTCCCGTCTCCCTGTTTTCAAACTGAAGAACCATATTTCTGTCCTAGTAGTAATAGCCTAAGTGGCCTTATGGGCAAAGCACTGTACTAGGCAGGGGGAAAAAAATGTCAGTGAGACCGACAAACTCCCTGGCCCTTAAAGCCCTCACGATCTAATGTAATCCCTGGCTGAAAGTTGGTTTTGGGGGATCAGAAAAGAAAAATGAACCCCAAGCAACTCCTGCCCCGTCCCACATCCACAAGCGACAACAGTGGTATTTGGGTATTGGCCTGGAGCAGCTCTAAATTTCCCAGCAGCAAGGTTACTCGCTATGTGAATAGAGCTGAGAGTAGTACCTGGGTTCCAGCATACCCTGGCGCCCAGACTCCCTGTGCTCGGAGCAAAAATCCCTGTAGAAAAGATTCAAAGACCACATGGGTTAAAACCGGCGGAGCAAACCCAGTCCGAAAGACCTGAGAGAGCGAGAGAGCTGCCTTGCACATTGGCTCAAATTTTATCCCTCTCTATTCAAATCGCACACACATATACACATACCCACACACCCGCACCGGAGCAATGTTGGCCTCTTCCTTTTCTGCCCATCCAGTCTGCTGTGCAGAGTGTATGGGTGAGTTTGTAAAGACAGTCGTCTCTTCCACTGTGCATGCTCTGGGAGTCTCCCTCCCTCCCCCAGATGCCCTTGTCAGTCAGCATGGCAACTATTTTTGACTGGAGGCCTGAGTGAGGATGTTTTTATTTGGACTGGTTAAAATCCATCTTTCTCCTCATCTGAGTCTTTGCAAGGTGGAAAATACTTTAAAGATGTGACCTGTGTGTATTCTCCAATGAGCATTCTTTGAAGTTTTATTTATAGAAACCTTTTAAACAGCAAATAAAATGAACCCGAGGAAAGTTATTTTCACAGTAGTCTAAAGACCACTTTAACATCTTAAAACCTACTTTTTTGAAAGAACAAGGTTTTTTTTAATAGTGATTAAATGATTTCCCACTGTTTTCTCTTTATTTAAGATAATGGGAACATATCACGAGATTTTGTCTCATCTAATGTCCTTCTCGGTGCTCCACCTAACAGTTTAGCTTACTCATGAGATGCTTTTTACATCAGAGAAAAATCAAGCTAATATAAATCACTTGTAGTAACTTACTGCTGTTTAATTTTTTGTTGTCCAGAAATCACCAATGAAATAATGTCAATATAGTAAATGGCTTTAATAATTTACAGGTGATTTCCAACTTGACCCAAGCAATAGACAAGCAAAAGGAAAGAATAGAGTTAATGAAAAAATTCTCCCACTGGAGAATTCAGCACGTCGAAGCCAGACAGGAGGTACGTGGAAAAGACAGATGATGTCATAACCTCAAGACCTCTGACTTGGAACGGTTAAGGTTGTTCTTTGGAGCTCTTGTTGAAATCAAAGAATGACAGATTCCCTGCTTGATGACCGACAAAAGCCAAGTTGTTGAAATAATGTATGTGGAATGCTCACAAAATTTGTGGGCATCATTTCTTTTAGCTATGAAGAATTTAATATATTCAGTGAAAGGTTCTTCTAAAAATATCACTTTCTAATATACAAAGGACCCATTTTACCTTTATCAAGGCAGAATGGATTGAGCCTGCTGGAAGGACGCTTCTTTGTCCAAATTATACCCATTCTGATGAGTTAAAAGGTAAACCAAATAAGTTGAGCATTAGAATGGTCCTTCAGCCAAAAGATGTAGCTCTGCAAGTGATAGGATGGGGATGCATTGGCTCAAGAGATGAGGGGAGACTTAACTGTTGCTTTTTAGTTTTTGTCCATCTCAAAAAATAGGTCCCTGCATCCTTCTTATGAAGATAATTAAAAATGATGCTCCAGATCCCTCAGTAGCTTAATACATTTGGAAATACAGTTGGAAGGTGATGTTCAGCAACTAGATCACAGCCTAGAATTTCTTCTCTAAGACTCTGTTCAGTTTTGCAGGGCTCCCAACAAATAATCCATGTTAGCCTTCTTGAAAATGACTTTCTAAAATGGGTGAAGGCTTTTACTGAAATCCCTCTTCTACATTTTTAAGACATAGTTCTGAGAGAACAATAGTTTTCTCACTTAGTGCTCTAGGTGGTTTTTAAATGATGCCAACACTACTGTGACTAGATTTCTAGCATATAGGCTTCATGTCACTTAGCTACTACTCCCCATTTTTGAGGTGTGCCGTTCTGCTCGAACAGAAAGAAGCAGGCTTTCTGTCTCTTGGGGTGAATTTAGAACTCTGAGAGCAGACCTGGGAATGGATCCACTCTGTGGGGGCCCCGGCAGCTTTTCCCTAATCCCTAACTGGAAATCATGCTCTTCCCCGTACCTCCCTGCTTTTAGTTCAAAAGTTCCGGCCAGATGAGGGTGGAGAAGACAGCTGGATAAGTCACTTTTATTTTCTTGTCTGCATGACTGCGTAAACCATTCCTATCTCCTGCATATACAATGTTCTCAGAATTTGATGCTTCTCTCCTTTATTAAGGCATATGCAAATAAGCTGGCCCAACAGCAGTTCCACAAAACCTTAGTGAAGAAGGTGTGGAAGGCGTGGCACTCCACTATCGTCAAGCACTGGAAAGACAAAGTGGAGAGAGCTTGTCAGGAGAGAGCTGAAGAAGTGTGTGTCCAGATTTCTAACGACTATGAAGCCAAAATAGCAATGGTAAGATTTGTTCTCATGGTTAAGCGTGTTCCCTTCCTATGTGAACAAAAGGGAGTGATGGTTTCTCTTCGTACATTTTTTTAATGGTATTTGTTAGGCCCTTACTGTGTGCCAGCTAATCAGGTTGGACATAGTCCCTGTTCCACATGGGGCTCACTGTCTTAATCCCCATTTTATAGATGAGGAAACTGAGGCACAGAGAAGTTAAGTGACTTGCCCAAGGTCACTCAGCAGGCAAGTGGTGGAGCTGGGATTAGAACTCAGGTCCTTCCGACTCACAAGCCCATGCTCTGTCCACTAGATCATGCTGCTTCTCCTTGAGTCCTATCTCTACTCTTGAGGGCCTGTCAGAGGGTGTGGATCAACTTCAGAGCAACGCCATGTAATGCAGTCTGTATGCAAATGGACCTGTTTGGAGGACTAACTTTGTAGAGAACAGCAGGATTAAAGAACCCAATTCTTTTTAGCTTTTGGTGTTAAATTATATCATGGGCAGGTATTCCCCAATGCATTTGCTTCTTTTGTAAACATTAAATTACTTTGAGGGGTTTTTAAGTCTGAGTATGCAAATTGTGAGCCTTCCTCTAACAAGTTGGGCTGGTACTCAGGACAGAACACAAATTTGGTCTCCATACTCAAACTGCCTTCTGCTGACCCAAAAATTGTCACCCTCAACACCTCCCGTTCCACTGAACTTAACACATTCTTACCCTGTCCATTTGCCAGTCTCATACCACTGACCGACCGCCCTGGATCACTTACTAGATGCCAAGCACTGTTCTAAGCACTGGGGTAGATAGCAGTTTATCACCTACACACATTTCCCACTGGGATGATCCAGACTACTTATGAGCAGTCTAGATCTGAGAGTTTCTTACTGCCGGTGGGCCCCTTTATCAGAGGGAAGACCCTCTCGAAACATAGAACATTGTGTTTATTATTTTATCTTAAAAATAGATCCTTAATATTTTGATTATAGGGGATTGCTCTCATTTGTTCATAATATGAGCAAATTTGAAGAATAGCCCACCCTGGCAAGTGTTGTTGGCCTACTTCTAGGTAACTTTCTCATTTCCAGAGTTGACTTCTGTTGTTGCCTACATGAGTACCTAAACCGTTAGGGTCTCCTGAAGGCCCTGACATTTGAGTGCAACAAGGCTCTGTTGTGTTTAAGTAATGCAAGACTTTCGGGAAACTCGTGCTACGTTATCAGTTAAGGGGCACTGAGTTTCACCTCGCTGCCATCAAGCATAAGTGTGGATTTTGGAAGCTCACTGATGCACTCACTTTTCCCCTTCCCTAAAGGCTCACTGTTTAAAATTTTACCCAGCTATGGAGAGAGAACAAAAATGTGTTCCTCCACTGGGCACGCTGTAACCAGCCCTTAAACGTGGTCAGGCCAACACTCAAATATGTTGTTGGTCCACACATATACCTTGGGAGGCTCCTTTACTACGGAGAATCACCTCAGGAAATAGTTGATTATTCGCTTTTACTACTGGTATCTAAAATCCATTTTTGACTTTTCTTCTAGTTGAGTGACACTTTAGAGAGCACCAAAGCGGAGATCCAAAGGATGCAGTGTGAAAGAGAGCAGTTTGAAGAGTCAATGAAGAAGGCTTTCATGCGAGGTGTATGCGCACTAAACCTTGAGGCAATGACCATGTTTCAGAACCGAGGGGACCAAGGTCAGTGTGACAAAGTCAGATGAAAGAAAAAAAAAACAACTTTTCCCCAACTTTTGCTCTAGTGCCCTGCTGACTCCCCCTCGCCTGCTCACTTTCTCTCACCTGCTCACTCTCTTCTTCCTAGCTACCCAATCCCATGCTACCTTTGACACCTCCTGGCCTCGCTTCGCCTGCTTGCTCACCCCCATGAAAAAGCACACACACACACACATACACACACTCTTAGGTCTCATAGCGAACATTGACAAGTTTAACTTTTCCTATATTAAAGGATTTTTATAGTTCTCTGTCCTAACCCTGTACAAGTTTTTATATAATTTATCTGAAAGCAGAAGGATAAAATAATCCACACATTTTTGAGCAAGGTATAAGGGCAACAGAGAGGAACAAGGGAAAACCACCTAAAAATAGAACCGCCTTTGATCCTAAGACCCCACATACCATGGTCTGGGGCCCAAGTGACTTTTACTGTTGTTGAGGGTGTAAAGACAATGTCAGGTGAATATATATTCCTCTAATCTTTCCTCTCCTTTTCCCACACACGTCTCCCTAGTAAACATGTACTTAACCAAAGTCCATTTTGCCTCTTAATGAAGTAATAAGGATTCAGTTTTTAAAGTCTTTATCAGGTGGAGACATGAATGTACTTATTGCAAAAACATCTTTGTCTTTTGTTTCGTGTTCAGTATTTCCATGTTTGAGAGTCTCAGCTATTTACCTGCCAAATCCAACTAGTTATTATCTAATTGGTAACCTTTTGCTTTTTGTCTTTTAAGATCTGTGCTGTTCCATCTTACCTCTTAGGTAGTTGGTCATTTGTGTCTGCTTATTTTCTCCCAGTAGATTGTAGGATCTTTCAAGGCAGGGACTTTGTCTTCTAATTCTGTTGTACTCTCCCGAAAGTCTAGTACTGGGACCTGGAACCCACTAGGCTGCCAATAATTACTGTTAATGCTGATGATTGTAAGATATATATCTTCAAATATATATACACCCACACAGGGTTTGGCTAAAAGGCAATGTGGGGCTGACAGTCTCCATAACAGGACACATACTTGGTACAGGTGAATTGCCAGAAACAAAGTCAGACATGTTTGTCAGTAATGGGAAATATCTTAACTGTGTCCAAATCTGGTTTATCCTCCTAAATTATAAGCAATTTGAGGACAGGGATTATGTCTGCTAACTTTCCCAAGAGTTTAGTACAGGACTCTGCACCCAGGTGCTCAATAAATACTATTGACTGATTTATTGACAGACCATATTACCAAGAAGGATGAGCCCGGACCCAGCGGCTCAGGAAGAGAAAACTCTGTTCGTTTCGATTTTTCGGCATCAGCCCCCCTCCCGTCGAAAACAGCAACAGTCCCATCAGAGGAAATGGTAGGTGTCAACGTCATGGGATTCATTGTACCATCCCTGCCCAAGTTCCCCATGCTCTCTCTGGAATTAAGACGTTTTAAAATTGCCTCTGTGTTCCAGCTTCATTGAATGATTCTCTCAGCCCTTTTTCCCTGCTTAAGATTCTTACTTTCTGAAGAATAACTTGACTCTGTGCCCTGCGCTTTCTCACTGGAGTAGTATCAGTTAATGGTGGTCTTACTGTAGAAAAACTTGAGGAAAGGCCATTAAGCTGTGGGAAATATCTTGAAGTTTCTTGTTTCCAAATCAGGGCTTGAATATCCCATATATTTTATAATGGTACTTGTTTAAGCGCTTACTCTGTGCCAAGCACTGTTCTAAGAACTAGGGTGAATACAAGTTAATCAGGTCGGACACAGTCCCCCTCGCACAGTCTAATTGGGAGGGAGTGGGATTTAATCCCCATTTTATTGATGAGGTAACTGAGGAATAGAGAAGTTTAAGTGACTTGCCCAAGATCACGCAGCAGATTGGTGGCAGAGCAGGGATTAGAACCCGGGTCCTCTGACTACCAAGCCCGCCTTCTTTGTGCTAGGCCACGCTGCTTCTCATTTGCAGAGCTGTCTGTAAACGTGCCCAGATTGCTAAGGTGCATAGATCCGAATGTCGGCGCACTGAAATAAACACAGCTGTGTTTATTTTTCATGATTACACATTTTGGTTTGTGCTCTCATATACAAATGATCTCATTTAAATAAGCATAGTGAATGTGTTTGAATTTGCTTATTTGGTTCTCTCACTGCAAACAGGATTGGATTTTTCAAATTTAGCTGTCTGCTGGGTGGCCACTCATTCCTTTTGTGTGTGCCGGAATAGGTGCAGACTTTTCAGTGAAAATATGAACAGCCTAAGCAGCCAAGACTACACTCAGTTTTGCTATAACCTGCTTTTTCCTTTAAGTGTTTCAGGCTGTGGGCAGGGAATGTGTCTTATGCCTTGGTTGAACTTCCCAAGTATTTAGTACAGTGCAAGACCTCAAAACCTACTGCCACTACTATTAGGGATTTAGGAAACGCCTGTCTGAAAAAGGGAGCCAGTTTGATTAAAGAGCTCCATGCTGTTAGAAGAAATGGCTTATGTGAATGTGTGCGGCATGAAACTGGCTGTTTTACAACAGCACAAGTTTTCCTTAATACCACCCTCAGGTTACAAGACAACTTTGTATAGCCTGATTTCATGTGTGAGATTGTGGTTGCAGGCACACCTTGTACAGAAATTTAGCAGTACATTTTTTAAGTGTGACACTGGTTTTTTTCCATAATTTTTGACCACCAATCTTTTAGGATTGAAAATGCAAAATGAACTGCAACTCTTCTGTTTCCCTCAGCAACTTAGCCACTTGTCCTGAAACAACCCATGATTACTTGTATGGTAGAGTAGTGCCTTAACCTTCTTACACTCATAAGCTTTAAGGGTCTTTTAATAATTTTTATGTACTCGTATCTTTCAATGAAGTTATTCACTTTTAGGATGAAGCTGTCACCTTTAAGTAAAAGAATTCACTCTGAAGATCTCAGTAAAATATAGAAACACAATTGCCTGATCCCCAAGGCAAGTTTGAGGTGCATCACAAAATATGCCATGCCTTCCCCAAGTATAAATTATCTTGGAGGCTAACATTTGCAAAGCAAAAATGTGAGGCTTTAAAAGGAACAAATAATAATACATGCATATTTAAAACACAGATGGGAAACTGATGCTCATTTTTTTTTTTACAGTACTTCTTTGTGTTTTGTTTATAGCTTGGGCCCCGAGTTGTGACATCTGTTCAGCAGAAGGCAGGAAGGACAATTACAGCCCGGATCACAGGGAGATCAGACTTCAACCCAAAGACCAGTAGAATTAGTAGCAGTTTAGCCGTAATGGGAGTCTCACCTCCAATGAGTTCTGTTATTGTGGAAAAGCATCACCCAGTCACTCAGGTAACTCTAAATGTGTTGAGCTTTACTAAATAAGTAACGTATCCAAAACCATTATATCTCTGAGCTTGTGTCCCAAAAAACAGTTTATAGAAAACCATTGTACTTGAAAGAAAATCAAGAACCCTGCATGCTTGGCATTGTACCATTCTGTTCACTGTCATTGTTGAAACGTTTTTGAAACCTTTACTGATTCTTTTGGTTGCTTCCAGCCCTAACCTCCTCTTCTCTGGCAATGTACTAATTTCATAAGGAAAGTTCCTGCATAGTCAGATCAAAATTCACTGAGTGGAGCCAGGAAGGGTACAGTGGATTGAAAGCAATCAGCATTATGGCTGTTGAACCGCTGACCAACCCCAGGCTATCGGTGGTAATTACTGAGCACTTATTATTTGTAGAGCATTGAACTAGGCACTTGGGAGAGTTCGGTACAACAGAATTAGCTGACATGATCCCTGCCCATAAGAAGCTCACAGTCTATGCACTGCTGCAGATATTCTCAAGAAAGCTTGTCCTTTCTGTTAAAATAAACCCTTTGGTATTTATTTCCTTCCTTATCTGTATTCTGATGTCCTCTTGTGGCTAGTTAACTTTAAGCCAACCAGCAAGGAAAGACTTCCCCAGATGGAAGGAAAACAGTGTGTCCGGATCGGAGAGAGCTTACCTTGATTAGGCAGAAGTGATGAGCCACTGGAGCCATCCTCCACGCTGCCCCTCCTTTCTATTTGCTAAATGATCCAAATTGTTAGCCAGAAAACCCCTTGGGGAATAGTGTCGCTGTCTTCCTTCTGGCTGATGGTGATTGAGAGTCAGGATATCAGGATATTTATGTCAATGGAAGCCCTTCAGGCCCAATCTTCCGGGAATGTAACTTTGGAGGGATTTAGCTGTACTGAACTGAGACGGTGGATCAAGACCTGCACAAGACAGGAGGCAGAGAAGGAAAACAGCTCAATCAGAGGGCTTTTAGGCAATGTCAAGCTGTCTCGACACTAGACACAGTAGAATTGTGTCAAATATGACATTATTTGAGGCCCAAAAATGCAATATTAGCCCTTTATTAAGTTGAGGTGTGTAAAAGTTTGTGCATTTTGCTTGGGCTTTCAAAAAAAAAGCATAAGATTTGCTCTCGATTTTGCTGTCAGTGAACAATTGAACAAAAAAGCACAGAGGGGATAGGGAGTCACAGCATAAACTAGCCCCTTCCCCCCACTTCTGTTTCCCATTTTCCTACTAATGGAAGAGGGGAATTAGGACGAAACCTATGAGGAAATCAGAAGGTCCTTGCAAGGTCCTCCAGGAGTTGAGAGGCCTGCATCATCCCATGCCTCTGGACAAAGAAGCATTTAGACTAAAAGCCACTAGAAGACAGGCCCTGGGACTTGCAAACTCACGGTATTTAGCAGTGGCATAATGCCACTTGCAAATAGATCCTTAATAGATTGTTGTCCTTCGAATTCAAAGATGGTATCTCTGATGGTAAAAGGTCACGGAGTACTCTCAGCCAAACTGCGTACACAAACGCTATCCTTCGTTGGGCTGTCATACTTGATTTTTGCAGCACTTAGTGCTGTTTCCTTTGCCTCTTTATCTCACTCTTTAGATAGCTTTTTCTTGAAGAAAGTCACTCCTCTTGATAGCAGTGCACCTGCCTGATCTATCCTACAGGTGACTCTCTCAGTTCTAAGCTTTAAGTTCCCTTTTGTGAACAGGGAACATGTCTACCAGCTCTGTTTTGTTGTACTCTCCCAAGCGCTCAGCACAGTGCTCTGGACTTGGTAAATACCATTGATATGATTATGCTGGGCTGCAGCACTGTCTGAGACTGTGTCATACTGTGTCTTTAGATCATTTTCTCTGCCCTCCTAGCTTTCGGTTTCCCACTTTCAAGTCTCCAGTTGTTTGGGGCTCATTCTCTTCACATCTCACCTAGCGAATTTGTGTTAAGGTGAGCCTAGCTTCGATGCTTAATGAATGCTTTTACTATTGAACTAAGCTGTTTCATCTTGAAACCCATCTCCACTCTCCATTGATTGACCCGTTTGTGTTCTGCTGCTAGAAGCACGGAAACTTGAGTACCTCCCCCAGCTTCCTGAGTTGCTGTTATGCTTCCTTTTTCTTTTGCAGAAAAGAGAGATAGAAAGCAAGCAGTTCTGTATCCCTTAGGAGCAGAAATCCATATTCCATCCCTCTTTAGAGCAGGAGGGAGAGTAGGCAAATCATTAAGAAAATATCTTTAGCCCCTCTCCCTCTGTTCACTCTTACCTGCCAATATTAGGTCATGGGGTAGAGAGTCGGGCAACTCTTGTCTGCTGTGCATCTTGCCAGGTGTTTCTGCCCTCATGTTAGGGGAGTAGCTCAGTCTGAGACCAGCTGGCTCACAAGCAGTTAGGGGCAGGACACAGGCTATTATCAAGCCCCAAAATCAAGCAGAGATCCTAACGCATCTCCCAGGAGCTTGGACAAATGTCTGAAAAACATGCACACTCCTTGTGTTTCAGAGAGGGGTCAGAGTTGGGGAGGGTCTACCTCCACTTCACAGGGTGCTGGGTGGGAATTTCTCCCAGAGCACGTGTAAGTGCTCTGAGCACCCAAAGGAGCTACTTGTCCCTTGTTTGGACCTGAACGATGCCTGTCAACCTTCACCACATCAGAGGGTGTACCCCTTTCTTGGGGGAGGGGATGGCGGTGGGGGAAAATAACTTCAGAAGCTGGAAACTGACTGTTTTCCATGGATGGAATGGAAGTCTTAAGTTAAATCACCTTTTTATAATACCATCCTCATTACAGGGGACAATAGTGTTGCTATTTTAAGGGGAAAAGAAAAGTGAAGACACTCAGAGGTCAATCAATGGATGAAAGTCATCAGACTTGGGATTCTAAGTAGAATTCTGTCTTCAGGCACAGTTATTTTACTCCCTCAGCAGTGTGAAATGTTCATTCAATAACTGAGGTTAGCTTATGGAGAAGCATACACGATTTGCACGCTGCCTGAAGGGATTTATGCAGAGTAAAATGAGGAAACTACAGCTAACCCATCTCCTTGCAGCAACACTGATGTTTTACTTTGCAGAAGTGAGGCGGATTGTTTGTTTTAATAGATTTTTAGTGTGCTGTAGCTCCATCTGCTGGACCCATAGGTATTCTTAGAAATCTAGAGTATCAAAACGCTTGGTCCTTTTAAAAACTACTTCTTTTGCTTTCCTTTCCCCCACAGAAATTCCTCTGACAGGTATCAAACAAAATGGATGTTCAACATTATCTTTCTCTCTGTGTGTATGCCAGTTTTGCTGCAATGCAGTGAAAGGAGAACCCTGCTGAGGGGAGGAAAAGGAAAATCTTTTATAAAATGCAGTTTAGGGAAGTTCTTCTTTACTTATAGAAGTAACAGCAGAAGTAGGTAATAACAAAGAGCCTAGTTCCCTCCCCAAAGGAGCTTACATTCTATCAGGGGAGACAAAACATAAAAATACTTACAACCAGAATGGTCAAAATAATTGAGCTGATCTTCGTTTGCTCCTTAGAAATACTCTATATGAGAAAGATAAGGAATTCTGAATTCATTTTTTTCAGTCATAATCTAAAATAGGGAATTAAATTTTTAGGATGTCCAAATTATTTAAAACAGGAGTAATTTAGATTCAAGAATAATGCTCTAACCAAATGGGCAGATGGGTTTGAGAACGCGTATTCTGTGCTCAGCGGATCTGAAAAAGCCAAGATTTTGCAGCAGGGAATTCTATGAACAGTCCAGGAGGAAAAGGTCTTTTGTAAAAGAACTACTGTTATTACATTCTTTTGGATAGCTGACATCAGAACTCTTAGTACAGTGCTTTGCACAGTGTAAGCGCTCAGTAAAAATTACTAAATGAATGAATGTGCATAATGAGCTGCTCATATCTAGCATACAAGAGTGCAGCAGGGCTTATTGGAAAGAGCACGGGCCTGGGAGGCAGAGTACCTGGGTTCTAAACCTAATTCTGCCACTTGCCCAATATGTGACCTTGGGCAAGTCCCACCGCCTTTCTGTGCCTCAGTGTCCTCATCTTTAAGTGGGAATTACAAACTCGCCCTCCTGTTTAGACCAAGTCTGATGAATAACAGGGTCTGTCTGACCTGATTATCTTGCATCTACCTAATAAAGTTCTTAGCACTTAAGTACTTAATATCACCATTATTAATAACAAATGAACCTTTTTGTCTTTCCTGAACCTCTCTCCTGAAAAAGATGTTTTTTAACAAATCCCTAGAGGTTAAAGTTCTCCTATTTTGGATGTCTCATGTAAAGTACTCACCTCTTAGAAATGTAACTCCACGTGACAGTGGTGGCGGAAAGAGAGTGGGTGAAGGACATCAAATAAGCTGCTCTGTTGAAGTGCCCAAAGGTTCTCTCTCTCAGGGTAAAGTTGCACCCTCTGGACCCAAGCCAGACCTTGGAGGAACAAGTTCAGGGTGGGAGTCCAAAAAAAAAGGCAAGAATTTCCAAAGAGAGAGTGAGTCCTCCTCGCTCAAGGCTTCCCACCCCTCTGCATCAAGGGAATGGGAACAGGTAGGAGGCTTGGACACTACAACGGATGCCCACTCTCCATGTCCCCACTGAGATATCTGGACACTTTCATATCTGCTCCACAAAGAACAGGGTCCTCAAACCCATCTAATAATAATAATGTTGGTATTTGTTAAGCGCTTACTATGTGCAGAGCACTGTTCTAAGCGCTGGGGTAGACACAGGGGAATCAGGTTGTCCCATGTGGGGCTCACAGTCTTAATCCCCATTTTACAGATGAGGGACTGAGGCCCAGAGAAGTGAAGTGACTTGCCCACAGTCACACAGCTGACAAGTGGCAGAGCTGGGATTCGAACCCATGACCTCTGACTCCAAGGCCCGTGCTCTTTCCACTGAGCCACACTGCCTGCGTGGCCATAGGCCACACTCCCCAGAGTGACCCCACACCTCCCAGGAGTTATCCCGAGCCCCCAGGCCACTGTCCAGCCAGTGGAGCGGTGCCCCCTTCCTCTCTCCCCACAGTAGCACTGAGGGGAGAGGTCACTTTTTCCTTCCCCTGATCTGGACAACTGAAGCGAAACTTGATTTTGATGATATCTTATTGGATCTCATTTCTACTTTTCAGCAAACCATCTCTCAAGCCACTGCAGCAAAATACCCTCGGATTGGGCACCATGGAGCCAGTACCACGCACCTGAGACCGGGCTCCAGCGGAAGAGCTCAGAGCCAGTCTCTCTCTGCGGTTCAGTCCATAAAGGTGGTTGAGTAACTGGAACAGGCACTATCATTCTTCTCATTGCCCCTTCACCAAGGAATTCCCCAGGATTAGGAACCTGGTAGTTATGTGGATTCAGCACGTTCCCCTTTTCAAAATCACACTAGAGACTTGAATAGAAAATTTGTTTGCAAAAAAAAAAAAAAAAGTAAATCCTTCCCCCTGAAACTGTGGGGAATTTATTTTAATGTTAATAAAATTTTTTTTAAGAAACGTTGACTGTTTTTTAACCAAAGTGATGGATGGTTGTGGTGGTATGTGTCTGGAGAAGAAGTAATGGTGCTGCCCAGTTTCCTCTCTTCTAACTTTTTGACAGTGACACTGTCCTGGGGACAGAGCAGGGCACCTACTGAACTCCCATAGAGCCGCTACCACCAGCACATTTGGGTTCCCGGTTCCTCCCCGTTCTCTCTCCTGCCCATCTCCCCCCACCAGCTTACGTGCCGCTAACTTATGCTAAGTTAGCTCCGGCATGTTTAATTTGTAACTTAACTTTTCTCACAGGGTTCTATGTATCCCTACCTGCATTCAGACTGTGGGCCAGAGAGGGACCTTGTCTCTTCTAATGATAATAATTATGGTATTTGTTAAGCGCTTATTATGCACCAGGCACTCTACTAAGCGCTGGGGTGGATCGAAGCAAATCCAGTTGGACACAGTCCATATTCCACACAAGGCTCACATTGTTCATCCCCATTTTGTAGGTGAGGTGGCAGACACAGAAAAGCGACTGGCTTGCCCAAGGCCACACAGCAGACCAGTGGCTGAGCTGGGATTAGAACCCATGACCTTCTGACTCCCAGGCCTGTGCTCTATCCACTATGCCATGCTGCTCCTCTAATGATCTTGTACCTATCCCAGCACTTAGCACAGTGCTCAGTAAAGTGGTTAAATACTGTCTCCAGGAGATTGCAACTGTCTCCGGGAGATGGGCAGGCCCTTCAGCCAGCGTAAGCCTTAAGTGGGACAGGGACTGTGTCCAACCCCATTATCTTGTATCTACCCCAGTGCTTAGAACAGTGCCCAGACTAAGCACTGAACAAACATAATGATGGTTACTGCTTGCAGCTTCAGGTCTCTGCTCCCACAACCCATCCACTAATGATGGTTACTGCTTGCAGCTTCAGGTCTCTGCTCCCACAACCCATCCACAGCCTTAGCACCCCCAAGGAGGAGCAGGGAGTCTCAAGATTCGGAAGGGATGACCCTAACCTGCCCTGTGGCCTGAAGCCAAACCAGGATGGGGTGGGGAAGGGAGTTGGGGGGGCAAGGCCTGGTCTAGGGGAGGCAGTAACTAGGTTCTAGTTCCAGCTCAGCCATTTCCCTGCTGTGAGACCTTGCGCAAGTCACTTAGCCTCTGCTTGCCCCAGTTTCTCTGTCTGTAAAATGGGGATAATAATCCTGCCCTCCCCCAACCTCCACCTCAAAGGGGTGTTATGAGGACTAAATTGAGAAACAGTGTGACATGCTTTGGTAGTAAAAGCACTAAACAGAATTAAGGTGGTATTGTTAACAGTTAACATGGTTATTTCCAAATGGAGCAGTCTGGTGCAAGACAGACACAAAAGTACTAGAGAACTTGCAAACAATGCAGACATCTGGGGTAGCAGCCATCATCTGCATTGTTTCCTAGAGACCCTGAACGTATTTATGGTGAGACAGACCTTAGAAGGAATCACATTTCTAAAATAAAAAATTTCTAAAATAATAGTTGGTTTTAATAAGAACTCACCTGAAACTCTTTGTTGCTCACCCTGAGCCCAGTCTGTATGGAATCTGAAATTAAGAAAACATGGTGAGCACCTGTGAATTTGTTAGTTACAATAAACAACAAAAAAAGTGACTACAGTCATTTTAATGTACACACAGATGTGGATGCCAGAGAAAAATCTTCCTTGGGGACAAGCTTTTCTCCAAGTGGCCTCAATGAATAAATATTTTGGCCTTCTATGGCCAACTCGGTGCTTCCCAGTCTCACATGTATCCGGGTAGGGACCTGGGGGCGAGGACCCAGGAAACACTACAGCAGGACATAGTGACCTAAGGAATATGTGGGGGTCCCAAGCCCATCCAGCCAATCAGTGGTGGAGCCCAAGTGAGAATCCGCCTCTGATTCCAAGAATCCCTATGAGTTTTGCCATGAGGTGTTTTCTAGGCACAGAAAGGGTAAGGAATCATCCCTGCGATTTCAACTAAGCCAGAGCCTTTTTCAAAGCTCTGAGATTATTTAATCAGCGGGAAGGTGTCATTTACTCATGATTGAGTAACTCCGAACTGCTACATGAAATTGCATTAACCTTTACAACGGGCTGAAATTGTTCTGCAAGGCTCCAAGCGGGAATCGGGGCTTTAGATGAAAAGCGTCTGGAGCAATGGCAATTAGGATAATGAACAATTTGACCTTCTGGTAACACTACTGGGAAAAACATTCAGTGCGTCTGCATTACATGGCAGAGAACTGGGAGAGCGCCAGCAAGGGGCTACAAGTGGTGAGAGACCCGGCCGGTCCATCCTGAGGGGCCAGCCTCCGCTACAGGGGCAAGGCAACATCCCCACGGAGGCCTGAACACCTACCTGTCCTTCACGGGGGAGTTTAGGGTGGGATAGTTTTGCATGGGTCTCTTCAACCACACCTGCTTGTCAGTGGCATCATCTCCCAGACTCAGAGCAGTGCTGCCCTTGTCTATTTTTTATGAATTTGTTAAGCGCTTACCATGTGCCAGGCACTTTACTAAGCACTGGGGTAGCTACTCTCCCAGTTCTTTTGCCTTGAGCCTACAGGACGGGATCTTCTGGATACCTCTGCTTCCTCGGTCAGTTCCGCTCCCCTCCTCCCTCTTGGATGCACCTTTAAAAAAGATGAGAATAAACGTGACTTTTTTTTTGAAAGGAGGGTTGGACCTCCACAGGGGCACCAGACACAGCTCCCAGCAGAAGGAACAGTTTCTTGCTGGGAGCCCGGGGCTCCTCTTGGCCTCTGCTGATTCCTCCATAGCAGGAAGAGCAGCAGCAGCCTCAGCTCCTGATGAGCAAGGTTGGAGAAAGGAACTGATGTGGGCTCAGGGTCCTGCTACTGAAGAGTTCTCCTTGGTGAAAACACAAAAGCAAAAAGGCATCACCCAGAAAAGTCAGGAACGCGGACTACTTCAGCATGAATAAAAATGATAGGAAGGTGGTTACTTCTCCACTGTAGGCCCTCGTCTATAAGTTCACTGTGGGCAGGGAAGACTTCTACCAACTCTGCTATGTCGTACTCTCCCAAGTGCTTAGTACACTGCTCTGTACTCAGTAAGTGCTTGATAAATACCACTGATGAACTGATTGATTGTTAGGGCAGTTTGGGTCGGAGGCCACCCTGCATGGAACAATAGGAGCTGAAGGAGTAACAACAGTAAGGTGAACTGCTATCATATTGTTCGTGCTTCTAAATTTCAATTTTTGTCCCTTTAGACTATAATCTTGTTTTGGGCAGGGAACAGGTCCATTAATTCTGTTGTTCTCTCCTAAATGCTCAGTATAGGCGCTCAATAAATATCATTGATTGATTGACTAACATTTGGTTTGGCTTTTCCCTACCTTCCCCTCCCCTCTCCTTAGACTGGGCCAGCTGTGGGAGCCAAGGATATGTCAGCATTCTTATATTCTCCCTAGTGCTTAGCACAGTACTTCATGCCCTGCTCAATAGATGGTTGTGTCTTTAAGAGGCTATAAAAGACAGAAAGCATCTCAGGGTAGGAAAGAGTTGAAACTGGACTAATTTCTCACCCTGTTGTTCCCGCGTTGAGGAGAAGGGGAACTCATTTAGAGTATGGAGAAGAAACAGAGCCTTGGATTGCTGAGCCTAATCCTACAGGAATTTGAGCAATGAAGGATTTTGGACAGTCACGTTGTCAACCCAACTCTATTCATGAGGAATATTTTTTGAGAAACCACAGTATGGACAGAGATGCTGCTCCCATTTCTTTGGTTTGTTCTTTGTTTCCAAAATGGGTTTGTTCTCATTCTACCCCAGAAACTGAGGATAAGGTGAAAACCGTCGATCCACTACGAAGTCAGAAAATTAGCTCAGCCCCCAGGCTCTTCAAACTGAATTTGAGGTCTACATTGCTGGATTCAGTCTTTTTTAAAAAATGGTATTTGTTAAGTGCTTACTATATGTTCTAAGTGTTGGGGTAGCTATAAGTTAATTAGGTTGGACACAGTCCCTATCCCACATGGAACTCAGCCTAAGTGGGCGGAAAGAACAGGAGGAGAGAGTTGCAGAGAAATTAAGTGACTTGCCCATGGTCACAAAGGAAGCATCTGGCAGAGCCAGGATTAGAATCCAGGTCCTCAGACTTGCAGGTCTGTGGTCTTCTGATGGGGCCATTCAATCTTGTACAAGGCAAGGGAGGGGAAAGGAAGGAAAGAAGGAAGTGGGTACATTTCTTAGAGGATATAACCTTAAATTATTTTAACTCTGCTAGCTCTCTACAGTGCTGATCATGGGGAAGTATGATACCAAAACCAAATCCTTTATCGTCAGTGTCAGAACGACAAACGGAAGTAAAGCCAAGAAGGCGTGGGCAGCACTCCACTCAGAATCACGATAAGGGGCAGTTCTGGAAACCGAGACAGTCCAGTTTACCCAAACAATCAGTGGCATTTATTGAGCGCTTACTGTATGCACAGCTCTGTACTAAGCCCCTAGTACACAAGGACTAAGGTTGGGGTAAAAGAAAACCTAAAGGTGCGATAACCAGAAGCGCAGAACAATGCCACGACTTGAGGAAGTAGCCAAGAGAGACCCCAACCCTCTGTACCCCAACAGACAGTGCCACTCCAGATAAGAAAAGCCTTGCAAGACCTTCTCCGGTCACCCACCGTGTAACACGTGTGTCGGGCCAGGAAATTCTTAGATCACAGTTAGACGATCGTGATGTGGTCGAACCCGACATCCACAGCCTCCCATGGGACCCTTAGCACCGTGTTGTGCAGAAGGGGTAAAACTGAGAATGGATCCTGAGGTTTGGTCGTGAATCCTAGAGGGAAAATTAGGTGGTCAAATTTAATGAGCAGTACGTTTCAGATGGAGGAGGAGCCGGAGCACATGCTGTGAGATGTAGTGCTTTGGACGGGGGATCGTAATGATAACAATAATAATAATAATAATTGTGGTATTTGTTAAGTGCTTACTGTGTGACAAGCAGTGTTCTAAGAACTGGGGTAGACTCAGTGTAATTTGGTCAAAGTCCCTGTCCCGAATGGGGCTCACAGCCTTAATCCCCATTTTACAGATGAGGCAACTGAGGCACAGAGAAATTAAGTGACTTGCCCAGGGCCAAACAGACACTTGGCGGAACTGGGATTAGAACCCACGTCCTCTGACTCCCACGCCCGTGCTCTTTCCACCAGGCCATGCTGCTTCTCGTAGGGGATGTGCATATGGAGAGACCAAGCTGAAATAGTTAAGCTTAAGTTAAGAGGGTGCCGGAGGTTGTTGGTCTTGGGGATGCTTCACTGCTTCTCTTTAACAACCAACTGCACAAGATTCCTCATCTCTGCATTCCTTTTTGAGGCAGAGGGAGCCCTCAAAACCCAGGATTTAAATGTTAGGGAGGAGGAGCAGCATGGCGCAGTGGAAAGAGCACGGGCTTTGGAGTCAGGGCTCATGAGTTCGAATCCCAGCTCTGCCACTTGTCAGCTGTGTGACTGTGGGCAAATCACTTAACTTCTCTGGGCCTCAGTTCCCTCATCTGTAAAATGGGGATTAAGACTGTGAGCCCCACGTGGGACAACCTGATTCCCCTGTGTCTACCCCAGTGCTTAGAACAGTGCTCTGCACATAGTAAGCGCTTAACAAATACCAACATTATTATTATTATTAGGAGGAAACAACATAGCCTATTGGAAATGGCGTGGGCGTGGGAGTCAGAGGACCTGGGACGTCACTTAATGTCTCTATTCCTGTTTCTTCATCTGTAAAATGGTGATTAAATCCTATTTCCTCCTACTTAGACTGAGTCCCATATGGGACAGGGACTGTGTCCAAGCTATCTTGAAATACCCCAGCACTTAGTGCAGTACTTAACACATAGTGAGTGCTTAACAAATACCATTATAAAAAAAAAAGTAGAAAGGAAGGAAGGAAGGCTCAATCCAGCTCCCCACAGTCAGACCTGGAGAAAATCATCCCCTTCAGCTGTGACATTAACTGGCATGTGCAGCCCCAGCCTGG
This sequence comes from Ornithorhynchus anatinus, assembly GCF_004115215.2. Lineage (NCBI taxonomy): Eukaryota > Metazoa > Chordata > Mammalia > Monotremata > Ornithorhynchidae > Ornithorhynchus > Ornithorhynchus anatinus. The sequence goes on along the minus strand of NC_041728.1, from coordinate 24,491,530 downwards.
CTCCCTCCCTCAAGGCCAGGCCTGTCGCAGGGCAGAGACCCAGCTGAGAGGAGCCCCTACCTGCAGATTTTCCCCATCCCCTGAGGGAGGGGCAGCACCCACATTGCCCTTCCTTCCCTGTTCCAGTTACCCTCTCTGTGCCTTGCTGATCACACCGGTGGGGAAAGGGTCCTAGGTGCCACTCCAAGCCCCAGGGATGACAGCCCAGCATGATCTTTCCTGGCTGAGTCACCGTGGATGGCTTTCCTGGCTGAGTCACCGTGGATGGCTTTGTGACACCCCACCAGCCTGTGGGTGGCAAAGATGGTCACCTGGGCGGGGTGGGGGTCTGTGGCCTTCTAGTCCTTACGCTCGGGACTGTTCTGGAAGACGCCTTCGACTCGCCCTCACGACCGCCACCCAAGATTTACCACACTTCCCCGCCACTGCTGGAGAACTCCACCTCCACTCATATTTCTCATTGCTGGGAGAATTCCTCAGGCCAGACTTACAAACAAGTCCCGGCCCACACAGCTGTTTTACAAGCCCATGTCCCTTCCCAAGAGGAGCCAATGAGACAAATGAAATTAATGTCCTTACTGCCCGGCTTCCGACTGGGCTAGCCATTGGGAGGTTCGAGGTTACGGATCCCCAGGTAGCCCCAACGCACCATGTCCCTCGCTGGTGGTAGCAAGCCTGTCCGTGCCTGGATCTCTGTCCCACTATAGGCACTCACTGGGGCAGTATGGGGTGGGGGTGGAGGAAGAACCCCAGTCGAGAGTTATCCCAAAAAGCTCCAAGAACTTCAGGGTGCAAGTCAACCTTAGAGCCCTTGCCCAAGGACCTGAGACATCTTGTGCAACAATGGCAGCTCCTGCAGACACCAAATCCTGCCTATTCAATCCATCAATCAATCAGTTGTATTCATTCATTCAAGAGTATTTACTAAGCGCTTACTATGTGCAGGGCACTGTACTAAGTGCTTGGAATGTACAATTTGGCAACAGATAGAGACAAGCCCTGCCCAAAGCGGGCTCACAGTCTAAATGGGGGAGACAGACAGCAAAGCAAAACGGAACAAGAAAGACAACATCATCAAGATAAATAGAATCAAGTAGATATACACCTCATTAACAAAATAAATAGGGTAATAAATAATATATACACATGAGCACAGTGCTGAGGGGAGGGGAAGGGGGAAGAGCAGAGTGTGGGGGGATTAACTGAGTGTTTACTGTGTGCACAGCACTGTACTTAGCACGAGAGTACAATGCAACATACAATGCAATGTACTCCCTGCCCACAACAAGCTGATAGACTAGAGGAGATTTAGAGTCTCAGATCCTCATGGATTCAGAGTTTAAATGATACTAAAATTAGAGCTGAATGTAAACAGCTTCTAATTAAAGGGATGACAATTAAGTTACAAAGAAGCTTGACCTAGTGGAAAGAGCACAGACTTGGGAGTCAGAGGACCTGGGTTCTAACCTCAGCTGGTCCACTCGCCTGCTGTGGGAACTCGGGCAAGTCACTTGACTCTTCTGTGCTTCAGTTTCCTCATCTGTAAAATGGGGATTCAATAACTGTTTTCACCCTTGCTAGCCAGTGAACTCCATGTGAAACAGGGGCTGTTTCTAACCTGATTTAACTAGTATCTATCCCGGCACTGAGCACAGGGTCCGACACAGAGCAAGTAGCTAACAAAGACCACAGAATTCAAATAAAACCCTTTACTCCAGAGCTATTAGAAAGGTCTCTGATACAAACCACTTGGTACCCCTGCCGGCTCTGAGCCCGGGCTTGGGAGTCAGAGGTCATGGGTTCGAATCCAGGTTCTGCCACTAGTCAGCTGTGTGACTGTGAGCAAGCACTTCACTTCTCTGTGCCTCAGTTACCTCATCTGTAAAATAGGGATTAACTGTGAGCCTCACGTGGGACAACCTGATTACCCTGTATCTAGCCCAGCGCTTAGAACAGTGCTCTACACATAGTAAGCGCTTAACAAATACCAACATTATTATAAACACTTTGTGGGGAGAGCGGCATTCTGAGAACATCGTCCTCAGGAATGTGTGCTGGAGGAGAGATCGACCCCACATACGCCCATTACTCAGCCTTGGGCAGCACTAATACTCACACCTTTCCAGTTTCTCGGGGAGCTTTTCTTCCTCCAAAGTGCTTTCCTGTCGCTTCCCTTGTTCTGAAGCCTAAGGGACCCAAACAGCCTTTTAGATTTCAGGCCCTGCAGGCAGCTCACCCATAGCATGACTAAGGGCTTGGGGCATTATCCCAGGAAAGCGAGATGCAGCAGGGAAGGGGTTGTGGGAGATGGGGAAGGTGGAGTGGAGGAACAACAGAGCTATTTCCAGAGTGGCTCAGTTTAGTTTGCAGACCTGCTGTGCACAGGGCAATGCCCACCACAGACTTACTCATTCAGGAAGTATTGGGAGATCATTTTATTGGTTGTTGCTGCTGCTTAGGCGGTGGCCTGAATTAATGAAATAATTCATATCTTGTTCAATCTCTTTGACCTGGGGCAAAGGAACACCCATTCTAATAAGGAATGAAGGTGTCCTCTCCCGATAAAGTAACAGATCCCTGTTACCCTGTGTCGGGGAGGGTGGCTGGCTTTTGATTTAAAGCCTCCCCTAGCTGGAAAAGTCTCAACCAGAAGTTATCTTCCCAAACTGGGAGCTCCAGAGCGGAAAACGTCGACGGCTCCGGGGCCACAACCCACCTCCCATATGAAACTGTGGGTGGATGGAGGAGGGATGGTGAGGGTCACACCCACAATTACCAGGAGAATCTGCCCTGTATCTTCCTCCCAGCAACTGCCACCTACAAAATCACCACAAAAACCAACAGGACAATGTGGCGGCAAAGGGAGGGCCCCCTCTGGGCTCTGACTCAAGTTTATTACCCATCTCAGGTGTGGATTCTGGGCTCCGTTCCAGCTAGGCTGCTTACTAAAGTGATGTGGCTGTTCATGAAAACTAGGTCAAGAGAAGTTTTTTTTATGCTGCTGGCAGAAATGAACTAGTATTAAAAGAGGGACCCACCCTCTTTAACAGACCCCTTAACGTTTCATTATCACAGAGGTGCAATCTTCCAGAATCAATCACACTGCTATAGAAAACGACATGGCCTACACCTCTCTTGTGACATTCTAACTTGTCATGGGCCAGAGGGCCTCACCCTCCTTAACAGAGACATTAACGTTTCATTACCACATAGGTGCCAATCACCCAGAATCAATTATGCTATGGCCTACACCTCTCTTTTGAGATTCTAATTTTTCATGGGCCTGAGTAGAGGAAAGAATCTTCCTCATTCAGGCAATCAGAGGTATCTATTGAATGCAGAGCACTGTACTAAGCACTTGGGTATAATACAATAGAGTTAGAGACACATTCCCTACCCATAAGGAGCTTACAGACTAGAGGACTACTGCTTCATCATTAACATCAACAGTACCTACTGAGTGCCTACTGTGACTCTGTGGGTAGGGATTGTGTCCCCAACCCTATGATATGCTCCCAAACACTTAGCACAGTGCCTTGCACACAATAGGTACTATTGTTTGATTGATCGCAGACCTATACGAAGTCTAAACTAAGTCTGTACTACTATATACAGTGCTAATCTAAGCACATGGAAAAGTAATAGAGGAGCAAAAGCAGTAAAGAGAAGTAAAATATAACAGAGAGGTAAAGGTCTGCCCTCAAGGAGCTCAATCAGAATGGTCAGTTAATTCTACAGCCACCTGAGGGGCAATCGTGATATCCTTGGAAGGATCCAAAAGAGTTCTTGCCAATGCCATGTCCATGGAGTTTTGTAGACTTATTCATTCATTCAGTCAATCATATTTATTGAGCACTTACTATGAGCAGAGCACTGTACTAAGTGCTTGGAATGTACAATTCAGCAACAGATAGAGACAATCCCTGCCCAACAATGGGCTCACAGTCTAAATGGGGGAGACAAACAACAAAACAAAACAAGTAGTCTGGCTTCAATATCATCAAGATAAATAAAATCATAGATATATACACATGATTAACAAAATAAATACAGTAATAAATAATAAAGCCCTCTAAGTCACACCCTCCTTTCAGTTCAGCAAAACACGCAGTAGCTGTTCTGCAAGTAGCAAGCATTTAAGAGAGAAGCAGCATGGTTTAGTGGATAGAGCACAGTCCTGGGAGTCAGAAGGTATGGGTTCTAATCCTCACTCTGCCACATGTCTGCTATGAGACCCTGGGCAAGTCACTTCACTTTTGTGGGCCTCAGTTCCCTTATCTGTAAAATGGGGATTGAGACTATGAGCCCCTCATCTGGAACTAACATTTTCAACACAAGTAGAAGTAACAGGGAAGATTAAACCCTTTCCGGGCCACAGGAAGTCATTGTCCAGATGGAAAAAAAACAGCACACAGACTAGAAACTCAAATACATATAGTTGACTGGATTTTCAAGAATGGTGAACCATCTTAAAAAAGCTCAGATACCCTGACACGTCTGAGTATATACAGCCACTATGTTCCGTTCCCAGATGGACAGACTTATTAAAGGAGGAAGGGTGTTTCCATGGAATGTAAACTCTTACTGCAACAAAAGTCAAAATGCAAATTATCCTGTTTATTTTTGCTGCACATTACAATGACTCTCTGAACTTTTCCAAAACCTTTATTTCTCAGGTAAGGAAGGAGCTTCCAAAATAAATAAATCCACCTATACACAATTAAACATTCGCTGTGAACTCACTAATCACTCTTATGAATATAGCAGTACACAGAAGGCCAGAGACAAAAGTTGGAATCATGACTAAGATATCAATATACTCACATTAGGTTTCTGGTCCAGATCAACACTTCTGCTAAGAAGAAATACATCTAGAGAAGGGTAACCATTCTGGGTTATTTGCTGACTAACAAAATCATGCTGAAATAAACACGTAGGGGAGGGAAGAGAGAAATGGTTTAAATTGCAATTCAACTATTTATTTTAATAGCTCAACTTGAAAACCTATTCTACATGAGTCTCCTCTATTAGAGGGTAAGCCCCTTGTAAGCAGGGAATGTGTCTTATGTAGCTCCCCCGGTTCAGTGCCTTGATTTAAACCCAGCGAGAGCTCAATCAATACAACTGTTTGTTGGTCTTCAGAGTTGTGATTTAGTGCTAAAACCCTGACAGTCACTCATGGATTAAGGATAATCCAGTGGTAACCTGCGTTGTCATTAACACGGATTTCAGCTGCCATGAAGTAAGACTTTGCCCCCTTTCTCGCTCCACCAAGGTTGCAGCGTAGCTTCGTGGAAAGAGCATGGGGTTGGGAGTCAGAGGATATTGGTTCTAATCCCGCCTCCTCCACTTGTCAGCTGTGTGACTTTGGGCAAGTCGCTTAACTTCTCTGTGCCTCAATTACCTCATCTGTAAAATAGGGATTAAAACTGTGAGCCCCACGTGGGACAACCTTGTAACTACCCCAGCGCTTACAACAGTGCTTGGCACATAGTAAGCGCTTCACAAATACAATAATAATAATAATAAAGGTTTGCAGAGAATTCATGAAATGTTGATAAGAAACCTCAGAAACATAGGGTAGAGAGCCCTGGCGCTGACAGCCAGGCAGAGATCTGGGGTCCAGTCCCCATTCTGCCACTGCTCTGGAGGGGGAGATTGAGCAAGTCACTGCCCCTCTCCCAAACCTTAGTTTCTCCCTCTATAGCCCAGGATGTTGGAGGATGCATGTGGGAACAAGTGAATGGGTTCTCTCTGGAAGACAGGTACCACAAAAACCCAAGCTTTTTTTTTTTCTAGTTCTAAGTCCACTCAACATGTTAACTGCCCCGCCGCCCCCCCGCCCCCCCGCCCCCCACTCAGTACAGTGCCTGACACATAATAAGTGCTTAACAAATACAATTAAAAATAATAACAAAAAAAAGCTAACGAGAAGCAGTGTGGTTTAGCAGAAACCGTCTAGAAGACTTGGGTTCTAATCTCGGATCTGTCACTTACCCATGTGACCTTGGGCAAGTCACTTAACGTCTCTGGGCCTCAGTTCCTTATCTGTAAAATGGGGATTCAGAAGCAGCATGGCTCAGTGGAAAGAGCTGATGGGTTCAACTCCCAGCCCTGCCACTTGTCAGCTGTGTGGCTGTGGGTAAGTCACTTCACTTCTCTGTGCCTCAGTTACCTATCTGTAAAATGGGGATTAACTGTGAGCCTCACGTGGGACAACCTGATGACCCTGTATCTCCCCCAGCGCTTAGAACAGTGTTCGGGACATAGTAAGCGTTTAACAAATACCAACATTATTATTATTACCTGTTTCTCCCTCCTACTTAGACTGAGACACCTGTGGGACCTGATTATTTTGAAGCTACCCCAGTACTTAGAAAAGTGCTTGGCACATACATTGAATGAATTGCATAGTAAGCACTGAACAAATACCACAATTAATAAACATTTCAGAGAAGCAAAGGACCATTTCATCAGAATGGCATCTCAAAGAGAACAAGATTACAGATTTCTGGTACGGGAAGTCCTCTCCATGTCCTCTTTCAAGCCTCACCCAAAGAGGATCGCTATTTATGGGTAAACCTGATCAGGGCAGAAAGATTTCCAGTTCTCTGACATTTTACTTGGGGCGACTTTTCACAGCTATTGCACTAACAGCTTCACAGTGGGAAGATGACTCATTGCCTTCCCCTGTCCGCCTGCCAGGGGGAGATCGGAGAACTAATAGTTGCAACAAGTGAAAAGTGGCCTGGATGGGGAATGATAGAGCACAGTAATTCCCACCGATTTGAAATCAAAACACCTGAATATGAACCTCTGCCCGCTGGCTTTTTAGCAGGTGGGAACTATTCCTCTCAGCAGGCTTGTGGAGACAAGGGCTTCAGAGAAGCAGCGTGGCTTAGTGGAAAGAGCACGGGCTTGGGAGTCAGAGGTCATGGGTTCTAATCCCACCTCTGTCACTTGTCAGCTGTGTGACATTGGGCAAGTCGCTTAAATTCTCTGTGCCTCAGCTACCTCATCTGTAAAATGGGGATTGAGACTGGGAGCCCCATGTGGGACAACCTGATTACCTTGTATCTCCCTTAGCACACACCATTTAGCACATACCACTTAACACAAACCATAATTATTATTATTTCTGAGCCATCCTCGCTGCTGTGGCACAGAGAGAGAGAGATCAGCCAGTTTGGGGAAAACGGGGAGAGCCCTCATCAAATCCCGGCCATCTCAGTTGGAGAGGGATCCTGCCCTAGGGTCCACAGAGAGTGGATGAAGGCCATACAACCTGAAATGACTATCGATCCATCCGTCGATTGTACTGACTGAGCACTTACTGTGTGCAGAGCACTGCACTAAGCACTTGGGAGAGTACAATGTAACAGAGATGGTAGACACGTACCCTGCTCACAAGGGGCTCTAGGTTTGGAGTCAGGGCCCACCTGGAAAAAATACTTGGGTTTATCTGGTTATTGTTTCTAATCACTTTAGCTATGCACTCTGCCTGAACCTACTACATTAGATCAGACATTCCTTGAAGGCAGGAAATGTGTTTCTTTTTCCTAAGTTCCCAAGTTGTACTCTCTTAAGAACCTAGTACAATGCTCTGCACCTGGAAAGGGCTCAATAAATACCCTTGATGATTGTGATTCTGCGTAATACACAGCTGGGCACACACTGGGTGCTCGATAAACATTGGTTGATGCGCTAACACACTTTTCAACACCCTGAAAGTCAGATTTCCAGTTGCATTTCCTTCTCAAGGACATCATGCATGTGACCACGACGCTCACTCTGTTGTGCAATATTTACCATATCCACATTATACTTTTCGGTCATTTATGTTTTTTGAGAAGGTTTTTTTTTTTCTAATGGTATTTGTTAAATGCTTACCATGTACCAGGCACTGCACTAAACGCTGGACTAGATATAAGCTAGTCAGAACGGATACAGTCCATTTCCCACATGGAGCGTATTACATTTGAAGTAACAGAGGCACAGAAAAGTGAAGCGTCTTGCCCAAGGTCACACAGCAGACAAGTGGCAGAGCCGAAATTAGAACCCAGGACCTTCTGACTCTGAGAACCGTGCTCTACCCACTAGACCACCCTGTTTCTTCTTCTGCCCTTCGGCTTCCCAAGGGTCCCGCTGGGCTGGCTGGTCTAGAAATGGAGTCAGGGAATGATAATAGCATTTGTTAAGCGCTTACTATGTGCCAGGCACAGTACTAAGCTCTACACAGAGTAAGCATGGCCTAGCAGATAGAAAATAGGCCCAGTAGTCAGAAGGTCATGGGTTCCAATTCCGACCCTGCCCGCTTGTCTATTGTGTGGCCTTGGGCAAGTCACTTAACTTTTCGGTGCCTCAGTGACCTCATCTGTAAAATGGGGATCAAGATGTGAGCCCCATGCGGGACAGGGACTGGGTCCAATGAGATTTGCTTTTATCCACCCCAGTGCCTAGCACAGTGCCTGGCACATATTAAGCATTTAATACTACAGTTATTATTATTATTATCCCACGGACCAGCAGCATGGCCTAGTGGACAGAGCACAGGCCTGGGAGTCAGAAGGACCTGGGTTCTAATCCAGACTCTGCCACTTTTCTGCTGTGTGACCTTGGGCAAGTTACTTCATTTCTCTGTGCCTCAGTGTCCTTTTCTGTAAAATGGGGATTAAGACTGTAACCCTCTTTGGAACGGAGTTCATCTTGTTACTTGTCTTATGTTATCGAGTCGTTTCAGACCCATAGAGACACCATAACACATCTCTCCCAGAACACCCCTCCTCCATCTGCAATCATTCTGATAGTGTGTTCATAGTTCTCGTGGTAAAAATAAGGAAGTGGTTTACCATCGCCTCCTTCCGCACAATCAACTTGAGTATCCGCTCTCAACAATCTTCCATGCCACTGCTGCCAGTACAGGGGAGTTTTGACTGATTGCCTTCCACTCGCTAGGTAGTGCCCAAGCTAGGAATGAAACGAGTATGCCTCTGCTTGACTCTCCCTCCCATAGAGGAGACTGGTAAAGTAGTGGAAACCCTCCAGGTGCGACCCTGAGAGGGATGGTGATCTTCCCCAGCGCTTAGAACAGTTTCTGGCACAAAGTAAGTGCTTAACAAATACCACTATTATTATTCAGCTTCTTTGGGGACCTGATGAGTCTTGTGTGTTGTCACTAGGGGGCAGGGCAAGGCTAAGCCAATTTCAGCCACCAGCCCCCAAATCCCTCCTAGAAAAGTGTGGTGGAGAAAACTGTCCCGAAACACCCTGTGTAGTGGCCCAACCCGGGTTCTGCCTATGTATTTCATCTGAAAATTCAACGCCATTTCCTACCTCCAACAAGATCTTGCTGTACTCTCCACAACCCCTTCTACCATCCCCTTCCCCTCTACCCAAAAGGGTTCTTCCATTCTACACAGCAGGCAAACAAAAATGTTTTGTTTCCAAATAATAATAATTGTAGTATTTGTTAAACGTTTGTTATGTGCCAGGCACTGTACTAGGCACTGGGGTGGATAAAAACAAATCAGGTTGGACCCAGTCCCTGTCCCTCATGGGGCTCACAGTCTTAATCCCCATTTTACAAATGAGGTCACTGAGGCACAGACAAGTTAAGTGACTTGCCCAAGGCCACACAATAGACAAGCGGGCAGGGTCGGGATTAGAACCCTTGACCTTCTGACTACTGGTCCTATGCTCTATCTTCTAGGCCATGCTTACTCTGTGTAGAGCTTAGTACTGTGCCTGGCACATAGTAAGTGCTTAACAAATACTATCATCATTCCCTGACTTCATTACTGGACCAGCCAGCCCAGAGTGAACCTTGGAAAACCAAGATACTCATTCAAATACAAGATACTCGCTCCCCAATTACAACTGGGTTCATTAAACTTCATTAAGGCCTTTATGATCCAAAACCAACAAAGGATATTCGGAGTTTGTTCCCAGTGATCTGGGCAAAAGGAGTGTTGTGTCTCCAATGTGGAATTCATCAGTAATATTTATTAAGTGTTTACCCTGGGTTTGAGAGACTGCAATAGAGTTAGAAGACAAAATTCTTGCCTTCAAGGATCTTACAGTCTCACAAGAAGTGAGTCTGAGAATGCCTCATCCCTCTCATACAACACACATATTCATCTGTCACAAAATCCTGTCGGATCTACCTTCACAAGTTACTAAAATCTTCCCTTTCCTCTCCATTAAACTGCTACTATGTTAATCCAAGCATTTATCGGAGCCCATCTTGACTACTGCATCAGCCTCCTCACTGGTTTCCCTATCTCCTGTCTCTCTGCACTTCAGTCTAAACTTTACTATTTCCTGAATCATTTTTTTTCTTACAAAAACAAAACAAAATTCAGTCTACATCTCCCCATTCCTTTAGAACTTCCAATGGTTGCCCATCCACTTCCACATGAAAATGAAACTAACTTACTATCAGCTTTAAAGCACTCAATTACCTTGCCCCTTCCTATCTTACCTCTCTGATTTCCTACACTTTGATTTGTTCCTCAGAGCCAGCTTGCCCACTGTGCCAAAATATCATCTATCTCACTGCCAATGCTTTTTCACGTCCTCCCTCTAGCCTGGAACTCCCTCTCCCTTGATATATGTCATACCAGCACAATCCCCATTTTCAAAACCATATTAAGGTCACATCTCATCCAAGTGGCTTTCCTCAACTAAGGCTTCTTCTTCCCCAACGCCCTCTTCCTTCTGTATTATCTATACCCTTGGAACTGTACCTTTTGGGCACTTGGTATTCACCCCACACTCAGCCCCACACTTATGTACACATCTGTAACATATTTACATTAATGTCTGTCTCCCCCTCTAGACTGTAAGTTCTTTGTGGGCAGGGAATGTGACTACCAACTCTGTTTACCGTACATTCCCAAGCACTTAAATACAGTTCTCTGCACGAAGTGCTCAATGAATACAAATAAATGAATCAATGGCATTTACTGAGTGCTACTTAGTGCAGAGCACTGTACTGAGCACTTGAGAACAATCAATGGTACTTACTAAGCACTTACTCTGTTCAGAGCAGTGTACTAAGCGCTTGGGTACATACAACCGACTTGGTAGGCACATTCCCTGCCTATAACAAGCTTATAGTCTGGAAGATTGATTGATTGAAACCCAAGGAATCAGGACACACAATCCACGCAACCCTAACCAAAATTAATCTCTCAATTATGCCTTTTGTGCTCATCCTATTCTGCCTATTCACTGTCATGTTAATACATGAATAATGGATTACTGCCAAATAGTAAAACACTACTTCTTGGAAAAGAACTACAAAAAAGCCCTGAACTAAATTGCAAGGATTTGTAATCTCTAAGGGGACAGTTCTGACCACTGTGTAAGTTTACTTTGTGCACATGAGATGGTATCACTTGCAAGCATGATCAACTGGCTTGCAAGAGCCTCCTCTGCAGGCTCCAGCTGTGGAAATTTGATTGAATGAATGAATAAATTGAAAGAAAAGAGCTACGAAGAAGCTGAAACCCTGCGGGGTCTGTTTCCCGCTGCAGAGAATTACTGCAGACAGACAGTCCTACTAGCGTTGAAATTAAATGAGCAAAATGAATGACTTGTTCACATCCCAACTCTGTTCCTGGCCTGTCTTGAAAGGCCAATCTCTCCTGACCATCACTCCACTATTGGAGTCTCCAGGCCAAGGACCATTAGAAGGTCAAACTCCAGGAACCCAGCGGGAGCAAATTCAGTGATGGGGATCAAGGAGAGTGAAGCCCATGGCCAAGTTCCCTGGGGTTCCCCTGAATACCCAGGGAGATCCGAAGCGGGAGGGCAGCGAATGGCTAGGAATCGTGGGAAATGTGGTTTCTGTGACTGGCAGACTGACAGAGACTGTTCCAGAGATAACTACATCAAGACTTTAGGGTCTCTTACTCAAGGTCCCCACAGCGGAGCCCAGTGCTCTCTCTCTGTCCCCAGAGCAAGTATTATTACATCCTTTTAATTATTTACAGGGAGTGCTTTAGGCAAGCGTCAGGCTTGCATCCAGGACCAGAGCCAAAGGATAAAACATACAGCTTAGAAGCAGAGATCATCAGGCTCACACATTAGATGACAACACAGAGCCGAGAAGATTCCTGGGAAATGCTTTAAAGAAAAACTGGGTGCATCAAGCTCTTGAACTGACGATTCATATTATATGATTGTACTTCTCGTCTCTTTTCCCCACCTTCTGCTTTCATCTGTGCTCATCCATCTGTACCTTCCGCGTGTATGTAAGTGCAGTATTTATTGGTAATTGAATGGCAAGGAACACTTATACTGCTTCACTCTATTTCAAGCAGCTCATTGCTGAATTTCTCTCTGTTACATCAAACACGAAACTTCTGTGGGGCAACCCACACCTATCTATAGGGGCCCTCTGGTAGCCTAGTGGAAAGACCATAGGTCTGGGAGTCAGTGGAATTTTAATCCCAACTCTGCCACGTGCCTGCTGTGCGACAGGATTAAGTCACTTAATTTCCTCTATGCCTCAATTACCTTATCTGTAAAATGGGAATTTAATACCTGTTCTCTCTCTCACTTAGATTATGAGCCCTGTGTGGGACAGGGACTGTTTCTGACTTGATTGTCTTGTATCTTCCCCATTGAGAACAGTGCTTGACACAGAGTAAATGCTTAACAAATACCATAATTATTGTTATTTATTTATTCAACTGTATTTATTGAGCACTTACTGTGTGCAAAGCACTGTACTAAGCGCTTGGGAGAGTACAGTACAACAATAAACAGCCACATTCTCTGCCCACAATGAGCTTACAGTCTAGAGTGGGGAAGACACTTCAAAATAATAATGTTGGTATTTGTTAAGCGCTTACTATGTGCAGAGCACTGTTCTAAGCACTGGGGTAGATACACAGTAATCAGGTTGTCCCACGTGAGACTCACAGTTAATCCCCATTTTACAGATGAGGTAACAGGCACAGAGAAGTTAAGTGACTTGCCCACAGTCACACAGCTGACTAGTGGCAGAGCCGGCAGTCGAACCCATGACCTCTGACTCCGAAGCCCAGGCTCTTTCCACTGAGCCACGCTTGAAAGAGGGCATGCCATCTGCCTAGCCTGCTAGAATGTAAGCTCCTTGTGGGCTGAGAACATGTCACTTCTTGACTGACTGATTCTCAGTTTCGTCTTTCCCAAGCTCAACAACTACCCCTACTAAAGCCCAAACAATCAGAAAGAAGAACGGAACCCTAAGGCAAATTCAAAAGAGACCCATTTTCTTGCTCTGAAAATGATTTTCAGAATGTAGCCTCTGGAGTCCAGAATGTAAACCCACTTTGATTTGAGATTTCCTCTTTTATCCTGAAAACTACACTTCAGTGTAACTTGTTTTAATATTTAACAAGCTTGATTTGAAGTGGGGCCAATTTCAGAGTAAAAATACAGTTCAGCCCTCTGTCATACAGTATCCCCTCTCAGTGCAATCATAAATTTGCCAAAAGTGGAAAAATAGGAGAACTGTGGAAAAGAGGTTCAGTGGCTTAAGGTAGCTAGGAAAACTGACACCAAATGGGAAGCCAACAGAAGCAGAGCAAAAAACTGGCCTTGTTCACAGAAAGTTTCATTTGTTGTAAATTTTGCCAAAGGGTTTGGTATTCAGATTTGCCAGAATACCAGCTCACCCCTCCAGCTCCTCAGATGGATTTTGATCCAAGGAAAATGAAGGAAACGCTTGCCACATTCCCTCAGGAAGATCACGGAAGACAAAAGGGTCGGTGTCATAATCATCGACTGAACAAGTACCCAGGCACTCCCTGGTAACAACCTCAAATACATTCACCTTTACGCTATTGCTACCACATTGCCCTGAAACCACATAAAGCATTTTGTCTATTTTTAGCATACTAACCCTGCAGCTTGTCTTAAAAATCAATATTAAAGGAATCAGCTCCTGTAATTGAAAAACTTCACCTTCCGGCAGCTTTCTGGTGTTTAAAGATTGTCTCTTCCTGGGCCTTTATATGTCTGCATTTCACCCTGATCTCTAAGACTCTGGTCTTCCACTTGAGTTGGGTGTGGCTTGTAAGGTCACTGAACAAAACAGGCACAGTTATTCAAATTAGTAGTAAATGTTCGGTCGTTCAGTGGAATTACTAAGTGCCAACTCAATGCAGAGCACTGAATTAGGCACTTGGGGAGCATAAGATAAAAGAAAAAGTCATGATCCCTGATCATGAGAATTCACAATCTAATGGGAAGGGCAGCCCGCGTGGGTCATGATGTAAGACTCTCCCTCTTGCCACTCCTCCTAGTGCTGCCTTTGTCATCCAGGGCAGGCAGGGCACTGCCTTTTGGGGAGTGAGAGAGAGCGATAGAGAGTGCTTTTGCATAACGGTCCTGGCTCTAAGTTTACATAGGGAAAAGGCAGAGGAGTAAATTGGAAACCAACCCTGTAGACTCCACTCCTCCACCCCCCTAGGCAGGAGGACCTGGAAATTGTCCCTGGGACCCTCAGTATAACAAGAGGACACAGCATCTGCTTGCTCAGAATTGTGTTTAACCAGAACCCTGTTGTGTGTAAGAGATCAGAGGCATAAAGTCTGATTTTAAAAACCCTCAAATAGTCTCAAAAGAAATTACCGTTTTTATTCCTCTATCACTTTTAGATCACTCTGTCAAATTTAGTTCAAGTTTTTACCGAAACCAAAGGAAATGGTGAGCAGGGCCTGGCTGCCATTGTCTGTTTTGGGGCAGTGGTTCCTGAGACTACAGTTCTATAACTGCTTTGGCCTTCAGAACCCTCAGGGCTTCTCCCTGCTTGCCTCTCACGGGCCCCACGCTCCTGGGGTAGGTGGTTCTGGTTCCCCCCAACTGCCAACCCTCTTCTTTGGAATTCCTGGGAAGACTCGATCTGTCTAACTCACCGCTGACCTCTCACCCACATCCTACCTCTGGCCTGGAATGCCCTCCCTCTTCATGTAAGACAATTACCCTCTCCACCTTCAAAGTCTCATTGAAGGCACATTCCTCCAAGAGGCCTTCCCTGACTAAACCCTCATTTCCTCTTCTCCCATTCCCTTCTGCATAGCCCTAATTTGCTCCCTTTATTAACTCCCCCAAGCCCCACAGCACTCATGTACATATCTGTGATTTATTTATGTATATCAATGTATGTCTCCCCCTCTGAACTGTAAGCTCGTCATGGACAGGAAACGTGCCTCCCAATTCTGATATATTTTTATTCTGTACTCTCCCAAGCACTTAGTACAGTGCTCTGCACGCAGTAAGTACTCAATAAATATAACTGATTTTTTTTTTGGTATTGTTTAGTGCTTACTATGTGCCAGGCACTGTTCTAAGCACTGGGGGTAGATGCAAGCTAATCAATTTTGATGCAGTCCATGTTCCATATAGACTCACAGTCTTAATCCCCATTTTACAGATGAGGTAACTGAGGCACAGAGAAGTGAAGTGACTTGCACAGCAGACAAGTGGCAGAGTCAGGATTAGACCCCAAGGCCTTCTGACTCCCAGGCCCATGCTCTATCCACTAGGCCATTACTGACTGGTTGACTCCCACAGCTCTGTTTCAGTTCTTAAGAACTCCGTGAGGTTCAGGGGACTCGACCGCTCAGAGCCAGGAAAGTGGTTTCCTGTTTACCTCAAACCCTTGTTAACATTTGATGGTAGCAATTTTTTCATCTTAACATAAGACTGGCTTAAATGTGGTAGGATCTCCCAGGCTCTCATTCATTTTGTATGGAGGTGTTTTCTGGCCCCCCTCACCTTTTTTTAATGGTATTTGTTAAGGGCTTACTTTGTGCCAGGAACTGTACTGAGCACTGGGGCAGATAAAAGGTAATCAGGTCGGACACAGTCCATGTCCCACATGGGGTTTATGGTTTTGATCCCCATCTTACAGATGAGGTAACTGAGGCACAGAGTAGTGAAGTACTGCCCAGGGTCACAGAGCAGACAGTGGAGAAGTGGTGATTAGAACCTCCCTCATAAAATCAGAGAATTGAAAGGCGGCACCCAGTCAGCCAGAATCATCCAGGTGAGAGGCTCTGCTCGGTTTGGAAGGAGAGCCAGAGAAGGGGTGTCCATGATCATCTCAGTTTACAAGCTCCAGTGTCTAGCATGGAAACTTCCTTCCCATCCCACCCGTTATTCTCCTTCCGCAAGACAAAAGTAGCATTCTCAGATTTAAACTTTGTTTTTGTTTACAAGAGAGTGTTTGTTCCCGACTGATGAATTCCACAAATACGGCATTCAGCACTGTAGGGTCTTTTCAGTGGGAACAAAGCAAGTCACCCAACAAGGCTTTGTGCTTAGCACAGTGAGAGCTTAATAATTACTGTTACTACTACTAACTACTACTTCTTCAAACCCCTGATTCCCAAGATATTTTTTTCCCCCATGCCAATCCCAATCTTATTTGACAGAACTATGAGAGGGTCTAACAAGAGGGAGGATCCTGGAGGCAAGGGAACAGACTTTTGTGGTGAGTTGTTCCCGGGTGGGCAGCTTGTTTTTCTGTGGGACAGGCAGGGATGGCAAGAAAAGGCAGGTGCAACACTGTGCAATAAAGCATTCTGCTCATCTTTGACCTAACTCCAGGGTTAGCCTCAGG
This sequence comes from Ornithorhynchus anatinus, assembly GCF_004115215.2. NCBI lineage: Eukaryota > Metazoa > Chordata > Mammalia > Monotremata > Ornithorhynchidae > Ornithorhynchus > Ornithorhynchus anatinus. The sequence goes on along the minus strand of NC_041728.1, from coordinate 24,474,912 downwards.
AACCATGGAATCCCAAATGGATCCCAATGCCCAGTATTTCTAGAACAGCAGCTAGAGAAGCAGCGTGGCTCAGTGGAAAGAGCATGGGCTTTGGAGTCAGAGGTCATGGGTTCAAATCCCCCCTCAGCCACTTGTCAGCTGTGTGACTTTGGGCAAGTCACTTAACTTCTCGAGGCCTTAGTTACCTCATCTGTAAAATGGGGATTAAGACTGTGAGCCCCACGTGGGACAACCTGATTCCCCCTGTGTCTACCCCAGCGCTTAGAACAGTGCTCGGCACATAGTAAGCGCTTAACAAATACCAACATTATTATTATTATTAGAACACCAATTCTAGAACACATCATTAATTAATTTATTTTTTTATGGCATTTAAGTGCTTACTAGGTGCAAGGCACAGTCCTAAGCACCAAGGTAGACACAAGCTAATCAGTTTGGACACAGTCCATGTTCCACTTGGGGCTCACAGATTTAATCCCTGCTAAACAGATGAGGGAACTGAGGTACAAAGTGAAGTGTCTTGCCTAAAGTCACAAAGCAGACAAGTGACAGAGCCAGAATTAAAGCCCAGGTCCTTGACTCCTAGGCCTGTGCTCTAACCACTAGACCATGCTGCTTCTCTCCTCATTCCTCTCCTTGAGCTTCTCCCACTGCTCCCCATTCTTCTCACATAAAACAATTCATAATTTCTGGCCTCAAAGCTCTCCAACAGGTGTCTCCCTCTGATCTATCAGTTTTCTTTTCCTATTAGACCTCAGCTGGAGTTCTTCACTCCTGCCAAGCAAACCTAATGATCCTTCCACTTGTGATCCTTCCATCTCCAAGCCATTCCTTCTCCCTGTCTGGAATGCTCTACCCACTCTGCTTTTCCAAGTCACGTCCCTCTTCTCCTTCAAAGAGCTCTAAAATGCCAACTCCTCCAGGAAGCCTTTCCTGGCTAACTCCCCAAATTCCTGGTCAAATCAGTCCACCATTCATTCATTCAATCATAGTTATTGAGCGCTTACTGTGCAGAGCACTGTACTAAGTGCTTGGAAAGTACAATTTGGAAACAAATAGAGACAATCCCTACCCAACAGTGGTCTCACAATCTAAAAGGGGGGAGACTGACAACAAAACTAAACAAGTAGACAGGCATCAATAGCATCAATATAAATAAATAGAATTATATATACACATCATTAATAAAATAAATAGAATAATAAATATGTACATATATACACAAGTTCTGTGGGGCAGGGAGGGGGTAGAGCAGAGGGAGGGAGTAGGAACAATGAGGAGGGGAAGAGAAACAGAGGAAAAGGGGTGCTCAGTCTGGAAAGACCTCCTGGAGGAAGTGAGCTTTCAATAGGGCAACCACCCTCACACTCATACATGTTCATTTTTTTGTTTACCTCATTTTTATCTAGTCTAATACTCTTATCTAATGCATGTTTGGCAATTTGTACATGCCTGTATGCTGTGCAGTCATTTATTTTGTATATTCCCAAAATACCTCATATAGTGCATGACACACAATAAATGCTACTGAAAATGATGACAATGGTGAAGATATTTCTCTCAGTCCTGGTCTACTTCCTACTAGCAGAAGGTTTGATGTGTAGGGGGAGCAGTTCCTGGCTATGCCAATGGAGGGCATGGACAGGAGCTATAACCTTCTCTTTTCCTCCCTGGACACTCTACTCTCAATATGAAACAGATTAAGGAATTCTAAATATAACTCTTAAAGATACAGGATTTCAAGGGGTCATCTGGATTGGCTGAGCTAAAGGTCACTATAAGTAACACCCCCATATATATTTCCCCCCTCAGCTATATGAAGAGGGAGTTAAAATATAGTCCCTCCAGGGATATGTGGAGAAAGGTACTTATGAAGTCCATGAGTGCTCTTGTCAAGGGAAATGACATGACAGGAAAAATCCTATTCCAGCGGGGACTCAACTGGGTTAATTGAACATCTTTATCCCAACAATAAATGGAGTTTGAATTGAATAATCAGATGGATTTACTTGGAGGTTATTGCATTTTGAAGGTGTTAATTCAAGATTGTTGCTTTTTAAAATCGCTTTTCAGGTACTGTGATGAAGAAAAAATGAGTTATAGCCATTACCTTTAGACTGCAGAAAATGAAAAAACAACATTTGAAAGGATTTTTCTATTATTACTCATCATCCTAGGAATTCCCTATGGTTAGTATCGTCCAGAAACACATGTAAGGATAGTTTATGTACAGTATATTCCTTTCACTGCTTGGCAATCCCTCAAACTAATGACCCGACAAAGGATTCTATTTTACTAGAAGGTTAGAGGAGTTAGAGAGGATTTGGGCAAACTAACGTAACTAGACTTGACTGCTCTGGGCTGCTTGGGGAGCCCTGTATTTATGTTCTGGCTGGAAGAATATTTTTCTGATGAATACCCAAGTAAAATCTGTCCAGAAAATCTTTCCAAATAAAAATATGTACTTCATTAAGGTTCATTCCTAATTCCTTAGGTGTGGATCTTAAAGCTAATGATATTTATTCAGCATTTACTATTTGCCAAACACTGTGCTAAGAGGTGGGGCAGATAAAAGATAACCAGATCAGACCCAGGATCTTTCCCACCTAGGGCTCACAGTCTGAGGTATAGGGAGACTAGGTGTCCTGTCCATTTTTCAGATGGAGAAACTGAGTCCCAGAGAGGTGGAGTGATTTGCCCAAAGTCACACAGCTGGCCAGAGGTGGAGCTGGGTTTAGAATCTAGGTCACATGACTCCCTGATCCACAGTTTGACCAGGAGCCAACTGACAGCTAGATCCTGGCTAAGATACTCCATTACCCTCGCATTCTTAATAGGGGTATGTTCACTTCATCCTACAGAAAATCCTACATGTAAACTGTGCAGAGAGGAGAACCTCCCTAATGCAAATGGGGCTGAGACTGGTTGAAAATGTGCCAACAGCCCCTAGTCTTCACTTTCTGATCACCTGTAACTTGCAGCAGCATGATTTCTAGGCCTAAGGAGAAGAAGCAAGGTGAGTCATTGACAATCCTCACGGGTGAAAGAAGAATACCAATAAAAGAAGAGCAGAATTATCACTCCAGCATTTCCTTGTGCTATTCACACAGGCCCAGTGAGTTTCAGCACCGTGATGGCAAAGGTCGAACTCTGATCTTGTTTCAATCCTTGGCCATTCCAAAGGTACAGCTTCTATGCAAAAACAGGCCTTATTTGAGTGGATGGAGATAAAGTTGATACAATAGAATTTCAAATCTGAGCCTGGGGTTGGGGGGAGTTCAGGGTGGTGGGGAAGGAGGGTGGTCCTATCTGCGAAACAGGCCTCTTCCTGGAAGGTACACTCAGACTGAGAGATAAGAGATAGGAGATAAGACAGCCCTCGGGGATTTGCTCTACTTTGTTCCTCTGCCATCACCTTTCCCGTTATGGGCCTCTCTGGATAAGGACCCTGCCGGTCAGAAATGCTTATGTGTGAATCGTGCCTCTCTAATCCCTGGCCCTGCATAATGCTTTCCAGATGCGGAGCTTCCAAGAGTCACCCCAAATTGCAGTGTAGTGATACACCAGATACAGTATCTGTCTGAAGAGATGCCTAACATCCTTCGGCCAGTTCACCTCTACCAATGGAAAGGCTATACCTGGTGCCACAGGGAACGCAACTGTTAGATTGTAGCAGAGGACAATGAAATATGTCAGCGGAGACTGAAGCCTTCACTCTAATGCCAACGATCTATACCCATCTGCACTTTTGCTGAAGGGCCCAGAGGCTTTGGACATTTGGACATTTCTGAAACCTGAATATTTCTAACCCTTAGAAATGGCTCCAGACCTTCTGAATGTCACTCAACTTCTCTCCACATCAGCTGCAGGATAGACAAGTATTGAGTTCCCTTCTTGAAATGGAAAATGTTCCAGGTAAGTCCATGATGAAAAGTTCTGCCACCAACACTCAGGAGTTATTGATTTGCTGGCAAACACTCCTTCGCCTGTCCAGGTTGGGCATAGATGAGGTTCTTTGAGAACGTGACCAAAGAGGGTAGCTTCGGGAATGAAACACAGGATCTCTTTTACCACAACACTAAAACTAACCAGCTTTGATTCTGGGCCCACATTCTGTCTCCAAACAGTCCAGAATTGTGTCGAAAGCAGGGTGGAGGCTCCAAGAAATGATCCCTAAATTTAAAGATGCTGAAACCAAAAACCTCCGAATACAGATCTATAAAAATCCCAAGCCAAAAGGAGATTAATAGATGGAATGAATATAGCAAACAGCTGGACTTTCTGAAACCACAAATTCAGATTTTGGCCAGATGGGTTTCGCCATCCTCTGAGACACATAAATCAAAAACTATTCATGCAGATGTTTCAGGAGAATCTTTAAAACAAGTCATGTATCTGTCCTGAGGGACCATTCAAATACAAGTTGTAGCTGGTAAGAATACAAGTGGTCAATAATTTTTTCTACAGTCATACAATGCAACAGAAATGCCAATTAGAAATGTTTTTGATGTGCTCAGCACTCATTGGAGAAGCTGAGTGGCTGTGGGAGAATTAATCTTACCTAAAAGCTGAACTAAATGGGCAAACATCACAGAAGGGATGATCTGAGTTCCAGGCAAAGGGGCATCAACCACCCTGTCAAACAGCCCAGGCTTATAGGAAAAGCTGAGATACTCCATTGATGGGAGGATGTCTGAAGGGTAAAAAAGTAGGTTTGAAGGGTCAGGGTAATGGGAGACTGTGGGAGTGGGAAAGGGGATTTATGCAAAGGATGGAGTCTAAGGAGGAGATGGGATTCTTGGCTTAAAAAGGAAGGTGAAAAGGGAATAGAAGAAAAAGAGCTGCCATGCAGCTCCCCTGGGATGGTGCCAGTCAGAGGGAAGGGCATTTCTCTGCCAAAGAGTTGGCTCTGGCCCAGCAGAAGCAAAGCCCTTAGGCCTCAGACCAGAGGAAAGTTTGCCATTCAGAAATAATGTCAGTTTGGGATTAGCACTGAGTGAAGGGGGATGGGGGAAGGAGGGGTGGGGAGGTGAGAGCCTGATAGGGCAGGGCTGGCATTCATTCTGACCCTCTGATCTGGCTTCTCCAGGATCCCAGCAGTCCTCTATCAACAGCAGCCCCACTCTGCAGAGGAAGAGAAGGAGAGGGAGGGTGGTACCAGGTGGCCTGGCCCAGCCCGGTCCAATGTGAAGAAGCCCCCAGATGACCCCGGGAAACCTAGGGCCCATAAGATGCTCCCAACTAGGTCAGGGTGGGCTGAGCAACCGGGCAGGTGTTTGCTAAATAGGGAGCTGCCATTTCTGCAGCATATTTAAATCATCCTGGCTCAGCAGGAACAGGGCTCTGAGGCTCTACCCTGTGGGCAGGGTAGGTGTCTGTTGCTTCTTGTACTGTACTCTTCCAAGTGTTTAGTACAGTGCTCTGCATGCAGTAAGTGCTCAATAAATTCAATTGAATGAATGACTCAGCTTCACTTTTTGAGAGGCAAGTGAGAAGACGGCATAGCCGTCACAAGGGAGGTGGGCTCAGAGGGAAGGTACAGTGCCGAGGTTCAGGTACTAGCAAATCACCCAGTTAGAGGTTCTTGGAAACAGAGCTACAAGAATGACCTACAAGAGACTGAGCTGTTAGGGAGCAGCATGGGGTAGAGTGATACAGCTTTGTGCCACCTGTTTATAAGAGCCAGCTGAAAAGAGAGAGGGGTCACGAAGAAAAACTATCCAGGATCCTAGTATGGGCCAAATGGTGGAGAGCATGGAAATCTAAAGGAGATGCCAGGTGCACTTTAACTCTCATTAACCGTATCAGTATTTCTTCTTTTCCACTAGATCACTTCACCAAAAGTGAAAATATAACTCTCCCCAAGATGGTGAACACGGGATGGCAGGCAGACCTCAGGACCACCCTGTTCCCCAATCCATGCAAAAAGAAAGAGCTCACAGCCCCGAAGAAAGCACTGATAGAATGGACTGAACATAATAAAAATTAATCAACATGGAGCCATTTTCTTTACATATGAACAATCTCAGAAAGGTCAGCAATAAAAATCACAACAGTTGGAAATCTTTTTTAGATTGCAAAACTGAAAATACAGAGGTTGTTGAACTGTATTTTCCCCAGGACAGCAATTCAGCTTTGTTCCATCAAGCTAAGAGATGCAAGTGCTTGCCAGTGATATGCTGCAGATGTAGGAAAATACAAATATATGTTTGGAAATGCCTACAAGAGAGAGCACACTGGGAAAAGATCTGCTCATTATTAATGGAACTATTGGCTTCTAATTGCGATAAACACCAGCATGCTATTTAAATAATGCAACGTAGATATGTCAATACGAGAAAACGAGTACCAAAAAAAATTTAAGAGGCCGCAAAGCTATTGGTTGGCAAAATGGAATGCTTCCCAAACTGAACAGAAGAATGCACTATTGTTTCACATAGGAAAAAAATCAGGATCACTGCAAAACCATATTATGATAGATAGGGTAATGACTATTGCAGGGTGAGTAAAACAGTTTAAAAAATTCTACCACAGCTAATCGCAAATACAAAGGGCCTAGTTAGAATTCCCAACACCCATAATGGACATTCTCCCTTCTCTCTATTTCATTAAACATTGCTGCTTGCAAATGACCCCAAGTACTGAGCCTCGAGCACACAAAAAAGACTCCCAATGGTGAAAACAGAGAAAACCTCATGACCAAAGTCATCTGAGCCAGAGCTGGCTTAAGCCGGCCATGCGCTCTGAGGCAGGAGTTCCAACTACTACCTCTCACAAGACAGGAAGTACCATGCCGTGATGCATATATGGGTGAAAACGTGCTGTGACCCGATCAAATTGCATTACTTCACTGTGACAAAATGGCAATTTTCAGACTTAGTTGGACCCCCTAATCCTACTCATGTGCTGGGCTACCTCAGGCGGCAGGGTGACGTTCCAAGTTGAAGTCCTTCCTGAAAGAGGGGCTCCCATTCCCGGCTCTACCACACCTGGACCTGCCCTTTTCCCTCCTCTCTAGTCACTCTCTTCCGCAGCCCAAAGACTGCTGCTCTCTGCTTCTTCCCTCTGCTTGCTGCTTGGGAGTCCCATCCCAGAGGTGCCCAGAGTAGGGTCTCAAGGCTGCGAACAACCTGGTTGCTGCTCGCCCTCCTCGATTCCCTCTGTGATGATGAAGGTATTTGATAAGTGCTTACTATGTGTCAAGCACTGTTCTAAACGCAGGGGTAGATACTAAGTACCCAGGTTGGACACGGTCCCTGTCTCACTTGGGACTCACAGTCTTAATCCCCATTTTAGAGATGAGGGAACTGAGGCACAGAGAAGTTAAGTGACTTTCCCAAGGTTACACAGCAGACAAATGGCAGAGCTGGGATGAGAAGCCAGATCCTTCTGACTCCCAGGTCACGCTTATTCTCTGTGCCGATGGGTAGTGGGGGCTCAGGTCTGTGGGTTCCGAGATGTTGTTCTCTGAACCTTAGGGAACCCCAGGTGGGTAAAGCCAAGCCTGGGAGGCCCACTGCCTTCCCAAAGCCTCGAGAGCTGTCCCTAAGGCCCGAGGACTTCCAGGTGGGGACAACCAAGCCTGAGAAGGGCCAGAGAAGGGCCCCAAGCTGGCTTCCTGCCTGTGGTATTCTGGGCAATGGCAAAATCCAACCATAGTACATCACTATGTCATACCCTTCACATCTATATACGCTCACTGGAAAAATGTCCATTCCTAGAGAAATGTCTACTTACTCTTCAGAAGGCGGGGACAAGAAGTCTGTCACCTGCTGCGTCTCTTCTTCAGCCAAAATAATAATACTGAGCATGGATCATCCATAAAGAATCAATTCCCATAAATGAAAATGAACTTACCTTGCCTGCAATAACCTGTCTGGCTCCAAGATTGAGGAGAAAATCCAGTGCAGCAGAAAATGATTACCACAGCAAAATGCAAGGCTATGACTTTAAGTAAATACAATTTACGGTAAATATACATTACAGGTTTCGACAGATAGAGACTATGTTTTCTTCAGCGGCAAATACTCAAAGGATCATCTATTCTAAGTTCCGCATTATTTGCTCATTTTCATATTCCTTCTTCAGGAGTGGTAACAATTTGAAATCACTTGCGTATTTTAGCATTCAGCTGTTTCTTGCACTTGTCGATGTCAACACTGTACACAGTATTTTTCAAACAATGCATCTCATATATTTTATTTAGCTCAGGATTGTGATCAGTATTGAGAAATCTCTTTTAAGGAAGGTTCTGAGGTGCATATCTGGTATTCCTCTATTTCTCTCTCTTTTTTATGGGATTTTGTTAAGAGCTTATTATGTGCCAGGTGCTGTACTAAGTGCTGGAGTAGATTCAAGTTAATCAGGGTGGACATACTCCATTTCCCACATGGGGGTCACAGTTCTAATCCCCAATTTTTGGGTGAGGTAATTCAGGTACAGCTTTTAGCAGAGTTTTTTCATTCTTTATCTATATAGTATGCTCCCAGGTAGGCCCGGTTAATAACGTACTGGCAACTATTCCTACCAGGGGATTTGTGATGGTGGAAGACCAGGGCTAGGCAGTGCTCCCATTCTGTGTTCATGTCAGAGAGACCTCAGGGGCCAGCCAGACTGATGACCCAGCTAGGGGTCCTGGGGAAGGGTCAGTAGAGTATGAAGACCTAGAGAAGACAAAAAATAACTTGCTCTTCGCAGAGAGTCCCAAGTTCTTCATAAGAACAGTCCCACACACACACCCTTGTTGTTTGCAGAGCTGGTCTTCTAGAAATATTCCCTCAATTACAAATGTCTTCCACTTTCCCCAAATCTCAGCAACCTCTTGGGGACCGGAGAGGTAGACCATGCATCCACCTGCCAGAAGCTCAGCTCTACAGGGCTTCCCAAAGAGGAAAAATCTCCAGGGGTCCACAGCTCTGCAGCAAATCTTCTGGAAGTTGGCTCTCTGACCAACTACCAGTGTCTTTCTAAAGTTAATATTGTGTTGGTACCCTGCAAAAGCTGGTGAATTATTAACCAAACAAGAAACTCCTAAGCAACCCTGTCCTTGCATATAAATTATTGCTTTAGAGTTTCAAGTACATAGACTTATGCATCTTAAGACCAGAGAAATCTTCCTCCAGATTTTATTTTCCAAAGCCTCAAGAACTAGTCAATGAATCATATCTCTGACCATGAAGCCAAAGAGGCTCAGTCGTTCCAGAACTGTTGACTAATAATAACTGTGATATTTGTTAAGCTCTTGCTATGTGCCAAGTCACTGCACTAAGCCCTAGGGTAGATACCAGATATCAGCCCGGCCCTGTCCCACATGGGGCTCATAGATTGAGCAGGACTACACATAGGTATAGACACAACCTGGTCACTACACAAAGTTCAAGAAGACACAACCTGGTCCTAAGGCCTAGTTCTTCCTTTTGATTGCTGATTTACCAAGCACCCAAAATTTACTAGCTATCCCTCAAAAAAATAATCATACATCGCTCAGTCACTCCCATGTGGGAACCAATCATTGGTATTTAATCAGTCAAGCAATTGTATTTATGGAGCACTTATTGTGTGCAGAGCACAGTACTAAGCGCTTGGGACAGTACAGTGTAATGGAGTTGGTTGACACATTCCCTACCCACAACAAAGTTTGAGCGCTTACTGTGTGCAGAGAGCTGTGGGCAGAGTGCTTGGGAGAGAACAACAGAGTTGGTAGACATGTTCTCTGCTCACATGGGATTTTAGAGTCTAAGGAAATACACTGACATGCCACGGAACACCATCTGATGCTCCCTTAATTCTTACTTTCATTAAATTTCTCAATCAGGGCCAGCAGGCCCTCGACCTCAGTAACTAATGACACTGCATCTGGCCTAGGAAGACAAGGCATCAATTCTAAACAGGCATCTGTGGTGGGTAGTTTTTACTCATATTGTCCACTGCAATGGTTCTAACTTTCTTCTCAAAGAGCCTCTTAGTGATTTCCAAAAATGTTGGTTCTAGCAGCATTTTGAAGCTTCTCTCATTTGGCAGCTCTTCAGGAAAGCAAACATGACATAAGAATTTGTGGTATTAAGGAAACAGACATAATAAGCTTAAAGTCACTTAGGCAAACTTAAATGACGGCTTTACTCCTCCCGCATCCTGTAATTTAAGCTACATGAATCTCATTTCATATTTTGTACAAGCTATTTGCTTTCCATTAAGGAGATGTGGGAACACAATTTCATTTCCTTCTGTGGCTGAGGCTTGCTTTTTTTTCCTCCAGATTAGATTTTATGAGGGAAAATAGAATTTTCACAGCAACAAGAAAGACATAGTTAGCAGGACCACCCCGAAATTGGTCATGCACTTCAATAGTCAGTTATCCAACTTTCAGTTGTCATACGATAGCTATTGATTTCTCAGTGGCAATAATTTACAACCACTTTGGACTGAAGTATGACGGGAGGAATCTGGACATGAACGCAAGCCAACTAGACTCAAACAGCAATCAGCAAACACTTGAATCAATGCCAAGGGTTACAGGAACATCTTTGAAATAGCAGAATCAAATAATTAGATATTTTAAATCTCAAAAACATATATTGAATTTATAGCCCAAAGAGCATATTTAAATAATTTATTTATTGCAGGTGAGTAATACTTATAGAGATACAGCATAGAGGGATTTGTAGCTATTCAATCAGGAGATGTTTCCTCACTGATGTTGTTTCTTTTCTTGAATATGCCTGCCTATTTCTTTTTCTGATCTCCCCCAACTTTTTACATTTCGATTCCTCTATGGGCGAGGGATTATGTCTGATGGAATATTCTTGGCACTTTCTCTAAGTTTCTAAGTGCTTTGTGAAGAGGTCTTTACTTTTTTCTAATGGAATTTGTTAAGTGTTTATTATGTGCCCGGCGCATAATACTAAGTGCTGGGGTAGATACAAGCTAATCGGGTAGAACACAGTCCGTGTCCCACAGGAGGCTCAGTCTTAATTCCCATTTTACAGATGAGGTAATTGAGGCAAAGAAAAGTTACGTGATTTGCCCACCTGCCCACTGGAAGCCGACAAGTGGAGGAATCAGAGTCAGAACCCAGATCCTTCTAACACCAAGGTCCATGCTCCATCCACTAGGCCACGCTGCTTCACAAGTTGCTTAATATTATTCTAATTATAATGATATATCGGGAACTAAGAACTTCAGCAACAAAGCAGTCCCTTTTCTTCAACAAGATACTAGTATTTTGCCTGATTAAATCAAATCATGTCCATTCTTTTAGGTTTGCCGGAGGAACTTTATAACCAGTTAGAGTATTGAGGGCCAGTTAAACACAAAGTTTTTTTTTTTAAAGAAGTATTTCAAGCAATGACACTCATCTGCTGTTCTTCCTAGATCTTATCCTCACCTCTAATTTTGAGTATAGCCTCCCTTCCCCATCTTTGTTGGGGTTATTTTTAGGATGGGATGGGGACTGTGTCCACTCTGATTAACTTGTATTTATTCCAGTGCTTAGAACAGTGCTTGACAGATAGTTAGTGCTTAAATGCCACAGTAATAATAACAACCATGGTAACAATGATGGTGTAGTGGATAGAGGACAGGCCTGGGAGCCAGAAGTTCATGGGTTCTAATCCCGGCTCCACCATTTGTCTGCTGTGTGGCATTGGGCAAGCCACATCACTTCTCTGTGCCTCAGTTACCTCATCTGTAAAATGGGGTTAAAGACTATGAGCCCTTTGTGGGACAGGGACTACGTCCAACCCGATTTGCTTAAATCCACCCCAGTGCTTAGTACAGTGCCTGGCACAAAGTAAGCACTTAACAAATACCATTATTATTATTATAACAAGTAGCACCAGAGGTAAGGAGCAGAGGGAACTGGAGTCCTGGATGCAGGAGGCTAAAGGTGGAAGCTGGGGCAGTTACGATTTGACAGCTACTGCTAAACATAAAGGTAGGCCCACGTTCCCCTGTTGAGAAGAGTGAGAGACCAAAGAATAAAAGGGCTAAAACTGGAAGCTGGCCAGCCCAGAGTAACCATCTCTCTAGAACCATTATATCTGCTCCATTGCTTCTTACCTCTCTGGAAAAAATAGGTTGAAACTTCACGCTGCCTTAATTCTACCTGGAGTTTTGGGGTTTGGCACTTGGAAACCAGAGCTTTCTAATCAGCCTGTGCTAAAATAATAAGTCCTGTCTCCATTCTGACTGGAGCATTTTGTATTACTTATATTCCTTCAGCTCAAGTCAATGAACTGCACAGTTTCCCAGTCACAAACTTATTGCACTCATTTACTGGAACATTTTGGAATTAGGATGCAATTCTCAAGCTAATCCTATTGCATATTTGAATTACCTTTAGATCCTTTTTTTAAAAAATAAAATCAATGCACTTTCCATTAGGAAATGACTTCAGCAAAAAGCTAACCAATGTACTGCAGCACTAGTTAAGAGCTCTGGTCTCCTTTACCAATCGCTGTCACACGGCATCCTCTCCCACTGTGCTTCAAGTGGACTTCCCCAGATTGACTAATAATCAAGGCAGAGTGTTTAACATGGCTAGTGAAACCATGCTGAGGGGTGGTGGCCTTTGGGAGATGCAGTCTTGGAGGGGGAAAGGAATGGGTGGGGGGAAAGGGAGGCAGATGAGGCCACAGGTCTCCACCTTGGAACCCCCTCCTTGGTCCCAACCATCACTCAGGGGGGCACCGTGGCACTGGTCGTGGCTCAGTGGAAAGAGCACGGGCTTTGGAGTCAGGGCTTATGAGTTCGAATCCCAGCTCTGCCACTTGTCGGCTGTGTGACTGTGGGCAAGTCACTTAACTTCTCTGTGCCTCAGTTCCCTCATCTATAAAATGGGGATTAAGACTGTGAGCCCCACGTGGGACAACCTGATTCCCCTATGTCTACCCCAGCGCTTAGAACAGTGCTCGGCACATAGTAAGCGCTTAATAAATACCAACATTATTATTATTATTACTGGTTGTGTCTATAGGGGTAACTGCTCTGGGGGTCATCCCCTAGAACTGTTGATCTGAAGCCCAGCTAGGCGGGGGTAGTAATGAAAAGCAGGAAAAGACATTTGGAAGGATGAGGTGTCACTGACTAAACAAAATGTTTTCCAAGTTATTCTGTAGCGTTCACCTCCTGCCAGTTCAAATGTTTCTCTCGAGTTATGTAGGCCAGTACACACCACTGGGATCTTTTATGTTCACTCCCTTCAACCTCTTGCAAAATGTTAGGTTCTAAAGGCACAAATACCACTCAAAATTGCTGTATTCTTGTTAAAATATTCCTGAAAGATTATAGCATATGTGTATATTTGCTTCAGTCGGCACAGGTGCAATGAGATAATTGTTCCTCTACCAATCAATATTTATTGAATGCTAACTGTATGCAGAGCACTGTACTAAGTGCTTTAGAGAGTATAATACAATAGAGTTAGTAGGTGCATTCCCTACCAGTTAAATTAGCTGTTGAATTGAAATTATTTTCATTCATACAGCATCTTTTCCTCCGTAAAGCATTTCTGGCATTGCATAATAAATGATTACATAGAGTCAAAATGAGAAGTGCCCCTCTGCTCCCTTTACTTTTATTTAAGGACCTCAAAGTTCTTAAATATTTACTAATCCATATCCTATCTATGAAATATATACAGGAGGAATAGATTTAGAACATGAATACTAATCACTAGTTTATGTGATTGGTAAATTACTCACTGGAAGAAAATCCCTCTTCTCTGCAAGTTAAGTAAACCAAGGCCCCCTAGCCCCTGTGCTAGGACACTTCCCCCAAGGAGGCACTGGATTAGTTGATACTTTGCTGCCCTGGAGCTCACTCAGTTTACACAGGTCTCCCAGGCAGTATAATACCTGTGGTATTTGGGGGGTGGGGGGCAGGAGGGAGTGTCAATTCACATTGGAGAAGAGAAGGGGGCATTATGTGACTGGCTCCAAGTCACACAGCTCGTAAGGTCAGAAAAACAATTCAGCCGACCTAAATGGTACCTACCTCAGGCCGCTAATCATTCCAGTATCTTGCTTCCTCCTCTTCGGAAAAAAAGAGGAATTTCCTTCAGTTAGAACAATAGTACTTTCCTCTCTTTCTGTTCTAAAGGAAAAATCAAATGAAGAATTTTTTGGATACTACTTCAAACTTGGCACTGAAACTTTCAAATTCCAATTGTTTTCTTCCAGGCTATGGGATCTTTAGGTGGGAGGGGAAGGTCAGTGAGGAAAACCATCTGTTTAGCTCTTCTAATTCGCTCATGAAGTTTCTTTTGCATCTCAGATGCTGGTTTCTGCTGTATGTGGTTTTCTATGTGCACGTGGTGTTTTGACAGATTTGGGAGGTTGGAGACAACAGAGGCAAAAAGAGGAGGAAGAAGGAGCTGAAGAGAAATATAGTTACAGAAGAGTTAGTGGGGGGGGGGGGGGAGAGAATCAAGGGAGAAGGAGAAGACAGAAAAGAGGAAAGGGAGAGAAGAGCAGAAAGTGTCATTGTCCTCTGACCATGGCTCCTGGCTCAGCTGCTTCCTGGGGTTTCAGCTGCTGACTCGTTGGTTTTACTTCAGCCAAGAGGGAGGGAGTGGACCCAATTTCCCACTGCTGAGCTATGAACACCACAATAATAATACTGGTGGGATTTGTTAAGTGCTTACTATGTGCCAGGAACTGTACTAAGCACTGGGGTAGATACAAGCAAATTGGGTCAGCCACAGTCCCTGTCCCCCATGGGGCTCACAGTCTCAACCCCCATTTTACAGATGAGGGAACTGAGGCCCAGAGAAGTAAAGTGACTTGCCCAAGGTCACACAGCAGACAAGGCTCACTGTGGGCAGGGAATGTGTCTGTTTATCGTTGTATTGTACTCTTCCAAGCATTTAGAACAGTGCTCTGCACACAGTAAGTACTCAATAAATAAGATTAAATGAATGAATTTTCCACTTTGACAAAGGACAAAGAATGTGAAGTTAAAAATTTCCCTCATTATGATGTGCTTTGTAAAGTGCAATCCGATTTGAGATTAATCTTAGCCACTCTACATTAAATTGTGTATTACCACAATAATAATTAGCCCATGATTATATGACATGAGAACAGTGCTAGCCCCAGGGGAAACAAGTAATTTTCCCTTAATAAAACTCAATAAAATCCTTTTAACATTAAGTACGTTCTTCAAGTGCATTACTGATTTTCCAAACAGGGCACATGTTCCAAAGAAAATTATATTTAGCCCCGGGTAATATTTCTATTTTAATAACACCTTACCCACTCTCTGAAGTCACGTCAGTAAGGACAAAACCATAGGAAGTTTGTGCAGAAAGAATGAAGCCAGCACAGAAGAGTGAGAACACTTGTCTGGCCACGACATTCCAAAGAAAGCTCCCTTGGCTCCGTAAATCACTTCTTCAGCCTTCTCAGGGGCAGCAGCACATCTGATTGTTGCAGCACTCTCTAGACCTCTGCCCACTTTTCCCCGTTGCAGGTGCTCCCAGAGAGAGAAGTGTCATGTGCCTCATTGACCATGTGCCCTCCCTGCTCCCATCCACGGCCAGGAGGCGGGCAAAGGGTCCGTTTCGGCTGGAAGGGCCTGACACTCGGTATGATTTCATCCAGGCTCCAGTCCCTCACAGCAGCCACGTTGGAGTGCTAAGACAGCACACTCCAAAATGGAGTAGCCGGACGCACATATTCTTCTGTCAACCAGGCAGTTGTGTTGAGTAATGCACCCTACTTTTCCCCCAATAGTAATAGTCAAAGTCCAGATTATGAGAACTGAAGTCACCCCTCCTCTTGGGAGGCTTTGAGAATCAACTCACCTAACCCCAAACCTTAGGTTCTCGATCATGAGGCATGTGTGACTCCACCTCATATTTCTCCTCTTCCCCTGGGCCTAGGTCAGCATCTGGAAAAGGTTTCATATACCTGCACTTCAGGAGAGAAATTAACTATTCTAATATTAATAATAATCATAATAATAACAATAATTGTGGTATTTAGTGCTATGTGCCAGGCACTCTTCTAAGCACTGGGGAAGATTCAAGCTAATCAGGTAGGACAGTCCATGTCCCATGTGGGGCTCACGGTTTTAATCCCCATTTTACAAATGAGGGAACTGAGGCCCAGAGAAGTTAAGTGACTTGCCCAGGGTCACACAGCTGAAATTCGAATCCAGGTCCATCTGATTCTCAGGCCTGTGCTCTATCCACTAAGCCATGATTGTGAAGGGGACTGGTCAGAGGGAGATGACCCTGATGATGAGGAGAGGCCCGAAGGCAAGAGCCCACATCAGAGTAGTGAGTAACCTCTCAGCAGCTGGGTCAGATTAGGGAATGAAGAAATGAACAGAGCGTGGGCCTGGGAATTAAAGGCCCTGAGTTCTAATCCTGACCTGCCACTTGCTTGCTGTGTGACCTTGGGCAAATCACTTAACTTCTCTGGGCCTCAGCTTCCTCATCTGTAAAATGGGCATTTAAATACCTGCTCTCCCTCCTACTCAGATTGTGAGCCCGAAATGGGATAGAGACTGGGTCCAACCTGATGAACTTGTATCTACCCCAGCAGCTAGAATAATTTCTGACACATAATAAGTGCTTAATTTATACAGTGATAATGATAATAATAGTAGTAATAAGAGTAATGGTATTTATTGACCATCTGTGTGCAGTGGACTGTATTGAAACTTACTTTTAGATACTTGGGCATTTAGGATTAATGCTAGAATTCAGTTTGAGAGAGTAAAGTTCCTCATAAAACACTGTTCCTGATTCAGCATTCTGCCTAACACCTCAAACTTACATAAAAATTAAAAATATAAACGTGAACTATCTCCACAGAGTTATCTCAGGCACTGGGTGGAGAGGAAGGAGAGAGAGAGAGGAACTGGGAAGGGGAAAGGATAGGTATCTTACCCTAAGAACCGTCTTCTGTTACTCTCCTCAATCCCCAGTTGGAATAAGGAATTTATTAAAAACACCACTTCTGGACAGATCTATATTTCAGAATCTTTATTCAATTAATTCATTTGATGATTGGAGTCTCAGGACTGTGCCATTTATTATTCAGTCTCAGGTACCATTTTAGAAAACTAAAGCAATGGGGAAAGGTTCAGCAGCTGCATTGAGAAAAGGGAATGCAATGGCAAGAAAATCACCCTGTGGGTCATTTGGTAGAAAGGTTTGGATTTTCCTGAAGTTCCTGGAAGATGGAGGCTATTCTGCAATCAAAGTAAAACAATTCAATGATCACATACAGGAGTGTGATCACACACACATACACACAAATTTTTGTGTGAATTTAGCATGGCCACTGGGGGAGAGATTGACAGAGGATGGTGCAAAAGAGGCATTTAGCTTCAGACAAATCTAAAGATCTATAGACAACAACATTCATACCTTCCCTCTAAAGGAACAGAATCTTCCACAGATGACATGTCATCATCTCAGGGCATAGTACAGTGAAGACTCACCATCAATTGTCAAGGAAGGTTTGGACAGCAAAGTATCTATCAGCACTGAATTGAAACTCATCACAACATAGCTTTGCGAGGCCAGACCTGGGAGGGATTGACAAGAAGCTAGCAGATACTGGGCTGAGAGCTGAAACGGGAGGAGATTAGGCAAGGAACGCAGAAGTTACATTCAAAAAACAACAAACAAAAAAACTGATAGTGATGTCCAGCCTCCAATGATGTTACAGCTGGAGATTGTTGGGAGTAAAAAATGGCAAAATGACCTGCTAGAAAGGTGTGGAGGAGGTTCCTTTATGACAGAGGCACTAAAAATATCATACTAGGATGAGGCAGGATTGAAAACTGCGCAAACATTGCAAATAGAAAAAGCACAACAAAAGATGGTCTTTACCCAGGCACGGCATAGAAAGGGTTATTGATTGGGCCCTGGTTTAGGCTTCGTTGCATACAAGGATAAACCCTTGACTCCAATTGTTTTATCTTTGAAGAAAAAGGATATAGGCATGCACACACACACACACATCCCACCACCACACCCACCCTCTCCCCCTCACTCCCTTTGGCCTTCATATTTGAAATGATGCTGCTGATGGTGGGTGTTGAGGAACATTCATTTACCCTATGAACCCAGGAAATGAGGCATTTTTTTCTGGTTCGCTGCCCGTTGGAATGAACACTGCATGCCAAAGTATGGCTTTTTTTTTCTGGCTCATTGCCCTTTGGCAGTGAACACTGCACACCAAAGTATGGCTTTTCAGATCCCAAGATGCTTCTGAATGGTACTGCTGCCTACGAGAGACCAGGATGGAGACATCCCCATTACATAGAATTTTAATTTGGAGTGCTGAATAGGGGAGAGAGTATGTCTGCCTCCCCAGCAGGGCAAATGCTTGATTGGCTTTGGTATAGTACTAGGCAAGGTTCGTGCTGAACGATCCACACATTCAGCCGAATCTTGTGTCTGTGTCAGCAGTCCATATTACAAAGCAGCTGACAAAGAAAGTGAGGGCAGGGTGCAATCACACAATATAATACCTCGACAAGCCCCCATTGGCAGCAGTCACTGCTGTGTCCTCACCCACTTCATAAGCCATTATCTAGCACAGCCCTCAGGTCCATAACATTTGGGTTTTTTTTCCTTTTTGAAAATACAAAAGTAAAACCAGTGGAAAACCAAAATAAAACTGCACACAGAACAAAATAAAGGGAATCTAAACAAAGAAAAATGGATGAAAAAGTGTGATAATGCATGGGAAGCTATTTTACATTTAATGATTGGTCTTCAAGAAACGAACTCCCTGGATACTAACTGGGTTCTACCCTTTCTTCCCAGCTCACTTTTGGTCCCCTCTCTCCAAGCATGAAACTAGTCCTTTCAAGACACCAAACAGTCACTCTGCCCTACAAAAGACCCACGTTGGTTTTGCTGCAACCATGAAGCGCCTCGGAGAATCACTAGGGACCACAGGATTTCCCTTTGAGAACATACAGGCACCTTTCCCTTTTCCCTTGCCTGTAATGACAGGACTAAATATGCAAAAAACAGGGAATCAATGTTCAAGAGGCAGATCACAGGATGCTCAACTGCTGGCAGCTCCAGATGGGTCTTGATGATGAGCCAAAAACATGCTCTGGGAGCCCTAGACATCATGGACTTTCACCAATGACCCAGAGTGGGGATGCTTTGTCCCTCACACCTTTGACCTGCTTGAGTCCCCCGTGTGATCATTTTAGATCTGCAGATGAGCTCTGGGTGAAAGGCAGCAGACGCCACAGCACAGAAGGATTATCCTGCATGTTGAGCTGGGGGTGTTGGCTTCCTGCATTCTCTGGGGAAATTAGAAGGAACTGTCAAAGTGACTGAGGCAACTTGGTTTGCTTGGCATAGTAGGGTTTGGTTACTGGTATTTGATCAAATACCACTGACAGGAGTCCTTAAAGAGGAAGCCCCCACTAGTCTAAGCTGTTCAAATTAATTCTGTTACATCAATCTTATTGTTATTTGACCAAGATAGAAACTAAGGCCAAGGAAAGTAGACTAGTTTGCCTGCCAATGCAGGCAACTGTAGATAACTGGAGTTTTCAAATGCTCAATTTTAAAAAAAAAGGTGAAGTTGCTCAGATGGCAGGCTCCATTATGAAATCAAACATCATGGTCTTTTCAGTTCAATAAGCACTTTGTCCTTAGTAATTCTGGCCCAGGCATCAGGGATTCTGCCCTGGTCCCTGAATTTTTTTCCATATTTCTCTTCCAACTTGGACCTGAAGTGACTCACAAACCATTTCCAATACAGCTGAGTGGATAGCTCTGGGGTGATGTTCCATGTAGCATAATTCCCTCCAGCCTTCCGGTAAGTTTTGTATGGGAAACATCGTCCGTCAGTTAGACAGAAGAACAAATCGCTTGCTACCCGACTGGTACAAAAACTAATTACAAATTTATCTGTTCCAAGAGTGTGCATCCCAATCACAGCTTCGGGTCGATGGAAAGAGACAATGTGATCGCCATCATGATCAGGAATTGTGTTTCTGCAGATCGCGTTACAAAAAGGACACTGCTCCCAACAGCCACCTAGATGGTTCAAGAGAATATTCTGAATTTGAGACACAAATTCCTCCAGGCATACCCAATCAGTATTCTGTCTTAGTGCCTGTATTGCAGGATCTAATGCATCACTCATCGCTTCTTTGAGAAACCCGATGTCGTTTACCTCTTGATGCTCAATGCTCTTCAGGTCACCTCTTGGAAGGACCAAATGAGCCTCAAGCTGTTTGCAAAACTCATCCAGCCACAGGGAGACATTGCCATCCCTGTCCTGTGTAACTTCAGTTGATCTCTGAATTGCAGAGAGAATGGTGTTCTTAAAAAAGTCAAGAGTGATGTTAATGTAATTCTTCAGCTTTTTATGTTGGGAGTCTAAACAGTAAGCCTCTACTTGTTTCTTAATGTAGGTTTTGAAAAAATCTTTTGGAAAATGAATGTATTGCCAATAGTCGTCAAAGTTCTCTTTTTCTGCCAGATAGATGAGAATGTGTTTCTCCAAGTTAGATTTGTTGCCATTGAATTCAGGGCAATCAGATCTCATTTTTTCAGAGAGGCTAATGGCCATCTTTTTCCATGCTTCATTGCGGAGGGCAGCAATCAGTTTGTTACACAAGAAAGTGGAAAATCCTGTGATGGAAGTTGCCCCTTTGTAGGAAATTTTAAAACTCGTGAAGAAATCTTCTTTCTTCCTCTTTAGGTATGTGCCAGGATCATTTGCTGCCATGAAGGAACAGTGCATATCTATGAAACTTTTAGCTGCCCTTTCACATAAACAAAGTGACAAATCTACTTTGTATTTGTTTGTTAATTTATATTTGGCATTCTGATTTGAAGCCTCTACTTCTACATCTATTGCCTTCAGTATTTCATAGAAATAATTGCGACTGTAATTGACTCTCTGCTTCACTCTGCTATCAATAATTTCCATGACAATTTTTACAATGTGGCTTGTTGTCTGGTTTATGTTCTCCTTATCACTTTCCTCTGGTTTGGAGACTGAAAGAGAGGAACACCACTTTGCCTTCATTTTGATATGATTGGAGTAATCAATCAAGAACCTTAGCTTTGCAAAACGATTCTCAATTTTGTTTTTAATGTTGGGCTCTTGCTTAAAATGCTCCAGGAGAATGGTATCCAAATCACTTTTGATATCTGGCTTTCTGGAAGGTGGTGTCTTGGAAACCACTTCAGAGACCCAAACTAACCAGACATAATTGAATTTCTCTCTCAGGTTCTTTTCACTTACTTTGCCTTTTAGTGATAGCGCCAGGTCTCGACTTCTTTTCAACAATTCATTTTCATACATTGCTTTCTTCTGGTCCCATACACTTTGACTTTTCTTTAAACCAATGAGTTCTTCACACTTGGTTCTGGTTTCTAAAATCAGTGTATCTTTGAGAATTCTCAATTTATTTTCAAAATTTCCTTTCCATTGAATCAGTATTTGATAGTCTTGTGTTTCACTGAAATACTTTTCTAGTTCTTGCTTGACAGCAGTGTATTTTTCTGTAACTGGATCTTCAAGGTCCCTTCTCTGGATGGCTTTGGTGTCTCCATTCCTAATTTGATTGGCCAACTGATGCTGCAAACTCAACAAATAATTTCTCAACTGCCAGGTCCACTCAGTATACATTACATCCAGCTTGTTCATTGCCATAACTTCCTGGGTGTTTCTGAAGCTGAAAATAAAGTTCTCATTAACCAAGGCATTCCACAAATCCCCGATCCGCTTTTGCAAATCTGACATCCGTAGGATGCTGCCCTGAGATTCTTCTTTTGCAGTCTTAATAATTTTGCTCTTCAGTTGCTGAATATTGTGACTGTAACTTGGGTTTGGAGGGGCCATTGGGGGATTCCCCTCCCACAGGTGAGCAAAGTAATGGACTTGTGAGTTCACATCAAACTGAATCACGTCACTAAACTGGGTTACAGAATGCTGCTCTTCTTGTTCTGCGGCCATGACTGCCATTTCATCTAGTGTCTGCTGCAGCTGTTGTCGTCCTTCCAAATTTTGATACTTAGCTGCGATATCCCCCACATTTTGATGCACAAACAAGCAGCGTGGGGAGAGTTTCACAAGCTTCATTCTCAAAAAAGCCTGGGCTGCAATCTGCAGCGTGTCTTGCATCACAGAAGGATTTTCTCCAAAAATGTTGATCAGGGTCAAGTTACCAAGTCCAATGACAAAGGTTGCCAGCTCATTGTCATGATTCAGGGATTTGTTGGCATGTTCTGGGGCCCGGAGACCTTCGGTATCAACAACGAGGACAAAATCAAATCCCAACTCTTCTCTGACCTTCTCCTCTACTTGGATGAGTTGCATATAGGCTCCTCGTGTGCATCGTCCGGCACTGACATTGAACTGCAAGCCAAACATGGCGTTCAGCATGGTGGACTTTCCAGTGCTCTGTACGCCAAGGACAGAAAGAACAAATACCTTTTTGTCTCCAAACTTCTCAATTAATCTGTCAAAAACAGCTGCCACCCATTTCAGGGGCACGTAAGAAACATCACCATCCATGAGTTCAATGGGATACCCAGAAATCATTAGGTCAGAGGCAATTTGGGGAAGGGTCAAAAAAGCTTCATACTTCTTGGGTGAAGCTTCATCCAAAGCCTCATAAATCTGAGCAATCTCTCTCAGAATATGTTCAATTCCTAAAGTACAGGGACTTATTTCCTTGGAGATGTCTTCAAATTTGCTCTGTCTTTCTGGGAGTGCCCTTGAGCCCAGTGTTTTGTCTTGCTGGTTCAGTGTTTCTAGGTGATCTGCGGTCAGGTCGTTCAGAAACATGCTCAGCCACTGCAGGAAGGACAACTTGAAATTTGTCTCTAACTTTGACATAAGTATGTCAATCACAGATTTCAGTAGTTCATTGAGGGGAAATGCATCCTGAACCTGGAGAAGTCGAATGTCTCTCTTCCTTGCCTCAATATTGCTTTTGTGTTTTTCAATGCTACTTTTCCCCTTTTCACGCAATTGACTGAGTTCTTTATCTTTCTCGCACCATTCTTGCCATAATTTTCCTTGAAGGGGTACTAAGCTTTCTTTTAGAGATATGTTTTCATTTGAAGTGGGATACTTTTTTCTCAAACGGTCTATCAGTGCCCGAGCGGTGGTTTTTGCTGTCTGGCAGTTCTCAGTGTCCTCATCCACAA
This sequence comes from Ornithorhynchus anatinus, assembly GCF_004115215.2. Lineage (NCBI taxonomy): Eukaryota > Metazoa > Chordata > Mammalia > Monotremata > Ornithorhynchidae > Ornithorhynchus > Ornithorhynchus anatinus. The sequence continues at coordinate 24,451,754 of NC_041728.1, read as the reverse complement.
CAATTCTATGCTGGCGAGCGATCTCGGCACAGTTTCTGAGACTCAGAGAAGTTCCTGAAACCCTCAGCAAGCGTTTGATTAAAGCTGTAAGTATGTCTGAGAGTTCTGCCTCATTCCGATTCTTTAACCCTATTCTTACTTGAGTACGATGATCAGCCAGACCTTCTTTGTCATCAAACAAACAGATGAAAGGTTTTGGTGATTTCAATAAATTTGTGATGATTTTCCTTTTCTTCTCATTCTGATCAGAAGCTGACAAAAGAACAATAGTGATGGAAGAAATTTCCTGAAGAAACCCGAGTTGTATCTCCTGTTCACTGGCATCTCCGTGGAGATTGGTGAAGGCAACACAATTATCGAAACCATCCTTGTAGTTTCCCCCAGGACAGTACCAATAGATTTCCACCACCCCATCCATCAAGAGAACATCTTTGCTGCTCCCCTTGCAGTGCCGGTGGAAAAAAACATCATGTTTATGCTTGTTCAGCAGCATGTTCAGGATCTGAGATTTGGAAGTCAAGGAATTCCCAATCCTTATGAAAGACACTATGGGAGTGGCTGTCTGACAGATCAGTTGGTCTTTATAATTTCTGATTCTCTTCTCCTCTCCCAGTTTCTCCACCAACTGCCAATTCTTCTTAACTTGACTGTGAGACCAGAGTAGAAATTCGATTTCAGAGGTACATGGTTTGGGAACAAGAAGGGGGAGAGCAAACTGACAGATGGAAAGTTTGGTGGAAATATATTGTCTTGTAAAATCATCTGCACAGTGAAAAATTGCCATCTGAATGTCCATTGGATGGACACGTGACTGAACAGTCCCAAAAGATGCAACAGGCAAGTCGCTGATATTGAAAAAATCATTAATCTCATCTGAAAAGTCACTATCAATACCCATAGGACCCAAGGCTGGGGTCAAGTCTGGTGATGTTAGATGGGCGTCATCACTGCAAACCAGATACCTCAGCCGATAATCAAGCATCAGCAATTTCTGCAGGAAATAAAATGGTAATTCTTGGTCACTGCAGGGCTGACTCTCATCCACAGAGTCTTTGTAAATCAGATGGAAATCAGATCTGGACATCTTCTTTGGATAATATTTGTCCAAACCAAGTCTCTTAATCAACTTTAGAAATTCTTGATATTTTACTCCTTTGTGCTCTGTAACATTCACTGGCTTCACAACTCTGCATATCACGGTTGGAACATTTACTGAGTCAATTTCTAAGTCTTTTAACACCTGGTCCATCTGCAAACCTCCACCTGTGGCTTCATAATCTCCACTGATAAGCAAATTCAAGTCTCTTTTCAGAGTTTCCCAAACGTCACCGGCCCTAGGCTTGATTAGGACAATATCAACTTCTCTGGTCAGTGAATCTTCCATTCGCTGCTTTAGAGAGTTCAATCGACTTTCCATTTCTTCTGGAGAAATCTCTGTGTATCCTGCTGTTACAGTCAAAGCTGTTAACACCAGAAAAGCCTGAGCTCTGGAAACACTTTTTTTTCTGAGGCTCTGGTACTTCTCAAGGGCTGCTGGCATTTCACTTAACATGAAGGTGATCTCTTTGCATCCTAGAAGATAATGAAAGGTGTTGCTTTCTACACAGTATCCTGCACAGCCTGCAATAGAAGTTAGCAAGAGTTCTGTGTCTGACTGCTCTGTCTCCCTCAGAGTCTGCAAAAAGGAAGTAAGAGAGACATTTACACGGAAGCTGGCCTTTCTTATTGCTCTTTCCAGGGACCCTGAAAATTCAGGGTCCGAGTTCATTCTTTGGACATCATGCTTTGACTCTTCTAGGATCCGAATAAAGTCAGCAAACTCAGAAATATTGCCTTGTTGCTGCTGAGTTTCCTCTCTCTCGAAGATCCATTTCATGATAAAAGGAGTTTGGGGAAAATTTGCCACAGAATAGACATGAGGATCCAGAAGGCTGGTCAGTAGAGATTTAATAAGTTTGGTTTTGTTGAAAGAGAGATCTTTGCAAGCATTGACTGTGCCTACCAAGAAATTCTGCAGAGCCCAATCTGAGAGGCAAACATTAATCCAGGTGGTATAATCCTTGGTTTTCTCATTCAGTTTCTGCATGAAATCCATCAGTTCCTTCAGTTGCTTCTCTGGGTCAGTGACTTCCCAGGACTCCAAATTCTCCAAGAAAGATCTGGCCTCCTCCTCTGCCCTAAGATGGTCCTCTCCAAACCGCATCTCTGGGGTCTGGCCAGTCAGAACGCTGTATACCTCTTTGAGGGTTTGGCTCACCAGAAGACTGTTCTTAAAATCCCTAGTGTGGTTGGACATGATCAGGTCCCAGACAGCCAGGAACTGATTGCCTCGATCGATAACACACCAGGTTTGGTTACTAGCAACAAGTCCTTTCCTCCACAGAGGCAATGAGTCCACTTCAGGGGGACCTCCTGTTTGAGACATAGACAGCTGGGTCACTCTATGGCCCTGTTTGTCATTCTGACTGTGGGAAGAAGCTGCTGAATGAAACAATGATGGACTCATATTTGCTGCAAAGCTTCTTCCAAAGGCACTAACACCACCTTTAACATAGCAATCAAGGTGCATAGATGCTTGATGTTTCACTTCCTCCCGCTCCTCCGAACTAAAGCCCTCGGAGACGGCTTTCCACCAGTATATCCCCCCAAAGTGCAGAGGGCCCAGATTGACATGAGAGCCAAATCTGCTAAAGAAGTTCCCATACCTGGTTTTTTTCAGCATGTATAATTTGTCAGGATCCTGGGTGTAACTTAGAAGTTCCTCAATTTGTTTCAATTCCTTAAGAGCTTCCCTGGAAAGCTGAAGCTGATCCTTTGTGAATTGGCACAAGGCTAGTGGAACATAGCAGAATTTCATTAAGCAGATATAAGCGTGTTCGGAGTGGGAGTTGTGGACGTTACTGGAGTTAGAGGATGTACTTATATCTATGCCACCTACCATGTGAAATTTCCAGAACTGACCTTTGGCTGAACAGCTAATGCTGAAGCCCAGTCTCTCAACTGATTTAGTGAACTCTGACTCTGTCTGAAGAGACGAAAATTCCCTTTTCAGTTCCTGCAGCCTCTGAATTGGGCCGTGGAGAGAAAAATTTTCTGGGACATCGATCAACACCTCCCGCTTCTCCAGGAGGTCTTCGAGGTGGCCGGTTGAGAAGACTCCTTGCAGCGCCAAGCCCCCCGATGCCCATCTCAGTAGCTCCTTATCGGGCAGATTGGTTCTGCCTAACAATGTCCCCTCTGGGAGGGTCAGCTGACTCCGCTCGTGTTCTAGGTGCTCCAGGAGAGGCTTCTCAACTGCCTGACAATATGGTGGTGGACTCCCCATCATCTGCCTCAGTTCCTCTTCTCTCCTCTGCACAGCACTCTCATTGTATCTTCTCCTTTCAGACTGGGCTTCGTTCAACTCTGTCTGGGCCAATCCTGCTTGCTTTTGAACCTTCCTGATTTTTTCAGAATCCTTCTTCTGAGCTTCCTCTGCCTCTTGGTTGTGGTACGGGGCCAGAAGTTGCTGCAATGCCTGTTTCTCCCATGGGAATCTTATCTTGGGTTCCAGCTTCTCTAAGTCCTTATACCCCAGGTATTGGAAACTCTGGATACATGTCACCCCCAGGGTATTTTTCAGCGTAGGCATCCAGTACCGTAGATCCAGACCCACTTCTAGCAGCTTCTTTTCCAGTTCCTTCTCTGGACCCCCACCAAGCGAATCGCTGGGACACTTCCCTTCTTTAGACATAGCTGTGAAAGGAAATCAAAAAATGAGAAACTGGTGCTCTTTTTTAGTCAATTGATCGATCAACGGAGCACTTTTCTGTGTGGAGAATGCTACTAAGCACTTGGGAGAGTACAATTGGTAGACACAGTACTTGTCCTTAAGGAGTTATCTTCCCACCCAACCCTGTCCTCCCCTGACTCTTTCATCACCGTAGACAGCACCGCCCCCCTTCCTGCTTTAAAAGCCTGCAAATTTGGCGATATCCTTCACTCCTCAATCTCATTCAACCCACATATTCAGCCCATCACTAAATCCTGTTGGTCCCACCTTCACAACATTGCTAAAATCCACCCTGTCCTCTCCATCCAAACTACCACGTTAATACAATTGCTCATCCTAACCCACTTGGATTATTGCATCAGCCTCCTTCCTGACCTCCCAGCCTCCTTTCTCTCCCCAGTCCAGTCCAGAGTTCATTCTCTGCCCACATCATTTTTCTACAAAAACATTCAGGACATGTTTCCCCACTCCTCAAAAAACTCCAGGGGTTGCCTAACCACCTCTGCTTCAAAGAAAAATTCCTCACCATTGGCTTTAAATCACTCAATCACCTTGCCCCCTCCTACCTCACCTTCCTACTCTTGTACTACAACCCAGCCTGAACACTTCGTTCCTCCAATGTTAACTTTCTCACCTTACCTCTTTCTCGTCTAGCTCACCACTGAACCCTCACCCACATCCTGCCTCTGGCCTGGAACACACCCTCCTCAAATCTGACAATTACTTTCCTCCTCTTTGAAGCCTTAGTGAAGGCATAACTCCTCCAAGAGGCCTTCCCTAAGCCCCCCTTTCCTCTTCTTCCACTCCCTTCTGCATCACCTTGACTTGCTCCTCTTGTTTATCCCCTCTCCCAGCCCCAAAGAACTTACGTACATATCTGCAATTTATTTATTTATATTAATGTCTGTCTCCCTGCCTTCTAGACTCTCAGCTCATTGTGGGCAGGGAATGGGTCTGTTTATTGTTATATTGTACTCTCCCAAGGGCTTAGTACAGTGCTCTGCACACGGTAAGCTCTCAATAAATGATTTGAATGAATAGCTGAGTTAATAATCTAATGGAGGAGACTAATTTAACAACTCAGTTTTGAATAAATCATTGATAAAATGAATTTGCAAATACTATAAAAGCTGTGGCAGTATTACCACTGGCTATAGGATGGGGATCCATAGCCTCCCTGATCTCAGAAGCTCGAGAAGCAGCATGGCTCAGTGGAAAGAGCCTGGGCTGCGGAGTCAGAGGTCATGAGTTCGAATCCCAGCTCTGCCACTTGTCAGCTGTGTGACTGTGGGCAAGTCACTTAACTTCTCTGTGCCTCAGTTACCTCATCTGCAAAATGGGGATTAAGACTGTGAGCCCCACGTGGGACAACCTGATTCTCCTGAGTCTACCCCAGCGCTTAGAACAGTGGTCTGCACATAGTAAGCACTTAACAAATACCAACATTATTATTATTATTATTATTATCAGAGATTTTAAAAGGCACTCTTCAGCCCACATACTGCCCCAGGCACACTGTCCTTACAGGAGAAGGGACCACAGTGTGTAAACTGAAGGCTCACTGCTTCATCTGAGACTAGTACTTGGCATCCCTCTGGAAGGTGGGAAGGAAATCCCAGAATATATCCTGAGAAGTGTGCTCTGGGTACTTCTCTGCTGGCTATCTCCTAGGGTCCCCTACCCTCCATTTGATCCTCACGTATACCTAATTAGAGCAGAGAACATGGAAATAAGCAAACACAGAGTTTTCTAGCTCTACAGAGGGAAGGAGCATTAAGAGGAGAAATTGATTTTAAATCCCTCCAAGCTGCCCACAAACAAAAACTGTTGTTTGAGGGCCACTGCTGTTGCTGAAAACTGGTTGTTTTTAATTTTGCCTCAGGCTCTACCTCTTTCCTTGAAAACAGCAATGCCATCATTGATTGCCTTACCCATACCCATTCATTCAGTCACTTGCATTTATTGAACTCTTACTGTGTTCAGAGCACTGTATTAAGTGCTTGGGAGGGTACAATATAATAATAAACAGACACAGTCTCTGCCCACAACGAACTTACCGCCTACACTACTAAACTATTTGCACATTGCAGGTAACATCATCTTTTACTTACTAGTACTTTACCACAACACTCTCTTCTCCCTTTTGATCCAATCCATTGGATCCAGTGATGCAATCCATTGGATCCAATCCAGTGGGGCCAAAATTCTCTCCACTTCCCATGCATACTTGTTTGCTCTCACTGCCCCCTAGCCCACTAGGCTAGTCTCTCCACCTGGGTTAATCAATCAGTGCTCTACACACAAAGTGCTCAACAAATACCACTGATGGACTGATTGATCACCATCAAATGTCAGCAAGATGGACATGAAATTTTGGCTGCTGCCTGCTGATGGAATTATGACGCATTAAAAATAATAACAACGATAATTGTGGCATTTGTAAAGCACTAACTGTGTGCCAGGCACTGTAATAAGTCCTGGGTAGATGCAAGCTAATCAGGTTGGACACAGCCCCTGTTTTGGGTGGGGTTCATCGTCTCAATACCCAATTGACAGATGAGGTATCTGAAACACTGAGGTAACTGAGTTGCCCAGGGTCATACAGCAGATAAGTGCCGGAGCCAGGTTCAGAACAGGTGATCTTCTGACTCCCAGGCCCATGCTCTATACTGTGCCATGCTGCTTCTTAGGACCATGCCTGCTAGGGATGCTGGCAGCAACCGTGGCGGTGTGTCCAAAATGATGGCAGGAGCGGTAGCAACAGCAGGGAAAGCCATGACTGAGGAACGGGTTTCACCACTACTCTCCTGTTGCTGTCATACCCCCAGTAGTGGACCATGTTTTCTGAGGTAATTTCTGTTGCAACTTTCAGGGAGCAACCTGGAATCAAAGATGGAATGACCTGGGAAGTCAAGATTAGTCACTGGGAGCACAAGAACAATAACAAAAATAGTGGTATCTGGGAAGTGTTTACTATTTGTGAAGCACTGGGATAGACATAGTCAGATTGGGCACAGTCCCTGTTCTACATGTGTCTCACAATCTAAAGTGAGGGAGAGCAGGTACTTAATCCTCATTTCACAGATGAGGAAATGGAAGTATCTGGAAGTTAAGTGACTTGCCCAAGGTCACACAGCCAGCCGGGTTGGAGCTGGAATTGGAACCTAGGTCACCTGACTCAATCAATGGCATTTAACGAGCATTTAATGGGTGCAGTAAACTAAGCGTTTGGAAGAGTACAATATAGCACAGTTGGCAGAAACGTTCCCCGCCTACAGTGAGTTTAGATGAAGAAATTGAGGCCTAGAAGTGAACTGACTTGCCCAAGGTTGCCAGCAGACAAGTGACAGAGCTGGGATTAGAACCCAGGTTTCCTGACTCCCAGCCCCATGGCCTGGGAAAACTTCTTACAACTTCGGTTCACGACCTTTTCCGTCTCGGACACGACAACCCTACAGGGTGCAAGTGCAAATGGAGGGTGTGCACGGGAAGACCAAAAGCAACTTTTTTCCACTGCCCTGGACTTTAATAATAATAATGTTGGTATTTGTTAAGGGCTTACTATGTACAGAGCACTGTTCTAAGTGCTGGGGTAGATACAGGGTAATCAGGTTGTCCCACATGAGGCTCACAGTCTTAATCCCCATTTTACAGATGAGGTAACTGAGGCACAGAGAAGTGAAGTGACTTGCCCACAGTCACACAGCTGCCAAGTGGCAGAGCGGGGATTCGAACCCATGACTTCTGACTCCCAAGCCCAGGCTCTTTCCACAGAGCCTTGACTTTGATAGTTCCCCATTAACACTCCCTTGGTAGGCCAATTTCTTCATTGACTCATCCAGGTGGCAAATCTACCTAACTTCGTTAGGGAGTTTAGGGGAATAACAAATAGAACGGGGCAAAACACTCCTCAAATAGAAGTGTGTGAACCCTGAATGGCCCAGGGGTCCGGGGGCAGGAGGAGAACTAGGATGCCCAATACAAGGGGGGACTCGGTCTTCCCTGGCAAAAGCAGGGGAACAGTGTCAACTACAGCCTCCAAGATTCCCCCTCTGTATTTCTGGACAGATTTGCTGTCTTTGTCGCTTTCCGCCTCTTGATCTCATCACCTTGGGGAATTTCATATCCATGATGATAACGATCCTGCTGACCCCCTCTTCTGCCGACGTTACTCGATGCTGCTAACTTTCAGCTCCATCCCATATTGGTAACCTGCAAACACTGGACACACCCCGCTTTCTCAGCTCTGAATTATCACTCTCCAAACACAACCTCCTAGCCTGTCACTTCATATCACCTCCCTGCTTAAAAAACTGACTTCTGTCCTCAAAGATATTTAGTCTCTGGACCCACTCTACCAGTTTCATGCTAGGATGTTTCTTGCAGGCTGCCTAATAAACTTCTCTTGCCATCTCTAGTAAAGTGCTCACCCATGCCCTGTCCATGCACTACCAACTTAGATAATTACTGTTACAGTTTACTTCCTTGGTTCCCGCACTCATGCGATAGACTTCTGGCACTTCAAATTTACCTTCTCTTGTTAAAATTGCCCATTCATCTCCTCTGGGCAACTATACCTTCCTCACTGACTCTCACAGCACACCTTGACTACTCTGGAGCCAAAACTCCTCCCAAAGCACCCAATTCCTTTACCGCCTCCTCATCCTCATCATCAGTGGTATTTATTGAGCTCTTACTGTGTGCAGAGCACTGTAGAACCACTTGAGAGAGTACAATTTGGAAGTTACGTTCCCTGCCCTCAACGAGCTTACAGTCTTGAGGGGGAGACAGACATTAATATAAAGAAATAATTTATATCATTTAATTTATAGATATGTACCAGAGTATTGTGGGGCTGAGGATGGGGTGAATACCAAAAACCCAAAGGTCACTGACTGAAGTGCATGGACAACAGTGAAGAGAGAGAGAGCCTGGGAAAAGAGGGCTTAAATGGGGAAGGCTCAGTAATGCTGGTAATGATAATGCCAAGAGGCTGTTCTGCATCCAGAGCTTCCCCTGTTTCTACCATCACCCTTGTGAGTTGAGCAGCATTGACAGCATTCCCTATCACAGTGCTAGTGGAAATAGTAGCAGAAAGGAAGGAAAGAGCCTGCAAGCTTAGCCCTTTCCCATTGCTACTTCTCACCATCATCGGTTACTCCTATACTCCTCCCCATCCCCCGGTCCCCCTCCCTTTCTGCCTCCCTCCACCCCCCCCCCCCCCCCCCCCCATCTCAACTTCTACTGCTGCCAGGGGCTCATTTCCTGAACTTTCATTCTTGGGGCATTATCCCAGGATAGGTCATACTGCAGGTATAAGACAGACACTGCAAATCTTCTACTTGAGTCTTTTCCTGAGGTGAGGGAAAAACTAAAAACAAAATCACCCCGCCTGTGCAAACCTGAGACAAACCACAGGGGTCCAATCTCTGCACCAGAGACCTGTTTTAACTGCTGCTTCTATTTTCCCTTCAGCCAAGACTGAGCTATTAGGAGATTCCCATTCCCTCGCACACCTCCCTTAATCTGGGGAAATACTGCCACACTAAAACCCGACGCCCACAGGCATCACCCTCAGTTTCTCTCCCTCTCCACAAACAAGGTAAAACAAAACTCACCGAATCACTCTCTCCTGCAAGTTAAAGGGAACTGGGCTACAGAACGTCAGAAATGAGTGTCACAGCTTCTTCCTTGCCATTGCAGTGTGTCCCTGAAGCAAACCAGGACCAAGCAACTGTAAAAAGGAGGAGACAAATGGAGAAAATGAAACAGATTATAATTAAAACAAATGAGGTAAAAATAGACTCTTTCCCCCTTCAATTTTCACTGCTCATCGAGTTATGGTCCCAGCCATGGGAAGGCAAGTTGGACCAAGTACTTTCCATACTCCTCCTTCCCCGCTGCACCTCAAACTGACATAGCACAGGTTAATTCTTCCTAGTCTACTCTCACCAGGAAAAATAATTTCTACAATTTCCAAACAGAGAACTGTGCCAGTGTTCTGTCTCCCAAGCCAGTTCTATACCTTGATCCTAGGTTCCTCAGCTCCCAAGACAGTCTGAGCTATTCTTCAAAATAGTCCCCCACTTTAGTCTTCATATCAGTTAGGAGTTTTCTGTAAATCACCCCTATTCCCGGAAAAGAGTTTTTCAGTTCAGAAACGAAACACTTTCAGTTTCAAAATCTCTTCTACACAAACAAGAACTGGAAACATGCTGAGCTCTGAGCCGCTCTGTGAAGACAAACACGCTGTTGAGAGAAGAAGCGTTACCTAGTGGACAGAGCATGGGGTGGGGAGTCAGTAGGAGCTGGGTTCTAATCCCAGTTTTGCCACATACTTGTTGTGTTGTGACCTTGGATAAGTAACTTAACTTCTCTGGGCCTCAGTTACCTCATCTGTAAAATGGGGATTAAGACTGTGAGCTCCATTTGGGACAGTGACAGTGTCCAACCTGACTAGCCTGTATCTACTCCAGTACTTAAAACAGTGACTGCACATAGTAAGTGCTTTTTAACAAATACCATAAAAAAGCACAGACTCATTTCTCCCCCTAGTTTCCCAGTAAAAACTTGAAAATGGGAGAATATAATTTAAGTATTTGAAAATTAACTTCTCCAACTGCCTCTGGAGTGAAACTCTTTCTCCAGGACCCCTGTCTGTCTCACAAACACTACCAGTTTTCCCAGACTGGTCCCAAGGCCAGGGCTGGAGGGGGAGGGGGGCTAGTGCAGGGAAGAGTGAGAACAATAGGGAAATGTGTCTGGATTGCATCAAAGACCTAAAGGAAGGGGAGACAGCCCATGTGAGACCATAGTTGAACCAACTCCTTGGCCTCAGGTTTGGTTGAACTGGTAAAACACCCAGACAACTTCTTAAGCCAACGTCAGGGTCATCAAAATTGCACCGCTGTCATAGCTTTCTTGAGATAGGAGAAGAGAGACCTGCAGAATATTCCCATTTGGTTCTGAGCATGAAAGGAGATTCTGAGAGGGGCAGAGGAAGTAAAGGATTTTAGGGCAGTCTGACACGATGAGGCTTACTCAGTTCCATTCTCCTTCTGCCCAATTCTAAATCTTGACCAATAGTTAAATCTCACAGTCACCCTTGTACTTTATCTTCCTGATTTCCTACTACAACCTAGCCCGCACACTTCACTCCTCTTATGCCAACCTACACAATATACCTCAATCTCATCTATCTGACTGCTGACATCTCACCCATGCCCTGCCTGTGAGCTGGAAGGCCTTCCCTCTTCATATCCAACAGACCATCATTCTCCTCACTTTCAAAATTTTGTTAAAAGCACATCTCCTCCAAGAGGCCTTCCCCAGTAAGCCCACATTTCCTCTTCTCCCACTTCTTCGTCACCCTAGAACTTGGATTTTCCACCCTTTATTTGTCGCCCCTCCAACCCCAGCCCCATATCACTTATGAACCTATCTGTAAACTATTTATTTATACTAATGTCTGTCTCCCCCTTTAGACCATGTCTTTCAACTCTGCTAAACTGTAATTTCCCAAGTGCTCAGAACAGTGCTCTGCACACAGTAAGCACTCGATTAATACAACTGATTGATATTCATTCATTCATTCAATAGTATTTATTGAGTGCTTACTATGTGCAGAGCACTGTACTAAGCGCTTGGAATGTACAAATCGGCAACAGATAGAGACAGTCCCTGCCCATTAACGGGCTTAAAGTCTAATCGGGGGAGATAGACAAAAACAATAGCAGTAAATAGAATCAAGGGGATGAACATCTCATTAAAACAATAGCAATAAATAGAATCAAGGTGATGTAAATCTCATTAACAAAATAAATAGGGTAATGAAAATATATACAATTGAGCAGACGAGCGCAGTGCTGAGGGGAGGGTAAGGGAGGGGGGAGGAGCAGAGGGAAAGGGGGAAAAGAGGGTTTAGCTGAGGAGAGGTGAAGCGGGGGTAGAGGGGGAGCAGAGGGAGCAGAGGAAAAAGGGGAAGCTCAGTCTGGGAAGGCCTCTTGGAGGAGGTGAGCTCTAAGTAGGGTTTTGAAGAGGGGAAGAGAATTAGTTTGGAGGAGATGAGGAGGGAGGGCATTCCAGGACAGCGGGAGGACGTGGCCCAGGGGTCGACGGCGGGATAGGCGAGAACGGGGGACAGTGAGGAGGTGGGCTTTAGAGGAGCGGAGACTGCGGGGTGGGCAGTAGAAAGAGAGAAGGAAGGAGAGGTAGGAGGGGGCAAGGTGATGGAGAGCCTTGAAACCTAGAGTTAGAAGTTTTTGTTTCGTATGGAGGTCGATAGGCAACCACTGGAGGTTTTTAAGAGGGGGAGTGACATGCCCACAGCGTTTCTGCAGGAAGATGAGCCGGGCAGCGGAATGAAGAATAGACTGGAGCGGGGACAAGTGCTGACAAGTGGCCGAGCCGGCATTCGAACCCATGACCTCTGCCTCCCAAACCTGGGCTCTTTCCACCGAGCCACGCTGCAGAACCTGACGAGTCCAGGCCATCGGTGATCACGAATCCCAGGAACCTAGAGCCCCCAGACACCTGAGCCGCCTCGGGAACCTAGAGTTTCGGGGTGCCGGAGCTCCAGGATGCCAAAGCTGCCTTGGGAACCTAAAGCCTTTGGGACCTGGAGCGGGGACTTCAGGCACCTAGAACCTCGGTGATCTAGAATGCCAGGACCTAGAGCAGCCAGACGCCGGAGCCACCCCGGGAACCTAGAGCAAACGGGGTGCCAGAGCCCCAGGATGCCAGAGCTGCCTTGGGAACCTAGAGCCTCTGGGACCTGGACCGGGGACCTCAGGCACCTAGAACCTCGGTGATCTAGAACATCAGGACCCTAGAGCAGCCAGACACCGGAGCCGCCTCGGGAACCTAGAGTCTCGGGGTGGAGGAGCCCCAGGATGCCGAACCTGCCTTGGGAACCTAGAGCCTCCGGGACCTGAAGCGGGGACCTCAGATATGGCTAGGGCTTGAATCAAAGTCTGTTCAAGCACTGGGGTATCATGGGGTTCTTCAGCATCAATGTACATAGCAGCAGAGACTCGAGATAGGAAATGGGCACTCCCTAGGATCTCGGATTCCCGGCTCCCTTCTGAGCTGTGGAAAATCAGGTTTGTTGCATATTTATGGGGTTTTCTTCTTCCCAACATTCATCCAATTATGGGATTAAGGGTGTGAGTCCCATGTGGGACAGGAACTTTGTCCAACCTGATTAATTTTTATCTACCCCAGAGCACAAGTTCTGATTGCTCTCTCCATTAATTTTAAGAACCTGCTGTATATATAAGAAAAATTTCTATGGATTGAGAGAAATAAGCACAAAAATTGTTTTGCTTCTCACTAGTAAAATATCCCCCGCTGGAGACTGTTTGTTCTGGGTAGGGGATGTGTCTGTTTACTGTTATACTGTACTCTCCTAAGCACTTAGTACAGTGTTTTGCACACAGTAAGTGCTCAATAAACAGGACTGACAATGGATAAAATCAGAAATAATAAAGAACCTACAAAGAAATATATAAGCCACCTGTGAAATTTTCAACCTGTCATACAAATTCTGAAGAAGTAGTTTCTTTTATAGACTCTAGCCATGTCAAGTTAACATATTTGAAAAGGAATATATGTTTTGGAATAGACTATTGATAAATAATTTGGACTTTGGTTTCATTAATTTTGTTGTCTTCAATAAGATTACAAACTGCAATCAAACCAAATATGTTCTGATCTCTGGGCCACACTCTGCAGATGAACATACTCTCTATTAGCTCAAAGACACTTTTGCGGACTAAAGCTAACATTCAAACTACTTAAATAAAAAACAGATATGAAAATTCTCAGGGATACCAGATTTCAACTTGTACTTATACACACCAATGGCAACATAAATTGGCACCATTTCCTTTTTCACCCTGACCGCTATCCCCATGAGTAAATATTATACATAGATTTAACCTAAAAGCTTTGTTTGCCCAATTTTGTACACTCCGATCAAAGCTATCCCTGCAAATTCTATCTCCTTAAATCATGCAAAATAAAACATAGGAGGAAAAAAGACATCTTAAACATTCAGTTGTTTTCCAATATACTATTTTATTCTCCTGAAAATGGAGGCACCCGCATATTGTTGTTCAAAAATTCTTGGAGATTAAATATATGTGTTCATTATTAAGCCTTCATCTTATTTCAGAAATATAAATTAACACAGAAAGATATGATAAAAATAAAATGGCAAGTTGGCTTTCTAAAAAACATAACTTTAAAATTGTAATGAATATCTTGACAATTGCACATTTCCTCCTTCAACATATACATGATGTATAAAACAAAACATAAATTCCCATAGCTCTTTCTGTAATCATAGTACCTCAGAGACACAAAGGTGTGAACTGGATTCTGGCCGACAGACATTCTCTTTCCACAGGGAGTTTGTCTTTGAGAGGTGTATAGCTACTTCAAGAAACAGCTTCCCTATCACAGACTTAAATATTTTTAAAGTGAAGTAAGTGCTTGAGGAATGCATTCTGGTAACAGTTTTTCTAAAAGTTATAGTTCCCTTACCATAAAGCCAACTAGCCTAAAACCATTAAAATTAGGTATCTGTGCCTGAAATAAGTAATATTTAATATGCATAATTTAGTTTACTTCATAAGCACAAATAATATGTGATTTCCTTAAAATTACAATATGCTTAATTATTAAATTATCTTTCCTTAATAATAAAATAATATTTTTCTCAGAACGTTTTACAAAGGACCCAAAGATTCCTTCTATTTCAGTGAATAAACCTGCAATTTTAGGACTCTGATTGTGAAATTAAGAAATTAACACCTCTAGTTCAAAACACTAAATGCTTATTTAATAGTGAATAAACCTGCAATTTTAGGATTCTGATTATAAAATTACAGAATTAACTCCTCTAGTACAGATCACTAAATGCTTATTTAAAAAATGAATCAATGGTGTATTTGGAATTGTTTGGTTTGGTTTTCTTGGATGACGAATGCTGTGTCAACACTCCTGGCCTGAAAGAAGAAAGAACATAGTCAGATAGAAGTGAAGAAGCAGTGTCCTTTTGCAAAATTAACTAATGAGTTTATCGATCATTAGTATTTATAGAATGCCTACCGTGTCCACAGTACTATATTAGCCATATTGGAGAATATAGTGGATATAAGAGACATAATCTCTGTCTTCAAGGAGTTTACAATCTATTCAGTGAATCAGGCAGACCAGATATGCCTGCTAATAACAATCAATTAGGTCACTGGATTTTTTGAGGGCTTACTGTGTGCTGAGTACTGTTCAAAGTTCTTGGGAGAATTAGTACAGTCTACAGTTGGTAGATACGATACCTGCCCTCAAGGAAATTACAATCCATCAAGGGAGATGAACATTAAAATCAATTCTGGGTGAGGGAAGCAACCCAGTATCAGAATTTGAACCAAATATAAGGATGTGAAGTGTAGATAATGCTGGATATGTGAATAAATAGTAGAAGACATAAATCAATATGGACCTGAGTGCTAAGCCTGTTGTAGAAACATAAGGGCTGAGTTTGCTGTGGGGATACCAGGGAAAGAAATTAATCATTCATTCAACAGTATTTATTGAATGCTTACTATGTGCAGAGCACTGTACCAAGTGCTTGGAATGTACAATTCGGCAACAGATAGAGACAATCCCTGCCCAATGACGGGCTCACAGTCAAGACTAATTAATCCAATTAATCAGAAATTAATCAAGAACATCTTCTGAGGGAGGTATGATTTCAGGAGGATTCTGAAGCTAGTTTAGTCAGCAAAATTCAAAGTAAAAATTCAAAAACTGCCTGAAGAGCTATAGTAGTTTTGCAGCCACATTTTTCAAGATTGAATTACCTGTACCTTTTTGTTCTTGTGGTGGCATTCACTTTCTGGGTTTGGCCCAAGTTTCCTACAAGAAAGCCATCAGGAAAGTCAAACTAAGCAAATTACAAATAATGAAATGAAACCATTTGTTGGAAATTTGAATGAACACTCAGAAAAACAAAAAGGCCGGACAAGGGGTCATTAAAATGAAGAAAGCTAACTGAATTCTATTAAATTCAAAGCAATAATTACCAGTGAAAACTCAGATAACATTCAAATTTCTAATCAATTCACTCATATTACTAACTTCATTTCTCAATTACAGACACTGCATTATGTACCACTTCTTTAGCATAGACTAATGCAGAATAATTTTTATATGACCTAAACCATGCAGACCAAAGTATTAGTAGAGTACTAGGAAAAAGGAGAATTTTTAAGAGGATTCAATAAAAGTTTTAACATATCATTTGTGACTAATTTGCTACTATATTTTAAAGTTCTTATGGATAAATGAAGAGTTTCTGGAAAAAAAAGGATTTTATTTCTGAATTGATTAGACTCTTCATTAAACCTCTCTACAGAGCTGATTCCATTGGGAATATTATTCCAATTCTCCAATTGGAAAAACCATGCAAAGAGAAATGACCTTATCCTAGTTGGAAGAATAAAGTAAACTATCTTTAAAATGGACTTCTAGGTTTAACCACTGAGTCGGGTCCAACCTTAACTTAAATCCCTAGGAGTCATCCATATTCAATAAAATATATTTTTTAAAAGGCATAACAAACTTACCTGCAGTTTTGGAACTTCCTGGATTACTATTCTTATCAGGACTAACTTTGTACTTCCTCATTTCTTGGATAAGGCTTTTATTCAAGCAAACATCCACATGTCTGTTGAACAGTGAGAGGTCAGAAGTCTTTTGTTCCATGTTACAAACAGGGCAAACCAGATTCTTGTCTTTGATCATACTAGGTAAATAAGGCTGCAGGGTTTCTTGCCTACCTAGAGACAGAGATGTGATTGGGGGAGAGTCTGGATGACAGCTTTTGCTATTTGAAGAGTTACTATGTGTAACTGCACTTTCCTCCATGCCATGTTGGTCACCTGCTTCTTTGCTAAAAGATTCTACATGTTTCCATCTGGAATGCATTTCTACATGTGCTCTAGAAGTGGCTTCTGCTAACTGGCCTTTTGTCATCTTCTCCAGGATTTCAAAATCTACCTCTTCACAGGGTGAAAGATTGTCATCCATGTTTTCAGTTTTCCTTATTTCTGGAGGGGCAGAATTCATGAGCTCCTGGGGAATGTCTGAATCACTATCCATCAATGTTCTACTGAGACATCCATCAATATGTCTGTTAAAGGTTTCCAGACAGGTGCTTCCTTGCACTTTAAGACAAATGGGACAGGTAAACATTTGATATTCCCCTGAATTTTCAGAATTGGGAATTTCATTTGTCCCTCTCTTAGAAATGACAGTTGTCTGCAGAGTTTGTAAATCTTGTTGAGGTTCAGTCTCATATTTCAAGAGCTCTTGGAAGTGCTGTTTCCGTTCCGCTCGTTTTTTATTGAAAAAACTCTCCTTAGGTGCCATTTCCTGAGGCTTTGGCCCTTCCTGGTCAGTTTTCTCTACAGCAACCTCAGTGATAGTTGGAACATGGCTCTCGGATTGCAAGAAACTAATGATGCTCCTTTGCTGGTGCCTCTTGTCTTCAAGGAGAAAGCCTGAGATTCGAACACCTACATATGGTGAACAAAACCAATGCCCAGTTTAAATATAAAACCTGACCCATGCGTTGAACAAAATCTTTCTCAATAAAGATGGCTCATAGCATTCTATTACACTCGTCAAGCAAACAGACCTTTTCTAAATGAGACTCTTTCATCTCTTATATTTCAACTTGGAAATTGTTGTATAGGGCTGAGTAACATGGAATCATTTCCACTGGATACCACATGATTGCTTCTGTAGGCCTAACCATATAAATCTTTATTCAAGGCTATAAAATACCATTTAAATGGGATAGAGGGAAATGGTAGGAGGTCAGAACACTCCCTTATCTTTTACTTTTTCTTAAATGATGGAGAGATAGGAAAAGCAAAAGGAAGTATGATAAATACCCATAAGTCTTAATCTCAAAGGATGAGGAAAATCAGCCTCAATTTCTGTCCTTAACAATTCCTTAGCCATAGCATAGATTTCTTCTCCAGTAGAAACTCCAGATGAAACAGTAGATGCTCGAGTTCTTACTTCAAAATTCACATTCTTTAGTTTAAGAGTGACTGTTTTGCCCTACAAAATATACACAAAACTTAAATAGTTTTTTTGGCCTTCCTGAATAGAAGAAATATATTTATAAAGAATGACGAATACCCAAATCATAAGTGTATTATATATACAGAAATTGTCAAAACAAGATTAACCGTAATGAAGGTTATCTTCAGATAATCTGAAATTCAGACAAGTTTCAGCCCTCCTCTTCTTTCAAACATTATTCCAAACTTTTACCAGAAATGAACAAGAAACAAAATCTATGTCTTCCTCTTTATCCCATTATGGCAATGCCAATTAGCATCTTCACATTAAGAAACTGTTAATGAACACTGAAAGGGCATAAATGAAGCAGAAAGAGGGAGAGAGTGAAGCAGAAGGCCCTGGGTAATTATCTCCTGAATTATCAAGAGTTACATGATATGTTTCTATCAATCAATCAAATACATTTTATTTATTGAGGGCTTACTGTGTGCAGGGCACTGTACTTAGAAATTGGGAGACTTCAAAACAACAGTATAAAGACATTTCCTGCCCACAATGAACTTACAGTCTAGAATGGGAGGCAGACATTAATATAACTAAATTACGGATATTTACATAAATGCTGTGGGGTTGGGGATGGTGCACAAAAGGAGCATGCCAGGGCAATGCAGAAGGGAATGGGAGAAGAGGAAAAGGGGGCTTAGTCCGGGAAGGCCTCTTGGAGGAGATGTGACTTCAATAAGCCTTTAAAGGTGGGGAGGGTAATTGTCTGTCAGATATGAAAAGGGAGGGCATTCCAGGCCAGAGGCAGGACATGGGAAAGAGGTCATCATCGGCGAGAGAGACGAGATCGAGGTACAGCGAATAGGTTGGCATTAGAGGAACGAAGTGTGCGGGCTGGGTTGTAGTAGGAGAGTAGTGAGGAGAAGAAGGAGGAGGCAAGGTGATTGAGTGCTTTGAAGCAGATGGTAAAGAGTTTCTGCTTGATGCAGAGATGGATGGGCACCTATTGGAGGTTCTTAAGCAATGGGAAAATATGGACTGAATGTTTTGTAGAAAAATGATCTGGAATAATTGGATAACATGCATCTTTAGTGTGACTTGGTTTAATGCCTTTGAAGTTATACCTTACACAAAGTAACCTGGGAGGAGAAACATAAAGCAGCCCACTCCTCTCACCACAGTTGTCTCCAAGCCTCAGATCCCTTGTCCCGAATCCTTCTGGAATTTCCTGGGCCTTCCCACCTTCCTGTCATGGATTCCTCTCTCAATTCCAGAACCCCAAGCCCAGGCCAGAACAGTCCAGAATCACAGGGAGCTAGCTTTTATCCCTTTCCTTATCATGCTTAGAGCTTCCTTTGTTTGTTAATTAGAAATAAAACCCTTTGTTTTCGCTCCAAGAGAAAGAGGTGTGGTTCACATGCCAGACACAAACAGAGACATAGAGAAGTTAAGTGACTTGCCCAAAATCATACAGAAGGATTAGATTAAATTAGAAATCAGCACCTCTGACTTCCAGGAGGAGAGTGGCTGGAAGGGGAGGTAACAGAAGAGGATATGGATAGGGATATGTTACTCCTTGCAGGTTTAAACTTTATTTGGGGAGAAGTGGATAGGATACTGGGGAAACGGGATGCTGACTCAAACAGAGGGTTACTATTTGATGATATACTTGACTGGAGATTGTTTAAACATCTTTGGGTCAACAGCATTAAATATATTACTTTGGCACTATGCTGGAGGAATGTCTATGAGCTCACCTCCCCCATGACAAGCACGGGAAGCCTGTTCATTCATTCATTCAATAGTATTTATTGAGTGCTTACTATGTGCAGAGCACTGTACTAAACGCTTGGAATGAACAAGTCGGCAACAGATAGAGACAGTCCCTGCCCTTTGATGGGCTTACAGTCTAATCGGGGGAGACGGACAGACAAGAACAATGGCAATAAATAGAGTCAAGGGGAAGAACATCTCCTAAAAACAATGGCAACTAAATAGAATCAAGGCGATGTACATTTTATTAACAAAATAAATAGGGTAATAAAAATATATACAGTTGAGCAGACGAGTACAGTGCTGAGGGGATGGGAAGGGAGAGGGGGAGGAGCAGAGGGAAATGGGGGGAAAAGAGGGTTAAGCTGCGAAGAGGTGAAGGGGGGGACGGTAGAGGGAGTAGAGGGAGAAGGAGAGCTCAGTCTGGGAAGGCCTCTTGGAGGAGGTGAGTTTTAAGTAGGGTTTTGAAGAGGGGAAGAGAAGCCTGTCATCAGTAGACTCTTGGAGACTGTCAGGTCAACATCCGACATCAGATTAACACTCGTGATAAATTGGGTTGATCAAAATGATAAAGCAGTGTGGCTCAGTGGAAAGAGCACAGGCTTGGGAGTCAGAGGTCATGGGTTCAAATCCCCGCTCTGCCACTTGTCAGCTGTGTGACTGTGGGCAAGTCACTTAACTTCTCCGTGACTCAGTTACCTCATCTGTAAAATGGGGATTAAGACTTTGAGCCTCATGTGGAACAACCTGATTACCCTGTATCTACCCCAGCGGTTAGAACAGTGCTCTGCACACAGTAAGCGCTTAACAAATACCAACATTATTATTATTATAAATGCACATATATGAGAGCTTGTGTGGGGAGGCCTACTTGTATCTCTCTAACTCAAGATGAAGCCAGACTATTTCACTAGCATTTACACTAACAGACAATTTTGGCAGGGGTAGTGGGGAGAGGACAGGAGGGGGAAAAGAAAGGAGAATATCGAGCTCTTGGGTTCATTATCGAATTATATTATACTCATATATGCCAAAACCATGGAGGCAATGGGGGTAACTACCTGTAAAGAAGTTTCTTCTAGACTGTAAGTTCATTGTGGGCAGTCTGTTCTACTGTTATACTGTCCTCTCCCAAGCGCTGAGTACAGTGCTCTGCAAACAATAAGCGCTCAATAAATACCACTGATTATTGATTGGTTTTTGAGTAAGGATCCCAGCCTCTTTTATCGCAGGCCTCTGCTAAGACCTGATTAAGGCTTTTCAACCAGGGCTGAAAAGACCAAAATGGTGGCTTTTTGTCTTCTCTGAAGGCTATCGCCTTCAAATTCCCATCCCCTCAAAATCCCTCCCCCCATTTATCTCCACACTCACAATTAAGAATGAGCACCTATGTTGTACTTCAAATCTTACTATGTCATTTCAGAAACATTCAGCTTGCTAAGGAATTTCTGAGCTATAATGATCTGGGACCAGGCTAGATCTCTGCAGGGCCTCTTAAGAGTCTGGGTCCACAATTTCTGGATTGAGACTTTACCACTAGGAACTCAATACCAATACCAATCAATTGATAAACTGCATATATTGAGCACTTAACTGTGTGCAGAGCACTGTACTAAGCACTTGGGAGAGTACAGTGTAACAGATTGGTAGAGCTCTGTGAAGGACAATATTTCGTCCTACCCCTAATCCAACCCATGCTTTGTAGGTTCTTTTAAAATAAATACAGTCTGCTCTGTGGCCTTGAGCAAGTCACTTGACTTCTCTGTGCCTCAGTTGCCTCATCTATAAAATGGGAATTAAGACTATGAGCCCTGTGTGGGACTTGGGCTGTGTCCAACCTTGTATCTACCCTAGAGTTTAGGACAGTGCCAGGCACACAGTACATGCTTAAAAAATACCACTAAAACAAACAATATAGTAATTTAAAATACCTTAAGCAATTCTTTCTGTAGGTCCTGAGCAAGATCGTTGCAAAGTTCTTGGCACAAGCTATACTGTTCTTCTGCTTTACTTATCTCACTGAATGTCCTAAAGAAACAAGAGGGATTGCAGTATTCTAAGTAAATAACATTTTAGGGATAAGTCAGAGATGATATGTCATTCCAAAATTCCTCAGTTCAAATATATTCCCAATTGTGCAGTAGAAGTCATCAGATTAGAATAAAATTATATAAATTTCCAAACTGTAAAATACAGATACTAGAAAGTCACATCACATTTTTTGCTAAACTCATATAAAGTTGGTATTTTTTTTTTTTTTACAAACGTCTCTCCATGTGATATTTCAAAATCACTAAGATTTGGATACACCAGTGGACAATGAATACACCACATGAATGATAAGCAGACCACTAGGACATGTGAATGCAAAATGTTTCCACTGGGCAATTCTACAAAGAAAAGAGGATGAAGAAACCAATCCCTCAGGCAACTATCCAAAGCAAATAATTCTGTGTAACCATTCTCACTGGAGAAAAATGAACCATATTTCCTAAGGAGTTCGAGAATTCTGTCTTTCTCTGGTGGACCCAAAGAAGTAGTTTTTTTTGGGGTATGCTTAAGTGGCTTGCTTAGACTATTAATGTGCTACAAGATTTAAAGTTAGCTAGTGGTGCAAAAAATACCAGGGTTAAAGTCTGATAGCTCTCATGATAGGTGAGCTCTGGTAAAATGAAAGCAAGTCCACCTGTGCTCTAAGAGATCACTCCAATTTTGTAAACTATTTGTTCTTACACTCCCAAAGCCAGAGTTTAAACGTATCTGTGACTGTAAAAATAGCAAGTTCTTAAGGTTTGTGAGTCATGAAATGAAAAGACAAGTTTAAATAGTCTGTTGGTTTTGTTTTTTTTTTAAAACGTCTGCACTAACTTCAAAATCAGTTAATCTCCAAAAGGCAATTTTCCCAATAAAAAGTGAGTCAATCCAATACAAACATAAAACACATTGCTATTTTCCAAATTACACATGATATGGGAACCACTGAGTTATTCTTATATAACTCTCTGCAATGCAGAGTGCTAATAAAAAAAAGTTGCCACTAACAGTAAAAATCCCAGAGGCAAGAGAAACATTTCTGGACAGTGGAACATTAAATTTCAATTTTATATATTACAGTTCCATCTTCCACTTAAATCTCCTTTGTAAATCTTAACTTGCACAAAAGTGTTAAGGGAATGTCAACACTTTTACATGCAAAACATCATTTCTGGGTCATTCAAAACATTCCTGGAATCTGTGTCAGAATTCTCCATACACAGCTGTCCTATGCCCTTGAAGACATTTGCTCTCCAGAGAACTAATGACAAGTCACCATCCAATTTACTCGGGGCCTAACATTATCTCCTGGTAGTAAGGTAGGCACTTTGGGAGGGGCATTTACTACACTACAACAGTGTAATTCAATTAATGGTATATATATTGAGCATCTATTGAGTGCTGGTGCATCTCTTGGAGAAAATGTGATGGAGAGATAGGGGCGGGTGCTGCAAATGCCATGGAGGAAAGACTGGCATTGGAAAACAATAAGGAGTGAAGGATAAAACCGATATTGTGGGCTGGTGGAACAGAATCCGTCAAATATTTAATGCTTCAGTAACAATATTACTATCAAATTCATTTGAACAATTTCTGAACTTGAGAGAAATGTCAGACACATTAATGATAGAGAATTAAAAGCATAATACCTTTCAATGCTCATACTTTTCCTTTCTCCATCTCTTTAAGAAGAAAAACAGAAACATTTAGTGACTTTTATAAAATTTCTCCAACTAATTTTACTTCCTCTTTATATAGTCAAATGGTTTTCCATGCATATTTTTTACCTTTGAGAAATAACACTTGTGAAAAAAGGAAATAATATCATCGGGAAATGAAAAGCAAGAATGCTTTTCTTAGACATACAATGAAATTTGCCATGAAACAAAGACTTTTCATTTGGTTTACTATGATTGTTAATATAATTGGTTTTTGAGCCAGATTATTCATTGAGATCTATGAGCTTCGTCAGTCTCCAAAGTACTTTATCAAACCTATAAATAACAAAATCCAAGTTTTAAATAAGAAGGGCCCATGTGGCCCCTTTTAAAGTTTAGTCATGTCTCAATAGTTCAGAAGCTGACTATCCATTTTAGGTATTTCCCAGGCCCTCTGAATAATTCCTTTTTCCTTTACTTTGCCAGTTATCCGTTTTACTGCCTTCATCACCTCAACTAGAGCGTGGACAGGGTAGAAAGATTAATTAAAGCTCAAATTCCTTGATTCTGCTACTTTTGAGCAGTTCTTGAAGGCTTGATGGAGGAGGTGGAGACAGAGGAAAATAAAAGAGGGTTATTCCTGTCTAGCCAAGAGTAAACAGCACATACTGCAATGCTACTAAGCCTTTTAATATTTTTGAAGAAAAAAGAAAACTATTTGGGTGGATCCCGTCTGATTTAATTTTATAGATGTAACTTTAATCCATTACAACCTTATGGAAACACTTTCCTATGTAATAAGAATATTCATTTCTTTTTATTGTTTATTATAATGTATCACATGAGTAAATAGGGGTCTTTGGTGGTCTGGGCTTTAAAAATTTGATTCATGATGCCAAGACAATTTTTTTTTAGTGGTATTGGTTAAGTGCTTACTATGTGCCAGGCACTGCTCCAAGCGCTGGAGACACAAGGTAATCAGATTGCACACAATCCATGTCCCACATGGGGCTCACAGTCTTCATTCCTATTTTACAGGTGAAGTAACTGAGGAATAGGGAAGTTAAGTAGTTTGCCCAAGGTCACACAGCAAACGATTCTCAAAAAAGATACTCTCAGTTTCTCCCAAGCCCACAGAGTAGGGAAGGCTTAGATTATAAGTTTTCACAGGATCCTTATTTGCAGATTTTTTACTAAATCCTGTGACCCCCACGTTGGTGTATTCGACAAATACCAAGGAAGGCAAAATGATACACTGAGACTTACTTTTCCAAATGTGTTGAACCCAGACCTAGGGAAATGTGAAGGAAATTATGCCAAGATGATTCAGAGAACAGGAGAGAGAGCAATGCCCTCTGCTGGTAAAGATCAGTACAGGTGGTAATTCCAAGAGCCTTTAGCATTTTCTCGGTAACTTTTCCTATTCCGGACACCTGTAGGAGGATTGACAGATATGAATCATAAGAATCACCAAGCCACACAATTTTATTATTAGTGATTAGAGGCTGTCTTTTTTGGCGATATTTCCAACGGTTTGGGGGGACTGTGTGGGCATGGAGTGGGTCTACCAACTCTACTGTATTATATTCTCCCAAGTAGTTCGCACGGTGCTCTGCACACAGTAAGCGCTCAGTAAATACCACTGATTGAGTGAATGAGAGGCAGATGGCTATCAGTTGGTAAGGGAAACAGAATAAGAACTGTGGTATTCGTTAAGTGTTATGACATACCAAGCGCTTGATTAAGTGCTGGAGTAGATTCAAGATAATCGGGGAGGACACAGTTCCTGTCCCACAGAGGGCTGGCAATCTAAAAAAGAGGGAGAGCAGGTAGGTGATCTCCATACTATAGATGAGGCAGATAGAAAGTGACCTGCCCAAAGTCACACAGTGGGCAAGTGGAAAATGAGATTAGAACCCAGATTTCCTGACTCCTAGGCCCAGGCTCTTTCTTGAAGGATAGGCATTTGCTTCAGTTTTCAGACAACAAGAAAGTATTCCTTACTCTCCTCCAAACACAGACTTGGTTGAATAAGAAACGTCCGTTGTCCAAGATGAGCACATTGAGCCTGCAAATACACTAGGGTCTCCGGACCAATTCATTATGGAACATTCTTCAGGGCTTTTGTTACTTAAAATTTACCTCAAGCAACTAATACAGGATCATGGAGTCAGAACTGAAGTTGAAGGGCCTGATATAGGCTGAATACATACCCGTTTAACCTATAAAACCCAAGGACTGACCTGCCTGACTCAGGTAACTTTAGAAAAAAAGCAAATATACAGTGTTTGGAACTTTTCTGGCTAAACTGGTCAGCTTACTTTGCATATACCCTAGCTACTCTTTCTCTCTGGAGCAAGCCCAATACATTCCAGAACACTGTACTCAGGGCTTGGGAGAGTGCAATACACCTGAGTTGACAGACACATTCCCTGCCCAAAAGGAGTTTACAGTCCAGAGCTTATTCCTCTTTCTCTTATTCCTCCCCATCCATTCTACTTGAGGCAAAAAAGGGGGAGAGAATGCTAATTTGGAATGACATTCCATGTGCCCATTTTCAAATTAATAAATAAAAGAGCAAGATTAGACTTTCTATAGTTCATTCCGTCTCTATGAAGAACTGCTTTTGAACCATTTGTTTAACAACTTAAAAATCTCAAGAGATTTTGCAACCTAACTTGGTCTCCCAATTTGGAGAGTCAGGAAGTTCTTCCCATTGCTTAATCTACATCCCTTTTACCCTGTTCTCAGTGGACAGTGAACAGCCATCTTACTGACTTCTGTGTATATACCAACTGTCTCAGCAATTCATCCATGTTTTTTCAAATTTGCTAAAACATCTCTCACCTTTCTTATGGGCAAATCCTTGATGAAGTCCATAACAGCCTGTCTGGTAGGGAGAATTCTGTACTGCCCATTTGGTTTGTTTTTATCACTGCACACTTTTGCTAGCATCATATTTGGGGCAATCCCTTAAAAAAACCAAATCCATGAGTGTGTAAAGTATGCAAAAAATATTTAAACTAGAGAAAATAAAAATGTAAAGGCAAAATAAAAAATACAATTTTTATTCTTTAAGCATAATTTTCTGTAGCATTGCTATCTCCCATGGAATTTCAAGTCTGGGTACAAGGATAAGGAATGAATTGGATTCTGAGGCAAATGGTCTTTTCAGAGCAATGGATAGTGACTCAACATTCCTGCTGGAATTATCAGATCTATCAGCAAACTTAATACAGTCTCACCAAAATGTATGGAGTTGTTCTGCAGTGGCTCCATTTCTTCCACTCAGAAAAGGTGCAGAGTTCTCTTCTATAGGACACTATTAATAATGTTGGTATTTGTTAAGCGCTTACTATGTGCAGAGCACTGTTCTAAGCGCTGGGGTAGACACAGGGGAATCAGATTGTCCCACATGGGGCTCACAGTCTTAATCCCCATTTTACAGATGAGGTAATTGAGGCAGTCACACAGCGGACAAGTGGCAGATTCCAATTCAAACCCATGACCTCTGACTCCAAAGCACGTGCTCTTTCCACTGAGCCACGATATCATTCACTACTTCTTCCATTCAGTGTGTATGAGAGGCCACCTTGAAGAATTTTGAGCTTTAACTTCATCATTAATGCTAATGATATACTGTTCTAGATCATCTTCTCCTGATAATCCAGATTATTTCTATACTTGGTGCCTTTCACTTAGGAGTCAGGGGACAGCAAACTATCTTGAGGTACACTCAGTTAAGAGAGATGGGATGCTGAGGGGTGCAGGGGAAATGGAGAATGGAAAGTATCATCTCAGATCCCTCAGTTGAAGGGAGGGTTTGCTCTTTGCCAAAGAAATTGACAGCCTTAGAATTACTTAAATACTATACTGTGGTTTTTCCTGACACCTTGGGTGACAGCCACGGGTAGGAGGATTCTTTTACATTTTGGTCTTGCATGGAGATAACCATTTTTCTCAAAACACACCTCAAATTCCTTTTTCCTCAAGGAAGATTATCTTGATTAGCCCTATTAAATTTTCAATCTGTGTCCACAGTCTTAAAACCTGAACCTCTCTTTTCAACTCATTCTCTAAATGATTCTATTTATTTATTTGAATGTACATATGTTGAGGGCATGTTCTGTCTTGTACTCCAGATAGACTGCAAGACTCCTGATGTCAGAAATTACAGAATTAACATTTTATACAGTATTAACAACTCCCTAAAGTATTCAAGTAATGTTTGCTGACAAAGATTTAAACCTTGCCTAGTTAACACTCTTCTGCAATTTGTGATTTATCCTTGAAGCTGCAAATTGGTTATTACAGAGTATGTTTCAGGGATCATAGTACAACAGTGCTTTTTGGAATGCTATGGTTGCCTATTTGCTCCCAGGGGCAAATATAGGTGTTGAATAAAGCGCTTGAAGACCTTAATTTGTTTAGATTCTGATCACTTAAGATTCCGTATACTTTGCTGCAATTAAGAATAGCAGGGTCCTTCTGCTGACGGTTCCCAAATTCCATCTGCTACATTTCACTCACTTCTGGTGAAGAGTCTTTTGGAAGTGGAATTCCTTGCCTTTAGCCCTTAGGCAGAATACCAATAGCTGGATGTGAATTTACAGTATAAGACCCACCTTGATACTGTCCTTCCCTGGTGGGAAGGGAGTGTTATGAAAGCTTATTTTTAAAATTATTTTTAATAGGCTGGTGGGTTTGACACACTTGAGACATCACTCAAATACTTTGCAAGTTAGGCCCTGAGGCCAATTATCACTAGGAGGGAGAAATGTATAAAATTACAAAACAAACTAAACAATACCTACATACATAGCAAAATAATACCTCTCTAGTGTAAGCGCAAACCATGCCTATGACAGTTCCAGATATGTCATTACTTACCTGCACTAGCTGTCAGAGTTGTCTTTTGTTCAATCCTGAAACGAATTTCCCTCACGACGTCTTCGGCTGATGTTCCAAAGATAATTGAATTTTGGGCCACTTGAGGAGACTCCTGTTCTTCCCCTACTTCTTGGAAATGAATAGTGGGTTGCCCCTGCTGCTGTAACAGAGGAGGGCTATCTTCAAAAAGTACTGGAGAGAAGGACAGTTCATCTTCACACAACTCTGGTTGCCTGGATCCTGCCCCTTCTGATTTATCTGAATAATGAAAAGGATCAGAACTTCATATTTGCTGGATTGTAAACTCCTTCAGGGCAGGGATCAGTTCTATTTATTCTATTATTCTAATGTATTTATTCTAACATATTCTCCTAAGAGCTCTGTGCACAGTCAACACTCAAATATTATTAATTGACTGATGCTTTAAGGAATATAAATGTATATGCTTTAATTTTCCTAGATTCTGAGGATTAAAAAGGCTCTGATGTTTTAAATGAAAAACCAAAATTGGATGGAAGCAGGGATATCAACTATTCATCTGGAGCAGTGGAACCAATTTGGGGTGGAGCTCTGAGGGGTGACTTTTAGGGACAGAAGCTTTGTCCCTCCTCCTTGGGTCTCAGCAGGGTCTGAAAGTCACCGACTGGCCCTCAGTCCAAGGCAGGAAATAAAAAAGCCTCTTACTTAGTCTTGGAGCATCAACAGGGCCCAACAGGGGTTTGATAGGCACTGGAGCCCAAGGAGAAAGGGAGAGAGGGCCCTAATATGGAAAAATGGTAAGAAGAAAAGAGGAGAGGGAAAAGGAACAAAAGGGGATGGAGAAAATAAAAAAGGGAAGAGGGAAGAAAAAGAGGAAGAAGAGAATTGAATAGAATTGAAAGGGCAACAGGGAAAAGAGCAATACGGAGA
The DNA here is from genome assembly GCF_004115215.2 of Ornithorhynchus anatinus. Taxonomy (NCBI): domain Eukaryota; kingdom Metazoa; phylum Chordata; class Mammalia; order Monotremata; family Ornithorhynchidae; genus Ornithorhynchus; species Ornithorhynchus anatinus. The sequence continues at coordinate 24,422,618 of NC_041728.1, read as the reverse complement.
GCAAAAGACAGGGAAAATGGAGAGGGGAAAAGGAAGAGGAAAGGAAGAGTGTACTTACCCACTACTGCCATATCATTTTCACCAGCCAAACAGAAATGGTTATGGCACCCATCCCAGAAGGGATGAGCTAAATTGTGTTTGCTTGGATAACGGCAGCAGAGATTAAGAGTTTGACAGATTGGTCCCATTAGGTTTAGAGTGACTATCATGGCTCCCAGGCCCAGGCACGTACCTTGTCCCCAGACTACCTGCCAAACTCTCTGGGCAGGTGAGAGTAGGATAAACCCACAGCTTGTCCCCATTAGGTGTCAGAGCTCGGCAGGGGTGATAGGGGACCATCGGGTACTGGGGCTACGCGAGAGATGTAGGGTCTAACCTGAAAGGAGGTAAGAGTCAGGGCCGACAAACTGACTCCATTTCTGGTACCCTTCCAACTCCGAGCATTGTAGCCACTCTGTGGCTGCCTACCCTATCCAGAAAGTTCTGGGTTGAAGTGGGGGAAAGGTTTCATTCATTATCTCCGTAGAGAGGGTGATCCTGGTTAGAAGCTTCTGTAAAATGATTTGATGATAACGTCCACATCTGTACCCATGTTCCTAAATTCCATTTTAAAAATATTTTTCTTGAAATATAAAAAATACCATTATCTTAGCAAGGCAGAATTTTTTGAAAGTAAACTAGTGCGCAACACAAAAGAAATAGCACATTCATTTCAGAAATCAAAGACTTTCACTTTTAGATAAACTTCTTAAAATGTTAAAAAAACCCCACATTGTGTTCTTTACAATAATTTAGATTAAATTTACTTTTAAAGTTGAAAGGAAAAAATGGGGGAAAAACTTAGTCTATCACACTGCCTTCTGAAAATATACAAAAGATTTCTTAAACTCACTTCCATAATTTTTTTTTGTAATTGTAACTACTCTATTGTGAGGAAAGCAAGGTACTTATAATCTAATGTACATTTAATTATTAGATCTTTGTGCAATATTAGTTATATGCATTTGGAAAAAAGTGCTTCAAGATAACTCACCATCAATAAACTTTACCCAAACACATTACCATTAGGTAACAGAATTTCAGTAATTGCTCAGTACCTTAAAATTTCTGAAGCCAGTGACTGAATTTCTCACATCACTTACTTCAGTAAAAGCTTTCATCCTATTGTTTTACAGAGTCTGCAATTACTGAACTTTGATAATGCAAGTTCAGCTTTTCAAATGGTGACAAATTTTTAAAAAAGGTATAATGGTATTTAGCTCCTCTTCCCAAAATGCTCAAAAGTGCTTTGAACACATAGGGAAAAGGTGCTAAATATTATTATATGCACACACCAAAAATACATATAATTATATTTATATCTACACAACAGACTATGAGCTCCATGTGGGACAGGGACTGTGGCCAAACTGATCAACCTGTATCTACCCCACCACCTGGCACAATGTAAGCACTATATATTTTATACAAACAAAATCTCATCATGCTTATAAGGGAAAACCAGGTTCAAAGAAGTCAACTGATTTGCACAGCATCAAAGAGTTAGTGGCAGAGCTGGAACTAACTCCCATCTCTTCATTCCTAGCTCAGGACCCTTTTCCACTAAACCATATTGCCTTTGTTTAAGAGTGTCCTATATCTTTGCATTTACAGTGTACTCATGGACATTTCTTCTTTCAAACTATGAAACCTCACTGAAATGATTACTTTAAATTCATGGCTCCAAATGCTCTGATCAGATCAGTCAGGGACCAAAGTGAAAAGGAGGCTTCAAAACTGAGTGGACTGTCATCGGTCACTATTACTAAGGACACTACAATAGGAGCGCTGCTTAGTATATTCCAAGTGCAGTTAGCTATGTGCCTTTTTTAGTGACTGGTTTACCTAAGGTAGGTGACAAAACATTTTTAGCAGATTCCCAAACTATATTCCTTATTGGATTTGATACATTTATTACTTAAGTAGGGTCTATTGAATTAGTCTGGAATAACAGTACACCTACAAATCAAGGTAAACTGTGTAATAAAACAGACTTGTAAATGTAACATGTTAATGCAAGGTTAAATTAGGTCTAAGGAGTTCAGGGATGCATTTCTAAAAAATAAAGCCGGAAAAAAACATGCTTACAAAATTTTAAATGCAGCAGATTTGTCTAGGGTGAATCAGAGGGCAACTCAATTATGTGTATTCTCTTTTCTAAACTTTATTTATTACACGGCCAATCTCATTTTAGAGAGGTAATAAAATTCCACTCATGCTCACTATAATAAATGCTAATTCACTCCAAAGCAATGTGTAGCACCACCGAAGTGGAACAGCCCCTATTTCCTTTCATTATACTCTCACCTCTCATTTGGATTCCCAGACTTTTCACAGTTTATTTAATACATCATTTGTATTTGCACATTTTCTTTTGTTTCCTGTGGGGTTTTGCTTTTCCCTAGCATTATGTTTTAACCTTTGAATGCAGAGGGTTGCAGTAAGGTGAGGCCAAAGTGGGAGAGGGCTTCTCACTCCCCACTGCTTTTGGAATCCAGCAGCAGCAGCAAATTCACATCACTCAGCTTTGGCCACAGTGTCTACAAACCCATCTGCTACAAGCCAAGCTAGTTAATCAAAACCTTAATGAATCACTTAATTGTACTATTGAGCACCTACTGTGTGCAGAGCGTAATACTAAGCGCTTGGGAGAGTGCAAAATGACTGAGTTGGTAGATAGGTTCCCTGCCCAAAAGGAACTTTCAGTCTTAGAAGGGCAAAGCTCCTTTTTTTGGGGGGGGGGGATAGTATTTGTCAAGTGCTTATTATGTGCCAGGTACTTTAGTAAGCCCTGGGGTAGATACAAGCTAATTAGGAAGGACACAGTCCATGTCCCACATTGGGCTCACAGTTTTTATCCCTATGTTACCAATGTAACTCAGGCACAGAGAAGTGAAATCACTTCCCCAAGGTCACAGAGCAGACAAGTGGGGGAGCAGGAATTAGAACCCAGGTCCTTCTGACAGGGCCATGCTCTGTCCACGAGGCCATGCTGTTTCAATAGAATGTACTGAAGGCAGATGGAAATGCAAGATTGCAGAGAAAGAGTGAGGTTAAGGCTGGAGAGGTAGGTTTGGGAATCATCCACTGGTAGTTGAAGCCACGGGAGCGAATGAATTCTCCACAAAGTGGGTGTAGATGAAAAATATAAAGGGAGACAAAACTGAGCCTTGAGGACTGCCACTGTTAGATGGAGCACTCTCCCAAGAGCGCCTTAGAGTGCTCCGCACACAGCAAGGACTTGATTGATTAGCATTTTAAAGGTCAATACTGTTCTACTTTATTCAGTAAAATGAATATTCATTCCTCAGTTATCAAAGAGGATAGCAATTATTTGAACTTGATCTTATTTGTTTTGCTGAAAAGATCCAATAATTGCTTACCATTTTCTGCAGTGTTTCCTGCTTTGAAGAAATATCTCCTTTTGTCTTCAGGCCAGTTTTGTCTTTCTTCTAAGTGCTTTGTTATATTCAAGTAGGCTTCATCAAGGCTCATGGCCATAAAATTAGGATCATATTCAGTGAGTATTTCCCTAACCTTGTAAAACACACAAAGAACGTCAATGTTTTGCAGCAAAATCTTCTGTTGCATTTAAAGCTGATATTACTCATAAAATTCCCACTTTGCCACACCCATTATGATTCAACAGTCCATGGTTCGTAGATTTATGGAATGAATAATTTACTGGTAATGAGAATTTACACAACTCTTCTGCGCATTAAAGTAGAGCAAGAGGGGTATGCAGTGAAGCAGTGAAGTGGATGGCCATCGCTCTCCATTTTATACAATCTGATTTGTGCTATCCATATCTACTTACCTGCTTTGTGACTTTGGCCACATCACTTAATTTCTCTGTGCCCTAATTTCCTCATCAGTAAAATGGGGACTCAATATCTCTTCCATGTGGAACAGGGTCTGTGTCTGAACTGATTATCTTGCATCTATCCCAGTGCTTAGTGAAGTGCTTGGCATATAGTGATTAACCATTATTATGGTTAATAATAATAATCCGGTAAGCACTCAATAAATATTATAATAAATACAGTAACCATGATTATGGACACCGTGAGCTTGTTGAGGCCACAGAATGTCTGTTTACTATTATATTGTACTCTCCCAAGGGATTAATGCAGTGCTTTGTACACAGTATGCATACAACAAATATGAGTAAATGAATAATAATGGAATAATAATGTAGTAATAATGGAGGCAGCATGGCCTAGTGGATGGGCCTGGGAGTTCAGAAGGTCATGGGTTCTAATCCCGGCTCTTCACCTTGTCTTCTGTGTGACCTTGGGCAATTCACTTCACTTAACTGTGCCTCAGTTCCCTCATCTGTAAAACGGGGATTACGACTGGGAGCCCTGTGTGGGACAGGGATTGTGTCTAACCTGATCATCTTGTATCAACCCCAGTGCTTAGCACAGTGCCTGGCACATAGTAAGTGCCTTATTACAATAATGACAAAGTAAGCTCTCAATAAATATGGCTGAATGAATTATTATTATTATCATTACCATTAGCAATTAGGCCTTCAACTTGGTAGAACTCAGATGATGATACTTTGGCTACCCTTTTTAGTGGGTTCAACAAAAAGCAACTCAAAAATACCAGCTAAATTAGCAGATGAGGAAAGAGGATTGGAGAAGGAGAGTGTGACTGGGAGAAGTGCTAATAATAATAATAATAATGTTGGTATTTGTTAAGCGCTTACTATGTGCCGAGCACTGTTCTAAGTGCTGGGGTAGACATAGGGGAATCAGGCTGTCCCACGTGGGGCTCACATTCTTAATCCCCATTTTACAGATGAGGGAACTGAGGCACAGAGAAGTTAAGTGACTTGCCCACAGTCACACAGCCGACAAGTGGCAGAGCTGGGATTCGAACTCATGAGCCCTGATTCCAAAGCCCGTGCTCTTTCCACTGAGCCACGCTGCTTCTCTGTGCTGTTCTTACAACCAAAACCCAGTATTAGATCTTTAACAGTATTTAATTAGGAACGGATTCAGTATCACTTCCACCTCCTAAAGATGCCAGCATATTCTGACAATCAGATCTGCCAACAGTTTTCTAACTCGGTTTTCATTGTTCTCCTAAGAGATCACTGGGTGTGGAGGGAAGATAAATAGGATAACCTCGCTTAGGGAAGCACATTTCCCACAAGACAAAAAGCCTCCAATTCCCAATCCCTTTTAAAGGCAGGAACCTGTGTCTCTGTGCCTCTCTGTTCTACTGAAAGAAAGATTTTAAAGTAAATTTAGTTTTTAAAATAGATCAAACTGGTGGTTGGAGAGAGGGTGCCAACTAAAGTGCTTCTGTTATAATCTAAAAGATAACATACAGTGGACCCTAGAAGACCAAAGCTATATATATGTCACTGAATCAATCGTATTTATTGAATGCTTACTGTGCAGAGCACTGCCCTGAATGTTTCGGAGAGTACAGTACAACAGAGTTGGTAGACACATTCCCTGTCCAAAATGAGCTTACAGTCTAAAAGGGGAGGCAGACATTTATGTAAATAAATTACTGATATGAACATAAGTGCTGAGGGGCTGAAGGGTGTAAAAATGGAGGAAATCCAAATTTAACAATCAAAATACCTCTCAATCAGAAAAATCCACTAGCTGATTCTGTTCCATTGGTACAGGAAAAGCAATGGTTAAAAAAAACAACTATTTATATTATCGTTAATATGAAACTAAGGGAGATTGCTGGAAAAATGACTCAGGAGAAACTCAGCCAACTTCCACTCGGAGGACTTTTTAATTGGCTTTGTTTTTGCCTCAGACAGCAATTTGAACAATACACCCAAATTTAATCTTTTTAGTGAAAATGGAGCTTTAGAAAAATCTGTAGATGGCAGCCAGTTTAGATTACTCTGAATGAGAAAGTAGTCCCAGGAGCCATTTTTGAGCCTTTAAAAGCTTTCTTCGTACACATCATGGTTAAGGGAACTAAAATAGAAACTTTCCAGTAAAAATCAAGCTCTCTGAGTTTCAAGAACAGCCAACCACTCCCTCATCTTTACAGCTGAAATGAAGATGGCTCTCAAAAGTGTTTAAAACTTAAGACCATGTTGCAAAAAAAAAAAAAAAAAAAAAGCCCATTTTGTAGGTATTCACATATAAGTGTGGCCTAGTGGGAAAAACAGAGGCTTGAAGGTCAGGAGATTAGGCATTGACCCTTCCTACTTTGTGACCTTGGGCAAGTCCTTTAAATTCAAAATGAAGATAAAGTAGCTGCTTTTCCTCCCTTTTACAGTGTGAGCCCTTCGGGGTAGTCTGGTATGGTTGTCTTGCATCTACCTGGCTTAGCACATAGGAGCTCAATAAATGACATCCTTAGTATTATATTAAAAAGAAAATCTGGGCTTTCTCCGAATTTAAAATGATTTTGAAGTATTTAACACATAGGAATGGCAAAAATATAAAATAAATGGAGACACCAACAAACATCAATTAATTTTCCAAGAAGATTTAGAGCGCTTAATAAAAAAACATTTTCGATGCAGGAACGATTAACCTAAGTGGCCAGATATCCCAGAACCAATATTCTGGATTTAAAAAAAAAATTCCAAGCCTGCAGAAATTTTTGCTAGTCCACAAAAATTACATTGAGTTCACTAGTATTTAAAAGCTCTATTTCCCTCATCTTAATTAAAGAATTTTAGAGCTGGAAGGAATATCAAGTGGACATTTGGTCTAGTACAAAAGTTTCCCACAGGTGAATGACTACACCTTCCATTAAGATACTTGGCCTGACATATAAAAAAAAATCTCCAGGCTGGTTTTAAGCACAGCACTAATAAAATGTACATTAGGAGAGGAGATTGCTATGATAAAGTGGGCTCTTGGATTTTAATTATGCATCCTGTGTAAATCCTCTATTTCAGTTCCCAGTGAATAACAGGCTATAGTAACACACAAAAAAGATTGAAGACCAGTCATTAAGGAAGCCAAAATGATTTAAACTGAAGTAACTTTAAAACTGTAACCCAGAAAATATTTTCATAGGACAGAAAACCAAAGGCCTAGCTGTAATCAACAGTATTAGACATAATGAGTCTTCTCCTAATGAGAAGACAATTTGCCTACACTTCACGATAGTTCATTAGCTCTTCCATATAGCTAGATGTCAGTACATTTGATCCTCTTCTATAGCAAATCAATTAATCAATGGTTATTTATTGAAGATATGTGCTTTGAAGAGGGGGAGAGAAATTATCTGTCTGATATCAGGAGGGTGTTCCAGGCCAGAGGTAGGACATGGTAGAGAGGATGGCAGCAAGACAGGGGTCGAGTGAGAAGGTTAGCATTAGAGGAAGGAGGAGTGCTGGCTGGGTTGTACTAGGAGAGTAGTGTGGTGAGGTAGGAGGGGGCAAGGTGATTAAATACTTTAAACCCAATGGTGAGAAGTTTTTGTTTGATATGGAGGTGGATGGGAACCACTGGAGTTTCTTGAAGAGTGGGTAAACATGGTCTGAACGTTTTTGAAGGAAAATGATTCGGGCAGCAGAATGGGGCATGAACTGGAGTGGGGAGATGGAAGGGCAGATGCTAGAGATACATCATTAATGGCCAGAAAGAGTTAATACCGCTCCAAATCGTGAGCTAAATAACCTTTCCAACTGCCAGGAGTATACACAATAAATATTCATGAAGCCACCTAAGAAGTGCAATGCATTTTTCTCCTTAGACTGTAAACTCCTTGGGGCACATACTTTCTTTTATTTCTATTCTCCATAGATCTTGGTGCAAAGTGCAGCACTTGAAGGTGCTCAATAAATACTTTTGAGGATAATTTTTATAAAGTAATTTTACATGTTTCTTCAAGATATTTAACATCTTTCTTGATACTAAAGCTTATTAGCCAATTCACGAACTTCAAGATTTGGATCAGTTCTCACACATAATTATTTTGAAGAGAATTTCAAGTTTAATGTGTATTTTGCCTCTTTAGTTGAAGTCCCATATTCTCTAGTTTTTTTTTTTTTTACCTCTTTGCTCACTTCTCGATATTTATCAAAATTTGTTGGTACTATTGTGAGATGTGGGCACAGTCTCTTGGCAATAAACCCAGGCATGGCGGCACGAACTCCAAACCTCCTTGCATGATAATTTGATGTGCTCTGAAAAGGAAAATATTGCATTTAAAACCACAAAAGGCTAACAGTCTAACAATGTCCAAATAATACATTTTAAGATTTCAAGTTCAGGAGCAAGAACTTTGTAACTGTTCACTCATTCAGAACTTTAGTTTTATTTTAGTATTGGTGTTTTACAATAATTTGAAATTAATATTGGGGAACAGATGCTTCTAGAAATTGATTTAGGAGTCAAATGATTGGTAGATCACCTATTCAAAACTGGCTCTGGTCAGCAATGATTAAGGATGATTCCAAGGAGTTAAAATTGAGAGGGACCGAACACTTTTTCTGGGGGGTGGGAAAGGCTGTGAAATCTGTTTAAAGAAGGATATGGTTAGTATTCGACCACCCTGTTTAATATTAATTTTATTATTAACAATAATTATAATAATCTTGTCAGATGCAGTTATGGTACAAGGTTTGAGGGTCTCCAGAACACAAAGGTATGGGGTTGCTTAAGATAAATAAACTGAGTTGGAGGAATAACCTAATTACCTCTAAACAATGGGCAAGACCACAATCACATAGGGGTCAAAAGGGATTACCTTTGGACAATAGAAGACAAAGGAAAAACAAGCATTAAGAGAGGGAGGACAACTCTAAACTCCGGCAACTGGCCCCCATACTGCCAAATAAAGAAGTTCTCTAAGCACAGTGATCATACTGGCTGAACTGACAGCGACCTTTTGAAAGAACTGTGCAGAATCCACCCAGAAGGGGGTGGGGGAAGATGACATCACACCACACCCTCTACAAATTTTTGCCAGGAACACTCTGGGCCACTCAAGAAGGGATGTTGGAGACGAGGAGACCCACTTTTGGAAGCAGACCCAGAGAGGAGTGTGGGATGTTGGAGGGGACAAGGGTGGTCTTGTCTCCACTCTGCTTTGTAGGACCATTGGCCTGTATAACAACTTGGGAAGGCCATGTAAACCTGCATCCTCCAAAACGCATTGGCTTGGACCCCTTGTCATGTTGGCTCGTTCTGTGGGTAACTAATGCTGGGATGCTGTGGGAGGGAGGTTCTCTTTCAAAGACTCTGATATACTATCAGTGGAAGACAATTGAAGGCAACAAATCTATTCGACTTACGTAATTATTTCCAAAGGGCTTTCACATTATTTATCTAATTTTTGGCCCTTGAAATATTATTGAATGGTAGAGAGGAGTACATATTATTAATCCCATCTTGAAGATGGAGAAAAAAGGAGATGCACAGAGGTTAAGGGACTTGCCCGTGGGAAAACTGAGACTGGAACTTAGGTCCTTTGACTCCCAAACCAGTCCTCTTTCTCTTATACCACACTCACTCCCTTGCCCATTGCCCTTCATCATGAAATGAGTTGGTGCTGTTCAACTGTCAGTGAGAAAATTAATGCAATCAAACTAACATCACAAATGGCAACTTAATAGTTTCAATAGGGAAGTAAAAGCAAGCAAATCTAGCAATTATCCCTTCCTAAATGATAGAGACCAAATTTACAAAAATAAGATTACCAGGTTACTGTAAATGGCCTTATCTTTCTTTTTATTGAGTATCTACAAAGTGATCATTCTGCTTTCCCCATATCCTGGATAGGCAATACTCTAGCCAACAGCAGGAGGAGAGATGAGTAGGACAGATTAGTATAGCTTGTGAAGGAAGCATAAGAAGAAACCTGGAAGGACAGAGTGAGACAGGAAGAAAGGTTTTGTGGGAAGATAGCTCTATATTCTAGCAGAAAAAACATGCCAATGGTTATTCCTGATCTTATGTAAAGCTGAGTCAAATTTTCAAACTGATTGCTGGTTAACTTTTGATGAAACTGTGTGCGTGTATATGTGTGAGAGTGTGTGTTTACGGTATTTGTTAAGTGCTTACTAAGTGCCAGGCACTGTACTAAGTGCTGGGGCAGATACAAGATAATTGGGTTGGGCACAGTCCCTGGCCCACATAGGTGATAGTCTTAATTCCCATTTTACAGATGAGAAAACTCAGGCACAGAGAAGTCACATGACTTGTCTGAGGTCAGAAAGGAGACAAGTGGTGGAGCTGGGATTAGGGCCCAGGTCCTCTGAGTCCCAGGTCCAGGGCTCTTTCCATTAAGCCATGCTGCTTCTCAAAGACAGTTTGAGGCTAGGGTATGACATATGGTGGGCACACTAATCAGTGGTATTTTTTGAGTGCTTACTGTATGCAGGGCACTGTGCTTGGGCAAGTATAACAAGGTTGATAGTCATGATCCCTACCCACTAGGAGCTTGCAGTCTACAGGGATAGAAAGACATTACAACAGATAATGGATAGGGGAAGTAGTAGAGAATAAGAAATTTACATAAGTACTGTGGGTGTGGGGTGAATATCAAAGTGCTGAAGGGGTAAAAGGGTCACCATTGGTGCAGAGGGGTTGCTGAGGGGAGGCCAAATAGGGGAAATAAAAAGCTTAGCTTGGGAAGGCCTTTTGGAGGAGATGTGATTTTAGGAGGGTTTTGAAGGTGAAGAGAATGGTGGACTATCAGAAACGAAGGGGGAAGGAGTTCCAAGCCTGAGGAAGAACGTGGGCAGGAGGTTGGAGGTGGGATAGACTAATGGAGGAACAGAGAGCAGATTAGAGGAGTAGAGGAGTAGAGTGACAAGGTTAGATTATAGTAGTGGGTCAGCAAAGTTTGGGTAGGAGAGAGAAAGCCAATTGAGTGCCATAAAGCTTATGGCAAGGAGTTTTTGTTTGATATAGTGGTGGGTGACCAAACATGCTATGCCTATATACTACCTATTCCCCTATTTAGTTTCTAAATGGTGTGTAGATATCATCCTCATAAGGTTGGTATTCGTTAAGCAGAGGAAGGCCCCTGAGCCCCCGCCTCTACACATGCTATGTGTCTCCCCAGATTAGACTGTAAGCCCGTCAAACGGCAGGGCCTGTCTCTATCTGTTGCCGACTTGTTCATTCCAAGCGCTTAGTACAGTGCTCTGCACACAGTAAGCGCTCAATAAATACTATTGAATGAAAACACTGGAAGTTTCTGAGCAGTGGAGAGATATGGATTGAATGCTCTTTGAGTCCATACTTACTGAAAAGTATTATTTGGAGTGGTGCTAAGGCCAACTCAACAACAGTCACCTCAAGCCAGGGTCCAACTGCTGTTTCAAGGAAGAGTGGCCTTGAGATGATGGTTCTGGAGTCAGGAGAGGCCTTGCAGATTGCCATCAGCCACCTCTAACGTACATGTAGCTTATACCCATCTTTAACACTGATGTATATTCATTTAATTATACCTCTGCAGATGACTTCAGATCTAAACTCATCAGCCACCTCTAATATTTTTGTATTTGTACATATCCTCAGCACTGATGTATAATTGAACCTCTGCAGATGGCTTTTAATATGAACCCATCTGCTGTCTCTAATAATTTTTAATGTACACCTCTCCCCAGCACTGCATGTTTATTTAATTATACATTCAATTACTTTGATTGCTCTGATTTTAAATACTTTTATGTCCATCTCCTCCTCTACACTGCAAGCTCCTTGTAGGCAGGGAACTTGTCATTTGCTTGTTTTGTACCTTCCCAACCACCTAGCGAGCACTTTACCGGTGCCATTATTACTAGTATTATTACTTACCAGCATACTCATTGATCCCACTGCGATAGGTTTATCCCTTAATTCTGGATTATCTCTCATTTCTACAGCTGCATAGAAAGCATCCATGTCAATGTGAACTATAGTACAGCGAAGATCCCGGCTTTGGTCCAAATCCATTGCAAGTTTATCCACCTTAAAAAAGGAACTCACTTTAAACAAATATTTCATTGAGAAATACTTGGACAGGCTTTTTGCTAATTACATAAGAACAAAAAAAAATTATGTTTATAAAATACACATTCAAAAGGCAGAGGGAAAATATTCTCTATGCACCCAAAGATGTACCAAAGAAGCCCATATTGTTTCTCGAACAGCACTTACAATACTTTATTCTCTGAAGGAAATAGAAAACAGATCATTTTACCTTGTGCTCTGGCCAAACCTTAGTTTTGGCTCCAAAAAGAAAAACAGGATGATTCAACATAGCTTTCCAAATGAAGTAGGTGGGTAGGGAACAGAGTTGTTTGTTTTGGAGTTGGCTTTGATGTAGTTAGTTCAAAGTGACAATAAACCAGCTAGGAAATCTGATGTCTCTAAAGGATGCCTCCACAGTTTTTATCACCAGTAACATGCACAACTGCTGGTGATGAAATTGATGAATGCCTCATTTAGAATACCTAGGCACTAATTTCACCATCTCGGGAACTGTTGATGTTAAGTGGAGGTTCAGGGGCAGCAGCTAAGAAAAGGGCCGGTATACTGGGTTCATGTCTTTATGGAAGAGATCACAAGGAAAGAGATTAAACAGGAACAGAACAGTATCTCAACTATAAACTTGACTCCTAAATTCCAGTACTGCTGGCCATGAGACCTCCACTCTTCTGGAAGCAAGGGGAATTTGAAGAGGGTACTCGAAAGAATTCCACAACCTTTTACAACTGGTCACTAACTTCCAAAACCTGGGAAAAGTGCTCTGAAAGAAGGGCATTTATTGAGTGCTTACTGGGTTCAGGACACTATAGTAAACACTTGGGAGAGTACAATGCAATGGAGTTGGTATGTACTTTTCCCTACCTCCGCGAGTTTACAGTCTAGAGGTAATAACGGCACACCCTTCCCACATCATTGAAGCTAAGGGAAAGAAAGACAGCCTAAAGATGCTGAATTATATGGAAGAGACACACCGAAATGGAAAAGTCACCGACTCGCTGTATTCCCAAGGTTGGTGATTTGGGTCAGGGCTGGTCTGGGCCTGAGTTTCCCATGGGGGTCTGGAAGCACTCCGGGTGGTTTCTAGTCCCAAGAGCCCTGGGAAAATTGGGTCAGTTCTGGGCCCCTAAGAAATTCAGGTGCAACTGGGATGTTCTCTGATCTACAAAGGCACTGACTTGAATCCCCAGAGGGCTCCAATTATACTGACTAAGCAAGTGCTGGGAAAGAATACAAGGGTGAAAATTAGACATGGTCCCTAGCCCCCAAGGGGCTCAGAATCTGAGAATAAGGTGGGGAGAAGGTACTGGCGACAAAAACCTGAGGAGAGATGAAACAGTACAAACATTAAAACAACATAAAAGATCGGGACAAACAGAGGAAATGAAACAGAAAAAGCAAAAGAGCCTCACATAGGACTAGAACTGATCTGGACTCACTGGATTCCTGGAATCAAGGATGATTTACAACTGGACTGTATTCTCCTAGGAAATGAAGAGCTGACATGAGTAAGAATCAGTCCTGACCTTTGTGAGGGTCCATTGAAACCTATTATTTTTTCTTCAGAGCAAGAGAGAAAAATCAATTCACTACTTCACTAGAAATAATTGATCTCAGATCCACTTTAAGATATGGAGTGCTAAAATAAAATAGCAACAGGTCTTCCATAATTCTGTCAAAAGACGTAGAGTCTGCTTTCAGGCATCCACAAGCCACCCACTTCAGAGATTTTTAAACAGATTGAGTGAAAAATCTACCAAAATTTGGTTGAGAGAGAAGCTAGTCATCCTTTCTCAATTATGGTTACCTAAAAGAAATGTTTTTACCCATCTTATATCTTAATGATTCTCTGTAAGGAAACAGAGCTTGGGGTTTGTGGCTATCAATATTTAATCATCAGATGAGTCACTGTTATGCTGTTACTCCTTCAAGCAGCCGGATCCAGTTGGTCGGGAAGTTGATAAACCAGAAAAGAGAAATTAGCATTAAATTATTTCATTTAGTAGTGTAGATTACATATGCAAGAGGCAACATGGCTTAGTGGATAAAGCATGGGCTTGGGTCAGAGGTTGTGGGTTCGAATCCCAGATCCTCCTATCAGCTGTGTGACTCTGGGCAAGTCGCTTAACTTCTCTGTTACCTCATCTGTAAAATGAGGATTAAGACTGTGACCCCACGGGGGACAACTTGACTGCCTGGTATCTACCCTAGTGCTTGGCACATAATAAGCGCTTAACTTTTTTTTTTTTTTTAGAGGATCAACATGGCCTAGTGGCAAGAGCACGGGCTTGGGAGTCAGAAGTCATGGGTTCCTATCCCGGTTTCGCCACTTGTCTGCTGTGTGACCTTGGGCAAGTCATTTAACTTCTCTGTGCCTCAGCCGTCTCATCTGTAAAATGGGATTGAAACTGGGACAATCTGATTACCTTGTATTTACCCCAGCACTTAGAACCATGCTTGGCACATAGTAAGTGCTTAAATACTATAGTAATTATTATTATTAAGAAGCTGCTTTTTATCATAGCTGAGGGTAAAGAGAAATAGCATTCAAGTTATTATTATTATTTATTAAGCATTTATTATATGTCCCTCTAGACTGTAAGCACGTTGTATCTGTTTATTGTTATATTGTACTCTCCCAAGTGCTTAGTACAGTGCTCTGCCCAAAGTAAGCATCCAATATGATTAAATGAATCAATGAATGAATTTGTCAGCACAGTGGGATAAACACTGGTATAGAAACAAGTTAATCAGGATAGACCCAGTACCTGTCCCACATGGAGACCCCAGTCTAATTAAGTGGGAGAACAGGCACTGAATCCCCTTTTTACAGATGAGGAAATTGAGGAAAAGAGAACTGACTTACCAAAGGTCATGCAGCAAGCAGTGGAGGAGTCAGGATTAGAACCCAGATCCCCTGATTCCCAAGCCCATGTTCTTTCACCTAAGCCAGTTCAGTAGGGTTGATAACACCATTTGTGTTAAAGATGAGCAAATGCACACTTAGGGACAGCTATTATCATTTGGGTTGATTATGAAAAGGCACCTATTTAGAAGTGCAGCATGGCATAATGGGTAGAGCACAGGCTTGGGAGTCAGAGGGTCATGGGTTCTCATCCTGGCTCCACCACTTGTCTGCTGGGTGACCTTAGGCAAGTCATTTCACTTCTCTGTGCCTCAGTTACCTCATCTGTAAAATGGGGACTAAGACTGCGAGCCCATGGGGGACAGGGACTGGGTCCAACCAATTTCCTTGTATCCACTCCAGTGCTTAGAACAGTGCCTAGCACATAGTAAGCGCTTAACAAATAGCATAATTATTGTTATTATGATTATTATGTGCATAATTTTTTGTTAGACACTGTTCGTTAGAAATATTAAACAGAGAGTTGTTTTAAAACATTTTTCGTTAAAGTTTTCATCTTTCACACTTCATCACATAATTTCCCAGAACAACCAGATAAGAATACAGTACTTGACTGTTCTACAAACTCTCTAAGTAGCACATGTTGACTGAAGCCTTCAGGACAAATAAAACAAAATCATATAACTCCTACTTGATTCACTAAAATTTAAATGATTTAAAGTATCAACATAGCATATTAAAAGAAATGGAAAAAAATGGAAAAACTCTTTGAAGTACAATGTTTACACAGAAGAGTATACTATGTATGTAGAAACAACAGAACTGATTCCCAGTATGGAAACCGTTTTTACAACACTAAAAACAATATCTCCCCCTCCAAAAAAATTGCTTTTATTATTTGTTTGGAATACATTTCCTGAATGGATGGTGATTTTTCTACAATGCATGAGTAAAAACGGCACTTTATAAAGACACTTGAATGTTTTTAATGAGGCCTAAGAATGTAAACTATCATTTCATTCTTTTTCCTGAAGCAGCCATAGATGCCAGAAAAATTCCTTTTTCTTAGTAGCATAATGTCAACATATCTGGTAAAGTGAAAATTTTAAAAGGACTAAAATTAATGCCCCCTTTCTGGGAGCTTTCCATCTGTGTTCCATTTGACAAGAGGGCAAGGAGAAGGCTGGCATTTAAGGACGACACTACAGTTCTACTTGGTTAGAAGGGAGTAATTGTAAAGTTAAAACTGGGCTATAATCCAAATGTAGAAAAATGGTCAATTTGAGAAAAACAGTTATTTGAAGTTTTAAATAAATGCGGATTTTTTTTCATCAAGATAGATACAGACAGCTTCATCATTCTGACATGGCTTAGTGCAGAACCTGACATTTCACTAAATAGATGAGATTCGCTACGAAATCCACTTTCCAAATGTGGCAAAGGGGCAAAATAGAGCATTGGAAATCTATCACTTATGGGCTCAGGAACTTAGATTCGTTGCCTAAACTAGAAACATACAATTTATCACAAAGGAAGACTTTTTTGTATAAGTAATGACTTTTTGAGTGTCAAACTGTAGACCTTGACAATCAATCAATATTTCTTTATATTTATGTACTCTAGACTGTAAGTTTGTGGTGGGCAGGGAATATATCTGATGTTATAGTGTACTCTACCAACCACTTAGTATAGTGCTTTGCACACAGTAAGTGCTCAATAAATACAATGATTATAATTGTATAATAATAATAATAATGATAATAATTGAGTGCTTATGATGTGCAGAGCACTGTTCTAAGCACTTGGGAGAGTACAAAACTGAGGTAGTTGGCACATTCCCTGCCAGTGATGAAATTCTTTGGCAAGAACTAAAAAGGAAAAATATAAAAATCCAAATCTTGGAAAATAGTTACAAAAAGTAAAATAGTGTAATTTGAGCACCATACAAAATTACAGTTTAAAGGATCTGCTATTTGGTAACACTTCTAAAGGTTTATATGGGAAATTGACTTTCACTTGTTTTCTCTCTCCAAAAGCAAGGGATATAAGAAAAATCACCCACCCAGCTTAACATCAGCTCAAAGGCCCAAAACACTGAGATACGCATGATGTGCTGAGAAATTAAGAATTTTAATAAAAGCAAAATTATGGCCCCTATCAGTATTATCTTTCTACAGATTCTGTTAGTCAAAGCCATTTATTAAGACATAACTATTGGAAAGTCTGGTGAAAAGGAGTGAAATGCTTTGTGGACTACGTAATCTATTTGTATATATACATTACAGCTTTTTCTTTTAAGATTGGTCTAACTATTGCTCTCCAGCTCCCTCCCCTCTTTCCCATATTATATCAGCAAACCCTGCAAACCCAACAACCACACTTGTTCACAGCTCAACTTACCACAGATACTTTTGTCTAAGCACATACTGTGAAAACAATAAAAGCAACAACATGCTAGGACAGCAATACTTCAATAATGCCAAGCCACTACATGAGGGCATTTTAGGGCCTGGGAACTAGGTGGAGAAGATGTCCTTACGGTTTGAGGGTGATGTCACTCAAAAATTGAGTTAGGCCTAGGGCATAACTTGGCAGTTGCCACCATTCTATCCCCTCTGAAAATGTGGACAATAGCTCTGTGTCCCCTGGTACTTGTTCAATTTGCAACTCAGAGAATGCAATTATGTAAACTAGAAATCCCTACCTTGGGTAACGCACATTTAAAACAAGGCTACTAAACCAAAAATAAAAACCACAGTAATGACATCACCCATGGTGGACTCCACTACCGCTTCAATGCAGATGAATAAAAGCATATCCTGTGGTTGCATTAACAACACAGCAAGAGAGAGCCTGGTGTAGTTCAAGCCACACACCACTGGTTTTCCAATGGATTATGGAAAAGAGGTAACTTACTATGGATCGGAATACAGGCAGATATTGGATTTATAATGATTTGTTTCTGGAAAATGCATCAAATCATAGAGTTGCCCATCAGAACCAATTTTTTGCCCAGGAACAATGTTCTAAATACGGGATTGGTTCCTGAACCAAGATGGAATATCTTATTTTTACCCAAACTACCCAGACTTTGTACTCGGTCAATTTCATATAAGTAATATATGTACACATATTTGGAATACTTATTATACATATTATATGTATAACTGTCATTGGAATTTGAAGAAGAGGTCACTGGTGGGGAAATGGGTGTATCCTTTTCCAATAGAGGTGAATGAATAGAGGAGCCAGTCCCAACCACATTAAACACATTTGAAGTCTGTTATGCTGACATGTTTGTCATCTGAAGATGAGTAATGCAGTTACATTAATGTATTACTGAGACAAAGAGGTTGTGCATAAGGAATAAACTTATACTTCATTGGAAGTAAAATGTACACTTCAACTGTCTCTGGTAACTCCACCAGACAATCAAGTAACCCCTCCACCCAACCTCCTTTAAATCTGTCCCCCTCCCCCACGGCCACTCCCATTGCGATTTTCAAAATAGCAGCCAAATCAGTCGGCAATTTCTTTCCATTTACAAGACATATTCCAGAAAATACTTGACAGATCAGCTCCAGGGAAGGGTGGGAACACCTGAAAATCCCTATTATTGAATCATCTTTTGGAAAGGAAATGGTAATTAAGGCTATACTTTTTATGTAGCTTTTGCAATAGGAAAAAATCCTACTTCATATATCTCATATCTCAAACATTCCTTTTGTAGTCCGTCCCCCTACTGTGTTAAATAACGTGCTATAAATGAGCGCAACTTTTGCCAAAAGGAAACTCTCTCTAAAAATCACCTCCCTTCTTGACTCACACATTCCATTCCTTTACAGCCTTTAATCACTTTTTCACCCTTGACTGAACTCTTCCTACATCTGTTTATACTAATATGCCTAGCAAGAGCTTTAAAACACAATTTATGAAAGCTTCTTCAACTGAAACTCTCACTGCTATTTATCCTTCTTCTCACCTTACCTGGCACTAACTTTTCAATAGCCTCCAAGATCTAGGCCCTATTGTTCAATTGTTATATCACCTTTTCTTCTACAAGAAAAATAAGATATCCGAGCACACACTCCCACCGTATCCCCTCTCTGTCTCCCCAAACCATTATGGCAGTCTCACCAATCCATTTAATTCTAAACTCCTTAAGGGCAGGGTTCATTTCTACTAAATCTTATTGTCCTCTCTCAGGCTCTCTACAAAGTACTCATTCAATAAACATGACTAACAGAATTAGACCAATGAGGACACCTTAGTCTGAATCA
The DNA here is from genome assembly GCF_004115215.2 of Ornithorhynchus anatinus. NCBI lineage: Eukaryota > Metazoa > Chordata > Mammalia > Monotremata > Ornithorhynchidae > Ornithorhynchus > Ornithorhynchus anatinus. Next base: position 24,403,509 of record NC_041728.1, on the reverse strand, counting down.
CAGAAAATTCAAATGTTTCTAAAAAAAATTTGTCTAATGCATTTCTAATAAAACATTGCTTTGGGGCAATAAATGGAGGTGTATTCCCCTGTCTGTCTTCTTAGCCTTACCTTTGAGTGTTTCATCTATTTAATCCATTTTCTGACTTTCTCTTTAAATTGGTCAATGATCTACTGGATTACCAAAGTGCTCCATGCATCTCCCCAGATGAGTACCTGAAGCTTCTGTTTTGTTAATCACTGGGTGATCAAAAACTTCCTATTTTATTCCAAAACCTGGCTTTCTATGACAGCTTTAAGAGAAGGCTAAACAGAGAACAGGATTGGTACTGCTTCTGAAAAATCATGAATTCCAGATTAGAAGGGTTTAAGTTAATTAGGTTTTACTCTCTCAGAGAATATTAGACTTAGTTTTCTAATAGCAATATGTACTGCAGATTTGTCTTTATTATTTCATTTTAGGGTAATTTTTCTTAGAGTCAATTGTTTCAGCAATAATTTATCATTTTTTACTTCATATTAGCAGTCTATCCACTTATATGTTGTTGCTCAATTTTCTGTGTTTATTTTCATGCACACTGGCATTTGATAATTACAAGGTTTTATAAAAGAAATAAGAAATAATTCCCACAGCAACAATTTCTATCTCTCACATAGCCTATATAACTCTTGTTTTTGCTTATACTCCATGTACTGTTCTCTTAGCTCCCTCCCATATCTCCTTGAACTGGAACTACCTATTAGTTAACACATGATGTGTTCCCAGCCTTAGCACTTTTAAAAGACGCCAGAAAACTCATCAGTTTAATGATATTCACCCAGGTAACAACCACTAATCTCCTTCCCCATTTTTTTTTTTTTTTTGGTTTCATAATGCTGCCTATTTCTTGCTCTTTTAGCTGGGAAATTATTTTAAGGACGTGTAGCTTTATATAAGAGACCTCCATCTTTTAGTAATATGAACATGTACAGTATTTTAAAATAATTTAAAAACCATTAACTATAATAAAAATATAAAGTGCAGATGCCCAAGAAACACACTGGATACAACACCTAGCAGTGGAAGTAAATAAAGTGTTACCATCAATTAGTGAAACTTTGAAGAATTAGGAAATATTGCTTTTCTTTTTCACCTTCCAATTAAAACTAGCTTTTGTGACAAATATTATTTAAAATTTTCCTATTCTTTCTAAACTTGTGAAAGTTGGTCAAGGCTTTTTGACAAAAGAAATGACCATTATTTTAGTTTTTAGTTATTATTAGCAGTTTTCTTTTTACGTTCAATGTCTACAAAGAACACCAGCTTCAACATTTAAAAAAAGAACCACACACATATGCACATCTTTTAAGTGAGATCTTTGAAAAAAAAACCCCAGATTTCACATGAAAGTAACATCTACCTTCTGCTTCTCACTCACTCATGCTTGAGAGAAACAACCTGCCCCAAGCCTGAAACAAAATGGGAGGAGGACTGAGCTTTTGTGACCGTAGAATGTAAAGATGCAGAGAAGACAGTGAGAGAAGAATAAAGTGGGCGCACGTATTTTTAAAAGCGAAAGGAGGAGGGATCCAAAGGCAGGTAGGTAGGGTTATATTTTAAGCAAAGGTGGAAACTCCCAAGAGATAGCTGGGAAGAAGGTGAGGGGAGGAGGGAATTGCGATGGTGAAAGAGGCCCTATGGGAAAGTAACAAATGTTTTTATCCTCCTTTGTCTCTTCAATAAAATAGAAATTACTTAAAGATTGGAAAATAAAAGCATATTCCCATAAGTCATTGTTCCCCCATCTCTTGATAAACAAGGAATTATACCTGTAATTGTGCTTTCTTCAATTGCTGGCTGGAAATCTGATCTTTTTGTTGCATCATATTTTCAATTCGTTGATTGACTTGCTTTTCTCTTTTGAGCTCATTTTCATAAAACCTAGATCCCTATCCAGAAAAGTATGAGCACAATATTTTACATTAAGTGTTATTTTAATTGCCTTGAAATCTAAGTACCACCTCTCAAGCTATAAATCAACTTTCTAAAATTATTAATTTTGCTCCACATAAATTACTTAATTGGAAAAATCTTTTCTTATCAGTATTATTATTGGTGTTATTATAGAGAAGCAGCGTGGCTCAGTGGAAAGAGCACGGGCTTGGGAGTCAGAGGTCATGGGTTCGTATCCCAGCTCTGCCACTTGTCAACTGTGTGACTGTGGGCAAGTCACTTAACTTCTCTGTGCCTCAGTGACCTCATCTGTAAAATGGGGATTAAGACAGTGAGCCTCACGTGGGACAACCTGATTACCCTCTATCTACCCCAGCGCTTAGAACAGTGCCCTGCACTAGTAAGCGCTTAATACCAACATTATTATTATTATTAGTAGCAGTAGTAGTATTATCATACTATTACTAGTAATAGCATTCATTACTATGTGCTAAACCCTGGGCTAGATACAAGATAATCAGATTGGATACAATCCCTGTTTCACAGGAGGCTCAGATTCTAAGGGGGAGTGAAATCAGGCATTTAATCCCATTTTAGGGATAGGAAAACCAAGGTACAGAAAAGTTAGGTGACATTGCCAAGGTCACATGCCAAGTAAATGGTGGAGTAAGATTAGAACCCAGGTAGTAGTAGTAATAATAGTATTTATTAAGCGCTTGCTGGGTGCAGAGCCCCATACTAAGTGCTGAGAGAAACTACACATCTGGGAATTAGATACATCCCTGTCCCTCATCTCCTGACTCCCAGTTCTGTCCACTCTCCACCAGACTATGCTGCTTCTCGACCAAATATATATACCACGACTCCTTTCTTAAACGTGTCTATACAACACTATTTATAGAAACACGACCTGTTTCACAGATGGAGAATGGAAATGGGAATTCTTTATGCATAAGGCACCTAAACATTCGTCCATTCTCCACTACTCTAGAGTGGAGCTACTAACAACAGCCAAGAGCCTAATCCAAACAGGGGGACCACCTAAACAGAAGATATGCTATGGATTAGAGACCAAATTCTCCTTTCAGTTTTGCTTCTAATCTCTGGCATGATACTGGCTGAATGGGGCCAGACCAGTTGACTCTCTCCTCCTACCCCTTTCATCTTCTGTGTTATGGCTAATGACTGTGGAAACCTCCCAGTGCAATTCAGTCAGTATGGACTAATTACACCATAGAGCTGTTAATCCCCACCAGAGAAGTGATGAAGTTCAGAAATCTGCCTTGGCAAACTGAAATTTATATTATTTGAAATATTTTTTCCAACTTTTAGGAAAGAAATGATTTTAGTTCTATGTAAAGGAACTGTAGAGGCCTTGTAATTCTTATTTTAAAGTAAGACAAGCAGTATTGCATACATTCATTCATAGAGAACCCAACAATTTGATTTACCCCAGTAAAAAATATTCTACACCCAGTTTCATAAAAAAGAAAACAGAAGAAAAATGCTACATTCTTGGGGAGACCATAACTTTCACAAACAGTTCACTTTCTCCTTTTAACTTTCTTCTGAATGATGGTTTAGACTATGAATTCAAAATCTGTTTATTCTTTTATATAAAAAGAGTAAGGTGAATATGTTTTAAAATATGGCTAAGGCATTAATGAAAATGGAAACAAAAACAATACCTTGGAGGCTTCCAGTATAATTTTGTTAATTTTCTCTTTATCTAAACCTTCCATTCCTGCTTTGTTGTCATTGAGACCCATTCTAAGGAAAAGCACATCGCTGTCACTGCCATTCTTCTCCTTTGTGTTGTCCATAATGCAATCTAATGGATAATTTGCCAATGGTTTATTAGCTGAAAAAGAAACAAATTGAACAATTGAAATTGAAAAATCTTCAAAAGCAAGTCTAAAAACCAAGATGATAGATACATTTTAAAAAGCCCAAATTAGCAAGAATGAAAGACGATTGTATTTGAAAGTGAAGATGCCCACTGCATATACAGTACAAATAAATTTCTATTCCAAATTGCTAAATGGATGCTCTGGTCAGGAAGTAGAAGCCACACAGGATGAGAGAGGTTGTCGAGTGCAGTAGAATGTAAGCTCTAAAAGGCAGGGAATACCGCAAAGCTGGAAGACTATGAATATGTTGCAGTGACCGAGAAAGAATTGGCACTGCAGAAATTTGACACAGAACAGATTTTGAATGTGTATCACTAACACAATTAGCAGCCAAGACAACTTTTCTTTAAAAGATTCCCTTCTCACCTTGATACCCCAAGGAAAGTTTCCTTTCCTTCTACCTCTTTTTTCAAACTGCCTCCCCTTTCATGCACCCATATAGTCCAGTTTTTTTTTTTCTCCTGCATTCCTTCCAATATCAGCAGTCCTGCTAAATACAGGCACAAAATTGAGGCTGCACAAAATCCACAGAACTCACCTACCCTTTCAGTCATCAGGACAGTGATCCCAAGTAACCCCAGACTCTGTGCAGGTCTGGTACCAGAAGAACCAACCACTGAGCAATATTTGGCCTGTCTCCTATGATATGTGTTAAAAATGAAAAAAGAAGAATGTTGGAAATGGAAAGGAAGGGAAGGAGGTGTGTGCGGGGAATTATGCTGCCCAAAATCTACTTGTTTCTTTCCACTCTCTCCCTGGGAGTTCCTAAGAACTACTTATACTCTGATGTCTCATTTTCCTTTCCATTCAAAAACACCCATATCTCTCATCTTAAAAAAAAATGGTATTTGTTAAGTGCTCATTGTGTGTCAAACACTGTTCTAAGTGCCGGTGTAGAAACAAGTTAATCAGATGGGACACCAGTCCTTGTCCCGCGGGGGGGGGGGGGGCTCACAATCCAAGTACGATTTCTCTGGATTCCCCCTGTATCATTCAGCTGTTGCCTCATTTCCTTCCCCGATTTCTGTCCAAACTTCTCGAACGGGTCGTATACAGTTGCTGCCTCCACTACCTCTTCTCCAACTCCCTTCTTTTTAATCCTCTACACTCCAGTTTCTGCCCCCTTCATTCCAGCATTGATCTGTTTCTTGCCAAATCTGATGGACTCCACTGGGTACTAATCCTTCTTGACCACCCAACTGCCTGCCACCCTGTGGACCATTTCCTAATCTTGGTTTTTACAGAAGCAGCTTTCCCCTGGTTCTCCTCTTACCTCTCGGTCAAGTTTTCCCTTTTTCTTTTGCCAGTTCTTCCTCTAACTCCCACCTGGCCCCACCTAACTGTGGATAACCGTCAACCATTGTCCTAGCACTTAGAACAGTGCTTGGTACATAGAAAGCGCACACCAAATGCCATCATTATTGTTATCCCCTGTCCACACAACACTTATGTACATATTTGCAATTTATTCATTCATTCAATCGTATTTATTAAGCGCTTACTGTGTGCAGAGCACTGTACAAAGTGCTTGGGAAAATACAACAATAAAAAGTGACAATCCCTGTCCACAATGAGCTCACAGATTTATATTAATGTCTGCCTTCCCCTCTAGATTGTAAGCACGTTGTGGGCAGGGAATGTGTTTATTGTTGTGTTGTACTCTCCCAAGCCCTTAGTTCAGTGATTGCACTCGGTAAGCGCTCAATACATACAACTGAATGAACACCCTCCATGTGGATGAATTCCAAATCAACCTGTTAGCCATAACCTCCTGTATTACCTAAAATTTTCCACTTGCTCTTGCCTCCAGAACATCTCCCCCTCTAGACTATAAACTCATTTTGTGCAGGGAACATATCTGCTAATTCTGTTGTACTGGACTCTCCCAAGCACTTAGTATGGTGCTCTGCACACAGTAAGTGCTCAATAAATACCATTGATTGATCTCTACACAGACACCCTGCTGGCGCTTCAAGATTCTCTCCTCCACCTGAATTTGTCATCATAGTTGATACCATGGCCATTTTCCCAGTCTCTGAAGCACGCAACCTCAGCATGATTTTCCTTTTACTCCTTCCACCCTTTCAACCCCCATATTCAGTGTGTTGCCACATTCTGTCTCTTCCTGAAGATGATTTCCAGGATCTGTCCGTTCTCCATCCAAAGGCCTCCATGCTGCTCCGGACACTTGTCACATGCCATCTTGCCTACTACAGTCTTTCCCATCTCTGGTCCATGCTTCATCTGCTCCATGGATCATTTTTCTCTACACAAATCAAAATAACCTAAAATGGTTGTCTATTCCTCTTTCTGCATCGGGCAGAAACTCCTGACCACTGACTTTAAGGTACTCATGCTGCTTTCTCTTGCCTAATTATCGATTCTCTTCTTCCACTACTCCCCAATCACTCAATCAATGGTATTTACTGAGTGCATATATGTATATGCTCTGGAGATCCAGAAAAGGTTTTTTGTAGGATAAAGGAGCTAGGTGTGTGCGTGAATGGAAAAAGAGAAGGAGCCATCAGAATACGGGCAGTCATTAGGAACTCTCCAGTTGACATTCCTAGTTCCTCTCAAACTAACTTACTCAACTGTGCTTTCTCCTCATCCCACAAGCCACCAAAGGCTTGCTCACATTCTCCCGTCTGCCAGAACTTCTTCCCCCTTCATAGTCAACAATTCACAGCTATTCAAAGGCCTTCTGGAATCACACCTCCTCTAAGAAGTCTCTACTGAAACATGAAAATTTCTCTGCTTTTGTCTACCCAAATGCCATTTCAGCACTTCCCCATCTCCAAAGTGACTTAAGTTCCTCTCAACCTCTGACAGACTTGTATTACTATTTCACCTTTCCTACTGTGTCTGTCGCCAAACCCTTACCCACCTTATTTCTAAATCGTGAACCCCTGGAGGGTCAGGAAGCCTGTAAACTCTCATCTTTGTATTTTTCCCTGCAGTTAGTACAGATTCTGCAAACAGTAAGCACTTAATAAATAGTATCACTACTATCACTCATATTTATTAAGTGCTTACTCTGTGCAGAGCATTGTACTATCTGTTTGGGCGAATACAACAGAGTTGGTAGACAAGTTCCCTGTCCACAATGAGCTCCCAAAGCACTGATCTATCTTAGAATTCCCACTACTTAAGCACTAACATGTTCATGTCGCCTGTTTTCCTTCTTCCTATCTGTAATTTTAGTAACTGTCTCCTGTGTTCAACTGTAAGCTCCTTGAGGGCAGGGGTTTACTCATTCAACTGTACTTTCCAAGTGCTTACTATAGTGCTCTGTACCCAAGAGACATTCAATAAATATTATTAATTGTCAGTGAGTTATTAAGGCTATTGAGTTTGCCCAACCTGGCTTCTTTTTATAGAGAATCCCAATATTCATTTGAGTTATTTTTTTCCAGGTCCCTCCTCTTCTTTCCTCATTTCCATTTGCTCCAGCTAATTACTCAACCTCCTATTTAACATTAAACTAGATCATTCATCTGGTACCCAGAGTTGGAAGTGGGCTCCATTTCGGTATTATGATATATCAATCAGTGGTATTTATTGAGTGCTTACTATGTGAGGAGAACTGTACTAAGCATTTGGGAAAGTACAACAAAGCAGAATTAGCAGACAGTTCCCTGTCCATAATAAGCTTACAGTCTCTTAGACAAGAGCAGTCTTCATTTATTTTTCCACGAAGTAACTCCTAAAATAATTTTTAGCTTATTTAGGTAGGCTTTAGCCAGTGTGTTAACAGTGAAAATTAGATTGTTATAGGTTTCTCCATAACAAAATACTAAAAGGTGATGGATGACGCCACAGACTTCCTACAGAGCCAGCCAAAGTTCATAGGGTGTTTAAGTAATGATTTTGTTTCATTTTTGTCAGGATACCAAGGACAGTCTTTTTTTGCCAAGCATGATTACTTTGCACTGCATATCCAAATTCCCCAATGTAATATTTACGGCTATACTTAAGAAAAAATAAAAAAGGGAAAAGGTCAGAATTTTTATGGCCTGATAAAACATCACAAATTTTTTTACTTCCAAAGACTAGGCACATACAACAGAAATAAAGAATTCTTCATTTGTGGTGAATCATTACCACAGTACAGTAACGACTTTCTTATGAGGATCGCAAACTGAGAGGGCCTTGCCCACCTAAAATTATTTAAATTGTCTCATTACCTATTTTAGTACCGTATGTAATTAATTGAATCCACCAGCAAAAAAAGGATCTCAAGAGAACCCTTTTTTAGCAGGATGACTTAAAGAGTACATATCAAATGCCATAACAGTCTCTGAATAACGTGACATACTCTGTGGACAGTCATCAGATTTTAATCCCTGGAAGAAATGTGTAATGGAGGCCTGACGGCATCTGCTAAAACATTCAAGAAGAAACGACTTTAGTTGTCTATTCTTGGCCCTTTTAGGGTTTGGTCTTTCATTTCCAAATGGGACCACTCACTAACAAAACCCAAAAGAAGTCTAAGGAGCTTTGAATATAATATCTTCCAATAATAAATTTCCATTCAGTGAAAACATTTCATGTGTGTCTTCAAATCTTTTTAGATGACTAAATGAGGTGTTTCTTTACAAAACTTCTTCAAAATACCAATTGGCTATATCCTGGAACTTTAAAATTATTTAACCCTTAAATAACTCAACGGTGCCATGTAAACTTACTTTCAGTCAACAGTTCAAAAGCCTAGAGTGTGTCAAATAAAAGTTGTGCATTTAACTTTTAACAGTCTTATAAGCTCCACTATTCTTCATCACTATATAGTTGAAATAAGTTGGAAAGCTTTATTTTTCATTCATATTTTTTGAAAATACAAACGCCTTCCAAAAGAGTCTTGAAATGACTTTGCAGAAAACGTTTTTTCTTAATGAGAAAGGATGCTATTACTGGCCAGACCATATAGATTGCTAACTGCATCCCATTGATACAGAAGAGGAATTATGGGCAGTATCATTATATCAGTCAGTCAATCGTCTTTATTGAGAGCTTACTGTGTACAGAACATTGTACTAGGCATTTGGGAGAGTACAATATTATAATAAACAGACACATTATTTTCATTATTTTCAATTGTGGATCATGTCTTATTCACCATAAATGTGACTAAATTATCTTCTACTTCTCCTGCTAATCAACCTCAGTCTGCAAAGGAAAAAAGGGAGGAAGAAAAGAGTACATCATATCATAACTAATCCTACACAACGAATGCTTCCTCTATCATCTCTATCCAGAGCTCTGGGGATCCTGCATAAACCGATGTACTCTCAATTGCCTAGAGTTTATTAAGTTGTTCTTTTACATTTATCACTTTTATATTTGATGACCACTCATAAGTCAACATAAAATGAATGGAATGGAATGGGAAATGCCACTTCCTTCCATGACTCAAGGGCACTGCTACCCCAACCAGCCAGGGAATAACCCATTAGTCAGAACTTTTCTTCCCTCAATACAGTATGTACCACATTCTGCTGGCACCTTTTCAACGGAAACAAACATCAAAGCAAAAGCACATCCATCCCAGTATCATACCAAAGTTTGATACAAAACTTCTGTTCCCTTTCATAAAGACTTCTGTTTACTGACACACATGCAGATCCCTTAATAAATACAAATTTAGCCAGATTGGTTGGCAGTTCTGAAAGCATGTAATTTTAGGTCACTTGCTTCCAAGGACTGCTGATTTATTGTGTGCCTGGAAGGTACCTTAATGTCTCATTTTCACATTAATGAATACTTGCACAGATGCCCAAAATCTGATTATCATGGGAAAAAAATCTGTGAAGACCACCATTGTACCAATTTTTTAAATTGAACTCACCTTCAAGAACAATTCTTTTTACTTTCTCTACTTATCCTAAATACTTTCAAGGCCCAGGGTATGATTAACATTCACTTGTTCTCACAATCATTTATTTCCTCCCCAAAGTACTAGTCACAGTGAATCTGGATGAGTTATGACAAATTGCCTGAGAATTCCCCTCCTTCTTTTGGGCCAGACCATTTAGGACACTCCCTCTTATAACTCCATGAGCTAGTCCATAATCATTCAGTGCAAAGGGAGTGGTGTGGAGAATCAAATTTTTTCAAAACAGTTGGCATTATATTGATGCTCTTTAACCACTGTGCTAAATTTGACATCTCTTGCTGAAACTCTCTTTAGCAGAAGCATAACAAAATTCACACACTTCTGACCTATGCTAGAGTTTTTCAAACATCCCATGCTTTCATTGCCCACTCCCTTTCCCCTTGCCTCTATTAACAGGGCAACGGGCCACTAGCTATACTATGAGCTATGACCCAGATCACTATCGCTACTCCGCAAATGGAGTGGGGGAGGAGAATGACATTTTCTATATTTTTGCCATAAAGCAGAGGCATAACGTGGCTGTGAGTTCCATTCAGATACCACTGATTGTTTGATCGATTCAGATTTCCAAGCGGGAGTCCACGGCAGCCTCACACTGGTCTTCCCCATCTATGGCCATCACCTAATTCACTTGCAAAGTTGAATGCCCATTTTGTTGATAAGAAGCTCTGTTACTATCAGATATATAAGCACTGGAAGAGGACTGTTGAAAGGACTGTTTCAGAAACATTGGAAAAGATAGGCCATAGAACCTACATCACCTCTACTTCATAGACTAGCTTGTAAGAGAAGTTGTACCTATTTTATATAAGTCAAAATTTGAGTGCTTCCAAACTGCTTAATCACTCATTAAAAACTTCCCTGATATATTTTTATGCCAATTTCAGCACATTATTGCATTTTAACTTTTGATTTATGTCTTTCTGTAAAAGCAGCATTATTTTATTCCAAAACAGTACTTTTAAAATTTGATTTATGACTAAATATCCATTGTTTTCAGGATAATTATTTGGAGCTTTGATAGATAAATTATAGCTTTTTGACCTAAATTTAAAAAATTCCTCTCCACTAAGGACTCATCAGAGATATAGGCCATCACAAATTCTCTCAAAAGCATGAAACTGGATTTTATTCTGTTCCATTTATCATTTGGATGAGCTGTGAAATTTATAAGGCGATTTCATCTCTGAAAGAGGCATCGGGAGTCAAGAACCTTAATATCTGAAGAGATCAGAAAGAAGAAATTTGTCAATTTTAAGTTTCCATTGGCTTACAAGACTGAGAATGGCAGAAATAGGGGGATGAGCTCATGACTGGTAATTCAGTGCAGTAGAGGTCACTAGTAGGCTCCTCCAACTAAGCAAGATTTTTATTATTTCTTACAAGATTCATTCTACGGGATCAAATCTGCAACCCTCCCCCAATTCCTCTATACCCCCTTCAGTATAAAAGGGGGGAAAGTTTCAGAACATTCTACTAAGTCTTTAACACTGACAGTTGTAATTTAAAATATAATTCATTTCTCTTAGAAATTGGACATATTTTATAGACTGAAATGTTATTCTCTTGGCTACTCACCCACATTTCTCTGGGGTCTCCTCTATTTGTAGACAACCTTCACAAGTTAGGTGACTATCAGACCTTGAAAAAATCTCCAAATTGTTAATATTATGTTTTTCACGAATGCTCTGGTAGGGCAGTCATCATCATTACTAACTGTGTTGTACTCATCCAAGTACACAGTAGGCCCTCAACAAATACTACTGAGTAGCCTCTTTCAAAATATTTAGCTTTGGCTTATAGGCTTCTGTCCCTCTCATGCCAGTAGAGGGCATGCATATATATGATATTTACATTTCAGATCCTGAAAAATTCTGGTATTTTCACAGAAAGAAAGGGAAATTTGTCAATGTGCCAAGAAACTATTAGGAAACTATCACTCATTATATCCTGCACCTAAATTCCTCTATAGAAAATTAAACATCAGTTATACCAAAATAATGCCGTAAAATAGAGTTTAAGGGTTCTTCGAAAAGTGGATATCCCTTTTCCCTAAACAGCTGGCACTATTTCTTTTTGCACCTTACTCCTGCACTGATCTTGTATTATGACTCATTATTCCTCTAATTCTAGGCAGGGATAAATTTGGGAGGTCCATTTTCCATTCAAATAGATGGTACCGCTTTTTAGCAGTAACTGCTTCTTAAATTGGGTGTGTCCTAACGCTAAGTAGACTCTACTAAAATTTACCAAAATTTTAAAGACAAGCCCAAATACTGACATTAGTAGAGTGAAAATTGTTCTAATTATCTCCAGCTAACCACTAACGCCTGCCTATTAACCTTAATAGCCATCAATCTCGACAAGTGGTAAGGCAATTCTTTTTGCCATATACAGGCATAGAAAGGTACATAAAAACATTGACACCCACAAGAGTCAATATTCATATACACAAATGCATCAGTTTCAGTAATAAGAAGTCTGGTGATTATGAGGGTGCAAACAGGCACTGTGCCCAATCCTATTTTAGACAGTTGAGTTGACTTCACTGATGCCAAAATGGCAGCCAACGAGGAAAGGATTTAGGTAGGTCTCTTAATTTCACACTGTGTGGGAGAACTATGTACTCCACGTCCCTCCCAACTTAAGACCCATTCCCAAATGAAGCTTAATAAGTCTATATGTACGTGGGCATACAAGTCTATATGTACGTGGAGAGGATGAATGGGGGTACAGAGGCAATATTGGTCATTTTTTTTTTTCTGAAAGCAGTACTTGTAAGTGCTTACTATGTGCCAAGCACTGTACTCAGCACTGGGGGAGAGTCAAGATAATCAAGTTGGACAGAATCCTAGTCCCAGATGGAACTTATAGTCTAAGGAGGGAGTAGGATTTAACCCCCATTTTACAGATGAGGTAACAGAGTCCCAGAGAAGTTAAGTGACTTACCTAAGGTCACACAACAGACAAGTGTCAGAACTGGGATGAGAACCCAGGTACTCTGACTCAAAGGCCCATGCTCTTCCCACGAGGCCATGCTGCTTCCCTAGCTATTAAGGCTACATCCTGGGGAGAGGACAATATTTGGGAGTTTGGGCCCTAGTTCATGTTTGAAAGACTATCAATGTTAGTGCTTGGTGGGGCATGGGGGGAGTAAATGGAGGGAATGGGGGAGAGGAAAAAGGGGAAGGAGGAGGGTAGAAAACAAATCAACAGATAGGTGAAAGGGACATAAGAGAAGCAAAGGGAAAGAGTGGGGAGAAAGAAATGATGGGACTGTAAGGGAAAAACAGGAAAATCAAGAGAGAATGGAGAGTTGAAGAAACGAAGTTGACGAAACACAAAAACCCAGCTAAGGAGTTGAGAACTAATGTTTATACTCCTGGAATACAGGAGTAGAACCTAGAAATGCGGGTGGAGAACAAATGCTGGAGCATAGGGTAATGTTCAGCCCTGCACAGTGAAGTAAAACAGAAAGCATGTGCTTATTCATTCATTCAATAGCACTGTACTAAGCGCTTGGAATGTACAATTTGGCAACAGATAGAGGCAATCCTTGCCCAATGACGGGCTCACAGTCTAAACGGGGGAGACAGGCAGCAAAGCAAAACAGAACAAAACAAAAACAAGACAACATCATCAAGATAAATAGAATCAAGGAGATATACACCTTATTAACAAAATAAATAGGGTAATAAATAATCTATACAAATGAGCACAGTGCTGAGAGGAGGGGAAGGGGGAAGAGCAGAGGGTTGGGGGGAGGGGGAGCAGAGGGAAAGGGGTGTGCTCAGTCTGGGAAGGACTCCTGGAGGAGGTGTGTTCTGAGCTGAGGCTTGAAAGAACAGACACAAGATGGCTGCAGGCTCCAAGAACTGGCATATGTTCAACATGACAGACGGATACAATCATTGTGACTAATGAGAATTTTTCACAAACACCTGACGTTAATCAGATGTGATATGCTCAGTTTCTATTAAATACACTGACCGGGTTTACTAACACTCTTTAAAAATAGTTTTCTGGTTTGAAACCTCAAACACCCAAAAGTTACCCAAGGCACAGTGCTTCAAAAGTGCCAACAGAATGTACAATTATAGGGTGGTTTTTAGTACCCTCTTATATCATGGCTTCTATGGCATGGTTCTTGATTCATGTTTTAAATTTTTTTAACTGTTCATTTAGTTATTTCCTCCTCACAATGCCCAGTGCTTCATAGGATCCAGACTCCCACCATGTCCCTACATCAGAACTCACAGAGACCTAGTTTCATTCTCAACCACTGTGCCTGCATATAGGGCACACAGGTTTAGCAGTATACACAACCCTCTCTCAGCAAATCAACTTACTTCTTTCTGTATTTATGAGCATTTATTGGAGACTTTCCCCAACTAACTCCTGTTCTCCTTTCCTTCCATTCTCTTCTGTGTCACCCTGACTTGGTCTCTTTATTCATTCCCCTTCCAACCCCACAACACTTATGTACATATCTGAAATTTATGTACTTATATTAATGTCTGTCTCCCTCTGTAGACTGTAAGCTCATAGTGTGCAGGGAATGATACTGTTACATTGTACTTTCCCAAGCACTTAGTACAATGCATAGCACACAGTAATTGCTCCATAAATACGACTGAATGAAGGACTGGAACGACATAATTTTTGCTGCCACCTAAGTCTCAATTTTAATACCTACCTTATCTTTCTTCCTAAACATTTGCCCTTGCCCAAATCCTCAATAACTAACATGACCTGTTATACAATTTCATAATTGAGATGTTACTGATAAGTCTTCTCTTCCCCTTGATCTCATATTCAGCTAACTGCTAAGGTATTTCACAAGAGTTGACTGTTGCTACAGCAATATCGCAACGGACTACTGTGATGGTGCCGAATATTTGATTTTGATGAAATATTGCTAAAAACTTGATGCTTCTCCACTCCCCCCACCCCCCAGACTGTGAACTTGTGTGGGCAGGGAATGTCACTGCTTATTGTTGTTCTGTACTTTCCCAAGCACTCAGCACAGTGGTCTGCACACAATAAGCACTTAATACATATGACTGACAGTGAATATTCATTTAAAAAAGGAAATTTATCCTGGCCAAACTTATTGGACTGCATGATCATAAGTGAAATAGTTATGAGGAGCTTTCACCTTGAAGGAATGAAAATGAAAATGTAAAAATGATTATTGGTCTGAGGCAGATTACTTTGGCTGAACGAATCATCTTTGAAAACAGAAACTTGTAGAGGTACTACAAAGAATGCATTTACTATGGCTGTGAAAATGAATTCAAGATAGAAAAGTTATACTATGTCAGCAAATCATCCTAACAGAACATGTAGCTGAATGCAGACTCACTACTGACTCAAGAGAGTAAACTCATCATGGTGAGAATATGAACTTTTCAATTTGCTTATTCGTGTATAGCATGGTCTCATGGAATGACCATTGGGACTGGGAGACTCGGGTTGTAGGCTCATGCCTCGGCCACATGCTGGGTCACTTTGGGCAAGTCACTTAACCTCTGCGAGCCTCAGTTTCCTCGTCTGTAAAACGATGGTAATGTAAACTGTGAACCTTGTTGTGGGACAGGGACTGTCTAATCTCATAATCCTGTATATCTATGCCTGTACTAAGCAGGTAATATGTACTTAATACATAATTGCCATTTAGAAAATACACATTTCAATTTGCTAATATAGCTTGAAATTCATTAATTTATTTTAGATTAACTTTCTTTTAGATTAAACTCAGAGTTGATTTTTAAAAATACTCCCCAAACTATGATCCTATCTATGCTATATAATCTGGTTGGCATTCGGCTATCATAAATGTTTTATAGCCTCAAATATGTTTGTTTTTATAATCTCCAACAAAGGATAATAAAGATAGTTTTGAAAATGAAAAAAAAAATTGTGCCATTTGTTAACCATTATGTGCCAAGCACTGTACTAAACACTGGGGTAGTCACAAGTTAATTAAGTCAGATACAGTCCCTCACAGTCTAAGCAGAAGGGAGAACAGGTATTGCATCTCCATTTTACAGATTTACATTTTATTGAGGCTCAGAGAAGTGAAGTGATTTACCTAAGGTTACACAACAGTCAGCTGCAGAGCTGGGATTACTGCCCAGGTTCCTTGACTACCAGGTTTATTTGCAACATTCCAATCTGTGATTTTTCAATGAATGTTTTGACGAAGGATATCTTAATGTAGGAGGAGGAAAAGGTTAAAAGCCAAAGAACAAACTAAAAGGAAATGGGTACATGCAAGAGTAGAGGAGAGACTAAAATCTCTATTCACTTAATATAAACGTACATTGTGCCTTCTGTCTAAAAGTATTCTATACTGCTGCAGTGAGAATAGCAAATACCAAAAATTTACATCAACCCCAACAAATAATTTTTTCCAAACTGTCTCTGAAATGTTGCCTATAAGGCTAAAAGCATTCAAATGGAAATCAGAGATATCATGTATCTTGGCATAAACTTTCTAAAATCACAAGACTTGAATAATTAATAAGTATGTGATCAGAAAAAAGTAAAATCGAGAACCAGGTAAAAGCTGTGCTCCGTGTGATGAGGGTCTCCTCCCCACTAAGAGCTCCAGGTACTAAAGGGTCACCTGATGGCCAGGGTTAAGTCCTCCCGCCCAAAACCATAGGAGTGAAGCCTGCCTTCTCAATTGGCAGGAAGATAATAATAATACTAATAACTTTGGTATTTGTTAGGTTCTTGCTATGTGCCAGGCACCGTACTAAGCACTGGGGCATATACAAACAAATCAGATTGGACAAAGTCCCTGTCCCACGTGGGACTCACAGTCTCAATTCCCATTTTACAGATGAGATAACTGAGGCCCAGAGAAGTGAAGCGACTTGCTAAGGTCACAAAGCAGACAAGTGGCAGAGCCAGATTTTGAACCCGTGACTTCTGACTCCCAGGCCGTGCTCTATCCACTAGGCCTGCTGGATGTTTTGGGGAGGGCTCTGATGATGAGGAGAGCTGTGGATTGAGGATTCCAAGGGGTAATGAGCTCCAGGCTGGAGGCAGGGAATGAATAAGGGGTGAGAGATGGAAAGGCAGAGATAGAGGCACAGTGTGGACGTGAGCTGGAGAGGAACAAAGAGGGTGATCTGGGTAGCGGTGGGAGACGAAGGCTGAAAAATATGAGGAAGAACTGGATGGCAATAAAACCAATTCTCAGGAATTGGGTAGCAACTGGAGGAGTGTCTCAGAAAATGTTTTAGAAAGAAGACTTGAGCAGTAGAGCTAATTAAGGAGGCTGATGCGGTAGCCTAGGCTAATATACGGTTTGCAAATAGTGAGTCTTCAACATTCACTAATATACCGAAATTTTTAAAGATGTTTTCTAACAGACACATTTCTAAAAAAAAAACCTTAATGGAGAAAGCTTTCTGAAGGGAAATTATGGAGATGTGAATAAGAGGTAAAAATCAGAATATAAGGAAAACCTTTCAAACCGGAAATTGAGATGATTTTAAGGTATTCTAAAATGACCACTATGTGGAACGTTTTTTTATTCCACAGGCAATTTTTGAATGGTATTTGTTAAGTGCTTACTATGGGTTAGGCACTGTACTAAAACACCGGGGTGGATACAACATAATCAGGATAGACACAGTCTATGTCCCACATGGGGCTTGGAGACAAACTGCATTTTATAGATGTGGTATCTAAGGCAAAGAGAATAATAACAACAGCATTTGCTTACTATGTGCCAGGTATTCTTCTAAATGCTGGGGTAGATACAAGGTAATCGAGTTGGACACAGTCCCTCTCCCACCAAGGGCTTGGAGTCTTAATCTCCACTGTACAGATGAGGTAACTGAGGCACAGAGAAGTTAAGTGACTTGCCCAAGGTCACGCAGCAGAGTGGCAGAGCTGGCATTAAAACCCAAGTCCTTCTAACTCCCAGGCCCGTGCTCTATCCGCTGGCCAAGCTGCTTCTCTCATTTAATATAAAATTTTAAAGAAGGTTGTGTAATTTATAGGAAAAGATATTAATCCATTACATTTACACATTAAGGATTTTAATCACCAGAAACCCCTACCTTTCGGAAAATACGCTGTTGGCCAAACATTTCCCAGAAGAAGGGCCAGGGAGAGAGTTGGCCAGTGGGAACTTCCTTATACTGGTTCTCTCAGGAGGCCTCTCCTGCCACAAGTCCTCCCCCTGGTCATTTCTGATAACATCACTTCCCTGTTGTCTCACTCTGGTATTTGTGACACTTAAACACCCATCTGAGTTCCCTTCAAAATTCCACATGGGTCAAACGGGAAAGCGAAAGTCTGCCCAACTCATTGAGAATTTACGTAAGTGCTTAAAAGTAGACAAAATGCCTGGCCTCCAAGAGTTTACGATCTAGCAAGGGAGGCAGATACTAAAATTAGATAGCAAGAAGTAAACGAGTCTAAATAGATGCATAAAATTGTTTTGTAGAATTGTGCGCACTAAGTGCTTAGGTGACATAGAAGTGCTGAAACGACAGTTGGGAGAATATAAGATCAAGAGAATAAAAATTAATTGGCGAAGGCCTCTTGTAGGAGATAGGATTTGAGAAGGGCTTTGAAGATGGGGAGAGCAATGGCCTGTCACAGGGGAAGGGAGTTCCAGGTAGGAGGGAGCACAATGAATACGTTGGCTTGAGAGAAAGAGCGTGAGCTGGGGTGAAGTGGGAGAAGAGAATGGACAAATAGGAGGGAGTAAGCTGATAGTGCCTTAAAGCCAAAGGCCAAGAATTTCTGCTTCTAGTGAAAACTGTCAACTACTGGAGGTACATGGAGCCTGGAAAGACTAATTTCAGAAAAATGATTAGAGTAGCAGAGTAATAACAATGTTGGTATTTGTTAAGCACTTACTGTGTGCAGAGCACTGTTGTAAGCGCTGGAATGGATACAGGGTGATCAGCAGAGCACTGTTCTAAGCGCTGGGGTGGATACAGGGTGATCAGCTTGTCCCACGTGGGGCTCACAGTTTTAATCCCCATTTTACAGATGAGGCAACTGAGGCACAGAGAAGTTAAGTGACTTGCCCAAAGACACACAGCTGACAAGTGGCAGAGCGGGGATTCGAACCCATGACCTCCGATTCCCAAGCCCGTGCTCCTTCCACTGAGCCATGCTGCTTCTCTAAGCAGTAAAGTATGGACTGGAGGCTGGAAGATCAGCAAGTAGTCAAGTACTCAAGCCAGGACATAAGCTTAGTACATGTGCTTAGAATAGTGTTCTACAAGCAGTGAGCGCTCAGTAAATACTATTGATTAATAAGTACCTGGACCTTAGTGATGGCCCTTTGAACAGAGGATTTTCTAAGTGTAATGGAGTGTTGGCCAATGAATTCAAAGTACAGCTACAGCTGGGGGTGCGAACTCTATTGACACAACGGGGACCACAACCTCAGGGTCGACAGGCTAGGGGAGTTTAACTATGTCACCGACAGGACAATCTCTGGGACAGTCTTCCAAAAATCTTTCAACAATTGTACTCACAATGCTGTACAGCTACTTGTCCTCAGTGCTGATGTTCTTTAGGTTGAGGGGGAATTATTGGCAGCCAACAAAGCATAATGAGCCTTCGACAGAAAATTTTTGAATAAAATTAGTTGTCTGGAAATCTGGCTACCTTATCAAGTTAAAGGAAACTATTAAAAAATGACATGAAATAGCTGGACCGCTAATGACGACTTCCGAACTCCAGTGAAATATTCCCATAACTACAACAGTCCTTGTGTCTTTGCGCTTGAGATGAATCTAGTCATAAACACAACGAGGCAAGAGAATGTGTATTAAAGAGGAATTTCCCTCTTACTCGTTTCACTGAAACATCTTTAATTTCACCCTGGGTGGACACCACAGCAATGTGCCTGAAGACAGTTACAACCACATATATTTAACCACCAAATTCACCAGAAATGCAATATCAGGGGTCACTTTAAACAGCCACACATTTGGACTCCACGACTCTAAATTATATCATCAGGTGATTTTCAAAATTCATTGCCTTCTTTAATGCAAGTGCAATTTAAAATATAAGTCCTGAGAAAGCAGTGATAGCAAACCCCACTGCGTCATTAATAGATCTAGTCATTTTTAAACGGTCTAAATTAACAGCTTGCAGGATAGACTAATTCTTGACACCCAAAAAATGAAAGGTGCTTTCAAGGAGTTACTTTTAAACTAAAAGGATTGGAGATACTTTCTTACAATGAAAGGTCAAGAAATAAGCGATGACAAATGGAGTGATAAAACATACTTTCACGATTTGAATGATTTTGAACTGTGGGCTGTAGCTTGATTCTCCACAAGGAGAAAAAGCAATTTATAAATGACATTTGAAATTTGAATTTAGCAACTATAATGGGCTGGGTTATTGTTCTAGACTGTTAGTCTGCATTGGGCAGGGAAGGCGTCCACCAACTCTGTTACATTTCACTTTCCCAAGCGCTTAGGATCGTGCTCTGCAATCGGTAGGCGCTCCATAAATACGATGGATTGCTGGGGTTTTTTTTGAGGGGGGAGGGGTGGGAGGATGGGTGAGGCTGACATTTAAAAAAATAAGGGAATGAGACGGATTTTTCCGGCAAAGAAATTAGGGAAGAGCGAGTTTAAAGGGTTCAAAGAATGCAGGATAAGACCGCTTTCAACAGCAGGAGAATTTGGATATTTTTGGGAAGGTTAGGGCTGCTTCCTCTTGGGGAAGAAGGGAGGTGGCGGCATATCAACAGTTACTTCTGTGCGGGAAATTAGAACCTAAGTCAGAGGATGTGGGTTCTAATCCCAGCTCCGCCACGCTTCTGCTGTGTGACCTTGGGCAAGTCACTTCCCTTCTCTGTGCCTCAGTTACCTCATCTCTAAAATGGGGATTAAGACTGTGAGCCCCATTTGGGACAGGGACTGTGTCCAACCCAACTACCCTGTATCTATTCCAGCATGTAGAAGAGTGCACATAGTAAGCGCTTAACAAATACCATTATTATTATTATTATTATAAGACATGTCGAGTAGCTCCTTTCCCCTTCCTCTGTGGGTCAGACGGGGAGCGGTGTGAATGTTCCTCATCCAATGATGATGAAGATGATGGTATTTACTAAGCGCTTACTATGTGCCTAGCACTGTTCTAAGTGCTGGGGGAGATACAAGATAATCAGGTTGCCCCACATAGGGCTCACAATGTTAATCCCCATTTTACAGATGAAGTTAACTGAGGCACAGAGAAGTTAAGTGACTTGCCCAAGGTCACACATTCATTCATTCAATAGTATTTATTGAGTGCTTACTATGCGCAGAGGACTGTACTAAGCGCTTGGACTGTACAATTCGGTAATGGATAGAGACAGCAGACAAGGCGGGGAGTCGGAATTAGAACCCACATCCTCTGACTCCCAAGCGCGGGCTCTTTCCACTTGGGTGAGCGGAAGAAGGGCGACTTCACCCCCACTTTACTCAGTGGTATTTATTGAGCACTCCCTATGTGCACAGCACTGTACGAAGCGCCGGGGAGAGTCCGACAGAGCAGAATGAGTTGACAGGTTCCCAGCCCATAGCGAGCTCGGAGCCTGGTGGTAGCGTGGCTCAGTGGAAAGAGCCCGGGCTTGGGAGTCAGAGGTCATGGATTCAAATCCCGATTCAGCCGCTTGTCAGCTGTGTGACTTTGGGCAAGCCACTTCACTTCTCTGGGCCTCGGTTACGTCATCTGTAAAATGGGGATTAAGACTGTGAGGCCCCCGTGGGACAACCTGATCACCTTGTAATGATGATGGTACGATGTGCCAAGCACTGTTCTGAACTTTGGGAGTGGACGGGGCGGGGGGGAACAAGGTAATCAGGCTGTCCCACATGGGGCTTAGGTACTTCTACCCTTCTTAAAAACCTCCAGGGGTTGCCTATCATTCATTCATTCAATAGTATTTATTGACCTCTGCACGAAACAAAACCTTCTCACTCTAGGCTTCGAGGCTCTCCATCACCTTGCCCCCTCCTACCTCAGCTCCCTTCTCTCTTTCCACTGCCCACCCCGCACGCTCCGCTCCTCTGCCGCCCACCTCCTCACCGTCCCCTTCGTTCACACCTATCCCGCCGTCGACCTCTGGCCCACGTCCTGTAGCTGTCCTGGAATGACCTCCCTCCTCACGTCCACCAAACTAACTCTCTTCCCCTCTTCAAAGTCCTACTGAGAGCTCACCTCCTCCAAGAGGCCTTCCCAGACTGAGCTTCCCCTTTTCCCTCTGCTCCCTTTCTGCCCCCCCTTCACCTCCCCTCAGCTAAGCCCCCCTTTCCCTCTGCTCCTCCCCCCCTTCCCCTCCCCTCAGCACTGTGCTCATCCAATCATTTGTCTATATTTTTATTACCCTATTTATTTTGTTAATGAGATGTCCATCCCCTTGATTTTATTCATTGCTATTGTTTTTGTCTGTCTCCCCCGGTTAAACTGTGAGCCCATCAGTGGGCAGGGCTGGTCTCTATCTGTTGCCGAATTGTCCATTCCAAGCGCTTAGTCCAGTGCTCTGCACATAGTCAGCGCTCCATAAATGCTATTGGATGAATGAATGAATGTTCTGCACATAGCGCTCCATAAATACTATTGAATGAATGAATGAATGCTCTGCCCATAGTCAGCGCTCCATAAATACTATTGAATGACTGAATGAATGCTCTGCCCATAGTCAGCGCTCCATAAATACTATTGAATGAATGACCGCTCTGCACATAGTAACCGCTCAATAAATATTATTGAATGAATGCTCTGCCCATAGTCAGCGCTCCATAAATACTATTGAATGAATGAATGCTCTGACATAGTGAGCACTCAATAAACACTATTGAATGAATGCTCTGCCCATAGTCAGTGCTCACTAAAGACTATTGAATGAATGAACGCTCTGCACATAGTAAGCGCTCAATAAATACTATTGAATGAATGCTCTGCACATAGTCAGCGCTCAGTGGAAAGAGCACGGGCTTTGGAGTCAGGGCTCATGAGTTCGAATCCCAGCTCTGCTACTTGTCGGCTGTGTGACTGTGGGCAAGTCACTTAACTTCTCTGTGCCTCAGTTCCCTCATCTGTAAAATGGGGATTAAGACTGTGAGCCCCACGTGGGACAACCTGATTCCCCTATGTCTACCCCAGCGCTTAGAACAGTGCTCGGCACATAGTAAGTGCTTAACAAATACCAACATTAATTAAAGACTACTGAATGAATGAATGCTCTGCACATAGTCAGCGCTCACTAAAGACTACTGAATGAATGAATGAACGCTCTGCACATAGTCAGCACTCCATAAATACTATTGAATGAATGAATGAACGCTCTGCACATAGTCAGCGCTCCATAAATACTATTGAATGAATGCTCTGCCCATAGTCAGCGCTCACTAAAGACTACTGAATGAATGAATTCCCTGCACATAGTAAGCGCTCCATAAATACTAATGAATGAATGCTCTGCACATAGTTAGCCCTCTATAAATACTATTGGATGAATGAATGCTCTGCCCATAGTCAGCGCTCACTAAAGACTACTGAATGAATGCTCTGCACATAGTCAGCGCTCAATAAATGCTATTGAATTAATGAATGAATGCTCTGCACATAGTCAACGCTCAATAAATACTATTGAATGAATGAATGCTCTGCACATAGTAAGCGCTCCATAAATACTAGTGAATGAATGAATTCACCTGTCAAATGGCAATTAAGACTGTGAGCCCCACGTGGGACAACCCGATCACTTCGTATCCCCCCTCGCAGCGCTTAGTACAGTGCTTCACACATAGGAAGCGCTTAACGAACCCCACCCTCCTCATGTCTTAATCCCCATTTTACAGATGAGGTCACTGAGGCACAGAGAAGCGCCTGGCCCAAAGTCCCAGAGCTGACGGATGGCGGCGCCGGGATTCGAACCCACGACCTCTGACTCCCATTAGCACAGTGCTTTGCACAGAGTAAGCGCTTCCCCAATATTATTATTATTAGGGGCCTGGGGTTCCCCGCTGGTGCCGGCGGCCTCACCTGCGGCCGAGGAGCCATCCGGGGCTACTTCCGGGAAGGGTTGATCGATCGATCGATCGATCGATCGATCGCCTTCGAGGCAGGAGGAAAAGGCGGCAAACGGCAAGGCGCGCGAGCCCCAACGGTCACCCGCACCCCCGACCTTTCAAGACGCCGCCTACAACTCCCGCCGTGCCGCGCGGCCGGCGGGGGGACTACAAGTCCCGGCATGCATCGCTCCGCCCCTTCTCCGGCCGGGCGGGGGACTATAAGTCCCGGCATGCATCGCTCCGCCCCTTGCCTCGGCCGGCGAGGGGGGGGGAGGGGGGGCCTACAAGTCCCGGCCTGCATCGCTCCGCCCCTTCCCCGGCCGGGCGGGGGACTATGAGTCCCGGCCTGCATCGCTCCGCCTTTACCTCGGCCGGCGGGGGACTACAAGTCCCGGCCTGCATCGCTCCGCCCTCACCTCGGCCGGCGGGGGACTCCAGGTCCCGGCCTGCATCGCTCCGCCCTTCTCTCGGCCGTCGGGGGGGGGGGGACTACAAGTCCCGGCGTGCATCGCTCCGCCCCTTCCCCGGCCGGCTAGGAACTACCAGTCCCGGCATGCAGCGCCGCGCCGAGCGTGGCAGGGGCGGGAAGGCGGGCCCGCGCGCCCCGTCAGCCGCCCTCGGGCGGGGAGAGGAGGGCCGAGGCAGGAAGATGGCGGCGTCGGCGTGAGAGGCTCCCGGTCTCCTCAGCCCCGTGTCGGCGCTCCGCTCCGGGCCCCGCGCCCCGCGCCCCGCGCCCGTCTCCTTAGGGGCAGCGCGGCGGGGAGGGCGCGGCCACGGCGGCCACGGCGGCGTCGGCGGAGGGCGAGGGCTGGAAGGGGCGGCTCCCCGCGCGGCTGGTCCTCCTGCCCCGCGCCGCCCGCCCGCGGCCCTCGCTCCTCGCCCCGCCCGCCGCGTCGCCCTCGTCGGCCCCCGGCCGGAGCCCCGGCTCCTCGCCGCCCGCCGCCCTGCGCGCCCCCATGTCGGATAACCAGAGCTGGAACTCGTCGGGCTCGGAGGAGGACCCGGACCCCGACGCCGGGCAGCCGGTGGAGCTCTGCGGCGTCCTCAGCAAGGTAACCCCCATCATCGGGGGGGGGGGGGGGCGGGGGAGGGGGGGTTCGTGGAGCGCTTCCTCTGGGCAGAGCCCTGCTCTAAGCGCTGGGCGAGATGCAGGGGGTCCCACGTGAGGCTCCCGGTCTTCAGCCCCATTTGATTAATAATAATAATAATGTTGGTAGTTGTGAAGCGCTTACTCTGTGCAGAGCTCTGTTCTAAGCGCTGGGGGAGATGCAGGGGCATCAGGGGGTCCTGCATGAGGCTCCCGGTCTTCAGCCCCATTTGATTAACAATAATAATGATGTTGGTAGTTGTGAAGCGCTTCCTCTGGGCAGAGCCCTGCTCTAAGCGCTGGGGGAGATGCAGGGGCATCAGGGGGTCCCACGTGAAGCTCCCAGTCTTCATCCCCGTTTTATTAATAATAATAATAATGATGTTGGTATTTGTGAAGCACTTACTGTGTGCAGAGCCCTGTTCTAAGCGCTGGGGGAGATCCAGGGGCATCAGGTGGCCCCGCGTGCGACTCCCACTCTTCATCCCCATTTTCATAACAGTAATAATGTTGGTATTTGTGAAGCGCTTACTCTGTGCAGAGCGCTGTTCTAAGCGCTGGGGGAGATGCAGGGTCATCAGGGGGGTCCTGCATGAGGCTCCCGGTCTTCATCCCCATTTGATTAATAATAATAATGAAGTCGGTATTTGTGAAGCGCTTACTCTGTGCAGAGCACTGTTCTAAGCGCTGGGGGAGATCCAGGGCCAGCAGGGGGTCCTGCGTGGGGCTCCCAGTCTTCATCCCCATTTTTTCCAGATGAGGTCACTGAGGCCCAGAGAAGTGAAGCGACTCGCCCACAGTCCCACAGCTGACAAGGGGCAGAGCGGGGATTCGAACCCACGACTTCTGACTCCAAATCCCGTACTCTTTCCACCGAGCCACGCTGCTTCTCTAAAACCCCAACCCAAGACCCCACCACCCCACCCGGGCCCAGGAGCCCCCGCCTGCAAAGACACACGTCCTGGCTTCCAATCCTGCCTCTGACACTTGTTCGTTCAGTAGTATTTATGGAGCGCTGACTGGATGCAGGGCCTTCATTCAATAATATTTATTAAGCACTGACTATGCGCGGAGCGTTCATTCAGTAGCATTTATTCAGCGCTGTGGGCGGAGCGGTCATTCAGTAGCACTTATTGAGCGCTGACCATGTGCAGAGCGTTCATTCAGTAGCACTTAACGGAGCGCTGACTATGTGCGGAGCGTTCATTCAGTAGCATTTATTCAGCGCTGACTGTGTGCAGAGCGTTCATTCAGTAGCACTTATTGAGCGCTATGTGCAGAGCATTAATTCAGTAGCACTTATTGAGCGCTGACTATGTGCAGAGCGTTCATTCAGTAGCATTTATTGAGCACTATGTACAGAGCGTTCATTCAGTAGCATTTATTGAGCACTGACTATGTGCAGAGCGTTCATTCAATAGCGTTTATTGAGCGCTGACTCTGTGCAGAGCGTTCATTCAGTAGTATTTATTGAGCGCTATGTGCAGAGCATTCATTCATTCATTTAATAGTATTTATGGAGTGCTGACTATGTGAAGAGCTTTCATTCAATAGTATTTATAGAGCGCTGACTGTGCAGAGCGTTTATTCAATAGTATTTATGGAGTGCTGACTATGTGCAGAGCGTTCATTCAATAGCGTTTTTTGAGCGCTGACTATGTGCAGAGCATTCATTCAGTAGTATTTATGGAGTGCTGACTATGTGCAGAGTGTTCATTCAATAGCGTTTATTGAGCGCTGACTATGTGCAGAGCGTTCATTCATTAATAGTATTTATTGAGCGCTGACTATGTGCAGAGCGTTCATTCATTAATAGTATTTATTGAGCGCTGACTATGTGCAGAGCATTCATTCATTCAGTAGTATTTATTGAGTGCTATGTGCAGAGCGTTCATTCATTAATAGTATTTATTGAGCGCTATGTGCAGAGCGTTCATTCATTAATAGTATTTATTGAGCGCTATGTGCAGAGCATTCATTCCTTCATTCAATAGTATTTATTGAGCGCTGACTATGTGCAGAGCATTTATTCATTCAATACTATTTATTGAGCGCTATGTGCAGAGCATTCATTCAATAGTATTTATTAAGCACTGACTATGTGCAGAGCATTAATTAATTCATTCATTCAATAGTATTTATTGAGCGCTGACTATGTGCAGAGCATTCATTCAGTCATTCAATAGTATTTATTGAGCGCTGACTATATGCAGAGCATTCATTTATTCACTCAATAGTATTTATTGAGCGCTGACTATGTGCCGAGCATGCATTTATTCATTCAGTAGTATTTATTGAGTGCTATGTGCAGAGCGTTCATTCATTCAATAGTATTTATTGAGCACTTACTATGTGCAGTGCATCCATTCATTCAATAGTATTTATTGAGCACTGACTATGCGCAGAGCACTAGACTAAGCACTTGGAAAGGACAAATTGGTAACAGATAGAGACAGTCCCTGCCCCCTGACGGGCTCACAGTCTAATCGGGGGAGACAGACAAAAACAATAGCAATAACTAAAATCAAGGGGATGGACATCTCATTAACAAAGTAAATAGGGTAATAAAGATATATACAAATGAGCACAGTGCTGAGGGGAGGGGAAGGGAGAGGGGGAGGAGCAGAGGGAAAGGGGGGAAAAGGGGCTTAGCTGAGGGGAGGTGAAGGGGGCGGCAGAGGGAAAAAGGGAAACTCAGTCTGGGAAGGCCTCTTGGAGGAGGTGAGCTCTCAGTAGGCCCTCCCACCCTCACCCCAGCCCCCTTCCCCTCGGCGCCCATCTCTATTATTTATTACCCCCTTTATTTTGTTAATGAGGTGTACATCCCCTTCATTCTATGTCTCTTGATGTTGTCTTGTTCTCTCTTGCTGTGCCATCCGTCTCCCCTGTTTAGACGGCCAGCCCGTCGTAGGGCGGGGTTGGTCTCTCTCTGTGGCCCAATGGTCCATTCCAAGCGCTTAGTGCAGCGCTCTGCACCTAGCGCTCAATAAAAAGGGATGAATGAATGAGGTGAACATCTTGATTCTGTGTATCTCGATGTTCTGTTTGGCTTTGCCCCCCGTTTGGACGGCCAGCCCGTCGTTGGGCAGGGATGGTCACTCTCTGTTGTCCAGTTGTCCATTCCAAGCGCTTAGTCCAGTGCTCTGCACATAGTCAGCGCTCAATAAATACGAGTGAATGAATGAATGAGGTGTACATCCCCTTGATTCTATTTATCTTGATGTTGTTCTGTTTGGCTTTGTTGTCTGTCTCCCCCATTTGGACGGTGAATTGTACATTCCAAGCGCTTAGTACAGTGCTGTTCACATAGTAAGCGCTCAATAGATACATTCCAAGCGCTTAGTACAGTGTTCTGCACATAGTAAGTTCTCCATAAATACATTCCAAGCGCAGAGTACAGTGCTCAACACATAGCAAGCGTTCAATAAGTACTATTGAATGAAAGGATGAATGGGGTGTACAGCCCCTTGATTCTATTTATCTCAGTGATGTTGCCTTGTTTTTGTTTTCTTCTCTTTTGCTTTGCTGTCCGTCTCCCCCGTTTGGACTGTGAGCCCGTCATTGAGCAGGGATGGTCTCTGTGGCCGAATTGTCCATTCCAAGCGCTTAGTCCAGTGCTCTGCACCTAGTAAGCGCTCAATAAATACGATTGAATAAATGAATGAACGCCCGGCTCCTTCGGCAGGGGGCCCGGGGGCATCCCGAGGGGCATCACCCCCGCGCCTGGAGGGCTGCCGGGAGGAGGAGGGCCAGGCCCCGCGGGGCAGCAGCGACAGCTGTCATCCAGCCGTGGCTTGGAGCGATGCAAAATTGTCGTCGGAGGTAACTGCGAGGCGCTTATGATGTGCCTGGCGCTGTGCTAAACCTCCCTCGCATCAGTCATTCATTCAGTAGTATTTATTGAGTGCTTACTAGGTGCAGAGCACTGTACCAAGCGCTTAGAATGTACAATTCGGCAACAGAGAGAGACCATCCCTGCCCCACGACGAGCTCAGTCCAAACGGAGGCGACAGACAACAAAGCAAAGCAGAAGAAAAACAAAACAAGAGGACATCGTCGAGATAAATAGAATCAAGGAGATAGGGTGGAGGATTGCGGGGAGGGACCCCCGCTCCATGGAAGAAGATGGGGGAGCCTCTGCGGGCGGGGGCAAACCTAGAAAATGTGGGGGACCCAGGGGAAGACGTACTTACTCCAGAATAGGGGGATAAAGAACTGTGTGTGTGTCTGTGTGTGGCAGGGCCTGGTACCCCCAAATCCCCAACCAGGGGTGTAAGGTTTCCCCAGGGGTGTAAGGTTTCCCCCTCCCCCAACACCCGTGAGAAGCCAAGAGGTCTTCGATCAGCACGTGATGCGCACAGGAGAAACATTCATAATCACCTGGGACACGTCAGATAAAGCCGGCCTTTACTCCAGGAAGAAAAGCAAAGCAGTCAAGGTCCTTGCAGAAAGGAGGGCTGACAGAAGGGAGGAGGAGGAGGAGCCTCCCGGAGATCATTCTGGGGTCTCCCCAAGTCCCCTTTTTTTACTGGTGTCTTGACTCCTCCTCTCCAGTCCCCTCTCTGGAGAGGTAAGGAGCCTTTGACAGTCTTAACTGCCAGGGCTGGAAGGATTAATTTGCGGAAGAAATGGGCGAGGCCTCCAAGGGGGAGAGGGTAGTGAGCGTTCTTCTGGATGGAGAGTGAGTCCCCTGGAAATGTTCGCTTCCCGGAGGGTCAAGTACTAACTCCACTTCCTTATTTTCCCCAACCATAACTTCAGGGGTGGTCTACAGCCAGGACTCGATGTTCAGGTTGTGACAGACTGAAATCCCATGATCTCTCAGGAACTGAAAAATCTACCATAATCACCCTTATTCATAACTTGGATTAAGCAATTGGTCTTGTCTTGTGATAGGGTTGTGATTTTTTTTATTTAATTCTTTTCTTAAAACGACTGGGTTTCAGTCCAAGGGCCGGTGGGCCTTGGCCGTCACGTGGAACGTTTTTGAATCTTGCTTTTGGTTAGTTTGAAACATTCCGACAGAGTTGACACCCCCAACCTTCTATTTAGGGAACGTGTAAAGCAGTGTTATACACACCTTCTTTTTCACGGCGTTTCTTAGAAGACTGTATAGGGGGTTCCAGGAGGTTCCGGAGTAAGGTTTTATGTCAAATTTATTTTGTTTTTTAAGGGTGTTGAGATTGTAAAGCCCAAAGCACGAAACATCTGAGAGTGATTATGCAAAGTGTTGGCATTTCCTCCTCTTTCCATCTTAATGAAAAGCAGACCACGATAATTTGGAAGGTGATACGATGCATGTGACGATAAGGTTTTTATTTCTGCCTGTAAAACGGGCTTTCCACCTCTTTTAGTCTTTTGAACAATTCCAATAATTTTCAGATCTAGAAGAGAATCCTTTCACAAATGCCCGGAACTGAAAACATTTTGCAACAAGTTTAAAGATGAATAACTTTTCTATTTTGGTTCACATTGTTGCCAAAATATTGAACCTTCCATCCCAGAACTAAGCGTCAGTGAATTAACTTCCTCACCAGCAAAGCTCTCCTGAATTTGTTATTTGCATAAACTTTTTTTGTTTCTGAAAGTACAATTTAATGGTGCTTTTAATGACTTAAGTAAAATAATCCTGTGGGGGGGTGGTTAAGAGACTTACACTTTGTTTTATTAGTTTCATTCTTAATATTGATGCAGTACTTGGGGAAACTTTTCAAATACGTTTAATGAACCCGATGACTGAGGACTTTCCTGTACTATGGACTTATTTAATCATTCTTTTAATTAGACTACCAACTTTGTCTACTCACCACCTGGTCCCCTTTTTCATGTAGTGGATGTTTAGAAAAATATGCAATGTACTATTATGTATTCATTCTCCACGATAATTTGGTGAGGCCAGTTTATTGGGAAGTCACATGCTTAAAGGCCAAGTCTTCCTTGAGGGCCAAGTAGGTTGTCTTCAATTTTCCCTGTTGCCTTCCCAGGCCTGGTTTGACCTACCAGTGCTCACCAGCAAATACTTGAATATTCATTGCCTGAATAATACTATGCCTTGGGGATTTTTTTTGTGGCTTGGAAAAGATATATTCTTGGTCTCCCAGACTGTAAGCTTCTAAAGGATGGTGCCAGAAAGCGTATTAGCAGACAAATGGAGTTTCTTTCAAGCACTCTAATGCATTCGTAAAGGAATTGTGGGGAATAAGGTTGATTTGTATGGAAGGTCACCTGAAAGTGTTCACAACTCATGCATGAGCACTATTCTAAGCGCTGGGGTAGATACAGGGTAATCAGGTTGTCCACGTGAGGCTCACAGTTAATCCCCATTTTACAGATGAGGAAACTGAGGCACAGAGAAGTGAAGTGACTTGCCCATAGT
Organism: Ornithorhynchus anatinus; assembly: GCF_004115215.2. NCBI lineage: Eukaryota > Metazoa > Chordata > Mammalia > Monotremata > Ornithorhynchidae > Ornithorhynchus > Ornithorhynchus anatinus. The sequence goes on along the minus strand of NC_041728.1, from coordinate 24,372,245 downwards.
AACTCCCTTGTGTGCAAAACCCAGACCCTGGTCAAAGCTAAAATTTAGTCTCTGGCAATTAGAAGTCCCCTGAACGCTAGATTTAAGTAGTTAGCCTCTGTCTGTAGATCGCCGTGTTGATTGTTGGAAGTCACCGTGATAATCTGTGCTACTCTGATCAAAGACTGGCCAGCATAGCGGGACCAAGCATAGGATGCATCCTTCTCTTTGCCTGAAGAGAGAAGACATCTGCCCAGAAACAGCCCTGAGTTAGCTTGGGCAGGGCTCAGCTTGAACTTTTTCTCTTCTCTTCTTTGTGGAGAGAACCCGATGGAAGGGCTGACTGACTCCATCCCTAGTGCAGGCAGGGATGTGGAGAGGAGCCATTGTCCCAGTGTTGGCTCCGGGTCTCTGAAGCCCTCGAAGCCCTCTGGCTCCTTCCCAGCCAGTGTGGTATTGAAGGGAGATGAGCCCCTGAGTGCTTTGGTAAGTCCTTGTTCCTTGGGACTCACCCATCGGAGCCTGGTGACTTCGCCGCCCTTCATCCCTTAGAGTCTGATGGAGCCATCCTGCAAGCAGACTGGTCCACCTGGGATAGCAGTTGTGGGTGGAACTAGAGGGAGGCCAAAAAGAGAAGAGAACCTGGGGTTGGGGGGAAAGACAGGGAAGTGGTGGAGGAAGAAAGGGAAAGGTTTAGGGAGGCAAGGCGAGAGAAGTGCCTGAGAAAATCTGAGTCAGATGAAAATTGGAGGGTAGGAAGAAAGGAAAAAGGCTAGATTCTGGAGGAAAGAAGTGACAGTGCAGGACAATTAGGAAAAGAACAAAGTAAAACGAATAAGGAGACAAAGGGGTAAGTTACTTATGCTGAGTAGGAAAGGAGAAGGGAGTGGCAGACTTAGATTTTTTGTGTTGTTAGGTTCCTCTCCATCCACACTGAAAATTCAATTAATGGGATTTTTTTCTTTTGGTGGTGGGTCCAAAGAGCTGTCTGAATAGGGGAAGGCAAAGATCCTGTGGCTTTAGCCCAGAGTCACTAGTTAGGGGCCTTCATACCCAAGGCAGGTCTCTGGTGTTCTCACCTTCTCCTGGTTCCCTAAGACTATAACTCCTTGCCCTGCCACCAACGTGGCAAAGGAGGAGTAGAGACAGCTCCATCAGTACTTGCCTGGCCTTTTCCTTGAATTCTGATTCTCCCTTAGTCCTCGATTTCAGTTCAGTCAACAGAATCTGTTAGTATTTAGAGGAGGCAGTGTGGAATATTGGAAGAACGCCTGTCTGGAAGCCAGAGGACCAAAGCTGTTTGTTTGTTCCTATGAAACTATTAAACCTCAACTTCTTTAGCTAACTTAGGCCATTCTCTTATCTGATAGAAGTGAGACTCCTCAAGGGAAGAGTGACTCATTTTCTTATCACTGTTAGTGGTCAGTTAGTGACCCTGAAATATTTAATTTGGGTCTTTTTTACTTTTTTTTCCCTCTCAGTGGACCAACTACATCCATGGGTGGCAGGATCGTTGGGTGGTTTTGAAGAATAATACACTAAGCTACTACAAGTCTGAAGATGAGACCGAATATGGCTGCAGGGGATCCATCTGCCTTAGCAAGGCCGTCATTACGGTAAATTTTGCTTTACAATGCTTTTGTGTTTTTCAGTTTCATAAAACAGATTTTATATGCCTTGTTTAGAATGCTGAGCCGTTTGAACTCTGTATATAGGCGTGTGGCATGTATTTCTCCATAGCATCAACAGGGCTTGTTTAAAGCATCAAGTAGACACGGTCATTACCTGAAAGATCCCTCAGAGCTTTGTTTAATGCCCTAAATTAATTTTCCACACTCTCTTTGTGGTGTCTCGTGGTTGCTGCTGCTTTGCTCTGTCAGGGTCAAAAGGTGAGTTTGGGCTTTACCCCAATATCTTAATATGCATTGCTTGCAAACTTTTACCCAGATGTTCCGTTGCTAAGGGAAGTGGCTAATGAGGATTGCCTAGCTAAATCAGCTGTCTGATGCATGGTGATTTTCATAATAGTTCTAGTTCTAATATTATATTTGTACCAAATTTTTTAAAAAACCCTTCTCTATTGCTAACTAAAAAATTACTCAATATGGAAAGTGTTTAGTTGGACTGTTATGGAAAGACTTTATAGAGAATGGTTGAGTCTTAGTGGGAATAAAGAGTGATTGATTCCAAAGGTTTCACTCAACGTGCATTTTTGGAAATGGATCTTAACCTAGTTTCCTCTGCCACCACTTATTTTAAAACCTAACTTTCAAATAACTGCTCAGCATTTATCTTGGCTGATGGTAGACCACATTTCAAGAACTTGAATAATTTTGAAATGTTTGTACTAGGGTCTGTGATACAACATATTTCTTTCTCTTATTTGGTAATTGTGTATCTGGAGTCTAATAGTTCAGTGTGACAAAAAGAATATATGCAACATATTTGAGGGCAGGCATGCATTTTGGGGTCAGTTCTAATTTTCTTATGAGAGCTTAAAGTGGCAGTTACGTTTCAATGCTTTTTGCTCTAGAGATCGGAAGGGAATGATCAATCTCGTATTGAACACTTAATGTGTGCAGAACACTGTACTAAGCATATTGTTATTTAAAATAATAATAATCCCCAAGCACTTAGATCAATGTTCTGCACACAGTAAGCACTCATATACAATTAAGTGCTTATTATATGCCTAGCACCGGGATGGATACAAGATAATCAGCTTGGACCCAGTCCCTCTCCCACATGGGGCTCACAGTCTAAATAGGATGAAAAGTACAGTGAAATAGAGTTAGTGGACATATTCCATGTCCACAACAAGCTCGCAGTGTAGAAGAGGAGTCAGACATTAAAATAAATTTACAGCTAGGTACATAAGTACTGAGGGCCTGAGGGTGGGGTGAATATCAAGTGCATAAAGGGTACAGATCCAAGTGCTTAGGTGATGATAGAGCTATCTTTAAATCTTCTTTAAAGTGCAATACAAGAGACAGATATTAAGCAGAATTACTCCCTATAACTTTTTTACTTAAACTCCAACTATTTTCACATTTATTGAATTTTATCCCCCCAAATCCAATCGATAGCGACAGGATTTGGATATTTTTCCCAATTTTGTCACTTGCCAAAGACCATTTATTTTGTGGATGGAACTGTGAGCTCATTGTGGGCAGGGAGTGTGTCTATTTGTGGTTGTATTGTACTCTCCCAAGCTCTTGGTACAGCGCATTGCACCCAATAAGCACTCAATAAATACGAATGAAAAAATGGGGGTTGGCTGGGACTCCCTTGTTCCGTTCTTAGTCCACTCTACTGTGTTGCATTTTATTCCAGCAGTACACATTTTCAAAGGAAATACATATGGCCTCCTCTAAACCGACAAGGTTTAGGCTTGAAAAGAGCAGTCAGTACCTTTTTTTAGGAAAATTGGACATTAACTTGAAGTTGCCACTCTGGTGGGGGACTGAAAGAGAAAAGGAGGTAGGACAAATGGCGTAACTTCTTTTTCCTTTGTGGCACTTTAAAAAAAAAATAGCTGTTTGTCGACTGTTTGAATTGGTGGAAAGCGGAAGTTAGGTTTCTCAATTGTCCAGTGTTTTTAGTAGTGGCTGAAACTAAAATATAACTGCTTTACCCTTAAGTCCTAAAACGTATGTCTATTAAGCATCTGAATTAATTTCAGTGAATGGTATTTACTGAACATTTACTGCATGCAGAGTACTGTACTGAGCACTTGGGAAAGTACACAATACTTAGTTTCTCTACAAGAGAACTTTGCTCATTTTTAACTATCAAAATGGGGTTGTGGGGAGTAGTTGGTCACCAGAGCTCCTCAGACTGGGTGATGGTTTTGTCAGACGGAAATGAAGGGGACTCTTCAGGGAGTCAGAAATCCTGAGCCCTTATTGGCAGTCATGAGGATGTGCCTGACTGCTTTCCTCTTAGCCAATATCTAATAGTTAATTAACAAACAATTTTATTGGGGTCGGGGTGACTCTTCCTTCCAAGTTTCCTGTTGTACTTAGCAGCCCGACTTGAAGCATACTAACTCCCGTTCTTCCCTTCCCCCCAGAACCTGAGAACATAATTTCCAATTCAGGATTCCCTTTAAAAAGGACTGAAATATCATTGTTTGTTTTCAATTCTACAGATTCAGAATGCCCAAAGTAAACTCTGAAAACATTTAAAATTTTGTCAGCTTCTCAAAGCGAACTAACTCAGGTTTGTCTCACGATTTCTTCTACAACGTTTTTAACAGTTGGAGACAAGTCTAGTAGGTTCACTTTATTCCTGAAGCTCTTGAATCTCAATTTTTGTCAAATAAATGGAATCTGATATTCTGTAGAAATACGTGGGGAAGCAAGGCTTTTGCTGTGTGTACTGTGTCACTTTGTTTTTAGTGCATACCGATGAGCTTTATCTTTAGAATTAAAAATACTGCACACCACATATATAAATGATCCCTGTTTGGAAGCTTTCTGTTGGAGATGAAACAGATGAAACAGGAACTTGAAAAAAGTCCAAATTGGCAAAGTTTGAAACAGAAAATTAAGTATATGATGTCCAGTTACTGTGGACAATACTCGATCCAAAGAAGACAAACTAGTTGTCTGAAAGGTTTTGTTTTTTTGAAAATAAACTAGCTTTTTACACAGTCTTGTTTTTTTCTGATTTTTCTAACCAACGATTATTTACTGGCCCTCCTTTGAAACCTGACTTTAAAAAAAAAAGAGTTGTGAAGTGTCTTTTTAAAAAGTTGAATTGACTCATTATAATCAGAGGATGTGCCATATCTGTCATGTTAGTGTTTCGGATGCATTTCCGGAGAGAAGCTTCCTTCCACCAAAACTTCTATTTCACAACTTTCAAGTCTTCCAAAAATAATTTTATAGGATTCAGGTTAAAAATAGTAAGCTAATTTTCAAGTTAAAAATGAGAAAATATTTACATAATGGTCCTTCAAGTGGAGGACTGTTTATTATCTACTTTTAATTCCCTTGGTTTCAGTATTGTTCTGCGACTCTCGGCAATACCTCCTATGCGGGGGAAGCAATATGCATCTAAAAGAAAACAAACTTCATGTGAGTGAAGCAAGTTAGTCACCAGATAGGTAACTGATTAGTAAGACATGTAAGATTCTTGCTGCTCCTAGACAGAAATTGGCATTTCTGTTCTGATGCTTTTGCGACGAGTGGGAGGAGCTGGTTCAATCAGGGGTACCGCACCGGAACTCTCTTTAGAGAGGGCCACCTCCAGGATACATACCCCGTACAGAGCAACTTGACCATACTGACCCTGCTGAGGGCAAGTCCCTGAGCAAATGTGGGGAGAGTCTGAAGGGTGGGCAAACTGGGGAGGTGGGGAAACCCCTTATATTGGATGAACCAGAATGGCAAGCAGCTCGGCGTAGTAGATAGAGCCCAGGCCTGGGAGTCAGAAGGACCTGGGTTCTAATCCTGACTCCGCCACTTGTCTGCTGTGTGATCTTAGGCAAGTTACTGCACTTCTGTGGGCCTCAGTTACCTCATCTGGAAATGGGGATTGAGGCTAGGAGCCCCATGTGGGACAGGGACTGAGTCCAGCATGATTATCTTGTATCTGCCCCATGCTTTAGTACAGTGCCTGGCACATAGTAAGTACTTAACAAATACCATTAAAAACCCCCAAAAAGCTGAGAGCTCAGGGCTAATAGGACCAGTCTTGGTTTGTCAGTGTTGCTGGAACCCTCCTGTGATTCTTTCTAGTGGGAAAAGAAACCATTTTTATGTAAAATTTTTAGAATGAAGTTAATGATCTCATTGGGCTTGTATCAGATCTTAATTTTTAAACCCTTGTTAGAAGTCAGTATTTCAGACAACTACCAAAATGATTTATAGCAGTGCTATAATATTATTAATTATATTCTTCCATTCAGTCAATTCTTTCGAGCATCACTATATTCAGAGTACTATACTAAATGCTTGGGGGAGAACAGTGCAACAGAATTAACAGACACGTTCCCTGCCCATATTGAGCTTATATGAAACTAGCATCTCTCTTGAGAGGCTTCTGAGGAACAGAGAAAAGCTGGAGAGGATCTGACCTCTGGTCTGGCAAACTAGTTCCATAAACAAGCCAAGTCAAAGTAGTGGAAGAGATTAATCAGTGGTTTTTAGTGAGAATTTACTGTGTGTGGAATACCAGCTGCTCGGGGAGTACAACAGTCTTGTCCTGTGCTGTCGATTTGCCTCCGACCCATGGCGACTCCAGGGACACATCTCTCCCAGAATGCCCCACCTTCACCTGCAGTCGGTTCTGGTAGTGTATCCATAATTTTCTTGGTAAAAATACAGAAGTGGTTTACCATTGTCTCCTTCCGTGCCGGAAAACTTGAGTCTCTGCCCTCGACGCTCTCCCGTGCCCCCGCTGCACAGCACAGGGAAGTACAACAGTAGAGTAGGTAAATGCAGTCCCTGCCATCAAGAAGCTTATAATCCAGTCAGGAAGACAGGCAGTAAAATGAATTGCAGGTAGGGGAGGCAACAGAGTTAAAGGCTACGTACCAGACATGCCAGACTGTGAGCTGAGGATCAGAGCGCTTAGGGGGTACAGACTCAAGTGCAGAGGTGAATCAGAAGGGTGGGACAGTAGGTTGGGGAGATGGGAGATTTCTGGGACAAGGTATGGTTTTAATAGGGGTTTGAAGGTGGGGAGAGTGATGGTCTGTCAGATATGAAGGTGGGAGTTCCAGGCAGGAGGGGAGGGCATGAGCAGGAGGTAGAGAGATGAGATCAAGGTACAATAAATGCTTTTGGTGTTAGAGGAGTGAAGTGTGGGGTCTGGGTAGTAGTGGGGAAGAGGGAGGAAAAGTATTGTGGGGTGAGCTGAATGAATGCCTTAGTGGTCAGGAACTTCCGTTTGAGGGAGGAATGAGCAACCATCGGAGGATTTTGAGGAGTGTAGAGAGATGCGTAAAATGTTTTTTTAGAAAAACAATCCAGGCAGCAGAATGAAGTGTGGGCTGGAGATAGACATCAGTGAGGAGGCTGATGCAGCCAGTAGTGGAGAGGGGATATGATGAGTGCTTGAATAAGCATGGTAGCATGGATAGAGTAAGGGATGGATTCCGGTAATGCTGTGAAGAGAGAACTGACATTATTTGGCAGTTAACCGAAAATGTCAGTCAAAGAAAAGAAGTGAGGCAAGACTAGTGCCATGACTGTGTGCTTTTGTGAGACAGGGAAGTTGGTGGTGGTGATATCAGGGGTGGCCAAGGGTTGGAATGGTTTGGGTGGGAAGATGAGTTCAGTTTTGGACATGTTGAGTTTGAGTTGTCTTCAGGAAATCCAAGTCAAGGTGTCGCAAAGGCTGGAGGAGATGCAAAATTGCAGAGAAGTAGGAAGGTGGAGGCTGGAGAGGAAGATTTAGGAGTCTCCAGTGTAGAGATGGTAGCTGAAGCTATAGGAGCAGATGAGTTGTTCAGAGGAGTGGGTGTAGATGTAGAAGGGGATCCATAGTTTTGGGGTAGTAGGCAAAGAAGGAGCTAGTGAAGCAATGGAGAAAGAGCAGCCAAAGCGGTAGGAGGACTACCAAAAGAGGACAGTGTCAATGAAACCAAGCTTAGATGGGGTGTTTCACAGAAGTGTCAAAGGCTGCTGACAGACATAAAAGGATGTAGGGTGAAGGGCCGTTGGATTTGGCAAGAAGGTCAGTTTGGGAAGCAGCTTGGCATCGTGGGTAGAGTATGACCCCCGGGAGTCAGGAAGCCGTGGATTCTAATCCCAGCTCCACCACTCATCTGCTGTGTGACCTTGGGCAAGTCACTTCACTTCTCTGTGCCTCAGTTGTCTCATCTGTAAAATGGGGATTAAGACTGTGAGCCCTCTGTGGGGTGGACTCTGACCAAACTGATTATCTTGTATCCACCCCAGTGCTTAGAGTGCCTGGCACATAGTAAGTGCTTACCAAATACCATAATTATTAATTTGTGATCTCGAAGAGAGCAGTTTTGGTATAACAGAGGGAGTGGAAGCCAGACTGCAGGGGGTAACGGGAAAGAGGAAATGGAGGCAGCAGGTGCAGATCACTTAATGGATGGATAGGAGGGAGATGCAATACCTGGAGGGTACAGGGGGTATGAAAGCAGGGTTTTTCGTTTTTTTTTTTTTTTTTTTAAAGCTCTCCCCCTTTTAAAGCGGAGCATTTGTCACTGCTGCTTTATTTGTTGAATTTATAAATGACTAATTTATAAATCAAGAGAAAAATCTCTTCTACCAAACAAATATTTAGAGAACCTCTCCAAGGTCTTGCCCTTAAACATACAATAGACAATCTGAGGGAAGTTTCTTATAAACCACGTCAGATAAACCAGTGTCACACCTTTTTGCGTTGTTCCAATTAAAAGATTGATTAATTTATGTAGCTTAAAATCTGTTCTGTAATTTGACTCTCCAAAATCAGCTGATCTCATAGTTTGTAAGTCTCTCAAACCTTCAGCTTTAGCAGGAGTTGTAAAAAAAAAATGACAGAAATCAAACATAGAATGCCAAAGTCTTATCGCCTGAGAACCATACTCCCCTTGTGAACACATTTTTAACCAGAACATGAGAGGAGCGAGGAAGGGTTTGGCTCTTCCCCCACCCCTTTTCATCTGTCAACATGAGGCATGTGTGTGTTTTAAATGAGAAATCTTCATATTGTAATTATTATTATGGAATTAAGCATTATACTGTCTGTCAAGCACTGTTCTAAATACGGAGGTAGATACAAGTTAATCAGGTCAGAGTCCCTGTCACATATGGGGCTCACAGGCAGAGGAGGAGGAAGAACCAGGCATCGAGGTCCCATTTGATCGATGAGGAAACTGAGGCACAGAGAAGTTGTAACTTACCCTAGGTCACACAGTAGGCACTTGCAGAACTGGGATTAGAACCCAGGTCCTCTGACTTCTAGGCCCATACTTTTTCCACTAGGCCATGTTGCTCCTCAAATGTATTGGTTCTACCCAGATCAAGCCTAAAATGAAGTACCAAGCTAACAGTTATAGGCTGGAGGACCAAACAAACCAGGAAGAGCCGGGCAGTCTTTATCTCTCCTCTGAGTCCACCCCAGGGACTGTAATGTCAGCATGTCTGCCCTGCATGGCATTAACTCATAGTGCAAATTTATTTGCAGAGTGGTTTGAGAAGAAAATATGATGCAAGCTACAAAACCATGTTGCAATTTTATTGGTTTAGCCTTGAGATTTTGCTACTTTGTCTCTCTTTAGGAGGGAGGATTTGCAAAGTTGTATTGGCTTGAGAAGTAGATGCTTTAGGATGGAGAGACCACGGTCACCAAATGTGAAAGAGAAGAGTATGTTCTGGTTTGGGTGTGTCTGGTGGGGATGTGGCAATGTGATGAGATTCTCTGAGGCAAAGTAAAAAAAAACCCATGATAACACTTGATTTCCTAACTTCTCTTTTATGACAAAAGTCCCCCTCCAGGGTTATAGCAATAACGTTAATTAATATATTACTTTGTATAAAATACCTACCCCAATAAGCCACATTAAATGACATTAGAAAGCAATTTCAGATGCCTCTTATTTGCCAGACCAGTCGGCACCAGAAAGTTTCTTCTAATGGTATTTGTAAAGCACGTACTATGTGTCAAGCACTCTTCTAAACGCTGGGATAGATACAAAGAAATCAGGGTGGAGACAGTCTCTGTTTCACATGGGGCTCACAGTCTACTTGGGAGGGAGGAGGATTTAATACCCATTTTATAGATGAGGGAACTGAGGCAAAGAGAAGTTAGGTGACTTCTCTAAGGTCACACAGCAGGTAAGTGGTGGAACCAGAGTTAGAACCTTGACTTTCCCATCACTGTAAATGACACCACCACCCTTCCTGTCTCACAAGCCTTTGACTTTGGCATTATTCTTGGCTCCTCTCTCTCATTCAACCCATAGATTCAGTCCATCATTAAATCATCAGTCCCACCTTCACAGCATCGCTAAAATCTGCCCTTTCCTCTCTGTCTAGACCGCTACCATGTTCATATAATCACTCATCCTATCCCACCTGGATTACTGCATCAGCTTCCTTACTGACCTTCCAGCCTCCTGTCCAATATCCATCCACTTCCCCTGTTTGTAATTTATTTCAATGTCTGTCACCCTCTCTAGCCTGTAAGCTACTTGTCGGCTGGGATCCTGTTTTAAGAAAAAATCAATGGTATTTACTGAGTACCTTGTACAGAGCACTGTGCTAATCGCTTGGGAGAGTACAGCAACAGAGTTAGTAGACTCATTTCCTGCCCACATTAGGCTACAAACTAAAGGAACTGCCCAATCTACCAACTCTATTGTAATACACTCTCCCAACCATTTAGTATAATGCTCTTCACATAGTTAGTGCTCAATGAATACAATTGATGCTGTTTTGGTGTTGGAGGGGTTGGAACCTTAATTCTTCTTTCCCTTGAATGGACATTGTCTCTTTATCATATACATCAAAGGTTAATCTTGTTTAGTCTTTCTTGGCTACATTCTGCCATGTAAAGTGATTGTAGTCTTTGCAAATAGCCAGAAAAGCTCAAAGGTTAAAAAGGTCTATTGAACTGTTGATAACATCTCCTAGAGTTTCTGGATTTTTGCCATGGTCACAGGAGTGGTTGGTTGAAAACAGTGAAACAGACTGATGTGAATTTGATTATTTTTGAAGTGATCTGCCTTTTGTTGCTGTTGTCGTCATTCTCTCTTCTGAGATATGTTAACTAACATCCAAAGTTGCACAAAACCAGTTTGAAATAAAATTTACCTTATGGTCTTTGTGCATCTAATTACCAGAAACCTGTAAGACTGAAAATCTGCAATCCTATTTAAAATATATTTTTATATTCAGGGATAGCCAGCCGAGTGATCTGTTGACCATTTCTTGCCTTATTTTAGTGATGGACGTGGTTGATATCCTTAGGAACATTAAGCACTATGCTTGGAGGCTTGCTTTCTGCCCATGTTAATTAGTTTTAATTCCTAAACTAGGAACTGGAAATCTGAAGCTGATCCTAGATATACTGCCCCAATTATTTAAATCTGGAGGCACTCAACATTTTGTGTATGTTGAATGCCTCTAATTATACAGCTGTAATGTGGTAGGTTTTGTATGGTTTAAATATGTTTTATAAACTTAGAGACATAGTCACAAGCTGAAGGATGGAGAGGTGCTTCAGAGCAAAGCTTGAAAAATCTTTTCCTGCTAGCTTCCTGCTTGTTGTGAATTTTGGGCCAAGAAACTAATAAGCAAGTCTGTCCCTTTTTTAAGCACTTGGCCTCAGTTCTTGGGAGACTGCTCAGCATCCATCCACCTTTGGCTCCTCGGTTATCAAAACACACCCACATGGTGTTTTGCTCCTATATATAAGCCACTTGCTTATTAGAAGTTAATTACAGATATTCTCTTGGCCCTTAAAAATTGGTCAGATTATCTGATCTCTTCCTATCCTCTCTCTTCAGTTCTCTAGTCCTGGACTGTATTACCAGTTACCAGTGTTCTGAAGAAAAAAATGCTAACAGAAATGGACTCCAATATACCAGGTTGAACCAGTCCTTGAGGTCTAATTTGATACGTCCCTCCCCTTCCGCCCCCACCCAAGGAGTGGCATTTGGTCTTCCAGAGATCCTCAGGATGGGGATAACCTATACCTGCATGGACCCTGATGAGGAGCATAGGGGAGGGTGGGAGACACTATTCATCCCAGTAATTGGGTCAAACCTAGGCTCAGTTTGCTTGTAGAGCACCTTCCTCTTTGCTATCATCACGTATGTCCTTAAAAAACATTCCTGTCACATGATCATACCATAGGCATATGGAGTATTTGTTCTCTATCATGACTTGATAATCATGATATTAAAACACAATGTTAATCATTCAATAACATCCTTGGAAGGAAATATTTAATCCTCTTTTCTCCTTCATGGCCTTCCCTAATCCCTGATCTGTATTTCAGGGGTTTCTGGGTCTGTGATAAGTTCTTGTTATTTGATTGGGCTTTTTTTCATCTTTTCTGTTCCTTCTCATCCACCCATTAAAGTGTGGTTTGAATATTTGCCGGAGAACATACAATCATTTGCAGATTTAATTTGAGTCTCTTTCAGTATATTATGCAGATGAGCCACTATTTCATATATACAATTTTTATATTTTAGTAAGTAAAAATGATTCTTAAATGTCCCTATTTCACAAGAAGGAACAATCAGAGAAGGAAAGTTATTACAAGCGTCTACAGTATGCTAGGAGAATGTTGGAAAATGGATTCTTTTCACTGGAGGGAGTTTTATAATTGTTTATCTTAAGTTTTTACTTACCTGGAAGTTGCTGGCAAAGCTCAAGATTAAATATACAGTACTACCTAAATAATGAGTAACCATAATATGTGCAGCTTTTAGGGAGGGAATGGCAATCCCAGTTAACACTAATGATTTTGTCTTAACAGCTGAGAATTAACTAGAATTACTGCTTTCTATAACACTCATGTATTTAGGAACCCTGGCAGAAAAGGCAATAATTATTAATGTTTTCCTTTAAGACTCAATTCATTTCCAGCATAATTTGTTCACGAACTCTGAATACCAGCATGTTTTACTACATAAATGAGTCATTCCTAAATGATTGAAGCCACTATAGGTGTTTTTTTCTGTTCTGAATGTGACGTGATTTTTTTAAATTTTATTATCGTTTTGGATTAAATGATGTGAACCTTTTTCTTTCTCTGGCCATTTTTGAGTGCATTTAAGGGGAGAAGTAGAGTACTTTATATTTTGGCCTGGACATTTGTCTTTGTGCATTTAAGAAGATTTAATAAATGGTGTTTGTGTGCTTATTATGTGCAGAGCACTGTACTAAGCACATGAGAGAGTGCAATACAACAGAGTTGGCAGGCACATTCCCTGCCTAAAATGAATTTACAAGTCTAGAGGACTGTAGATCATGTTGGATAGCATCTTGGTAAAATGGGTTATTCTGAAACCAGGGAAGCAGGGAAATGGCTTTTGGGTGAGGGATTAATAAATATTAAATGATAGAGCAATCAGATAACTTTAGTAAATGGAGTAAACTTTCATTGTTGGGAACAGTGACTTTTCAAGTATATTTTTATAAGCTTACTGGTTATTAAAAGTATAATAGTAAAGAGTGAGACTGGTATTCGTCTCCTTTCCCCTCTCTTTCATTTACATTAGTACAAGTTGGAACAGGCAGTCTAGAAATGCGGGAGGTAAATACATCATTTCTTTCATGAACAGCTGTAACTTAGTTGTAGCACATAGCATATCTTTAATTGGGGAAGCATCTTAATATAACTGGTTGTTCTGCTTTTAGGTTTACTCATAACTTACAGCTGTTTGATTGAGTAATAGTATGTCAAAGGGAGGAACAAGAGACCTATATGTTGACCAGGTTTATACTCCCTTAAACCTCCATTCCCTTTTGTAGAAAGGTCACTTTCCTTATAGTCTGTCTGTTAGACATTTAACGAAGTTACCCTGGCCACTCAGCTTTCCCTTTGATTTCCTATCTTTGCCCATGTTAATTCATGCTGTTCTGTTTGACTCTCCTGTCTCTCCTCTCAATTCTTGCCATTAGTGTAACTGTCACTCAGGATGTAACTGTCACTCAGGATTCAGAATAGCCTCCTGCTCCTACATCCCACCTCAAATCACAACTTCTCCATGAAGCTTTTCCCCAAGTGGGAGTGAACATTTTACCTCCTTCACCCAGTTTCAGACCAAAAAATAATGCCACTTGAGGATTCACGTAATGGACAACATTCAATTATTAGCTTGGGCTCTTGCTTTGCTAAAGTGGGTTTTGAAGAAAAGATCGTTATAACTTAGCAGTATTATAATCGGGGAGAAGCCTGGTTTCTATTTTCTCAATCGGTGGTATTTGAGTGCTTAACTTTATGCAGAGCAGTGTAGTAAATTCCTAGGAAAGTACAGTACGGCACAGTTTATAGGTACAATCCCTGCTCACAAAGGGCTTAGAATCTACAGGGGGAGACAGATATTAAAAAAGATTAGGGATAGGGGAAATAGACTGTAAAAATATTTACATATGAGTTATGGGGCTGGGGTGAGTATCAACATGCTTAAGGGGTATACAGCCAAGTTCATAGTTGACACAGAAGGAGGAGTGATTGGGGAAATAAAAAGCTTAGCCTGGGAAGCCCTTGTAGGAGTTGTGATTTTTTAGGAGAGTTTTGAAAGTAGTGAGAATGGTAGACTAGCAGATATGAAGTGGGATGGAGTTCCAGAGGGAAAATGTGGGTATGGTGGTGGTGAGATAGAGGAGGTGGATTTTGGAGTAGTAGAGAATGCAGGTTGGGTTGTAGAAGGAAATCAGCGAGAGTATGTAGGACAGGGAGAACTGATTGAGTGCCTTAAAATGATGGTGAGGAGTATCTCATATGGAGGTTGATGGGCAACCATTAGAGGTTTTAGAAGAGTGGACTGATGGTCTGAACTTTTTTTTAGAAAAATGATCTGGGTGGCAGAGGGAAGTATGGATTGGAGAGGGAAGACAGTTGCAAAGCGATCAAAAAGGAGGCCGATGCAGTAGTGAGGGCAGGAAATGGCAAGTACTTGGTAGCAGTTTGGATGGAGAGGTAAAGTCGGGTGCTAGAGATGGGAAGATAGACCGACAGGATTTTGTGACAAGTGGACTATATGGGTTGAGTGAGAGAGATGGGTCTAGGATAATGCTAAGGTTATGGACTTGTGAAACAGGAAGAATGATTGTGCTGCCTGCAGTGATAGGAAAGTCAGGGGGAGGACAGGATCCGGGTGGGAAGATGAGGAGTTCTGTTTTGGACATGTTAAGTTTGAGGTGACAGCATGACATCCAAGTATAGATGTCCTGGAGGCAAGAGGAAATGCAAAACTGCAGAGGAGGAGAGGTCTGGGCTGGAATGGCAGATGATATTTGAAGTTGAGGGAATAAATGAATTTTCTCCTTTTTCTGACTTGGGCATATCTCTTGGATCTCACCTCAGGCTTAAAAATGGTCCCAAGTACCCTCTCTGCCTCCAGCCCCTTTCTCTGAGCCAAAGAGGGCGGGGAATGAAGGGAATTCCCAGGTCCCATTTTCTCATGGCAAGTCTGATGAACTTCCCTGGGCTCCTGTGGGCATGCTTCCATGCCCACCCCCTCTTTGGAGCCAGAGATATTCTTAAAATCAAAATAGCCTTCTCTAGCTCGGTGGCTGAAAGGCCTTCTGGATCTCATTCATTCAATCATTTATTGAATGCTTACTGTGTGCAAAGCACTGTACTAAGCTCTTGGAATGTACAATTCGTCAACAGAGACAATCCCTGCCCAACAACGGGCTCACAGGCTAAAGGTCTTGATCTCCATCAAGAACAGAAAATGAAAGATTTCATCCTCTCATTTCCAGGCCTCTACACCCCTAATGTAAACCCAAACTGACCTTCTGTGTGAAAGCGGTAAAATGGAAGTTTACACTATGCTTTCCTATACATCATTGGTATTTATGGAGCACATGCAGTACACTGTAGTAAGCACTTGGGAGAGTAGCGTATGGCTGTGTCTGTTCTGTTATTTTGTTGTTAGATGTAAACTAGTGTGCAACTATTTTGTTTTATGCATATATATTGAGACTAAAATCCGTAGCGATGCATAACTTGATTTCTTAAGTGTACCCCTCACAGCTATTTTCTTCTGTACCTGCTAATCCTTTGAGACTAGTGGTAACCTATGCTAGGGCAAGTTTCTCAGGGCCTTTTCTCAAAAGTTCTAATATACATAGAGCAACAGTTAAGTATAGTATTTCCTATATCTCTTCTGCCTCCTTTAAACAAAGAAGTGGAGGCCTGTCTCCCAGATCTGGGAACTAACCAATCATCGGAATGTATTAAGCTCCCAGTCAGTGTGTGCAGAGCACTGTTCTAAGAGATTGGGAGAATGTACTGCAACAGAGTCAGTTGTCATGCTCCCTGCTCAACTGAGCAGTTTGTTTTGGCAGTACTAATGTTCTACTTCAAGCAGATTTTCCCTCTTCTAAAGTCCAATGGTTAAAAACCATTGCAGAGTTCAGGGCTGAAGCAGCAGATATGGATATCATCCACATAATGGCAGTTGACGCTGAGGGCCTGTTTTTTCAGGGGGAATCCAGTGGTTCTTATAATGGAAGGGAATACACTCAGTTGCACTTAAGAATGCAGTGCAAAACAAATCAGTAGTATTTACTGAGCGCTTACTGTATGAAGGCCCCTAAACTAAACACTTGGGAGAGGAGAAGCAGTGTGGCTTAGTGGGAAGAGTACGGGCTTGGGAGTCAGGATATGGGTTCTAATCCTGGCTCCGCCACTTGTCTGCTGTGACCTTGAGCAAGCCACTTAACTTCTCTGTGCCTCAGTTACCTCATCTGTAAAATGAGGATTAAGACTGTGAGCCCCAAGCAGCGTGGCTCGGTGGAAAGAGCACGGGCTTTGGAGTCAGAGCTCATGAGTTCAAATCCCAGCTCTGCCACTTGTCGGCTGTGTGACTGTGGGCAAGTCACTTAACTTCTCTGTGCCTCAGTTCCCTCATCTGTAAAATGGGGATTAAGACTGTGAGCCCCACGTGGGACAACCTGATTCCCCTATGTCTACCCCAGTGCTTAGAACAGTGCTCGGCACATAGTAAGCGCTTAACAAATACCAACATATATATATAACCTGATTACCTTTTATCTACCCCAGCGCTTAGAACAGTGCTTGACACATAGTAAGCGCTTAACAAATACCATCATCGTCAATGAACAGACACTTTCCCTGACCACAGTGAGCAGTTTATTGTGGCCTTAAGATGCAAAAAGATACTTTTCATGACCTCAGATCATACCTTTTACCTCTAGTTAGCTCTCAATGCATTGGGAATTTGGGGAGAGTTTGTAAATGGCTCAGAGGAAGCTATTGAATATGTCTTACCAGTGATGAGGTACTCTCTACCTGAAACAAAAGCCCTATTTAAGTCGGGGCCAAGGATTCATTCATTCAGTCATATTTATTGGTCCCTTACTGTATGCAGAGCACTGAATTAAACTCTTGGGAGAATACAGTAAGGATGCCAGTGAGGCAACAGTGGTATTTAGTGAAACACAGATAAGTAAAGACTTTGGAATGGGTTGTCAGTTCCAAATCTGTTTTCAGTCGCACCTGCCATGCACTGATCATCACTGTCAGTTTGAGTGCATACAGAAAATAGAGAGTACTGAAATTAGTTGCTTAGGATATAAAGTGAAGAAATAGGACAGTACCTGCCTTTAAGGAGCTTTTAACCTCACCAAGATCTAGGTTATTTTTATGTGTTAAGCACTTACTGTGTGTCAGGTGCTGTTCTAAGCATTCTGGTAGATACAAGGAATATGTTCAGATTGGAAGTCCTTTTGGCTTTATTGGTTGCTACAGTAATTTTGAGTTTGTTTCTTAGTTTTAGAACTTGATAAGAGAAACAGAATGAGAGTTTCCCAAAAGGGATCTATGTTGTCTTGGGATATTTTATTGGTAGGTTGTCCAGTTGATCAGTGGAATGTTCCCCTAGACTGTAAGCCTATTCTGATCAGGGAACGTGACTACCAACTCTGTTGTACTGTACTCTCCCAAGCACTTAGTAGAGTGCTTTGTACCCATTAAGCACTCAAGAAATATGATTGATTTGAAAGTGAATCACATACTTGAATCCCACTGATTGGGTCTATTAACTTCTTACAATGTGGAGGAATTATATTCTGTATAAAGTTTACACTTTTTAGAAAAGGAATCGGATCATTACACTAGAGCGTTACTGTTGGAGTGGGGAGGAAGGAAGAACACTCTCAGTAGTTCAATTTATATGTTCCCTTGTCTGGATTACTTGATACTGAGGTTTAAACCTATGGATACAGTAACACACCCCTCATTTTTGTCTCCTAATATCCTCCTACTTCTCCTTTTCAGCTAATGGAATTGATATAATTAGTTCCTCCTTTACCTACTTCTATCAATACTGAAAAATTACTTTTCATTTGGTTATTAATAAAATTGGTCCCCTAAATCTACTCTTTGCTTCATTATGTATAGCCTTCCTGCCTTTTCAGTATCATCCTGTCTCAGTCTAGTAGCGTCTTCCTTTATAAGTATCCTTTCCAGCGCCCAGCTTTCTTACTGGTATTCTGGTACTGCCCCATTGCTTTTGCTGTTGCACAGAGTGGTAACCTCCATGCTCCTTATTCTCTTCTTTTCTCCTATCTAGTTGGTGATCTATCATTTTATAACTATGGTTCTAAATGAAAAAAGTTAAGGCAATATTTTTAGCCTCTGTGTTCCTCAAACCTTAGTGTGTTGTATAGCGCACATCGAATGGGCCTGAATGTAGACAGCTGACGCTGGTTCCTCATTGGCTTTTTACCGTCGAAATCCTTCTAAAGGTACACCTCCTCCAAGAGGCCGTCCATAACTAAGCCCTCATTTCTCCTACCCTACCCTCCCTCTTCTCACCATCAGCGTGTCTTTGGACTGTGTACCCCATAAGCACTTTAATCATCATCGATGGTATTTATCTGAGCAGTTACTATGTGCAGAGCACTGTATTAAATGCATCAGAAAGTACAGTGCAACAGAGTTAGCAGACACGTTCCCTGCCTACAACAAGGTTACAGTTTAGAGGGTTTGATTCTCACCTCACAGCACTGATGAACATACCCTTATACTCTCCTATTTCCCCTGTCTGAATTTAGTCTATCTCCCTGCTTAGACTATAAGCTCCTTGTGGGTGGGAATTGCATCTGCTAATTCGATTGTACTTTCTCGGATGCTTAGTAAAGGCTCTGCTCTCAGTAACTCGGTAAATACCACTGAGTGATGTTGGACAGAAGCCACTTAGTCCCAAAGCTACTCTAAACTGAATTTGCTTACCGTGGATCCTTGTGTTCACTTAAAGGAAGCTTCCTTAGGGTTTAGCAGCATAGCCTCCTGGAAAGAGCATGGGCCTGGGAGTCAAAGAACCTGGGTTCTGATTCCAGCTCTGCCACTTGCCTGCAGCATGACCTTGGCAAGTTTCCTCATCTGTAAAATGGAGATTCAGTACATATTCCCCCTCCTGCTTAGACTAGAAACCCCATGTGGGCCAGGGACTGTGTTCAACCTGATTTTCTTGTATTTATCCCAGTGCTTAGTACAGTGCTTGGCACCTAAATAGTGCTTAACAAATGCCACTATTGTGATTATTCTTTATTCCATGTCACTACTTAGAAGTGAGTCCTGCTCTTGAAGCCTAATGACCAGTCACTTCACTTTTCTGTACCTCAGTTGCCTCATTTGTAAAATGGGGATTAAGACTGTGAGCCCCATGTGAGACAGGAACTGTGTCCAACCTGATTAGCTTGTATCTACCCCAGCGTTTACAATGCCTGGCATATAGTAAATGCTTAATAAGTTAAAAAAAAAAACAAAAAACGTGGCTCCCAAATTGCAGGGGACTACAAGGTGGGCTTAAGGGGCAAACCACTTTGGTTTAGCTGAAGCTTGGGGAATTCACCACAAGGTAATCCCATTCAGCAGGCAGCTCCTCTGAGAGTCATCTAAGTGGTTGGTTTTGAGCCGCTCTTCCTCCCCTCTTCCCCAGGGACAGGGCAGGTCTTGAATCTAATTCCCACTGGTGTCTTCTTTCCCTGCGCTTAGCATAGTGCTCTGTACAAAGTAAATGCCTAAAAAAATAGTATTACTTCTGCTGTTCTTGAGAATTGGGAAGCTTTCAAGCCAAATGTCAGGTCAGTTTGTTTTTTGATAAGCATGATGCTTTCATCTCTCACCACTGCCAAGACTTTCATCCACATACTGGTTATTTCCATTGTAGGTCCATTTTTATCTGATCTAGCATGCTGTGGCCATTGTACTTCCACTTTCATTAGTGTCCCCAAAAGTTCTGCTATTTCTTCTGGCTTGCATTTTCCCCCACTAATGCCTATTTTATGCTTTTCTAGCATCTCACTTTAATCCCTCACCCCAGTGATACAGACTGTTTAGAAGAGGTATTGTATTTTTAAAACCATAATAATATTTTTCACTTACCGCACCGTGCAAAGGCCTGGCTCTCTTCACAAAATAAAAAAAGCTTTCCCTGTGCAATACTTAATTTTTGTCAAGAGGAACTTCATTCACATCCTACCTGAGAACTGAAAATATGCAGAAAACTTGAATCTTTTAAGGAGAAAAATCTGTCAGCATAGGGTTCCTTCCCAATCATTAGTTTCCCATTTAGTATACAGAGGGTTTGGAGTTGGGAAAGGTGAAAGAAGAGTAGGATTGGTCACGGAAGTAAGCGCTTCTGCCACCCAAGATGTTCTTTCCTGATGTATCTTGAGAAGAGTACTGGGGTGGAACTGCTCTTCATTGAAGCACTGGGTAAAATGGCAGTCAGTAGTTTTTGAGTGCTTACTGTATGCAGAGTACTGTAGTAAGTGCTTGAGGGGGGAGTACAATAGACTGCAATCCAGTTCCATGGCAACTCCCCTTGTAAAATAGTGAGTCACCTTCTGTTCTCTCGGAAATGCTTCACTGAGGTGGAGATTGATGATGTACCGTTTCTTATCTAATGAATTTACCATTATGAGCAGCGGTAATAAGAATTATATCTCGTTTTGGCAAGTTGACTACATATTTTATTAGTGAATTTTCCCACGAGCTGCCGTATTTTATATTGCACAACATAGTTACAATCAAAATAGCAGTTAAAAATTTAATAGGTAGAGATTATAGCAAGGGATGACAATGAAGTTTGAATTACTGCACACAAAACATAATTTGCATCCCTGCACAAGTATAAGATTAGGCAAACAGGATCTTCAAAACTTTGAACACCACCGATTTGAAAGCCGTAGGAGACCTGAGTTGGAAAAACTGGTTCAGCTGGCTTTTTAAAGTGGGTAGCCCTATCTCCGCCCACTGTTCCCCAAACACTTCCAACCTTGCTGCCTGCTGGAGCCAGTGAGGCAGGATTTTTCCTGTAGAGGTAGGCAGCCTCTCTCCCATCCCTACAGTGACAATTTATAAGTGTAATAATTGTATGAGGTCCACCAAATAAAGTGGTGAAGCTAATATTTTCTCTGACTCAGTCATCTTTATTGAGCGCTTACTATGTGCTCACTGTAAATCTGTACTGTACTAATATCTTGGGAGAGTACAGTATAACAATAAAGCAGACACATTCCCTGCCCACAACGTGGGAAGCGTGGGCTTGGGACTCAGAGGGACCTGAGTTCTAATCCCAGCTCTGCCACTTATCAAGCTGGGTGACCTTGGGCAAGTCACTTAAATTCCCGGTGTCTCAGATACCTCATCTGTAAGATGGGGATTAAATCCTATTCCCTCCTACTTAAACTGTGAGCCCCATGGGGAAAAGGGACCGTATCCAACCAGACATATCTACCCCAGCGCTTAGTATAGTGCCTGGCACATAGTAAGTGCTTAGGTACAATTTTTTTTAAAAAAGTATAGCATAATTATGGGTTTATAACTCCAGACCAAATACGTACTAATTCCTTTTTTCCCCAACTTCATGGGACACTTTTTAGGTAATGAACTTGGGCCCACCCTATGTTTATATGGCTTACAAAAATCAGGACGAAGAATCACCACCTTATAAAACCTTCAAAATACAAGTGGAAGGGGGAAAAGTCAAGCCGTGAGTTATTCCTCGTCAACTGAATCTGATCTTAACAGGTAGACGACACTAAAAATACTCCTTGCCCAGTTAGGCTTCATTTTGACCAAGAAAATTCCTTTCTGGTAGTATTTAACATATGACTCACTTCTTTTCTTCCATTTCATCTTTTTCTTTCCCTTCCCTGTTCGAATGCTGTCTTCTGGGACAATTGTAGCTTCATGCGGGTTCATTATCCCATACCTTGCTCGAGGTCACATAGCAAAGGATGAGGTAGTGTTGTGGGTCAGGTTGGAATTAGAGCACAGTGTAATTGCTGGTTCTCGTCCCTGCCTACTAGAGCAGGGGTCTGCAACTGACAGCCTCTTCCAGCATTTAGAAACTTGGGCTCATGCGCCCCATAACGTTCATTAATCCGTTGAAGGGTGGGGTCCCGGGTTTAAAATTTTAGCAATGCCTTGGTTCAGTACCTCCGCGTGCCTCTCTCATGCCCATGTATTGTTGAATGGAATTTGCAGCCCCGGTTAGCAGAGCAACCCAGGGAGGTAAGAACTCTTCTGAGTCTTTTTCCCTCTCACGTATGCTCCTTCTCCCCCTTTCTCTTCCACCCTGTCCTTACTCTCAGGTCATCTTCCTCTTCACAGCTCCTCTGGCCCTGCTCACTCTCTCTTGTCTTGTCTTATGCCGTCGAGTCGTTTCTGACCCATAGCGACACCACGGACACATCTCTCCCAGAACATCCCGCTCTCCATCTGCAATCGTTCTGGTAGTGTATCCATACAGTTTTCATGGTAAAAAATACGGAAGTGGTTTACCATTGCCGCCTTCGCAGTAAACTCGAGTCTCCACCCTCGACTCCTTCCCATGTCGCTGCTGCCCTGCGTGGGTGAGTTTTGACTTGCAGCAGATTGCCTTCCACTTGCTAGCCACTGCCCAAACTAGGAATGGAATGGGTAGGCCTCTGCTTGACTCTCCTTCCTGTAGCCAAGACTGGTAGAGTACTGGAAACTCTCCAGGTGTGACCCTGAGAGGGGTTCACTCTCTCACCCAGCTTTATTTCCAACCTGTTCCATGTCATACTTTGTGGTTTAAAAAGTTTTGACAGGTGAAAGAATGAGGAACTAAGAACAGATGGGGGTGGGGTATTTTTGAGGTCCCTTCATAGTTTCCTTGGCCTGCATGTGTTATCCATTCATTTCCTCATTTCCTTGCCCTAACAGCCACGGGAATCATCTATTACTACTGTAACGGAATGATAGCATATACATTACTGTCATCATCATCAGTGGTATTTGAGTGCTTACTGCGTGCAGAGCACTGATCTAGGCATATGGGAGGGTAGAGTTGAATAGAGTTGGTAGAAACATTCCCTGCCCACAGTGAGTTTACAGTCTAGAGGGGGAGACAGACAATGATACAAATAAGAATATGTATATCCTTGAGGTTGAGGGTGAGGTGAAGATCAAATGCCCAAAGGTCAGAGATCCAAGTTGCAAAGATGATCTAGAAGGGAGAGGGAGCTGGGGAATAGAGGGCTTTTGAAGATGTGACCTCAGTAGGATCTTTAAGGTGGGGAGAGGGGAGTTCCAGACCAGGGAGAGGACGTGGGAAAGTGGACAGCGGCGACTTAAACAAGATCAGGGCACAGTGAGTAAGCTGATGCTAGAGAAGCAAAGTGTGGACAGGACTGTAGTAGAAGATTAGGTAGGTAAGGTAGGAGGGGTTGAGCTGATTGAGTTCTTTGTAATAGTTCATATCTGAAGCCATAAAAATGAAATACTAGGTTAAAATGAGTGTTTATTGTCATGGCTTAGGCATGTCAAAATATGAAACATTAAAAATTGTTTTAATAAGTCGACAACTCATGTTTTATATCAGTTCTCAAGAATTTTTCCTCGTTCTTGAAAGCAGTTCTGTTACCTTATTTCAGCTCTCACAACTACTACTAATATTTAGCTTGTTTGCTGTTGTCTCTGAAATCTTGGGGGTGTTATTTTTCAACGTCATTAATTGTTGAGTACTATGTACTGCTTTTGAAGAACTGATTAATGTGTTGGTGTGAGCGTTTTTTCCCCTGATATTCTTAACCAGTATTTGCAAGCTTGTTTGCATCAGGCCAGGTGACAGATGTGGGGAACAGTATGCAACAAAACCCTGTTGTGGCAGGGCCATCATTTCAGTGTTTCTACATCTCGAAAGGAGGGGAGAGGTAGGGAGCTCATGAGAGTGACAAGATTCACTAGAGTGGGAGGAGAACAGAAGCAGGAACTAGGAGCAGGGTGGTGAACTTGAGAGACAGTTACAGCTTGGGACTGGGATGTTAGGAGTGTTTGGATTTGTATTCAACAAGACTCTCCCCCCGCCACCCCCCTCCTCCCACCAAATAGGACAAATGACAAAGGAGTGGCACCCTCTCCCCCTTTTTCTCCCCACTTCTTTTTCTGTCTAGATCCAAGGCTGAGAAAAAAGACCAAACCTGGGCTGATCCAGGCATTCAGGGGTGGATCTAAAGCAACTGGGTGAATTGGACCTCAGTGGTTTTACCCTATAATAGGAACAGAGTCCTTGAATTAGCCCCAAACCCTCCCAGCTACCCTCCTCCTTCGGCTGTAAGTCCCATATGGGGACAGGGACTATGTCTGACCTGATGATCTTGTCTTAACCCCTGTGCTTAGTTCAGTGCTCAACACATAGTAAGCGCTTAACAAGTACCACTGTAATGTAGTCATGGGTCTTCTCGCACCCACTCCCTTCCCCAGTCTACTCCCATAGCTTTGAGAAGGGGTCAGAAAGGACCTGTCTTGTAGCTTGGCAATGGATTTCTCATAAGCAGAGGGTACTGAACTAACTGGTTAGAAAGGCTGTTCCTCTCCTTTTCTGCTCCTGGCCATCAACTCCTGGGTATTTCTTTTTAAGAGGTGCCAGGGAAACTTGGTTTTTTGCCAGTTGCAGGGTAGCCCATTGCTGTCTTGAAGAACAAACTTTCTGAAGTTCATATCCCAGAGATCCAGGAGAGGGAGTTTGGGAAGAATCAGATGGTCATGTTCAAAAATAAAGTGAGGACTTGAAAGATGCTGACATGACTTAGGTCCTCCTTCCAAGGAATAATTAAAAATAGACTTAAATCTCTGTTAGGTAGAAGGGGAAAGAAAACACTCTTGGCCATCAACAGGGTAAAATACTGAAAAAGGTGATAAGGAAAGTTGTGGATTCTCCATCCCAGAAGTAGTTTATGAAGAGAACAGGTTACCATCTATCCTGGATGATTTAGTCACTTGCCTGGTTGGAGGTGGAGGGGCTGCTGGACTGGGTGATCTTTCAAGATCTCTTCCAGTTCGTTGATTCTACCGTTGACC
This sequence comes from Ornithorhynchus anatinus, assembly GCF_004115215.2. Taxonomy (NCBI): domain Eukaryota; kingdom Metazoa; phylum Chordata; class Mammalia; order Monotremata; family Ornithorhynchidae; genus Ornithorhynchus; species Ornithorhynchus anatinus. The sequence continues at coordinate 24,347,252 of NC_041728.1, read as the reverse complement.
AGATGGGAAGCAAAAATAGATGAAAAAGCGGCTCAACTTCAATCACAACATTGAAGTCAGAGTTGTCATGGTTTGGTATTACTGCAAAAAAGCACCTGTTAGTACTAGGGTAGGAAAAATAAGCTAGATATGATCCATAAACTGAGCCACCCACAAGCCATCCATTTATGCCCATGGCAACTACCACCTGGCTCTGAGCCAGCTGAGGATGCTCTGAACAGTTTCCCGTAATGTTGCAATTCCAGGAGCAGTGCTGTGTGTGGCCTTGTAGATGTAGCCACGGCTGACTTAGAGATAGGAAGGTGCTGCTGTGGGCAAAAATGTGGTCATATTTTTGCTTTAAACACACCATTCCCCTCTTGCCCTTCCCCTCATGGACTTCCTGGCCTCCCAATCTTCAGTCTGCACTGATGAATGGCTTTAGACAGTTTCAAAAAAGTCAAGGCCACCAGCTCAAATAATTGTTCCTCTGGGTTAGTGTGCATAAACTATGGATGGCCAAAATGTAGCTGAAAGGTTGTATCTGTCCCACCATTGCTGGACAGTGCTGGGCTAAGTAGAACCAAAGGGAATATGGGGCCCATGAGACTAGTGCCTGAGGTTGGAATATTTGTGTTGTGAATTTGTATGGAGGTAACCCAGAGAATGTAAGTGGTAAAACACCATAACCATTTCATAAGTAGCATCCTAAACACCAAACACGTATCTGGTCATCAACCTTTTTTTTATGATATTTGCTCGCTTAGTATATGCCAAGCACTGTACTACACACTGAGTTAGATACAGTATACTCTGAAGGGACCCGATGAGTCCCTGTCCCACTGGGGCTCATAATCCAAGTAGCATTCTAAGAAGACTTAACTTATTAAGTCTTGTTAAGTGGCCCTCCAGTCCAAATGATTTCCCATCCCCAGTAGAAACACTAATGTAGCTCAGTGTATAAGTAGGTCAAACAAATGGTAGGCCTGGGACTACAAATGAAGTGTGTTCTGTATTTAGATTGTTACTTTTTGTGTGCCAAATTGTATGGATTTGTTGGATCTGCCTGGATTCCTGTGCTTGTATGCTGTCAAAACTGGGTACATGCATTGAAGCAGTAGACATCCAAGACCATTAGATAAAAGACAGTTGCTAGTGGTAAGAAGGTGGAAGAAAAGGCATTGTAACAGTAGAGGACTGGCTCATGGGGAGTTGGTAGAGTATGGGGGTGGAGAAGGACAGGGAGGAGAGTGGACCAGCTACAAAGCCCCCAGAGGAAGAAATTCAAGTGAGAAGGAAGACAGAAATAAAGGAAGGGAAATGGAACTAGATTAGAGAACCTCCCTTCTGTGACTCTTATGAATGGATATTTATACTTGTTAATACCAAACGCAGAAGTCCCAATGATTCTTTTATTAGGAAATTATGCCATGTCATTACTTTTGTTCCTGCAAGAGGGGGATGAATGAGGAGGGACATAACGCCTTCATCAGGTGAAAAATGAATCAGTGAAAATCCTAGAGAAAAAACTGCTTACCCAAGAGAGAGACACCAATTAATTATTGCAGTGCTTTAGCATTCCTTGGAATACAGTTCAGAAATTGATCATTGTCGCTGAGGCTTATGTTAAAAAGGCTTAACCGTATTTTCCTTAAACACTGTACAATAATAGTTTCCAAGCACTCCCAAGATTGAAATCCTGATCTTCACTAAAATTAAGTTCTCCAAAAGTGAGGGATTCTCTAAGATAGTGAGATATTCAGAAAGCTCAGGCCAAGACAGAGCCATAACCCATCTGGTAGATTACAGACTTTTGGGAAACAACTGCTTCAGATTAAGTAAACCTTTGCTGTTCTTATAACTTAAACTGAGAAGCAGTGTGGCCTACTGGGTAGAGCAAAGGCCTGGGAGGCAGAGGACCTGACTTATATTCCTGGCTGCACCACTCATCTGCTATGTGGTCTTGGGCAAGACACTTAATTTATCTGTGCCTCTTACCTCATCTGCAAAATAGGGATTAAATCTTCTTTCGTCTATTTACACTTGAGCCCCATGTGGGACAAGGATGGTGTACATCCTGATTATTTTTTTATCTGCCCCAGTGATTAGTACAGTGCTTGGCACGTAGTGCTTAGCAAGTAGTATTGAGGAAAAAAAACTGTTCAAACAGCATGACTAGGTATCATTGCATTAAATGAAAGTGTTTTATTCAGGCAATTGGTGCTTGGGTGGGTCAGTAAAAGTGATTATTGTAAATTTATTCTGTAGTAGAGTCATTAATATGTGGGATTGGAATACAGATGCATGTCACCCCCATCTGTATATTCACAGTGTATTTGCTATTGGGTGTGAAAAAAACTTGTGAATATTGGAATTTACAGAATGGCCTATGGCTGAATATTTTATATAACCTCATGGAAGGTTTTTTTTTTTGTTTTCTAAAAGCCTACCTTGGGGGTTTTCTTAAGCTTCGTAAATCATTGCAATAAAGGTCTTTTGGCTACTGATGAAATGATTAATATTTTCATCAGGAAATTCTCTTGTTAATGTTATCTACTATAATTCATGGAAGTACAGTGATAATTTTGAGGATTTGTTATGGTACATCCAAAGTATCTTCATAAAATTGAGTTCATATTTTGCCAAAATTACATGGCAGAGCACTTAAGTGTTTGGATTGCCCATCCCTCTAATAATTGGATCAATTTCTCTGTAATCTGATTTGAGATCAAAATTGGCATCTATAAATCTGCTTTACTTCGAAGAAGAAAAAGTCTCAGGTGCACATATTTGATCCTAAGCATCTCAAGCATTTGCTTGGTGGCAAATATGTTTGTCAATTGAGAAATAAAGACCAAGGTTGTATTCTCTGTCAGTAGGCATCATTTGGAATAAGAAATGATGGAAAAATAAATAAAAAGTCTTCCTTGAATACTATACTAGGGATTACAACTGCGAGCCCCATGTGAGACAGGAACTGTGTCCAACCTGATTTCCTTATATCTACCGCAGAGCTTAGAACAGTGCTCGGTAGAGTAAACCCTTAACAAATACCATAATGAAGGACCTGGGAAAGTGTGGTAGAGTCAGAAAACATAATCTCTCCCCTCCAAGGAACTCAGAGTCTAATTGAGGAGACAGACAAGCATTTTAAGTACAGTTAGGGAAAAGGGATAAAATTAGTTGAAATAAGAGGATGGAAAGGTGGATAAATGAATGTGTTCAGTTTGTGTACGTAAATCCTGTGTACATACATGCTATGGGATGGCTGAGTGCGCATAAATACCAAGGTGGTACTCAGCAGAGTATGGTGTCGGGGGGGGGGGGGGGGGGGGGGAGAAAATGAGGGGGGCTTTGTAGAGGTGGTGGAATTTCAGGAAGGCTTGAAAGGTGGGATGTTGTCTAGTGAATTCTAATGGGAGGGCATGACCAAGGGACTAGAGGCAGGAGAGTTGGGAACAAGGGACCAGGAGAAGATTCATTCATTCATTCAATCATATTTATTGAGCGCTTACTGTGTGCAGAGCACTGTACTAAGAGCTTGGACAGTACAATTCGGCAACAGATAGAGACAATCCCTACCCAACAACGGGCTCACAGTCTAGAAGGGGGAGACAGACAACAAGACAAGTAGACAGGCATCAATACCGTCAAATATACACATCATTAATAAAATAGAGTAAAAAATATGTACAAATATACACAAGTGCTGTGGCAAGGGGAAGGGGGTAAAGCAGAGGGAGGGAGTAGGGGCGATGGGAAGGGGAGGAGGAGTAGAGGGAAAGGGAAGTCTTTGAAGAGGTGAAGAGAATTAGTTCAGCAGGTGTGAGGAGGGAGGACATTCCAGGCCAGAGGCAGGACGTGGGCAAGGGGTCGACAGCCGGACAGGCGAGAACAAGACCCAGTGAGAAGGTTAGCGGCTGCAGAGAAGTGGAGTTTGTGGGGTGGGCTGTAGATGGAGAGAAGGGAGGTGAGGTAGGAGGGGGCAAGGTGATGGAGAGCTTTGAAGCCAAGATTCACTCGGGCAGCACATGAAGTGAGTTCTGGAAGGAGTAGGTGGATAAAGCAGATTTATGAAAAGGGGTGAGCAGCTAGAGAGCCTTGAAGTCAGAGGTCAGGTGTTTATGTTGGTTATGAAAGAAAATAGGTTTTTGAAGTGGGGAGTGCTGTCTTCAGCAGTTGGGCAAGTTTAAATGCTAAATGTCTATAGAGGTATAGCGATATCTTTAAACTTTTTTAAAGGCATTGCTTTTCATATTCTACTTTTCCTCCACAGCCTCATGATTTTGATGAATGCCGGTTTGACATTAGTGTAAACGACAGCGTTTGGTATCTACGAGCACAGGACCCAGATCATAGACAACGATGGATAGATGCAATTGAACAACACAAGGTAATGGTGTTTAATCATTTACTTTGCAATGAGTATATGATCTGTGATTTCCTTAAATTTTGTGAACCCAAGTGCTGAAAGTGTAAAATTTAGGGATAGTAAACAAGTGAGAATTCTGGTAAAATGTCTTCCTGAAAATACCCCAAGGAGCCCATTTGATTTTTGTAACCATTTAGAATTTACCAGTAAGTTTACTATCGTGTGAGCTTTTGGAAATCACTTGTCCTTTGGTATCTTGAATTTGTTGAATAAAAATTAAATAAAAAAATCAGTGATATTTTTTGTTAGCTTATTCTGTACAGAGCACTGTCCTAAGCATTCATGAAAGTTGTATACAAGCTTCTTGCCCACAAGGAGTTTACAGTCTAGAGGGAGAAATTTTAAATAACCGATAGGAAATTTTTCCAGTGTAAATTCTCAAACTCTATATTCCATAGATCAGAAATGAAATTCCTGCTGCCAAGTGGTGGCAAACTAAAGAAAGACGAACTAGATAAGGAATTGGCATAGGGTGTAGGATTGAGTGGGCAGGACATTGTAGATTAGGTAATGTGTCAGGGTGGTGGTTTTGAAGAAAATCCAAACTTGTGGCATTTGGTAGCTCTTACAATAACTGTGTATATGTCCAAATTCTTGTCTCTACTTGCTCCTTTTAGTGTATTGCACAGAAATATGGGAAAAATCTGTTCCTTTTTTATTTATTATTAGCCTAACTCCTGTGGTCAGAAATTGGGTTTAGGAGCAGAGTAGATGGAGAGTTCAAGAAAAACATGCCCATCCTGGGATCTGAAGAACATTCTCTTGGATATTCATTACAAATATCAGACTTTCTTAATCCTCTTTTGCTCTTTTTGGCACAGAACAAAACTGGGGTGTGGGGGTTGGAGAACCTTATTTGAGTGCTTATTGTATGCTAGGGAAGTCTAAGATAGGGTTCTGAGGAAAGGGCTGGAGATGAGGCTACAGAAATGGTTTTCAGGAATACACAGTTCTTTCATTTTTCTGGGTCATAACAGATCAGATCTTGACTCTGTTCTGGCTGCTAAAACAGAGAAGCAGCATGGCCTAGTAGATAGAACACAGGTCTGAGAGTCAGAGGGACCTGGCTTCTAATCCCAGTTCTGCCACGTGGCTGCTCTGTGACCTTGGACAAGTCACTTCACTTATCTGTGCCTGTTACCTCATCTGTAAAATGGGGATTAAGAATGTGAGCCCCGTGTGGGACATGGACTGTGTCCAAACTTGGATCTACCTCAGCACTTCCTAGAGTGCCTGGCACATAGTAAGTGATTAAAAAATACCATAAACAAGTCCCAAAAATTTGGGTTTTGGGATTCCCCTTGTCCCATTCCTTAATTTTTTCCCAGTCCTTGCAGGGCTTCAGGTTATAGAGGTGATATCAGATGCTGTCAGGAAAAACCAAGATCCCTGATTGATTGTAAAACTTTTGAGAGGTTGTTTCTGGAGATAGATGTTTTGGCAATAGATGGATATTTGGGATGTGTCCCATCTAATCATGTCTTAAATAGCTAATAAGATTCATAAAGGGAAATACCTGAAAAACTAGTTTATTAGGAGTATAGTGGATGTATGTTTGTAGCTTGCTTGTTTTATAGTATATCAACAGCCAACTTTTTAGTTACATCTTTCCTTCCTAGAAATTTGTGCCTTATCTGCCAACTTTTTTTAAATATAAAAATAGATTTGGAGTAGAGAAATCCAAGTGCTTTTTAACTCAATTTGTTAGAGGTCTCAATAAGAACTAAAACCCGAATGAATCAATCATATTTATTATAATAATAATGTTGGTATTTAAGTGCTTACTATGTGCAGAGCACTGTTCTAAGCACTGGGGTAGACACAAGGGAATCAGGTTGTCCCATGTGGGGCTCACAGTCTTAATCCCCATTTTACAGATGAGGTAACTGAGGCACAGAGAAGTGAAGTGACTTGCCCACAGTCACACAGCTGACAAGTGGCAGAGCCGGGATTCAAACCCATGACCTCTGACTCCAAAGCCCGTGCTCTTTCCACTGAGCCACGCTAACTTCCAGCTTTAAGTGCTTTAGTGAGCACTTACTGTGTGCAGAGAACATTGTACTAAGTGTTTGAGAGAGCATAATGTAACAGACTTGGTAGACATTTATATGTTAGCTTAAAGCTCCTTAACTAGTGCCTTTCTGACTCAGTTGACACCTTTATGATATTTTGAATAAAGAAATTATATTTCATGTATAGCAAAATCAGTGCTTTTTGGCTATAGTTTATAGCCCATCTGTGAGGCTGGACAGGAGCAGCATTCCTCAGTACTTTTGGTCTTCCAGGCAGTTGGCCAAAAGAGCTATTTGGTAGGGTCAAGGATGGAAAAGTAGTGCATATATTGCTCCCCTCCCTCCCATTTCCATTTTCCGAGTTTAGTTGTCTGCTTTTCTGTTAAGCACTACAATGTTTCACCTCCCCATGTGTTCCTGCGGGAGAAAAATTCCGGGTGAAACCTCATCTTAAGTGTTCAGATCAATTAAAGATAGAGTGTGAAGCAGCATGGTCTAGTGGAAAGAGCCAAGGCCTGAAAGTCAGAGGATGTGGGTTCTAATCCCAGCTGTGCCACGTGTCTGCTGTGTGACCCTGGGCAAGTCACTTCTCCTGTCTGTGCCACAGTGATCTCATCTATAGAGTGGGGATTAAGACTGTGAGCCCCATGTGGGTCAGGGACTGTATCCAACCTGATTACCTTGTACCTCCTCCAGTGTTTAGAACAGTGCTTGGCACATAATAAGCGCTTAACAAATACCTCAGTTATTATTATTGTTATTATATAAAGTGGGGAGGGAATGTGTCATTCAACTCTGTTGTTATATCGTACTCTCCCAAGTGCTTAGTACAGTGCTCGGTAAGAGCTCAATAAATTTGATTGATTAAAGTGCACAAAGTTGTGGTATAGAATAATAGAAATCAAGATGTTCTCTTTTTTGTTTGTAATATAAAATATCTGATGGTGGGATTATTTGACATTATTGGGCAATGCTGATCTTGCTCTGTAATATAGAATGAAATCAGAACAGGGCAGAGCTGGAATGAACCTTGAGAAATCTAGTCCAGCCCTCTGCCATCAGATAAGGGTGCACCTAATCCATTCTAGATAGATGAAAATAAGGACATCTGATCAAGGAGATTACACAGCTTCCCTTGGTAACCTGTCCCAGTACCTCACAACCCTCCTGTCAAAAAGAATCTTTAGACATGATCATTTTAATTCTACTCCTCACCTTCCTCTTCTTATCAATGAGGCAAAGCACGTTAAAGGTGAATTTTTTTTTAAGTAAACGGTACCTTTTTCTTTTTGTAAAGAATGGGTGTAGGTAAGCACATACAGCTAATACACAGTAGGTTAAATAAACAAGTCACTATGGTAGTTTCATTGCCAAAATTCATTAAAGAAAATAAGCATAAGAAATCAGATGTCAGCCTGTCCTGTTGTGCTGTTCCACTTGGCTTCTGAAATAGTCTTGGTATTTTTCTTGCATTGACCCGTGGATAGAAAATGCCCTGTAGCACAGTGGGTCTTATTGGAAGGGAAAATACTTTAGTAATCAGTTGCAGGCACCTTTAAGAAATTTATATTGTATTTTGTGGTTGTTAGGAGAAGAAAAAGTGAAATTGCATACTATGCAGGCGACTGTCTGTTATTCTCATGGCTGTGTTTGGGGAAGTAAGGTTTGTATAACCTGTGTAAACATTCTAAATTCTTGAAACAGAAGGAAAAAAAGGTAACCTGCAGACAGTATTTTCAAAACTAAGTTTCTTAGCCAAAAGGGGTTTTTGCGAATACAACGCAGAAGTCTTCCTGGTTTCTGGTATGTTCAAAACAAAAACCTGTTTCAGATGCTCAGATTGTTGAGGAACTGAAAGGGGAGGCATGGCTTCCAGCCGTGGCCTAAGGGTAGGGTTCGGAGAGTAATCTTGGGTGCCAACTCTGAGTTGACTTGGTCCCAGGTGTTCCACACTGCTGAAAAAAAGCTGGGGCTCAACTGGAGCATCTTGAAATAATTGGTCCCATGTTCACTGATGGGATGTAGCCTTATTCCTTTTTTTCCCCCCCAGGAATGGGGCCAAGGGAGGTGTCCCCTCCAGGGTCAGAAATTTTTTTTAAAAAAATCAATGATGTGAATTTTTAGTTATTGAAAAACATTTTTGGATAACTGATATTTGAATAATTGATATTTAGAAATGCGAGCATTTGCTATGAACATTTGGCGGTATATTGATACTTGCAGCCCATTAAGACTGAATTTACCCCTTCTGATTCAGAAAGTTTTCTTGTTTGTTGTTTATAGGTATTCATAGTATTCAGATTTCAGTGGTAAGCTTTTGGTCTGTCATTTTCCCCCCTCAAGCCAGCCAGGGGAGCTATGTCATCGTGGTCCGTCCAGTTACGGAAGCAGGAGATCTTTTCTTCTTCTGCTGATGATGGCGTTTTAACCTGCTTACTAAATGGGCTCAGTCTGGATCAGTTAGGGAAAGCTGACACAAACTCCGTGGAGGCAAAGCTTTCCCATACAGGCTTCAGAAGAAGGCAGAAAGCAAGCCTGCCCCTCACTTTCAAACCTCAATCCACTTGCCCCAACTTCCCAAAATATCCCACCTCCTTTTAGCCCTGCACTCAAAATGAAAACTTGGCACCCATGAATTGTTCCATATTGGAGAAGTGTTGTTTCCCTAGTATAGATCTGGCAGATGTTTCCAAAGGACCTATTTGAGAATGCTTTCCATTTGATTTATTTCTCACTTCCAAGGTGAAGTCCCCGATAAGTTATCCACTGACATCAGCGCTGCAGTGTTTGAATAATTAATTCTGGAATCTTGTACAACTAGAATTCTGTACATGTGACCTGACTCCCTCCCCCACCCTCCTTCCCCTGGGAAAGGAAATGAATATGCCAAAGCCTGGCAGTAAGTCTTTGCTAGAGCTAACAGTCTTAAATTCATGTTGAAAAAATTAAGTACCTTGGCTGTAATAGTGTTTGTGGTAATCATGCTATTCCTCTTTCCTCCTTGTCCTCTTGTGCAATCTCATTAAACTCTAAAAGCTTGGTGGTCAGAGGCCACACACGCACACTTTCTCCTCTTCTCTCCCTCTTTCTTCACTCTTCCCTCTCTCCACTCTTCTCTCCTCTCTCTGTCTCCTCTCTCTCTCTCTCCCCCCCTTCTCTCTCCTCCTCTGTCTCCCTCCCTCTCTCTTTCACTACTTTTGGAGCCTTTCCAAGACTTTCTAACTTGATGGCTCCCTAATAGGAGAGAATGTACTCTAAAAAGTAATTTCTATAGATGCAACTGTTCTAGAATGGAGAAGTACATACAAGAGTTCGAACTTTGGATAATACTTGTTTGGTGAATGCAGAAGCTTTGTGATTTAGTGCTTGTGCTGTACAGTAGAACAGCCCTCGTATGCATCAGGGTGTGATAAGTTCACAACTCTAGGAATTTTGCACGTGATGATCCCTTAAAACAGAACCATCTGTGTTTCCATTCTGGAACTTGAGGGGTGTTTGACTTTCCCAAAAACCTCCTGCAACACCACTAACAAATAGTGAGTAGTCCAATTGAAAAGGTTCCATGGCCCAAATAAGAATGTAATCATCATCAATGGTATTTGAGTGCTTACTGTGTGCAGAGCACTCTACTAAGCATTTGGGAGAATACAGTGCAACAATTTGTAGACACTCCCTGTTACATATTGGGCAAGTGAAATGAAAAGGCCTCCTTAGATTTATTTTTTCTGAAGATTTTATTTTTTTGCCTTAATATTTTTTCCTCTTCCTGCAATGAAACACCAACTAGATTTTGCTCCCAAAGTTCTATTTTTAGAAGATATCCTGGTTTTGATTTGCAGTTTAGAAATGGCCTGTTTCACACACTTATTAGGTCAGTCCGTTTCTAGGGGAACCAGTTCTCAAAGGTCTGGGTGGTTGAATTTACCTGTTTCTCCTTTATATGCCCTTGATATTTGAAACCTGCTAAGTCATATTAGTTATGTTGCCAATTTCCGTAGCCTCCAGTTTTAGTCACCTCTGAGTAGTGTGTGTGCTTTATGAAGAATTTATTCAACTTGGCTCTTTAGTCTGAATTTTAGCTTAGATCTTTTGGTTCTTTGGAGAAAGTGATGTAGTGTAGTTTATGCTGTGTACTTTCTTCTGTAAGGGCTGTATCCCTTTTTTAAGACTTAATGGATTGATCCATATCTGAAAATTAGCACTTGTGTACAGTATAAAAATATTGCCCTTCTAGAGAGGATGGCAATAGTTCTTAATAAGAACTCAATACAGTGCTCTGTGCACAATAAAATCGATCTCCTAAAAGAAAAAATATTCTCCCACTATTTCTTTCTCTTTCTCTCTTTTTGGTCATTGAAATAATCCAAAAGCTGAAGGGCCCATTAAAACCCTGTTCTAATTTCCCCCAGTCTCTGGTGGTGGTAAGCTGACTTACTTAGAATTTCGCGTTCAAATAACTAGACCTGATTTGCATTAATCTTAAAGACCCAGGAATGCAGGTCCCCCAGCCTTCTCTAAAGATTTGGGTAATCTATTACACATCTGTAAATGTACATTATAAAGGGATATAATGAAACCCTGTCAGTGGATTGAAGTCTGTTTCATTTTGAGCATGGAGTTGCCCTTTCTGGGTTGGAGTAGGCAGTGAGTGCTAGAATGTGGTGACTGGAGACAAAACATCGCAGTGGGGAGGACTTGCAGGTAGATTTGCTTTCCTGGAGTGTAGACCGTGGCAGGTAGCAAGAGATGAAGACAATTATCAGGTGAGGGAAGAAGAGGAAAGTAGGGAAATGAGCATCAGATGAAAGGAAAAGAAGACCTTAAGGCTTGAGATGAGGAAATTGTTAAGATGGTAGGAGAAAGCTGTGAGTCACTACAGGTTTGGAAAGGAATTCCATGAGCAGAATCATCTTTTCTGGGAACAGGATGATTTGGAGGGGCAGAGGCTGGAGGGCAGGGTCCTGATAAATAATGATGATGATGGTATTTGTTAAGCGTTTACTGTGTGCCAGGCACTGTACTAAGCACTGGGGTGGATACAAGCAAATTGGGTTGGATACGGTTCCTGCCCCACATAGGGCTGCCAGTTTCAATCCCCATTTTACAGATGAGGTAACTGAGGCACAGAGAAGTGAAGTGGTGGAGCTGGAATTAGAACCCACGTCCTCTGTCTCCCAAGCCCATGCTCTTTTCACTAAGCCACGCTGCAAGATGATAGAAGTTTGCACTTAACCTGCAGACTAAAAACAAAGATGAATCTTAACAATACCAAAGAAGATTTTAGGATTTGGAAATGAACTGGATGTAGAGAGGGATCTCTTGCCAAGTCATTTAAGATTATGGGCCTGGGGACAGGGAGACGACAGTACTGCCACCAGGGAACTTAAATGATTGGTGGAGCTAAGTGGTGGTGTGTTGGGGCAGAGATGGTATGCGATTGGGAGCTGGGCAAGAGATCTGCATTCACACTAACAATCGGCCAGAAAAACTGGACTGTTCTAAAAGGCAGTTCTTTTCTTCAACGTTGAGTGAAAAAAGAAGCCAATTTGGACCTGTTTGTTTTCATTTTCACCCCTTATTGCCTCTATCCCAAGTCTCGCCCAGTCAGTCTCTAAAATGATTCTCCCAGTAAGACTGTAAACTCACAGTGAATGTAGCTGTTATATTGTACTCTCCTAAGTACTTTGTACAGTGCTCTGCCCACAGTAAGCACTCAATAAATAGGATTAAGTACCATGGGCTAAATTTTGTGGTAACCGGTTTTGAAGGAAACTTACTTCCCACTATTCAGCCTGTTCTCCTCAGTCTTTGTCACTTCATTGATCTCTGCCCTCAGTATTAGGAATGATTCATTTGACAGGGGGAAAGAAATGTAGAATGATTAATCCGTTAAGCTTCGCTGAGTGTTTCCTTAACAATCACTCCCTGCTTAAAACGACTTTATGCAAAATTGGAAGTTTTATGTTCTGGCAGAGATGGTTCATGCATCAGTAAAGCCGCTTGAAGAAAATTATACATTGATTAAATTCCTGTCAAGGATCCAGTTTTCAGTTCTAGCTTAGAAGAGTGTGATTTTGTTTGGCTGTTTGTTACCTTCACTTGCTATTGAGTCTTCTTAAGAAGCTATACAGTGCTCTGTGGGCAGTAAGTGCTCAGTAAATGCAATTGAATGAATGAATGGTTACATTAGTTTTAATAAAAACTAATAAATAGTATTCTGTGCAAGATCCAGTAAGGCTGGGGCAGAAAATCTGTTAAGGATAAAACATTAAAGAATTTTGAAAAATGTCTTGTAGGTTGGCTAGACTGGAGTCACTGTTTTTGTTGTGGTATCCTGCAAGTACCTATCACTATGGTACCAAGGCTCTTTGATTGTCCTTTTCCCTTTGCAAAAGGATGAGAATTTGGTAGTTTCTGGGAGTGGAAGAAATGGCCAATATCTCAGGATTTTAATTAGAGCAGAGGGCTGAGCCCAGTCTTTTTTTTTTATTGCCTCTCCTTCATTTCTTTGCCTTCCCTGAAGATTTGCGAGTTTTTTTTTTAAATGGTATTTGCATGCTTATGATGTTCAAGGCACTGTACTAAGCACTGGGGTGGATGCAAGAAAATGGGGCTGGACACAGTCCCTGTCCCACATAGAGCTCACAGTCTTGTGCAATATCCTCATATGGCATAAACAACAAACTGGCAAGAGTCAGTGTCAGTTTCTTAGAGTCAAGGATCATGTTGATGTAAAAATGCCTTGGAAAAATTAAAATCCTCTACATATTCAAAGTACTTATTGCCCTTATTATTGGGGTAGCAGTGGAAGGAGGTGAGAGATGGAGGCAGCCACAGCTGGAAGCACCGAGAAAGAGAAATTGTGGAGAGGAAATGCTTCTTGCTTTGTTTATTCTGACGGTGTGGAAGACTGGGAGAATAGATATATTTATTTTCATGAGGGAGCTGGCAAACCCCAGATCAATCAGTGGTATTTATTGAATGTCTACTATGTGAGACTACTGTGCTAAGTGCTTGGAAGAGTACGGTTAAACAAAAAACACAGTCCAGGCTCTCAAGGAGTTGACAATCCAATAAATTTGTTCTATGGCTCTGGGTGGAAAGACAACTCCCTTGAAATACTTAGGAAACTTAGTGCACTGATGCTTCCAGCAATTTCTCCTTATATACATTGCAGCTGTTATCCGTCGTCTGAAATTTCTAAATTAATGGGCAGACTAAACAATTTATTGAATATTAGAATTAAAAGAACAAACTCTTAGATGACCATAAAATGCTATTTTTAAAATGGGGTCAATTCCAATTGAACGCATTTTCTCTAACATCAGCACCAGGTCTTGAAAGTTGAGTTGACCTGGGTAATATTAACAGGTGAACAAGTTTGACAAGCACTGGGACAGTTGGGATACTGCTTTTTTCTCAGAACTCATGAGGAGATGTAATGGGTGGCATAATTTCTACAAATCGGTGCTGTGAAAATTATTTTCTGACTTTTTTGAACATTTTGGTGATCAAAATAGTGGATGAAAGAATTAATTCTTGGAGCGTCCCCAATATAATTGGATATCTTGCCTCCTGCTGGGAAGTAGTATGTCATAGTGGATAGAGCATGGACCTGGGAGGCAGAGGGACCTGGGTTCTAATCTTGGCTCCACCACATGTCTGCTCTGTGGCCTTGGGCAAGTCACTTAGTTTATCTCTCCCTCAGTTGCATCATTTGTAAAATGGGGATTAAGAGTGTGAGCCCCATTAGGGCAGGGACTGTGTCCAACTTGATTAACTCGTATCTACCCCAATGCTTAGAACAGTGCTTGGCACATTGTAAGTGCTTAACAAATACTACTACTACTATTATTGTTATTACATCTCAAACCAAATAATAACAGCATTATTATTTGCAAGATTGATGTTTTATTGTTATTTATGTTTAGGGGGTTTCCCCATCTCCAGTTCCCAAAAACTTAATGCATATCTATGCTAACTTAAATTGTACCCTAGGGTTTATTGCCTCTCCTTCCTCTCTTCTTTCCTTCCCTCCTTCCCCTCTTCTTTCTCCCTCCCCCCACCTTCCCCAAGTTGTGAAGAATAGAAGGCTCAACCTATCTCATTGTCTTTTCCCAGTTTTATATGGGAAAAGTTCTAATCTTTGGGGAGCCTTACCCCTCCTCCCCCAACTATCTATGGTGTTGTACAAATTAGATCTTGGTTCTGGCTTGTAAACTAGAAGGCATTGTGCCCAGATTGCTCTTTTCAAATCAGATAATTAGTAGTCTAGTCAGCTCTCAAAAAACTATTAATGTCTTAGACCCATAAACACCTCTTATCTCCCCCTTTCCTCTTGGAAAAAAGTGTATCTGTTCCCCTTGTCTGGTCAGGGCTGGAATTAAAAAATCTAGAAATTCAACTTTGATTATTTAGAAGTTGAATTTCTATATAGGCAGAGTATAATGAGAATTGAAATCTAAGCCCATCTAGCATAAGAAGGGACATAATCTGAGAGGTCTTTCCATAAAGCATTCCAAAATTAAAGATGCTTTCAGTACGTTTCTGGTGGGTTTTACTGAGACACTTAAATTGGCACAGGAATATTGTAAGGATAAATGAAAAAATTTGTTTCTGTAACTACATGCAGAAAGGTAGTGATTGACATAGACACTAAGAAATCAGTGGGTTTGTTTAGAGGTTGTCTGGCTTTTCCACGTTACATCCCAAGCCCCACTCCCCTCCCAGGCATCCAAGCTGACCTGCTCCCTGCCAGGGCAAAGTCGATGTATCTGGATACCAGAAAACTAAATTGCTGGATGCGATAAACTCCTCTGAGCTAGGAAGCTCAGTATCAATATCGACATATTAAGTGCCTGCTATTTGTGGAATGGTAAATTTGCAATTTGGGCTCATATAAAAGAAGTAAAACACTTCTGTCCTCAGAAAGCTTAATGGAGATGGGAGGCCCAGATTGAGGAAAATTCCCCAGTTGAATAAGTTGAATAGATAAATTTGAATTGGGGGTGGGGGCCGCTTTTTATTTTTCCAAATTGTTTTAGCATTGATTATCTCATTTTATCCCCATGCCCTGAGAGAACAAAAATCATTTTCCCCATTTTATAGGTGAGTCCCAAAGAGCTTAATGATTTGCTCCAGATCACACGAAGGGCCAAATGCGGATCTGGGGCTAGAACCCAGATCACCTGACTTTGTAGATGTGTGATTTCTTCAGGAGAACACACTTCCTAGCTATGTGTCTATCATGTACTTAGTATGGTGCCCTGTCTACAGTGTGCTCAGTATGTATATGTTGGCTTATGATTACTGTCCCTAGAAACCATGATGATGATGGGATATGCATAATCATCATTGTATTTGAGTGCTTACTATGTGCCTAGCACTATAGTAAGCGCTTGGGAGAGTTCATTACAACAGAGTTGGTAGACATTTTCCCTGACCACAAGGAGCTTATCATCTGGAAAGACTGACATGAATATAAATAGTGATTACGTACACGTTCTCAATCATTACCTTTGTGCAGCACTGCAGCTTGAGTTCCTGCCTCTACCAGGCACTCTTATTGATGGGGTGGGCAGTCCTTTGGCTTCAACTACCATTTCTGTGCAAATGATTCCCAAAATTATCTTCAGCCTGACCCCTCTCCTTGTTTGTAGTCTTGCATTTCCTCCTGCCTTCAGGACATCTTTACTGGGATATCCTGCTGACAACTCAAACTTAACATGACCAAAACAAAACTCATCTTCCCATCTTGTCTTTCCCATCACTGTAGACATCACCACTTTCCTCCCTGTCTCACAAGCCTTGACATTATCCTCAGCTCATTTCTCATTCAACCCGCAAATTCAAAGTCACCAAACCCTCTCGGTTCTACCTTAACACCGCTAAAACCCACCCTTTTCTGTCCTTCCAAACTGCTACTGTGCTGATCCAGGCATTTACACCCCACCTTGACTACTGCATCAACCTACTTTCCAGCCCACCTGCTTTATATACCTCCCCATCCAGTCCATTCTTCACTCTGCTGCCTGGATCATTTTTCTAAAAAGAAATGTTCAATCCACATCTCCCCCTCTCCTCAAGAACCCCCAGTGGTTGTTCATCCACCTCCACATTAGACAGAAACTCCTTTAAATCACTCTTATCAGCTTTCCCCTTCCTACCATACCTCTCTGATATACTGCAACCCAGCCCACACAATCAGTACCTCTTAGCAACTTTCTCACTGTACCTCTGATCTTGTCTATCTCACTGCCATCCCCTTGCCCACATGTTCCCTTCCCCTTCATATGGGACAGACTACCATTGTTCCCATCTTCAGGGGCTTATTTTTTTCCCAGTAGTATTTATTGAGTGCTTACTGTGTGCAGAGCACTGTGCTAAGCACTTGGGAGAGTACAGTACTTTAGAGTTAGTAGACAAATTCTCATATACCCTCCAAGAGACTTTACGTGATTAAGTCCTCATTTCCCCTATTCCTTCTCCCTTCTGCATTGCCAATGCTCTTGGAAACATACCTGTTAGACACCTGATATTTACCCCACCCTTAACCCCATAGCATATATGAACGTATCTGTAATTTATATTAATGTCTGTCTCCTTTTCTAAACGGTCACCTCCTGGTGGGCAGGGAATGTGCATACCGGTTCTGTTGTATTGTACTCTCCCAAGCACATAAGTACAGTGCTGTGCACACAGTAAGTGCTCAATAAATACCACTGACTGAAAAATGAGCTGAGTAATGTTATTCATCCAAATTGACGGTAGCTAAATTCTGTTTCCTAGTGGAGAAGGAAAAAAAAATGAGATTCCCATAGCGATACGCCTCCCAATTAGAGGAAAGTGGGGAAACTAAGAGAGGGACAGATCCTGAACCCATGAGTCTAGAGTGGATTTGGGAATAGAGACGGGTGTGTTTGCTTCACCGATCTGTTTGTGATCCGTTGCTCCTTACAGTCTTTTGAAAAAATGGTACTTCTAACCAGTCTTCTTTTAAAGAAAGGTTGGTTTGGGGGCTGTGCCTGAGGGATAGAAGTTAAAGGTTGCCTAACATTCATGTTAGGACTCTAAAACCAGGGCCTGGCTTCTCTCTTAAAATAAATCTCCCCTTCCTCCATATCTGTCTTGCTAGTTCAAATGTTTGCTCTCCTGCTGTGACTGTTAACCTTTACTTAGCACCTACCCTGTCTTTTCATCTTCCCAGTTCAGGGTAGGTTATACATTAGACTAAGCGGGAGGTAGCCCCAGCCCAACCTTTGCACTTAGGATATTGGGGGTGACCTTTGGTCTGGACTCCCATTGCGCCACGGTAACTCTGGACCGCTGTAATCTGGATTACGTTTCTACCCCCAGGAATAGCGGTGACTAGACTACTCCCCTCTTTTGGTGCCTCCTAGGAAAAAGACCTTTTTGTCCTATCCCCAGGGATACAGTCAGTGAGAGTATTTTGGCAAAATATTATGACTTTCTTGAATGAGAAGGGCTAGAAATAGAGAATGATATGTTTTAGCATGGTGTCTTGGAAAGGGTATAGGCTTGGGAGTCAAAGGGCTGGAGCTTTAATATGGACTCTGCCACTTGCCTGCTGGGTGACCTTGGGCAAGTCAATTTATCTGTGCCTAAATTTCCCCATCTGTAAAATGGGGATTAAATAAATACCTGTCCTCCCTCCTACTTAGAGTGTGAGCCCCATGTGGGATTGGGAGTATGTTTGACCTGATTATCTTGTATCTACCTCAGTGCTTAATAGATAGCTTGGCACATAGTAGTAAATGCTTATTAACAAGTACCATTATTTCTATTATTTGAAAGAATAGGGTGAAGTATCTGATATTTCTGTATTTTGGAATGACTGATGACAGGGGAGCTCTTTCAGGGATTTGCTATCTGGAAAATATATTCTACCTTCAAATTTTCAATAGTTCATTGGACTAGTACAGTGCTCTGCACACAGTAAGCGTTCAATAAATACGATTGAATGAATGACTAGTGGATTGCAATAAGGACCCTCTTTTTAAAAATATTTCCAACTGCTTAAACAAGATTTCCAAGGGACTAGCCCTTAGAATAGCAATTACTGAATCCCGATCCCATCATCACTAGCTTTCATGAAATAGGTAGTCTTGTTTTGGGTTATTTTACTTATGGAATTGACTCTCAATGGACAATACTTAATTGGCTAAAAATGCAGTCGATTGACTGACTGAATCAGGCATGAAGAATTTCAACTGCTGCACAAAGGAAGCCATTGAACATCTTTGGCTCATGTGTAAAATTACTTCTGGAATTCTACTGAACAGGGGTATTGAGTGCTTCCTAAAATAGAAAATGTCTTGTTTCGTATATAAACTTTAATTTTTGGTTATCAAGGTGCAGCAAATGAAAGTTCAGTTTACCAATCAAAAATAAATTCCGTTGTTCCTAACTCACTTCTCTTGTCTGAGAATGTTGTGTTAATGATGCTCTGCACACAGTAAGCGCTCAATAAATACGACTGAATGAATGGCTTATTTTAGCTTAGTTGGTTTCAGTCACTGGTATTTAGTGAGCATTTACTTTGTGCTGGGCAGTGAACTAAGCCTTAGCAGAATACAATAGAGTAAATTGGCATGATCCCTCCCCTCTAGGAATTTATAATCTAGCAAAGGAGACACATTAAAATAACTGATAATAGGGGAAAGTCTGTTTGATGTCTTACCTCAGTACTTCCATTCTTCTTGTCAGTCTTGACCCCACCTCAACTCTCATTCCTGGCCTCCTCCTAACTCCTCGCTAACAATAACGAATGGCTGGATAAACCTTGGCTGAATCTCGGTTTATTAGAATACTTCAAATTGAGTCTTTTTGGTATGCAGAGTGAGTCTGCCTTCTTTCCCCAAGTTTTCCAATTGATCATAGCTGATCATCATAGTATAGCTGGCCTTCTAGCATCTTGTTAAAGTGAAAATCATCTGACAAGCATTAATAATAATGTTGGTATTTGTTAAGCGCTTACTATGTGCAGAGCGCTAGGATATATACAGGGTAATCAGGTTGTCCCACGTGAGGCTCACAGTCTTAATCCCCATTTTACAGATGAGGTCACTGAGGCACAGAGAAGTTAAGTGACTTGTCCACAGTCACACAGCTGACAAGTGGCAGAGCTGGGATTCAAACCCATGATCTCCAGCTCCCAACCCCGTGCTCTTTCCACTGAGCCACGCTGCTTCCCATTAATCAATCTGTAGTATTTATTGTGAACTTACCTTGAGCAGGGCACTGTATAGGCACATGTCATGATGTAGCTGACACATTCCCTGCCCACAACAAATTTACAGTCTAGCGGATGAGTTTACAGTCTTCAGGGGATGATTGATGGTTTTGGGTCTTTCTGTGTATGGGCAAAAGTGCTGGCTGAATATCAAACTGAAAAAAACACTCTCACAATAAGCTTTGCTGTGTGATATTTTTGACTTGGAAGTGGTAGCTTTGCTTTGGAGTCTTCCTTCTACATTTCATTACCAGATTGAGATATACCCAGGCAGTTCTCCTCTGATAATGCTTCTTTCTGGATTATTTCCTGGTTTACTTTCTTAGAACCTGGTAATGGTATTTATTGACCACTTTCTGTGTGCAGAATGCTGTCCTAAGTGCTTGGGAGGGTACAGTGCAACAGAGTTCTCTGCCCACAATGTTAATTCACACTAACATCCCAGAAAGTGGCTTTAGTGATGTGTGATGGCCAAAAACTGATAGATATACATCTGTTATTGGACTAGTTATATGTATTTATGGTATTTAAGTGCTTACTATGTGTCCAATACTTTTCTAAGGACTGGGGTAGGTACAAGTTAATTAGGTCAGACACAGTCCCTGCCCCACACGAGGCTCACATTTTAAATAGGAAGGAGAACTGGTATTTAATCCCATTTTACAGTTGAGGAAACTGAGAAACAGAGAAATTAAGCGACTTGCCCAAGGTCATACAGAAGGCGTTTGGGGTGGCCCGGATTAAAACCCAGGTCCTCTGTCTCTGAGGCTTGTGCTGTTTCCACTAGGCAGCACTGCTTCTCTATTCCTAAACTTAGTTTTAAATCCTGCTAGAACATCAAGTGTTTGAAAAAACATTCAGAGTACCCCCAATGGATTCTAGTATCTTTAAAATGTAACACTTCTTTCTGTTAAATTTTTACTAAAAATGAAAGCTTAGCACTTGGGTAAATGTTTACTTGTCATCACCTGTATCAAATTTTTTTTCAATTACCTATTGAATATATGGCAATTTGCTAGCAAATTACTTCTACAGAAAATAACTTCCTTGGGAGATCTAATGCTTTGTTGCAACATTGACAGATTTGAAAAGTTACCATCCCTTTCATTCTGTTGTCAAATTATTAGTGTTGTATGTATTCCCCTGGGGTGTTGCAGTTACAGCCAATTAAGGAATTGTATAATTACACTGTATGGCTTTGTAACACATTCCAATTAGCACTTGAACACTGGAATTCTACTCACATAGTTAGGGTTCCTCACTTTCCAGTTTATGGTTTCTCCCTAAAGATAGTTTTGCTAACTTGGTGCCACCCTTATTCAGATTCTCTTAAATTCAGATTCACGTAAATGTGCTTATTTACGATCCTGGGCTAAAAGGTATGGAATAGCATAATCTTGTATTCTGTGAATTAGGTAAGTAAACCACAACAAGTTTTGCTAAACCTAGGAAAATGCACCTAATTGATTTTAATCGTTCCGGTGTTATTTTACCCAGTATTTTCCCCACATAATTTTAATTAGTAGTAGATTTTGTATTCTAGATCCAAGAAGCAACTAGTTTTTCTTTCTGCTTTTGTTTAGGCTCTCTTATAAGCGGGTGAGCTTGCTGTGAAATCTCATTATTCGGTTGATGAAATTGCCACTAGGAAAGTTGTTTGGAATGTCTCATTGAATATTACGAAGTCTTCATAGGATTGTTGAGGGAGAGAATCCTATTTAAGACTATAAATCCACTTTTGTATGTTAATTTCTGTGCTACATCATGTTTTATTGAATATTTTAATTTTGATGGGCCACCACGCCATGGATGCATGTTTTTTTTTTTATTTCCCTCTCCAGTTGTTCTTGGTGTGGAGGTTTATTACAGGGCAAGAAGTGGGAAATCAGGGGAGGAACCCTCCAATTTACCCACTGTTTTTCTTTATCCCATTAAAGGAAAGGAGAGTTGTGAGGTTTAGTAGATAAAGTGTGTAATGGGATGAAAAATAGGAGGTCCTGCTGCTGATTAGGTAGCTGGGAGTACTGCCTTAACCACTAGGCCTCAATTTCCTTGAATTTCCACTCCAATTTCATAGAAGTGACTTGGGGATGAATGGCATTGGTTGAATTCCTTAGGCCTCCTCTGGAAAGAGGCTTCTAAACCTAGCCTTCAAACAAAAATCATTGTTTTGTGAGACTAGAAGACTTAAGTAAAACAGTGTAGTGGTATTTACTGAGCATTTAACTGTGTGCAGAGCACTGTACTAAGATTTACAGGAGAGCCCGGGCTTGGGAGTCAGTTCATGAGTTCGAATCCCGCCTCCGCCACTTGCCAGCTGTGTGACTTTGGGCAAGCCACTTAACTTCTCTTTGCCTCAGTTACCTCATCTGTAAAATGGGGATTAAAACTGTGAGCCCCACGTGGGACAACCTCATCACCTTGTATCCCCCAGTGCTTAGAACAGTGCTTTGCACATAGTAAGCGCTTAACAAATACCACCATTTTTTTGTGTGTGTGTGTGCTAACCTGATACATTCTGTCCAAAATGGATGGATTTAAAAGGGGTGAAAGATTAAAGTTTCTATTCTTTCCGAGTAAATCAGTTTAGAGAGGGTTTTTTGGAGGTAAATATGGTTATAAATTTAATCTGTAAAGGGTGTTGGTTGAAGCTTTTGTTGCTGTAAACATGGTGAGAAGTGTTTTATTCTTTAATTTTTGCCCAGATGATTACTTTGGAAAATTGCAAAAAAATGTAGATCGTCTCCTCATAAAATGCACATTGGGTAAACTTTGTGTAAATTAGGAGTCACCTAGCTATAATTTCAAAGTGGATCCTCACTTTTCCTTTCAGAATGTAATCACGTCCTTGTGCAACCAGAAAATAGCTAAATTAGCAACAATATTAATAGAAAGGTAAGTGTGTACTGCAGGGTTTATGGACAGCGTCATCATTTAAAAAAATTTAAAAAGTGCACTCCCGCACTAGGAAGAAAGGGGAGTAGGGTAGAATGTGGAATGGCAGTGGGATAGGGTTACTATTGGGCTTCGACCGATAGTAACCTTTGGACCAGCTTTCAAAATGCGCTCCACTTGTTTCTGCTGATCCCCTCTCGTGGTCAAATGAGATTCTGCACATTAAAAATAAAACCGGGCATTCAGTCGATGATATTTATTGAGCGCCGTGTACCGAGCACCGGTACTAAGTGCCCGGGAGAGGACAATACAACATACTAAGGGCCTGGGAGAGGCCAATACGACAAAGTTGGCAGACCTGTTCCCTGCCCACGACGAGCTGGCCTTCCAGTGTAGTTTGATAACTCTAGGCCTGCAGTTGTGTGCTCCCAGACCTACTTAAGGAGTCTAAATGAATAGGAATTCCCCATGAAGCTACATTATCTAATGTATAGGAATTCCCCCTTGAAAGTATGTTCCGGAAGAAATGGGAAAATAGTGGAACTACAGTATTGAGTGACCACCCAAAGAAATATCCAGCTGAAGTAGGTGCATCCTCTTCCTCCAGGTCTCCTTCTCCTTGCTGTCTTCTTATAATTCTCCTTGTTAGTCTCCATATCTCGCCTGCTATTCTTCTTCCTTTCCCATGTTCCGCCCCTCGACCACCATTCTCTTGCTTTCTAGGTTTCTCGCCTGTCTGCCTGCCTTCTCTCACTCTCTCCCTGACTATAAGGGGATGGCTGGAAAGGGAAGGTTGCCCCATCAAATAGCAAGTTTTGTTGGGGCCCCTGCCCCAGGTTTCTGCCAGCATCACCCCCGACTTATATTCATTCTCCCATATTGCCACTCAAGAAAATACAGGTTTCTCCTGCCGAGGGTCAGAAGTTCCTTGAAAATGCACAGATCTTTCCTCTTGACCCCTTTCTCATGCCCCCAGCCCTGCTCCTGCTTATAGGAAGGGGCTGTGGAGGTTGAGAGGAGGAGGAGAGGGAGTGTACCCCCACCAAGCTACAGTTCACTTCTGTCAGAAGCTAAACTAAAAGCCAAGTGCTGTGCCTCAGACCGGTTAGGTTTGTGTGTGTGTCTGAGCAGGGGATTTACTAATGAAGGGAATCCAAATACACAGAGCAGAAAAGCACTTTGCAGAATTCAGAACGTTGGCTCCATCTAGTGTCTATTTTACAGTTGTCTTTCGGTATCATCCTGGGAGTTATCCAGGTTTGGCTCTTGCTGTCCTTAGAGATGTGCCCTTAAACACTACAGTTCTAGTATTTTTAGGGGCCTAACTTGGTCACCTATTAAGCCAGTGGTCTTGGCCCCGAATTCTAATGTCAATCCATCAGTGGTATTGAGCACTTACCATGTTAAGAGCACTGTACTAAGCACATGGGAGAGTACAGTGTAATAGAGTTAGTCGACCTGTTCCCTGACCATGAGGAATTTACTGTCTAGACAGGATTACAGTTCAGAAGAACTAAAGGGCTATCTGCTAACGGGCTAAAAATCAGCCTATCAAAGTGGAAAACTTATAACATTTTACTTTCTTGCCCTTTTCCCCACCCCGACTTCTTCCCATCCTGTTAAGGTTGCTTTGACCCTTTCTTAACGTCAATCTAAAAGTACTAATATTATTTTCATACTTTGTTTCTGACTCCTTTCCTCCTCAGTAGCCTCAAATCAATTAGAAATTTTTACCAGTTCTTGTTTTGTGTGTCTTTTAGATTCCCACTTTATTTTTATTTTAGCAATCATCTTGTTAAAAATCATCTCAGCCTCATTCTGAAAACCAGTTCATAGTGATCTTTCTTTCGATCAAGAGATTATTAAAGAAGTGGCACTGATTGTTCTTTGACTCCAGATTGTACAACTAAATAGTATGTCAATTCATTTCAGTTTCTACCACATGAGCAGTTGACTGACAGACATTTGCCTAGTCCTAATGAGTGGAGTGAAACAAGAAATGCCCTCTAATGCATTTCTAGCCTATCCCCTTGCTCATGTCCTCTTGCCATATTTAGATCCCAATTTGCAGACAATTACCCTAGACTGCAGTCCTCCCTGGAAGGAGGCTCTGGGCCACTTCCAAGTTGGGTGGCCTCTTTGCCCCTTCTCTGAGGGAAGGCTGCCAGGGGCTAGCTGAACCTAACTGGATTTGGCTTTTTGCTGACCCAACCCAGCCCCTTATGTTTGATCTGGGGTATCCTCATTTAGAAAAAGGCAGCCTGTGTTAGTCATGGGCAGGGAACACATCAGCCAACTCTGTTGTATCAATCATATTTTTTGAGCATTTACTGTGCAGAGCCCTGTACTCAGTGCGTGGGAGAGTATAGTATAACAGAGTTGGTTGACATGTTCCCTGCCTACAGTGAGCTTACAGTCTCCCAAGTGCTTAGTATCTTGCTCTGCACACAATAAGCGCTCAGTTAAATGACTGGTGAATTGCATTGGTATTGTCCTCAAGCACCAGTGAAATCAGGGAAATAAGGGCAGTTAGCTAGTCACTTGGGCACTTGTGTCTTGGGGTTGGAAAGGGGAGGTAAAGAAGGACTTTCCTAAGCCCAAATAGAGCTCTATCCTACAAGGAGAATATTTTTCCCCACCACTATTACTGTGCATAGGATAGAACATTTTCTTTTGATAACTTTTTTTTAGCATTGGTCCTGATAGATTTGTTTTTCTCTCTTCCTTCCCCACCGACTTGCTTCAAAAGCAGAGCAAAATATGGAAACTCTGCAGCTCTTTCCTCTTGTTTTATCTCAGGAATGGCTATGACAAATTGTAATGAAGTCATTCCATAAACCTCTGTGTTTGGTAATTATAACCTGAAGCCTTTTCATGCTAGGATTAAACCCATAATTATCTTGTTTTCCTAGCTTATTTCACCTGCATGCTCTCTTGGCTCCAAGCAAGTATTTATCTGTTCATGTTTGTTGTATCTGGTTTTAGTCTACTGTAGAGTTAAACACGAGTGTAATTCCCCAATAAAATGTGAGTTTTTCTCAAGGGCTGGGTCGGTGTCTTAATACCTCTGTAAATTCACTAAGCTTCAGGGAGTGTAATTCCCCAACAGAATATGAGTTTTTCTCAAGAGCTGGGGTCCTATCTTAATAATAGTGCTGTAAATTCACTAATCTTCAGGACTCTGCCCACAGTATATGTATAATAAATACCACCGCTGTTGATGGGGGTGATATTAAAGAAGGCTTGAGACATCTCTAAGAGTAATAATAATAATGTTGGTATTTGTTAAGCGCTTACTATGTGCAGAGCACTGTTCAAGCGCTGGGGTAGACACAGGGTAATCAGATTGTCCCACATGAGGCTCACAGTCTTAATCCCCATTTTACAGATGAGGGAACTGAGGCACAGAGAAGTTAAGTGACTTGCCCACAGTCACACAGCTGACAAGTGGCAGAGTCGGGATTCGAACCCATGACCTCTGACTCCCAAACCTGTGCTCTTTCCACTGAGCCACGCAGTATCCTGCTCATTTGAGATCTAGCCAAAGTTTGGTAGAAGGACACATTTTTCAAAGACAGCACACTTACCAGGTGAAAATGAGATCTTTTTGGAGCCTATTTTAAGTAAGGTACTCTCTTTAAGTATAGGACCACAATCCAACAAAGAAATGCGGTATTAGGCTGCTGAATGAAACATCACATTTAATGTTTGGGTTTTTTTTTTTACAGGAGGAAGCTTCTTTGATGATGGGAACCAGTTAAATACAGCACCTATTGTGAATGAATAACATTGTTTTAGAAAAGAAACATAATCCCCTTAGTAATTACCTTAGGAATTGTAACTTGAAATTTGAATCACCTACTAACTTGAAACTATATGGGCACTCTTCTAACTTTAGTAAACTTTTAATTTAGTTGTCCTTACCGGGTGATGAGGTTTGTCAGGGGTGCTTTGCTGCGGAAGCTATGGAGGCTGTCCTAGTTGATCCTCCTATGGAGTGCATGTAGAAATTAATCAGGGTAATCAGAGTGAACTAATGGACTGGACTTTAATTTCAAACGTCCCGTATTGGTGGGGAAGTGAAAGCAGTGCTGATTTCTCCCCAAAAGCCCTTTCACCGAGAAAAATGATCTGGCATCGTGTAAAGTGCTTAGCACTACAGCTAACACAAACTACAGCTAACGGTTAAGTATCAGTCATCGTTTAGATTCAGTCATTGAATGTTAGGTCATTGAAAAGCCAAGAGCCCTTGATCCCTAGGCATAGTGAGCTTCTTTAGTGACATGTCAACTTTCTTTGTTTGAAAATGCCAACCTTTATCAACAGTGTCAAAAAATGAACTTATGGTTCCACACTGACAGCTCAGACTAGTAAAAATAAAGTAAAGTTGGAGTGTGTGCACTTCTGGGGGGACCCCTTGCAACTTTGGTTCTCTTTCCTTCTCTTCGAAGCAGTCGTTTGGAGTTATTACATACCATGTGATTTGTAAAAATGACTTAACTGATCTAATCCCAGTTACTGTTTGGAAAAGAAAATAACTTGTTTAATTTCATAAAAATGGTTTCCTTTGGAGGTCTTCTTTTTAAGGAACTCATCACATTCTTCGTTTTGCTTTTTAGACCGAATCTGGGTATGGCTCTGAGTCGAGCTTACGCCGCCATGGTTCGATGGTGTCACTTGTGTCTGGAGCGAGTGGCTATTCAGCCACCTCAACCTCATCCTTCAAGGTGAGTCAGTACCGACTCATAACCCTCCTAACTGCCTAAAAATGTTATCTTCCCTCCCCATTGTCATCTAGTGCTTTGCTCCCTTGTTTCCTTTGAACTAGTGCTTATTGCTGCCCCTTCTGAAGGTAGGAGTAGAAAAATACTGATAATGGAATTAAATGAGATTCTGAAACCTTTACCCTAAATTGTTGTAATGTGTTGTAAATTAATGTATTTCCTTTGCCTGGGCTACTATAACAAGATTGCTTTGCTTGGCTATACTGAAATTAATAATCTGGGTTTGTTTATTTTCTCCATTTGTTTTTCAGAAAGGCCATAGTTTGCGGGAAAAATTGGCTGAAATGGAAACCTTTCGAGACATTTTGTGTCGCCAGGTGGATACTTTGCAGAAGTACTTTGACGCCTGTGCAGATGCAGTCTCCAAGGATGAACTTCAGAGGGATAAAGGTTAATTAAGCAATTAACTCCCCAAACCAAATTTCCCTTTCTTAGAGGCAGTAGTATAAGTTCTTCTCCTCCCTAAACAGATATAAAAGTGATTTGTCTAGGTACCGCACGATATCAGCAACTTTGGCTCTTTTTGCCTCTTGCTCTTGTCTGTACAGTTCTGGGTGTTATTAATTAGGTCTTTCAACTTATTTTTCTGCTCAATTTATAAACAATTACCAAACATTTCAAAGTTTCATAAATATACATATAAAATATATAGTATGTATGTACATAGACACACACATCAAGTTTTCAGAAAACTTTTTTTAAAGGGGCCTCAGTTAAACACACTTGTCTATTCATTTCTTTGTCTAGTGGTGGAAGATGATGAGGATGGTTTCCCGACAACACGGTCTGATGGAGACTTCTTGCACAATACTAATGGCACTAAGGAAAAGCGTAAGTAAAGTCAATGCCAAGTTTGGGATTTTCGCTAGTAGAGTTTTTTGGATAGAATACACAGCTCACAAAGTCAACAGCGTGTCTACATTAAATGATATTATTCAGAAAAAGAATTGAGACATGAATATTAGGAAGAGAAGCAGCATGGCTTAGTGGATAGAGCATGTCCCTGGGAGTCAGAAGGACCTGTGTTCTAATCCTGACTCTACCACTTGTCTGCTCTTTGACCTTAGGCAAGTCACTTCACTTCCTTATGCCTCAGTTACCGTATCTGTAAAATGGGGATTACAAATGTGAGCCCCATGTGGGATATGGACTGTGTCCAACCCGCCCACTCACCGACTCGGTCACACCCTCGATCTCGTCATCTCCTACCGCTGCACTATCTCCTCCCTCACCAACTCTGAAATCCCTCTCTCTGACCATAACCTTCTCACCTGCCTCATCTCTCACACTCCCTCCCCCTGTAAATCTTCGCTACTGCCCCACAGAGACCTCCGCTCTCTCGATCCCATCCGTCTTTCCAATAGCATCTCTCCTCACCTCGCCGCCCTGTCCTCTCTTCCCACTCTCGACGATCAGGTCTCCGCTCTCAACTCCACCCTCTCTACTCATCTCGACTCTCTCGCCCCTCTTTCCCTCCGCCACTCTCGCTCCACTAACCCACAGCCCTGGATCACCTCCGTCCGCCTCCTACACTCCTATGCTCGAGCTGCTGAGCGCTGCTGGCGAAAGTCCAAGCACCAAGCCGACCTCACACACTTCAAATTTATCCTTTCCTGCCTTAACTCTGCCCTCTCCTCCGCCAGGCAAAGCTTCTTCTCCTCCCTCATCGACACCCATGCCCGTCACCCCCGCCGATTGTTCCGGACCTTTAACTCTCTCCTTAGGCCCCCTGTTCCTCCCCCTCCCCCATCTCTCACCCCCAATGATCTGGCCACCTATTTCCTCACGAAAATCAACACGATCAGGTCTGAACTCCCCAAAGTCACCCCTCCGCCTCTCCCCTCCCCCCCACCGACCCCCTCCCCTACTTTCCCATCCTTCCCTGCAGTATCCTCAGAGGAGATCTCCTCCCTCCTCGCAAGTGCCACCCCCTCCACCTGCGCCTCGGACCCCATTCCCTCTCACCTTCTTAAAACCGTCGCCCCTGCCCTCCTACCTTCCTTAACTTCTATTTTTAACCACTCAATCTCCAAGGGCTCCTTCCCCTCTGCCTTCAAACATGCCCACGTCTCCCCCATCCTAAAAAACCCGCTCTTGACCCCACTTCCCCCTCCAGTTATCGTCCTATCTCCCTACTACCCTTCCTTTCCAAAATCCTAGAACGAGTCGTCTACAATCGATGCCTAGAATTCCTTAACTCCCATTCTCTCCTAGACCCCCTCCAATCTGGCTTCCGTCCCCTCCACTCTAGAGAGACTGCTCTCTCTAAGGTCACCCATGACCTCCTTCTTGCCAAATCCAATGGCTCCTACTCCATTCTGATCCTCCTTGACCTCTCTGCTGCCTTTGACACTGTCGACCATCCCCTCCTCCTCCATACCTTATCTCACCTTGGCTTCACGGACTCTGTCCTCTCCTGGTTCTCCTCTTACCTCTCTGGCCGGTCATTCTCGGTCTCCTTCGCTGGAGCCGCTTCCCCCTCCCATCCTTTAACTATTGGAGTTCCTCAAGGGTCAGTTCTGGGCCCTCTTCTGTTCTCCATTTACAACTCGCTCCCTCGGTGAACTCATCCGCTCTCACGGCTTTGACTACCATCTCTACGCAGATGACACGCAGATCTACATCTCCGCCCCTGTCCTCTCCCCCTTCCTTCAGGCTCGCATCTCCTCCTGCCTCCGGGACGTCTCCACCTGGATGTCGGCCCGCCACTTAAAACTCAACATGAGCAAGACTGAGCTCCTCATCTTCCCTTCCAAACCCGGTCCTCTCCCAGACTTCTCTATCACCGTGGATGGCACGACCATCCTTCCCGTCTCTCGGGCCCGCGATCTCGGTGTCATCCTTGACTCGTCCCTCTCGTTCACCCCACACATCCTATCCGTTACTGAGACCTGCCGGTTTCACCTCTACAATATCGCCAAGATCTGCCCTTTCCTCTCCACCCAAACGGCTACCTTACTGTTACGGGCTCTCGTTATAGCCCGGCTACTGTGTCAGCCTTCTCTCTGACCTCCCTTCCTCCTCTCTCGCCCCGCTCCGGTCTATTCTTCACTCCGCTGCCCGGCTCATCTTCCTGCAGAAACGATCTGGGCATGTCACTCCCCTTCTTAAACAACTCCAGTGGTTGCCTATCGACCTCCGCTCCAAACAAAAACTCCTCACTCTAGGCTTCAAGGCTCTCCATCACCTTGCCCCTTCCTACCTCTCCTCCCTTCTCTCTTTCTACCGCCCTCCCCGCACGCTCCGCTCCTCTGCCGCCCACCTCCTCGCCGTCCCTCGGTCTCGCCTATCCCGCCGTCGACCCCTGGGTCACGTCCTCCCGCGGTCCTGGAACGCCCTCCCTCCTCACCTCCGCCAAACTGATTCTCTTTCCCTCTTCAAAACCCTACTTAAAAATCACCTCCTCCAAGAGGCGTTCCCAGACTGAGCTCCTCTTCCCCCTCTACTCCCTCTGCCATCCCCCCTTTACCTCTCCGCAGCTAAAGCCTCATTTTCCCCTTTTCCCTCTGCTCCTCCACCTCTCCCTTCCCATCCCCACAGCACTGTACTCGTCCACTCAACTGTATATATTTTCGTTACCCTATTTATTTTGTTAATGAATTGTACATCGCCTTGATTCTATTTAGTTGCCATTGTTTTTTACGAGATGTTCTTCCCCTTGACGCTGTTTATTGCCATTGTTCTTGTCTGTCCGTCTCCCCCAATTAGACTGTAAGCCTGTCAAACGGCAGGGACTGTCTCTATCTGTTGCCGACTTGTTCATCCCAAGCGCTTAGTACAGTGCTCTGCACATAGTAAGCGCTCAATAAATACTATTGAATGAATGAATGAATGAGTTTAGCTTGTATCTACCTTAGCCCTTAGTACAATGCTTGGCACGTGCTAAGCACTCAACAGATACCATAAAAAAACCCCTTCGTTTGTCACTGTGAGCCTGCTTGGATGTAGTGCACTACAGTGTCAGAAGAAACGGCTTATGCGTGAGCACACAGGTGCAAGGTCAGAACGGGTTGAGTTCTGCAGCACAAGTTTTCCTTCAAGTGAGTTTCTGCAAGAACACAAGCCCCACATTATACCAGAATTAGGTGGACTAAGCTTTCAATCTTTCCTTTCCCCACCCTACAGAAAGGAGTGTTTTGATGATAGAACTTTGAGCTCTGTTATATTCTATCCACCCATTCCTCCTTCTACTTTCTGAATCTTTTTGGTTTTTTTTTAAACCGGCTTTGAAAGGTTTCCTCCCCCAGGCTTCCTTGCATAAATTTTTTTCCACTTCAGGGTGTTAGGGATTTTCTGATTGTGTTACATTTTTCATCCAGTGGTCATTATCTAATCTGCTCATCCAGAAGCTCTCTTGACAAACTTGAATAGACCTTTCTTGAGACTGGAAAAAGAAACAAGATTTTAGCTTTATCTTCCATTTTCTTGTGAATGGGCTGAATTTCTCTCCAATTAGCTTCTTTTAATCACTAACTCGAAGATAGATAATGGTGACTAATCCCCCCCACGGTAAAATCTGAAAGGTTGGTATGACAGCTTAATACTATTTTTGTTAGCTGACGTTGATTTCACCCTGATCAAACACTTTTATCATAGTTTTCCTTGTGAGCTATGTTTGTCAAAATGAGGCCCTTCATTCATATTAAAGTGAATATTAGGATATTCTACCCTTATAAAATAGCTTTGTTTTTTGAGGAAAAATAGGACTTACATGTAGTTTTAATTTCATATTGTTTATTTTTTTATCCCCTTTATTTAGAATTGTACATTGTGTGTTTCGAGGTAGAACTCTGCCGAAGTCCAAAAATAGTCCAGTGGACATGCAGAAACTGCACGTGTGGAGGTGGTGGTGGTGGTGATGGTAAAGCAAAAGCTGCATTTTCTCCCTCTCTTACCTTTCTTCTCTTCTCTTCTCCCTCTCCCAACCGTTAGCCCGCACAGTCCAGAAAAACCCTAAGTAAGAGGTGGAGGCCACTCTGATCTGAGGGACCTAAGCAGGTTTCTGGGAGAGTGATATATGTTCTCTTCCCTGTCCTTTTCTCTTAGCCGTTATCCTTTTAAAGACGTGTGTCCCCCCCCCCCCCCCCCAACTTTCTGGCACATTTCCCTATCGCTAAGTTTTGTTTTCAGGTTTCTGAAGAATCTATGATTCTTAGCAAATAACTTTCAACTCAAAAGGTGGAAATTGCTGTGTAGTAATTATCTATAATTGCTCTTTGAAGATAGATTCCTACATAAAGCCATATGCGTCTGTATTTTTGTTCCTATTCAATTCTTCTCATGCATACATTTTTAAAAATTTCCCCTGGGCTTCTCTAAATTCCTCCTGGCACTCTTAGGATGCCAGGAACACAGAGTCCTGGCAACTAGGAAAGAATCAAGAGTCAAGAATATTCTATCTTTCTCCTTGCCCTGACCTCAGCCAAACCACTTTAGAAAGTTGGATTAGAGTGGTAGGACTTCTTTTGACCTTTCTCTAAGCATTTCTTCTTAACATGTAGTTTAGTCATTTGACTTTGATTCTTCACTGTCTTTTAGGTTTAGAGTGGTGAATGGGTTCATCTTCACTCTCTTGAATTTAGGTTGGAAAAATATTTCAAACCCCTCTTCCCTTGCCCATACTTTTCTTTAGTTCTGGTCTCTTTCCAACTGTTCTGCCCTCTGTGGACTCTTTTATTAAGTGCCGTCGAGTCGTTTCCAATTCGTAACGACTCCATGGATATACTTTCTCCAGAACGTCCTGTCCTCTGCCATAATCCACAACTTTTCTAATGGTTGTTCCGTTATCGTTGTTATGGTCTCTATCCATCTAGCTGCTGGCCTGCCTCTTCCATGTTTTCTCTGGACTTTTCCTAGCATTGGTGTCTTCTCCAGAGAAGTAATCCTCCTGTGGACTCTAGACAATAATATATCTCAATGAAAAGAGGGCCAGAATATTTTCTCTCATAATAATAATGCTGATATTTGTTAAGCGCTTACTATGTGCAGAGCACTGTTTTAAGCGCTGGGATAGATACAGAGTAATCAGGTTGTCCCACGTGAGGCTCACAGTTAATCCCCATTTTACAGATGAGGTAACTGAGGCACAGAGAAGTTAAGTGACTTGCCCACAGTCACATAGCTGACAAATCGCAGATCCGGGATTCGAACCCATGACCTCTGACTCCCAAGCCCGGGCTCTTTCCACTGAACCACACTGCTTCTCTAATGCTTGCAAGTGGTTCATTTGCTTTTGGGGAAAATGTTCATCCAGTACAGTGAGATTTGCTTTGAACAGTGTCATTTCAGAGAAGACAGTAGAGTAAAAATGTAAGATCCAAGGTAGGAGGATCTAGAGGTGTGTTTGTGTGGCAGGCAGCTGGAAGGATCAGACTAACTCGATCTAAAATCTCCAAAGAAAACAGGGCTTTTTTTGTGGGGAATATGGAAATTTAAAAAATCTGAATCCAATTTTATATGCAAATCAAGCATCTGGTCCATTCTTTTGAGGGATTTCTGATTGTTTTCCTCAAACGCTGGAGTTTTGTAGCATTCCCAAAGGCCACAAGATCTTTAGATTGTAGCTGTTTGCAGGCTGTTATAAGGCAAATAGCAATTTTTGAAGCCAAACTCCTCCTCTCAAAGAATGTATATACACTTATCCCGGAGAAAATTTGTTAAATAGTTTAAGTAAAATAAAATGAAGTTATAAATCTCTACCAAGTAACAGGTGAAGAACAACGGATCACAAAATATTAAAAGGATCGATCCTCGTCCATTATTCAGTTACAATTTGTTGAAAGTGGGGAGATAACGGATACTGTTCGAGTGACAGAAATGGGATTGAGAGGTCTTTTTAGTTTGAAATGATATGCATGCTTCCTGATCTGGTTTAAGCGACTGATTCATTTTGAGCATTTGTAGCAACTAATTGTCAGGCTGATCATAACATGAAATCAATTTTAACCTGAAATCAATGTAGTTAAATGTTTTGAAGGCTTACGTTTTACTTTGATAACTGACTTTGAATATGTAATATCTTCCTGTTTATTGGATTTGACTATTATCACTACATAAAACATTTTTAAGGTGGCTCTACCACAATTAGGTCCCACTTTAAACTGTCAAAGTGATATTGTTAAAGTATTACCCTCCCACCACCCACATGATTCATAGCACAGAATAATACAGTAGAGCAAGAAGACTTGGGGGAATACAATTCAGTGAGAGGAAGCCAATTTCTCCTTACTGTGCCTAGATGGAGACTAATGAAATGTTGGTCTTCAAATAAAACGTAAAGTTGAACTACTTCTGGTTAGAAAGCTTTTTGGTAGCCGGCAGAAATCTTAGTTTGTGGTGTAGTGCTCTTTTGTGGTGGTCTATCTTTTTTTTTTCCCCCTCTGCATTTGCAAGTGGGGTCTCAGGATTTGAACCATCTGTTTCTCTTTCAGTATTTCCCCATGTGACACCCAAAGGGATCAATGGCATAGACTTTAAGGGAGAAGCGATAACTTTCAAGGCAACTACTGCTGGAATCCTTGCCACGCTTTCTCATTGCATTGAACTCATGATGAAACGTGAGGACAGCTGGCAAAAGCGACTGGATAAGGTATGGTTCTTCTTGGTCATTTTCAAGCAGTCTACTCTTCATTTGGTGTTTACAGCCTTATTGATTTTAAACCATTGAACAGGTGCCGCCTTTTCTGTCAAGCCACCTAGTGAAAAA
The DNA here is from genome assembly GCF_004115215.2 of Ornithorhynchus anatinus. Taxonomy (NCBI): domain Eukaryota; kingdom Metazoa; phylum Chordata; class Mammalia; order Monotremata; family Ornithorhynchidae; genus Ornithorhynchus; species Ornithorhynchus anatinus. The sequence goes on along the minus strand of NC_041728.1, from coordinate 24,312,193 downwards.
GGACATTCCGCTCACAATCCAAAAAAGTTTTTCTTTTCTGTTTTTACCATTCTGGTAAGCCAGAGTCAGGATTTGGGGCTGTTCATTTGTCGGGACAAAATTCAGCATTGGGAAATGCATGCAAAAAAGTCAGTACCTTTCCTAATACCTGCCTGTTTGAGCCAGCTGCATTACCTTGCACCAGATACTGGATTCGGGGCCAAAATCTTCTCCAGGCCCCTGAAAAGCAGCTTGGTCTAGTGGATAGCATATGGGCCTGGGAGTCAGAAGGACCTGGGTTCTAATCTCTGCTCCGCCACTCTGTTGTGTCACCTTAGGCAAGTGACTTCTTCTCTATGCCTCAGTTACCTCTGTAAAATGGGGATTAAGACTGTGAGAGCCCCTTATGAGACAGGGACTGTGTCCAACTCAGTTTCCTTGTATCTACCCCACAGCTTAGTATAGGGGAGATGGGGGACACAGGACCTAAGACTCACCCATCTACTGGGATGGTTAGGAATGGGGGTTTTCTGAAGTCCTTAGAGAGGGGCTGATCTCCCTCTGTCCTCTTCCCAAGTGAGCCCAGGCATGACCAGTCACCACCTGAACACCAAGAGGTTTGGGGCAAATCTTTCTGTCATCAAGGGGTACAGTCAGCTGTCCAATGATCATCCAGAATCCTGTTCAAAAATTCAGACCATAAAAATACAATCCTAAAAGAGTCCAATACAAAAACTGACTGTTTAAAAAATGAGGGCTTATTGGTTGAATATTTCAAAAAGAGCAGGGTGAGGTCACACTCTAGGTGCTTTAGGCACCTTTCCACAGCATTTATTTTGAAATGTCACCTGCTCTTTTGTGCTAGAATGGTGATAAATATGTGCCTCTAAGAATACAGCTTTGTTTTCTATTCTGTAGTATCACCTAGTGAATTGTGTTCAAAGCTAAAACTTGATGTCATTTGCAGCAGGAGTGGTATATTCTGAGCTCCCACTTGGCGCAGCGCACCGACCCCAACACTTGGGTGTAGTGCCAGAACTGCCATTCAAAATTGACATTTTTGATCGTAAACTAAATATCGAATGCGTAGAATTAGACTAAATTGTGTTGCTCTAAGAAATTCAAAGTTCTCTGGTGTCTACTGCAAAGATTTCGCTCTTGATAAATAGGCGGAGGAGCAGAAGTTAAATTGCTGGTCCGTGAACATTAAGGGTTGTTACTGAGGGTGACTGCAACCCCAGCTATTTGTCTCATCTCAGCAGGTGCATTGAGAGGTGATGAATGGTGTTCCCAGCTTTTCTAAATTGGGGAGAAAGGGCATTGGAATTCTTGCAGGATTCTAGGAGTGGATAACCATTGAAATCAGGCTATCACTGTTAGAAACCACACTTTGAAAGTGCAGAAGCCCAGATCCAGGAGGACAAACTCAATAGATTAATCAATGGTATTCATCGAGCACCTAATATGTACAGATCATGGAACTAAACACTTGGGAGAGCACAGTAAAATAGAGTTGGTAGAAAAATGGTCCCTGCCCACATACAGCTTATAGTCTAGAGGTGGGGATGAGCAGTGAAATGAATTTATGGGTATATACATAACTGCTGAGGGTTGGGGGTGAATATCAAGGGGATGCCAGGCGGGGAAGGCGTCGTGGAGGTGATGTACTTTTAGTACAAAGTGGGAAAAGTGGCAGTCTGTCAGATATGAATGGAGTTCCAGGCCAGAGGGAGGATGTGGTCAAAGTGTTGGTGGAAGGTAGTCAAGGCTGAGGGTACCATGAGTAGTTTGGCGTCAGAGGAGCGAGCGCAGTAAGTTGCAGTAGGAATCAGTGAGATAAAGTAGGTGCGGGTGAGCTGATTGAGTGCCTTAAGCCGATGGTAATGAGTTTCTGTTCGAAGGAAAGGTGGAAGTAGGATTAGAATACAGGTCCTATGATTCCCAGGCCCTCCCTCGCTGTTTCCACTAGGCCATGAGCAGGGACATGCCTTTCTATCACATGACTTCCCCTGCACATATTTTCTGTTTCTCCACTTTTGGTACCTTCCTCTTGACTACTTGGAGACACCCACCTCAGGGTGTCTGTCTCAGCTTCAGCTTTTGAAGTATGTATTTAGATCTTGGCTGCAGCTTATTTTGCCCTGTAGTGGGGACACGTCCAGCACTGCCATTTTATGTTCCACTCTCCTACAATAGGAGGCAGCAGCAACAGTGAGAAACAGAACAGTGACAAAGCCACCATTTTTTATTATGAGCCCCTCTGGGGAGGTGATGGTGATGATAATGATGGTATTTGTTAAGCGAGTACTATGTGCCAAGTAGTCTTCTAAGCACTGGGGTAGATGCAGGGTAATCAGGTTGTCCCACATGGGGTTCACAGTCTTAATTCCCATTTGACAGATGAGGTAACTGAGGCACAGAGAAATGAAGTGACTTGCCCAAGGTCACCCAGCTGATAAGTGGCATAGCCGGAATTAGAACCCACAACCTCTGATTACCAAGCCTGGGCTCTTTCCACTAAGCCATGCTGCTTCTCTGAGGGACAGGGACCTTGTCTACTTGCCACTAGTGAGTTCTTTCCCAGGGTTTAGGACGGTTCTCTGCACGCAGCAAACAATAAATACTCTGACTACTATTTAGCTGAACTATAGATTCTTGGCTGTAGCAGTAGTCCAGGCAGGTCAGGGAAAGCCACGAATTTCAGGTCCACACCTAGCATGGCCATTTGGGTTCGATGATTCTGATTAGATCAGAATATTCTTCCCCCAGTCCCATCTTAGCAGAGATCAGGAAACAGTATCCCAGAGACCGTTGAGGTTCCCAAGCAGTTAGAGCAGTCCCCTCCACAATAAAGAGTAGGCTGCCAAAGTTTATTTTAAAAATGCTGAAAATTATCTGTGAAAGAATTACTTAGTATGGTAGCAAAACAGCAGCTACTGTATTTTTCACAGGCAAATGAATAACAGGATGATCCTGGAGGAGGAAGGGTGAGATGACATTTCTTTGGGAACTGACGAGTGGGTTTACAGAGCAGTTGGAGCCAAGAATTATGAAAGAAAAAAAAGCACAAGCTTTATACGAAATGCCTACTTCATTTTACTAACACGATTATTAGGTGAAACAGGGCAGAACATACTGCCATTTCTAAACATTCAAGCCTCAGAAGTTTTAATAAAAGTGATGCCTCAGAATTAAAAAAAAATTTTTTTGAGGTTGGTAGTTTGAGGAATGGACCAATAATAATAATAATATTTAAGCACTTACTATATGCCCAGCACTGTACTAGGCACTGGGGTAGATAAAAAATAATCCGTTCCCACATGGGGCTCAATGTAAATAGGGAGAACAGGTTTGAGTTTTTATTTTGCATATGAGGGAACTGAGGCATGGAGAAGTTAAATAACTTGCCCAAGGTCACACAGCTGGCAAGTGGCACAGCTGGGATAAGAGCCCAGATCCTCTGACTCCCAGACCCGTGCTTTTTCCACTAGGCCACACTGCTCCCTCCGCCCTGGGAGATGTGGTGCAGGATTTGGCAGTAGGCTAAATGTGAGCACTGAACATGAGCAAAGTTTGTGTGTAACAGTAACACAATGGGTCGTTGGGGATTTTGTTGTTTTTCCCCCAGCACATGCTTGCTGGAGGTTCTGCTGGCTCTAGTGCCTATTTAGGTCTGGCCAGGATAAGTCTGCCCCAAACTGTCTCATGGGACTTTCTTTGTCCTTGGTGGAGATGCCTGGCAGTGATGTTGCAGATAAACAGTAGGGAAATAAGCAGTTGCCAGCATCAGAGGGCTCAGCACCTGTGGGAATTGTTTTAATTTCACTTCTGGCCAATGAGTTTCCCCTGGACCTTAAATAGGGTGAGAAATTAGTTATCCGAAAGGGTTAATAAAGTCTTCAGTGAGAGGAATTGTACATATTCTAAATATTCAAATAACTCCCTGATCTATATTAAGAAGGGGGAGGATCTGTGAAATATTGCAGAATAAGAACTGGGGAGACTGGGAGGTTGAGACTGGGAGATTAAGAAAGAGTGGACTCAAACATGACATCCAGGTCTTACACTACAGTGTGACTCCCTATCTAATTAATATAGGCTTTATGGTAACAATTGAATGCCTTTCTAACATAAACATTCAAAGTAGGGTTAATAGGATATGCATAGTTGTTCATTAGCATACAAACAGGCATTCTTCCATCACCCTCCTTATTTACTGTATAGGAGGCTAAGAATAATGGTAATGTTTGACCTTTGCATTAATTCCCATCCATCTCTCCCCGTGCAGGAGGCCTACCTTCTTCTGATGCCTTCCCACATCAACTTGGGAGTTGGACCCCTTTTGTTCCCACAGGACCATCAAGGGATGAAGTTCAGAACAGCATCTTGAAATTTCCTATAATTGACTATAATGGAGAGTTCTTAATTTTAGACTTGCACTCTCGTTGTTTCAAATGTGGCAGAGAATGCACACTCCAGTTGCTACCTAGAGATTAGTCTTTCTTATTACAACCTGTGGAGAAAATACTGCTTTCCTTAGGTATTTTTCTTAATGGAGTTTAAGTGCTTATTATATGCCAGTTACTGTAAGCGCTGGGGTAGATACAAGGTAATCAAGTTAGACACAGTCCACGTCCCACATGGGGCTCACAGTTTTAATCCCCATTTGACAGATAAGTGAGGCACAGAAAAGTGAAATGACTTGCCCAGAGTCATACAGCAGACAAGTGGCAGAGCCAGAATGCTATCCACTAGGCCATGCAGCTTTTCTTTTGCCTAGAAATTGAGAGCAAAATTGAGAGAAGCAACGTGGTATAGAGTGTGGGCCTGGGAGTTAGAAGGACCTGAGTTCTAATCCCGGCTCCCTCAATTGCCTGCTGTGTGACCTTGTGAAAGTCACTTGACTTCTCTGTGCCTCATTTTCCTCATCTGTAAAATGGGTATTAAATGCCAGTTCTCCCTCCTACTTAGACTGGGTGTCCCCTGTAGGACAAGGGCTACAAGCCCCATATGGGACTGGGACTGTGTCCAACACGATTAATTATTTTTTATTTTATTTTTATTTATTTTTGTTTTTTGTTCATTATTTTTTATCTACCCCAGTGCTTATTTCAGTGCTTGGCACATAGTAAGCACTAAACAAATGCCACAATTATTATGTTTTATTTTTGTTAAATGTGGGGGAAACTAGTTAAGCAGTAGAGAGGATTTTGAGGAATTGGTGTAGGAATATGAGTACAATCTCTCAGATTATTATAGGTTGAACCGGAAATGCAGTTGTGATAGAGAAGCAAACTGTGAGTGCAAGTGTTGTTAGTGGGGAGGAGAGCAAGAATTATTAGAAGGGAGAGTGGAACACAGAAAAGCAGTACAATTGGCTCTACTGCACACTATGTCCCTACATAGACTAGTTCTTTCTCTCCCCTTCTGGAAAGTCTTCCCAAGATACAGTGTTTTCAACCCAAAAATATTCAGAATCTGTTCAAAACCATTACGTGACCCAAGTTTCGGGCTTTTAAACTTTCTTCCTTGACCTGTTTGTCCCCTAACATGAGAGCAAGTCCCTGTTGCTGGACTGTGGTAAGCGAACTCCAGGCAAGAACAGTAGCAATTTGACAAACGCAAGAAAAAATACTCTTGATGGAGGGCCTGGCCCCGGGGCTCTGTAAAAATGGTGCTTCTGTGAGAAGCTGTTTAGTAGACTTTATGTAAGAGTGATGTTTTTGCCAAGAAATGGTGCCGGTAGAATGTTGGTTAGAACGGTGCTTTCCGGAATGTGACGAACTACCAAGAGAAAATGTAAGATGTAGCCTTTTTCCTCCGCCTTTTTCTCCCCAACCTTGAGAATAAGCTTCTTGATACCTCAGTCCTGTTTATACTCTCCTCTTTGCCTCTCTTGTGGAGTCATTGGCATAGGAGGGTGCAATTTTTTTTCTATTCCTGCAGAATTGCTGTGGCAGTGTCCCAAGTCATTCTTTGGCCAGAAATTGATGTTTCTGGAAATCTGGTGATGGAAGCAAATGCCTTTCACTTTTCAGTCCAATGATCTACCAAAATCAGCAGAGACCCCAGGGTGTGCTGCCCAAGCTGTTAGCCTTTACCTCCCCATCACTACCAGGATTTGAGCAGTTCCAATACTCTAGGGAGAGACTTGCCCGGGGAAATCAATACTCATTACATTTCTGTCTCCTTGACAGTTCTTTTACTTTATTTTAATTCTGTGATCATTCTCAATTCTTAGTCAAGTTTCATTTTTAACTAACAGCCTGTTGCTTGTTCACCTTCCACTCTGCTCTGCATCATAAAACTGATGTCGATAACCCGCAAATAGCCATGGTCATTATGTGGAGAAGCCTTTGTGTCATAAATATTAACTGCTGCCAGAAGGGAGAGGATTTAATTTGGTATCTTTTGGGTTTTTTCTTGAAAGGTTATCCTTTTATTGGCAGAGTATATGGGAAACATTTTAACGTTGTCTTTTGTTTCAGTACGTTCAGATTTCAGAAATGTTAATAGCTTATATTTTTAGAATAGTATATCAAGGTCACATTGTGACCACAGAGGTAGATTGCTAAATATTAGCACCACTTTGCAGGAAGCAAAACAAGTGAAATGGCTTTCCTGGGAGTGGTCACACCTTATTTCCATGGATTGCCCGACTGGAAATAGGGCCAGAAAAGAATTGAACTGGCCCTTGTAGTGCTTGGCTCTGTGGATCTTGGCTAGGCTGACATGGCAGTTCTGGTCCCACCTAGAAGCCTTTGGGGTCTTGGCGCCCTCCCCACCCCGCGAATACGTCAGGTCTCTTTGGTGGATATAGAGGAGACCGTGGGTTTAAAAAAACAAAAAACAAAACCGCCACTAAACCCTCATAATAATAATTGTGGTATGTAAGCGCTTATTACGTGCCAGGCTCTGTCCTAAGCACGAGGGTGGATACCCAGCAAATGGGGTTGGTCATAGTCCGTGTCCCACATAGGACTCACAGTCTTAATTCCCATTTTACAGATGAGGTAACCGTGGCACAGAGAAGTTAAGGGAAGTGCCCAATGTCACACAGCAGACATGTGGTAGAACTGGGATTAGAACCCAGATCCTCTGACTCCAAAGCCCATGCTCTATCTACTAAACCATACTGCTTCTGTAGTTCAGTCTTGTTAGTCTAGAGCTGACTAGTTTTGCCTAGAGTCCTCTGGGTGGCCTAGGGGAATCTCTTAGATACTCTTCGAGACTGCTGCCGCAATATCTTCTCTCCCAGATTGACACGAACTGGTCCCGACCTAAATTGGGAGACCTGAGTAGAACCGGGCAAGCCCCAGAACAGCAAAGAGAAAATCAGTGATGTACTACCTCTCCTTTTCCATCTCCTTTAATCGGTGGTACTTCCTGAGTGCCTAATGAGTATTATAATGGTAGTGATGATATAGCTTAAGCAAGGCACACATTCCCTTGCGACCCGGCGTTTGGAATGTACTAGAAGTTGAAAAGGCCAAAACTGAGCACAAGAAAGCCCAGTTACAAAGTCTGCACCTCTGACTACTGTGTTCTTAGCCGCAAAGAGTGTGAAACTCTGCTCATCCAGCTACAGTACCCTATTACTCTTATTGCATTTACTATTGCCCTTTTCCATTTATCATGTCTGTTGCCTGCCTTCTCTCCCCCTTTTCATTTTTTGATTATGAACCCCTGGGAGGCCAGGAAAAATGCCTTGTTTCTCACCCCTGTATTTTTTTTCCTCCAGCTGGTAATTCAGTGCTTTGCATATATTAGGCATTTTATATATTTTGTATTACTGGGTACAGGTCTCTTATTAAATGAGTCTGGTGAATCCCAGCCTTTAAATCTATACCAAGTTAGTTATGAGACAACTTGAATTACAAAATTTGAAAATAAGGTGGGCAGACTTTGGAAGAGGCTCTCTTTAAATCATGGTCATGTCTTGGAAGATGCTATTAGATCACACTTCCCAATTTTTCCGTGTAAAAAGTCTGTGCCACTGAGATTGATTCCTGGGTTAGCAACTGATGCTGTCATTCTCTGTTGTGACATCACTTAGAGAATCTTAGAGAAGGCTGCTGGGACTAGAGATGCTTCTGTTTAGAGCCAAAAACATGGTAATTAACAGCATTCAGCAAGAGAAACAGTTAAAAATAGTTAAATTTGATTTTAAACAAGTATGTAACTTAAAGTAGTGTCTAGCTTTTATGGGAAGGCAAGCTTCCTTAAGAAAGTTCTTGTGTTTATTCCAACTGTTGATTAGGATTTTCAGATATTTGAAAGTAAAATACTAATTTTACTGATTCACTTACATGACTGGAGCAATCCCTTTGGGTAGTGTATTCATTAGAGTGTTAACCAATGATGATCTCTTCTCTTTTATTTTTTACTTTTCTCTTTTCCTTTCTAAAGACTCAACTGTAGTGGCATATGTGCTTTTGTAGTTGGGTGATAGTTTTGATTAGAGAATATTTGTTTCACAGTTTTGGTTTACCTTATAAAGATCATATTCAGTCTTCTGTTTCTCTCCCTTCACCGCGGAGTAAAGAAATATTCTTGTGGGTTTCTAGAGTTTTGCTCTGATATTCCCCATGTATCTTTGCATTGAACTTTGGTCAGGAAAATTATCTTTTTCCCATTCCTTACCGTACATTCCTTCTTGGATTTAGAATTAATTTTTTTTAAATTAGTGACTGTTTTTGTATTTGTATTCTGAATCCAGATCTTAAAGGCCCTGAATTTCTTTGTTTTTCTAGTGTTTCAGTAAGGCAAAACAAAGATGCTATTGTCCCTGCAGGCAAACTTCAATCTAGAATTCTTTAATTATAGTATATAGAATATATTTTGAGTTATTTATTTCAATTTTCTCACAAAATCCAAATAACTTTTTCCTTTTGAAGGACTTCTGTCATAGGTTGGTTTAATTCCTCCCCATCCTCCTTTTCTCCTTGTCATAAAATATGGTCAAGTTATCTTTTGATTCACTAAAGACGTATTTTTCTTTTTGTTGTCTAAACACTTAAGTAGTTATAGCCACATTCACGCAACCTGCAACCTTTTCTGCCTATAAAATAATCTTATTCCCCACCTGATTTTGTTAAAGGTCATTCATTAACCAGATGAGTCCTTGTAGTTTATAAACACTGATCCTTGCTTTAAAGAAACTTTTTTTTTCAATACACTGTAAAGGGAGAAGTGCAAACTTAAAGTTAATAATTAAATTACATGTTCATTCAACAATACAGAAGAAGAGATTTTCATATGTGTTTTGTTTTTTTTGAAATAGGAAATTGAGAAAAGGAGAAGAATAGAAGAGGCGTACAAAAATGCTGTGACAGAGCTAAAGAAAAAATGCCATTTTGGAGGACCAGATTATGAGGTATGAATTTTTTATTTTATGCTTCCACAGAAAATTCAGGCTCCACATTACAGAGGTCTCTGGGTTCAAAGCTCACTGACCTTACAGACCATTATTAACTTCACTATCAGAGCTCTTGGTCATGAGCACTTATTGAAAGTAGTGTCAGCTTATAAACTTAAGTCAGATGTCAAAACTGGAAGTCAGGAGTTAAAATGAATAACTAGATAATTAATGGCTATTTATTATGTAACAAATGGTAGATTTTGAGCCAAGAATACTGGTAAAGCTCCTAGCTCTAACAGCATACGTGAAGTCATAGGAAGCACTCAATGCCTGAGGAATTGCGTAGTTAACAGCATATTAAAGGAAATACCAGAGTTTCCATAGGCAGTCAGTCAATGGTGTTTGAGCATGTACTGTGGGCAGAGCTTTGCACTAAGCACCGTGGCATAGTGGATAGAGCATGGGCCTGGGAGTCAGAAGGGCCTGGATTCTAATTCCGGCTCTGCCACATGACTGCTGTGAGACCTTGGGCAAATCCTTAACTTCCTCATCTGTAAAATGGGGATTGAGCATGAGTGTCATGTGGGACAGGGGCTGTGTCCAACCTGATTACTTTGTATTTACCCCAGTGCTTTGAACAGTGATTGCCACGTAGTACGCCCTTAAGTACTATTATTAGTAATACTACAATTAACAGTAACTTTGAATATTTCAACTCTGCCAATTTTATTATTGACATATCAAACAAATAGAATACAGAATTTACAGTTGGATAATTTGGTTTACAAAGTTAATTTTCCATTTAGGTAAATTCTCAGTTAATGATTCAAATACCTAACTCGAGACAGTGCCTCAGAACTGTTCTTATTGCATCTCACACCGAGATTTGCTAGCTCCAGTACAGAATCTGGAAACGATTCTTCTTGTTTTCTAGAGCATTTAGTCCTAATCTTCAGTCTGTACCTTAGTATTTTATTTTAAAATGATTCCCTTTACTATGCCATCTGCTTTCTGAAATCAAATGATACTTTTCTATTAGTTTGATGTGAGAGGATTTTTAGGGGGCAAAAATGCTTGCTGCCTGAGGAAAGGTCAGTTAAATGCAGTGGGATGACCAGTTTATCCTACTCCCAATCCCCATTTTGCGGAATCTGTGATGCCAGTTGAGTGGTGGAGGGAGCTGAAGCAACCTTAAATTAATGGTGACATACTGGTAAAACCATCCTGGTGGCCCTACTGAAACAGGGACCCTGGCATTGTACCAGCCTGCTCTCTCCATCCCAAACCGGTACATACCTGGGTGAAAATACCTGCCACCCTTCTCCTATCTAGTTAACTTGGTTAACTTTACAAATTTATGTTTTATCCAGGAATTTGAAATTCCAATCTTAGTTTGTATATTTTGGTGTGAATATGCAGTGCTTGGGGACAGAGAAATGTTTTGTTAAATTCATATTTAATTTGCTAAAATGAAAACTGTTCCCATGAGAGAGACTCTCCAGAGATGCAAAAAACTTGGGAAAGGGAGTACATCATGACTTTGCGTTAAAATGTAGAAGTTCTTTTTTGTCTATGTATTGTATATATCTGTTTTTTTAGCTGATCAAATGACCTATAGGGAATGGGTTGTTTTTAATGTTTTTAACTCCTTTCTGGTTCTATGTTGTTTTGAATTAGGAAGGTCCAAATAGTCTGATAAATGAGGAAGAATTCTTTGATGCTGTTGAAGCTGCACTTGACAGACAAGATAAAATAGAAGAACAGGTACGTTTATCTTAAACTCCAAATCAGATTATTATTTCAAATTAAAATCTTGTAATGCATTCAGTCTTTTGTACCTTATGAAATGTTTTACCAAAGTACAGAGAACTAGTTCATGAAGAAAAATGGTAAATGTTCATACTGTTGTAAAACTGATCTTAGGGAATACAGAGTGGGTTCTTTTTATTATTAGTATTATTATTAATAGTACTTCAGTCATATTTTTTATTGAGTGCATACAGTGTGCAAATTACTGTACTCAGCACTTGGGTGAGTACAATATAACAACAGAAAGACACATTCCCCGCCCTCAACGAGCTCACAGTCTAGAGGACTTAAGTATTTTAGTGCTTACTATGTGACAAGCACTGTACTAAGCATTGGGGTAGAAATAAAATGATCAGGTCCTACATGATAGGAGGAAGAGCAGGTAATGAATCCCCATTTTGTCAATGAGAGAACTGAGGCACAGAGAACTTACTGGCTTGTCCAAGGTCACACAGCAGATGCGTGGCGGAGCTGGGATTAGAACCCAGGACCTTTGATTTCAGGCCCAGCCTCTTTCAACTTGGCCACGCTGCTTCTCAAACTTGCTTTAACTTTGTAACCATAGTATCTGTTAAGCACTTAAAATGACCCAGCATTGGGGTAGATAAGACAGTAGATCGGACACAGTCCCTGTCTCACGTGGGGCTTACAGTCTAAGAGATTAAGTAGGATTGTTCTACTTATTCTCTTCGGGTGTCTCGATGGATGCTTATGAAGAGAATTTCAAAGGTCAAAGCATGAGAACCCTTGCAGCTCCTGGGTACTATACTTCATAACTTTTCTTTTTGACAAACACAAAATTCTAATGCATCTTGATACAGTGCACTATTTATTCTGCTATCTGGTCCTCTTTGGCTAAATTTTTATTTTTAAAAAGGTTAGAGGAGGGTAGTATCCAAGGCCAAGAGGGGCAGGAAGTACTTGAAGGCCATCACTATGCTGGGCTTTTTAGGGCTGGGTTGGGTATTTCCTCAAGGTTGAAAGGAGGGCTGAAAACCTGCCCCATTTCCTCCCAAGTGTGGCCTGCAGGGGAGCCAGCCTTTATCTGGATCACGAAATTACTTTTGCCTCTTCACTTTCTAATCCTCACTTTTTTTTTACCCTCCTTCCCCTCCCCCACCTTTTAGTCTCATAGTGAAAAAGTCAGATTACACTGGCCTCCATCCTTACCATCTGGTGATGCCTATTCTGCCGTGGGGACTCATAGATTTGTCCAAAAGGTAAGATTCTCTTCCAAATTTGCAACAAGTTCTGGTTTGTCTCAGAAGTCTTTTACGTGATTTTTGGTCAGAGAAGTTTAGCACAAAGTCCAAATTGTCTGTTTTAGTTTCAGACAGTACTTCCTTTTTTAATTGTTTTATTTTTCTAAGTTGTGTCAAATGTTTTCTTGCAATTCACTGTTTGCAGCTCCCTAAAGAAAATTTAAAGGGGGTCATCTCAAGACCATCTCATTTAATGGGGGGAAACAAACAAAACAAACAAGCAAACAAAAAAAAAAACCCCAGTCCAAATATATCAACTCTCATCTTCATCGGGGCCGAATGACATTTTTCCGCATTACTGGAAATGCTACATTCTTTGCAAAGCTACCGGCACGTAATAGGTCCACGGAGTCAGTATTTGCTGCTGTGTTTGTTTCTTATGGTGCTTTGTTTTTCCTTTTCTTTATCTTGTGTTTGGAAGTTGGTACTGAATGCTCTGTGGTGCCTTTGTTCTGATGACTTGGTTTTTTCTTTGTCTGTCTCTGGTAGCCCTATAGTCGCTCTTCCTCCATGTCTTCCATTGATCTAGTCAGTGCCTCTGACGATGTTCACAGATTCAGCACCCAGGTACTGTATAAATGCATCGAGGGGCTTGTGTCACTCTGTGCTGTATTTCATCCTGCTTTCTAGTTCCTGGGATTTTTCTGCTTAGGTCACTGGTTTGGGTTTCCTCTTTTAAACCAGTGGCCATAAGCAGTAAAAAGGCATCCTTCTTCTACTAAGCTGTCATTATGTTTGCATGCACCCTCTCAACCTCTTGGGACATACACAAGGACGCTATTGAAGAGTAAAGCATGTGCTAAAACAAAAACTAAAGTTCTTTTGAGAAAAGGTTCAACATTCTGAGGGTGAACAGTTATGAATGTTGCTTGCCTTGTAGGAATAAGAATAAGAGCGTAAGATGAGGGGTAGGTGAATTATGCTTATTAAAATATTTCCATCTTTATTTGGAAATTCTTAGTCCTTGGCATCCTGTGAAATGTCGACGTCCCTCATTGTCATTGTATAACAGGGAGGCTCTACTGGGGCTCCTTTCCTGTATGGAATAATTACCTTTTGAGAGTTGGAGTCAGTCAGGAAAGTTGGTCTGACCAGTTTTGATTTCTGCCTAGGTGGAATTCAGGACACAGTTGAAAGTATTTGAGCACTTCTAGGGAAAATGCTAGGCACACACCTTCTCCAATTAAAATCATTCGCCCTAGGAAAAGAAAAAACAATTGACCCTTTAATAAGGTAAATTTTACATTGGCGTGAACTTTGTATTGAAATAGCTTCAATTGGTAACTACTGATTATGACTCCCAGGGAAAAAAATTATTTTTCTGTTGGAACTGCTCCTTGTGAGACTAGATTCTAACCCAGTCTAGAGTATCGTAGAGATTGAGGAAACTGGAAGGTGTCCTTCCAATTGTTAAGCAAGTGGAGGCCCTTTTGGACAGTTGAGCCTGCCGCCTCTGTCTTCTGAACTTTCCCCTTGGGTCACCCTTCCCCACAGCTTAAGGTTTTGCAGGAGGGGCTTTGCAAGATTAACCGCAGGCATTTATTTTGGTGGTTTAATGGCGGTCTAATGGTGGTTCAGTGGAAGTTGTAGAAGGAAGAAGTTTGAGTCTTATTTGGCCACACCTTTTTTCTTAGCATCCATGACAAATTGCCAGCACAGGAGTGAAGCGGGCTGCAGTGACCAAGGAGGGAGGTGCTGAAAGCTTGGGTTGGGGATAGCCAGCAGTGGGGCAGTAAAATTGAGCAAAACCACCACCCCCTCTTCTCCTGAAATTGTAAGAACCCGGGAAGATAGAAATGCTTCCTCAACTCCTGCTGCTGCCTTGGTTGCTGATCATATGAGGGTGGTTCACTGTCTGTACGTTTGTGGCTTTACAGATGAACACAGATGTATCTGGAGTGCTTTTAGAAATTGCATCTGAGATAGTCCTGTTTAGATGCTCTCCAGGCTTTGAGATTGCACAGAGGTGCTCAGAGATGTAGTTCTTGGACCTTTAAATACAACAAAATGTGGGTTGAAGAATTATGAGTCTCAAAAGCCCCATTTATATACCTGCTTCCTGAATTGTCCGTACCAAAAGTATATGCAGAAGGATTTGGAATCTCCTTGTTTAGAAGGAGATTTAAGAAACTTTAGGTAATGGTTAAGAAATATGATCTCTGGTGGATATAAACCTTGCCATTTTACCTTAGAGGCATTTTTATCAGACTTGCGGCATTTTTTTCCCTTGGGAGCAAAGAAAGCCACTGAAAGCTTAAAGGGTTTTAAAATTAATCATAAGCAGATTGTAATCCTTGGGCATGTTCAGTCAGTCCAACAAGACTTATCAGTGTTCTCTGGCATATTTTCTATGTTGTTAAAAACCATACAAGATCAGCTTGTTCTATAGGAAAGGAAAAAAAACCAACTTTTTTTTAAGTAACCATACCCCTGCCTTTTCTCTCTCTCTCTCATGGTATTTAAGTGCTTACTTTGTGTCAGGCACTGTTCAAAGTGCTGGGGTAGATATGAGTTAATCAGGTTGGACACAGTCCTTGTAATACATAGGGCTCACAGTGTTAATCCCCATTTTACAGGTGAAGTAACTGAGGCCAGGAAGTTAAGCTACTTGCCCCAGGTCACAAAGCAGACAAGAGGCAGAGCTAGAATTAGAACCCAGATCCTCTGACTCCCTGCCTGTGCTCTTTCTACCAGTCCACAGAGCTTCCCTCCCACCCTCCCTCCCCTCCTTCAAAAAAGATGAGAAAACAGGGCTGCTGCTCGCCATCAGCATTTCCACCTCCCAAGAGTGGCTGCCCCCAGGGGTCTGTTCTGAGCGTGGCGACTGCTACTTGCTAGATTTTCCACATTACAAGACGCGGCTCAGCAGCAACAAACTTTGCTGCTGCCATCATGCCCAGTTTTGTGTTCTTGGAAGAGTAAAATACAGTAGAGTTGGTAATAGTAATAATAATAATTGTGGTATTTGTTAAGCACTTAGTATGTGCCAGGCTCTGTACAAAGTTCTGGCGTAGTTTCAATTCAGTCATATTTACTGAGTACTTACTGTGTGCAGCGTACTGTAATGAGCCTTTGGGAGAGAACAATGCACAGTAAACAGAATAAGCTTATAGTCTAGAGGAGGGGAGACAGACATTAATATAAATAAATTATTGATATATACATAAGTACTGTGGAGCTGGGAGAGGGGAAGAAGTAAAGGGAGCAAGTCAGGGCGATGCAGAAGGAAATGGGAGAAGAGAAAGGGGGACGGAGGTGCTTAGAGATGGCCTCGTGGAGGAGATGGGTCTTCAGTAAGGCCTTGAAGCGAGGGAGAGTAATTGTCAGATTTGAGGAAGGAGGGCATTCCAGGCCAGAGGCAGGACTGGGGCGAGGGGTCATCAGCGAGATAGGCGAGATCGAGGCACAGTGAGAAGATTAGCATTAGAGAAGCAAAGCATGCTGACTGGGTTTTAATAGTAGAATAATGACATGAGGTAGGAGGGGACAAGGTGATTGAGTTCTTTTAAACCAATGGTGAGGAGTTTTTGTTTGTGGAGTGGGGTGACATGTCCTGAACATTTTTGTAGGCAAATTATCCAGGCAACAGAGTGAATTATGGACTGGAGTAGGGAGAGGCAGAAGGCTGGGAGGTCAGCAAGGAGGTTGATGCAGTAATCCAGGTGCGATAGGATGAGTGATTGTGTTAACATGGATAGAAGATAATTGGGTTGGACACGGTTCCTGTCCCACATTGGGCTCACAGTCTTAACCCCCATTTTACAGATGAGGTAACTGAGGCACAGAGAAGTTGTGACTTGCTCAAGGTGTCACAGCAGACAATTGGCAGAGCCAGTATTAGAACCCAGGTCCTTCTGACTCCCAGGCCTGTGCTGTATCCAGTAAACCATGCTGGCAGGCATCTCTCATTCTCTCATAGTCTCTCATATTCTCTCTCCTCTCCCCGCCACCCCCTACCCCCCAACCACCCAGACACATGAACACATATTCCTGATGTATCCTCCCTACCAAAATGAAAATCTTGAGTGGTTGGGCTCTTTTCAAGATTAGGATAATGTTTAAAAACTCAGGAGGAGGGTACAAAGATCTCAGAACTAGGAGTCCAAAGACCCAGGTTCTGATCCCAGCTCTGCCACTTCCTGCTGTGGGATCTTGGGCATGTCACAACTTCTCTGTGTTACAGTTTCTTCATCTTTAAAATGAGGATTAAGTATACATTCAATAGTATTTAATAATGATGGTATTTGTTAAGCGCTTACTATGTGCAGGGCACTGTTCTAAGCGCTGAGGTAGATACAGGGTAATCAGGTTGTCCTACGTGAGACTCACAGTTAATCCCCATTTTACAGATGAGGTAACTGAGGCACAGAGAAGTTAAGTGACTTGCCCACAGTCACACAGCTGACAAATGGCAGAGCCGGGAGTCGAACCCATGACCCCTGACTCCAAAGCCTAGACTTTTTCCACTGAGCCACACTGCTTCCCAGCGCTGCTTCCCAGCGCTTACTTACTAGTTACTATTTATTGAGCGCTTACTATGTGCAGAGCACTGTACTAAGTGCTTGGAATGTACAATTTGACGACAGATAGAGACAATCCCTGCCCATTGACAGGCTTACAGTCTAATCGACGGGCTTACAGTCTAATCGACGGACTTCTAATCGACTCTGCCCTCCCCTCTCTTAGACTGTGATCCCCATTGATTGGGGACTGTCCCCAGTCTGATTCTCTTGTATCTTCCCCAGGGGTTAGCACAGTGCTTGGCACATAGTAAGCACTTATTGAAGACCACAGTTATTGTCATTAAAAGCCACAGAACACAGCACCTTCTTTCTCTTTGATTCAGCCCTCAAGTCTCCGTAAGAAACCAGGGGAGTCATGAAGAAACCTTATTTTTAATATACCAGTGGATTTAAAAGCACAGTCCCTAGTGCTTACTTGCTTCAGGTTTACTGAACTGCAAATACTGTGAAGAGAGCCCACTCATACGTTTAGTGTTTTTATAAGTGTTAAGCAGATTTAGCTCCCCAAGGCATACATTACTTCAGTTTAAAAAGAAAAGTCCAAGTGACCATTGCTAACTTCTCAACTGTTTACTTCTAATCCCCACAGTAAATACTGCTGATAGAGCACTTTATCACCCACCTGAAATGATAGCATTAATAATTGGTATGTAAGTAGGGCTTTTGAATGTTTTACAGTTTCCTTATATGAATGAGAAACAGCATTGCCCAGGGAATACAGCACAGACTTGGGTTCTAATCCCAGTTTTGCCACTTGTCAACTGTGTGACCTTGGTCAAGGCACTTCACTTCTCTGGGCCTCAGTTACCTCATCTGTAAAATGGGGATTAAGACTGTGAGCTCTTTGTGGGACATGGACTGTGTCCAACCTGATTGGCTTGTATATACACCTCAGTGCTTTGTACTTTTTGACTGGCACATAATATATGCTTAACAAGCACCATTAAAAAAAAGGTATGGAATCTCTATTCAGTTGTTTATGGTATGTGTAATTCAGAAGGATCCGTTCCCTCATAAGCAAAATAAATCTCATTCCTCAAGTTTACAATTCACTTTTAATCTACTGAAAACTAAACCACTTCAGGGGCTGGTTGATAGGAAACACCTTTGATTATTTCTATTCATTTTTCCTAAAGGAACCTTAAATACCTTGGGAAAAAAATGTTCTCTTTATGAAGGATGCAGCTACTTTAATTAAACAAATAGACTTTTGCTCAAAGTTTTAAGTTAAAAGAAAAAAGTTTGGGTACTGTTTTCTTTACTTCTTCTAAGAATATATGTAGCAGACAGAATAGTTTAAGAAAAGGCTCAATTAAGGCATAAATGAGCTACAAAATAGGTTGCTATAAGAGAATGTTAAAAGAAGTAGAAAGATGTGTGAACGGCTAGCCCTGAGGACAGATGTTGTGTAGGGCAGCTGTCAATCCCACTGTTCGGCCTTGTTTTCCATGCCCCTTGAAGAGGCGGAGTTCGTGGTCGTCTGACTTTTCTAAACAGCCTCTCTGGAAATATATAATCTCATTTAGTTCTGTGAACAAAACTAATTCCTTGGTTGACACTGTACTGCATTTGGGTTCTTTTTAAGTGCACTGTAGTTTCTCTTGGTTTTTCTTTTGACAAGCCTGTATGTTTTAAAGCATGCTCTGTATGTGAATGCTTACATTTCTAAATTATGCACTGATTATTTTGGGCAGCAAATTTATGACTACATTCCTTCCCCCAGAAGCATAGTGGATAGTCCTTTACCTGCTAAAACTGTGAGAATCAGTACGTGTGTGTGTATGTATGTATGTATCTTAAAAACCTTTGCTTTAAAGGAACTTTAAAAACAATGTCTGGAAAAGTGAAGAAATTATCTTGGGCAAATAATCAGAATTTCACTGAAATATGTACATTTATACAAATGAATTCAGGGAAAGTTGGTATTTCTATTATTGGAATTTACACTTTCCTGTTGTTGACAGGGTGGTTTTTGACACTATTAAATTTCTTTTGGCATCAGGTTACTTTCAGCAAAAGGCATCATTCAGGATATTCACAACTCACAATTTTCATTCCTTTCTCAAGACTGAGAACTTTTTGGCAGTGTTGCCAGCTCACCATAAGATTCCATGAGTCCTATATTTCTGTAAATATTTTTTTTATTTTATTTTTTTAAAGTTCATTGCCCAGCAAGAGCAGATCTGCTACAAAGAAACCCCTGGAAAGCAGAGGAACCCTCAGCTTTGTTTTTGTACAACTCGCCTGCCCAAAAAAAAGCCCGTCAACAACCTCAGCCCCTCACTTTAGCATAAATCCCAGCTGGACCTAAATCTTGGGTCTCAGACTGCATCCAAGGCAGACCTAAAATATTAAAGCAGGCTCAGTCCTTTGTGTTGTGGATACCACGTGGTTAGCACCACAGTGCATTCCATGATGATGGAAAATGGCACTGCTAAAGTGTATTCTGGGACTTAGTTTCCATCCTAAAATGAGGAAGCCACTCTGTCCCCTAATTCTGATATTCAAGAAAGATTTTAAGTCCAACCCAGCCAGAGAATTGGTAAGGTGTGAAACCTGTAGAGTGATGACATCTCTCCTCCAGTCCTTCTCTAATTAATCTCTCCTCATACCGCTCCCTCTTAAGTAATAACTTAGGTAAATTACAATTTTGCACATTCACAATTGGAATTGGAGGGAGAGGTCAGTGATCCCAGGCCCAGTTTTGGCTAAGGAGATGAGAGGGGCACAGAGCTTCCCCCAGTCCTGCACACAGTAACCACACCAGGCTCTGGAGCAGTAACGGGCATCTGGAGTATAAACCCAGCCTGTGCCAGGGCAGTTTGCAGCAGGAGGTGGTGTTAAAAGGTGACCTGCCCCTTCACCCTTTTTTTAAAATGATATTTGTTAAGCACTATTTATTCTTGACTCTATTTATTCTTGACTCTATTTATTGCCATTGTTCTCGTCTGTCCGTCTCCCCCGATTAGACTGTAAGCCCGTCAAACGGCAGGGACTGTCTCTATCTGTTGCCGACTTGTTCATTCCAAGGCTTAGTACAGTGCTCTGCACATAGTAAGTGCTCAATAAATACTATTGAATGAATGAATGAATGCCCAGGTCTGTTAAGCACTAAGGTGGATACAAGATGATCAGGGTGACATAGTCCATGGCCCACATGGGGCTCACAGTCTTAATCCCCATTTTTACAAATGAGGTAACTGAGGCACACAGAAATGAAGTGACTTGCCCAAGGTCACCCAGCAGACAAGTGGCAGAGTAGAGAGAGATTAGAACCCAAGTCCTTCTAACTCCCGTGCCCGTGTTCTGTCAGGCTTCGCTGCCCGAGTGCAGTGTTCTCTTCTGAGGCTGCCATATCCTAGGTCTGGGGTCCTACTGGAAAATAACCATCCCCTGGAGCTGGGGAGCCCCTGGATCTCCACAGATTGCTCTAGACCAAGCCGACAGTGCTGCTTCTTGTCAGGAACCTCAGCTCTGAAGTAGGTGGGGGTGGCCATGGTGGCAATAAAGAGTTGGGGCCCCTTCTCCCCACACACTAGCAGAAGTGAGGTGGCACTTGAGACCCGGCTCTAACAGCCTGGACATTCTTGTTCCAACAATTCTAACCTTCCAGGCTCCAGGAAAATGGAAAAATGGAGTTTAGGGTAGCTCAACACTGCACAGTGACCATTCTTAGAACAGTGCTCCGTGCTTAGAACAGTGCTTGGCATATAGTAAGCGCTTAACAAATACCATTATTATTATTATTCTAGACAGTGAGCTCATTGAAAGCAGGGAATGTTTCTATTGATGTAGTGTACTCTACCAAGTGCTTTGTACAGGACTTTGCACACAGTAAGTGCTCAGTGAATACGATCGATTGAATGAATGAATGCAGCCTCTAAGACGGGCTCATTGTGTTGATATATTTATTTTTCTTTATGTGACATGGATTATAGAATTTCCAAATAAGACTTTAAATCAGTAGCTTCAGTGTCTGTCGAGGTCTTGTGGTGTATGTCTGGGCTTTGTATTTTTAATTGTAAAAAACAGAAGCGCTTGTAAAGCCACACTTATGAGGTATTCTGAAGTCTAGAAAATGACTCTGTGGATGTAGTTTCTAAATAATCACACATAAACAACACAATACAAAAAAGTTGAAAATAGAACTTACGTAGTAGTATTTACTTAACCCCCTTTAGTGCAGTGGACTGTACTAAATACATAGAAAGAACAGAATAAGCAAGTGACACGGTCCCTGTCCTCCTGGGGAACGCCTGCCCCTCATACAGTTGAAGATAGATGCTTTGGGTTTGTTTACTTGAGAAAGAACTTCCAGAGGGAATATGGAACATTTCTCCCCTCAACCTCTCTTTCCTTCCTTGGAAATCTCTCTACGTTATGTCCTGCATTTCTTCCAGCCCTGAGGTGAACTTGAGGGATAGATGACCCTTTGAAGCCCCTTTCTGATCAGTATTTATATCATTTAGGAGTGGGGCTAGAGAAGAGTGAAATAGAGCAGAAAAGTTTAGGGTCATTTTTGTATGTGTTTTTTTTTGTTTTGAGAGAAAACATTTTCTTTGTTCTTGTCTTTAAAGCTCGGTGAGCCTGGGCTAAGAGAGTTCTTTGAGACAGGAGTCAGTTCAATAATACTGACACTAATAATTTTCCTTTAATTTTTCTCTCTTCACCCCTGTCGTATTCACTAACCAAAGACTCGGAATGTGGACTAAATACTAAACTAGAAAATCTACTAACTCCGGCTCCAGTAGCCCAGATCTCTATAGAACATCCTATTCTTCACTTCCCACCAGTTACAGAAAATTCTCTTTCAGAGTCTGGATGTTTGCTCTTAATGCAGTTCTTAATTCTTACAGCATATCTCTTTCTTTGAAGGTTGAGGAGATGATGCAGAACCACATGACTTACTCTTTACAAGACGTAGGTGGGGATGCCAACTGGCAGTTGGTGGTAGAAGAAGGAGAAATGAAGGTAACTTCGATTGTGTATCTTACCTATCAGTTTTCAGTGCAGTGTTGTGTTGACTCTACTTCTGTTTTACAAGTTTTCATTTCAAGGAAACCTACATATTAACTAGTATATGTTTATGAAAAATTAGCTCCTACTGTGAATGGTGTATACTTTCCATGCATGATTTAATCTCTCCACTTGAGTATTTAGAATGGGTAGGTATTGTAAAAGGAGTTGCATAAAACTAGCAGGAGCTAGATGAGAAATATGAACCATGAAATTTGAACCGTGTACTCTGTCACTAGCCAGATTGATGAAGTGTAAGGAGTATCAATCAGTCAATCATATTTATTGAATGCTTGCTGTGTGCAGGGCACTGTATTAAGCTCTTGGGAGAGTACACTATAACAGAGTTGGTAAACATTCCCTGCCCACGGTGAGTTTACAGTCTAAAGGGGAAGACGGACATTAGTATAAATAAATTAAATACAGATATGTACACATAAGTGCAGTGGAGCCGACAGAATGGTGCAGATCCAAGTGCAAGGGCAATGGAGAAAGGAATGGGAGAAGAGAAAATTGGAGAAGACTTGGTGGGGAAGATGTGCTTTTAAAAGGGATATGAAGGTGGGAAGAACAATGGTCTGACGGATATGAAGAGGGAGGGTATTCCAGACCAGAGGCAGGACCTGGGCTAGGCGTTGGCGGTGAGAGACGAGATCAAAGTGTAGTGAGTAGTAATAGCTATTAAGTGCGATGTGCACAGCACTGTACACTCAGTGCCAAGAAAGAATACACAGGTGGGAATTAGATATCGCCCCTGGCCCTCAGGGGCTCACTCTTTTTAAATTTTTTTTTAATTAATATTTAAGCACTTGTGACAGGCACTTTACTAAGGGCTGAGATAGATACATGATAATCAGGTTGGACACAGTCCCTGTCCCACACAGGGCTCAAAATCTTAATCCCCATTATACAGATGAAGTAATTGAGTCACAGGAAAATTAAATGATTTGCCCAGTGTTACACAGCAGATGCATAGCAGAGTCGCATTTAGAACCCAGGTCCTCTAATTCCCAGGCCCATACTCTTTCCACTAGGCCACACTGCTTCTCTAAAGAATGTTTTAAATTCAAAAGAACTAACCTGTAGAAGTCCAAAGTTGTCCTAGACTTACAATTCCTCTCCCAGAATGATGAATTCTGTTGTGTTTTTTGGTTCTTGGAAAACTAAACATTTAGAATATCCGATCTTATAACTGGCTTGCCTCAAGCTCACAGTCTGGCTAATGTATGTTGTTGCAGTGCTAACTGCCCTAAACAGATTACACTGCAACAAAAATGAAAAAGTAAATCACTCTGGAGTCTGTTTGGTTTAAATCATTCCCTAATTAAGTAGTTGGTGTGAATTTGATGCAGTTATCTTGATTTTGTTCCCCCATGTTTTGGTGCGTTTGCTTTGAAAGTGGAGTCTCAGAACTGACGTAGATTTCCCCTAGGTTTACCGAAGGGAGGTAGAGGAAAATGGAATTGTTCTGGATCCTTTGAAAGCTACTCATGCCGTGAAAGGAGTAACGGGACATGAGGTCTGCAATTACTTCTGGAATGTCGACGTTCGCAATGACTGGGAAAGTAAGAAATTGCATTTTACCAATGATGTCTGCCTGGTTCATTATTTGATTTCTGGATTCAGCAACGTGTTCATTCAGCAACGTGTAATAGTAATGATGGTATTTGTTAAGCGCTTACTATGTTCCAGGCACTATACTGAGCACTGGGTTGGCTATACAAGCAGATTGAGTTGGACACAATCCCTGTCCCATGTGGGACTCACAGTCTCAATCCCCATGTAAAGATGAGGGAACTGAGGCCCAGAGGAGTGAATTGACTTCCACAAGGTCACACAGCAGACAAGTGGTGGAACTGAGATTAGAACCCATGACCTGACTCCCAAGCCCATGGTCTCTCCACTACGCCATGCTGCTTGTGGGAGTGTTGAAAAACAGCTAGAGAATTACCTGAATCTGACTCTTGTTTTCTGAGGTTCATAGTGATGGATGTTTTTAAAGGTGTGTCTAGGTACAGCACAGGGGCAAGCTCTTCAGAATTTCCCCAGGGGCAGTAGCCCTTTTCAACTGACCAAACACAGCTATGGAGGTCGGGTTTAGACAGTGAGTCGAGCATAAAAATAATGATGGCATTTGTTAAGCGCTTACTATGTGCAAAGCATTGTTCTAAGCACTGGAGAGGATACAAGGTGATCAGGTTGTCCCACATGGGGCTCAGTCTTAATCCCCATTTTACAGATGAGGTAACTGAGGCACAGAGAAGCTAAGTGACTTGCCCAAAGTCACACAGCTGACAAGCGGCTGAGCTGGGATTTGAACCCATGACCTCTCTGACTCCCAAGCCTGTGCTCCTTCCATTGAGCCACGCTACTTCTCTTTATTATTACTAAGTAATCAAATCAGGGCCTAGCTAAGCTGTATTACCTGCCACTGGCAATGGAGTCCTGTTTTCCCATATAACTGTCACTAATGTACTGATGACGCCACCCAGAGCCATTCTCCCCTTCAGATTGACTTCCTTGAATAGTTTTATTTGGGCGGAGGCACGGGAGGCATCCTTGAAAAGGAGCGTCCTGTTTGTAGTAGTTCTTTGTTTGGTGCCTTTGAACACCTCTATTGATTCTTCAGTAGAAAATTAGCTATGATTTGTCCAACTGTCCTAGGGGAAGGGTCTGGAAGGACGGTGTCCTTAAGATCCAAAAAGGTACTTAAGGCCAGAAATGAGAGAGGCACGTAGTCATTAGGGCCAGTTTAGTTGACTATTGATCCCATCGTGTTAGGTGAAAGGAGAAATGGACCAGCTCCGAGGCCGATTTGATTCTAGTTCTCTCTCTTTCAGCAACCATAGAAAACTTCCATGTGGTGGAAACGTTATCAGATAATGCGATCATTGTTTATCAGACGCACAAGGTAATCCTTTCATTTTTCATCTCTTCAGTGTATTACCCCAAAGAATTCCAATAGACTTGTCACATCCCTCATAATCTGTACACAGTACATAAATTACTTCGAGTATATTCTAACAACTTAGTGATATTTTTTGAGGGCTACCTGGGCGCAGGACACTGTACTAAAAGCTTAACAGCCTTCAACAACTCTGTCAAGCAGTTTAGGAGGAAATTAAATGCTGCTAGGGACCCAAGTCATTAATAATTCATTAATGAGAGGTGTCCTGGTCAGAGGGAGGCAAAAGAAATCAGAGAGAAAATGTGGTTGGAGGCGTGGTCAGATGTAAATATGTATTTCCCTGCTCTAGCTCAAGCGAGAACCAACAGTAGGGTAAAAATGACCAGAAAATCCACTTACCAGGCCAACTATGATGATCATCAAATCAGGATTAGACTTTATGTTGCATCCTGGAAGCCAGATAAACATCTGGGGAGAGCTGAAGCCGAGAGTCCTTTGTGTCCAAAACTGGAAAAGGGATTTGTGAAATTATCACATTCCTCTTCTTAATGAGCAGGTGGTAGACAAAATGGAGAGAGCTAGATATGAGTAAGCAACCAAGGTGAATATAAAGCTGGAGAGACGGCTGAGAAAAGAGAGCTAGGATATGCCCTAACTTCGTGAAGCTATAAACTCAGGTCTTTCTCTCTTGCATCTTCACAGTGGTTCTCTTTTATAATCTCTTCTTCTGCCAGGCTTTTATTTCTGAATAATGTGCCTCTTGCATATTTAAAGAGCCAAACCCTTTACTATTTAACCATTTTTTATGTCTTTTCTCTGGTAATTCTATGTTCATAACCAGAAAGGTAATTATTTTAGATTTTCAGAATATTACGTTTTTCCTCTACAGAGAGTTTGGCCTGCTTCTCAGCGTGATGTATTGTACCTCTCTGCTATTCGGAAGATACCAGCATTAACTGAAAATGACCCGGAAACTTGGATTGTCTGTAATTTTTCTGTGGATCACGACAGTGCACCTGTAAGTTCTGCCTTTCTTTAATAACCACTGGAAAGGAAAGCAGCATTGTGTTCCTGGCTCTGAGGCTGCCATTGTTATCAAGTCCCTATTGAGAAACCTTTGTAAAGCACTCATAATATTCCTCTAGGTGATTTTTTTGAAGGGGGTGGAGATAGGCTGGGGGGCCTTAGAGATCATTCTGGGGAAGCATCGGGCCACCCCAACAGCAGTTTCAGCTAGTTAGAACCAGAAATGGACTGTGACACCTATTAAATTAGGTGATAAAATGGGTGTCCTTGGCAAATGAGCAGGGACTTGTTACTGCCCTGCTCCTTTCACCCAGTTCCCTTGGTCCCTCGAGGCCTAAGAAGGTTGAAGATCCTTTCTTCCTGCCTCCTCCACTTCTTCCCTTGCTGTCCACTTCTCTCACTTTTGGGAAAGTTCGTTGACTGACATTTTTGGCCGCCACCCCCGCTTAAAAAAAATATGGTATTTGTTAGGCACTTACTATGTGCCAGGCACTGTACTAAGCTCTGGGGTAGACACAAGCTAATCAGGTTGGACACAGCCCCTGTCCCACCTAGGGCTCAGAATCTTAATCCTCTTGTTAAGGACAGCTTTGTTTCAGCTCCCATTAGCCTATGATGGTCTCTGGAGCCCCAAGTAGAGCTGCTTATCCTGCTCCCCTGAGCCGGGGTTGGGTAGGAGATAGGAGAAGGGGGTACTTCAAGTGGAGTTACCTGCCTGGGGCTTAAGTCACTTGGTGAGTGAGGGGAGCCTGGGCATGAGGGTCTACTGCCTGGAGACGATGCCCCTTCCATCCTACTCTGTTCCTTTTATTCCCTTGTCCAGCACAAGAAGGCAGAAGACTGGATGAGGCTGAGAGAGACCGCCACTGACTCATTTCTCACTCCCAAATTCCCCCTCGTAATATTTGGAAACTTGTGTCCGGCCTTATCCGGGCCCCTCCTACCTAGCATTACTCCTCCAATGGATGTGCAGGAGCTTGAGACCCTGAGTGAAGGCACCCTGATTGTGAAGGGAATATACGGAAACATAAGTATGTGGTATTTGTTTCAGAGAGAGAAAATCCAGTAGTTGCAAAATTGATCTCTAAGGCATCCAGTGCGTTAGGGGCAGGCAGTGGTTCTGCTCATTCTCTTGTGTTAGACTCTCCCAAATGCTTCGTACAGTGCTCTGCACATAGTAAGCGCTCAGTAAACGCCATTGATGGCTGGATTGAATACACAGAATTTAAACAAGGTTTGAACATTTTGTTTTTTGTTGGGTTTTTTTGGCAGCTAAATAACCGATGTGTCCGTGCCAAGATAAATATAGCTATGATCTGCCAAACCTTGGTGAGCCCACCGGAGGGAAACCAGGAGATAAGCAGAGACAATATTCTATGCAAGATCACTTATGTAGCCAATGGTATGTATGGATTTTTAATAGCTGTGATGTTGTTTGACTGATAAGATGACATTTGAGGTAGTACTTGGATTGTAACAAATAGAACATGTTTGCCGACTCTTCAAGATATTAACCATGTTCTAATGATAAAGAGGGAATAATAACGGGAAAAGATGGGCAGGTTTCCTCCTGCCATTTCTCAGTCTTATTGTTTTCAGGAAGGATGGTTACTACATCTTTGACTTTTGATAGTCCTCCCTTGGGCAATCCCTTGGTTCAGAACCCTGTTTCTGATGATATAAAACGAGAGCAGCATGTTCCCAGAACAATTTCTTGATTTGGAATTTGTCCAGTACCCCATAGCACCTAGCATCCCTTAGGGTAGACCTATTAACTAAATTTTCTGCATGTAGACCTATTTGGGATTATAAATTCAAGGGGTTTGCCAAAAATAATCTAGTAAAATTTGAACATAGGTTTGGCAATTCAGTGTTACTCCCCAGAAAAGCCAGATCTGTGTTGTGATTTCTGGACTCTGGTGGGAACCATCATAAAGCACCCATACGACTAGGGAAAAATTGACTCTATGAGCCAAGGGGTGCTGGTCAGTGTGATGCCTTTTTGACATCACCCCTTCCATCTGGATGATCTTTAAGAAGCAAAGAGCAGTGCTTCAGGACCCAGCACTGGGCGTCAAGGCTTAGCTGATGACGAGAGGGACTGACAGCAGATGCTGACACTTGAGGGAGAGGGATGGGGACGGGGGGAGGTGATGCGGAGAGAGAGAAGCCAAGTTTCGATCTGGGTGGTCAGAGGGCAGCCCTGGACAGTCATACCTGGGCAGGTTGTGGGAGGTTGGATTGTTCCAGGTGAACTTTAGCAGGGGTGGTTCATGGACACGGAGTCCTGACTGGGTGCAGGACACAGTGTGCTGTTCTCACTCCAACACCTGCCCAGGCCTGCTCACATGGTGTAAGAGTAGCCACCAACCCCACTGAAATTGTGTCAGATTAATAGGCTTGAAATAGCTAGTTGATCAGGCTCTTTCTGGAGCAACTCATGTGCACAGAGCACTTGGCTCATCAGTGGGAGAGAATCCCGCCATCCTTTTCGTGTATGAGTAGATGGAGGTCTTTGTGCCAGAGTAGTCTGTGGAGTTATTAGAAAGTAAATGTATCCAGATGTGCTGTGCTAACTGGCAACCAAGGGCTCCTTTCAGTCTGCTTGAGCAACTTGACCGGATTTGAGGGGGCATTTGCTTGGGCCTGCCATAGGGTTTTGGGGATTATACGAAAACATCGTGGTATGTAAAGAATGAAAGTTTCCATAGTGTTGATCATGCAAATTGATGATTCTCTACCTCCATTTCTCCAAGCCTAATAGCAGTAAGTAAACCAGGGTTGGTCAGTTAAGTAAATAGTTCCTGTTCAACTGGCATCCATGGCCCTAACCCTGCTCAGAATTAACTTTTTTTTTTCTCCCCATCTCATCTAGTGAACCCCGGAGGATGGGCGCCAGCTTCAGTGTTGAGGGCAGTGGCAAAGCGAGAGTACCCCAAGTTTCTAAAGCGCTTCACGTCGTACGTCCAAGAAAAAACTGCAGGAAAACCTATTCTATTCTAGTGCTGCCAGGTATACTTGGACCTTGTGGTTCTTTTATTTATTTTTTTACATGGTATTTAAGCACTTACTATGGCTCTGGCACCATCCCAAGTGCTGGGTTAGATATAAGCTGATCAGCTTCCATTCCTTTGCTCACATTGTTCCCCCACCTTGGTACTTCTTCCCTCCCTCCCCGCATCAGACAGACCCAAGCTCTTCCCATGTTCAAAACTGCATTTTAATCCCTTCCTCCACCTCCACCAAACTTTCCATAACTATAATAATTATGATATTTGTTAAGCACTTACTTTGTGCCAAGCACTGTTCTAAGCACTGAGGTATATGCAAGGTAATCAGGTGGGACATAGTCCCTGTGGGACAGGGGCCTCATAGTCTTAATCCACATTTTACAGAGGAGAGAACTGAGGCACAGAGAAGTTAAGTGACTTGCCTTAAGACACACAACAGACACCTAGCGGATGCAACAGGACATGTTTCCCCTTTCCTCAGGAAACTCCAGTCACTGCCCATCCACCTCGGCATCCAGCAAAAACTCCTCACCATTGGCTTTAAAGTATTCTTCACCTCGCCCCCTCCTCCCTTACCTCACTACTTTCCTACTACAACCCAGCCCGCACATTTTGCTCTTCTAATGCTAACCTTATTACTGTACCTTGATCTCGTCTATCTTGCTGCCAACCCCTTACCCACATCCTCCCTCTGGCCTGGAATGCCTGCCCTCCTCAAATCTGACAGACAGTTACTCTCCCCTCCTTCAGAGCCTTATTGAAGGCTCATCTCCAAGAGGCCTTCCCAGACTAAACCCCCCTTTCCTCTTCTCTCACTCCCTTCGGCATCACCCTGACTTGCTCCCTTTATTCATCCCCCCTCCCAGCCCTACAGGACTTATGTCCATATCTGTAATTTGTTTATATTGGTGACTCTCTCCCCCCCTCTGAACTGTGAGCGTGTCGTGAGCAGGGAATGTGTCCATTTATTGTTACATAGAAGTCTCTCAAGCACTTAGTACAGTCCTCTGCACACGGTAAGCGCTCAGTAAATATGACTGAACGGATGAACGAAGGTAGTGGAGCCGATATTAGAACCCAGGTTATCTGATTCCCAAGCCTGTCCTTTCCACGAGACCACGTTGGTTCTTTTTAATGAACAGAGTGCCTTACAGTGAACCATATGAACCTCTGCAAGTAATTCTGGGAGGAAGGGTGACTCCAAACCAATCAAATGGTTTCCTCCATTGTCCAGCTCATAGCCTGCCAGGGCAGAGAACTGCCTGCAGTTTCTATCCATCCCCTTGAAACTCTGGAGGATCTGTGCAGTCAGTGGGCTGCTTGAATTCAAATGCTATATAGCTGATAGCCCATACTATAATTATTTCATGTCTTGACTTAATTTATTGTTGAACTGAAGCCACTAAAGCAATGGGTGAAGGGAGATTGGCCTTGACAGATCACGGCACGAGTCTTTTGATACTGATGAATCTAAACGTTCTGCTTTTGCCAAGAGTTAGGTTAACTGGTGATGCCAGATGGGCTCCCACTGTAATTATGTAGACCAGCCTGTTTCTTGATCCTGTGCCCTCAAGGATCAATGCTGGACCTGCTTGTTCTCAGAGCCTTCTGTGTTTAGGAGTTGAAGCCTGTAGCTGGCCGTGCTACTGCCAGGCTGTTGGCGGCTCTGCCTGTAATCTGGGGAAGTCGAACTCTACAAGTGTAGCTCACTGGCTGCTCTCTCTGACCCTCTCGGTTGTCCTTCCCTCTGGGGCTCATCACTCCATCAGGTCTTTAGGCTTCTGCTGGGTAGTTCCCAAGGACTTCTACCCAGCAAGTCAGGGCCTTGATTCAGGAGGAGAGGTCCTGGTGATAAGACTTACCACCTTGGGCTTCAATCTGGCCAAAAAACCCACTTTCAGCACACCAGAGTGGCTTTTGGCTTCTAGCTTATTTCAAAGCCGAACACTATGATAGGCCTCCAACCTGGGTGTGGGAGGGCTGATAATGCGTGGATGTGTGTCATTGAAACTTGGGGCTGGTGGATGGCCATGTGGGGAGGAAACACCAGCAAAGGAGAAATTCTAAGTAAGGGTCAGGTGGGGATCGAGAGGGAGTAGCGTTAACGTGGGACCATGGACTGCAAAGATTGTGGCCGGGAGCAAAATTCTGAACTGTGTGCAGTCTCGTTCAATCTGAAACTTTCCCAGCCCATGACAATTGGGAAATATTTGCAGTCCTCAGCCCTCCTTGGAGTGGATGGAACAATCAATCTTAAGGACAACCTTAAGGAAAGTGTTGTGATGAGTGTAGAATGCTACTTTTGTGCAAGACTGCAGAGAGACTTGCCATTTCACACCCCTTTTAAGGCTTGTTCATTTTAATCAGTCATTCAGTAGTATTAAGCACTTCGTGTGCAGAACTCTGTACTAAGCGGTATAACAGAATTGGTTGAGATGTTCCCTGCCTTTACAGTCTACAGAGGGAGACAGACATTAAATTATGGATATATGTCCTTGAATGCCGAGGGTGGGGTGAATGTCACGTGCTTGAAGGGTACGGCTCCAAGTACGTAGATGATGCAGAAGGGAGAGGAAGCAGGGGAAATAAGGGCTTAATTGAGAAAGGCCTCTTGGAGGAGATGGTATTTTAGTAAGGCTTTGAAGGTGGAGAGGGTGGTATTTTTGAGAGAAAATTCTTGTTAGACTTCAGATCACCACCACTCATTCCCCACCTGGTAGGTAAGGAAGGTTCTGAAGGAATGCGGATCAGATGTAGGAAGCCTTTCCAATAGTTAAATGCTTCCCCCCCAAACCCCCACACCTGAAATGCTGAAAGGCATAGGACTTGCCGGCCCATTGCCCAGTGTTTAAAATCATTGTGCTCTCTGCAGCAGCGGAAGCAAGGCTGTGTGAACGTTCCAGGCTGGAGGACCAGACCCCAACCAGCGCTCCCAGCGGGAACGAAGGATCGACAGCCTTTTTTTGCGGCCCGAGCCCTCGGCTTCGTGTCCCAAAATGAAGAAGTAGCGCAATACCGTCAAGCTGATCGTCTAACACTAGCTTTCTCCTGCTAGCACGCCTTGCTCTGTGTAGAACCATAAATACATGTGTTGATACATGTATAAGGCTAGGTTTTTTATTTTTTTGCTCTAGAGGTGGAGGAAAAAAAAAAACCCAACAACTTTAGATCACAACTTTTGGGGGTCAGTGCTTTCATTTTCAGAAATTTGTAAAGCAGTTCATTTACTCTGGTCCTGCTTAAGATCTCCACAAGATAAGTTTTGTGTGCCTTGTGTGTCATCCAAGAAGGTACACGGCGCTTATGTGCTTTCAAAGCACAGAGCAGCTGGCTTGGTGGTTGGTTTTAAAAAAATTTTTTTTTCAAGCCTGCAGTAAATTCTAGGTGACCAGGACATTCCTGGTGCTGTCTTGTGTAGCCCGAGAGCTTGTTGCTGGCTTCTCTAAAGAATCATTTTGTTCTGTAAAATGCCTCTTTACTAACCGAGGGCTATCCGAAACCCACAGCTTCACCTTTTCTATGGTCTTCCTCCTGTGACGAACATGGTTTCTGATGGAGGAAGCTGCAGAAAGCTTTATTTCTCCCTGCCCACCCCCGCCCCCCAGATATCTTTATATTTCTATTATATATTTTAATTGTGACCTTTGAGCTGCAGATTTCTGTTGTCGCTGCTTTGAACAAAGTGGCTCTTTCCACGTGGGCTCGGCACAAGCTAGCGGGGATCGTCCAGGCTGCACGGGCTGCCTTCTGGGAATTGAGCTCATGTTTTCTGGAATCGCACCGAGATTCCCAGCTCTTCATTGGAGCAGTCAGCCTGGAAGAAACTGAAGAACACATTCCCATCTAAGTGCCCTGGCCCTTTATCTGTATCACTTCAAGATGCCGTGGGAGGTTTGTGTAGAAAATGAGTCTTTTTTGACCATTTGCCTCTCTTGGAAAGGTCCCCTTTATTGCAGTGAGCATTTGAAACGTAGAAGATCTGCCTTCTCTTCAGTGGAAGTTCTCCGTCAGCCATAAGGCTGAGAGTGCGGGCGGAGGAAGAGTCATCCCTGGCTACTCAGATTTTCTTGTAGCTTTTCAAACTCTGACGAAGAGTCGTGCAGAAACATTTCTGGGTCTCACTAGAAACAAAGTCCAGCCCCACTTTTTTTTTTCCTTTTTTGTAAAGCCAAGAATCATGTAGATGAAACTGCCTTGTATATATTTCATACATTATAATGGATCCTTGATGTTAAATGAAAGATGGTAATCAAATGACAGGATTAAATCTCCAAGATCCTGGAAGCGAATTACTTGTATCAGACATAGTGGTATTTATTATTCTGTATAAAGAAAGAGAGATGCTTCTATAAACAAATGCTTACATAACATGCACGCAGATTTCATGCTCCATGCAAACTTCTATTTTTTAATTTTCCTTCCTCTAAATGATGTGCATGGAATATGCCTTATTACGGATGAATGCTGTTCATGATTTGCATATATGGAAAAGTGCCTCTGCGGTGGTAATGCTGGTCAGGCAAAGGAAACAAATTATTTTATCCGTTTACTTCGTCAACGGTTATCATTTGTATAACGATGGTTTAAAACGGGAAAGTTGTGGACCTCAGACGGGTCTCATCTTCACAAGCATCGAGAAAACGGATTTGTTCTCCATGGCCACTGATGGGGAACATGAAGAAAAGGCTTATTTGCCCAGAATAGAAAAGTTACTCTGCCACTCCTGAGAACCATTGTGAACACAGGCAAGTAGCTGTTTCTGAATTTAATTGGGTAGTTTTATTTTACGAAGGTAGGGAAGGTTTACAAAGCAGTATGTGGATCTTAATAATATTAGTTGAGTTTGCACTAAATGTGTTGTACTTTTGCAATTTATTCTGTATATAAAACAATTACACTAAAGATTCTATTTGTAAAAAAGATACATTTTACTTTTTGATTTAGTGCACTGGCACTTCACTGGCACCCTCCCTGCCCACTCAGAGTTGGATGGGACTTTGGGAATATGGGAAGAGTTCCAAATTGTCAGGATTGGAACCAGTCATTTTGGCCAGCATTCAGAGAAAGCTACCAAGATGTTTTCCTAAGGCTGATTTCCAACATACCGTGAGAATCCATTCTGCCCTCTCTACCCAAATACTTTCTCCTGCTTCTCCAAAAGTTAACTTCATAATGTCTATCCTCCTCTTTCTCTCTCCCCTCCCTTCCCCTCACCCCCAACCGATTTCTCATTGTTCTCTACCCGGTTCTCTCTCATGCTCTTGTTTTTTAATGAGTTTAAGAATTCTGTAGTTTTTCAAACTACTGATGAAGTGGAAACCTAGTTAGGGTGCAGAACAAGAGGACACTAGCCACGTTTTTCCTGGGTCTCCGGACTCTGAGTGCTTCGGGGCAGGAGACTAGGAAGAACTGGAGCAGAAGCAACATGTGCGCACTTCTGTGCCTTTCGTTTTGTCAGTTTCCCCAAACTAATTGCATATTTTTCCATGGTGTTGACATTAATTTCTGAGGGAGGAAATTTCTCAATCTTATTCCTTTTATCTCACTGAACCAAGCTGGCTCTCCCGTGAAGCTGTGCTGGTTCTCTTGAAGCTAATCCATTTGCCCAGTTGAAACCTTTCACCGATATTTTTGTCAGCAATTGTACAGATGAAAAAGCTGTTTTTGGATTGTCCTACAAACTCAAAAACATAATCATATTTTCAAGTATCTTGAGAGTGTGTAGAGTGTAACTGTTTGTTCAATGATTAGCTTTATGATCCTGATGATGTCAAAAAATATATTAAGAAGTTGGATCTTCCATGTTACAATCACAAATGGAAAACCAGTATTTAAAGTGAAAAAGTATTAAAAATATTATGGATAAATGTAAAATGTGCTCTTGGCTTTCTTTCAGTAGACCGAAAATTTCCGAAGGCTAAAAAAGACAAATCCAAGGAATGAGTATCCTTAATAACTTTGTTGACCAGTTGAGGGGCCAGGTTGAGTTGAGTGGGTGAAATTGGAAGGGGGACCTGACCCTTCCTGCCCCCCGCCCCCACCCCAAGAGGCGTGGTCAGTGTGGGGGTGGGACCTAGGCCAAATTGGACATCTCGGGGGTTGGTTTTAAAATTGCCTGCTGAAATGGGCAATTTCTTCCGACTGGGTGTCAGTATTACAGGAGGGCAGAAGCGCCGTGCCCTGGGGCACCGTTGTCTTCTGGAAAAGCCGTCTGGGTTCACCACAGATCAATGGTAGGGAGACCCTGGGCACGTGCAGCTCAGGACTGAACTCCTACCTTAACTGGGCAGGGTTAGAGAAGCAGTGTGGCATAGTGGGTAGAGCGCTGGCCTGGGAGTCAGAAGGTCCTGGAATCTAATCCCGGCTCTGTCACTTGTCTGTATGACCTTGGACAAGTCACTTCTTTGTGCCTCTGTAAAATAGCTATTAGGACTCTGAGCCCCATATGAGACAAGGATTGTGTCCAATCTGATTT
Source organism: Ornithorhynchus anatinus (assembly GCF_004115215.2). Taxonomy (NCBI): domain Eukaryota; kingdom Metazoa; phylum Chordata; class Mammalia; order Monotremata; family Ornithorhynchidae; genus Ornithorhynchus; species Ornithorhynchus anatinus. The sequence continues at coordinate 24,276,823 of NC_041728.1, read as the reverse complement.
GCTTGTATCCACCCCAGCCCTTAGTACAGTGCCTGGCACATAGGAAGTGCTAAACAGTTATTATTAGCACTCTCACTTGGCTCTGAGCTCTAGAGCTTGATTATCTGAACCCACTGCATCCATTGGAACTTGTTTTGTAGAGACAGGACCCCCTGGGCTGGAGTGTTCGGCAACCAGACGGGGGAAAGAGGCCTGTAGTGGGCAGCTTTCATCAAGGGCGTGAGCAAACAGGTACCGGAAGTGAGGGCAACGGGTGCTGACCGGGCCCTAGTAGGATCTGAATCTGATTTTGGGCCCTCTCTGCGCTTCTATTCACGTGGTATGAGTTTTGGCCAATAGTACTCCTGTAGCCAGGTGTTTGTGGTGTTTTCTGACCCAGGCGTGTGGTAAGCTTCACGCCTTGACTGATGCCAAGTGGTGCCCAGTTTCCTCTTCCAATGTCATGTGGCATCCTGTCCAGACAGGAGCTGGTGTTTGAAAAAACGTTCCCCAGCAGCATTCTAGGCCAGGCCGCATGGTCGAAACACGTGTCCCGGCAGAACTGGACCTACCCTGGGGAGATGAGTGGATGATTTGGGGGAAAAGAGGATGAGATTCCCCTGTAGCTAACGTTGGTCCTGGAGGTGAGCTGGGGGGAACGGACTCTGCAGTTGTTGGTTGGGAGAGGCAGGGTGGCTTCTAAAATGTATGAAATAAGTTCTTTCCTACCTCTGGGGTTTGCGTTCCTGCCGTAATAATAATTGTGGTGTTTAAGTGCTTACTGTATGTTAAGCACCGTACTAAGTGCTGGAATACATACAAGGTAATCAGGTCCCACATGGGGCTCAGCCTAAATAGGAGAGAGAATAGATATTGAATCCCCATTTTGCAGGTTAGGAAACAAGCACAGAGAAGTTAAGTAACTTGCCCGAGGTCACACAGCAGGTATGTGGTGAAGCTGGGATTAGAACCCAGGTCCTCAGGTCCTCCACGCTAGGCCACGCTGCTCATGGGTTGTGGGAGGAGGGTGGGGAAGAAGGGGGGTTACACGCAACATGCATGAACGCACTACCCCACTAACAGATTGTCCCTCTGGGTTTCCCTCTAACCTGAATGGGAAACTGCCTGTGACATTCCTGGGATGAACTAGGTGCGTGAGGACCACCTTTCACCATATATGTTAGCCTGCTAATTCCAGAATCCATCCGTTGGCCACCACATGCAAGTTAAGGGATGTGTACAGAATCCACTGGTATGTGAAAAGATGAATTGGAGGGGGCCGGGGAAACCTCATGTTTCACCGCTCCGAGAGCTTTGACGGGTGGGTAGCATGTTCCAAGGCAGACCCAAAGCTCTCCAAATAGTAGTAGTGTTTATTGAGCACCCGCTTGGGGGAGCTTATGGTGTAAACATATGTCCCCTGTGAGGAGCTTGCATTCTTACTGGGGCAGACAAGCAGGCTGGTGCCTAGGTGGTTCGGCGAACTTCACAATTCAGCAGGGAATAACTCCCTCGCACCTTCACGGCACCCCTTATCTCCACCGGGCCAAGGTGCCGCCGGGGCAACCGACATTGAGGCCGCTCTGCTTTTGGCCTGCGTGGCCACGTGGGGTTGAGGATATTGGAGCTGAAAAAAGCAACTCTCCTGTTCCTCTCCTCCCTGTCGAATCCACCCTTCAGCTCTGGCTACCTCTTCGTAAGCCAGAGGCCCTCTGCTGACTGTTTCACATCAGTCAATTCCTTATAGAACATAGTGGCATCTGTCCACTACTCTGAACAGACTGTTGGCTCTCAAGCTTAGAACGAAGCGACCAACGGGACCCGGGATGACCGAGTTCGGCCTGCCGGTTGCCAGTGGGTTGGAGCCGGAAACTTCGCCGGTGAGAGTGAAAGTTCGCTGTTGGTGAATCCCTGGGTGGTCGGGACCCCTCCCCTTTGTTCCTTCATCCTCCTGGGCTCTTCTCAGCGCCACCCTGTTCGAGGGGTGGGAAAGTGCTGAATGTGGTTTTTAAAAATGATATCGATTGAGCACTTACTGTGTGAGAACACCCGACTAAGCACTTTGGGGCAGCAGCTTCCTGCTCTAAATCTCAAAGCAAGATGACTCTTGAGAGCAGGCGGTAGTTGGAGGTGTTTGGCGGTAAAAGCCTGGTGGAAGGGGGAAGGCAGGCAGCCCCAGCATTCTCACTGTTAGCCCGTCCTCCCTCTGTGGGACTGGCATGGTGATCTAGCAACCCACACAACCAAAACTCCAATTTTATAGGTTGAATAGCCCCCACGCCCCTGCCAGCCACTTCCTGTGGCCAGTTCCAATCCCTATCACTTTTCTCTCTGTTTCTTAAAGCTTCTAATTATTTAGTTTCCTCAGGCCTCCCCGAGGGCGACGACGGCTCGGCGTTCTGGTCCGTACGGCAGCAGAGGGAGAGCTGTGGCCCGGCCGGGGTGCGCCAGGGCGGGGAGAGCCAGCCGGGCCAGAGCCGCGGAGACGTGACGGATGGGAAGCTGCCCCCCGGACGGCCCGGCTCAGCCCTCTGGCGGCTGCCCAATGGAGCCGCCGAGCTGTTCCCGGATTCCCGCTGACAGATCGCAGGGCCAGCGGCGAGGGCCACGGCAGGCTTTCTGGTAAGTAAACGTACACTCCTGTTGAATTGAGCTCCTTGGCACCTCTGCTCCGTACAGGCGGTTATTCCCACACAGGACACTCCATCAGTGATATTTACTGAGCACTTTGTGCACAGCACTGTATTAAACACTTAGATACAAAACATTTGGGGGACATGATCTCTGCCCTCAAGGAACTTAAAGTGTAGCAGAGGAGTTTAGACATTTAGGAGAGTGGGGTGCAGGTAATGGGGGAGCCGGGCAGTGCCCAACTCCCTTCCCTCCCACGGTTTCCCAGGCAGACAGGCCTCAGATTTTGCCAACATTGAGGAATGCAACCCTAATAGGAAATTGTCATCCCTAATTGGAAGCAGCATGGTGTAGTGGATAGAACGAGGGCCTGGGAGTCAGAAGGTCATGGGTTCTAATCCCAGACAGGCCACGTCTGCTGTGTGACCTCGGGCAAGCCCCTTCACTTCTCTGGGCCTCAGTTACCTCGTCGGTAAAACGGGATTGAGAGCGTAAGCCCCACAGTAAGTGTTTAACAGATACCAAAATTATTATTATCAGCCTCTGTTACCTCATCTGTAAAATGAGGATTAAGACTGTGAGCCCTACGTGGAACAGAGACTGTGTCCAACCCAACTACTTTGTATCCCACACTTAGAATAATGCCTGGCAAATAGTAAGCGCTTAGCAGTATTATTATTACAGACAAGCAGCGTGGCTCAGTGGAAAGGGCTTGGGAGTCAGAGGTCTTGGGTTTGAATCCTGGCTCTTCCACTTAGCAGCTGGGTGACTGTGGGCAAGTCACTTAACTTCTCTGTGCCTCAGTTACCTCATCTGTAAAATGGGGATTAAATGTGACCCTCACGTGGGACAACTTGATTATCCTTTGTCTATCCCAGTGCTTAGAACAGTGCTCTGCACATAGTAAGCACTTAAATATCATCGTTATTATTATTATTGTTGTTATTGTTTCCCCTTCAGCCACAGTTCCCATTTGGTGAGGGGCTGCAGAGGGAGGGGAGGGCAGGGAGAGACACCTGTTTCTGATCCAGTCCACCCCACCCCTGTGTGCAGGGAGAAGTGGGGAGCGGGTCAAGGGGCCCTGGCTGTTGCTAGCATGGTCGTCCCTGTCCTCCCTTTTCTCCCTTCCCTCCCCTCCCCAGCCGGCAGGGGCATTTGGACCTTCTCAGAAACCCCAAACTGGCTTCATTCCCGTCCCACAGTTTCCTCCTGACACAACTTGGGACCGTAGTCGTGGTGGCAAAATGTACTTGCTGGCTCAGGACCCAGTTGTGGGGGTGAAGATTACGGCACCGGCCCACCCGTGCTTAACAATCATGCTGTTTGTTCGGTGCTTATCTTGTGCCGAGCACTATACTGAGCACTAGGGTGGTGACAAGATAATGTTTGGATACATCCCTGTCCCACATGGGGCTCACAGGCTAAATAGGAGGGCGAAGAGGGATTGAATCCTCATTTTGCAGATGAGGAAACTTAGGCACAGAGAAGTTAAAGGGACTTGACCACGGGCACAAAGCAGGCAAGTGGAGGAGCCGCAGGTAGAGCCCAGGTCTCTGGATTCCCAGGCCTGTGCGCTTTCCTCTTGGTCAGTCAATCAATCAGTGGTATTTATTGAAGATTTACTGTTTGCAGAACACTGCCTAAAAATGCTTGAGAAGGTACAGTCAACAGAGTGGGTAGATATGATCAGCGTGACTCAGTGGAAAGAGCCCGGGCTTGGGAGTCAGAGGTCATGGGTTCTAATCCCAGCCCCGCCACTTGTCAGCTGTGTGACTTTGGGCAAGTCACTTCACTTCTCTGGGCCTCAGTCATCATCATCATCCCTGCCCATAAAGAGTCTGTTGTTGCAGGAGTGGGTTTTAGGTAATCACCGAGGGCTTCCGGGTTACAGCACCGGTAGGAGAGCCGCGGAGCTGGTGCGCTGTCTGTCGTTGCTTTGTGCCCCAGTCAAGGAAAACCAGTCTCCCTTAAGCAGGAATGTGGCCACGGTAACTTGGGAGCAGCCACACCTCCCTGGAACCGGCTAGACCTGGGAGACCCCGCTTCCCTCTCAGCAGTCGGCCCGAGGGGGCGGGGGGTGGAGGGCAGTCCAGTCCAGTGTCGGCCTGGCTGCTGGTATTGCTGGTCTCTCACGGACCGGAATGGCTTGTTGGGCCTGTTGCCGTCTTGGCTGTTATCCTGACCCATCTGCAGTGAGTCAGCCTTCAGGGTGGCAAGACTGCTTTATACATGACGTGAGGATTCATGGGCAAAGGGAAATATGGCCTGAGGCCCTCCCGAGGGAAGCATCTGCCCTGGGGGGAGGGGAGGGAGTGTCAGCTGAATCCTTGGCTCTTGGTGGGAGCAGACCGAGAGACCGAGGCCAAGTGTTCTCGAGGAGTCCCGCCAGTGGACCTATCAAAAATAAGCGTGACGCTTCCTAAGGGCTTAATTTGTGCCAAGCCCTGGGATAAAGACCGGATAATCGGGTCCAATCCAGTCTTTTTCCCGCCTGGGGCTCCCAGTGTACGTGGGAGGGCATGGCCGCCGTGGGAGCTGGACCAAAGCCGATGCTGTCGGCGGCCCGATCTTTCTTTTCCTCCTTTTTATGTCCTAGTATAAAATAGAGCACGGGTCTGGGAGTCAGGACTTGACTTTTAATCCCAGCTCCTCCATCTGTCTTCAGTGTGACCTTGGGCACATCACTTCCCTTGCCTCAGTTCCCTCATCTGTAAAATAGGGATTAAGACTGAGACCTAGGTGGGATGGGGACTGCAACCAACCTGATTAGCTTCTATCTACCCCAGAGCTGAGAACAGTGCTTGAAATATACTAAACATTTAACAAATACATCTGCTGTGCTGTTAGCAAGTAAAACTGCCTACAGGGAGGTGTTGGCTCAAGGACACAGGGACCCTTTTTTCTAGGTCTCCTCAACTCCTGGTAGGGAGGGGCAGGAACCCAAACTCAGGTGGGAGCCAGATAATAATAGTAATAATAATAATGTTGGTATTTGTTAAGTGCTTACTATGTGCAGAGCACTGGGGTAGATACAGGCTCACAGTCTTAATCCCCATTTTACAGATGAGGTAACAGGCACAGAGAAGTTAAGTGGCTTGCCCACAGTCACACAGCTGCCAAATGGCAGAGTTGGAATTAGAACCCATGACCTCTGACTCCCAAGCCTGGGCTCTTTCCACTGAGATGCCCTCTACTCATCCCACTCTTAGGCTTCATGGCGAAGCCCTGACCCAAACCTCTTACTTGGAGGAAGAAACTCAGGCTCCTTGCTGCCAAAAGGGTCAGAGGCAGAATGGCTTCAGGAACAGGTTCAGTGGCGCAAGACTCAAATATCAGTAGTCGTCTTGACTACATGCTAAAAAGGGATGGGGGGAGCCCTCTTAGAGGTGATTGGAGCTGGTTGGGACCTAAACAGCATCGCTCAGTGAGAAGAGCACCGACTTGGGAGTCAGAGGTCAGGGGTTCTAGTCCCGGCTCCACCACCTGTCAGCTGTGTGACTTTGGGCAAGTCACTTAACTTCTTTGTGACTCGGTTCCCTCGTCTGTAAAATGGGGATTAAGACCGTGAGCCCCACGTGGGACAACCTGATTACCTTGTATCTCCCCTAGTGCTGAGAACAATGCTTGGCACGTAGTAAGCGCTTAAGAAATTCCATCATTATAATTATTACTATTAGTGGGGTATTAGCATCTTCTAGTCTCTGTGCCTCATTTTAGCAGCCCAGTCGACACTTGCTCAGCTAAACAGCTTCAACTCACAGAGACCAGCCAACATACTCCCAGGCGGAAGAAAGATGGATAACTGGAATAATGGTCGGGGTCTCACAATGGGTAAAGAGCATCCTAATGAGTCTGAGTGAAAAGGTATGTCCAAGAAAATCAATCCTCTCTTCCTCAATTAAAATGGAAGTACCTTCAAGGGGCACTAAGCGCCACAGAGCTAACATACTATGACTATTTTTCTTTACTGAGTTTTCATCTTGTGTTCAATCAATGAATGGTATTTCTTGAGCGCTTACTATGTGCAGAGCACTCTGAGCACTTGGGAAAGTACAGTTATAACAGAGTTGGTTGAAACATTCCCTGTCCATGTTTAAGCTACAGTTTAATATTTGATCAAAAAAGGTCACTACTAGCAGCACTTTCATTGTTTACTGAAACAGAAAAGGGATTCTGTACCAAAATGTACACAACTTAGTATATGTACAAAATGTTAATTTAGGACGACGTTGGTTACATTCACCAATATGAATACTGTGCAAACCTTTCACTTCCTTTCCAGAAAAAAAAAAAAGCCAACAAAAAAATGATAAAGTCACTGGCTAAACGCACAGGAAGCAGTTCAACTTTTACATACAACAAGAAAGGTCATTTCTCACAACAGCATTGCAGAAGACAACATTTGGGCCTTTCCATGCTACCTCGGCCGAAACGGAATGTAGCTTGAGGTCATTCTCCTACGGTACACGTCAGCTTTATCGGACCAACGCTTAAGCGCCAGGCCGGATGCGGTACAAAAATCAGGTTTTCCATCCCCCTTTCATATAAAAACTTGCACTTTGAAAAAACACAGCATCTCTCTCACCCGCTGCCTGGCGAGATGCTCCTAGGGCCCGTTGGAAGCTCGAAGCGCTTGTCCACGCTCTTTCGGACCTCCCGGCCAAAGCAAGGATCGGCCCCTTCCCCTCTGGCGCCTGCCCCTACAGGGCCGTCATAGGAAAAGGGGCTTTCTTCTCGGGCCCAAGCTATGCTTTTTCTCAGTGACGCTTCATTGTGTGAGCCGTAACCGGCGTTCTTTCCACATGGACAGATTCGACACAACTATACAAGGAGGGGGAAAAAAAACTGCCTTCCCTTCACACCCTCCCCACCCCGCTAAATAAATTATAATCATTTGTTGAAGGAAGACAAGCTTGTGGGGTTGCGGGCTGAGTTCCGGAGAGGCCGCACCCCTACGACTGCCAGTTAGGCCCTGGTCCGTCCACAGCTGAACTTTTAGTAAGGAGGGCAGCGCTGACGCAAGGGGGAAACAGCTGTTTGGGCTTGTTGACCTTGACTATAGAGTCACAGTTTTAAAATGCCCCGTCTCCTCCACCCTGCCCTACACCCCATCTGTGTTTGGTAAGGCTTGGAATAGGTGGACGCGTAGCAGCCAGAAAAGATACAAAAAGTTAAGCTCAGAAAGCGAACCTGCAGGGCGCGTTTACAGAGTTGTTCATAGCACCTGCACGGCCCTTACGAGGTCGGCTGGAATGAACGGAGCCTTTCCTTACAGAAAGGATGCAGCTCCCGCTTCGTAGAGGACCACACCGCCGCTAGGAGGAGGACGGCAGCAATTAACAATACACTAGTTCCCCAACATGGCTTAGACCCCAAGCTTAACTGCTTGAATGTAAGGCCGGTTAAGGAGTTTCCATAGCTACGGCCTAAATCAGACTACCGTTTAGGCTCAGAACTCCCATTTCCTAATAGCACCAATCATCCCCATCAAATTTACATCTCTGATTTCCCCCCCCCCGACTCAAAGTTCTTCTCCCCGAGAATTCTAGGTTTACTAGCTGTGGTTTTTGGACATGTAACACCAGGCTGAGAACCTGCGAACAAGCACAAGAATGAGGACTTCCAAACTCAAAGCCCTTTTCCGAGCGGACCCCTTCCCCGCGGAGGAGTGATCCAGGATCGTTGAGGAGAGCCGAGTTGACCCTCTGACGACATCTTCCCTTCCTCTCCACAAGACATTGCATTGAAGTGTTTTTATTCAGGCGTTTCGCTATTAGTCCATCAGCACCCGTTCCCTTGGGAACTCTCCAGGAGAGAAGCATCCGAGGAACTCAAGCTGCCTTCTTAGTGCAGGGTCCTTGGAGATCTTGTAGGTTGATTTTTGACCTAAGACAGAGAAGGGCGGGGCCCAGAGTGAGCGGGGCTGGTGGGGCAGGACCAACGGAAGCGCGTCCCTCGGGCTGAACGTCTTACCTGTTGTGGATCATGTGGCTTTTGACTAGGTGGCCGGCGGCCAGGGCTGCCATGAGTGACAACTCCCCGGCCAGGACGGTCCCGCACACGATTTTGGCGAGCTGGCGGGCGTTTTCCCCGGGATTGTCTCTGCAAGCTCCTTGAACACCGAGCATCTGTGGGCAAGGCACGGGTGACACGGGTAAGTCACGTCTTGGGACGTGGTGATCTTTGGTTAAACTAGGGGCTAGGGGTGGGATGCCTCTCAGTGCTTCAAAGGGGACACACCCAACAGCAAAGGCTTCGCGGATGGGGGATAGGGTGGGGAAGTGACGGGTTGGGCAGGGAAGGCCTGTTGGAAGGGATGTGATTTTAGAAGGGCTGGGAAGCGGGGGGAAGGATGGTGATCTGGAGACATGAAGCGGGAGCGGGTTTCAGGCCAGAGGGAGGCTGTGGGCAAAGGGTTGGCGGTGAGATAACTGAGATTGAGGTACAATGGGTAGGGTAGGAGAGGAAGAGTGACTGATTACCCTTAAAGCCAAGGGTGAGCAGTTCGTTCGCTGAGGAGACGGATGGGCAACCACTCAAGGTTTCTGAGGAGTGGGGGAGATGTGGACTGAATGACCTGGGCAACAGAGGGAAATATGGACTGGAGTGGGGAGAGTCAGGAACAGGTAGGTCAGCGAGGAGGCTGATGCGAAAGTCAAGGTGGGTTAGAATAAGCGCCTGGATCCGCAAGGTAGCCGTCTGGAGGGAAAAGAAGGGGCGGATTCCAGGTACCGCCAAGGGAGAACTGACAGGATTTCGCGACAGACCGGGTATGTGGGTTGAATGAGAGAGATGAGTCGAGGATAATGCCAAGGTTACAGGCTTGTGAGACAGAAAGGATAGTGGTGTTGTCTACAGGGATGGAAAAAAATCAATCAATGAGCATTTACTGCATGCAGAGCACTGTACTAAGTGCTTAGGAGAGTTGGTAGACACATTCCCTGCCCACAAGGACCTTACAGTCTAGAGAGGGGAATCCAGATGTTAAAATACATTACCGATATCTACGTAAGTGCTATGGGGCTGAAGGTGGGGTGAATATAAAGTGCTTAAAGATTACAGATCCAAGTGTGTAGGCTATGCAGATGGGAGTGGGAGTAGCAGAAATTAGGGCTTAGTTGGGGAAGGCCTCCTGGGCGAAATGTGACCCTGACAAGGCTTAGAAGGTGGGGAGCGGTGGTGTGGCATCAACGGAGGGGGAGGGAGTTCCAGTCCAGAGGGAGGATGTGGGTAAGGGGTTGGTGGCGAGACAGATGAGATGGAAGTGCAGTAAGTTGGCATTAAAGGAGCAGAGTGTGCAGACTGGCTGGTAGTAGGAAATCAGCAAGGTAAGGTAGGAGGGAGTGAGCTGATTGACTGCTTTAAAGCGGATTGGTAAAGAGTCTGATGCAAAGGTGGATGGGCAACCACTGGAGGTTCTGGAGGAGTGGAGAAACGGACTAAACCTTTTTATCTTTTTTTTTTTTTTTTTTAAATGATCCAGGCAGCACAGGAAGGACTAGAGGTGGGAGAGACTGCAGAGAATAGGTGGGAACTGGAGTGGTAGATATGGGAATCGCCTGCCTAGAGGTGCTAGTTGAAGCTGTGGAAGCAAATGAATTCTCCAAGGGAGGATGGGGAGATAGAGACGCAGAACTGAGCCTTGAGAGAGGCAGAGGAAGAACAGGTAAAAAACTAAAAAGGAACAGCTAGAGAAATAAGAGGAGGAGGAAGAAGTCTTAAGTCAGTGAAACCCAGGTTAGCTTGGCTGGTTCACTGTGGAAGGCAGCTGAGAGGTTGAGGATGATTAGGATGGGGTAGAGGCTACTGGTGATCTTGGAAAGGGCAGTTTCTGTGGAGTGGAGATGGCTGAAGCCAGCTTGCAGGAAGTCAAAGAGAGAAGTGGAGGCAGCTGTTTGGACAACTCACTCGAGCAGTTTGGAAAAGAATGATGGGGGAGATGGGGTGATAATTGGAAGGTACAGTGGAGTGAAGGGGGCGGTTGTTGAGGATAGGGGATACGTGGGCTTGTTGAAAGCAGTGGGGCAGGAACACTGGTAAGTAAGCTGTCCAAGACAAACGGGGAGGCAGAAGGGGAGAGAGCACATGTTTCAGTAAATCGTAAAGGGATGGAGTTGGAGGTGCAGGTGGAGAGGGCAGATTTTAAGAGGTGGTGTGAGAACTCAAGGTACTCCTGGGAAGGTTGGGAGAGCCAGAGAGGGGGAAGGAGGAGCATGGGACTGGTGGAGGTGCAGGGGAGAAACACTACTGATAATAAAAATCATAATTGGAATATTTAAGTGTATTAAACACTAGGGTGGACAGAGCAGATTGGGTTGGACACAATCCCTGTCCCACGTGGAGCTCACAGTCTCAATCCTCATTTCCCAGATGAGGTAACTGAGGCCCAGAGAAGTGAAGTGACTTGCCCAAGGTCACACGGCAGACATGTGGCAGAGCAGGGATTAGAACCCATGATCTCCTGCCTCCCAGGCCTGTGCTCCATCCACTACACCACGCTGCTTCTGAACTCTTACATAGTATTACAGCATGGGGACGTGAAGGAGTCAGCTTTGGTAACATCTGAACTTGGGCGGGCGGAAGCCGAGGACAGGAAAATAAGAGTGGAGCCGGGGAACGGTAGGAGGAGCAGAGCAGCTGGGAGGTGGAGGGGGTGAATGGGGTGAAGGGGGAGCTTCTTACCTGTAAACAGGCCTGCTGGGGTGGCAAGCTGGTCCCTCCCCCGACCGTCCCTATTTCTATGGAGGGCATCGTGCAGCTGATGTACAGGTCTTCGTTGGTGGGCCCGGCCGCCTCCATGAGGGTGATGCAGTTGGAACTGCCCACGTTCTGTGCCGCGTCCTTCGGTGGGTGGGAAAGAGAACAGAGCCCGTTTGTCCGAGTCGGGGACGGGGCCTCCGCGAGGGGAACGACCCGGTGGGACCACCTACCTGTCCACAAGCGATGTAGATGGCGGTCACGATGTTGGCGGCGTGGGCGTTGTATCCGCCTATACTGCCGGCCATGGCCGAGCCCACCAAATTCTTGCTTACGTTCACCTCGACCAGAGCTTCTGTAGTAGTCTTCAACACCTGGGGGAGAGGATCGACATTTTGTCACTGTTAGCCAAGGTTTCATCTGCTATTGTGGGGGGGGGAACTGCCCCCCTCCCCTAAAGTGACCTTTTTTTTCCCCTCCCAATGTTCCACAGGGGGACCAGATCTGAGACCCCATCCACAATGAATCCGCTCTCTTGAAAAAGTGCCTCGCAAGCCACCAGTCAAAGGTATGAGTTCCAAAAATCAATAGGATTTAAAGGAGTATGTAGGAAACTTTGTCTTTGCACAACTGAAATTAAAAGGGAAAAAAATCTCTCCCCCTTTTAAAATCCCTTACGTATCTACGCTCCCCACCTCCCCCAGTCCCCCGGCGTACTTCTCTGACCACTTTGGCAGGAATGACCGCTTCGCAGACCACAGACTTCCCTCGGCCCTCGATCCAGTTTATAGCAGCTGGCTTTTTATCTGTACAGTAGTTGCCACTGATGGCTAGAATTTGCATTTCAGGGAATAAGTCGTGCAGTTTGGAAAGCGCTTTCTCTGTACCCTAGAATTAAAAATCAGGACATATAACAAATCGTTCATCTCAGTCAATTATCTCCCCTATTCTAAAGGAATCATCCCTCTTGGTGGTGGCATTACCGACAGGATGCTTGTCAGATGCCACCTGGATGAGGAATGATTCCCTTGTGACAGGAGAGAGGATTATGAATACATATATACACACACATACCTACAGATGGACTCTTTCTTTCACATTACAGTTACCCAGCACCATACCCTGTGGGCACTCAAAATGTATACTGACAGACTACCCTATTAGCTAATCTGTAACCATTCTCATCTCACTCAGCAACCTTTTTTCCTTATAAGCGTGTTTTGGGCAGGGAACGTGTCTGCTGATTCTGTTGTGCTGTACTCTACCAACCGCTGAACATGGTGCTCCGCACATATGTGAGCCCCACGTGGGGCAATCTGGTCACCCTGTATCTCCCCCAGTGCTTAGAACAGTACTCAGCACATAGTAAGCGCTTAACAGATACCATAATTATTATTATTATAGTAAGCACTCAAATGCCATCGACTGCTTGATTGGCAGAGGTGTTTTAAGCAGGGAAAGCACAACTAACAATGTACATGGTGGTTACTTTCGAAATGTTTCAGCAAGATGATCGACACAGCAAAAGTCTCGCAGGAGAGAACTGGTCTCTCTCTCGGGCATCATCAGGGCAACTTTTAGTGCATCACATAATTCCATAGGATACTAAAGTGAGCCCTTAAATAAATTCTAGTGTAGTTTTAGAAGGTGGGGATAGCTGGCCACCCTGCCCCTTTTGCTGTCCTCCAACTAAACCACCAACTGGGCCTCTTCACTAACATTACAGCGATAATTAACCGTTACGGTACTTGTTAAGCACTTACTACATGCCAAGCACTATAGATACAAGTTAATGGGGATGGACACCATCCGTGTCCCACATGGGACTCACAGTTTAAGAAGGAGGGAGTAGGATTTAATCTGCATTTTACAGTGGAGCTAACTGAGGCACAGAAGCTAAGTGACTTGCCCAAGATCACACAGCAGGTAAGTGGCAAGAGCCGGGATTGGAACCCCGGTCCTCCAACTCACAGGCAGTTGCTCTTTCCCCTAGACCCCGCTGCTTCTCAACGTATCTTTCAACAGTTCTCGCCGAAGAATGAGGAGGAACGAGGGTGAGCAAATCACACAGCAGGCCAGTTGGGTTTCTGGTAGAGTGTGGTTACCTAGGTGCGTGGCTTCCTGCATTAGCTCCCCATAGCTTCTCCAAAAAGGAGAGATAAGAAACTACAAACAGGAAGGTTGAGGTTTCCCCGTTAAAAGGGGCCAATTTGTGAAGGGTCTTCCTTCCACAACTAATCAGCAAGGGCTTACCTTGGAGATCATGTTCATCCCCATGGCATCTCCTGTCTTGGATTGGAAGCGAATGTAAAGGTTGCGACCGGCCAAGCTGATGTGGACTTTCTTCAGGCGAGCAAATCTGGGTAGGAAAGAGAATCAATCAGTGGTACTTAATGAGGGCCTACTGTGGGCAGAGCGCTGCCCTGAGTGCTTGGGAGAGTACAGTACATCAGGGTTGGTAGACACATTCCCTGCGCACAAGGACCTTCCAGCCTCAATGGGGAGAAAGAACACTTCTCTCCCTCTCCCCCTGCAGGGGTCCCAGAGCAGCTTTTTTCTACTGAATGACTATGCTGTAGTACAGGAGTCACATAAAAAGGGTCAAGCGGGCCCATCAAAAGGCACAAATCAGCTTCCTGTTGGAGTCTGACATACTCTACCCTGTTTCCTGGGAAGTTGTGCTTTCCAGGTGGGAAAAGTCATAACCCACAGAGAGAAGAATTTTCCTAGCTAGCCCTTCCACTAGAACCGTTCCCAGGTCTGTAACACCCAGATCTTTCTGGGACTATCATGAGAATCCAAACGAATCCTGCCGATCAATGGTATTTGCTTCTTTCTGAGCACGGGGGGGGGGGGGGGGGGGGGGGGCTATCAGCTGTAAAGAGGAGCCGCCGCTCAGGGCCCACTCCTATCCACCCACCTGCTCGTGCTGTCGAATTCCTCCTTCATGATTCGGAATCCTTCGGCGCCCTCCAGCCACGCCTTTACCTCCGCGGCCTCGCAGGCGCTGGGCAGTCTCACGACGGGGCCTCGGGTCATTCCGTCCGCCAGCACCCGGCTCTTGGCTCCCCCGCCCAGCTAGGTCCCAACACAGGGGAAACGGAGTTAGGTCCCAGGGGAAGACGGGGGATGTGCTTCCATTCCCTGCTCTTCCCTGGCTGGAATCCAAATCCACTCCAGATGCCACCCCCGTCGCCTCCGCAGGTTACTTACACCGATGGCTCTGCATCCTCTGTTGGTGCTGGCCACGAGGCAGCCTTCTGTCGTTGCCATGGGCACCTGAAATTCTTTGCCATCCAGAGAGAGGGGTCCCGCCACTCCGACGGGGATGGGCATATAGCCAATGACGTTTTCACAACAAGCTCCCATTACCTAAGGTCAGATGCAAAGTTAGATATGAATACATTCAAGTCATCGGAGAAAGAGACACTAACAGCAGCGGCCTGTGTGTGATTTCATCATCGATGGTATTCGGTGATTGCTTATTGTTTGCAGAGCCTGAATCGTGTTGAGCAAGAGAAGAGGATCGACTGTGGCAGTATCCACAATATGAGCACCCACAGCAGCCCGGAAGAACTTCAGGAAGAATTAAAACCATATCGGAAGAGCGGGAAGACGAAACGGGAACATTTCAAGAGCGCAGTCAATGGGACGGTAAGATTAAAATGCAGAGCTGGCATGTTTGGCAGACGGCTTGTTAACTTACCAAGGAGTAGTTATAGTCCCTGTACGGCAGGTACTGGAGCGACGCGGGCTCCGGGAGCTTTGTGGACAACATCTGTCGGCGAATGGACACGCCCCGCTCGTGGGTTTCCATCAGGGTTTCCAGTTTGTAAGCCGGGATGTGCTTGGCGTTGACCAGCCGGATTATCTCCGCGTCGCTGAGGAATTTTGCTCCTTTCTACGGAGGAAGAAATAAAGTAAGAGGGGATTACTGGCCTGTCCACTGTGCTAAAAAGCCTTTTTTATATTTTCTCGGCCTATTTAAGCGAGAAATAACTTGGAGAGCTTAACAGATGAAATATCAATAATAATGTTAAGTGCTCACTATGTGTTGAGCACCGTTCTAAGCACTGTGGTAGATATAGGGTAGTCAGATTGTCCCACGTGAGGCTCACAGTCTTAATCCCCATTTTACAGATGAGGTAACTGAGGCACAGAGAAGTTAAGTGACTTGCCCACAGTCACACAGCTGACAAGTGGCAGAACCGGAATTAGAGCCCACGACCTCTGACTCCCAAGCCCGTGCTCTTTCCACTGAGCCATGCTGCTTCTCTGAAGAAGGGGGCGGTCCCGGATGGTGACGCATCCAATTTATGGATGGACGGTGGAGACCGGGGAACATATATCTTTAGGAAGAGGTAGGGAGCCTGAGGAGAGGGAATGTCACCGCATATACACACACAGGATAAGAACAGTCTCTGGAACAGTGGCTCGCAGACAAGGCGACATTCCTCCCAAAGAGGCCAGGTTCAGGTGGCCGTTGATCCTGACGCTCGTACAAAGGTCAAGGAGAGAAAGGGGCACCCGGCTGCTAAACACCAACTTAAGCATTGTGTTCCCTCTTGTTATTTTTGGCTTCAAATTATGGACTTATTCTTATTGTGACGTGAGTAAGAATCCCCATGCAACCTTTAGCCTTACCTCCGAGTTACTGAGTATCTCTAAGCATTCTTCATTTGGACGGGGTTGACTGGGTAACTCGATTTCAGGTTTGTTTTTCTCTGGGAGGGTTGGAGACGTTTCCGGAAGGGAAGAGTTACCCACCACAAACGTGGCTCGGCCTGAGGGTTCGGTTTCTGCCGGAAATGGCTTTATAACTTCAACTAGTTGGAGAGATTTTAAGAAAGAAAAAAGGCTTTAGATGACAAGAACCCACCTTTGACCTGCTGTCTAAAGCACCTTCAGAAAGGTGAGAAAAGTCAAGATCACCTCTACCTTCCTTGGTTATGAAAGTTGACTCTTCCACAGTGCTGATTTTTTGGTGATTTCGGACCAGTCTCGATTCACGTCTGCAGCAGTTTTCTGAAACCCTTTTGTGGGTCACCATGGGAGACGTCATGGGGTTCTTTAATGACAGGGTGGATTCCGTCTCCGTCTGTTCGAAGAAGATGTACTTGACGGCCAGGAGCAGGGCTAAACCCAGGGTGATCACCTGTTCAATATCCATGCTGACCATTCTAAATGGAATTAAGAAGGTGATTTAAAGGCTATTCATTCACAGTGTAAAATACAAGTCTGGTATGATAATTGGCCCGCTAAAAAGAAGAAATCTACTTCAACAAAATAAAAGAAAAATAAAAAAAGAGAAAGTATTTGAAGACGACCGATCAGAGGAAGCAAATGTTTAACTTACTTGGACAGATAAAACTGCCAGAGAGACATATTGGGCTCGATTCTTTTTGAAAGATTTTCATCCAATCCTAAAGAAACTTTAGAATTTTCTACAGTATTGTTTTGAGAAGAAGGGTCTGCTATCCAACGACTGTGGGCATGAACAAGAACCAGACCTAAGGACTAAAGAAAAAAAAGCACAGAAATAAAATCAATCTGAATAACTAATCAGGTAAAATAATGGCATTTAAAACAATCTGAACAGTACTGTGATAAGCACAAGCTCACAGTGCTGCATGTAGTAAGCACTTAATACTTCTCCTTCCTCCCAAGTGGAATTCAAATTCCTTCTGTGAGAGTGATGGGATTTGTCTTGGAGAGTCTGGGCCCCTTGGGCCTTAGGGTGTGGTCCTAGCTACGAGGTTGGGCTTGGGGACCCTCGAGACCCACAAAGGCTGGTACTCTCTAGACTTAGTTGCCCCAGTCTCATCTTCAGAAAAAAGGCTGTTGAGTTTTTGTCTGATGTGCATGCCCTGGTAAGTTTCTTCCACCTAAATGAGGGGTCTTCAGTCTCTCCTCCAACCCCTCAATTCCTCTTTGCTCCCCTTTCTCCTGTCCCAACACCTATTCAGAGCAAACATTTTAGGCAATGAGACTTCTTCACTAATACTCATTTACAGCCTTCTTAATCATTAATAATTGTGGTATTTAGGCGCTTAGTATGTGCCAGGCACTGTACCAAACTCTGGGGTGGATACAATCAAGTTGGGTTGGACAAAATCCCTGTCCCCCATGGAGCTCATAGTTTTAATCCCCATTTTACAGATGAACTAACTGAGGCACAGAGCAGTTAAGAGACTTGCTCAAAGTCTCAGCAGACAAGTCATAGAGCTGGGATTAGAACCCAGTTCCTTCTGACTCCCAGGCCCCTGCTCTATCCACCAGACCACACTGCTTCTCTACTGAGGAATAAGAGGCCTTCTTGGGCCTCTTATTCTGATGTGTTGTCTGTGAGGTAAAAGTGGAGAAGATAGTGGTGGAGGTACCCAGTTCCATCTCAGGCTGCCAGATGGCTTTGTAATAGTCCAAGGCAGCAAGGAAGTATTTGACTCTTTCAAAAATGCAACAGCCTTATAAAAGGGTGCAAAAACCGTAGTTTCTAACACACCCAAACTGTGTGTTATATCACAGGCAAACTAGTGCACCCGTAGCACCAAAAACTGACCCAGCTTTTGTAGCCAGTTGGCCCCTCTCCTCCCCAGTTACTTGGGAGCAATTGCCCAAACCTTCCTCTTCGTGCTGTCCCGGCTCAGTACCGAACAGGGAAGACCAACACCAGTGATGTGAATATACCATCATAAAAGGGAGAATGATTTCTAGGCCAACACGATGGGTCAAAGAAATAAGGCCGGCGAATATGGGAAAGAGCGAGGAGGGAGGGGAGGAGACGGGCATTAGAAGGGTAAGGAAATGAGGTCGAGGGTGAAAGATTACAGGAAGGGGAGGGGGAAAGAGCAACAGAGAAGCAATGGAAAAGTTGAGGGATGTCAAGAGGTCATTTGGTCCAAACAAACTTACCATTATCATTTTGACCCGCTGGGTAACAGGATTTGGCTTATTTTCTTCTTCTTCTAAAACACGGGCAAAATGACTGAGCTGCCATATGGGTCGGCCCTCCCGACTCTCCCGAGAGAGCTACAGAAAGACCACAGGTTATGTTAGATGGAAAGAGCTCTACTAACTGGACTAACAAGAAAACGACGATGTGAGAAACACGGCCGGAACCACCGACACAACCCTTACCTCTAGAACCAAGGACACACAAGCAGGAAAGAAAGTCATGAAGACAAAGTAGTTGGCGAGGACGGACATGCAGCCAAAGCAGCACATTATTTCCAGTTGTCGGACGCCTAGTGAGGAGGAAAAAGATGTTTCCAGTTAGCAAGACAACATACTTCCCCTTACACAAACAAAACAATTTTAAGTGATTTACTATATAATCTGAAGTTTTTTCTTGTTCACAAGCACTCATACAGAGTTCTTGTACCATGCAATAGATTTCTCTCTTCTCAGGCAAATTTAAGATGATTCTAACATCTGGATCACCCTCTCCGGATCGCACCTGAAGGGTTTCCAGTACTCTATTGGCTACGGGAGGGAGAGTCAAGCAGAGACATACCCTTTCCATTCCTTGCTTGGGCAATGGCTAGTGAGTGGAAGGCAATCTGCTATAAGTCAAAACTCACCTGTGCTGGGCAGCAGCAGTATGGGAGAGAGTCAAAGGCGGAGACTTAAGTTTACTGCACGGAAGAAGGCAATAGTAAACCACTTCTGTGTTTTTAACCAAGAAAGCTCTATGGATACACTACCAGAATGACTGCATATAGAGGTGGGGTGTTCTGGGAGAGATGTGTCCATGGAGTCGCTATGGGTCAGAGATGACCTGACAGCATAAGACAACTCCCTGGGTAAAGGTGGAACGGGGCAAACTGCAGCGCCAAACTTTGGAGAAAAATACAGAAACATATCTCTGGAAGCCACTGTCCTCATGTCCTCATGACCCAACAGATCCTCCATCTTTTCAGATCCTCCATCTTTTCTAGCTCAGAGTGCCGAAGTCTAAGTTTTTGTTGAGCCTATTTGACCGGTACCTATGTTCTCAGAGACGGGCAGCTTCCCCACGGATCAGGGGAAACACCTCCCACATTCCCTGGGAGGCTCCAGGGAAGGTTGACCCCAGCCGTGGGATGGGGGGCTCCAGCTGCAGGTGTACAAACCAAAAATGAAACCCTGACTAGGGGCAGAGTGGTTCACGGTAGCCAAGGGACACGGCCGCTTCCCTGAGCAGTGTCCGGAGCCAGCGGTCGTGCAAGAGGTCTGACTGCCTGAATCTGATAAAAGCTGAGCAGGTAATTACGGACACTTAGCAAGCCCTGTACTACGCACTGGAGTAGGGAGTAAGCTATCAGATGGTTAATTCAGACGCTCCAACACAGAGGCAAATTTGAATTTCAATGCGCCATCTGCAGCTTCCTTAATAGCTCTTGAATTTTGGCAGGTTATCATGATTTGATCAAGAAGAGTTTGGAAAGTAATGTTATGTACTTATGTACTCATCGGGCAGCTAAAGTCAATACCAAAAGTACAATCCGTCTGATCGTTTCACAGGTTTGTTATTTGGCAGTTCAAAATCCAAACAATACCCTGAAAGATTTCAAATGCCCGTACGGGTGATGCCACCACTCAAAACGTAAGTATTTGTTTGTGTTACGTGACACGTAATTCAAGCCTTTAAAGAACAAAAATTCTGCTTACAAGGCAGGTGTCTTTCATAAAAGCCAGATATGGAATGAAACAGAGTTTTGCCGCGGCGATTTAGGAGTGATTTCAAAAGTGCTCTTTTCTCGAATACTTCCTCCCTGCCGACATTTTGCATATAAGATGAGGTCAGCAGATTTCTTCAAACAACACTGCTGTGCTCACAGTTCCGACGACTGTACACCTTCCCACTTCTCTCCAAACCCACAAGTCCTTCTCGCTCTTTGAAATACAATTAAATAGCCCTTCACCACCTCAGGGTTAACTATTATAAAAAAGATCAAATGGCTCATCTCATGATCCCGATCCTTTGTTTCAAACATCACTGTTTTAAAGAGAGGTGCCGATGCCATTTCCTCCTTCCGGTCGTAAAATCCTCCTGCTTCCTCCCGGGGGAGAACATCTTTGGATTCAACCCCTTCCTTTTAATGCAATCTCTGGAGATTACCTCCCACCCGGATCACTGTGACTTAACTGGTTTCTCTTCCTCCAAATTGTTTCTCCTCCAACCAGTCCAGAAAATAATGATGTCCCTTTCCCACTCCTAAGAATTCCAACTGAAAAATCCTCTACTGCTTTCCCAGCACTTCTTGCATCCTATTAGGAAGGTCCACCTTCAGTTTCCTCCCAGAATCTCTCTCCTTTTCCCAAACTCTCATGTACTCTAGTCCAGCTCCTGTAGCCCCTTTCACTCCTTCTCCCAACTCCGATCCCAAATCACCTCCCACTTTACAATTGATAGAAAGAAATGAAGGTCCCAGCCATCCCTTGATTACCTTCCAGCACCTGGAGTCACATCCACACAAACATATATTTCTAGCCTACCTCAGGACTTATGTATATAGTATATACAGTGACCTTGTTTTTATCATTCCTTTTATAACCATTTTCATGTCTGCCTCCCCTGTTAGAGTGTAAAGTCCTTGTGGACAGAGAACAGGACTCATTCTTCTACTTTCCCAAGTGCTCAATATAGTGCCCTGCAGCCGGTAGACACTCAAATGCTTTTACTAGTAACTATGCTGACCACTTTCACACATGGTGTATTTATAAAGAAATGTCAATAAAAGTGGGGAAAAAAAAGGATGCTTGGTCTCCTATTACATAAACTTCTAGGATGCAGAAAAGTGCCTTCTGCAGTGCCCTGTGATGAAAGCTCACAAAGAGTGGATGGCAGCAGCCCGACAACAAGGAGTTACTTGCTCACCCCAAGATTTAATCCCAGTCATAAACAGAAGGAAAAAAAAGATCCACTCTTGCATGGAAGACCCAGACAGATCAGCTTCTCAGAAGTAAAAATCTTAGGGGCAGACTGCAAAATCTTCACCCAGCTGTAACCCTAAAAACTTCCGTGGGGCAGGCTACAAAAGAGTTTTGACTGATTTCTAAAGCTTAAATAATTTTATAACAACTTTGGTCATTTCTGACATACACAACAAATGGAACCTATGTCAGGCATAGGAAAGCATTTTTCATTAAGTTCAAATCAGAAGTTCAAATCTCTGGCCTTCCACCTAACAGCCCTCTCTTCTGGGCTGATTAGATTTCCAAATTACTAAATCTACAGAATGACTGCATCGATCGTACTTGTAACCCTGGCCCTGAGTAACTTCAACAAACATGGTTTCGATGAGCCTCCCTAGGTAGAACATGACAGAATCAAGTTACAGAACATCCCAGGAGGTTAAAACTTGAAATGGCAAACAACTTCGTACACACACTCTACAAATTCCAACTCCCTCCTTAGCCAAGTCAAATGACTGGAAGCACTGGGCCACCACACCCAACGAACTGTGATCCCTCAAGGTAAGCAAGGAAAACCTGACACTAACCTGACATAGTTCCAACCCCAATAACCAGGCATTCAACAACAGCATCAAGGGTGAACGTAGGGCCTAGAATGGCCATTCCTCGGGCAATGTTTTCTCTCACTTCATCCTAAAATTAAAAAAAAAATCAGTCCTCATCAAGAAAGCAAAAAGAGTGAACTCTTCATCACCTAGTACACAATTCATGCACCATCTAGCCCTCGCTGCTTCCAGAAGACGTTGCTGTTTTGCCAGGGCTCTATCTTACTTTCCCTCTGTTCTTCAACCATGCTTGCTCCTCTCCCCATCCTACCCTCTAAAGAAAAATGCAGCACTTAAAATCTCCAGAGCTTCTCTTGCTGTTTTTAGAATCCACTCTGTGATACCGATCAACTGCAAGTGCTGGGGGGTGGATCTAGTTTGACTGCTTGGACAATTCACGACACTTCTTTCAAGTGCTTCTGCTGACACTGCTTCTCTCTAGGGTTTTGCTGTTTGGGATCTTGCCCCGCGATCTGATGTTGCGATTAGCCCCTAAGTAACACTGATGGGATGGTCCAATGAGTTAGACGTACTATCTGTGAGACTCCCAACCCGCACTAGTTCTTTGGCATCTAAATTGGTCCAGAGATTACATTTAGGCACACCGCTGCCCCATTATGGCAGGCGCCCAAAGGATGTGCTTCCTTGTCTACTGTGGCATCATTGGTCATTGTCCTGCCCGGGTGACAACAGTTAGCTTTATGTTGTCCATATATAGATCGGAAGAGATTTTTCCAGGAGCGTATGAAGAGGATTCTGATACCTACACCCAAGTCTCTGGTTGCACCTGCCAGCCTCACACCTGCATAGAATCAATTGAACAGGATTGGGTCCACTCGAAATCCCCGCTCAACCTCACTGGCGGATGGTGAATGGATCAGACGGGGCACCTCCAGCTTCGAGGCAGGCGGCCATGAAGCAGCCTCAGAAACTTTTCAGGGTGTCCAAATATGTTAAAATAACTTCCAGAAGGCAAATCTACTAATGGGATCAAATGCCTATGAAAATCGTAAAGAGATCTTGGAGCTACTCCCTGCACTTCTCTGGTGTCCAAAACCCTCAGAGATCAGGTCTGCTCTACCGTGCTGTGATCTGAAGCCACGCTGTGATTCCGGGAGCATTCCTACCAAGATATTCCTTAGTAGCTGATCAACAGGAGTAGTCTGACTAGGAGTTTGCCAACAAAGGCGAACAAGAAGATGCCTCTGTAATTGCTACAATCTGATCTTTTGCCTTCTTGAAAACTTACTGGGAGAAATCTGTGGTATCGCCTTGGTATTTCAGATGCTGAAAAAGAACTTGTGTTCGTATTGATACTGAGTGTCCCCTCTGTGCTTGTAGAGTGAGGCGGGCATACCATCAGGCCTAGGTGCTTTGCCATTTTTCATGGTTCTAACTGATACGATGGTTGGGACAAGTAAGAAAAACACCATCGGAAAAAAAAACGGGAGGGAGGGGCGTGCAGGAAACAGAAACAGTTCATCGTTTTTGCTGTCCTCTGAGAGTCTAGGCTGAGTCTGAATCCAAAGAAAGCTTCTAGCCCTTTTTGATTCTAAGCCCACCCCACATGTTTCACATCCCACACTTTGGTGAGAACCAGTCAATGAACCTGATGCGCACACTTCCACTACTCATTCGACCCCACTAATCACTTGTTAATCTTTCCTTGTAAAGCATATAGAAGAAAGATTCCAAATCTTGCAGTAATAGTATTTATTATGCACTTACTATATAGAGAGCACTGTACTAAGCACAGGAAAAGAATACACAGGTAGGAATGACCCCTGGCCCTCAAAGGGCTCAATAATTCCATCCTTAGGTAGTCTTACCTTACAAGTCCTTTGGCTTTTGATAATCTACTTCAATTCTGACTTGTTTTCTATTTTACCCAAGTCGGGAAATTTGAGGCTAACCTATGACTTACTTTACTAGTAAAGGGCCTGATTACCACTTCTGTTGATTTAATTAAGTGCTTACTACAGTGCTCTTTAAATAGGTGCTCAACAAATACCATCAATTCCAACAAATTTTGTTCACATATTTACCAAGAGAGAAGCTGAGCAAGGTAAGAACCCAATAAACAACTCATACCTGTGAGTTTGAACTGAGGGCAAACTTAGCTAATGCACTAGCTCTGGATAGGTCGATCAGGAGCAGAAAAAAAGGTAGGGCTTCACTGAAAAACAAGATAATCACAGCCATATTGTAATAATGCAATTAAAGTCATGCCTAATAAAACAGTATATGAGATTAGCCAGTTTCACATGTTACGTTTTCTAAATCTAAACATTCGAATCATTTGGATAAAGTCTGATCTCAAGTTGGCATCCATAACACAAGACAAAAATACGGTCAATGTAAAGCAAATGGATTCACCATTTGGAAGCAGGCATAAGATTTAAAGTACTTACTTCAAGCCAGTCAGTTCTTTATCTAAAAAGTGAATGACTACTGTACTGAAGACAAAGCTTGAGAAGATTGTGAACAGGCCAGCAATACCTAAAATGACAAATACAAATTTGAAATTCTGCTCCTTTATTTCACAAGTACAAAAGCAGCGACATTTGGTCTTACTACCTTTTAATGGGAAAGAGAGTGATATTGCTATATGAATTTAGAGTAACGATTTGCAAGTAGTAATGAATATTTCTGACAAAGAATAAGGAAACGAGCAAGGAAAAATGACTGTAACTAACTTACGACTTAAGGACACTGGAAAGAGGGATAGTTTTTGTCCAAATCTATATGTAATTCAGGCCACGAGAAAAGACCAATTTGGCCTGAATCATTCAATTAATTCTGATCCTTCTTTCAACCAAAAGGTTAATATGGTGTTTTTTCCACTGGGATTAAAACGATTCTTTACAAACTCAAGCACAAACTGTTACTGAATGCAACATCTTGCTCATTTCTTTTATGAGAAATTATTCAATAGCTTTTTATGTATATCATTTAAATGTGGTTACAGAAAATTCAATTTTCTCCCAATATTACCAGGGTGTCAGCAATTTATTCATGAATTGAGCCACTTCACCAATGTGAGATTATTTTCTAATTTTCTTTTAACTTATTGTTAATAACCTCCCAACTCCTTCATTTTAATTTTACTGGTTTGAAATCTTTTTTTTTCAGGGTCACTGATTGATCCTAGTTTGAGATTAATTTTCTGAACATCAGTAGTTAAAATACTTTTTGGGGGGTAATTAAAATGAAATGAGGGGAAATCAACAGGGCTTCAGTGCTTGAAGTGAGGAAGGATGCCAGCCAGGAGGGCCTGAAAGCCCCCCCCAAATATTCAAGGGTTACACAGGCCTGCTGATCAGACACATTTTAGTAAATGGACAAACTGGGCATTCGCTGAGGGTTCGTTGCACACCGGCCTTTTTCCCTTTCCCCACAGCCACTAGACATGTCTCGTCAGCGATCCCTTTTTCCCCCCTTATGTTATTTGTTAAGATCTTACTATATACCAGGCACTTCTTCAACCTCCATCACCTCACCTACCTGGTTTAAAATACTCTCAAAACTACTAAGACCCATTTGCCTCCAACTGGCTTTACTGTGGATAAACCATCACACTCCCTTCTTTCTCTCACTAGAATGATACCCGAATCATCCCATTTCTTATATTCTCTCTCCCGTCCAGTATTTCTGGGCATCAATCATTTTTGCCCTTTGGGGTGCCTGGAGAAAAGAACGAGAGTGTTTTCCTACTACTTCCAACATTCTCAAAATTGATACACCCTGCAAAAATGATCCTGCCGTCTAACACCAACGTGGTCTAGCTAATAGACCGTGGGTCAGAGAGTCAAGACAGAGAGTCAAGACAACCTGGGTCCGGATCCCGGCTCTGCTGTGTGACCTTGAGCAAATCACATCTTCTCTGTGCCTCCGTTGCCTCATCTATAAAATGGGAATTAAGACTGCAAGCCCCATGTGGAACATGGGCTGTGACCAACCTGATTATCTTGTATCTACCTCAGGGCTTAGCACAAAACCTGGCACATAAGATAAAAAAACCCCAACAGAATCAAACCTAATGGTGGAGTTCTGTTCAAACTGATTTTAGGCCAGGAGAATGCCTCGAGTTCCTCTGCCTCTATATACTGAAAGGTCCGTGACGATTTCCTAAAAGTTCCTGCTCCAGCCCTGGAAGGGTATAAAAGATCACTGGCAGCAGCAGCAGCAGCAACAGAGAGAGGCCCCAGCCTCTCCTTTACCAATGGAGCTGAGGCCTGCAGCCTTGGAGAGAAGCTACCCGCCTTGGGTCTTTCCAATGGTCCCAGCACCACGAGGCCGTCTCAGCTTTTAGAATGTCGGGAAGGTCGTGGCTGTGGCCGTAAGACTGAGCCATGAGAAGTCTGAACCTCTACTCCTGTGGCCATAGGACCCTGATTGCTCTTTCTCTATTTATTACTCTCCCTGTCTTCTATTTTGCTTTTGTGACTTTACTGTCTCCTTTTTCCTTATGTGTCTGTTGCCAATTCCCTCTTCCCTCTCTATTCTTAGATTGTGAGACCTTGTAAAGGTAGGGACCATGTCGAATTCTCACTAATATATTTTTTCCCCAAGCCTGAGGATGGTGTTTAGGACACAGAAGTACTTAAATACTTTAACTACGACTAGGTAGTTTCACTGGGGATCCAACTTTTTAAATGATTAATTTTTCTATCCTTTAGAGATAAGATCACAGTTTTGCAAGGGGCTAAATTTTGTAAATAAGCAAACACCTGATTCAGAGGTTATCCAATCTTGTTCATGGTATTTATTGATCACTTTCCATGTGTCAAGCACTTTCCTAAGTGCTGAGGTAGATACAAGCTAATCAGGTTGGACACAGTCCATGTCCCACATGGGGCTCACAGTCTTACTCTTCATGGTCTTAATCCCTTAATCTTAATTGGGTCTTAATCCCCATTGTAGAGATGAGAGAACTGAGGCCCAGAGAAGTTAAGGGACTTTCCCCATGGTCACACAGCAAAGTTTTAAAATGATCACTCAAGATTAAGACATTCCACTCTCCCTTGGGAGCCTGTTTAATTGCTTTTAAATCTCCCTGAGGGCCAAGAAGTTCTTCCTTATATCCAATCTTCCTGTTTGTTTGGATCTCAGTGGAGATGGAGGACAATTTGTCTGTACCCTTCATCCACCGAAAGAAAATCAATTCCTCCCCTTTGTTTTCTCTTCTCTGGGTAAACCGACCCTAATGATTTTACCTTTCTTTGTAAAACCTATTTTCTCCTCTCTTTCATCATTTTCAATGCTCTTGGCTTTCTCCAGTTTCTCTATATGCTTTTTCATAAGCCACATGACTACGATAAAATGTGTACTATTATGCACCTCACTTTTTAACAAAAACTGTAATGATATGATATTAAGTAAAGAACACTTCATTTAGACAACCTTACCCAAGATATATTTTGATCCAAGCTGTCGTAGATTCTGGAACTGGAAGTAAATGTAAAGGATTGCTATGCAACGTGTGATGGTCAGGATTATGATATCGCTACTCAAAACATCCTCCTGGTGGTAGAGGAAAGGAACAGATATTAAAACGTTTTAATGAACAAACGATTTTCATTATCACACTTCTGAATTACAAACAAGGGTCAAAACACTGACTCTCTATTTCATTAATTCTCAATGGGTCTGAATGGAACTCGGTTTGAAGTCTACAATCTGATTCCATCAGTTACATCATTACGGTGAGCCAGTGACTTCTCCTCCTTAAATATCTATAAGAGGCGGCATCAACACCCTTCAAGAAAATGGGAGGAATATTCCTTCTTTCCTTATATTTGCACAAGTCTTATCTTCACCATCACCGCCCCCTCCTTTAAATGTCATATATTTCTACAGCTTTAGCCAAATCTTAAGGTCCTAATACCTTTATGCACAGTATTAAAATCCTGATTTTAAAAAGTCAGGTCTAAACACTTATAGGCTTTTTACAAAGTTGAAAAATCCTTATCGCACTCATCTAACTTACCTCTTCAAGCTTCGGACATTCGTAATTCCAGCCACATATCTTATCGTTACCAGTGAACATGTTCATAGACATCATACAGATGGTAAATGTTACGGTCCCCACGATGACTTCCCAAGGATGGGATGCCACAAAGAGGCCATGCATCCGGAACAGTCTGGACAACATTTTGGGCCCTGGATCTCTTGTCCTAGAAGACAGACCAAATAAGAACCCTCAGTTCAAAACACTATTGGGAAAAAAAAGGGAGATTTCAAAAAAGTACTTTATGTTCCTTAAGGGCTGGGTTCTCTTTTCTGACTTTGCTCTGCATTCCTCATCAGGTCAGGCACCTGCAGACCCCTGAATACTAACTGATAATGCTCCTTTAGGGAACAGAAAGACACAGATTTATTTTACCCAACTTGATCAATAGCAGCCATTTTTTTAATACAGTGCAAATTGAGCTGTGGAAGAGTAACTGTATTTGAAACATGCTAACCTTCCCCAAAGCAGTGAAAATTCAGAGCCTGTCTGCTGACTTCACCCTTTTGATCCTGCAAGTAAGAACGGGGCAAACAATGAGGTGAGCTGCTAAAACAGTAAGGGCTAACACAACCAGCTCTCTGACAGAAATACTTCTCCTCTGCAGGCTAATATTGGTGATTATTCATTCAGGCAATCAATGCCATTTATTGAGTGCTTACTGAGTGCAGAGCACTGTATTTATATTAATGTCCAGACTAGGATCTTGTTGTGGGCAGGGAACATGTCTACCAACTCTGTTATATACTATCCTCCCAAGCGCTTAGTAAGTACGCTGCCCACAATAAGCACTCGGTAAATACAATAACAAGGTAGATAAGTTCCCTGCCCACAAGAAGCAGGAGAGGAGGAGACTGCGACATTAATAAGTAAATAAATTACTTATAATAAAAATAATTACGGATATGTACGTAAGTGCTGTGAAGCTGACGGGGGGATGAATATCAAATGCTTTTACTTTCACCCTGACTGGACAGTTTCAGGTGAGGGCACAAAAGAAGAAGATTTCGGTCCTAGGCTCTCTCTATACCTGCCGCACTAAAAAAAAAAAAAAAGTAGCAGGAATGGTATTATTTGTTCAGCACACAGTGGCTGCCTAAGCAGGCACAGTTCCTGCCCATCGCTGATTTGCAATCTAAGAGGGGTAGGGAGCACAGGTACCTTATCCCCTATTTACAGATGAGGACACAGAGAGGTTAAGTGATTCACCCATGTTCACTCTGCAGGTCAGTGGCAGAACCAGAACCCAGAGCTCCTCATCCAGTCCCAAGTTCTTTCAATCAGGTCCTGCCACTTTATTGGAGACTCATCATAATAAAAGGTTTTTTAAAAAATCATTTTTATATTAACTCATGAGGAGCAGTAGACAACTGTGGTTTCAAAAATGATGTAAATAAATGCTCCAATTAATATCTTGTTTGTCTTGTAGGTTACCAGTTAGTTCATTCAGGATGGAGTCTGGGCTATGCATTTAAAGACAAACAGTAGGTTAGGGAAAGAACGTGATGAAAAGAGATCGGGCAAGTCTTCGGGAACCCAAATAGCTGGAAACGTTCGAAAAAGCATCTAGGGGCCTAGAGTATCACCTGCATCTTTTACATCCAGTTCAGAACCAAAGTGAGAAAACATTTCAGAGTCAAAAGTACCACTGAATATTATTACCAACCCCCCACCTGAAAATGTCAATATGAGCCTCAAAACTGCCAACTGTTTCAAAAAATTTGACTGTTTAAATACTATGCTATTAACTGCTTTCTATGAAGATACAAGGACAGTGCAAAACCAACCTGAGGGCACACGCCAGCGAAACCAGAATACATTACATTTTTCTGGACTTTTTGGTAGGAATTCCGTGGATCAGACTCTATGTACAATCTACATATTTCTAAACACTGTTTTCTAAAATATGTTTCCAATATCCTGGCTGAAGAGGCGAAGGATGTACCCCTAGTAAGCAGGGCAAGGTAGGTAGAGTCTGGATTTTAAGAATTTAAAAGCAGCGTGGCCTACTGGAAAGAGCACAGGCCTGTGAGTCACAGGACCTGAGTTCTAATCCCGGCTCTGTGACTTGCCTGCTGTATGTCCTTGGGCAACTCATTTGTCTATGCTTCAGTTTCCTCATCTCTAAAATAAAATTCAATACTTTTGAAGCAGCGTGGCTCAGTGGAACGAGCATGGGCTTGGGAGTCAGAGGTCACGGATTCATATCCCGGCTCTGCCACTTGTCAGCTGTGTGACTGTGGGCAAGTCACTTAACTTCTCTGGGCCTTGGTTCCCTCATCTATAAAATGGGGATGAAGACTGTGAGCCTCACTTAGGACATCCTGATTACCCTGTGTCTACCCCAGCGCTCAGAACAGTGCTCTGCACACAGTAAACGCTTAACAAATACCAACATTATTATTATTATTATCACTTATTCTGCTTCCTGCTCCTACCTCCTCCAGTCTGTAAATTCGGTAGCAGCAGGGAACATGCCTGCAAATCCTGTTGGACTGAACTCTCCCAAGTGCTTAGTACAGTGCTCCGCACATAAGCGACCACTGATTGATCGATACTTAGACTACGGTAGGGGGACGGTGTCCGACCTGATAAACTTTGTTACCCCAGAGCTTAGTACAGTGCTTTCAATGAATCATATTTATTGATGCTTTATTCTGGGGCTTATTTATGATGATTTATTTATGTGCTCTGCACACATTAAGTGCTTGATACCACAATTATTTTTATGAAGCAGTGTGATCTACTGGAAAGAGCACAGGCATGGGAGGCAGAGGACCTCGATTAGAAACCCAGATCTGCTTCGCGTCTGCTGCGTGACCTTGGGCAAATCACTTAACTTCTCTATATCTCAGTTCCCTCATCTGTACAATAGGGATTCATTACCTGTTCTCCCTCCTACTTAGATCGTTAGCCCCATGGGGGACTTGATTATCTTGTATCTCTACCTCAGAACTTAATACAGTGCTTGAAAACACAGCAAGCGCTTAACAAATGCCTTAATTATTATTATTATATTTTAGCCCCTGGATCTCTTTAGGAGAAAGGATGTGCAGCATGGCATTTGAAGCAGACCACATTTCCAGGTTGAACTCTAATCTCTAAAGCGTATAAATCAAGTTTGCTTCCTGTTGTAGGCAAGAGTATGATGTAATCTCCTGTCATTTTGCCTGAAGCAGCACGCTGTGTAGATGAACAAAACAGAATCTGGTTTTGAAGTTGGTGGATCAATAATTTCTAACGCTACCAACTTGATCCAATCACTTGCCCTACCCCAATGACTACTGCATCTGCCTCCTCGCCGATTTCCTTGCCTCTTCTCTCTCCCCACTCGGGTCCATATCTCACCCTCCTTCCTGGATCATTTTCCCAAAAAACTGCTACTCCGCACATCTCCCCCCTTCTCCCAAACCCCCAACGTTGCCAAACCATCTCCAGAGCAAACCAACACTTATCGACTTTAAGGCACTCAACCAGCTTTTCCCCCTTCCACTACACCCAGCCCTGACACTTCTCTCCTCTACCATCAACCTCCCTGGGACTTTGATCTCGTCTCTCTTGCTGCCGACCTCTTGTCTAGCTCCTCCCTCTCTCCCCCTTCACAGTCAACAGATCACCACTCTCCCCATCTTCAAGGTCCTATTAAAATCAGATTTCCTCCAAGAAACCTTCCCTGACTAACCTCTCACTTCCTCTCACCCTATCCGCCCTCCCATCCGTGTCACCTATAAATTTGGGCTCGTATCCCTTACGCATTTTGATACTTGCCCCGTCCCAGTCCCACAACACAAATATACCCATGCTTATACTCTGCCACTTCCCCAACCTGCAGTTTACCAAGTAAATAGTAAAGATCCTTGAAGGCAAGGATCGTGTCTACCAACTCTATTGTACTGTACTCTCCCAAGCTCTTAGTCCAGAACTCTGCAAACAGAAAACGCCCACTCGGGCCCATTGACTGATTCTAGGCCTCAAATAGCGTCATCTTAAACAAGAATGGGACCCATCTCGGCTTATTTAGAGCTAGTGAAAGCTGGATACAGGAATCGTGTTTGATTACAAAAGAGGAAGACAATACTCCCACATTATAGACGCGGCACGGCCTACTGGAAAAAGCACGGACCTGAGAGTCAGGAGATCTCAATTCTAATCTTCTGACACTTGCCTGCTGTGTGACCTTGGGCAAGTCACAACCTCCCGGGGCCTCAATTTCCTCACTTGCAAAAAGTGGACTAAATTCCTGTTCTCCCTCCCCTCAGACTCTGAGCTTCCTGTGGGACTGGGACTGTGCCCATCTGCCTATACTGTATCTACCCCAGTGCTCAGTTCAGTGTTTGGCACAAAAGTGTTTAACAGGTAACGCATCGTTATTATCAGTAGGCAGTTCACGGCTTACTTCTCCCATAGCCTTTCATTGATATCGGTCAATCTGGAAACATTGTTCATTCAAGGCCATTATATCTTAAACAATG
Organism: Ornithorhynchus anatinus; assembly: GCF_004115215.2. Taxonomy (NCBI): domain Eukaryota; kingdom Metazoa; phylum Chordata; class Mammalia; order Monotremata; family Ornithorhynchidae; genus Ornithorhynchus; species Ornithorhynchus anatinus. The sequence goes on along the minus strand of NC_041728.1, from coordinate 24,244,532 downwards.
GGGCATTTAGGGAAAAAAGTACGGGGAAGATATGTCTTTAAGCAGCCATCCCCAAAAAGTTTACGGGACCCTGCCCACCCTGACGGTGCAAATTGAGTAATCAAGTTTTATATCCGGGCGGTCAAAGGTGCCACTATTACAATTAATATGAAACCACCTCGTTTTTATTCAACTCTTAATTCTCATGAGCAATTTCCATCTGTTCTGAGTGACTCCCATTTTTCGGCTGTTAATCCACACACTCACATGCCTGTCCCGCTCTCATTAAGATGCCTACCAATTACACGGCAAGCATCAGCCGACCGCAGAACAGGCTGAGGGAACCTGAAAATTCAATAGGCTGTAACTGCTTTGGTTATTCGGGATGGTAGAGGCCGGCCCGGTAGGCCGCAAACACAAGATCGATCCTTTCCATCTGCACAATCGGTCCAACACGAGATCGATCTTTCCATTTGGAAAACCGGACCTTCCGGCGTGGGTTGCGGCAGTGCCCTAACTGCGGGAGAAATTAGCAGCCTCAAACACTTTACACCCCGCACAATTTCATACTGCGAAGAGGGTGTACCTGGGGGATGCGGGAAGCTACCCCACAGTCATCAGCTTACTTCATTCATTCATTCATATTTATGAGCGCCCACTCTGGGCAAAGCACTGTAATAATAATAATAATGTTGGTATTTAAGGGCTTACTATGTGCCAAGCACTGTTCTAAGTGCTGGGGTAGATACATGGTCATGAGGTTGTCTCACATGAGCCTCACAGTTAATCACCATTTTACAGATGAGGTAACTGAGGCACAGAGAAGTGAAGTCACCTGCCCACAGTCACACAGCCGACAAGTGGCAGAGCCAGGATTCGAACTCATGACCTCTGACTCCCAAGCCCGTGCTCTTTCCACTGAGGTCGTGGGTTCTAACTCCGGCTCCGCCACTTGTCAGCTGTGTGACTTGGGGCATGTCGCTTCTCTGAGCCTCAGTGGCCTCATCTGGAAAACGGGGATTAAGACTGTGATTAAGACCTGTTTACCTTGTATCTACCCAGCGCTTAAGACGGTGCTTGGCACATAGTAAACGCTTAAACCGAAACCAGAATTATTAAATTATTATTATTATTATTAAATGGGGGGGGGGGTCGGAGGGAGATGAGAGCCCCCCTTCTGGATGTCTGCAAGCCGCAGAGGCCTGAGCAACCTCCCGCAGCTCCCACGCTCGGGCATCCTTGAGCCTGTCACCTCGTTGTGGCCCCAGAGGGTCTCCCTTTATTGCTGTGCTTTCCCAACCGCTCAGCACAGCGCTCCGCACCGACGCCCCCTGCAACGACCGCCTGGTCTTGGGTGACCTTGGCTGAGTCGTTTCGCTTCTCTGGGCCTCTCTCATCTGTCGAACGGGGACTGAGATGATGTGGGTGGGCCCCACCGCCATCACAGTTAGTATGGCATTTCTTAAACGCTTAGTCCGGGCCAGGCCCCCTCCTAAGCGCTGGGGGGGAAACAAGCATATGGGGCTGGACGCGGCCCCTGCCCTCGCTGTCTTAATCCCCATTTTCCAGATGAGGCAACTGAGGCCCGGAGACGTGAAAGGGCTTGCCCAAGGCCACACGGTGGACCACGTGCGGAGCCGGGGCGTGAGGAAACCTTATTACCGTGGTTTGGTGGAAACAGCCCGGGCTGGGGAGTCCGAGGTCATGGGTTCTAATCCCGGCTCCGCCGCTTGCCAGCTGTGTGACTTTGGGCAAGTCACTTCACTTCTCTGTGCCTCAGTTCCCTCATCTGTCAAATAGGGATTAAAACTGTGAGCCCCACGTTGGACAAGCCGATGACCTTGTATCCCCCAGCAATAAGAACTGTGCTTTGCACATAGTAAGCGCTTAACAAATACCGCCATTATTACCCGTTCGTTCAATCGTATTTATGGAGCGCTCGCTACGTGCGGCGCCCTGGACTATGCGCTTGTTACAGTGCTCTGCACATTCATTCACTCGATAGTATTTATTGAGCGCTGACTATGTGCAGAGCACTGGGCTAAGCGCTTGGAATATACAATTCGGCAACAGATAGAGACCATCCCTGCCCAATGACGGGCTCGCAGTCTAATCGGGGGAGCCTGACGGACAAAAACAAAAGACATCATCATCACGATAAATAGAATCAACATAGTGAGCGCTCAACCAACACTACTGAATGAATGTCCAATTCCCCCAAATCCAGGCCGGCGCTTAGAACAGTGGTTGGCCCGGACATAATAAGTGCTTGGCCGAATCCCATTATTATTACGACGACGAAGGAGAAGGAGGCAGCCCGTGCATGGGGAGGGTGGCGCCGGGGCACCCGGATGAGGCGACTGGAAGGCCAAAGAGACCGCTACCGATCGAAGGGTCGATGGGGGGGTGGGGAGGGGTGACTGTGGGCAAGTCACTTCACTTCTCTGTGCCTCAGTTACCTCATCTGTCAAATGGGGATCATAATAATAATCATAACGAGGGTATTTGTTAAGCGCTTACTATGTGCAGAGCACTGTTCTAAGATACAGGGTCATCGGGTTGCCCCACATGAGGCTCAGTCTTAATCCCCGTTTTCCAGATGAGGGCACTGAGGCCCAGAGAAGTGAAGTGACTTTCATTCAGTCGTATTCACTGAGCGCTGACAAGGTGCAGAGCACTCTACTAAGCGTTTGGAATGGACAATTCGGCCACAGAGAGAGACCAGCCCTGCCCAATGATGGGTTCCGGGCAACCCCCGTTTTCATTCATTCATTCAATAGTATTTATTGAGCGCTGACTAGGTGCAGAGCACTGTACTAAGCTCTTGGAATGGCCCATTCGGCCACACAGAGAGACCAACCCTGCTCACTGACAGACGTGTGGCAGAGCCGGGATTCATTCAATAGTATTTATTGAGCGCTTACTATGTGCAGAGCACTGGACTAAGCGCTTGGAATGGACAAATCGATAACAGATAGAGACCATCCCTGCCCAGGGACAGGCTCACAGTCTAAAAGGGGGGAGACAGACGGACACAAACAATAGCAATAAATAGAATCAAGGGGATGGACATCTCATTAAAACAATAGCAATAAAAAGAATCAAGGGGATGTAGAGAAGCAGCGTGGCTCAGTGGAAAGAGCCCGGGCTTGGGAGTCAGAGGTCATGGGTTCAAATCCCGGCTCTGCCCCTTGTCAGCTGTGTGACTGTGGGCAAGTCACTTCACTTCCCTGTGCCTCAGTTACCTCATCTGTAAAATGGGGATTAACTGGGAGCCTCATGTGGGACAACCTGATGACCCTGTATCTCCCCCAGCGCTTAGAACAGTGCTCTGCACATAGCAAGCGCTTAACCAATACCAACATTATTATTATATCTCAGTAAAACAATAGCAATAAATAGAATCAAGGGGATGTACATCTAATTAACAAAATAAATAGGGTAATAAAAATATAGACAAATGAGCAGATGAGCACAGTGCTGAGGGGAAGGGAAAGGAGCAGAGGGACAAGGGGGGGGAAAGGAGTTTAGCTGGAGGGAGGTGAAGGGGGAGCAGAGGGAAAAGGGGAAGCTTCTGGATTGGAACCCACGACCTCTGGCTTGCCACGAAGCCAGGCAGACGGGGAGCCTCTCGGGGGGCCACCTGGTGAGCCTGTATGTGTAGAGCAGCGCTGTGCACAGAGGAAGCGCTTGACAAATATCAACCTTATTATGGAAGAACACTGGTATTTGTCAGGCGCTTCCTCTGTGCAGAGCACTGTTCTAAGCGCTGGGGGAGATCCAGGGTCATCCGGTCGTCCTACCAGTTAAATCCCCATTTTCCAGATGAGGTCTCTGAGGCCCAGAGAAGAATAACAATAATGTTGGTATTTGTCAAGCGCTTCCTATGTGCAGAGCACTGTTCTAAGCGCTGGGGGAGATCCCGGGTCATCCGGTCGTCCTACCAGTTAAATCCCCATTTTCCAGATGAGGCCACTGAGGCCCAGAGAGTAATAATAATAATGTTGGTATTTGTTAAGCGCTTCCTATGTGCAGAGCACTATTCTAAGCGCTGGGGGAGATCCAGGGTCATCCGGTCGTCCTACCAGTTAATGCCTATTTTCCAGATGAGGTCTCTGAGGCCCAGAGAAGAATAACAATAATGTCGGTATTTGTTGAGCGCTTCCTATGTGCAGAGCGCTGTTCTAAGCGCTGGGGGAGATCCCGGGTCATCCGGTCGTCCTACCAGTTAATCCCCATTTTCCAGATGAGGCCACCGAGGCCCAGCCAAGTGCCTTGCCCACGGTCACCCAGGGGCGGAGGCGGGATTCGAACCCACGACCTCTGACTCCGGGCTCTGCCCACGGAGCCCCGCGGCTTCCCGGGAGGCCTGAAGGGCGCGGAAGGTGACCTCGGGGCGGCGGTGTGGGGCGGTGGGCGTCCCTCCCCGCTGGCCCCGTCCCCCGGTGCGGGTGCTCACCTGTCCGGCGGTGTACTGAGCGCCTCCTTCCCTCCCCGGCCCGGGCCGCAGCCTGCCGGCTCCGCCGCCGCCCCGACTCCCGGCCTTTCAACCCAGCCCCCCCCCTCCCCGCTTCCGCCCCGCCGGCCGCCGCCTCGGCCAATCAGAGACGATGGTCCGATGGGCCGACCAATCGGCGGGCCGCCTCCCGCCCGGGCGGCGTGACGTCACCAACCGTCGCCCTAACAACCGGCCCCCGGCCGCCGCCGACCGCACCATCTCTCACCACGGCCCGCCGCCCAATGGGAAGCCGAGGCCCCCGAGCCGCCGGCGTCCATTGGTCGGGGCGCTCGTCCGGGGAGAGACGCCGACGCCCATTGGCCGGGGCGCTCGTCCGGGGAGAGACGCCAGCGCCCATTGGTCGGGGCCCTCGTCCGGGGAGAGACGCCGGCGCCCATTGGTCGGGACGCTCGTCCGGGGAGAGAGGCCGCCGAAGCGCCCTGCGGGGGGGGGGGGCGGAGGACGTTTGGTTCGATTGGGTCTTTATTGTTGATCAAATAATAATAATAATAATGTTGGTATTTGTTAAGCGTTTACTATGTTTACTTTTTCAAGCTCTGGGGGAGATCATAATAATAACAATGATAATGTTGGTATTTGTTAAGTGCTTCCTAGGTGCAGGACACTGTTCTAAGCGCTGGGGAGATAGTAATAATAATGTTGCTATTTGTTAAGCGCTTCCTATGTGCAGAGCACTGTTCTAAGCGCTGGGGGAGACACAGGGGAATCAGGTTGTCCCACGTGGGGCTCACAGTCTTAATCCCCATTTTACAGATGAGGGAACTGAGGCACAGAGAAGTGAAGTGACTTGCCCACAGTCACACAGCAGACAAGTGGCAGAGCTGGGATTCGAACTCATGAGCCCTCACTCCAAAGCCCGTGTTCTTTCCACTGAGCCACGCTGCTTAATAATGTTGGTGTTTGTTAAGTGCTTCCTATGTGCAGAGGACTGTTCTAAGCTCTGGGAGAGATGATAGTAATGTTGGTATTTGTTAAGCGATTCCTCTGTGCCAAACACTGTTCTAAGCTCTGGGTGAGATAATAAGAATAATGTTGGTATTTGTTAAGCGCTTCCTATGTGCAGAGCACTGTTCCAAGCGCTGGGGGAGATACAGGGTCATCAGGTTGTCCCTCGTGGGGCTCCCAGTCTTAATCCTCGGCCACTTGTCTGCTGCGTGACCTTGGGGAAGTCACTTAACGTCTCTGTGCCTCAGTTACCTCATCTGGAAAATGGGGATTAAAAGTGTGAGCCCCATGCGGGACAACCTGATGCCCCTGTATCTACCCCAGTGCTTAGAACAGTGCTGGCGCATAGTCAGTGCTTAACAAATACCAATATTATTATTATTAATCTGCATTTTACAGATGAGGTAACTGAAGCACATTGAAGTGAAGTGGCTTGCCCATGGTCAGGAGTCACGACAGAAGCAACGTGGCTCAGTGGAAAGAACACGGGCTTGGGAGGCAGAGATCATGGGTTCGAATCCTAGCTTCTCCACTTGTCAGCTGTGTGACTGTGGGCAAGTCACTTCACTTCTCTGTGCCTCAGTTACCTCATCTGTAAAATGGGGATGAAGACTGTGAGCCTCACGTGGGACAACCTGATTACCCTGTATCTATCCCAGCGCTTTTAACAGTGCTCTGCACATAGTAAGCGCTAAACAGATACCAACATTATTATCATTATTATTATCAGAACCCATGTCCTCTGACTCCCAAGCCCGTGCTCTTTCCTTTAAGCCACGCTGCTCCGCCCTGGACCACCTCGGGACGGACCGGACTAACTGCAACATTGCCACCTCACAGGATGTGTGAGTACGTGTGTTGAGGGGACAGGATTTAGAAGATACTAACCTTCAAGGACTGGGTCCGACAGGAAGCAATGCACGCTTCGTTTCCATTCAGTCTCCAAACACTCTCCCCGCTGGCTTCCCCTCCGTCTCCTGTTTCGACTTCTGTGTCTACCCAAGTTGCTGTTAATATAATTGTGGTGTTGGTTAAGCGTTTCGTACGTACCGAACAATGTACTAAGCATTAGAGTAGATAGAAGATAATCAGGTCAGGCACAGTCACGGTAATAACTTTGGCATTTGTTGGGCGCTTTCTACTTGCCTGGAACTTTTCTAAGCACTGGGGTGGTTACGAACAAATCCGGTTGGACGTGGGGTCCGTGGGGCTCACAATCGTAATCCCCATTTTACAGATGAGGTAAACTCACAAACTTAATCCCCGTTTTACAGATGAGGTAACTGACGCACAGAGAGGTTAAGTGCCCTGCCCAAGGTCACCCAACAGACACGTGGTGGAGACGGAATTAGAACCCAGATCCTTCTGACTAGGCCATGCTCCTTATCATTCTACCAGCCGTGGGAGGTGGAGGTGAGAAGAAAGAGTTGGAGGTAAAGGAGGGTAGGAGTTTGACCAAGCCTTGGGTGGTAACCAAGAGAAGCAAGACCTAGTTTGCTATTTCTGTCTCCGAGGAAAATTCCACCAAGGTGGAAGAAAAGTGGAATTTAAACCTACTTATAATAATAATAATAATAATGTTGGTATTTGTTAAGCGCTTACTATGTGCAGAGCACTGTTCTAAGCGCTGGGGTAGACACAGGGGAATCAGGTTGTCCCACGTGGGGCTCACAGTCTTCATTCTCATTTTACAGATGAGATAACAGGCACAGAGAAGTGAAGTGACTTGCCCACAGTCACACAGCTGACAAGTGGCAGAGCTAGGATTCGAACCCATGGCCCCTGACTCCAAAGCCTGTGCTCTTTCCACTGAGCCACGCTGCTTCTCCTACACAGTGAGGTCATATAATCACTGCTTCTGCTGCTCTTTTTATTCATTCTTTCATTCATTCGGTGGTATTTATTGAGCGCTTACTGCATGCAAAGCACTGTGCTAACTGCTTGGGAGAGAACAATAGAACAGTAAACAGACACGTGCCCTGCCCACAAGGAGCTTACGGTCTAGAGGGTCTAGACTGTCCTCTCCTGGTTCTCCTCCTAGCTCTCTGATCTCTCCTTCTCCCTCTCTTTCATGGGCCCTTCCTCTACCTCCCACCCTCTCACTGTGGAAGTCTTTCAAGGCTCAGTTCTGGACCCCCTTCTATCTGCCATGTACACCCACTCGCTTGGAAAACTCATTCCCTCCCATGGATCCTTCATGGATGATTCCCCAATCTACCTCTCCGGCCATCTCACATTTCCTCCTGCCTTCAGCACATCTCTATTTGGATGACCCCCGTCACCTCAAACTGAACCTGTCCAACAATCAAGCAGATCAATCAACAGTATTTCGTGAGCGCTTACTGTCTGCAGAGCACTATACTAAACACACGGGAGAGTACAGTACAGAGTTGGCAGACACATTCCCCGTCCACAGCGGGCTCACCGTCTAGAGGGAGACAGACGTTAATATATCCTTACCTCATCCCTCCGATTCAACCCACATATTCAATCTGTCACCAAATCCTGTTGGCTCTACCTTTGCGACATTGATACGATCCACCTTTTCCCCTCCATCCAAACTGCTGATCCACAGCACTCAGCCTCCCCTACCTGGACTATTGCATCACTCTGCTGCCCAGATCGTTTTCCTAAAAACAAACCATTCAGTCCAGCTGTGAGCCCCACGTGAGACAGAGTCCGTGGCCAACCTGATTTGTTTGTATCTAGCCCAGAGCTTAATTCAGTGCCTGGTGCTTAATACAGTAAGCGCTTAACAAATACCATAATTATTGTTGTTATTATTATTAATAATAATAATAAATGTCCCCACTCCTCAAGAATCTCCAGTGGTTGCCCATCCACTTCCACATCAAACAGAAACTCTATACTGTCAGTTTTAAACCAGTCAACTCTCCCCGACCACTTTACCTTGCTGAATTCATATTACAGTTCAGCCCACATGCTTCGCTCCTCTAACACCAACCTACTCAACAAACCTCAATCTCACCTATCTTGCCACCGATCCGTTGTCTGCTTCCTGCCTCTGACCTGGAACTCCCGCCCCCTTCATATACTCACTCTCCCCACCTTAAAACCCTTATTAAAATCACATTTCCTCCAAGAGGCCTTCCCTGACTAAGCCCTCATTTCCCCTCCTCCCTCTGCCTTCTGCATCACTTATGTTGGATCTGTACCTTTAAAGAGGAGCAGCGTAGCCTAGTGGTGAGGGCACGGGCCTGGGAAGCAGAGGACCTGAGTTCTAATCCCAGCTCTGCCACTTGCCTTCTGTGTGACCTTGAGCAAGTCGCTTAATTTATCTATGCCTCAGTTTCCTCATCTGTAAAATGGGGATTCAATCCCTCTTCTCCCTCCTACTTAGAATATGAGCCCTATGTGGAGCAGGGACTATATCAACATGATTAATTTGTATCTACCCCAGGGCTTAGAAGAGTGCTTAACCCATAGTAAGTGCTTAACGAATACCACAACAATTATTATTATTGAAGCACTTGATATTCATCTCACCTCAAGCCCCGTGGCACTTTTATACTTATCCATAATTTATTTTAATATGTGTCTCCCCCTCTAAACCATAAGCTCCTTCTGGGCAGAGAACGTGTCTTCCAATTCTGTTGTACTGTACTCTCCCAAGTTCTCAGTACAGGGCTCTGCATGCTGTAAATCCCTTTAGATTTTAAGCTCGTTATGGGCAGGAAATGAGTCTGCCAACTCTGCTATCTTGTTGTAGTATACTCTCCCAAGCACTCAGAACAGTGCTCTGCACACAGTAAGCTCCTAGGAAATAATGTTGGTATTTGTTAAGCGCTTACTATGTGCAGAGCACTGTTCTAAGCACTGGGGGAGATACAGGGTCATCAGGTTGTCCCACATCAGGCTCACAGTCTTCATCCCCATTTTACAGATGAGGTCACTGAGGCCCAGAGAAGTGAAGTGACTTGCCCACAGCCACACAGCTGACAAGTGGAAGAGCCAGGATTCGAACCCATGACCTCTGACTCCCAAGCCCGGGCTCTTTCCACTGAGCCACTCAACTTCTCCTGATTGATTGATTGATTGAGTAAATGCATAATAAATACCATTGAATGAGTGACTGATAACTAGGTGGAGGGCCCCTAAGCACTTAGGACAAGGAGCTCCCTTTTGCTTCTAGAGCTTTGTAAATTCCAGGCTCCACCCTTGCTTTTTCTGCCTTAGGATTTCCTTCCACAAAAGCTCCTCTCTGACCCTACCCACAGTACTGAGCTACTAGGCATGTTCAGCAGCTATGAGCAGGTTTTGGTCTCAAGATGGAAACTTCAATTCTGTGGATTGGCTTTGGAAATCAGGTTTATCTGGTTATACACTGAATTGGGAATATCCTTTAGCCTTCTTTCCCTGCCTCCTACGCCAATATTAAGATGACCAGAAATCCCACTTTGGGAGGAACAGTCTCAATTCTGGGGTTTCATCTCAGCCAGCCTAAGGCTGGAACCGTTAAAGGTCTCGTTTCGGCTGTAAGACCGCTCAGCTGTCGTGGTGATGGTATTGGCAACAAAATCTGAGAACTGGGATTTTTACAGTAACCCAAACTTAGGGAAGAATAGAGGGCCCTAAAGTGCTGAATTTGCCTTATTCATCTAACAGTTCATATCTCGTTCCAGAGGCCTTCCCCAAATATGTCCTCATTTCCTCTTCTCTCTTCTGGGTCAGTCAGTCAATTGTATTTATTGAGCACTTACTGTGTGAAGAACACTGTACTAAGCACTTGGAAGAGTATAGCGTAACAATAAAGTGACACATTCCCTGCCCACAACGAGTTTACAGGCTAGAGGGGGACACAGACATTCATATGAATAAATAAATTTCAGATATATGTGCTGTGGGGTTGGAATGGGAGGAATGAATAAAGGAAGCGAGTCAGGGCATCGCAGAAGGGAATGGAGAAGAGGAAAAGAGAGCTTAGTCAGAGAAGGCCTCTTGGAGGAGATGTGCCTTCGATAAGGCTTTGAATGGGGGGAGAGTAATTGTCAGATGTGAGAAGGGAGGGCGTTCCAGGCCAGGGGGCGGGATGTGGGCGAGAGGTCGGCGGTGAGATTGACAAGATCAAGGTACAGAAGAAGGTTAGCAGTGGAAGAGCAAAGTGTGCGGGTTGGGTGGTTGTAGGAGAGTAGCGAGGTGAGGTGGGAGGGGGCGAGGTGATTGACTGCTTCCAAGCCAATGATGAGGAGCTTCTGTTGATGAGGAGGTGGAGGTTCTTGAGGAGAGGGGAAACGTGGGTTCTGAATGCTTCTGGAGAAAAATGATCCAGGCAGCAGACTGAGGTATGGCCTGCGGTGGGGAGAGACAGGAGACAGGGAGGTCAGCAAGGAGACTGATACAGTAATCAGGATAGGATAAGTGATTGGAATAATGTGGTAGATGGAGAGGATAGGGTAGATTTTAGTGATGGTCTGAAGGTCGAACCAAGAGGATATAGTGATGGATTGAATATGTGGGTCAAAGGAAGAAGAGGAGGCAAGGACAATGCCAAGGTTACGGGCTTGTGAGACAGGAAAGATGGTGGTGCTTTCTGTAGTGATGGGAAAATCGGGGAGGACAGGGCTCGGGTAGGACGATAAGGAGTTCTGTCTGAGACGTGTTAAGTTTCAGGTGACAAGAGGACATCCAAGTAGAGAGGTCTCAAAGGCAGGAAGAAATGTGAGACTTCAGAGAGGGAGAGAGATCGGGGCTGGAGATTTAGATTTGAGAATCATCCAAATAGAGGTGGTATTTGAAGCCATGTTAACGAATGGGTTCTCCAAGGGAGTGGGTGTACATGGAGAATAGAAGGGGACCCAGAAATGAACCTTGAGGGACACCCACAGGAGGTGGGAGGCAAAGGAGGAGTCCGCGAAAGAGACTGAGAATGATTGGCCATAGAGATAGGAGGAGAACCAGGAGAAGGAAGTTAATGAAACCGAGGTTGGATAGTGTTTCGAGGAGAAGGGAGTGGTTGACAGTGTCTGAGGCAGCTGAGAGGTCAAGGAAGAATAGGATGGAGTTGGAGGCCACTGGATTTGGCAAGAAGGAGATCATTTGTGAACTTTGAGAGGGGAGTTTTGGTGGAGTGAAGGGGATGGAAGCCAGATTGGAGGGGGTCAAGGAGAGAAATGGAGGAGAGGAATTTGAGACAGCGGGTGTAGACAACTCGCTCAAGGAGTTTGGAAAGGACACTTAGGAGGGAGATGGGGCGATAACTGGAGGGAGTCGTGGAGTCAAGGGAGGGTCTCTTGAGGTTAGGGGAGACATGGGCACGTTCAAAAACAGTGGAGAAGAAGCCGCTGGAAAGTGAATAGTTGAAGGTGGTGGTCAGGAAGGGAAGAAGGGAAGGGGCAAGTGTTTAAGGTGCGAAGGAATGGGGTCGGGTGCGCAGGAGGAGCGGGGGGGACCTTGAGAGAAGGCAGGAGACATCCTTTAGAGATACTGCTGTGAAAGTCATCTCTGCACTTGGATTTACATCCTTCCTTCATCCCTCCCTCTGCCCTACAGCACTTATTTATTTGTTTCTGTTAATGTCTGTCTCCCTCTTTAGACTATAGGCTCTTTGTGGGCAGGGAACGTGTTTACCAGCTCTGTTATATTGTACTCTCCCAAGCACTTAGAACAGTGCTCGGCACCCAGAAAGTGCTCAGTATATACTATTGATCAATTGAATTGGAAAGTGCAAGCAGTAGGAATCCAATGATGCCCTCATTAAGGAGCAAATGAGGACCAAGACAAGACCCGTCACATGTCCCTGCCGTCCAGTGGTTGAAATAACAACTTCTCATTTATTAGACTGATTAGTAAAAGTACCTCTTTCGGTCAAAGGAGGCTGAGTCACCGGCAGGCTACCCAGGCTGTAGCCAAGGCACCGGTTGGCAAAGGTAGGGCGACCACCTCCACCCTGGCCACCTTTTCAGAGGCGTCGCCGAGGGGTGTGGGGTGATCCGAGGCGGCGGAGGTAGTCCCCTGTCATCATCAACCTACCCAGTCATTCCATCCCATCAGCCACCTCAGCACTCAAGTACGTCTTTACTTGTGCAGTCACTTCGGCTCTAAGACGTGTTTTTCTTACGTAATTTGGATGGAATAGGGGAACATAATTTGCATAATGTGGCTATAAATTAGTTATGTGATGGAGCTCTGCCAGGAATGCTGTTCTGAGCTTGCGACGGGATCTGTGGAAACTGTATTATTAGTCCTTTGTTCGTATCGCAGGGGGAACCAACAGAAAGAATTTAGAATTCATTGTTTACTAGAAACAGATCCTAAATAATATAAATTGGTTCCCCAGGAGTACTAGAGAGGCTGCTCTGTATTGCTGAGGCAACAGAGGTATAGATAAACTAGTTGTCTCTGGCCACCCCGGGGAAATCTCCCTGATTGCTGCCAACAGTTTGTCCAGATAAGCCATTTAAATCATTTTCCTTTCTTTATTGGCCTCTCTCTCCCCTTGCCCTGCCCTCATTTAACCTTTAATCCCCACTCTGAAGCCTGAACCTATCCTGACAGCCCCTTTTCTTTTTTAACCATTCATTCATTCAATAGTATTTATTGAGCGCTTACTATGTGCAGAGCACTGTACTAAGCACTGGAATGTACAAATCGGCAACAGATAGAGACAGTCCCTGCCCTTTGATGGGCTTACAGTCTAATCGGGAGAGACGGACAGACAAGAACAATGGCAATAAATAGAGTTGAGGGGAAGAACATCTCATTAAAACAATAGCAAATAAATAGAATCAGGGTGATGTACATCTCATTAAACAAAATAAATAGGGTGATGAGGATATATACAGTTGAGCGGACGAGTACAGTGCTGAGGGGATGGGACGGGAGAAGGGGAGGAGCAGAGGGAAAGCGGGGAGAAGAGGTTTTAGCTGCAGAGAGGTGAAGGGGGGGTAGAGGGAGCAGAGGGAAAAGGGGGGAGCTCAGTCTGGGAAGGCCTCTTGGAGGAGGTGAGCTCTAAGTAGGGATTTGAAGAGGGGAAGAGAATTAGTTTGGCGGAGGTGAGAAGGGAGGGCGTTCCAGGACCGTGGGAGGACGTGGCCCAGGGGTCGACGGCGGGATAGGGGAGATTGAGGGATGGTGAGGAGGTGGGCGGCGGAGGAGCGGACGGTGCGGGGTGGGCAGTAGAAAGAGAGAAGGGAGGAGAGGTGGGAAGGGGATGGGTGATGGAGAGCCTTGAAGCCTAGAGTGAGACTAGTCCCTCCCTCCCCACCCCATTCCTGCTGCACCAGTTCCGTTGCCTCCTACACGGCCCAGGGGCCTCAAAGCTATGGGGCAGCAGGGGTGGGATTGAGGTGGGTGGGGGAATGCTACCAGTGAAGGCTGGGAGGGGGACGGTAGGGATGGGAGCAGCTGCCTCCTGCCACCTTGTCCCCCCATCCCATTCCCCAAGACTTTCGGGGACTAAGAGAGTGTTGGCTGGGACAAAACAGGCCCATTAATCGAGCGATCGATCGGTCGTATTTATTGAGCGCTTACTCTAAGCACTGTACAAAGCACTTGGAAGAGTATAGAAGAGTATAATCTAACAGAGTTGTTAGGCACGCTCCCTGTCCAAAACGATCTTATAGCCTAGAGGGATTAAAAGATTATAAATAGATTATAAAATTTTTGAATAATAAAAATCATGGTATCAATCAGTGGTATTTATTGAGCACTTACTATGTGAAGAACACTGTCCTAGTGCTTGGGAGAGTGCAATATAATGGATTAGCAGACACATTCACTGCCCCTAACAAACTTAAGAGGAAACTCTAGATATCTATATGCACTAAGTCTTGGGCTAGATACAGTACAATCAGATGACGCACGGTCTCCCGTGGGGCTCACGATCCAGCGGGCAGAGTGAACAAAGACCGTGAGCCTCAGGTGGGACAGGGTCTGTGTCCAACCTGATATACTTGTACCTATCTCAGCACTTGGAACAGTTCTTGACGTGTAGTAAACCTTTAAGAAATGCGGTAAAAACTCCAAATATTCAATCCCCATTTTACTTATGAGGAAACCGAGAGAGAAGTTTAGTGACTTGCCCAAGGTCACACAGCAGGCACGTGGCAGAGCAGGGAGTAGAATGCAAGTCTTCTAACTTCCAGTCCTGCGTACAGTCCTCTAGGTTACGCTGCTTCCCTCAAAGGCAGGACGTGGTGTGGTTTGCTGCCGTCACATTCTCCCAAGAGCTTAGTACAGTGTTCTCCACACTTGGTAGGTGCTCGATAAACGCCATTCATGGAATGAAGCGGGATAACGAGGACTCTCACTAACACCTCTGAGCCGAATAGGAAGGCTTGAGACGAGCAGAGCCTTCAGCCCCCGGCATTTGTCCAGGGTAAGGAGTGTCCAGTCCTTCCCTCCGTAAACTGCCTTCTAGCAAGAAGTCTTATTTCCCTCGGTGTTGTGCCCTTGACTCCTACCTGGCTAGCTCACATACCACTTGTAGTGTCATTCTCATAATCCTGAGGCTCCATGATGCCTTTGTTCCTTTCTTTGTGCTTAGTAAGTTTCTGTTTGGTTCAACTGTCTTGAACCCCTGAGGAACTTAACTTGGGTTTGCATGGGGGAGGACCACATTTTGCCATTGTTCTTGTCTGTCTGTCTTCCCCGATTAGAATGTAAGCCCATCAAAGGGCAGGGACTGTCTCTACCTGTTACCGATTTGTACATTCCAAGCGCTTAGTAGAGTGCTCTGCACATAGTAAGCGCTCAATATATACTATTGAATAAATTTAGGAAGACCCTTTCTCAGTCCACCTTCCCATTTAGGACTACTCACACAGCCAGGCTGTTACTGAATGACACTTGCCATTTTAGGAATTGACTGATTGGTGTCCTGTCGCCTAGTCTCCTTAGGACTTTTTTTTGTGGTATTTGTTAAGCGCTTACTGTGTACCAGTCACTGTACTAAGCGCTGGAGTAGATACGCTCACTGTGGGCAGGGAATGTCACTGTTTACTGTATTGTATTTTCCCAAGCACTTAGGACAGTGCTCTGCACACAGTAAGTGTTTAATAAATATGATTGACTGACTGACTGACTGACTGACTGAATGAATGAATGAATGAATGAATGAATGAATACAAACTAACCAGGTTGGATGCAGTCCTTGTCCCACATGGGACTCTCAGTCTTAATCCCCATATCACAGGTGAGGTAACAGGTCCAGAGAAGTGAAGCGACTTGCCCGAGATCATGTAGCAAACAAGTGACGGAACTGGGATTAGAATCCAGGTCCTCTGACTGCCAGGCCCGTGCTCTTTCCACTAGGCCTTGCAGCATCTCTACCTTTAGGTTAGGTTTTTCTACCTTCGGCAGGGTGCGAGTTTGAGTTATTTGTCCTAAGTGATGATGGGTTATACTGAATCATCCACGCTTTCTTACGCCTTCCCCCTCTGATCAGCAGTTCGCAACGCGAGACAACAGGCCCATGTTACAGCCTGTGGTGGCCTTGGAGCAAAATCCCTGAATGCCACCTCAGTAGCCAACATATCCATGTCCCCATCTGCCTTTTACACCGTGGTTGCAGGTAGCACTCGCACTGTTTGGGAGTGTCTTTGTCCCGTGTGGCTCAAAGATTCATTCAATAGTATTTATTGAGCACTTACTATGTGTAGAGCACTGTACTAAGCACTTGGAATGTACAAATCGGCAACAGATAGAGACAGTCCCTGCCCACTGACGGGCTTACAGTCTAATCAAAGATGATTCCGCTGGGCTTGAGACTTCATCCATGAGTCTGTAATCTCGTTGTGGGCAGGGAATGTGTCTGCTAATTGTTATATTGTAGTCTCCCAAGCACTTAGTCCAGTGCTCTACACACAACAAGCACTCAATAATGATAACTGATTGACTGACTGCCTCTGAGGGAGAGTCTCTTGCATGTGTATTCAGTCATTCAGGAATATTTATTGAGTGCCCACTGTGTGCACAGCACTATACTAAGTGTGCTGTACAATAGAAGTCACTATCCCTACCGTCAGGGATTTTACAATCGAATCAACCAATCGGTGGTATTTCTTGAGCACTTACTTTTTGCAGAGCACTGTATTAAGTACCAGGGAGAGTATAATACAAAAGAATGGGAGGGATGTGAAATAAATTACAGGTAGGGAGGAATAGGAGATTAGAAAGATGGGCATATGGATATATAAATACTTAAGCAACTTAGAGGCAGCATGGCGTAGTTGAAAGAGCATGGGCTTGGGAATCAGAGGACCTGGGTTCTAATTCTAACTTTGCCACTTGCCTGCTGAGTGATCTTGGGCAGGTCACATCTCTGTGACTCAGTTTCTTCATCTGTTCTTCCTCCTCCTTAGACTGTGAGCTCCACGTGGGATAGAGACTGTGTCCAACCTGATTATCTTGCATCTACTCCGGTGCTTATTACAGTGCTTGGCATATACTAAGCACTTAACAAATCCAAACTATTACTATTGTTATTATGAAGTATCTGTCAATCACACATTTTGCCCATGAAAATCAGTCAATCGTACCTATTGAATGCTTACCGAGTGTAGAGCACGGTACTAAGCGCTTGAGTCTAGAGGCAGTCTAGAGGCAGAGGCAGGCATTAAGTTACAGATATGGGAAATGGCAGAGTTAAGGATATGCATATCTGTGCTTTGGGACTGGGGAGGAGGTGTCAGAATGCTTAAGGGATACACACCCAAGTTTATTGGCGACACAGAGGGGTCTGTTAGGGAAAGCCTTTTGGAGGAGATGTGATTTTAGTAGAGCTTTGAAGATGAGGAGAGTGGATATGAAGGAGGTGGGAGTTCCAGGCCAGCGGGAGGACGAGGGTCAGGGGTCTGAGGTGGAATAGACGAGATCAAGGTACAGTTCATCAGTTGAAGTTAGAGGAGCAAAGTGTACAGGCTGGGCCGTAGTAAGGAAATTAGTGAGGTAAGGTAGGACGGGGAGAGCTGACTGTGTGCCTTAAAGAGATGATGAGGAGTTTTTGTTCGACAAGGAGATGGTTGGGCAACAAGTACAGGTTTTTCTAGATTTCCAGTTCCTTCCCAAAACCTGAGCAGAAAACAGGAAAAATAAATCAAAATCACCAGTGGCAGCAGCAGCAAAAAAAATAAATATATTTCTCTCCCCGCAACTAGAGAGGCCGGAGGCAGAAAACGGCAGGGGCATCAGAACGGAGCATGTGCAGGCAGGGAGGTTGTTTCAAGGGACCTTGCAGCATCACCAGACCTTCCCCCTCTGGGCACATTTGGAAGGCTTTAATTCCAGTATTGGCTGAGTGCAAAACAACCAACTCCCTCCTGCCAGCTACCAGTAGGGTGAGGAAAGGCCTCTACCAAACAGAGTGCATCCACCAGCCATTGTTCACCCAGGTATCCAGCCTCTCCCAGGCTGAGATAATTGTGTAGTAGAGAATTATTACAACAGTCTAGAGTCACACTGCAACGAAAGAGCTTGCAGTAATGGTAAAGGGAGGAAATTGAAACCTTGAAAATGGGGAGCCTGAAGTCCAGTCCCTAAAGCGTGGCAAAAACTGACCATCTGGAGCCTTGGGCAAGATGCCGTTTTGTGAGCCAGGGTCGGGGGAGAAGGGAGAAGCTGGATAAAAGAAGGGAACTAGCTCTGACTCCGGTAGCTCCTCTACTTAGAATGCCCCCTTCCCAAATTGATACAGAGAGGGAACCATATAGGGAATATTATCTGTCACTGTATAATCTCGGTCTCTGAAATCCCACTCTCAGACCACACCTCAATCAATCCATCAATTATATTTATTCAGTGCTTACTGTGGGCAGAGAGCTGTATCAAGTGCTTGGGAAAGTTCGACGTTAAGAGAGTCGGTAGATGTGATCCCTGCCCACAAGAAGCTTGCGCTCTACAACCTCCTAACCTGCCTTCTCTTCCGCACCACTTCTCTCCGCAAAATAGTCCCTGCTTCTTTCCTGCACAGAGACCTCCAGTCTCCTGACCTCTTCCTCTTATCCCAGGCCATCATGTCCCATTTGGACTCCTTACCCAACCTCCCTTCTCTTGACACAAATCCATGACCTCAACTCCATCCTCTCTGCTGAACTCGATTCCCTTGCTTCATTGTCTCTCCCTGTTGATCTCACGCCACCAACCCCCAGCCCTGGATCGTCTCCACGGAAGACTTCTCCATTCCTGCCGCAGAGTGTTACGGATGAAGATCGAGCCACCGGCTGAGGCTGGCCATCTCCAACTTATAATTCTGCCCTCTCCTCTGCTCAAAAACATTACTTCTCTTCCCTCACTGAGTCCCATGCCCACTGCTCTCACCAACAATCCTCACCTTTAAATCCCTTTGGAAGCCCCAGTTCCCCACCTTTCCTCACTCTTACCACCGATGACCTTGCCAACTACCATATCGGTTTGTATTTTTGCCCCAGTATTTTGCATGATTTGTACAACCCCAAAACAAGACGGGGCAATTATGCAGGGAATTAAGTCTAGCAATAAGGGGAGAAGGAGAAAAAAGGGAAGAAAAAAGGAGAAAAGAGGGGAGAAGAGGGGGAGATTCCTTCTGAAACCATATCTCCTCCAAGGGGCCTTCCCTGATTAATCTCTCATCTCCCACCCCAAATAACACCTCAAATGCACTTCCACAATGCAAGCACTTGGTGCTCACACTCCCATTCAACACTTATGTGGGTATCTCTATACTCCAATGCTTCCTTCTACCTGGAATTTTCAAGTTTATCTGCTCTGATAAACTGTAAGCTCCTTGAAGGCAAGAGCCTATTGTGCTCTCCCAAATGTACACTGTACTGCTTAGTACAGTGCTCCGAACACAGTAGGTGCTTAATAAATACTACTGATTGATTGACTGAGTAGTAACCACCAGTCTTCCAAAAGTTTTGTGGAAGCCTCATGTGCTTTTTCACTCTTTTCCATCAGGGTGGACGAAGGCAGGATGAGGTGAAGTCTCCTCAGTGGAAGCATGGCCTTGTGGACAGAGCGCATCCCTGTGAGTCCGAAGGATCTGGGTTCTAATCCCAGCTCCACCACTTATCTGCTGTGTGACTTTGGGCAAATCACTTCACATCTCTATTCTTTCATCTGTAATATGGGGATTGAGACTTTGAGCCCATGTGGGACAGGGACTTTGTCCCGCCTGATTAGCTTGAATCTGTCCAGGGCTTAGTACAGTGCCTAGAACATAGTAAGTGCCTTACAAATACACCAAAAAAACCCAAACCGGCATGGAGAAGTGATATGGAGCCAGTTCCCAGTGTGGCTGTCCGGGGCGGGGGTGTCGAGGATGTTCAGCTGCAGTTTATATCCCTGCGCCCTGGTTTGCACAGAGGATGTCAGGAGCAGGGGCTGTCAGTAGGCAGAGGGGAAACGATACTTCTGTGTTGCTTTGCTTGGTCGCGAGGAAAGGGGCTGAGAGCATGCAGCACTAGGAGCAACAACTTATATCATCGCAGGTTCGATCAACAGAATGGCAGCAGCAGCTGGGAGTGCCACATTTTAAACAATTTCCCCCAACTCCAAATCCGAGACCTTGAAATGTCCACACTGTGAATGCTAGGAGAAGAGAGAGAGAGACAGGATTGGGGAGGGGTCCTCACTGTCCCCCAAGTCATCTGTGGCACTGATTCTGAGCTGGAGAGAATCTGTTATAGACAACCATCCTCCTGGAGTCCAAGGATAATATAATAATAATAATAATATTGGTATTTGTTAAGCGCTTACTATGTGCAGAGCACTGTTCTAAGCGCTGGGGTAGATACAGGGTAATCAGATTGTCCCACAAGGGCTCACATTTTTTAATCCCCATTTTACAGATGAGGTAACTGAGGCCCAGAGAAGTTAAGTGACCTGCCCACAGTCACACAGCTGACAAGTGGCAGATCTGGGATTCGAACCCATGACCTCTGACTCCCAAGCCCGGGCTCTTTCCACTGAGCCACGCTGATGCCTGGGGCAATCAATAGTAGCAGGACAGCAGCATGACCTAGTGGTCGAGAAGCAGCATGGCTCAGTGGAAAGAGCACGGGCTTTGGAGTCAGGGCTCATGAGTTCGAATCCCAGCTCTGCCACTTGTCGGCTGTGTGACTGTGGGCAAGTCACTTAACTTCTCTGTGCCTCAGTTCCCTCATCTGTAAAATGGGGATTAAGACTGTGAGCCCCACGTGGGACAACCTGATTCCCCTGTGTCTACTCCAGCGCTTAGAACAGTGCTCGGCACATAGTAAGCGCTTAACAAATACCAACATTAGAGCATGCGCCGGGGAGCCAGAGGACGTGGGTTCCAAACCCAGCTGCGCCACTTGTTTGCTGTGTGACCTTGGGCGAGTCACTTCACTTCTCTATGCCTCAGTTACCTCATCTATAAAATGGGAATTAAGACTGTGAGCCCCACTTGGAAAAGGGACTGTGTCCAACCTGATTACTCTGTATCTACTTCAGCACTTAGAAGAGTGCTTGGCTCATAGTAAGCGCTAAACAATTACCACATTTATCATTGTTATTATTTTCATTATTTGGTGGTTACAGTGTGCTAAGCACTGAACAGCCCTAAGAGTCCCCCGGTCCCAGGGGGAGGGGGATAAAAATAGAAATGCTAGTTTGGAAGAGCTGAGCGTATATGTGTTGGTGCATAGCTCCTGGATGTATGGGCAGGTTCTTCACTGACTTTATATTGCTTTTGGAATAATATAGTGCCTCATAAATAATCCATGCTGTCCTGTACTATCCACTGCATTAGTGCATCAGAAAATTTACTTTCTGATGGAGTGCTGAGCTCAGAAATCCTCCTTTGCTAATTACCCCTCACCCGAAGTCTAGACCAGATTTAACCTCTTCGGAACCAGAAACAGAACATTACTAGGAGAGGGTGAGCGGTGGGGAAATGATCTTCCCCTAAACATGTGATTCAGTCCACTAAGCAGCATACTCTTATGGAAAGAGCACGGGCCTGGCAGTCAGAGGACCTGTGTTCAAATCCCTTTGTGCCACTTGCCTGTTGTGTGACCTTGGGCAAGTCTCATAACTTGTCTGTGCCTCAGGTTCCTCCTCTGTAAAATGGGGATGAAAGACCTGTTCTTACTCCTACTTGGATTGTGAGCCCCATGTGGGTCAGGGACTGTATCTGACCTGATTATCTTGTTATCTACTCAAGTGGTAGACAAAGCGCTTGCCAAATTGTGAGCACTTAAATACCACATTATTCCTATTATTGAGCTCTTAAAAGATAAGCGACCTATTACGGTCAGCGCTGGGAGGTGTTCTGGGCTTAGGGAGAGTTGCTTGCTTCATTATTAAGGTCATATCTTTTCCAAGAGGGCTTCCCCAGTTAAATCCTCTTTTTCCTGACATGCTGTCCTTCTGCATAGTCTATGCACTTGGATCTGTGACCTTAGGACATTTGATATTCACCCCATCCCCCGACCCAGCTGCATTCATATACATATCTTTAAATTATATATTATAAATTACTTATTCGTATTCATGTCTGTCTCCCCTTCTAGACTAAGCTCGTTAGAGGCAGGGATCGTGTTCGCTAATTCTGTTGTACTCTCCCAAACGCCTAGCACAGTGCTCTGCACATAGTAAGTGCTTAACAAATATCATTAATTAATTAATGAATATTCACAACTCCTCTTGGGTAGGGAATATTTGTTTTGCTTCTGTTGTACTTACCCATACTCCGAGTATGGTGCTTTAACTGTGATATTTGTTAAGCACTTAGTATTTGCCAAGCACTGTTTCTAAATACTGTATTAAAATGGCCTTCTTGCCATTTCTTCAATAGCTAGAACTGGCTTACCATATATATATTTATTTATGCATTCTTTCAATCCTATTTATCGAGCATGTACTGTGTACAGAGTACTTTACTAAGCACTTGGAATATATACATATATATGGGAGTCAGAGGTCATGGGTTCTAATCCCACCCCTGCCGCTGTCAGCTGTGTGACCTTGGGCAAGTCACTTAACTTCTCTGTGCCTCAGTTACCTTATCTGTAAAATGGGGATGAAGACTGCAAGCCTTACGTGGGACAGCCTGATTACCTTGTATCTACCCCAGCGCTTAGAACAGTGCTTGGCACATAGTAAGCGCTTAACAAATGCCAACATTATTATTATTATAATATACACTAAAACATGATGATATATAACATTAACCTTTCAAAAGGGGGGTTTGCAGGAAGAGTGGTTAGGGAATGGAAGAAGAAAGGCAAGATGTTCAAGTGGAGAAGTCCTGAAGGCAAGAGGAAACATATAATTGTAGGTCAGATGAGAGGGCAAAGGCAAGAGAGAGACGTCTGGCTGCTAAAGCCAAGTGACTGAAAGAATTCCCCAAAAGTAATTTCAAGACAGTTTAGATTGTAAGCCTTTAGAGGGAAGGGATCGTGTCTTCTGTATCTGGGGTACTCTCCCCACTGCTTATTACAAGGGCACTGTCCAGTAGGTGCTCAGTAAATAGCACTGATTGATTCACTGGCCAGAGCTACATACTTCATCTCAATTTCTGCCTCATCCAAAGCAGCTAAGGAATTGAAGCACCAGGCCCAGACCAAAGAGTTCAAAACAAACCAAAAGAGACTCATGGACCGATGGAATAATGACACAGATCTTTGGGTCCTTGTAGCTTAGAGGGGGCAGGAAATGTCTCTGAGGATCAATCAAAAGTATTTATTGAGTACTTACTGTGTGCAGAGCACTATAGTAAGCACTTGGGAGAATACAATATAATAGAGTTGGCAGACATGTTCCCAGCCCACAGTGAAGCATATAGTCTAGAGTGAGACAACCCTGATGTCTAGACTGTGAGCTTGTTATGGGCAGTCAGTCAATCATATTTATTGAGCCCTTATTGTGTGCAGAGCACTGTACTAAGCGCTTGGGAGGGTACAGAGAACCAGCGTGGCTTAATGGAAAGAGCACAGGCTTGGGAGTCAGAGGTCGTGGGTTCTTATCCCGACTCCGCCACTCGTCTGCTGTGTGACCTTGAGCAAGTCGCTTAGCTTCTCTGGGCCTCAGTTACCTCATCTGTAAAAATGGGGATTAAAAAATGTGAGCCCATGTGGGACAATCTGATTACCCTGTATCTATCCCAACGCTTAGAACAGTGTTCTGCACATAGTAAGCACTTAAATACCATAGTTATTATTATTATTACCGTAAAACAAGAAACATTCCCTGCCCACAATGAGCTTACAGTCTAGAGACGAGTTTACAATCTAGCAGGAAATGTTGGGGAGGAATATATCTGCCAACTTTGTTATATTGTACTCTCCCAAGTGCTTAGTTTGATGCTGTGCACACAGTAAGTGCTCAATAAATTCCACTGATTGATTGATTGATGTAGTAGGGAGAGGGGAGGCTGGAGTAGATGGGTGACTGGTGATCTCCCAACTTGTCTAGGATTCCTAAACTGGTTCTGTTCCAACCCAACCCTGTTCTAACCCTAGAGGCTCTAGTGGAACTGGGTGGGAACAACCAGTAAGACTTTTATCTGCTTTCCTGCTCTGTCTCTCCCCCACCTTTTTTTCCGCTTTGACATCTGTTGAGCACTTTCTATGTACCAGGCACTGCATTAAGCACTGGGATAGATACAAGCTAATCAGGTTGGACACAATGTCCCATGTGGGGCTCACAATCTTAATCCCCATTTTACAGATGAGGTAATTGAGGCACAGAGAACTTAAGTGGCTTGCCTAAGGTCACACAGCAGACAACAGGAAGAGACAACTGGGGATTAGAACCCAGGTCCTTCTGACTGCAGGCCTAGGCTCTATCCAAGAGGCCACGCTGCTTCTGAGAGAACCAGAATGAAAGTTAGATTCAGTGGTCAAAAAACTTATCTGGATCTTGAAAAGTAGTTCTGGGTCTAGGAGTCTCCTTCCCATCTGGGAAATTTAGTGCAGAAACTAGGTGTGGTACCTTACATTACATGGAGCTTGAGCTCATTAAAGCAGTGATGATAATTATCATGGTAATACTAAATGGGTTATTTCAGGAAAGAGAATGTAACTCTTGATCTTGCAGACCCTTCTTCAGGTTGGTCACAATATTCTGTATTAACAGATGGATGATGGGCCAAAGCATAGTTGCTTTCAAAAGATTTTTCAACAGGAGGCACACGGTCAAACTTTCCTTCTATTCTATTCTATTGGAAATTTACATAGTTCCTTCTGTTTGACACTCAGACAGAACCCTATGCCTAGCTCATATTTCTCATCTGTGAATTATGGATAATACAGTAATGCCTCTGAAAAGGAAAACAACCCCAAGATACATGGTTGTTTTGAGGTATCACAAGTAAAGCTTGCAGAACTCTTGCCCAAATCCAAAGTGAAACCTATTAAGCACTCTCCCAGATCTGTTATCCCCTCTCTGAGCTCTCCTCCATTGAACTCTCTGAGGAAAAAAGCTCTCTTTTTAAAGATGGGGAAACTGAGGTTCAGGAATTTGGCGGAGGTCACCGAAGGAGTCGTTGGCAGCGTTGGAATGAAAATCTGTGAGCTGCCTATTCTGAGGCAGCTTGGTTACTGCCATTGTCGGAGACAAAATCTTCTGCTGGAATGCCCCAGTGAAGGCATTTCTTCCATTCCAGTGCCAACTCTCTTTGGAGAAGAAATATTCATCTTTGATTTAATTTAATTCTGATCATAGATTCCTCTGACCGGCATAACCCCTATGAGACTGGCTGGCCTTGCCCCCAGTCTAAATTTCAGCTGCTTCAATTTAATTTTCTCCTGTTCAGTCCTCAGTGAACATGGGGGAAAGCTGATCGGCATTCTCCCCGTAAATCTTACATCTACTGGAAAACAATTATTAAGTTTCCCTCCAGCTTTACCTTCTCTAAGATAAACAGCCCTAATTCCTTTAAACTTGCCCTCGGGGGCCTATTTTTCCACCCTCTAATCACATTTGCTATTCACATCTCACCCCTTTTCAGTTTCTCTGCATTCTTTGGGGGACCAGAACTTGGCACAGCATTGCAATGAAAATTCGGCCCGTATTTCTGGCGAAACATCCCTCAACTATGTTGTTTTTTTCAAGAACTGCACTAACATATTCAACTCCTCATAGGAACCCCAGATCTTTTTTCTGCAATCCCTGTACCTAGCTAATCTTTCCCCACCCTGCGTCAGTTTGGATTTCTAAGGGCACTACTTTGTACTCGGCTCTTTGAATTTCACCCCATTACCTTTGGCCCATTTTCTCAATTGGGCTAAGTCACTTTGAATTCGATTCCTGCCTTAGCATAGTGTAGTGTGGGCGACTCCTACCCAATTTTGATTCAGCTGCTAACTGGCGTGCCTAATCTTGCGTCTTCAATCTAGATCAACAAAGACACTAAATGGGACCAGGTCCGGAAATGAATCCTCTGAAACATCACTTGATGCATGTCCTAGATTTTGCCCGAGCCCAAGTGCTTTCTGGGGAGGAAGGACCTAGCTGTTGGGATTGATATTTTTATCCCACAGAGCAAATGGTGAGTTGATTCCCTCCCTCCCACACCCATCATAGTGCACGCATGCCATAATTCTGCTTTTTTCTCACTTCTTCAGGGGAGAAAAAGTTACTTTGGTCACTCATCTCCAGACCAGTTGCTCTCTTTGAATCTGGCAAAGAGATATATTTCTCCCCTGGAAGAGGAGACATGGGACTACCGAAAGGTATTACAAGGAAACTGAGGTAGGGTGAATCGGGTATCACTGAGTAGTGCTGTGTTGGGCTTCCTGGCACCCAAGACTGTGTCCCACTCTTACTCCTCTCTCCCTTCCATATTTCTAAAAGTAGGGCTTATGCAGGTAATTCAGTTGAAAATGAGGTTTCTTCCTGAATTTTGCAAATAATTGCTTATTTTTCTTGTGGAGAGTCACTGGCAGTTGCTCAGGGTAGGCTAGTACTGTAATGCATCACTAGACAGGCAAATTATAAGATTCTGCACTTAGTCCAATCTCCCCGTTGACGTCTAGCACAAGTCCTCTCTTTGGCCTGGTAGTCCCTCTCTCTTCATATCTGACAGATCACCACTGTCTTCATCTTCAAAGCCTTCCTAAAATCCCATCTCCTTTAGGAGGCCTTCCCTGCCTAAGTGCTCATTTCCCCTCTTCTCTCTCCTTTTGCATCATCTATAACCCTTAAGCACTTGATGTTCACCCTACCCCCTATGTACATATTCTTTTACTCTGCCATTTCCCATTTCTGTAATTTATTTTAATGTCTGTCTCCCCCTCTAGAGGTAAGCTCTTTGTAGGCAGGGATTATCATTAACTTTTGTATTGTACTATACTCTCCCCAATTCTTAGTATAGTCCTACGCACACAGTTAGTGCTCAATAAATATCATTGATTGTTGGATAAATCGAGTGTAACTTTTCTGAAAGTTTGTAAATAAACAGCACCCAGGGCACCATGAGCCCTAGTGAAAAGAGTACAGGACTGGGAAAGTAGGATAGCTGTGTTCTCATCCCAGCTCTGCCACTGGCCTGCTGGGTGACCTTGAGAAATCACTTAGCCTCTCTGGGTCTCAGTTTCCTCATCTGTAAAATTTGGTTAAGACACCTGCTCTTTCCTCCTCCGAGACTTTGAGTCCCAAGAGGGACCGGGGCTGGGGGGTCTAGGGGAGGAAAGAGGACTGATCTATGGGGCAGACTGCAGTTGAACCAGCTGCATGATATATGCATGATTATGCAGCCCCAGCATGAGCTCTGCTTTAGCTGCATTTGAAAATGTTCCCAAGTGATTTAGTTACTGCACAGTAACTGCCATTCAACCACATTTATGCCCCGGGATTTATTTTGTTCATCCAATGAAATGTGTTTAAATTGGTTTCCTTTTTTAAACTTCCTTATCAAAATTTGGGGCTAGGATTTGCCATTGTGATGAAATGGCCAGGATCCCCTCCCACTTTATTAACTGCAGTTATCCCCATTAGAGCTGCCATATGTCTTACGCAGTCAGTTAAGCAGTTGTACTCACCAAGGGCTTAGTGTGTGCAGAGCACTGTGCTAAGTACTTGGGAGAGTTCACCAAATACGTAAGACAGGAGTCTGTCTTTAGGTATTTATAATATACAGTATTCATTCATTGCTTCTTACAAGGAGTGGTGTATAATGAATGTTTAACCCGCTGTAATGTTGGGGCGGGGAGGGAATGTAACAGAATTGTGGAGGGAAATGAACACTTCTTTCTGTCCATGTGGTGTTTAATTTCAGTTGCAAAGAGACATCCAATGAGAGATGTCCTGTAGGCAGGGCATTGTAATTGGGCTCAGATCGCATGGAGGATGATGTGGCAAAGGGAATGAAGAAGGTGGCCATGAGAAGAGAAAAGTAAAGGACTTGAAACTGAATTCTTTTCCCTCTTCCACTCCCCCTCCATTTCCTTATTTTCTTCTCCCTCCTCCTCTTCCCCCTCCATTTCCTTCTTTCCTTCTTCCTCCTATTCCTTCTCCTCAGGGCAGAAATGTTTTTGAGGAGAAAAAAAATCCAGTGGGAAAGAGTGACATCCACGTCATTAGACTTGGCAAGCACATCTGTTTTGTTCTCTTCAGGGGTTATATTAGCTTCTCTCAGCTATATGTCCCCCATTATTTCATTTAGTCATTTTATTAATGATGTTTCACCACAATTCTCAGCACTAAATGACCCTAATTTTCAGATGAAGAAATTGAAGCCCAGTGAGAGGGTAAGAAAGTCTATGAGCTCATCATAAGTCAAGCAGAGGCAGGGATTGGGAAGATGATTTACAAGCTTCTGACTATGTGACTATTTTCCTGATCCCTAAGCTGTTTTAATGTCTTTTCTCCCCCTGTAGAGTGCAAGCTCCTTGTGAGCAGGGATCGTGTCTACCAACTCTGGTATATCATACTTTCCCAAGCACTTACTACAGTGCTTTGCTCACAGTAAGTGCTCAGTAAATACTACTGATTGATATGGCGCTTCTATCCACTTCTATTGATAAGAAACCTGGGTAGGCGACATTTCAGAGTGGCATTTGCCCGACACCATCAGCATAAGTAGTGTTTATTGAGTATCTGAAGTATACATTTTCCCCCCCTTTCCTCTGCTCCTCCTCCCCTAATCACCCCACTCTCTCCCTCTGCTCTACCCCCCTTCCCGCCCCACAGCACTCGTGTGTATATGTACATATCTATTATTCTATTTCTTTTATTAATGATGTGCATATATCTATAATTTTATTTATTTTGATGTTATTGACGCCTGTATACATGTTTTGTTTTGTTGTCCGTCTCCCCCCTTCTAGACTGTGAGCCCGTTGTTGGGTAGGGATTGTCTCTATCTGTTCCCGAATTGTACTTTCCAAGCGCTTAGTATAGTGCTCTGCCCACAGTACGCACTCAATAAATACGATAGAATGAACGAATACATAGAACCGTGCTAAGGTACTGCCCCTATTCTCTGGGGGCTTATAATTAGTCTAATTTGTCCACTGAATAGTCAGCTTGCCCTGCATCAGGAGGATAATGCTGTGACTGAATAGAGGCAACCAAACATACACTCTGAAATGTTATCATTCATCTAGCCTCGAGGCAGCCATACGCACGCACAAATTTCTGCCTTCGTCACTTCCTTGTGACTTAAGATTACATTGGACAATCTGACCTATTGTCCAATTCCCAGTGAGGCAACAGGCTATTCATCCATTCCAAGTTCGTGTTTTTTTTGCCCAGAGGCCCATTCAGTGTATGGGCCAGGTAGTGTTCAGGCCCACACACTCACCCTCGGGCACTCTTTGTGTTTGTCTAATTTGAAAACACTTCTGCTTGGGAAACTTCATTAGGAGGGTGATTAACTCAATAGATTAATCTCATCATGGTTTAACATTTGGATTCCTGAATTTTCCACCTTGGTTCTGCCCCATATAGAACACTGCATCCAAACTGGATAATCAGTCAATCAATTGTATTTACCGAGCACTTACTTTGTTAAGAGCCCTGTACCATGTGTTTAGGAGATTACAGTACAACAGAGTTGGTAGACTTGTTCCCTCACCATAGCAAGCTTATAGTCTAGAGGGGGGGAGACATTAATATAAATACATAAATTCCATATGTGTATATAAGTGTTCTGGGGCCGAGAGGGGGTGAACAGAAGGTGCAAATCTGAGCGCAAGGGGGACGCAGACGGAAGCGGGAGAAGAAGAAATGGAAGCTAAGTTGGGGAAGGCCTCTTGGAGGAGATGTGCTTTGAATAAGGCTTTGAAGGTGGGAAGAGTGATGGAAGGGAGGGCATTCCAGGCCAGAGGCAGGACATGGGTGAGGGGTCAGTGGTGAGATAGGCGAGATTACGGTGCAGTGAGTATGTTGGCATTAGAGGAGCAAAGTGTGCAGGCTAGGTTTAGGAAACCAGGGACATAAGGTAGGAAGTGTGTATTAAAGCCTGTGGTAAGGAGTTTGTTTGATGTGGAAAATAAGTGGGCAACCACTGGAAGTTCCTAAGGACTGGGGAAATGTGGACTGAATAGTTTTGGAGAAAAATAATCCCAGAAGCAGAGTGAAGTATGGACTGAAGAGGGGAGAGACAGGGGGCAGGAGATCAGCAAGGAGGCTGATGCAGTAGTCAGAGTGGGATAAGTTAAGTGCTTGGATTAACGTGGTAGCAGCTTGGATGGAGAGGATGGAGAGTAAAGGAAAGATTTTTGTGACATTGCGAAGGTTAAAGTGACAGGATTTGGTGACAGACTGATGGCGGTGCTGTCTACAGTGAGGGGAGAGTCACGGAGGGGACAGGGTTTCAGCGGGAATATAAGGAGTTCAGTTTTGGACCTGTTAAGTTTGAAGTGTTGGTGGGACAGCCAACTAGAGACGCACTGATGGCAAGAGGAAATATGGGACTGTGGAGATCAGAGTTGGAAATATAGATTTGGGAGATGGTAATCGAAGCCATGGGAGTGAATGAGTTCTCCAAAGGAGTGGATATATATGGAGAATAGAAGGGGACCCAGAACCAAGCCTTGAGGGACTCCCACAGTTAGAGGATAGGAGGCAGAGGAGGAGTCAGCAAAAGAGATGGAGAATGAGTGGCCAGAGAGATAGGAGGAGAACCAGAAGAGGACAGTGTCAGTGAAGCAAAAGGTGGATATTGTTTCCAGTGTTGAAGGCAGCTGAGAGGTCAGAGAGGATTAGGATGGAGTAGAGGCTATTGAATTTGGCAAGAAGGAGACCACTGGTGACCTTTGAGAGGGTAGTTTCAGTGGAGCAAATTTGGGGGAAGACAGATTGGAGGGGTCAAGGAGAAAATTAGAGGAGCCTGTGGGAGTAGACAACTCACTCAAGGAGTTTGAGGATGAATGGTAGGAAAGAGATGGGGCAATAACTGGAAGGAGCTGTGGGGTCAAGGGACTTTTTGTAGGATTGGGGAGACATGAGCCTGTTTGCAAGCATTCAGGAAGAAGCCACTGGAAAGTGAACAGTTGACGACGATGATCAGGGAGGGAAGAAAGGAGGGGGCAAGTATTTCGGTAAGGGGCAAAGGGATGAGGTTGGAAATACAGGTAGAGGGAGTGGATTTTGAAAGGAGGCGGGAGATCTCCTCTTGAGATAGTGCTGGAAAAGATGGGAGAGTTGAAAAAGGGGCAGGAGGAAGGAGGGACTGGAGAAGAACAGGGGAGATTATAGGGAGGTAATCCCATAATTGAGTACGGAAAAGCCCACAACCCAATTAATTCTGGCTGCCCTATTCCCAGCTTCCCTACCTGGTTAGGCAATCCACCATTTCACTGACCGCTCAAGCAAGAAAGCCACTGAGTAATCTTTGACTCATCAGTATCACCAAATTGAGCAGCTTTTTCCTTCACCCCTACCTCTTCCTCTCCTTCCTACACTTCCACTCTTAGCTCAGGCTGTTGATATCTTTTCCTTACATTTTTGCTATTCCGCCTCCTCTTCCCCTGACACCTCCCTTCCCCCCCCGGCCCCCACCAACGTTGCTCCCTCCAGAACTGCCGCTTCACTACACAGATTCCTAGGTGGCTTTTTCTTGCAGAAAGAATTGGGGTCTAGGTTCATGCCTTGTGTTTCAAAGTAACTCCAGACCACCTCACTTGCCTTGCCTCTGCATTGTTTCATCACTCCTTCTGGGCCTGTCTCTAGTCCCCTCTCCTCCCTTTGTATTCTTAAATAGGGAGCCCCTTGAGGGCCTGGGACCATAACCAATTCCCACTTAGGCTTTCTTCCCCAGCACTTAGTATGGTGCTTTGAATATAATAAATACTATTTTACTACTGATCTGTCTGTTCTTACCTACCCTCTTCATCCAGTCATCACATTTCTGACTCTGAGCCTTCTCCTCAGCCACCTACTATGCTTAGAACGACCATCCTATTCTCCATCCCCTCACAAATTCATTAAGCCCCCTCACTTTATACATCACTTTGTGTAGTGGCACCTGCAGATGGATATGAAAAAACCCCACATTTTGGTGATAAAAAATAACTTACATTCTTTAACGTTGACTTCGCCATGTTTTGGCAGAGAGGAAACTGGGGCCCATAGAGAAGTTAAGTGATTTACTTATGAGAGGCATCTCCTGAATGAAATCAATTGTAGAACAGGATTAGAAATCATAATCCTCTAATCCTTATGTATTTATACCCATCTTCAGCATTTAGGAATAGTCAACTTTCTATTCAGTTATTCAGCAGCTACTTGACACCTGGCTTTTCCTCCTGCTTCCACCCTCCTAAATCTCATCTCCTTCAACAAGCCTTCCCTGACTAATTAGCAGTACCCCATATTTTATCAATCCTTCACCTGCCTCTTGTATTTATGTATTTATTTATGCCCTGCCTCCTGACCTGAACTGAACATTTACTTTTACTTATTCTGATTTTATTGGTTGGGGATATTTCTAAGTCTGTCTCCCACTGTACAGTGTAGACTCCTTGGGGGCAGGGACCGTGTCTAGCACTTCTATTGTATTTTCCTGAGCTTTTAGTACAGTGTACTGCATTTCAGTAGGCACTTAATAAATACCATTACTATTTCTCCTACTAATCTTCTTGGTAAATCATTTCTGTCTGCCAGTCTCCCTCATTAGATTGTAAGCCCCATGAAGTCAGGGAACACTTTTTTTGCTCCCAAGTGTTCCATTGGATGTTCTGCACTCAGGAGACCCAAACTCAATATCACTGATTTGAATGAATCTTTAAATCCTTGCTTAGGCCGTGAAGATTTGGCTGAATGTAAAACTGCCCCGCTCAGAGTCACACGTGGAGGGTTTCCAGTACTCTACCAGTCTTGACTATGGGAGGGAAAGTCAAGCAGATACATATCCATTCCATTCCTACCTTGGGCAGTGGCTAGCAAGTAGAAGGCAATCTGCTGCAAGTCAAAACTCCCCTGTGCTGGGCAGCGGCAGCATGGGAGAGAGTCAAGGGCAGAGACCTGAGTTTACTGCGCGGAAGAAGGCAGTGGTAAACCACTTCCGTATTTTTTCCAAGAAAACGCTATGGATACACTACCAGAACGACTGCAGATGGAGGTGGGGCGTTCTGGGAGAGATGCGTCCATGGCATCGCTATGGGTTGGAGACGACTTGACGGCATTAGACAGGAAAAGAGGCAAATTGACCGACTGGGCAGAACCAGAAAAAAAAGTGAAAACTAAACTAGTTCATAACGGGTTGGTTAAAAGGCACTGGCAGATCAAGTGCTAGGGCAGCTTAGATTAAAGACCTCGGCCTATGGCTGTGATAAAACCTTTCAATTAAGTCCAGGCCCTGTCGAGACCTGCCATCACTTGGTTGGTGACCCAAGTCTCTGACTTTGGGTGATCTATCTCTAACCTTTGCTACCCAGTCCCCACCATCTAGTCCTTCACCGAGTCACACCACTTTATCCTGTATCCACGCCTTCCTCTCCATCCCATTATTAAAGCTGTTCAGTCCCTGGCCTCCTTGCATTGGACTACTAAAGCTCTATACCACCAGTCTTTTTTTATAATGGTATCTGTTAATCACCTACTATGTGCCAGGCTCTGCACTAAGCGTTAAGGTAACAATGCAAGTCTAACTTGGAGGGCTCAGTCTTAATCCCCATTTTACAAATGAGGAAACTGAGGCACAGAGCAGTTAAGTGACTTGCCCAAAGTCACACAGCAGACAGGCGGCAGAGCTGGGATTAGAACCCAGGTCCTTCAGACTTCTAGGCCCGTGTTCTGCTTTATGCACTGTTTTAAGAACTGAAGACAGGCCAATGGGTCAGGTCTCTGTCTCAGACCATTGATTCATCAAGCTCGGGGCCCTATCTCTGGCAGTGGCACCCAAGGTTGAGTGGGAGAAGAATGTGATGGGGCTTTTCATTCTTGTGGCTAGAAGTGTGCTGGATTCCGGCACCCCCATTAGAAGCCAAACATTACATTCATTCATTCATTCAGTAGTATTTATTGAGTGCTTACTATGTGCAGAGCTCTGTACTAAGCGCTTGGAATGTACAATTTGGCAAAAGATAGAGACAATCACTTGCCCAGTGAAGGGCTCACAGTCTAAACGGGGGAGACAGGCAGCAAAGCAAAACAGAACAAAACAAAAACAAGACAACATTATCAAAATAAATAGAATCAAGGAGATGTACATGTCATTGACAAAATAAATAGGGTAATAAATAGTATATACAAATGAGCACAGTGCTGAGGGAAGGAGAAGGGGGAAGAGCCCGGGGGGGAGGGGGAGCAGAGGGAAAGGAGGAGGCTCAGTCAGGGAAGGCCTCCTGGAGGAGGTGAGCTCTCAAGAGGGGAAGAGCGTTAGTGTGGCAGATGTGAGGAGGGAGGGCATTCCATATAGCAACCTGCCCCTGCCATCAAGTCCTTCTTTCCCAAGCTCTCAGTCATCCACTGGGCTTCTCTGAAGGCTACTCGGTTTCTCTGCCACCTGTTCCCGCCTACCCGATTTTTTCAGTTTCCTACTCCAAACTGCACCCATTTTTCCGACCAACCATCTCTATAAATGCCACTAGACCCAAGGGCCTGACCTTAAGAATGTGGGTAGCTTAGTACAAACCATCCCCGTTACTGCAAAAACAACTCAAGTACATTATTACAGGCAGTAGAACAGGAACCTTTTAGCCACTGGTGTCTGAGCAATGCTCACTCAAAGGGAAATGAGCCAGAAAAAATCACCACTGTATTTTTAATGGTATTTGTGAAGCACTTACTACGTGCCAGACACTGTATTAAGCGCTGGGGTAGATACAAGCTGCTCAGTTTGATCACAGTCCATGTCCCACGGGGGGTTCACAGTTTCAATAACCATTTTACAGATGAGGTAACTGAGCCATAGAGACGTTGAGTGATTATCCCATGGTCAGCCAGCAGACAAGTGGCGGAGCTGGGATTAGGACCCAGGTCCTTCTGATTCCCAAGGCCGAGCTCTATCCAGTAGGCCATCCTGCATCTCTATTTCTACGGAACAAAGTGTGCATGATATTCTGTTTCAAGGAAACACTATCTCTAGTACCTAGGTACTTACTTGTAAGCGTTTTCAGCACTTGCATATATTCCATTATCCAATTGTGCATTCAATTTTCATTTTGATTACTCTGAATATACTTGTATGTCTGTCACCCCCATTACAGTGTAAGCTCTTTGTTAGCAGGGAACATGTCACTTACTAGTTTTATACTTCCCAAGTGCTTAATTCAGTTCAGTACACCCAATGAGCACTCAATAAAGACTGCCCTATTATTCACACTCCTGGATCTGTAGAAACAAAGAATGGCTCTATATAATGCTACCTGTCCTCTGCTCTCACTAAATACATCTTCTCACCATTCCCTTTACATGGTTTCCTCGCCACTGGGCCTTTGCCCCTTTGGACAAATTTGAAACACCCAGCTCTTCATTCTTTGCTTTCTCACAGTGCTAATTAATTAGTTATGATACTTACTGTGGTCAAGTACCACACAAGAAGCTGGGGTAGATACAAAATAGACCACCCTGCCCCACAAGGGGCCCACAGCCTAAGAGGAAGAGAGAGTAGGTATCTTTCCCCATTTTACAGATAAGGCAATAGAAGTCCAGAAATGTTAAGTGACTAGTCCAAGGTCACCCGGCAGGCCATCAAGCAAAGCTGGGATTAGAACCCAGACCTCCCAACTTCCACTCCAATCCCTATTCACAAGGCAGTGCTGCTTTCTAGGCTCATTAAGGATCTATTCTTTTTTTTTTTGACTTGGGAAAAAGAAAACGTATGCCTCATGCTCTCAGCCCTGAGTAAGGGCTGCTCACTAGATGTTATTTCATCTTTCCCAGAAAATTTATAACAAATATCCTATCAGTGTTGGCATGAAACCAATGGTTTTGCTAAATGCACTGTGACCCTTGGACAAACTGTGGCCTAGTGGAAAGAATTAAAAAACTGGGTGTCACAGAACCTGGGTTCTAATCCCAGCTCCACCGCTTGACGACTCTGTGGCCTTGGGCAAGTCACTTAACTGCTCTGTGCCTCAATCTCCTCATGTGTAAAATGGGGATTCAATACCTGTTCTCCCTCCTGCTTAGACTGTATCTAAATTAATTATCTTGTATTTACCTCAGTGCCTCCTACAATGTGTGGCACAAAGTAAACGCTTAGCAAGTACTCCAATTATGATTTATTATTACCACTTCTAACAGAGCAGTTATATCCGAGTGACATCTTAAATGCAACTACCTATTCTAATACACAGTTTTGATGCAACTTTGTTCTCCTTTTACCCACCTTTCTGATCCTCTACCCAACTAATTAATCCTGTTCGTGTTGGAAGTATATAATTTTGCAACACCTATTCTAATGACAGTTTTCTGGTAGATGCTCAAGAAATGATTATAAAGTCAGATGACTTTTGTAAATCATTATTCCAAGCCAAATGACATGTGCCCTATTTTGAGACTGAAAAATAGAGTACAAGTCATTGATGTGCACTGGGAAAGGGGCAGGAGAATGAGAGGGAGACAGAGAGGGAGACTGAGAGGTGGAGACTACGAGGGAGAGGCTGAGAGAGAGGGAGACAAAGAAGGAGAGACAGAGAAGGGGAGACTGAAAGAAGGAGACTGCTCATTCCTGTTCTCCAACCATTCAGGAACTCCACTCTGCAACAGATTTCACTAGGAGCCGGGGAGGGGAGTTAGAAGGGATCACACAGTCCTACTTTGCTGGCTTTGGAACAGGTAGGCGCCTCTCTCCTGTCCTATGTCAGTCAATCAGTCAAGAGTATTTATTGAGCACTTACTGTGTGCAGAGCACTGTACTATGCATTTGGGAGAGTACAATATAACAGAGTTGGTATAAAGGATGAACTTCCAAAAGGGCAGCATCCCCTTTCAGAGCCAGCTGGGTGCTGCAGGCTGCTTCCCCCTTGGGGCTGTGCTCAGCTGGGTGGCGAATCAGGATCAGCCCAGGGCGGGATCCAGAGGCCAGGTCAGAGCTCCAAGGATGTTACCCCACCAAGTCTCCCCGCCACCACCTCCTCCATCAGGTGCCCTCTCCTCTACGGAGCAGAGAAATATTAAAATGGATGCCATACATGCCCACACTGGAAAGGGAGGGGAGAGGAGATCAGGCTGTGAAAACTGCAGGCAGCACTACTCCGCGTCCTCTGACGTTGGGGATGCTCCATGGCCATGTTGGTAGGGTCTGGAGGGGCGCGATTGTCATCCGAGCACAGGCCTGGGAGACAGAAGGTCAGGGGTTCTGAGCCCGGCTCCGCCACTTGTCTGCTCTGTAACCTTGGGCAAGTCACTTCACTTCTCAGTGCCTCAGTTCCCTCATCTGTAAAATGGGGATTGTGGTTCTGAGCCCCATGGGGGACAGGGACCGTGTCCAACCCAATTTACTTGTATCCACCCCAGTGCTTAGTTCAGTTTCTGGCACATAGTAAGTGCTTAATAAATACCAAAATAATAATAATTATTAATATTATCTGAAGGGCAGTGGCTTGAGTTGTGACTCTCTATGGGGCCCTCCCTTAGTCTAGCGGATTTTAGGGCTACAATCCCTAAGGCCCCATGTTAATCCAGCCCCACTGATGGCTGGGATCATTGGCCATAAAACAAGTCAGACTGATAATGCAGCATAAAGTTGTTTTCCTGTTTTTTGATTGCCTACTTGGTGCCGTGAACTGTATTTGGCTTTGCTTGACCATTGCTTTATCTTCTCTTGATGACCAAATTGACATCCTAACACCACCTTCTCTACTGACCTCAACTCACCCCCTCCAATCTGGCCTCAGCCCCCTTCACTCCACCAAAACTGCCCATTCAAAGGTCATCAATGATCATCTTCTTGTCACATTCAATGGCCTCTACTCCAGCCTAATCCTCCTCTACCTCTCAGCTGCCTTCGACACTGTCAACCATCCCCTTCTCCTGAAAACATTATCCAAGCTCCGCTTCACTGACATTGTCCTCTCCTGGTTCTCCTCCTATCTCTCTTGATTGAGTGCATTCTCAGTCTCTTTCATGGGTTCCTCCTCTGCCTCTCACCCACATAACTGTGGGAGTACTTCAAGTCTCAGTTCTGAGTCCCTTTCTATTCTCTATCTATACCTACTGCCTTGGAGGACTCATTCACTCCTATGGCTTCAATTATCATCTCTCTGTGGATGATTCCCAAATCTACATTTCCAACCCTGATCTGTTTCCTTCTCTGCAGTCTTGTGACATCTCTACTTGGATGTCCTGCCAACACCTCAAACTTAACATATGAAAAACAGAACCTCATATTCCCACCCAAGCCCTGTCCTCCCCTTGACTTTCCTATCACTGTAGACAGCGCCACTATCCTACCTGTCTCAGAAGCCCATAACCTTGGCATTACCTCTACTCATCTCTCTCGTTCAACCCACGTATTCAATCCATCACTAAATCCTATCAGTTCAACCATCACAACACTACTAAAATCCACCCTTTTCTCTCCATCCAAACTGTACCATGCTGATCCAAGCACTTATTCTATACCGCCTTGATTACTGCAACAGCCTCCTTAATGACTTCCCCTCTCCTTGACCCCACGGCTCCCTCCAGTAATTGCCTTATTTTCCTTCCTCCCTCCTGTCTCTCCCCAATCCAGCCCATATTTCACTCTGCTGCCCAGATCATTTCTCTACAAAACTGCTCCATCCAAGTTCCCCCACTCCTCAAGAACCTCCAGCGATTGCCCATCCACCTCTGCATCAAATTGGATCTCCTTTCCCTTGGCTTTAAAGCACTCAATCACCTTGTCCCCTCCTACCTTACCTCCCTGATTAACTACTTCAAGACAGCCCGCACACTTAGCCCCTCTATGCCAACCTACTCACTCTACCTCGATCTCATCTAACTTGCCGACCACATTCTGCCTCTGGTATGGAACTCCCTCCCTTTTCATAGCTGACAGACCATCACTCTCCCCACCTTCAAAGCCTTATTAAAAGCCTCCAAGAGGCCTTCCCCAACTAAGTCCTCATTTCCTCTTGTCCCACACCCTCTTGCATCACCCTTGTACCTGGATTTACACCATTTATTCACCCCTCCCTAAGGCCCAAAGCACTTATGTACATAGCCATAATTTATATTAATGTCTGTCTCCCCCTCTAGACTATAAGCTCACTGTGAGCAGGGAACATGTCTACCAACTCTGTTATATTGTACTCTCCCAAGCGTTTAGTACTGTGCTCTGCACACAGTAAGCATTCAATAAATTTGATTGATTTACTATTTCAGTGTTGCTACAGCTTTCCAAGAAGGAGAGGTGGAGCGGGAGGGGAAGAAAGAGAAAGAGCAGCAAGTGAGTGGAACTGAGGGAGTGTGGAGAGGGAGGTCAAAAGAAGGAGTGGGTAATGCCTAAGGGATAGGATCCCACTGGAGGGCAGCGAACAGTCTGGGCAAGGATTAGGGAAATGTGGATGAGCAAAACACTGATACTTGGAAGATGGAATGAGGTGGGATGTGCCTGGAAAGGAGAGAAGGAAAAGACATGGCAGTCTGGGCAGGAAAACCTGTGCAGGTCTGCAGCCTGGCAGAAGAGAGAATAGTGGGACTCAAAGGAGGTGAGAGAATCTTACCAGAACGGAAGCTCCGAGTCCCACTGCTAGAAAAGGAAGGACTGCAGAGCGGGAAAGGGTGGGCGGCCCACAGCTCTTACCCCGGTGGCAGGTGAAGAAAACCAGACAGGGAGGGAAGGTTTCCAGGAAGGCAGTCAGGATCACATAGGAGGAAAGAGTTCCTGAGTCAGCAAGAGACTCCTTGAGGGCAAGAATCGTGTCTACCAACTATATTGTACTATATACTCCCAAGCACTTAGGACAGTGCTCTGCACATTGTAAGTGCTCAATAAATAATCACTGATTAACTGATCCTCTGAATCTTAGGGCTGAGACCAAAGAAACATGAAACGGAGAGACATGGACAAGAGAGGAAACCAGAGAGAACTAGAGATACAGAGACAGAATGATCGAGACCTGAAGACTGCACAGTGTTCTGCACACGGTAAGCGCTCATTTAAAGCACTGATGATGACACAGTCTAACTTCCAGGGCCTGCTAGGCCCAGACATCTCCCTCTTCTTCATGATTCCCCCTTCTCTGCCTCCATCCAGACACACACCAAATGCCAGGAAGTGATGATGATGGCTAATGGTTATAAAAACGAATACAACCTCAGTGGACCATTTCGGTGGTAAGAAATTTAGATGGCTTCTCTCACAAAAACTCAGTTACTGTTGAAGTATTGAAATGAAAGCATTCATTTTAAAACAACCACTAGATGTTGCTCAAAGGCTAATGTCCAAGCTTCAGTCAAACCATGACGGGGAATTATGAATTAATGAATCAGAGAAAGAGAGAGAGAGAGAAAAAGAGAAAGTGAGGAAGAGAGGGAGAGAGAGAGAATTATGTATGGAAAAACTCAAGTGATTGAAAAAGGAGAATGGTGGAAAGCATTAGTACAGAGAATCCAATCAATCAATCGTATTTACTGAGGACATAGTGTGTGCAGAACAGTGTACTAAGTGCTTAGGAAAATACAATATAAGAGTTGGTAGACACGTTCCATGCCCACAATAAGCTTACACTCTAGAGCTTATATTCAAATAAATAAATAGATTATGGATTTGTACGTCAGCGTTATAGGGCTGAGGGTAGGGTGAATGAAGGGCGCAAATCTGAGGATGAGGGTAATGCAGAAGAGAATGGGAGAAGAGGAAATGAGGGCTTAGTTGGGAAAGGGGTCTTGGGGGAGATGTGATTTTAATGAGGTTTTGAAGGTGAGGAGCGTGATCATCTGTTGGATATGAAGGGGGAAGGAGTTCCAGGCCAAAGGAGAGAGAAAAGACCATTTTAGAGAAACTTAATATGAAAGGTTAATATGGTGTTAGCCAAAGGGTGGCAACTAGGGGCTCTTAATGCAAGAAAAAACAGGACTCGCTCCACTCCAAAATGTACCAGACACCATTCTCTTCAATGTTGGGGGGACTGGGGACCCCATATTCTCTTTATGGATGAAGCATGGGGTCCTTGAAGATCCCATGGCCTCTGGGAGTTCTAGGCTCAGGATGCGGATAGTACCTACTGGTATCTACCCCAGCACTTAGAACAGTGTTTGACATATAGTAAGAGCTTAATAAATACCATTAAAAAAAAGGAAGAGAGGAAAAGAGGGCAGATGTAGTCCCTCTAACACTGTTAGAGAGTCAGCTGTCTGTCCCAGCAATGTCTTAGGTGGCCATGCAAGGTCACATTCATGAGGTTTTTTTCTGCTCCAGCCTTGTTGAACAAGGGTGTGGGGTTGGGGAGGGATGAGCAGTGGTGCAAGCATTGGGTTCAGGTCAAACGGACCAAGTCAGCCACTCTTAAGGCAGCTCCCTATCCTTGATCCCTTCTGGAGCTCCAGATGAACTGAAATCTACCTTCTTTAGGCCCGAATGCAGAGCATCAAGGGATATCCGAGTTCCCTTCCCAACTGAGGGATGGGGTCCTCTTGGATAGAAAAGGGGCCATGACTGCCACCCCTCTCTAGGTGAGGGATTTGGAGCAAAGGATGAATTAAAAAGAACCTACAGCTACTGCCTGACATTTCACAATCATCTGTCAGCCCCATGATGGTACTCCCGGAAAGCCCAAGGGGGAAGTAGCTTGGCCTCGTGGAAAGAGCACAGAGCTGGGAGTCAGAGGACCTGGGTTGTAATTCTGGATCCACCAACTGCTTGCCGTTTGGCCTTGAACAAGTCATCTCCCTTCTCTGTGCCTCAGTTTCCTCAACTGTAAAATGGAGATTAAATCCTACCTCCTCCTACTTAGACTCTGAGCCCCGGGTAGGACAGGAACTGTGTTTGACCTTATTTTCTCCTGTATCTACCCCAGATCTTAGAACGGTGCTTAACACAGAGGAAGCCTTTAACAAATACCACTTAAAAAAAGAGTCCTGAACTGAGACTTTCCCCATCATTTTGGGGCACTTGGTCATCCAGGGCATGATGATTCTGGAATGACTCTTGAATTCAGGTCTGGCCTTTGTTCTATCTGATGCAGCCTCACCTCATCTCACACTTTGACAGCCAACTGTGATGATTCAAGTCCTCAGACCTCGATGTCCTGGTGGTCAGCTATGACCAGTGTCATCAACAACCGATCCTTCTGGAGGACCCTTTGAGACTAACAGGGAGAAGAAGGATGTCTGCTATCTAGTAGAAGGGTTGGCAAAACTGTAGTTGTCCAGTGCTTAATTTGTACCGGTAGAAGAGCAGAGTGTTGAAAAATAGCTATTCAGCACTTCTCTCCAGTGACAGATCCACCACCACTCCCACAACCCAGAAATCCTAAGAGTAGGAAGCAGGAGGTATTCAAGAGTAGAGGTTCTGTCACTTCCTTCCTCTTGCTGTGGACCTAGTCAGTATCCTTCCCTGGACCAAGTGCTAGGAGCAAAGAATATGTCTACCAACTCTGTTACAGGTTATATTGTACTCTCCCAAGTGCTTTAGTAGAGTGCTCTGCACACAGTAAGCACTCAAAAAATATGATCGATCGATTGATTGATAAGATTCCAACACCAAGCCCCAGGGTTCTGTCCAAAGATCCTGGAACTGAGAAGTAGGGTGGCCTAGTGGAAAGAGCATGAGCCCGGGAGACAGAAGACATCTCAGTTCTGCCACTTGTCTGCTGTGTGACTTTGGGCAAGTCACTTCACTGTGCCTCAGGCACCTCATCTGTAAAATGGAGATTACGACTGTGAGTCTCACAAGGGACATGGATTATGTCCAACCCGGTTAGCTTGTATCCACCCCAGCTCTTAGTACAGTGTCTGGCACACAGAAAGTGCTTAACAAATACCACTAAAAAAAAAAATGAGCTTCAGTAAGTCCCAGCACAAATAAAACACCAATTCTGCCCTTGACCCAGCACCTGGAGCTGTTGGATGTTGTTCAAGAGAAGCAACTGGTTTTTCATCTTTTACCCTCTTCCATCCAGATTTCCATCCTTCTCAATTTTTTCCTCAGGCATTCCCTGAAGGGACTCCTTAATTGGGAAGTTGATGCAACCTATCTTACCTTTGAGAGAACCAGGAGCCCAGTCTTCTCAGGCTTTTCCCCCATCAACTTTTCGCTTGCATCAACTTCAGAGGGAGACTCTCACAAGAAAGGGATCTGCAGCAGGCCATGGTAGGAATCATAATTGGGACATTCTTGATTAGCCAAGAACCCTTTAGCACCCAGTGTAATCTGTAGGCTGTTTGTCCATGAGCTAAAATGTATTTTATCCTTCATGTGTATCTGTCTTTCTCTCTCTCTTTCTCTCTCTTCCCATTCCTCTGTTAACTTGAAAGTCCTAGTGACAAAAAGCAAGTCCAAATCCCAAAGCTGATTTCTAATTCTTTTAAAAACCGATCCCGGACATTTTCTGCCTTTCTTGGTTTGCCTGTCATTGTAGCACAGACAAAATGCATACTATCAAAGAGGCTCAAAGATGGCTGACAGCTAAAACTGTCTCAAGAAAGAACGGTAATTTATGTACATTGCTTACTGTTGAAGGTGGTTTAATAACTGATTGTGTTAGTGAAAGGCACAGTCTAACGGCCAATTTTCCTTCCTCTTGAATGAATAAAATATCACAGAATAAAAAATGCAGCGGAGCAGAGAACAAATAAGAGGAGGAAGAGTTTTTGTGGTTAGTTTCTAGATTTTACTGATGGGTGAGAATAAGAATATATATGTTGACTTGAGCAATAATTGGAAGTTATTCTATGTCTTTAAATAAATACATGGCCCAATGTGATGATCTTGGAATTAAAAATATTAGAGGAGAGGCAACAATATTATAATATTTCATAATTTGAGCATTTCATAATTAAGGTCTTTCTAAATTAAGCCAATTCTTTCACAGCCACTCAAGAAGCAATCTGAATTGTTCCATCTTTCACACCGTAACATTGCTATCTGCGATGCTGCTGCTTGCTAGCAAAGCTGAAAAAAAAAACTGTAATTCTACTTAGTTGGAAATCAAATCAGTTTTTGATGCTAAAGAAGTTGAAATCATTAGTACGTCTGCTTCTTTATCTGACTCTATAACTTGTACTCCAAAGCCAGGCTATTCTTTTCCTATGACCTTAAGTTTATTAAATGTTTTTGCCCTCACCATAAACCAACTCCCAGCATTTTTATATTTTTTTATAGCATTTGTTAAGCACTTACTATGTGTCAGGCACTGTACTAAGCACTGGGGTAAATACAAGCTAAACAGGTTGGACACAGTCCTTGTCCTATATGGGGATCACAGTATTAATCCCCATTTTGCAGCTGAGGTAACTGAGGTACAGAGAAATTAAGTAACTTGCCAAGGTCGCACAGCAGACAAGTGGCAATTAGAACCCTGGTCCTTCCGACTCCCAGGCCCGCGCTCTATTCTCTAGGCCTGTGATTCCTGTTCCTTTTTCCTGGTTTTATTTTATTAGATTGTTCTGTCACTAAATAATATAATAATAATAATATAATAACTTTTCCTCTCAAAAACAGAAGGGTTCCATCACTGGCCAGAGCCCCAAAATATGCAATTTCAATAATTCCCAAGTAGAAACTCTTCACTGTTTTGTGTGTTTTTTTCTAAAAAAATTACACTGCATAAGTTCCAGTAGAACATTGTAAAGTTGAATTCTAGATTGTCTAGCCTCTCCCACTGAGCTTTCGAATGTTACGGGGAAGTTCCTGGTCTTTGTGTTCCCTTTGCCAAATAGGCATATTGATGCCTTCCTTGTAGCAGTACTATAAGGACAATAAGCATATTATAGTTGCCTTGGGAGGCTTGGATTGTGGATGATTTATGAGCAGTTAATTAAAATATGAAATCCCATCATAAGAATGTCAGATTCTGATGACGTGATGAATTGGCTGTGTGTTCTTTCGATGAAATTAGACAACTCAATGGGCAGTGA
Organism: Ornithorhynchus anatinus; assembly: GCF_004115215.2. Taxonomy (NCBI): domain Eukaryota; kingdom Metazoa; phylum Chordata; class Mammalia; order Monotremata; family Ornithorhynchidae; genus Ornithorhynchus; species Ornithorhynchus anatinus. Next base: position 24,199,729 of record NC_041728.1, on the reverse strand, counting down.
AATTCTCATCCAAAGTCCTGAGATAGGATCCCTCCCGAGATGCTACATGCAGATGAGTGTGAACTAGAGATAGTCATGCAAAGAGACAAGTGGATGACTGGAAACCGATTCTCAGAGTCAGCCTGGAAGTGGGGACTGATAAAACCGAAGAAACCGAGATAAAGTATCAGCTCGCACCAGGAAAGTGCTGCACGTGACCGAAGAGCTTCACTGGCGACTATGAACTGAATGGAGTCACGGACTTCTAATACCTTGGTAGGCCTCTGTCTAACGATGCAAAATAGACAGGGAAATGGAAATCAGATGAATGTAACCAGTTTATTGTATGTGATGGCAACACAGCACTAGATCAAACTGAAGGCCAACAGAGCTATAATGCCGCCCATTCATCTAAAAACCTCTACCGACCACAAATGCCACATCCAACTCCTTTAGCAGTTTCGTCATCATCACTTTTAGGCCAGATATAAACAAAAAATAACATAGTCCGGAGTAAAGTCAGTCTATTAATCGTGCTCAGTTCAACACAGCTAAACTGAATGGGACTTATAAGGAGAATGGATGTCAGTATGTTGAGCTGAAAGGGGGGAAATGAAAACAAGGGAGTCAAAGGAAACCTTTTAAAGATGCAAGAAAGGGCATCCTTGCACAATGTGGCATTACTGCTGAAAACTGGGAGAGAACTTTAGAAAAACCAACTTGGTGAATCGCATTCAAGAAAGAAACAGCTCTTTTTGAGCAGAGGTAGCAAGAGGTCCTTGAGACGAAGAAGCAACAATGAAGAGGGAATAATAACCGTAATGATAATTGTGGTATTTGTTCCGTGCTCACTATGCATCGAGTACTACATTAAGCGTTGGGGAAGATATGAGGTAATTAGGTTCCACATGGTGCTCGCAGTCCAGATTGGAAGAACAGGTATTGAATCCCCATTTTGCAGTTGAGGGAAGAAAGGTACAGAGAAGGTAAGTGACTTGCCCAAAGTCACACAGCAGATGAGTGGCGGAGTCGGGATTAGAACCCAGGTCCTCTGACCCCCAGGCTTGTGCTCTTTCCACTAGGCCATGCTGCTTCTCAAATGCCCAACATAAAATGGGTCGGTCTCAATGTATTTGTAGGCCTCAGCAGTCACATTTGCACTCTTAGGCAAATTTCCCTGACTGCGGCATTTCCTTTAAAGGGACAATATATACATATTTATATGCATCGTATGTATAATGGTGCAAATGTACATATTTATATGCACCATAAAATAAATAAATACATATGTATAAATTTAGAAATTTATATATAAATATATATAAATAAAATATATTTATATTCACCAGGGTGGCATTTACCACCCTGGGTCCTGGAAGATGGGAGCTAAACCAATGATCTTAATAGATTTTTTTCCTCCTCTATCATCTTGCATTCTATGGCTCTATGTTGGCAAGGAGACTGCCTGCTCGTGTGCAGTCCCAGGAGCCCAGAAATTGCCAGTCTTGGACTAAGAATCCTGGCATCCCTGAACCTGAGAAGCAGTATTGCCCAATGGGTAGAGCATAGGCCTGGGAGTCAGAAGGACTTGGATTTTAATTCCGGCTCTGTTACTCGTCACCTGCGAGACCTTGAGTAAATCACTTAACTCCTTTGTGCCTTAGTTATCTCATCTGTAAAATGGGGATTAAGACTGTGAGCCTCATGTAGTCCCTGGACTGTGTCCAACTTGATTAGCGTGGTTCTACTCTGGCTTTTAATATAGTGCTTGGCACCCAGTAAGCATTTAAATACCACAAAGATATATCTTCTCACCTTGATGCCAGGCTGCCTGGGCTCTGCCCTATTGCCCCCCAAGGGCAATAATGAAATGGCGAAGAAGAGGAGGGCGAGGGTGGGAGAGACTTAACTGGAGTGCGTCATTCAGATGGGATGAGGATGGGGCTAGAATGGTAGCGATGGCCCCAGTGACTTGGATTTTATCTGCCTGGTGCAATCCTGGCTCATTGGCGCTTGATAACAGGTTTTCCCCCTTGATGATTGAGACTCCCAGTGGATTTTTCTATGAATAAAATTGTCTGGCCCCATTCAATTCTCCTATAACTAACTGCAGGATGCCAAAAAGAGAGAAGGATGAGGAATTTGAATGTAAAAAACCTGAATAAATGCTTAAGTCAAAGGCCAGAGATTTTGAATTTCCAAAAAATAACCTCACGATGTGACTGAGACCTTGTCATCATTTTAATTTCATCAGATCCTCTTTGACAATCCCATCTCTTCTATCTTCATAGGTAGCACAGATAGCCAGCAACCCTGATGTCTGCTGAAAACTCTGAAGCACTGGACAGTAGCTTCAAAGAAGCATTCGAATAGTGAAGTTTGTGTTGATCTTTAAATAGGCTCAGCATTAGGTGTGGTAGATTTTAGTCTTGAATTTATACCCCAGGAAGAAAATTCAGATGTGAGATATGAGAGTGGGGCTGGAGTTGCAAAGGGTAGTGAAGATTGTGGCTGGGGGAGTTAGAGCCGTTGGCAAGTGACTGAGAAATCAATCAATTGTATTTATTGAGCACTTACTGTGTGCAGAGCACTGTACTGAGCACTTGGGAGATTACAATACGACAGAGTTGGAAGATACGTTCCCTGCACACAGTGAGCTTACAGTCTAGAGGGGGAGATGGATTAGAATAGGTCCAAAGCAATCTGGAGGGAAGACAAGGATAAGTGGAGATGCAGTGGGAGGGACAGTCCCTTATGGACAGGGATTAGATCTTTTAACTCTTTGTACTATCCCAAGTGCTTTGCACAAATCAGGAATCATGATTATTATTATTATTAATACTAAATTCTATTGTATCATATTCTCCCAAGTGCTTAGTACAAAGCTCTGCACATAATAAGCACTCAATAAATTCCACTGACTAATTATTTTTATTTTTGTATTTGTTAAACCTATGGCACAAGCCCTGTTCTAAGAGTTGGGTAGGTGTAAGTTAATCAGGTCAACTACAGTCCCTGTCCTACATGGGGCTCACAGTTTAAGTGGGGGGGAGGACAGGTGTTGACTCCCCACTTTACAGATGATGAAACTGAGGCACAGAGAAGTTAAGTGACTTGCTCAAGATCACACAGCAGGCAATTGGTAAGGCCGGGATTAGAACCTCTGACTCCCAGGCCCGTGTGTGGTCTATCCACTAAGCCGTGCTTATCCTCTATTTATTAAATTCCACTGACCGATCAATTGATGAGGATGGGGGAGGAGCTGAGTAAAACGGGACTAGGAGGCTGGAGAAAAGGACAAGGATGTGAATAAAGACAGGGAGATCAAGATGACGAGGAAAATGGAGGCAAGGGAAGCAGGTCCACGGGGTGGGTGGCCGAGTTTAGAACTGGTAAGCAGTGCTGCTGCTCTGGGCCTGGGACAGTGCAGACAACAGTGCAGGAAATCCCAAGACCAAGTTGGAAAGATTTGTAGAGGGAGCAGAGGTGGCCCTGGGCCACCCTAGTCCAGAAAATACAGTTCAATGGCTTGGCTTCCGCACCACTGTTCCAGTGGGATGATTCTCTGGTACCTAAACACTCCACTGGCAGTAAGAACCTCTCCATGTGTGTAGGAGTGGCTCAAAAGACGGATAGGTGACCAAGGCATCCTGCCACATTGCACTTAAGGATAGAGCTGGGGATGAGTTAATACGCTTCTGGGTTGCCTTTGACTCCTTGCTCTATCCCCCCTCCCCACCACTACCCAACCCTGACAGTGGGCCAGGTTTCCATCACTGCTGCTCATCTCCTCTGTCCAAGGTCTGGATCCTGGCTGCTGCAGCCGGTGAAAGAAGCAGGGGTGCAGCAGGACCCCTCAGGGGCACCTCTAGATTTAGTTGCCAATGTGTGTTTGTGTGTAGAGGCTGGAGAAACAGAGATGCAGTGGAAGATCTCTTCCTCTGAAATAAAACAAATTCCCCCTTCCCAGTTTCATTTCTATCAGGAATATTTACTGAACATCCCCATGCTCAAATTCCCCCTCCTCTCCATCACTCCTGTGACTGAGATCTCCAGGCCATCTTCCCAGGTTCCTCCAAAAGGTCCCCAGCAAAAGAGTTATTTAAGGACCCTTAGAGGCTTAATCTTGATGACCTCTTGACAGGTCAGCCATTTTCTATTTCACTTTGTCTTATCCATACCAGCCACATCTTTAATAAATAGGAAAAAGGAGTATAACATTGTGCCCAGGTTCATTCTGCCCAGTGAGTTGCCCCTTATGCCTTCCCCCTAAGGCCACTTCTGCTTCCAGCTCAGCTGTTAATTTATTCCCAGTCTTCTCCCACCTTGGGGAATGCATCTTGTTCTTGGAGTGGTCCTTCAGAACTCAGCCTCTATAAATGCTATAATATGCCCCCTAAACGCCTATTAAACTGCAACATTTTTCTTTTAGCTTTGGTATTGGGCTAACAGTTCATTCGTTCATTCAATCTTATTTATTGAGCACTTATTGTGTGCAGAACACTGTACTAGACGCTTGGGAGAGTACAGTGCAACAAAAAACAGACACATTCCTTGTCCACAACGAGCTTGTAGTCTAGACGGGGAGACAGACATTAAGAATACAAATAAATTACAGATATGTACATAGTGGGGTGGGACTGAGATGGGGGATGAAAAAAGGGAGCAAGTCAGAATGATACAGAAGGGAGTGGGATAAGAGGAAAGGAGGGCTTAGTCGGGGAAGGCCTCTTGGAGGAGATGTGCCTTCAGTAAGGCTTTGAAGTGGGGGAGAGTAATTGTCAGATTTGAGGAGGGAGGGTGTTCCAGGAAAGAGGCAAGATGTGGATGAGAGGTCAGTGGTGAGACAGACGAGATGGAGATACAGTGAGAGGTTAGCATTAGCAGAGCGAAGCGTGGGGGCTGGGTTGTAGTAGATTAGCGAGGTGAGGTAGGATGGGGTAACGTGATTGAGTGCTTCGAAGCCAATGGTGAGGAGTTTTTGTTTGATACGGAGGTGGATGGGCAACCCCTGGACTTTCTTGAGGAGTGGGGAAACATGGACTGAACATTTTTGTAGAAAAATGATACGGGCAGCAATGTGAAATAAAAGCATGCATTAAACGCTGCACTGTACTAAGCGCTGAGGATTTATACAGAGGTGAGAATTCTACTTTAGACAATATATGGCTCTGTTCGTCCATAGCGGTATCTGTGACCAGTGAAGGTGACTGCAGTCTCATCATAGACAAAGAGGGAATCTTAAAATGATGGCAAGAACATTTCAGTGTTCTCTTCGTCATGCCTTCTAAGATTGAAGGCTCTCCAAAACCGGTTAAAACCTGATCGCCAGGCAGAGTCACTAGGAAGGGTTGAAATGCCATTTTACTTCTGATAAAGGTGACTACTATATCATGGAACATCTCTAACCCAATATGGATGTATTTATACAGCCAAAAACTCATCTACAATTGATTAAGTACAGAATACTGGGGTAATTTTGATTAAAAATCGAGTGTGCAACCTTGGTTCAGGAACCGATCTCCCACTCATAACACTGTCCTATGAGAAAATCATTTCTGACTTACATTTTCACTTAAGCACAGGTTTGGAGAACCAAGTGTGTAGAAAATCCAAGGACTTCCTGTAGAAAAGGAGTTAAAGAGGATTTGTCAGGTGAGATTTAGGAATTTTAAGTTACTTGTGAGTAAAGGGACCTGAAATTTTAGGTAACAGGCAAGTAACTTAATTTTCTCTAACTGAAAATGACCTTTTTATTTTCTTTTAAGATATATAACTACAGTACAAAATATTAAATTCAAGAGAATTTAAGAAACTTATAAGGAGGTTTGCCTTTTTTTTCCTCAACTTTGACAAACCTCGTCTCTTTGGGCAGGTTATATGTTAAGCACTGTTCTAAACACTGGGGTAGATACAACTTAATCAAGTTGGACACAGTCCATTTCCCACATGGGACTCACAGTCTTCATCCCCATTTTCCAGTTGAGAAGGAACATGGTGTAGGGGATAGAGCACGGGCCTGGGAGTCAGAAGGTTCATGGGATCTAATTCTGGCTCGGCCACTTATCTGCTCTATGACCTTGGGCAAATCACTTCAATTCTCTGGGCCTCAGTTACCTCATCTGCAAAATGGGCATTGAGACTGTGGGCCGCACATGGGACAGGGACTACGTCCAACCCGATTTGCTTGTATCCACTCCAGCACTTAGTACAGTGCCTGGCACATAGTAAGTGCTTAACAAATACCATCGTTATTTATTATTATGAGGGTACTAAGGCCCAGAAAAGTTAAGTGACTTGCTCAAGGTCACACGGCAGACATTTGGCGGAGCCGGTACTACTAATAATAATTATGGTATTTGTTAAGCGTTTACTATGTGCCAAGCACTGTTCTAAGCGCTGGGGTAGTTACAAGGTAATCGGGTACTCCCACATGGGGCTCACAGTCTTAATCCCCATTTTACAGGTGAGGTAACTGAGGCACAGAGAAGTCAAGTGACTTGCCCAAGGTCTCACAGCAGACGTGGCAGAGCTGGGATTAGAACCCACGACCTCGGACTCCCCAGCCTGGGCTCTTTCCACTGAGCCACGCTGCTTCTCCAGAATTCAGGTCTTTCTGACTGCAGTGCTCGACAGAGAATAAACATTGAAGAAAAACCCCAGTCCTTGCGCCAACAGGTTTGGGATCCATGGAAAGAGCATGGGCTTGGAAGTCAGAGGTCATGGGTTCGAATCCCAGATCTGCCACTTGTCAGCTGTGTGACTGTGGACAAGTTACTTCACTTCACTGGGCCTCAGTTACCTCATCTGTAAAACGGGGATTAAGATTGTGAGCCTCCCGTGGGACAACCTGATGACCCTCTATCTTCCCCAGCGCTTAGAACAGTGCTCTGCACATGGTAAGTGCTTACCAAATATCAACATTATTATTGGGAAGCAGCGTGGCTCAGTGGAGTCAGAGGCTTGGAAGTCAGAGGTCATGGATTCGAATTCTGCCTCTGCCACTTGTCAGCTGGGTGACTGTGGGCTTCCCACTTCCCTGGGCCTCAGTTCCCTCATCTGTAAAATGGGGATTTAGACTGTGAGCCCCACGTGGGACAACCCGATTCCCCTGTGTCTACCCCAGCGCTTAGAACAGTGCTCTGCACATAGTAAGCGCTTAACAAATACCAACATTATTATTATTCTCTGTGCCTCAGTTACTTCATCTTAACTGGGAGCCTCACGTGGGACCGCCTGATGACCCTGTATCTCCCCCAGTGCTTAGAACAGTGCTCTGCACATCGGAAGCGCTTAACAAACACTAACATTATTATTATTATTCTCTGGGCCGCAGTGACCTCATCTGTAAAATGGGGATTAAGTGAGAGCCTCACATGGGACCGCCTGATGATCCTGTATCTCCCCCAGCGCTTAGAACAGTGCTCTGCACATAGGAAGCGCTTAACAAATACCGACATTCTTCTTCTTCTTCTCTGGGCCTCAGTGACCTCATCTGGAAAATGGGGATTAACTGGTAGGACGACCGGATGACCCTGGGTCGCCCCCAGCGCTTAGAACAGTGCTCTGCACATAGGGAGCGCTTAACCAATACCAACATTTTGAAATCTTGGGAAAGAGGGGCTGACGCCTAAGCGCCCGGGCAGGTCCTTCAAATCTCCCGCCCAGCCCCGGCCCCGAAGGAGCTTGGGATTTGTAGTTCTCGCGCCCTCCGCCGTCCCCAGATGGGCGGCGGGGCCGCGGCGCCGCAGGACTACAATTCCCAGAAGCCCCCGCGCCACCCTCCTCTCCCTGGCTGCGGGTCTCCTCGGCGGCGGCCCCACGGCCTGTGGCCCAGGGGCCGTGGGAGGGGAAATCGAGGCCTAAAGAGGGAGAGGAGCGGCCGGGGAGAAAGGAGAGGAAGGTCCTTCGCACCCTCTTCTCCCTCCTGCCGCAGCGGAGCCCCGGGAGGGCGGGCGGGGAGAGGGCAGGGCCTATGGAGGAAGGCGGCCAGGCCTCCGACGGGGGCGACTCCGATGAGACCGTAGTGTCAGGGTCGCTGTTAAATAGCGATCTGGATGAAGATGAGCTCAGCCTCAACAGGTGAGCTAGGAAACGGCAGGGAAACCCCCACACCGTCTAAGGAAAATAGGGATTTTTTTGTCTTCCCCTCCCCCCCACAGTGACCCCTCGATGACCCCGGAGGGCCAGAGGCAGAGGGGAATCATTCATTCATTCCATAGTATTTATTGAGCGCTTACTATGTGCTGAGCACGGGACTGAGCGCTTGGAATGGACAAATCGGTAACAGATTACAGTCCCCGCCCTTTGACGGCCTTACAGTCTAATCGGGGGAGACGGACAGACAAGAACAATGGCAATAAGTAGAGTCAGCATCTCATTAAAACCATAGCAAATAAATAGAATCAGGGTGATGTACCTCTCATTAAACAAAGTAAATAGGGTGATAATAACGTTGGTTTTTGTTAAGCCCTTACTATGTGCAGAGCACTGTTCGAAGCGCTGGGGGAGATACAGGGTCATCAGGTTGTCCCGCGTGAGGCTCACCGTTAATCCCCATTTTACAGATGAGGTCACTGAGGCTCAGAGAAGTGAAGTGACTTGCCCACAGTCACACAGCTGACAAGAGGCAGAGCGGGATTCGAACCTGTGACCTTTGACTCCCAAGCCCGTGCTCTTTCCACTGAGCCACGCCACTTCTCTAGATTCACCTTTGTATAGGTGGAGAAACTGAGGCAAGGACTTAAACCGAGGTCATAGTAGAGAGTCAACAGCAGAACTAGAAGGATTGAGATTTCCCCAGTCCCAGCCCCCAGCACTGGCTATTCATAGAATCGGCAACGTATCGGAACCTGTATGTCAATCAGATGGCAGAGGCTAAGGACTGCGGGGCTTTGAACGGGAAGAGTAGCCTCTGCTGAAACTGCGAAGGGAAGAAGGTGTAAAGCATGGCAGAAACCCTAACTGGAGTTGAAAAAGGCATGGACCCTAATGAGTGCTGTAATTCCTGCAGAAAAAGCAGTGGGCTGGTAGTTAAATGTATCCGACTGTGGAGGCCCTTGCTTAGTGCTACTCTCTAAGATCTAGAGTCTGTCATAAGATGGTCAGTGGGCACTTTTACACTGCAAACCTTGCCAGTGAGTGACCACAGCCCTTTTGAGAATCTCGTTGGTAACAATGCCCGACATAAGCAGCAAGGCCTAGTGGGTAGAGTATGGGCCTGGGAGTCAGAGGACCTGGATTCTAATCCTGGCTTTGCCACTTGCTTGCCGCGTGATCTTGGACAAGTCACCTAACTTTTCTGGGCCTCGGTTCTCCTGTTCTCCCTCCTTCTTAGACTGTAAGCCCCATGTGGGGCAGGGGCTGTGTCCAACCTAATTAACTTTATCTACCCAGCGCTTAGAACATTGTTTGACACAAAGTAAGTGCTTAAAAAATACCATTTAAAAGAAGCACAGGCCTGGGAGTCAGAGGACCTTGTTTCTAATCCTGGCTCTGCCACTTGCCAGCTATGTGACCTTGGACCAGTCAACCCACTTCTCTGTGCCTCAGATAACTCATCTACAAAACGGGGATTAAGACCGAGCCCCACGTAGAACATGGACCTTGTCCAACTTGATTACCTTGTATCTACCCCACCACTTAGTACAGTGCCTGGCACATAGAGAGTGCTTAACAGATGCCATAATTATAATTACATGGACTAAAATAAGAATTGTACTAAATAATTTTAGTTATTTTAAAACATTAGATTTTTCCTTTTAACTCAGCAGCAGGTGTTTTCCCAGTTTCTGTCATCCATGCCAATTTAAAGAAATAACATCTGAGGCCCTTTGAAGTATGTTCTGTAGGTATATATTTGAATATAAAACATCTTCCTCAAAGGATATTAAAATTTGAGGGAAGGTGAAAAATAGAAGATAATTTGCAAAATACAAGTAGACTTGGAAGAAATAATCATAATGAATCAAGTAAATGAAGCAACTTTTTTCCCCAAGATCTAAATCAAACTGCAGGGTTCTCCACTGATTAAAGTACAGTGGAACTACTGACTAAATAGATGTTTTAATTATATCGTTTCATGAACCAAAGTTTCAGCTTGTAATACTGTTGTACTTAATATGAAATGTAAAACTTTAGTCCTAACTGTTTTTACTAATGTTTTTATTGTCCATATAGTATTTTGATTCAGTACCTTGCCAATCTATAATTCCACTATCCCTGAATTCCATAAGTTGCCATTATTTGCTTAGTAATCACTGTGTGGGGTTTAAAAGTTGTAACATTCCATTTTTAAAGAAGCCAAATCACATTTCCTGGGCTTGTCTCTAACTTCTCAGTGCAGTTTAGTGACCACAGCATTAAATGAAGAGCCTGGTGGCCGACATTCTATTCCTACATCTGCCAGTGATTTACTTTGTAGCGTTTGATAAGCCACTTAACCTCTCTGAGGTCTTCCTCTGATCAGTTGGGATAATAATCACTTCTAAATAGTAATTTAAATGTTTTCAACTTTAGCTTTGCTACCTGTCAATCAGGGGGGCATAAGGCTATCAATGGTATGAAGGACTAGGGGTCCGTGGCCCCCAAAGTATCAGCTGAACTTGCAATGAATGACCCTTATCGTAGCATTTAAAGTTAAGTTTTCTCCATGCAAATCTGGGGAAAAAAATGTTTCTAGAAAAATCCTTTTGAAATATGCCTGATTCTGGACAGACATGGACAGATTGTATCCCTCAATCTCCTCCAAACTCTCAACAAATTTGTCCCTTGTCAAAAATATTCCCAGTGTTTGGTAATGGGTAAAAACTAAAGCTGTGCATATGAGTATAGTATGCCCTTTTCATTTCGGAACAAATTTTGAATTGAATAAAATTTGTTTTATTGAAATCCTGTCATCGGTTCACTAAAGATTTGAAATAGGTTCTGATGTAATGAAAATGGGAGTTATACTGTTAGATATTGGCCAATATGTCAGTGGAGCTTCTATTCCAAATAACCTAAGCTTTCTTTTTTATTTGAAAGGTTAACTGTTGCCAAAGCCTCGGATTTTACATTTCAGTTCACTTTTAGACCAGCGATCGCAGGAATATATGGAGGTGAGAATCAATTTTACTTTCCTAAGAATTATGCATCTTTAGATATTTTTTCCTCTTTTTTTTGGTTGCTTTATTATACTTTGTTTCAACTTTAAATAGAGATATTCTTTGGTAGTCCCTTCTCCACTCCTGCAACTAATTTGAAGATGTAGTGAGGCAGCATCCCCCATCCCCATGTTGGGACAATTATCGTGGCTGGAGAGAGCTGGGGAGGAGCAGGAAGGTAGCTACTTACGTAATAGACTCCTGCCTATTTGCTAGACCAAACTCTTTGTGAGCAGGGATCATGTATACTACTGGTACTGTACTTTGTCAAGTGCTTTGCACATATTGACTGCAGGGAGGGAGTAAAATAATCCATCAGTGGTATTTATTGAGTGCTTACTATGTGCAGAGTACATAATAACATTTTGCTTGATTCTCGTCCACTTCATATCTGAATGGGTAGTAGAAATCTCCCTCTTGGTAGTCGAAATCTCACTCAGTGCCCTCCCATCTCTCCTTCCCAAAGCACCATCTGAAGCTGCAGGTGGTGGCTGCCAGAATAACCTCAATCCGTATTCTCCAACTCACCTGCCATTTCCAGTCACTCCCCCATTTTCAGACATTACAGACAGGGTTGTACTAAATATCATGACAGAGCTTTCGACCTTAGGAGTGGAGCATTATTAGGATGGTCATGTAAAGTGTAGAAAAAATGCATAATGTGGCATTGTGTCAAATGAGAAATAATTTGGTGGATTCAGTTTGGTTCCATTTGACTCAGACTGGTGAACATAGGGATGAACAAAGAGACTGTAGGACATCAGTCTGACGCCCCTCCACCCCTGTGGGAGGGTCCTTTATATCACTTGAATATTCAGGGGAAGAGGAAAGAGGAGGAAAACAGCTCTTTCCTTCCATCCAAAGTTGTCAGTGTAGTTGTCTACCCAGACCCTCAGCAGCAACCTGGAGAGACTTTGGAGGTCAGGAACCTCGGGGTCTAGGACCCAGGTAGAAATCTACAAAAGCTGAAATTTTAGGGCCTGGCGGTTGCCTCACTGATGAGTAAGGATTACAATATTGTCTTATTTCCAGAGGCTATCACAGAAGCTGAATTTAGAAGAACCATGATCTTTGTTATAGCCAGTTTTCCCAGGGAATTGAATAGCATAATTATAAGTGTACATTCTCTGCAGATTCTCTATTTTGGTCTCTATTCAGAAATCAGGAATTCAAATCACAATGTTCTGTGCCGTACTTTTGTTCATAATGTGTAAATTTCAGTTTGAAGTACTGAAGTATTTGCTAGATTACTACCAAATCCTTTTATCATGTCATTATGAAATTTCTATAAACATTCTGAATATAAAGTTACGTTTTAGAAGCTGTTCTGATCCTGTTGAGTAAGTGCTAAAATTTCCCTCATAACACTTATAAGGAAGAAACCCTGAAATCCAAACCATTAGAGCCAGATGTAATTTGAATAATTGATGATCCCAGATAATCCGGGGAGACATTTAAAAGGGCTCCCACGCCATCCTTGATGTAGTCAGTCCAACAGCGTGGAATCAACAAGTCACAGGAATGGTAGAGGGAGATCAGGGGCTTGCCAAAAGGGGTGCAGAGTTCCTCCGAGGCTGAATCAGAACAATGGAGGATACTGGGGAATGGGCCCTGTTACAGTGCTGGAGAAATCCGTCTCGTGTTCACAAGGACTCAGTCCCGTCGATTATTTCCAAGAGCCAAAATGATATTCCAGGGAGGCCGAGGTGTTCAGAATGGAGCTCTGATTGAGGTGCAAGCTGAACCCCAAATGGCTTGGCTTATCTGGAGGTCCAGAGAGTCGAGGACCAGCAGATGGTGTTTCCCTGTAGTTGGTGCCTGTTCAATACTAGACTGTGGGGCTATAACTGAAGTGTAACTTTCAAAAATAATACAACAGGGCCTCGGGGAAAGAGGCTAGGTCTAGGGTACTAGTTCCACCTTGGTCACTGGCCTGCTATGGGACCTACTATGGCTCCTCCACTGGTCTGCTGTGTGACCTTGGGCAACTCACTTAACTCCTCTGGGCCTCAGTTTCCTCATCCATAAGATGAGGATAATAATAATAATGGAGGTGTTCTAAGCGCTGGGGGATACAAGGTGATCAGGTTGTCCCATGTGGAGCTCACAGTTTTAATCCCCATTTTACAGATGAGGGAACTGAGACCCAGAGAAGTGAAGTGACTTGCCCAAAGTCACACAGCAGGCAAGCGGCGGAGCCGGGATTAGAACCCATGACTTCTGACTCCCAAGCCCAGGCTCTTTCCACTAACCCACGCTGTTTCTCCATAATGATAAGCATAAAATGGGACAATTGATTTGAAAGGACTTTGGAAGAATAGAAGTGCGAGGCAAAGACAAAAGCGATATCATTATTATCTTTTTGATTAATCTGTGTGCGCGGTATCCTATCTTTTCAAAAACATTTTGAGTAGGAACCTAGTTTGTTTTGCCAAATCAGCCATCTACAGAAACTCAAGACTCTGGTTAAAAATGAAATTGCCCAATAGGAAAGTCAGTTTAGGTCTCTGGGTACTAACTTGGGCAACCCTTGATTTTATTTGTCCATCTATAATAATTATTATTATTATTATGTCATTGGTTGAGCGCTTGCTCTGTGCCAGACACTGCACTAAGTGCTGGGGTGGATGCAAGCAAATCAGGTGAGACACTGTCCAAAGGGTGGCTCACAGTCTCAAATCCCTGTCTTACAGGTGAGGTAACTGAGGCACAGAGAAGTTAAGTAACTTGCCCAAGGTCACACAGCAGAGAAGTGGAGGAGCTGGGATTAGAACCCCTGACCTTCCGACTCCCAGCCCCGTGCTCTATGCACTACTCCATGCTGCTTCTAAACATGTTTGAACGTGCCCATTGGATAAACGTTTTTGAGCTGCACCTCCTAGATGTTAAGACCGAACAAAAAAAGGAAGGAAATTCTTCCTTTGTCTCTGCACTACTGGAGCAATGTCGACTTGCATAATGAGAGTTAAAAATTGTGGGATAGATGCAGTATCTGTAGATCTAAACTGCACACGCATACCTGTTCTGAAAAACAGCGGAGCGTGTGCAGTGAGGAATGAAAACCCCATCCAATTTCTAAACACTGGGAAAGGGGCATCGTAAGGGAAGAGAAACCAGACGGGGAGTATAGGAATCAGTTGTATATATTGAGCAATTACTGCATGCAGAGCACTGTACTAAGCGCTTGGGAGAGAACAATACAACAGAGTTGATAGATACATTCCCTGCCCACAAGGTCAAGATGCCACAGATCCTGGGGGCACCTCCTAAATTTTATATTTTCTTTACTCCCAAGGGCAAAGTTCTAAGGCCCAAAGTCACAAAGTGATCACACTTCTCTTCATGGGCCCTGTGAGTCTAAGTTGTCCCAGACCAGAACATTGTAGGAGTGCAGAATTTTTGAGGTAATAATAATAATTATGGTATTTGTTAAGTGCTTACTATATACCAAGCACTGTTCTAAGCGCTGGGGCGTAGTTGTGGGGAAACAATTTCCCTTACATCCCCACCATGTAAATCTGTGGAGGAAGGCCCCTGCAATTTTCCCCTCAGACCATTCACTCCTGACTAGAAATGGGCTTGAGGGGCAAAGGGTTGAGCTGATTTCACCCTGTGAAAAATAAATCATTCATTCATTCAATAGTATTTATTGAGCACTTACTATGTGCAGAGCACTGGACTCAGCGCTTGGAATGTACAAATCGGTAACAGATAGAGACAGTCCCTGCCCTTTGACGGGCTTACAGTCTGGGGGATAGCACCTATACCCTATATTCCCTATATTTGAGGGAAGCAGCGTGGCTCAGGGGAAAGAGCACGGGCTTGGGAGACAGAGGTCATGGGTTCGAATCTAGGCTCTGCCACTTGTCAGCTGTGTGACTGTGGGCAAGTCACTTAACTTCTCTGAGCCTCAGTTACCTCATCTGTAAAATGGGGATTAAGACTGTGAGCCTCACGTGGGACAATCTGATTACCCTGTATCTACCCCAGCGCTTAGAACAGGGCTCTGCACATAGTAAGCGCTTAACAAATACCAACATTGTTTATTATTATTTATTACCCTTCCAAAGTCTGAAATGAAGTTTTCTCCGAGTTGGTTGTATTTCTCCACCTCCTCCTGTGCAATGATTTAAAATCCTAGTCCTGCAGCTGTAGCAGCAAAATGTGATTTACAAGATGATTTTTCAGCCAATTGGATATTTTAGTAAAACCCTTGGGCTTTTAAAATTTTTTTTTGGTGTTTTTTTTTTTAACAGGCATCCCAACGGTAGTACATGATCTATGTTTTTGTGTCATTTTAGAAGCACCCTCTCCAGAGGCTCAGTATGTGGACAAAGAAGACCCGCAAGAACAGATGACTAGTGACCTGATGAAAACAGTTATGTACTAAATTTGTAGTTCCACCAAGCGCTAACAATTGGTGATGTTAAGAGCTGGGGCTTTGTGCTGAGATGATGGCATATGGCCAGAGATGCTCTGACTCTCCTTTCTTTATCTGGTTTGAATTTTCTGTCTTCCAACTTCTCGTCTCCTCTGCCATCCCATTCCTCTGCCCCTACTGCTTTAGTAAAACCTACTGTGGTGCGTTGGCACTGGGAGATGCTAGTTCCTCTTTTGACATCCCTTTCTCTTCAGTTTCTTTTGGGAAGTGGCGGTGGGAAGGAAGAAAGAATGTGGGCTGTAATGCTGATGACGAACCTAATTCTCTTCTCCATGAAGCGGGCTAGCATTGAGGCTGGATGATTACCCGGTTGGCAAACCCGCTGCTCTGATGATAGTTTCCTTGGAATACTTCTAGAGAGACACGTACTGATGGTCATTGACAGGAACTAATTCTCTCCTTAAATCAGGTTGAAGCTCCATCCAAGGAGAGAATATGGAAAGTACATGAAGGAGCAGTTCTCTTCTTTATCCCAGGAATGCACTGGATCTGATTTCATATAATTTTTTTTATTGCAATACTGAGGTGGTTATCAGCCCATCAGTATTCTCTAACTCTCCTTCCGTCCTTAGAGGAACTTTGATTGGGTTGCTAATTAATCAGATATCAGTTTCTCTCTTCCTTTCTCATGCACTGGTCTCCATACTACAAATCCAATCATCTATATAGGTTAATAAAACTTCAAAGGAAATGATGACTTGCATGATATCCATTTTAACATTTTTTCTTTTCAAAACTGGGAAACCAAAATCCCTGCCTGACAATTTTTTGCATAATGAAAACTTAAGTTTAGAAAATATATTTGTTTCTCAAAGCAAGCTGTAGGCAAATGAGGAAAAATATTTTTTTCCTTTCCTGTTAAAGAATGGAAGGAAGGGAGAGGTGAAGAAGTTAAGGGAAGGGGAATGGATAGAGAGAAGGAAAGCAGCAGATGGGTGTAATGGGAGTACAGGCAGATAGAGATAGGAATACCTGGGGGGGGAGCAATGGAGAGAGATAGGGAGATATGTGCAAAGAGGGATAAGTGAGGGTTACAAACGATCGATCAGTAAATCAGTAAATCATATTTATCGAGTGCTTGCTGTGTGCAGAGCGTGGTACTAAGCACTTGGGAAAGGACAATATAACAAAAGTGTTAGGCACATTCACTGCCCACAAGATTACAGACAAGGAGGGAAAGAAGAGGAGAGGAAAAAAGGGATTGGGAGAGATAAGGAGAAGTTCTTCATTTATGTAACCTGGTTAAAGAACACATACGTCTATTTGTCTGTTGGAGGAGACCTGATTTTTCAAGGGTGTTTGTGACTTTCATTCATTTCCAACGCTCACAGCTTATGGGCACAGAATGATGGATATTAACACAGGATTAGCAGTGATAAACCCATTATTTCATCTTCCAGTTAAGTATTACCAAATTTGCTTTAAGCTCTATCAAAGGTTAAACACCTTTCCTCTGAAGAACAATTCTGTACATTTCAGTTCCCAAATCAGATATCAATAACAGATTTAAAAGCCTGACCAGGGAGACTTAGTACAATCACCCACTCAGCAAGTCCATGCAGTCGGAGTTTGGCCTGGGTATTTTACTGGGCATATGAGCCTGCTTCTGGGACTTCTGCCAGGAACCCTAGATTTGTTGGCCCAGCAGCAGAAACATATGTATAGAGTGCCTCAATCAAAGATCGAGGCAGCTGAGCCTCTTTTTGTCTGGGGAAATGGAGGCACTGTGAGGCAGTGGCTTGAAGCCTAGTGAGTCTCTCCACTATCTGTACATATGAGGGATGGTAGAGAGGAGTCCAAGTTGATCTGAATTTTAAATCATCAATCAGGGGGATCTACTGAGCACCTATTAAGTGCTTTGGGAGACTCATCCACTAAAGAAACCACCCATTGCCTGTCCTCAAGGAATTTCCAGTCTAGGTTTCATCCCCAGATTCTGCAATTTAATGAGTGTGTTAAACAGAACTTTCCTTCTCTACTGTTGTTTTATAAGCACGTGCCGGGAATTGGGGACTTCATATTGTCCATTGTGCATGATCAGATTTTAATGATTTTAGTTTTTTAACTTTTTGTAAGTTTCCACATTACCAAATCTTTGGGCTAGAAGTCACTTTGAGGGCAAGAGGAAGTGGGAGAGAGGTAAAGGAAGAAGAGGAAGAAAAAGAAACAAGAAGAGAAAGAGAAGGATAGTACAGCATCCAGGAAAAAATTGGGTATTTTCCCTTGCCCAAATCTCAAACCTTAGCATACTTGTACACATTCCTCTATCACCAAAGGGGATCCTGCTAGAACTTAAAGCCCAGCAGCCAGCCCCGATGTAGATGCATCCCCTCTATCCTGAATCCCTCACACCTGGTCACCACACCATCACAGCGTGAAGAATCAATCCTTCCTCCCTACCAAGCAGAAGCAAATGAAGGAGTATCATCTTAAACTAGAAAATTGGTGATTCTTACAGATTTTGGTGAAGAAAAGAAAGAGAAGGATGTCAGTATTGTGCCTAGCAGGATGAACTTGTTTTAATGTTTAAATGCTTAAAGTTAAATAGTTATTTCTCAGTTTGTCTTCCCCTGGGATGGCCATTTGTCTAGTTTTTTTTAGCTGACAGCCCAGTTTTCAGCTGGCCTGCCCCTATTAGGGCCTGGTATGGAGCCAGATGCTATTATGTCCATGTAAAAATTTAGCACTGAGACTCCTCCCGTCATGGTTCCTGATGCTGATTTTCATGGCTCGGACATACGCTAGAGTGCATACGGACCTGGGAAGGAAGTGCACTGGCTTGGGAGCAAGTAGAGGGTTCAGGGATCCCCCGGAGAAGTGGTCTAGGAGTGACCCAGATCACTGTACTTCCGCAAAATGGGACCGTCAAGTTATTCTTCAGGCCCAGAATAATGCATGTATCTTCACATGTGTCTTCTTGTCTGGTATTTCTGAGAGCTCTTGGTAGCCACCCTCAGTCTCTCCCCCAACCCTTTTTTATTCAGCCTTTTGATGTATAGTTTAAAGACACTAGTGCATTATTTTACACACTCTGTAGACACGCAATACATGTGATGATGACAGCAGTGATATGTAGGATGGTGCCTAAGAACCTTCTTAGTAAAATAAAACAGCAAGAAATAAACCTACCACACTCTTCATCCCTTACACAGAATCTAAGTCTTAAAGCAAGGGAAGGTTGAAAAATAAATTATTTAGTTTGCTGAGCTGGATGTACATTCATCAAGTTGATATCATTACTATTTCTTTCAGCACTCTCTAAGGAGGATTGAAACTGAACAGCCTCAGCCTTTATTACTGTGAGTATAATAACTCTTGGCCCAATTACAGCCTGGGTAACTTCATTATTTTGCCAATGTAAAATTTTCTCATACATATTCATGTCATTTACATAATTCTTCATTTTCAGCTCTTAAGTGGTATGCGTTTCTGTGCATTGTTGAATAGTTGCTATGTTTCAGAAGTATAAATGTGTAGGGTTTTTTTGTCATTTTAGGTAAGATTTGCTTTCAGTAAGGTTAGTAGTTTTATTAAGATTTAGTGGGACTTAGGTAAAGCAGTTCACTCCTTTTTGCTTTATAAAAACAAATCAAATTCAGAGCATCGAAGAAACAAGAACAGATTCATGGGATTTAGTGATATTAGAATTAACACAACTAGTAGGCTTTTAGGAGAATGAGGGAAAGGAGAGCAATGATTTGTTGGAGACTTCTATTTAATTTAATCTAGTAGGGTTTTGACTTTATTGTGGCTCCTGATGGATGTCCTAATTCAGTCTTATAAATAAGTACAGAAATTTATATTTCCATCCTTTTTTTTTAGCAGCCTATACCTGTCCAAGTTGAAATTAATGGAATCAGCAGCCTTTTCTATTCAACTGGAATACAGGGTCGCTCTCCTTCTGGGGCCACGATCAAATAGAAAAAACTGCTCCCCGCAATGGACTGATAAAGTTTATAGACTGAAATTCTATTTGTTCCACCATGGAAGATTTCTGTCAACACCCCAAGTACTGGGGACATTTAGTAAACCCTTTTCCGGATGGCTAAATGACCTGGAGATATCTATTTGCAACGGAAATAAAATAAAAAGCCTGGTTAGGAAAAAGGCAAATGAGTAGCCTTTAAGTGAAAGCTATCTGTGGTTTTCTCCTCTTAGGAATGGAAAGAACGATATGACACAGATGGTGACCTTTCCTCCTGCTGACTTTCCACCTAACTCAGTAGTGCATGTTGAGGAGAGCTCCTCAATGGGTATGTTGTTTGGGGTGAAAATAACAAGGGGAATTTTTAGTTGTGATTGTACCCACAAATAGAAGACATGACTAGATAGAAGTTATAGATCGTTAAAATCCAGAGAGGTTTTATTTAAGATTCCTTTGGGGTTTTTAGCGATGCTCAAATGATTCCTCAGACCACTCTTCCCCTCCTCCTCCATCTCCTGCCTTAGGCAAATCTGCAGGGTGTTGGGGGAAAGCAAGGTTGGGCAGTTTTCACTCCTCTCCCTCATCTTACTCCAGGGTGGTCAGAGAAACAAGACCCCTCTCACCTTGTGGCGGGGGTTCCACAGTGCAAAGCGAAGGGGGGAGAGATGGCCATCTAATGAAGTTAACTGAAGTGCTGTATATAGCCCAGCAGGATAATTCCAGCCAAAAATTACCCTCTGGAACTTGAATTTTCCACATTATATCCCTGTCTCGAACAGATTAAGCAGATAATCATCAAGCCTCCCCTTCACTTTCCGCTTTGTAGACCTAGCCGCTGAGCCCCAGACCTTCCATACCCCTCACTTTCCGTGCCCTACTCACCTCCCACACCCCACGCCTGCTCCTGTTTCCCTCTCGGGTCTGTAGCATCCCATTAAGTCAGAAGTGGGCCCAGTAGGAACCCTGGGCCGCAACTGGCCAGGCTCCAGAGTTAGCAGTGCTGGAAGTTAACTGGAACCGGTTGGAAATTCACCCCGGGTTAGGGAAAAAGTCTAGTGACTGCCATCCCAGGATGAAAATTGTTTTGTCACGGCGGTGGTGGTGGCCCTTCCGACTGGTAGGCAGTGCCCCTGCCCGTCATCGCTGACACGCGTGTCGCCCTCTTGTCACCACTAATGCTGCTACCTGCGACGGCAGCGTTCCAGATAGAAAACTTTTTACTTACAGCCCTGAGAGTTGACCCAGGTGAGAGAGCCATGTCCTTCCCGGGTGCAGCTCCAAGAACCGCGGTGACAGGGAGGCAGGGGTTACTGACTGTGGCCGAGACTGGCTCTGAGACAGACCGTTAGCTTGTTGTGGGCAGGGAATGTGTCTGTTTATTGTTATATTGCACTCTCCCAATCGCTTAGTACAGTGCTCTGCACACAGTAAGCGCTCAATGCATACGAATGAGTGTATGATGGCAGTAGTATGAGTATTTACTGATTACCCACTTGGTGCGGGGCAGTATACATTATTCAGAGAAGCAGCATGGCTCAGTGGAAAGAGCACGGGCTTGGGAGTTAGAGGTCATAGGTTCGAATCCCTGCTCTACCACTTGTCAGCTGTGTGACTGTGGGCAAGTCACTTAACTTCTCTGTGCCTCAGTTACCTCATCTGTAAAATGGGGATTAAGACTGGGAGCCTCACAAAGGACAACCTGATTACCCTGTATCCACCCCAGTGCTTAGAACAGTGCTCTGCACTTAGCGCTTAACAAATACCAACATTATTATTATTATTATTATTATTGTACTAGCCCCTTGGGGAGTAGAGAATAAAAGTGACACACTCCGTCCCCGCAAGGAGCTTACACTTTAATTGGGGAGACAATTATACTAATACCTTCAATTAGAGAGGTCAAATATAAATGTATAAAATGGACATCATCGCCATAAATGGTATTACTACTACTACTACTAATGATGGCATTTGTTAAGCGCTTACTATGTGCAAAGCACTGTTCTAAGTTCTGGGGTAGTTACAAGGTAATCGGGTACTCCCACATGGGGCTCCCAGTCTCAATCCCCATTTTACAGATGAGGTAACTGAGGCTCAGAGAAGTGAAGTTACTTTCCCAAAGTCACACAGCTGACAAGCGGTGGAGCTGGGATTAGAACCCATGACCTCTGACTCCCAAGCCCGGGCTCTTTCCACTGAGCCATGCTGCTTCTGTGCAGAACACTGTACTTGGCATCTGGGAGAGTAAAATATCCAGGCACCCTTTTCCTTTCACTCTTTCTCTAATATCAGCTGGACGGGAGGATTTGGTGTGTGGCCCACCCGCTCTCCCCCAAATGTATGAAAGACACTCCCTCTGGTCAAAATAACTGCTCCTTCTCCCTCCCTCCCCCCCCCCCCCCCCCGGCCCACCTATCCCTAGATAACGATATTTGGAAATGGTGGCACAACTCTTTCTCTGATTCTGATCCTAAAGGTTCATGCACCTAACTACATACTTTACCACAGGAGGACTCTCCATCCAAAGTAACACTTTAAGGCACCCTCTTACCTCTCCGGAGGCTCTGGGATTAGGTAGCATATAGGTAGCTGGAGCTCAAAGTTTTCAGATCTCCTTTTATTACTCCTCAGACCTTTGCACCTGGTTCCTATGAGCTACAAGCTCACCAACAGTGGCATCTCTTTCAATCCAAAGGGCAGATAGACAGTTTGAATTCAGAACTGTTGTTCGAAGTATAACTAACCACACTCACAGCTTTGCACGTCATTGAAAAAAAATTCAAAATCAATTTTACTCCAACTTTCTTCCAAGAATGACACACATCTTTAAATTCAAACACGGAGCTTCCTATTCATGTTGAATTTTGAAGCCCTGGGGTGGAAGAATTGCTTAAGGGAGGTTTTTCGATCAAGATAGGTGAGAAGAGGGGAAAGAATAGGACTGCAAATTTAGAGAAGGTGAAAGTCAGATTTAC
Organism: Ornithorhynchus anatinus; assembly: GCF_004115215.2. Classification (NCBI taxonomy): domain Eukaryota; kingdom Metazoa; phylum Chordata; class Mammalia; order Monotremata; family Ornithorhynchidae; genus Ornithorhynchus; species Ornithorhynchus anatinus. The sequence continues at coordinate 24,177,265 of NC_041728.1, read as the reverse complement.
ATGCAGTTATAAAAGAAAACCTTTTTTTATGCTCAAAAAGAGGTTCTTCTATTTTGATGGTTGGTATAGATTCAGATCTCCCACCTTTATCAGGTTCCCACTTAGATGAAATTTTTCTTAATATCAAAATTTTCAGGACACAGGAGTGTTCAGAGATATATAGATTTGGGTCCTAGAATTCAGCTCTTTTGTGGTTACTTTAAACATCATAATCTTGCCTGACCCTCAGTGGTACAATAAATCACCTGAGTTATTTTTAACTAATCTTAAATGGGCTCCCCACTCATCTTTTGTTTAAGGATACCTATTTAGAGATTAGGAAGTGTTGTTTTTGCCACCTTTTTTCTTTATTCCATCTTCCCTTTTTCTACTTTTACTAAGCAGATGTGATTTTTTTTTTGCCTTTTGTTTGAGGGTATTAAGACTCAATCCAAATCTACCCTGTTGCAATTATTTAGGACAAGTTGGATGAAAGGGCAAGTTTTCTCTTTTCCTGAATTATTTGGACGATTAGGTAATTTGGGTAGACATGAGCTCACCACACACTGTTTCCTTTAGAAGGGGATTCAGAGCGATCTAAAACCACCTGGGTCCAAAAAAGTCTAGCAAGAGAAATAAGCTTTAATTCAAGGACAAAATTATAAATGTTCAAATGAAGGGGAAAGGCATAATTCATTGTTGCTGTCATTGCAGGCCTAAATGTTGGAATTCCTGGATTTTACCAGAGAGCAGAAATGAAGGTTAGTCTGTACCTACCACTGAAACTCTGTATCTCGGAATCAGCAGGAAAATGCTTTATACTGATTGTTTGAGAAAGTACCAAAAGTTCAAGATATGTTCCCTGCCCATAGAGAGTTTTAGAGCCTGACATAGTATAGTCCAACACAGAATATCTACAAAGAGTGGAATCAGAATAAATGATTGAACAGTTGAATACAGCAGAGTTGTCCTTTGGTTTCAAAATGATGTTACCGACAGTGAGGTGGCCTGAGTGGGTGCCTGAGAGAATCTCTTGAGCACTTGTACATTTTATCCATCAAGATGCAATATATATCCAAGGACTGAGGATGGGAATTATGTAGATACTGAAGTGCTAGAGGTGACTGTTGGGTTCAGTGTAATGCCCCTTCCTCTAGCTTCAGGCTGTTGTGAATCATTCTTCAACCTTCTGCTCTGTCATCTAAAAGATCCCAGTTCTGTTAGGCTTTTCTCATGAGTCCTCTCTTCCAAGTCAACTAATCTTCCTCATTGCTCCACTGAGCTCCCTCCAAGTTTTCTCCTGCCCTCTTAATTGAGGAGCCAGAAGCAGGCACGGGACTGAGCACTCTAGGAAAATTGCCTCTCCATCCTTACACACTTTTTATCTTGGCAGCCACTGCTGGGATGCTTTTTTAAACCCTGGCCTCAGAATTCATGACTCATGCTCAGCTGTGAAACATTCTAACTTTTAGCCTCTTTTCTGCCTCACATATATAAACAGCCAGATAGTCCCAAAATTGTGTGTTGATTGGCCAGCAAACTTTTTTTTATTAGTGGAATGACTTTATATACCTTTAAAAAAATAAGTGAAGGGTTATTATATAGATGTTGGCGATAGTGCAGTCCATTGAAATCTATAATACTACTAACAAAATCTCACGAGTGCAGCCATGAAGTCAGCGGAGAGGGCTAGTTGGTGAAACATTTCTGTAGGTTGGTGAATTCTTTCTGAATTTACCTTCTGAATCTGAGCTGCTTTCATTCTTAGGAGACCAATTGGCTTCACTGGATTCCTGGAACTCCTGATCGGCATTCACCGTATTACAATGAAGAAAACATAATTTCAGGGAGCACTACTCCAATATGCTACAGAAGAGAAGAGCAGGAGACATCATTAAGAAGAACGTTGCCTTCGAAACCAGATCCTCTGAGACCCATCATGCTGACCTGGTCTGCAAGAGATTTCCAGGAAGTAGATCGCTCTCATAAGCCAATGTTGAGTATGGGAGGGTCACCTGAATTGGGTATGGAAAAAACACCTTTCAAACCAAGAATATTAGCACAGGAACCCCCAAACCAGTGGAGGCTGCTCAGTGAGACAGAGAGTCCACAACTAACGTCCCCTTCAAATCATTCGTTGGACTGTGTGGAAGAGACTCTATTTTCCGGCACCTCTGAAAGTGAGAAGAATGATGACTTGTCAGCTGAGCTGCAGATAGTCCTCAAGACTTTGTCAGATTCTGGGTCGGAGCCCACCTCTCAAGGAGCAGAGAAAGGTAGCGGGCTCAACTCTAAGAGTGAACCCAGTTGTACTCAAACAGATTATCGTGGCACTGAAATACCAAACAATAATTTGGAGCCTGAATGTTCTGTTCAGTCATTTGAAGCCGTTCAGCAGTTAGCCGAGGCTGAAGCCAAGGACACATCAGATAAGCAAGTAAGTGTCAGCCATTTTACTTGGGAGGAAGAGAGCGGATTATAATTTTTCCAGCTTTTTCAAAAATTACAAAGGTTGGGTTTTTTTTTTCCAAAAATTGATGCCCCACCAGTGCCCTTCCCCCAACCCCCCGGCATTTCTGTGGTATTTGCTAAGTGCTTACTTTATGTCAAGCGCTGTTTTAAGTGCTGGGGTATTTGTACAGGTTAATCAGGTTAGACTCAGTCCTAGTCATAAGTACGAGGGAGAATCTCCATTCTGCACTTGAGGAAACTGAGGCACAGAGAAGTCAAGTGATTTGCCCAAGGTCACACAGCAGACAAGTGGCAGACCTGGGAATAGAACCCAGGTCCTCAGACTCCCAGGCCCATGCTCTTTCCACTAGGCCACGCTGCTTTCCAGCATCCAATCTCCTTCCCGACTCCATTCTGGTCTACTAATTAATTCATTATAGTTTTTATTAAGCACTAACTCTGTGCCAAGTCCTGTGCTAAATGCTGGACTAGTTACAAGACAATTCATTCAATCCTATTTATTCAATCGTATTTGTTGAGCGCTTACCGTGTGCAGACCACTATACTAAGGCAATCAGTTCAGACCTGTCCCACACAGGGGCCTGAAGAGGAAGGGATAGCAAGTATCTTATTCCAATTTTACAGATGAGAAAACTCTGGGACACAGAGGTCATGAGCCAACAGCAGAGCTTGGGATAGAACAGGGATCTCCTGACTTCCAGCCCTTTGCTCTTTCCACCAACCAACATTTCCTCCAAACACTGATTTTCCCCTCCTATTGTACTTCTACCTGGGGATGCTGGGGTGCTGACTAGTCATGGATTCCTTTACTGTCATGGTAACACTGAAGCCTCTGGGCAGGACAGCACTGCATCTTCTGTGGGGTTTTGGGAAACAGCATGGCTCAGTGGAAAGAGCACGAGTTTGGGAGTCAGAGGTCATGGGTTCGAATCCCAGCACTGCCACTTGTCAGCTGTGTGACTGTGGGCAAGTCACTTGACTTCTCTGTGCCTCAGTTCCCTCATCTGTAAAATGGGGATTAAGAATGTGAGCCCCATGTGGGACAAACTGATTACCCTGTATCTACCCCAGTGCTTAGAACAGTGCTCTGCACATAGTAAGCGCTCAGCAAATACCAACATTATTATTATTATTATTGTCCAAGGACTCCCTTTCTGCTTTTCGTCAGTTGTATATCGCCATATAAAGGCAAACTCTTCTAGGTCCATGTCTTTGATTGCTCCCCACTACTTAGTAAAGTGGTCTATTTAAATAGTTGGTACCTAGTAAAAGATGTGGATTATGATGATGATCAAATCTAAGGAATTTGAGTTATGTTTTTTTCCATCGGTGGTGTTCTTTCTTCAGTGTCGACTTTACATTTAAGTAAGTGAGCTTTTAAGGAATGGAGCTGGGAGGAAATGGGAGTATTATGTCTGTTACTTCTGTTGTATTGTACTCTCCCAAGCTCTTAATACACAGTTCTGCACATAGCGAGCACTCAATAAATACCGTTGATTGATTGATTGACAGGGCTTCCAAGGTTGTGGTTTCCAGGGACAGAGTCACTGTCTGATCTCAGCTGGGATGCAAGGGCACCCCGTCTCCCTACTCCTCCGACTCCCCCCCGCCGACCTTAGGGCCCAGGGAGAGAAACGCCTCTGACCCACACCTGGTGTGGACACAAAGAAGTTCTCTTCTCCCCGGGAGGGATAAGAGGAGCTCCCAGATCCCCAAGGAGGTGAGAGGAGCTTTCGGGTTACCCCACCCAAGCTCCTAACTGTACAGGGACCCAGTCTCTGGTCCAGCTCCAGAGCCTAGCGGGGAAGAGGAATCCTCAGCTTCTCAGCCCCAGGACCCCACTGGGTTTTAGTACCACGCTGGGGAGAATGAGAAATAGGACTGAATGAGAGAATAGGTCTTATCTCCCACGGGCAGAATTCAGCCAACCAGAGGTATTTTTTGAGTGCTTACTGAGTGCTAGGCACTACACTAAGCCCTTGGAAGACTATAACAACTGGAATATTGTATTCTCCCAAGCACTTAGTCCAGTACTTTGCACACAGTAAGCGCTCAACAAATACAATTAGTTGATATAACAGAAGAGCCATGTTTTCTGCCCTCCAAGAGCTTATAACCCTAGTATAAGCAACCATTCTTTGCTTTCCGTTGTGACACAGATATCCCTGTTAATACTGCTTACTTGCTTTTTTCAGGTTGTTCTAGATTCAAAAACCTTGGATCATCAAAATGTCATCTCCTGTGGTGAGCCAAGTAATGAAAAGAATTCAGATCGAAACGAAATTAGCCCTGGCATTGTGACTGCCACAGATTCGGCATGTACGATAAGGCGATCCTCCAGATTGAAAACACTAGCAACAAGAAATGCTGCAAAGTCGATGGATGGAGTGAATAACAGGCGAGTGGAGGATCCTCAAAAACCACTCCCCTACGGGATACGTCGGAGGCCCACTGAGTCCTTGAGGTGTGTCTTCAAATGATGTTTTATTCTCCTTGAGTAAACTGCTGCTTACTCTTGCGAGTGCCGTGAGTGTGGGGTCGATGACCATTTATGGCAGAACAGAAGCAGAAAGAGTCAACCTCTGCTTCATTGTTGTACAGTTTAGCCTGTATTCTGATCTTCACTCAGGAAAGGAAGAAGCAGTGTGGCCTAGTAGAACGAACATGGGCCTGGAAGTCAGAGGACATGGGTTCCGATACCAGCTCCGTCATCTGTCTGCTCTGTGACCTTAGACAAGTCACTTAACTTCTCTGTGCCTCAGTTGCCTCATCTGTAAAATGAGAATTAAATCTGTGAGCCCCATATAGTACACGGACTGTGTCCAACCTAAATACCTTGCATCTACCCTAGCGCTTAGTTTAGTGCCTGGCACATAATAAGTGCTTAACAGATACCATAAAGGAAAGGAGATAGATTAAAATTCCTTTAGCTGTGAAGAAGAAATATTAGTGCCCTGCCTCTTTCCCCCACATTTCTGGCATTCAGTCACCTGCATGTTCTCAAGGTGGGGCAAATAGTGAGGATTCCTTGAAGAGAGCCAAATCCAATGAAGCCACTAAAAAGGGAATCATCACAGATACCCTGGACAGGCTTCTCCCTGCTCATGGCGGCCAGGGAACATGTCTACCTACTGGTTGCATTACTTCTCCCAAGCGCGTAGTGCTGTGCTCTGTATACAGCAAGCGCTCAATAAATGCCACTGACTGATGGATTAATTAATTACTCCACCCTCAGTACATCTTGGGTCAAGCCCAGGGGCAGACCACTAAATGGGCTAATAAAACTGCAGTCCAAGAGTTAACCCCTCACTGAAAAATTTAAAACAATTTAAATCCACAAAACTTTCTCTCCTGATAAAAAAATACACCCCAACCTCTAGATCATATGTTTTTATTATATAATTTGGATATAGTATGATAGACAAATTTGGGAATGTTATTTCTCATCTCACAAGTCTGTTGATCTCATGCTCCACAAGTTGGCACAAATCAATTTGTGCGTGAGTATGGCGTCCTGTCAAGACAAAATGGTGCTCTGCTTCTCAGCTTCTGCCCCGGCCTTCCTGTGCTGTACCTTATAGTTTTTGTATCTCTACAATTTTTAATACAGTAAAATAACCGTGGTGTAAAGTTTCTTAGTAGTGATAGACATAACAATAATATAGGACTTTGATTCGGAAAGTGTCAAGATTGGTGGTATCCTTGAACCTTCTGCTCCTTTTATAAAAAAAAATGGTATTTGTTAAGAGCTTACTATGTGCCAGGCATTGTATTAAGCACTGGGGTAGATATGAGCTAATCAGGTTGGAGACAGTCCCTGTCCCGCATAGGGCTTCTAGTTTCAATCCTCATTTTACAGATGAGGTAATTGAGGCACAGAGAAATGAAGTGACTTACCCAAGGTCACACAGCAGACGAGTGGCAGAATTAGAACCCAGGCTCTTCTGATTCCTAGGCCCATGCTCTATCCACTAGGCCATGCTGCTTCTCTGGGAATTAATTCCCATTTAATTAATGTTGACTATAAAAGGATTTTCCCATAATACAGTGTTTATCAAGAACTCAGATCCGATGTTAAAGAACTTCCCTGTTTCATTTCATAAATTTTGCAGTCAGTTGATCAATGGTGTTTATTGAGTGCTTACAATATGCAGAGCACTGTACTAAGCTTTTGGGAGAGTGCAATGCCCCAGAGTTGGTAGACACATTCCCTACTCACAGTGAATTTAGAGTCTTAATCTAAAAGAGATCATTTGGAGCCGCTTTTAGAAATGAGGCTCTCAGCCCTCTCCCATCCACTTTCCTGTGATTATACAGCTACGCATCACAGATATGACGCGAGTTTAGGAAGGATGCTCTGGGGTGAGGCAGTGAGTTGAACCAGCCCCCAAATAGCACCAGCCCTGAGCCCCCAGAATTCACTATCTGGCACTGAGACTTAGTCCGTGAAGGAACATAAAGGTTGCAGTGGAGCCTGGGTACACTCTATCAGGTAAATATTGGAAATGGGGAATAGAGTCAACTCTAGTTTTAGCCTGTATCACAATAGTAGACTTTCAGTTTCCCAGGACATTTTTTCTGAAGTTGTTCAATGCTAAATGGCGCTAATTTGAATATAGCAACTTTTCAGATGAAGAGACTACTATACTATAGAAGCGGTGTGGACTAGTGGTAAGAGTGCAGACCTGGGAGTCAGAGGACCTGGGTTCTAATTCCGGCTCTGCCACTTGGCAACTGTGTGACTTTGAGCAAGTCACTTCAACTCTCTGGATCTTAGATCCCTCATCTGCAAAATGGGGATTCAGTACCTGTTCTCCCTCCTACTTACTCTTTGAGCCTCATGTGGGACCTTATTATCCTCTGTCTACCCCAGCGCTTAGTACAGTATGGCACCTAGTAAGTCCTTAATGAATTCCACTATTATTATTGTTATTATTATCATTATTATAATGCTATATAGTAGTAACAGTATTTATTAAGCGCTTAATGTGTGCAGAACACTACATTAAATGGTCGGAGAGAGTACCCAGGTGGGAACTAGATCTGGTTCCCGTCTCTCAGGGGGCTCACAATCTAATAGGGCTCCCTGAGGGTTATTCCCTTTCTCCCAAAGCATTCTCCCTTTGCCCAGCTCTGTCCTGACAACTTGTCCTAACCACTGCTGCCCTTGCCCTTGGGTGGAATATGTTTAAGTGTTTAATTGTTTCTAGGCTGTAAGCTGATTGTGGGCAGAGAATATGTCTAACCAACTCTGTCGTATTGTACTCTCCAAAGCACTCAGTACAGTGCTCAACAAATATCATTGATTGATAATGGTTAAATCTAAACATTTAAATAAGGGATTTAACATTAACATTTAAATAAGATTAAGACTGGGCTAAGTAGGATGGTTGTAGGCAGGGAATGTATCTACTAACTCTGTTATATTGTACTTTACCAAGCACTTAGTACAGTGTTCTGCACACAGTAAGTGCTCAAGAAATACAACTGATTGTTTTGGGGGCTTCATGTGCTGTTCAGATTTTTCAAGGCTTATGATACTTTATGCTGACGTGCTCTCGTTCCCCTTAACAACTTTAGCGACCGAATTATCGTAAAAGTTATGTGGAAATCATAAGTTCCATCTCCACGGGGATAAGGGAATAATGGCTAGGTGTCTAAGTAATCAGAGAGGGGAATGTAATTGCTCTAAAGCAATTGGGGGTGAGGAGAAAGGGTCCCCCAGAAAAACAATATCATAATGTAATTTTCCAAGCATTTAGTTTTGTGGTCTTCACACAGTAAATGCTCAGTAAATACCAATGATTGATTATTTTCAGGCTGATTCTGGGTGAATTGGGCAGACTTCCACAGATTGGCAGTCACATGATGTCTTGATGGCTTAAAATGTACGATGTTATTTGCTTCTGGAGGTCCAGTTTATTAACGGCAGTCCCCCGGTCACCCTGGTGGGAGCCCCCAAAGCTATTGGAGCTGGACTTTCAGCCCCACTCATCCCAAGTCTTTGGCAAGGCCAGCTGGTGTTATAGAGACCCAGAGTAGTGACTTTATGACCTGTTTGTCCTTTGAAGTCTGTCCCCTCCTGGCCAAATCTCCCCCCCCGCACCCTGACACATACACACACACACACTCAAATCCCTGCATCTTTTCACTCCCAAACTCACAATGGAAGGTTGGGGCCTATGGTTGAAATATAATGTGACCCCTTAAAATCATTTATGGAGAAGTTAATAGTAATTCTGAAAATCAAATGTTTCCTCCAGAACACATGATCCTGTTGTTCGGAATGAAAGAGTAAGGGAATACTCGCCGTCAAGCCAGCAATCATCTTCTACCAGAAATAGTGGTGAAGAGATAAGGAGAAGCAAAAGAATTGCAAATAAAATGGGTAAGGAGCATGCTGGATATTTACTAAACATGGTTACATTCCCGCCGCCAACTCAAATTCTAAACTTCAGGCAGATGGCTTGCCAAGCCTATCTCAAGCAAAGTGGAATTCGTAACTGTTCGTGATGAGTCAAACATTTTCCTTTGCTTTTGGATCCTGGACAGTCATGGCAGAGCATGCCAGAGATGTAGTTCTTCACCCACATTTTTTGCATTCGCTTGGGGAAAAAATATTCCAAGAGACCAAAGTGAAAACCACATAAAATCACAGTTCAAGTGAATGGAACACTTGGGCATGCTAAAAGGATACTGGGCCCATTTGGGGACACGGTATTAAAGTAAATATTTGTAGTCTGGGTTTTTTTTATGAACATGGTTACAGTTGCTTATGATTTTAGAAGGGCTTTGAAGGTGGGAAGGGGGAGGAAGTTCCAGGCAGAGGATGGGCATAAGCAAGAGGATGAAGGTGAGAGAGATGAGAATGAGGCACAGTGAGTAGGATGGCTTGAGAGGGGTGAAGTGGGAGAGAAACTAGCATAAGTAGGGAAGAGAGAGCTGATGGAATGTCTTGAAGTTAATGGTCAGACGTTTCTGCCTGATGTGGAGAGGAATAGACAATCGTTGGGGGTTCGGGGTGAGTGAGAAGAGTAGGAGGATCACTACATTGGTCAAAGAGGGGGCTGGAAGTCAGAAAGGCAGTGGGGAGGCACTAGGGAAAGGGAGGTGGTGGTGCTTTCTTAAGTCTTTATTTAGGGCCCTGCACCCTAAATAACTACCATTCATACCACTACATCACCATCAAGGAAGATTCAGAAACAGAAACAAGGAAACCCAAGGACTCACCCAGCTTCTATTTTCTGGCAGAGAGATTGGGTCAGGTGACCATGCCACCAGCTCAACCCAGTGGCACTATGGTTCTTGGCTTTGGTTAGGTCTGCCCAGTAAAATCACCAAAATCAAATCTGCATTTACCTATTCTGTTTCTCATGGGACTTCATGGACTCTTTCAGACATTATGGATCTTGAGTCCACCAAGGCTGAGATTAAACTGTACTGTATTAAGTGCTTGGGAGAGGACAATAGAGGTAGGTAAAAGCCACAGTTCCTGCCCCCAAAGAGCTACTCTAATGAAGAGCCGGACCCCAAATTATTTCAGAATTGGAGGAATAAAGGGAATGGACAGATGAATAAGTGAATAAATAAATGCTCAAATAGTAGAATATGTAGAAATGATATCCATAAGTGCTAGGTGTGACTGTGAGTACATAGAAGCAGTGAGGCTTAGTAGAAAGCCAGGGATCCTGGGTTCTAATCTGGGCTCCTCCACTTGCCTGCTGCGTAACCTTGGGCAAGGCACTTAATTTCTGTGCACCTCAGTTTCCTAATTAGTTAAATGGGGATTAAATCCTTGTTCTCCCTTCCCTTTAGACTGTGAGCTCCATGTGGATCAGGGACTGTTTGACCTGATTATCTTGACTCTATCCCAGTGCTTAGTACAATATTTGGCACAAATTAATCATTGAACAAATAGTATTATTATTGTTATTGTTATCATTATTATTTGGAAGGATGACTTAGGGAGGAGAAAATCATCAGGAAATTCCTCCTAGAGGAAGCAAGGAAGCAGCGTGGCCTAATGGATGAGGGCCTGGGAGCCAGAGGAACTGTGCTCTAATCCCGGCTCTGCCACTTGCCTGCTGTGCGACCTTGGTCAAGTCACTTAACTTCTCTGTGCCTCAGTTTCCTCAACTGTAAAATGGGGATTCAATACCTGTTCTCCCTCCTACTGGACTGTGAGCCCCATGTGGGACAGACAGAGACTGTGTCCCTCCTGATTAACTTGTATCTAACCCAGCACTTAGAACAGTGCTTGATGCATAGTAATGCTATTAAAAAATACCATTAAAAAAAGAGGTGTGATTTCAGGAACAAATGGGGAAGAGATTTGTGTTTACCAGACATTTACGTTATGTTTTTACAGCAAAAGAACCTCCCAAGAAAGTAATGAAACTTTCAAATATCAACCGGAGAGATATTTATGGAGACTCGCTCCTGCATAAAGCTGCTGAGAGAGGTGACTCAGATCTTGTCCGGGAGTGTCTAAAACTAGGTGCGAATGTAAACCGACCAAACTACGCTGGTGAGTTGCAGTTCCACCTATAATGTGATGCCAAGTTGTAGTTCTGTGTTACAGATTTTGGTTTATGAGCTCAGCTTCACGTGGGGTGGATTCAGGAATATTTGTTCAGTAAAATTAGTTACGCGACCCCCCGAGCAAAGGCATATCTCCTCCAAGAGGTCTTCCCGAACCAAGCCCTCATTTCCTCTTCCCCCATGCCCTTCTGTGTCTCCCTTGCACGTGGGTTTGTCCCCTTTATTCACCCCTTCCTCAGCCCCACAGAATTTATGTACATAACCCTAATTTATTTATTTATACCAATGTCTGTCCTCTCCTCTAGACTGTAAGCTCGTTGTAGGCAGGGAACATGTCTACCAGTTCTGTTGTATAGTACTTATACTGTGCTCTGCACAGTAAATGCTTAATAAATACGATCGATCGATAATAATAATAGTAATAATGAGGATGGTATTTAAGCGCTTACTATGTCCCACGTGGGACTCACAGTCTGAATTTCCACTTTACAGATGAGGTAACAGGCACAGAGAAGTTCAGTGACTTGCCCAAAGTCGCACAGCTGATAAGTGGCGGAGCCAGTATTAGAACCCCCCGACCTCTGAGTTCCAAGCCCTTGCTCTTGCGCGTGCTATCTGGAAATTTTTGTGAGAGTTCTGAGGCTAAACTGTAAGATCCTTGAGGGCAGAGATGTTTTTTTTACTAACTCTGTTCCATTCTTCCAAGCTCTGGACACACAGCGTGGCTCAGTGGAAAGAGCACGAGCTTGGGAGTCAGAGGTCATGGGTTCGAATCCCTGCTCTGCCACTTGTCAGCTGTGTGACTGTGGGCAAGTCACTTAACTTCTCTGAGCCTCAGTTACCTCATTTGTAAAATGGGGATTAAGACTGTGAGCCTCACGAGGGACAACCTGATTACCCTGTATCTACCCCAGCGCTTAGAACAGTGCTCTGCACATAGTAGGCACTTAACAAATTCCAACATCATCATTATTATTATTATTATAAATGTTTCTGATTGAGGCAACCCAGAAGTGGCATTCTTCTGGCTCACTTCCATTCCCTCCAGTCCCTTCCCCAAACCTTACCTGGCTCACCTCCAGGTGATCCTCCTACTCTACTCAATGCGAGTCTGGTCAGGCCCCTATTGATACACTTTGTCCATTTTGACTGTCCGATTGTTGCCTTAGAAGGCTAGACTCTTTCAAAGAAACTCTAATTTAAGAGCCGAAAATCAGTTACTCCAAGCTTAAAAGAAAGCAGACTATACCACCATCATCTTCGTCAACTGGATATAATAACTGTGGTTTAATGCCGGCTCTGCCACTTACCTGCCACATTACCTTGGGTGAGTCACCTAACCTCTCTGTGCTTCAGTTCCCTCATCTGCAGAATGGGGATTCGTTACTTGTTCTTCCTCCTGCTTACTGGTAGCCCATGTGGGATCTAATTATTTTGTATCTACTTCAGCATTTTATACGGTGCTTGGCATATAATATGCACTTAACAAATATATTGAGCCCCTGATTTGAGAGCACTGTCTAGGTGCTTGGAAACATTCAATTGTGGTAGAAGACGCAGACTCTGCCCTCAAGAAACCTACGATTTCACAAGAGGGATAAGTATCCCCTCCTCCCTTCCCCTCCCTTCAGCACTCTGCTCATTTGTATATATTATTTATTACCCTATTTATTTTGTTAATGAAGTTAATGAGGTGTACATCCCCATGATTCTATTTATCATGATAATGTCTTGTTTTTGTTTCGTTCTGTTTTGCTCTGCTGTCCGTCTCCCCCGATTAGACTGTGAGCCCGTCATTGGGCAGGGATGGTCTCTATCTGTTGCCGAATTGTACATTCCAAGCGCTTAGTACAGTGCTCTGCACATAGTAAGCGCTCGATGAATACTATTGAATGAATGAACGAATGACACATGGCCAAATATGCATAGGTAAGACTAATAATTTAGATACCAATCACAGAAGCAAAAGCAGGCAGTTAAATCGATAAATAAATAATTAACAGATCTGTTCATGAGTGATACTGTGCCTGAGGGGGTCCAGGAAAATGGGGATTAATCAGGAAATTTATCGTGGAGGGGAGGGAATCTCGGTCTTGAGACTTCAGGACGCTAAGCAAAGGAATTGATCGTAGTGCTAATGCCTCGCCCAGTGTCACTTGCACAGTCTCATCCTTGCCGGTCGTGTTCCTGCTGGGACACGGGGGGCGGTGAGGAAGTAGGTGGGCGGGGGGGGCAGCACATTGCAAAAACCATGTGCTATGCTCATCTCCACTAGCTAAGTACAGGCAGAGCCAGGACTAAAGCCCAGGTCTCCCGATTCGCAGAGCAGTACTCTTTCTACCTGATAGACAGCAGAGCTGCACAGGAGGAACCATATGAGGCCAGGGTTGGAACCAGGACTGAACCTCCCCTTTTCCCTCTGCTCCCTCTGCTCCCGCTCTTCTCCCCCTTCACCTCCCCTCAGCTAAGCCCCCTTCCCCTCCCAGACCTACGGCACTTATGTACATATCTGTAATTTATATTAATATCTGTTTCCCCAACCCTAGTCTGTAAGCTCTTTTTGGGAAGGGAATGTATCTGTTTATTGCTGTATTGTACTCTCCCAAGTGCTTAGTAGAGTGCTCTGCACACTTAAGTGGTGAATAAATACGATTGAATGAATGATCGACTGAATGAGTTTGTGTATATCTGTAGATTTACAAATAATCACATGGCAGATAATCAAAATTTTTAAAACCCTGGTAAAGCCGAAAACCAGCAGCAGCATAATAAAATTAAATGCTGTGACTTGAGGATTAGGGTTAAGACTCAGGTTAAGGTTAGGGCTAGATTTAGGAATAGCATTAGGAAAATGGTTTGCGTGGCTTTTATCAAGGCTAATTGTTTAATATTTTGTTTTGAACCTCATTATTATGATTTTCAAGATTTGGCCACGAGGCATACGGTCAGACGAAACCCGTAAGCACAGAGACGAAAATTGAGTTTCTGTTTTTTCTTTTGCAGTCTGCAAATCGTCCTCTAAATGAAAAGATTTTCAGATATGGAGGACAGATATGCTTATATCTCTACTACTAGAGCTATATAGCATATTGTGGACTGTTATACTCACAGAGCACTCAGGGCTGGGTTAGGTAGGGTTCCCTTTTCAATGTTTATATAGGATTGAAGGCCACAAATCTCCCCAGGTTTGGACATGTATGTATCAGGGTAAATTCAGATTTTTGTTAAGTACGGTAATTATTTTTCTCTTGTAGAAATGACTGTTCCCTGTATTTAAAGACTTATCACATGGTTAGCTTTAATGCTGAAGTATTTTTAAAGAGATAACTGAAACGTGACTAATCTAAGATGATTAAGTGTTTTAGCATATGTTGCCTTTCTCTTTTTGTGTATAGGCTGGACCGCACTTCACGAAGCCAGTGTGGAAGGTTATTACCAGACAGTACATGAGCTATTGAAAAGAGGAGCTGACGTGAACTGCAAAGGGATGGACGGCACCACTCCAATACAAGACGCTGTACAAATGGGGCACTATGAGGTAGTGGGATTTTGGTCTTTTTCTCACCATCTTAAAATTGCCAAGCCTTTAAAGACTCTGTGGCTTTTTCTGCATCATTCCATTCTGCTCCTGAATGTCAGGCTCTGGATGTAATGAGGCTTCAGAGTTACTGGTCAGTGATTTAAATGAATTGATCAGGAAGGTAGCTTTTTGACTGGTAGTTCAAGACTTCAGAACTTGATTCAGGCAGCAACAGATTGCCCTAGGAGACCTGTTTCCTATTTTTCAGTGCAATACAATCAGGAGAGTCTAATGTCAGAATTTGAGAACTTTCTGATTCTCTGGGCCTGTATCAAGAGGAGGATGCTGAAGTGGATAGGACAGAGTCAGTTATCACTTATTATTTGTTAATCAGTGCAGTTTAATTTGGCTGGAGGAATCTTTTTTCCTGTTTTTCTTTCTTTTTTTCACCTATTCAGCTATTTTTTCACTTTAGTGGAACACTGGGGTTTCAGTGGCACGGCAGGGAAGACAGTAATTGAAGACTAAAAAACCCCATCAGTCATTTCTTATACTTTCCCAAGCTTAGTGGAGTGTTCTTCACATAGTAAGTGCTCAAAAAAAGCCATTGATTGAGTGCCTACCATTGGCAGAGCACAGTGCTTAGCACCTGAGAGAGCACAGTAGAGTAAAGAGATGTGGTCCTTGCCCTCAAGGAGCTTACGGTCTAACCAAACCTAAAAGGATGAGCTAATCTTTCACTTTGGGAAATGGCAGTTTCTGTGCTTCAGTCCTGCCTCGTATATGAAGAAGGTGGCTAAAATTAGAGTTGACAAAGCCCTGGGTTTATTGTTTTTTTTCGGTGTAAAGTACATATATAATCAACTCTTGTATGCTCTGAAAGTGGTGCTCTTGCAATCAATCCATCAATCAATGGTGTTTATTGAGAGCTTACTGTGTGCAGAGGACTGCACTGAATCCTCGAGATAATTCAGTGCAACAGAGTTGATAGACATGTTCCCTGCTCCAAAGGAGCTTACAGTCTAGAAGGAAAGGCAGGTATTAATATAAATAAATTACATATATGGACATAAGTGCTGAGGGGTTGAGTCTCGGGTGAACACCAAGGACCTAAAGGGTACAGATCCACGTGCAATGCAGAAGGGAGAGGGAGCTGAGGAAGAAAGGGCTTCATTCATTCAATTGTATTTTTTGAGCGCTTACTGTGTGCAGAGCACTGTTTACTGAGGAAGGCCTCTTGGAGGAGATATGACCTTATTAAGACTTTGAAGGTGGGGAGAGTGATGGACTGGTGTATGTGGAGAGGGAGGGAGTTCCAGGCCAGAGGAAGGACATAGACAAGGGACTGATGGTAAGACAGAAGAGCAGCACGGCTTGGTGGAAAGAGCACAAGCCCAGGAGTCATGGGACCTTGGTTCTAATCTTGGTACCGCCACCCGTCTGCTGGGTCATCTTGGTCACTTAATTTCTCTGTGCTCAGTTACCTCATCTGTAAAATGGGGATTAAAATCTGTGACCCTGCGGGATCCGGACTACATTCAGCTTGATTAGTTTGTATCTACCCCAGGGCTTAGTATAGTGCTTGGCACACAGTAAGCACGAAACAAATGCCATTAAAAAATACCAACTCTGCTGATTTGCACTCTTCCAAGCGTTTACTACAGAGCTCACCATGGACCCCCTCATCCTTGCCACTGAGAATTTTAGGATGTGTGTGCCAGTGCCCAAAGGGGAAAGAGGATGATCTGCAAGGTCCTCTTTCCTTTCCTTCCTTTCCTGCATTTTCCATAGGATGCTCCTTTGGGCCTTATTTAAAGAGAGTTTTCTTAGACTCTAAAGTTTTTTTAGTAACCTGTGACACCAGATATTGTAACACCATTATTACTGAGCCCCTTGTTCAGAGTTCACAATACCATAACCCTGGAAGGCGAATTCTTGTTCTTGACTCCACTGTGAATAAGACCATCAAGGTTCAAGGAAGTGAATCAATTTCTCCAAGGTCACTCAGAAAATTACCAGCAGAGCTTGGAGCCAGCTGCAACCTTTCTCCGTTTCTGGGTCGTTTGTTGCCAAACAGAAAGAATTCTAAAAGTCCATTCTTGCCTTTTTGTTGCATTGACTTTGTTTGACGTTGTCATTAAATAATCATTTAAATAGAATTAGCATCCCAAAATGGTTTGTGTTTCCAAGAAGTAGCACTGGGGAAGGGGATTGCTTTAAAAAAAAATTGTTACGTGCTTACTATGTGCCAGGCACTCTACTAAGCATTGGGGTAAATACACGTTAATCAGGTTGGACATAATCCATGTCCCAGTCAAAACCCCATTTTACAGATGAGGGAACTGAGGCCCAGAGAAGTGAAGTGACTTGCCCAAGACCACACAGGTGATAAATGGCAGAGCCCCTATTAAAACCCAGATCCTTCTGATTCCTAGCCCATGCTCTATCCACTAAGCCATGCTGTTTCCCACTTTTTAAGGTTGAACTCAGCCAGACCAGACTGAAAACTCCAAGCTGAATCCACGATGTGGCAGTTCTGGGTCCTGATTCCCTTGAGCTGCATCTGGTTCCATCAGCAGCTACGGAAATTCAGTACCAAACCAGAGCCGACTGGAAAGGGCTTGCACTGTTTGTTAAATGATCGAGACGGTTGACACGGGTGGGAAGAGGGGTCTCCCAACTCATCTCTTCAGCAGTGGGCATGTTGGGGGAGCGTCATGTCTAATATTCTTCACACTTGCCATCACCAGAGGAACTAAGACTTGGCAGATACATCAGATGTAGATTCAAGACAGGAAGCCATCGAAATTATGATTTCACGCACTGGTTATTCTGAGGGGACCTGGAAGAGAGATCTTTGAGGGGGATCTCTCGAAGTGTGTGGAGAAGGAGCGCAGGGGTTTGGTCATCCCAAGAAAGGCACCAGACAGACTAAGGCAAAGGTGATGCTCCAACCAAGCGCTTTCCCTTTGCTTCCCTCAAAAGAAATGTCATGTACAAGCTGGTGAAACTTGTACAGAAGTAGCCTGGGAAGCTTTTGCTGGCTCCATTTGCCTTTAACTTTTACTGTCTAAAGGTGGGGGACACAGTAGATGGTTGCTTTTCCAAATTCCTTAGGGAACTTGAGCTTTTTAATCTTTTCTCCATTGTGAATGAACTCACAATTTCCATTGGTAAGGATCAGAGCCTGTTGGCTATGCATCTCCATTTCCATCTCTTTTGTGGTTAATACTTAATGGGAAACTGCTTAGCAACTTTCCTTCAGAGGAAAATAATTAAAGTTAAGTAACTTCCTCTCTTTCAAGGACAGCTAATTTGTGGTTGGAGGTAGGAGAGAAAATCTAAATGGGCAGACCGAAAACAGGGCAATAATTTTACCATTTTATCATGATGTCTCAAAATAAATATAGATGCATTTTTTTAATTGTGTGGCATTGGAAACAGGTGCAAACATTTATTCATTTTTTGTATATGATCCACACCAAAATCAGGTCCACACAAGCAAATGATCAGGGTAATTAAATCTGGCCTCCACTGTCTGGATGTTTTGTATTTGACCTGGGATTTCTGGAGGATGCTGACAAAAGTGCATGCCATTTTCTGGGAAATAAGAAAATAAAGAAGATTCTCTAGGAAGCCAAGTCAAAGGGAATAGTAATGGAAGTCGTAGCATTTATTGAGGGAAGTTCAGAATAAACAAATGACATGGTCCCTGCTTATTAGGAGCTAATACTCTAATGGAGGAGACAGACATGAAAATATTGACAATTAGGGTGGTCAGAATAAATCACTGACTATACACATAGGGATAAACGCTGAGAGAGTGGTAGCTGTTTGAAACTCATTTCACCAGGTACAGAACTAACCTTGGGAAGCCTTTGCTGGCTCCACTTCTCTTTGATTTTTGTTGCATAAGGGCGGAGGACACAGTAGATGATGCTTTTCCAAATTCCATAGGGAACTTGAGCCTTTTAATCATTTGTCCTTTGTGATTGAACTCACAATTTTCATTGGTGATTTCCAGAGCCCGCTAGCTAGACATTCCGTTTGGGTAGAGAGGAGAGGGCAGACTCAGGAGTGGACGGGTGGGAAAAAACAGCAGGATTTGGCGGTAGATCGAATGTGAAGGCGGGACAGTAGTGAAGAGTTAAAGATGATACTAAGGTTACCGGCTTCTGGGATAGGGAGAACGATGGCGTTTTGGACTGAGGTTAGAGTCAGGGAGAAGAGTGGATCTTACAGGGAGGGTTGAGGAGCTCGTTTTAGACTTGAGTTTGAAGTGCCGGTAGAACATCCAAATGGCGATTTCCTCGAGGCACCGAAAGATGAGGCTTGAAGTTCTCATGAGAGATGAGGTCTAGAGAGATAGAGTTAGGAGACATCCTCATAGAGATTGTAGTTGAAGCCACATGAGAGGATAATTTCCCTGACAGAGTGAGTGTCTCCCCCCAGGACTGTAAGCTTGTTACGGGCATGGAAGACTGTGTCAGCAAGACTGAGTCCTGGTAGTGTTTCGAGCAAAAGGAAATGGTCCACAGTGTCAGCTGTAACGGAGAGATCAAAGGTGATCAAGATGAAATAGAGCCTTTGGGACTTGGCTATAGGCGACTTTGGAAAGAGCAGGCTCAGAGTGGAAAGATCAAAAGCCGAGAGTCGAGAAGAGAGTTGATTTGGAGGAGATTAATGCAGCAGGGGAATATATGATCCCTTCTAAGAGTTTGGTTAGAAAGGAGAGCAGTTGGAGAGCTCAGGATAATGGGGCTCTGCTGCATTTTTGAAAATCAAGACCTGAAGAAGGCATTAGAAGAGGTTTCACCTTGTGCAGAAATGACTCATTAATAATAATAATGATATTGGTATTTGTTAAGCGCTTACTATGTGCCGAGCACTGTTCTAAGCGCTGGGATAGATACAGGGTAATCTGGTTGTTCCACATGAGGCTCACAGTCTTAATCCCCATTTTACAGATAAAGTAACTGAGGCACCGAGAAATTAAGCGACTTGCCCAAAGTCACACAGCTGAGAGGTAGTGGAGCCGGGATTAGAACCCATGACCTCTGATTCCTAAGCCCGCAAGAGGGCCAGATAAGGCTAGGCTTTGATCCATAAGAAAAAATACCCAAATAACATTGACCTCAATTAATCTGGCTATTCAAGACAAATTGGATTATAATGATTCAGTTCTGTGGATATTTTTGCAGGTGTAGATCACGAAAGGAGTGTGAATGTGTACATAGCCTCTGCGTGTCCATGGGTTTGCCGCGTCCTGTACTCACGCAATCCTGCAAACCACTTTCCTCTAGGTGGCAGAGTTACTTCTTCAGTATGGAGCCGATCCCCTATTGCAAGATGACAATGGAGAATGTGCCGTGGATCTAACCGAAGACCCAAATTTCAAGAGGCTCCTTGAAAATTATGTCGTTAAATCCAGAAGACGTCAGAGAGCAGGTAGGAAGGGCCTCCCCAGATATGTCGGTCCATAGGAGAGATGGAGAGCCTCAGCGATCGGATTTGCATTTTCCCTCTTTAAAGAAGATTACGTCAAATAGCATCGTTCGCCGGTTCACGTCTGTGATGAGAAAAGACCAAAGTAACGTGACAGAGATTTTGTTTTAAGTGAGTTTAGATTTGAGCTCCCTGTTAGAGCGTGAGATGTTGTGTGGAACTTTGGTGAAGTCCTGTTTTCTTCTGTGAGATGTAAGCCCATCATTGGGCTGGGATTGTCTCTATCTGTTGCTGGATTGTACATTCCAAGCGCTTAGTACAGTGCTCTGCACATAGTAAGTGCTCAATAAATGCGATTGAATGAATCATTTTGTTAATGGACACTTCTTCTGGAAATTTTTTTTTCATTCAATTGTATTTATTGAGCACTTACTGTGTGCAGAGCACTGTACTAAGTGCTTGGAATGTACAATTCGGCAACAGATAGAGACAACCCCTGCCCAACAAAAAGATTTGCATTTATTCATTCAGTAGTATTGACTTTGCACTTACTGTACTCAATCAGTTCTCCACCACGCTACACTCTACTGGGGCCCTTACTCATCTCTATTATTAGTAGTAATAGTCTTTATTAAGCCCGTGCTCTGTGCAAAGCACTGTACTAAGCACTAGGAAAGAGTATACAGGTGGGAATTACAAATGGACCTTGTCCCTTGAAGGGCTCACAGTCTACCAAACTGGTCCAAGCTCTTGCCATCAATCACAGTTAGGCTATTGTCTATCTTTCAGTCGTTTTCAAAGCTTTCCTAAAGCTTAGGGACTTATGGGTGAAATCAGCCATTCACCTATATTTGCACTTCATATTTCATATATAAATGATCCCAGCTCTTCAAAGATTGTATTTACTAATGAAGGTGGAGATTACCAGGTGTTGTAACAGTAATTGTATATACTGATCTTTAATACCAAGCATAATTGTATATATTGATCTTTAATACCAAGCATATTTACATGATGCCATTTAATCCAGCGGTTTGTCTTTTGCTTTTCATGTAGCTCACGATCTGTTTGGTTTCCTTAAAGAGTAGATTTTTTGAAAAAACTTTTTTCCCTTCTTTTAAATTTTACAGTTCAAGGGAATACGTCACTTGACGTGGATACTTCGTCCCAGCACAAGGTAAATCTAAAATTAGCAAAACCCCTTTTTAGAGTAATGCATTTACTGGATATTTTATAGCACATCATAAAAAAAGAAAAGAACTTGTGAAACATTCTTTGGATCTAGTACATATTCAATCTTTCATATGCTCATAAATAATATTTCCATCATGCGGTGGATATTACCAAACTCAGATGTACAAGTTTTGAAAGCAGTTCAGTCACTGAATATCCAGAGTCTCTGCTGGCCTGGCTGTAGTTTACTCTGCTTCTTGTGGGTTTTAAAGTGTCACAGATCTTCAAGTTTCTTTTGACTAATGGAAAGCACATTACCCACTGGAATCAGTTTCCCCAGTGTACTTTTAGGAAATGCTTTTAGTATGGGGTTAATAGTTCATTTTTCCCCAGGAATTACCATTTTGGTTTTTAGTAAAGGAAGAATCAGCTTTGTCTCCCCCTTGGATACAATACTTTCAAAGGGTTGAAAGAAGAAAAATGGAGGAAATGAATTAATAAGTAGGTTGCCTGTGGCATCTATCTCTGTGATAAGTGACTCTCTCACATGATTACATGATAGTCTATCAGAGTACCATTTATGAGCTTATTTCTCTGGAGCTTGATGCAGTGGGAATTATGTGACCCAGGTGTTTAGAGACTAAGATTGGGAAAAATGGTATCTTTTAAACTATGTTTTTAAACAATAAATCCACATTGAACCTTCCTGTACATTGTAAGATTGGGATTTTCCGACTGGCGGTCCCTACTTTTATAATTGAAAGAATCTAGAGAAATACCCTAGGGAAGGCAGGCAAATAATATCAACAAGTGCTGAATTTGCTCTGGGGAGAGGCTAATGGCTTATAGGAGTGGATTTTCCCACTGGGAATTGGAATATAATAATAATACCAATAATAATAATAATAATAATAATGGTATTTTTTAACTGCTTACTATGATAGATTCAGGTTAAATAGATTCACACACTGTCCTGGAGCTCACAGTAAAAGGGAGAACAGGTATTGAATCCCCATCTACCCTTTCCTCCCCATCCAAACCGCTAACACGTTAGTACAATCACTCATCCTATCCCAACTGGATTACTGCATCAGCCTTCCAACCTCCTGCCTCCTCCCACTGCAACCCATACTTCATTCTGCTGCCCGGATTATCTTTCTACAGAAACGTTCAAGACACGTCACCCCCTCCTCAAAAATCTCCAGCGGTTGCCTATCAACCTCCGTATCAAACAAAAACTCATCACTATTGGCTTTAAAGCTCTCCATCCCCTTGGCCCGTCTTACCTCACCTCCCTTCTCTCCTTCTACATCCCAGCCCGCACACTCCGCTCCTCTGTTGCTAACCTTCTCACTATGCCTCGTTCTCGCCTGTCTTTTTGCCGACCCCTGGCCCACATCCTTCCTTGGGCCTGGAACGCCCTCGCCGCAGACCCCTGGCCCACATCCTTCCTTGGGCCTGGAACGCCCTCTCTCCTCAAGTCCACCAGACAATCACTCTCCCTCTTCAAAGCCCTACTGAAGGCACACCTCCTCCAAGAGGCCTTCCCAGACTGTCCCACTTTTCCTCAGCTCCCTCTCCCTTGCATGTCCCCCTGACTCGCTCCCCTTGCTCTTCTCCCCTCTCCCCGCCCCAAAGCATAGATATGTCTGTATCTATAATTCTATTCATTTAGATTGATGCCTGTTTACTTGTACTGATGTCTGTCTCCCCAGCTCTAGACTGTGGGTCCGTTGTTGGCAGGGGATTTTCTCTTTTTATTGCTGTGTTGTACTTGCCAAGTACAGTGCATAGTACAGTGCTCTGCACACATTAAGCACTCAATGAATACGATTGAATGAATGAAAGAATGAAATACTCAGCAAATGAAATCAGATATTACGTATATAAAAACAGAAGTTTCTGAGAAACTTATTGTAACAAGTTTTCATTATATATTCCCTATTTTGGTCTCTGTTAATGAGCTGCCTGGTGATATCATTCCAAAGAAGATCCAATTCGCTGATATGTTTTCATCTCAGCAGTGACTCAGCAGAGGTTTCAGAGACTCCAAAGTCCAATGGATCAGCCTCCTTTCCCCTTGTTTGTTTCCCTCCCTCAGAGTTTCTAGGACATGTGTGACTCACCCTACCCCTGTTCTCACTTTTCACAGCAGAATGGCTTAATTGCTCCAGTACCTCCTTGAAAAGGAGGATATCATTTCCCCCTTTCCTTTCTCATTCCTTCATTTTTCTCTTTGCTTTTCCCTCTGCACAGTTTTGTCCCTTTTCATCCTTTTCTCTTCCTGCTGCTTCTGCTGAGATGCAGCACGACCTAATGGAAAGAGCACAGGCCCAGGAGTCAGAGAAACCGGTCCTAATTCCGGCTCCACCCCATGCCTGCTGAGTGACCTACAGCAAATCACTTGCAGGGAGATAATAGAAAATGTTGGGGGGGACCCTAATAGTAAACTAGGCCCACCAAATGGAATATACCTTTGGGATTGTCTTGATTTTAACTTTGGTTTATTTGCATAAGCTTGCAGAGACTATTAGAAGGATTTAATATATAATACCCAATAGTATTAAAAATATAAGGGAAGAAAAATGCACAGTAGAGAAAATGAAGTAGACCATATAATGAGTACATTACCTTCATTCCTCCCTAGTTAGATTATTCTAAAAAATCTTATTTAGAATTCTTATTTTTAATGTGTTATTCATTATTCTAAATTGCCTGATTCGGTATGGCACAGCAGACCCTGTGGTCTGATCTAGTTGTGACAGACTAATACCAGCACTCCGGAATTAATGGGTGCGGCACTTCATCTGAAAATTAAGTTAACCTATGTTTTCTTTCCACAGAAATTAGAGCCCATTCAGAAAGGCCCCATTAAGGGGGACAGTTCCAGGACGACAAGGCAGAGGAATGCGAATGTTAATCGAAGAATCCATATGGTTTTGAGGCCTCAGAAATCATCAGAACCCAGAAGATCAAGAAGACTGGCCCAAATTAAGATTAAGCAATCAACAAATGACAAAAGAAATACTGGGTCAAGGCAAACACGAACCCAAGAGGTCAGAGACCACAAAGCCGATAAGACTGCACATGGAAAAACAACAAGATCAACTTCCAGAAGGGATAAGCCTGTGAGAGAAAGCAGCATCACCAGCATGAAGGAAGTTATATCTTCTTCAAGAAGAATAACTAGATCTGCAACCCAAAAGGAGCATAGTCACCGAAATGGCTGTGATATTTCGGGACTCACTGACCAGTCAGCAAAGGCTACCAAAAGTGACATCGGAAATGAGACTGAAGCTAATTTGGTTTCAGGGAGGAAGAAAAAGACTTGTGGGAATTCCTCAGTCCAGGAAATGCATTTCAAGAGCAGAGATCCGTCAG
The DNA here is from genome assembly GCF_004115215.2 of Ornithorhynchus anatinus. Taxonomy (NCBI): domain Eukaryota; kingdom Metazoa; phylum Chordata; class Mammalia; order Monotremata; family Ornithorhynchidae; genus Ornithorhynchus; species Ornithorhynchus anatinus. The sequence goes on along the minus strand of NC_041728.1, from coordinate 24,152,754 downwards.
ACCGTCGAGGACAAGTAGATTTTCTCGATTCAGAATCTGCAGCATCAGAGAAAGTTCTTCCTCAACCAGGTCAGTCCTTGGAAGCAAAACTACCAGTCCTGCTTACAGGGCAATGTCGCATGTCTCAAAGGCATAACCCTAACTTTACCTCCTTGGGTCAATGAATATGATATTGCAAGACAAAGTGGGAACAGCATTGGTGAGAATGTTGGAGAAGAAAATGTGGATGGTTGCATTTCAGAGAAAAACCTACCATCCCAGAAGTTCATATCTTTTGCTAATTACAAAGGTCAGAGCAATTGTGAAATGTCTAAAACGGAAACAAAGAATCAGGTTTCCAGCTCTTTTTGCTCACAAAACGCCATTCTTTACAGAATGCCCGGTCAAACTTTGGCATTTCAATTACTCTTTCACAAGAGGAAACGGTTAACTTTTCTGATTCCGATTGTTCAGTCATACCTGAATCTGAACCAGACAGTGAACAAAGCGAGTAGAGGGTAAATTCCTAAGGCTTAAATGACCATCCTGAGCAAACTCCTCAGCTTAGTTCAGGGACACTTTTTCCATATAAATTGTCATTCCTTTCTATGAGAAGCGGTGTATCTAAAAGCCCTGAACACTTTGCCAACAGAGGAGTCCATTATTTAGCTTCTCAAAGAGGTGAGGCCAGTGATGTACAAAATCTAGATCGACATTGCCCTGAGAAAATTCAAGAGAGACATACAAAGAATGCCAAGCCCATATTTGAACAACCTCGTGAAAACATAATGATTGAAGCTGAAAGGAAGAGGTTAGCCTCTCCAGAAAGTCAGATCATGCAAAACCCAGATTTACATTTTAATAGCAATATGATTAATAATTTGCAGGATCACCCCACCACCACCCCCAGGCCCGCCGTATCTTCAAGCATTAGAGGCAGAAATTTCTCTGAACACGGGTGGTTTTGTTAGTATTTAATAAAAATGCACCCACCCAATTCTATGATGAGGAGCGTTGTGCTTTTTCAAAACCCCATGTACGCCCATGCGCACAAAAGCAGTTTCTTCAGTAACATGTGATGCCTACCCCAAACAGGCTCACACTGTCAGAAGAATGTTGCTTAATTCTGTAATCACATTCTTTCACAGCACCTCTCAAAAATCTACATTATGGCAAACCCTTTGAACTAGGATTTTTAATTTACTGCAGCATCTCTTGACCTCTCCCAATCTTGAGCAAGCCCATATCAGGCAAGAGATATCTAGTCCAACAAATAATAATAATCATGGTGTTTATTAAGTACTTACTGTGTAAAAGGCACCGTTCTAAGCCCTGCTGGGGGGAATACAAACAAATCGTATTGGACACAGTCCCTGTACCATATGGGGCTCCCAGTCTCAATCCCCATTTTACAGATGAGGTAGCTGAGGAAGAGAGAAGTAAAGTGACTTGCCCAAGGTCACCTAGCAGACAAGTGACGGAGCCGGGGTTAGAGCTCATTACCTTCTGACTCCCAGGCCCGTGCTCTATGTACTACATCTGTTCTGGAACTACTGCCAGGTCTTTCAAGTGAAATGACAACTTTCCCCCAGGAATACTGTAACTATCAGAAGACAGCCGCTCAGTGATTTTGACAGAAGTCAGTATGCTATATTTCCGTCAGTCTATAACCTCATTAGAACAGGCTTCTTTTCAGGACACCACTTAGAATCAGGACGTCTAACCATCTGTTCAGAGCAGGAGATTGTCAGTTGATGCAGACAGAATAGTACATTTCTAATAGAATAATGTGAAGTAAACAAAAATCTCCTACTGTGAAAATACCTTCCAAAGGTGTAGATACCCAATTAGGATAATTCAGTGTAGTTCAGAAACCCTGACTAAGTGTGACTTTTGATGTCCATTAATAGAGCTATGGTAATATTTCTGAACCTGATGCGAGTCACGATGTTCCAGATGATTTTGTTTTTCAGGTGATGACAGAGTATCTGGTAATATAGTTGGAGAGCGAAACAGTGAAGGTTGCAGTAGAGGAAGAAACAGAGAAAACCATTCAGGGACATATATGTACACACGTTTGCAAACCCAAGAAAAAGGAGTGAGAATGGGGCAAGACCTCCAGGAGACTTTCCTCAGTCAAGATCTGTGTTCCTCCGGCAATGTGGATGAGGATTCAATTAATTGGGCACCATATAACCCAACGGGGCAGGAAGTTTCAGGTACCTTTTTAGTGTAGTAATTATTTACTGAATCCTTGAAAGAAATTGGAGTCTAGAAGGATCGTCTGGAGTAAATGAATCATAAAAGAAGGCAGCTTGGTCTGGTGTGAAGAGCATGAGACCGGGAGGTAGGGAAACTTGAGTGCTAAATCCCAATTTGGCCACTGACGTGCCGTGCGACTTCAGATGAACCATTGAAAATGTTGGTGCCTCACTTTCCTTATCCAGAAATGGAGATAACTTACCTGCTGTCCCCTCTCTCCCTCTTAAACTGTAAGCCCTCACCACCAGATCACTTGTCTATCCCGGCACTTAACACAATGCTAGGCATAAAGTAAGTGCTTAATAAATACTATAATGACAATAATAAAGGAATCACTCTGCTCTTCATTAGAGTCCAGAATGGTGGTTTCCACATTTCTGGTTCTAAGGGAGAAGTCAGAGATCCTCAGCACCTTCTCTTCGTTCCAAGTCCAGTCAGACAGGAAAAGTGGCCTAAGCAGCAGGGAATAGGAGAGGTCATGAAGAGTTTTCCTAGATTCCCTCAGGAGGCTTCGTCTTAGCCCTTGTTTCAAGAAGGGGAAATTAGGAACCTTCAGACGACCCTCTTTCATTGGCCACCTTTTTTACAAAATTTCATGAGAACCTGCCTTCCAAATCAACCCATCAACCAGTATTTATTGAGTGCTTACTTTGTGCAGAGCACTGTACTAAATGCTTGGGAGATTACAATATAACAGAATTAGCAGACACTTTCCATGCCCATAATGAGTCCAGACGGGGAGACAGACATAAATAAGAATAAGTAATTTATAATATATAATTTAAAGATATATACATAAGTGCTGTGGGGATGGGATGAATATCAAATGTCCAAAGGTCACAGATCCAAATGCATAGACACCACCTAAGGATGAGCGAACCGGGGAAGATGGCTTATTTGGGGAAGGCCTCTGGAGGAGATGTGACCTTATTAATGCTTTGAAGGTGAAGAGAGTGATGTTCTGCCACGTATGGAAGGGGGGAAGGAGTTTCAGGCTGGGGAAGATGTGGGAAAGGGGTCAGAGATGAGATAGAGGAGATTGGGGCACAGTGAGTAAGCCAGTGCTAGAGGAGAGCAGAGTGTGCGGGCTGAGCTTTAGTAGATCAGTGAGGTGAGGCAAAATGAGGCGAGCCGACTGTTTTAAAGTCAGTGGTGAGGAGTTTCTGTTTGATGCGGAGATGGTTGGGCAGCCATTGGAGGTTCTTGATGGGTGGGGAGACATGGACTGAACAGAAATCAGGAAACAAATTCAGTATACTCACTCTAAATTTTGTGTAACTTGACCAGTTACCAAGCAGGTCGCCAAGGAATGTTTGCCTGCAAGGTTTTCGGCCTGACCCTGAATTATTATAACACCACTTGCCGTTTCACAATCCCCTTTCAGCTCGAGTGAAGAGGAAGCAAAGCACATCTGGTCCGTTAAGAAATGTGGTAACTAGAGTTGGGTCTGCCCCTCTGGTACCACTAGTGTAGGTACAGGCACATTTTGAAGATGTTTGAGTTAAGAGGATAAAAGGGCACAGAGCATTTGATGTGGGGACTCCACGCCCTGGTAAGCCTGTGCAGCGTTACAGTTGCAGAGCTACAGCGTGCTGGGGAAATGCTGCTGAAGCGTTTATACTGCAGCCCCCACGTGAAGCCCTGATATGTTTTCAGAAATGCATCGGCCAGGAGCTCAGAGGTATATTTCCACTTTCTGTTTTTTCCTACCGAAGTCTGAAAACCCGGTCACTTCTGACCAGTGTAGAGGGCACTTATGTCCTTTCAGTCGGCGGTATTTATTCCACGTCTGCTGTGCTCAGAGCAGAGTACTTGCTAGGGAGAGTCCGGTGGAGGTGAAAGACACAGATCCTCCCTTCGAAGAGCTTGCCATCCAAAGGGGGAGATAGATGAAGCAGCGTGACTTAGTGGATAGAGCGTGGGCCTGGGAGACAGAAGGACCTGGGTTCTAATCCTGGCTCTGCTACTTGTCTTCTGTGTGAATGGGCAAGTCACGTAACATCTCTGTGCCTCAGTTACCTCATCTGTAAAATGGGGATTAAGACTGTGAGCCCTGTGTGGGACAGCAACCGAGTTCAACCCAAATTACTTTGTATCTACCCCAGAGCTTAGTACGTAAAAAGCACATAGAAAACACTTAACAAATACCATTATTATTATTATTATTCTTTCATACAGACAGGAGGAAGAAGAGAATGGAAAGGTGGATAGATGGTTCTAGCAGCCCTCAGCCAGGCTAGGAAACTCTGGCATCCATTCTTGGGGAGCCCACAAGTGGTAGGAATCAGCTGCTTGGGGGTCTAGACTGTAAGCTCTTTGTGGGCAGGGAATGTGTCTGTTATATCATTATAGTGTTCTCTCCCAAGTGCTTAATACAGTGCTCTGCACACACAGTAAGCACTCAATAAATGCGATCAACTAGTCCCCCCGGCAGCAGTTTGGGGACCAGGCTGCAGGCCCAAAAGGTCTGTAATCCAGGTACCTTCCTATGCGCGGCCCTCATGGGGGGCCTTCCTGAACATCCACAGGGGAGGAAACAAAATCGACAGGGCGCTGAGGGCTTCTCGATGGCCACCACTGCTCCCGGCAGTTTTGATACTCGAGCACCCTGGGCCTTTTAATCATTCAAGCCACTCAGAGGGGCCATCCCCTGGGGACAGATACTGGCTGGCTGGCACAGTGAATGTGTGGTGTCTGGCGGTAAACCCTGAGTAGCACATGCGGTTTGGCAGGCCAAGAAAGTGGAAGGTTAAAAGAAGGTCAGATAGCGTTGTAGACCTGCAAGCTGTTAACAGTGGCAGGAAGGGCAGGTAAGATGTTAAATTTAACATTAGAATGGCTTCAAAATTCTTCAGGGAGGGTTTGTCAGGAGTCAAAGAGGTCAAGTAGACAAAAAGAAAAAAAGGTTGTGGGCCCCAAAGGATCCCTTTATAAAGTTGCAGGTTCTGGAGAGTCAGGTCAACATCCCAGCCTGAGGGGATGCAGGAAGGAGCTTGGAAGTCTGGAACATAGCCAACTTTTGAGGTGGGCAAAGTGGGCAGGCCACCAGGGCTGCCCACTTTCAGGGATTGGCCATTTTTGGTGGGAAATCCAGTGGGGCAAGGCCAATCCTGGTAAATTGGTGCTCATGAAGGCCAGTCTAGGCCCCATGGTCCATCTAGGGGATGAGTTGGAGGATGGAATTGATGGAAGCCTGTTCAGACCCACATGAGAACAGCAGCCAGAAGTAGGGGAGCTTCCATTTTCTTCAAACCTTCTTCCCTCCTTTCCCAAATTCCCCCACCCTAGATCCTTCAACCTTCTCTTCAGCCTTCATGCTGGGAAATCCAGTTCCCAGAATTAAAGATTACCCAGTAAGTTTTTTAAAGCCAGTCAGGCCCCTGAGTGCAGGGTCCCCACAAGTAAAAACTTCCATGCCTGGTCTGAGGGTTGGGGAGTTTAAGGAGTGAGAAGAGCTGTGGCTAGAAATTCTGCTCCTTAAACCCTCTCTGTAGCAATCAGAATTCTGTTCCCTTAAGTTGGACAGAGAAAGGAGAGGACGGGGGACAGGGAGGCTGGGAAAGAAGAAGGAAGAGCAGAGGAGGAAAAGGAGGTTATGCAAAGGGTAAGGGGAGAGGGGAAAGGGCAATAAAGGGTAAACTGGGAAGGAAAGGGAAGAGGAGAAAAGAAGGTCTTCATTATTTATGGTAGCCAGTGTTCCTGCCATCTCCTGACACCACTGTGATCCTCCAAATGGCAGAGGCCCCAAATCCCAGACCAGAGTGGACCCTGCCAGTTTTCACAAAATATTGGACCATTTAGCTATTACTTGTTCTTGTTTTTGCCTCTTAGTGGCCCTTTGTAAACCTAAATGTAAACCGTTCCATCCCTTGCTTCATGGCCACTAGTTATTTGTGAATTCAGAAGGGTAGCATCAGTTAATATCTGAAATTCTCTTGCAGGCCCTCTTTAAGCTTCAGCAAGACTCTGCTTTTTAAATTTCAACTAGTTTTTTTTTCCTCAGGTGTTTAGTATTGGTTCTGACTTTGACTTTGAAATTAAAAGTAAATTTAATTTTATTGTTCTCTAGTCTGAGGGTTTAACGCAGTGCCCGGTACATAGTACACACATAAATACTTCTATTAATTGATCGCAATGCATTTTTTAGTCAGTACTGCCAAATAGCAGTTGCAACTATTCACTCTTCAGTGAAATGACAGGCTTTCCAAGCTTGATTCTGTTAAGAGAGTGGCAGAGGGCTGAGATGTTTTTAGAATATTTTCATTAGAAGAAAGTAGATTTGACGAAATGTCAGCTCATTTTAGCTATTACTTATACGGTGCTCCTGAAAGCAATGAAAAATGAAACAGGAACTTTTTAAAGTTGATCAGATAGCAAATCAGGTGTGCCAAGTCAGGTGACCCGATGAAAAATAGTGATAAATGAGAGGAGAAAGGCCCGCTGGTCTGCTAGGGCCTTGGGCAATTCACTTCACCTCTCTGGGCCTCAGTTACTTCATCTGTAAAATGGGGATTGAGATTGTGAGCCCCACATGGGACAGACTATGTCCAGCCTGATTTACTTGGATCCGCCCCAGCGCTTAGTACAGTGTCTGGCACATATTAAGTGCTTAAGTGACTTAGTGGAAAGAGCACGGGCTTGAGAGTCAGAGGTTGTGGGTTTGAAACCCGGCTCTGCCACTTGTCAGCTTTGTGACTTTGGGCAAGTCACTTAACTTCTCTGTGCCTCAGTTACCTCATCTGGAAAATGGGAACTAAGACTGTGAGCCCCACGTGGGACAAACTGATAACCTTGTATCTAGCCCAGTGCTTAGCTCAGTGCTTGGCACATAGTAAGTGCTTAACAAATACCGTTATTATTACTATTTAGAGGAAAGCATGACCCTGTCATTGTTTCATGAAAAAAGAAGCCAGTCAGAATGATGGGGTTAGAGAGGAAAGTCCAGGTACCACCCCAAGCCTGGACTGTTATACCAGAAGCAATTCTGAGCCACATCCCAATGAGCCATCTGAAGCCAATGAAGCAAAAGGGCAACAGAGTATTCTGCAGCTCAGGAAACAGAACTGCCATTTTGTGAGAGTAGCTTTGCTTTAGGAATGAGCAGCAGTTCCCAAAGTGTTGCTGTAAAAATAAAGAAATGGAAAAATGGAATAGACATTATTTTTCAAGGAAAGCAGGCACTGGAATGCCAGCACATCATTTCTGGGATAGTTGGGAGAGGGGAATGTTGCTTCCTGGATATAGCCCCTCCGTGGACTGAGGGGAAGGAAGCTTAGGGCCAAATAGGAAACCTGTGCAACAGAAAGCTGCAGAGCTCTTTGATTCCTGAAGATCAACTCTCCTCCTTGAGGGGAGGTTCAAGCAAATGAAGGTCCACTCCCTTTGCTGCCCATACCCTCCTGGAGGTGTAGGGAAGCATCGAGAAGATGCATCTGTGGGCCTAAGGCTGATCCCACAGGGAATTAAGCTCTTAGGGAAGTGCTTTTATTCTTTGAAACTACACAGGAGCTTATTTCACCCTTCTCCCCATTGCCAAAGTGGCCTGAAAGTGCTATTGCATCCATCCAAATTCCTATCCTCGTGCCATGGATTGGGTTTGGTCCAGAGGATACGAGAGCCCATTATCTGGTGGCAAAGTATCTGAAAAGCAGTTTTTAAAATGCTCTAACTCTTGGCTTTCTCACAGAGAGGTGAACTCCCAGGATTGTTCGATAGCGGGCTATACAGTGTCAGTCACCAATTCTGTCTTTAAAGCTTGGGTTTAAAGTTTCAGAAAAAAAGAAAACTGTTGTATAAGTATTGATTTTGCAAGCCATCCGACCACCTTTCTTGAGTAATGGAAGAAATCGTTATCGTGTACATCCCTGTGAGGGTCAAGGTCCCCTAGTGTATGTGCTGATAGGGGCCAGAAGAGTCAGCAGGATGGCAGTGGAGGCCTTGTGGTTTGGCAGCCTGGGTCGGGAGGTTGTGTAAAAGGTAAGTCGTGAATATAGCTTTTATCCTGAAGAGATAAAGACTGTGCCTACAAACGATCAATCAGTGATATTTATCGAACACTTACTGTGTGCAGAGCACTGTACCAGGGGCTTGGGAAAGTACAATAGGACAAGATTAGTACAACAAAGTGGTTGTTGATCAATTAAGAGCGAAATCATGTTACACAGTCTACCGGAGAAAAAATGTATTTTAACAGTGTGGGGGTCTCAATCCATCAAAAGTATTTATTGAGCACCTACTTTGGGCTGAGCTCTATACTATGCACTTGAGGGGGTTCGGTAGACTTAGAAGATTCACTCTCTGCTCTTCCCAAGAATGTCTTCTAAATTTGTATTTTAAAAAAATACATCAGGAAAACTACTTACGTTCTTGGGACTTTACCTGTTTAGATGATATTCTTGAGTATGTGGTCAATGTTTTTTGATATCTCTGTAAACAGTGCCAACTTCAGACCTAGGGTCTGGCCTGAGGTGGGAAAAAAATTTGTCACCTCTCCCAAAGGAGGCCTCTCCCACTCGCATGCTGTAAAATAATGTGATTCAGAACATTTTGAAAGATCTACAGGAGCCCTTGTTACAAATACAATAATAGTTAAAAACATCTAAGGGCAATCTCCTAACCATTTTCAAATTAATGGGTCACAAAATTGCCATACTCCAAAAGTTCATTCATTCATTCATTCATTCAATAGTATTTATTGAGCGCTTACTATGTGCAGAGCACTGTACTAAGCGCTTGGGATGAACAAGTCGGCAACAGATAGAGACAGTCCCTGCCATTTGACGGGCTTACAGTCTAATTGGGGGAGACGGACAGACAAGAACAATGGCAATAAACAGCGTCAAGGGGAAGAACATCTCGTAAAAAACAATGGCAACTAAATAGAATCAAGGCGATGTACAATTCATTAACAATAAATAGGGTAACGAAAATATATACAGTTGAGCGGACGAGTACAGTGCTGTGGGGATGGGAAGGGAGAGGTGGAGGAGCAGAGGGAAAAGGGGAAAATGAGGCGTTAGCTGCGGAGAGGTAAAGGGGGGATGGCAGAGGGAGTAGAGGGGGAAGAGGAGCTCAGTCTGGGAATGCCTCTTGGAGGAGGTGATTTTTAAGTAGGGTTTTGAAGAGGGAAAGAGAATCAGTTTGGCGGAGGTGAGGAGGGAGGGCGTTCCAGGACCGCGGGAGGACGTGACCCAGGGGTCGACGGCGGGATAGGCGAGACCGAGGGACGGTGAGGAGGTGGGCGGCAGAGGAGCGGAGCGTGCGGGGTGGGCGGTAGAAAGAGAGAAGGGAGGAGAGGTAGGAAGGGGCAAGGTGATGGAGAGCCTTGAAGCCTAGAGTGAGGAGTTTTTGTTTGGAGCGGAGGTCGATAGGCAACCACTGGAGTTGTTTAAGAAGGGGAGTGACATGCCCAGATCGTTTCTGCAGGAAGATGAGCCGGGCAGCGGAGTGAAGAATAGACCGGAGTGGGGCGAGAGAGGAGGAAGGGAGGTCAGAGAGAAGGCTGACACAGTAGTCTAGCCGGGATATAACGAGATATAAGTTCTGAATAGAAAATCCTCATTGAGTTGCAAGGCCACTTCTTCCCCTTAGGTGGCTGCTTTCGTTTATCATGTGAAACCCACTCTGTCTACGCAAGCAATCCTCAGATTTACAATTGATTCCTAAGGACTGCATCTAAAGTTAACATATTGTAAGCCAGAACCAATTTTTTCATAGGAAAAAAGTCTTAGAAATGGGTGACTGATTCCTGAGTCAATTTTGGGGACTGTATTTTCATCAAAATGACTCAGAGCTCTGCACTCAGACAATTATGAATAAGTAACGTAGCTAGACTGATGCATTGATATTGAGTCAGAGAGGTTTCACGTTAGCTTAACCAGTTTTTTCTTCATCGGAAGTAAAATGGACGTGTCGACGTCGGTGATGTCGCCTGGTGATCAGGGAACCTCCCCCCAACCCATCCCCACCCTTCAACCTCTACTGCTTCACCCTCACCCCCTTTAAAAGTTCCCCCCTTTCTCCATGGCTCCCTCTTCTGCCCTCTTCCCCAGACCTAATGCCATAAAAGAAGTCAGTGTTGAAAAGTTGAAACCAAAGTTTTGCACATCTGAAACAGGTGTAAAGTTAGAATTGTAGGTGCCGCTCAAAGTGACTTGAAATTCCTAAGTCAATGCCAGTGCCAATGTGCTTAGAGTTATATGATTCCCCAAGTTACACATAAAGAGAAATGCCAATATTTAGGCTCATGGGCATGGCTTTGGTGCACATGAATATTCTGAGATGCAGTCATGTTTTTGCCAGAAACCTATAAATAAGCCAGGGCGAGCCATCTACTCCAAAATACAGTCAAGCCACTGGCATATCTTCAGTTTCCCCTAAAATTCAAGCAAGGCTGTCAGCTGGGGAGTACTAATCAAGATTTCTTGGAAGTAGTGGCCTGTAATGTTAGTGATTTCCAAAAAAATATTGCCAAGAATATTTCCAAGTTATGCATTAAAATAATGATACTGAAGATAATAGTCATAAATGGTAATCCAGAAAAAGAAGACCTTCCGCTGAAGTTCTTTATCCACTTCTGTGTCTTTAGGGCCTTCCGAATTGGGCAAAGAGAAAAGCGTGGGCTTGCCTACTCAGTCTGCTCAGGAAACAACCACTCAAGGAAACAAGAGAAATGCTCAAGAAGAGAACCGTCTACATTCGGCTGCTGAGAAAGGAGATTTGACATTAGCGAAAGCTCTAATAAAGTCTGGAGCCCGTGTAAATCAACAGGATCATGCAGGTATGGGTCTTTTTTCCAGTGGTTCTGCTTTGTAGATTCAGCACATTTAAAATGACACTGAAGTTCTTTCTTTATGAATTTAGGAACAGATAATCATGATTCGGGAACATGGGTTGCTTTTAAATCAATCAAACAATGAATAATAATCATTGAGCCCTCACTGTGGACAGAGCACTCAATTAGATACATGGGAAAGTGGAATGGAAGCCCCTGCCTGCCTTCATGGAATTTAGAGCCTTTGTTCATTTGAGAATGATTGAGGATAAGGGATTTCAACAGGGCCATTTCTATCTCCAGTCATACCCAATAGGTATGACTTTTCTCTCTTAAACCTGAATAGTGCTTTTGACCAGAACCATCAGACACTGGTGTGGGGCGCTCTATCTGTTACTCCTTTGGCCTCTCCCCACTTTATTCTGGCCTTGTTTTTAACATGCAGAGAGGAAAACCATCCCCTTTGCTTATGCAGTAAATCATTTTAACTGGTTGCCAGGGTAGCCATTCACCCAGTTTGTAGCTGGTCCATTCCCTGGCCGGTACTGAGGCAGCCCTGAGTACATTTGTCTGCTATTTTTGTTTTTAAAATAGCAAAAGCTACATAGATTCTGCAGATTTCTGCAAGAACCTGGCCATGTGTATCAAACAATCAATAGTATTCATTAAGTACGTACTCTCACTCTGTGCAGACCACTGTAGGTGCTTGGGAGAGTACCACAAAGTTAGTAGACAGGATCCCCGCCCTCAGAAACCTTGCAACAATCCAGTGGAGTATGCAGATGCTAAAATAAATTATAGGCCAGAGGAAATTATTATAGTGTAAAGATATGTATATAAATGGTACAGGGGTAAGAGCCCAAATGCTTGGAGGATGCAGAAATGGTGAAGTAACAGTAGGGGGAAATAGGTTGGAAAGATAATGATAATAATAATTATGGTATTTGTTAAGTGCTTACTATGTCTAAGCACTGGATGAGCAGTTACTAAGGAAGGCAGTGTGAGAAGCAGCATTGGCTAGTGGATAGAACACAGGCCTGGGAGTCAGAGGATCTGAGTTCTAATCCAAGCACCATCACTTGTCTGCTGTATGACCTTGGGCAAGTTACTTCACTTCTCTTTGCCTCAGTTATTTCATCTCCAAAATGGGGATTGAGATTGTCAGATCCATGTGGGACATGGACTGTGTCCAACCTCTTTAGCTTGTTTAGACCCCAGTGCTCAGTTCAGTTCCTGGGACAGTAAGCAACGGGGACCTGTGATGTCAGAAGGGTCTTGAAGATGAGGAGAGCAGTGGTCTCCCGGATGTGAAGGGGGAGGGAGTTTCAGGCAGAAGGGGGGATGTTGGTAAGAGGTCAGTGGGTAGAGAGATGAGACTGAGGCACAGGGAGTAAATTGGTTTTAGAGGAGCGAAGCGTGTGATCGGGGAGTAATGGAAGAGGAGTGAAGCAAGAGAGAGTTCGGTGAGTGCCTTGAGTGAATTAACGGTCAGGCTTTGATGAGGACAAAATGGGCAAATGGAGGATTTTGAGGAGTTGGGAGGCATGCCCAAAACAGTGATTTAGAAAAACGATCCAAGAAGCCCAGTGAAGTGTGGACTGGACAGTGGGGAGATCAGTGAGAAGGCTGATGCAGTAGTTGAGTGAGGAGATGACAAAGCCATTTGGACTAGCACGGTCGTAGTATGCATGCAGAGAAAAGGGCTGATTCTATGGCTATTGTAAAGAAAGAACCAACAGAATTTGATGACAGGCTGAAATTGGGTTTTGAAAGAGAGTGAAGAGTAAAGGATAATACCATGGTTGAGGATTTTAAGGTAGGCATGGTGGTAATGTCAACAGTGATGGTTAAGATAAAGTAAGGTGGACAAGTGGTCTTGGGATGAGGTCAGTTCTGGACATGTGGACTTTGTGATGCCAATGAGACATCCATGCCTGGAGGCAGATGTGAGACTGTATAAAAGGACATAGGGTTGGGTGTGGACAGTGATGTAGTTTGGGGATTTGAGATGGTAGCTGAAGCCATAGAGCAAATTTAATAATAATGTTGGTATTTGTTAAGCGCTTACTATGTGCAGAGCACTGTTCTAAGCTCTGGGGTAGACACAGGGGAATCGGGTTGTCCCACGTGGGGCTCACAGTCTTAATCCCCATTTTACAGATGAGGTAACTGAGGCACAGAGAAGTTAAGTGACTTGCCCACAGTCTCACAGCTAGGGAGTAAATTTAGTTTAGGAATTGAAGGGGACCCAGAACTGACCTTTGAGGGACACCCAAAGTTATACAGTGGGAGGCAGAAGAGCCAGCGAAAGAGACCAAGAAAGAGCAGCCAGAGAGTTAGGAGGAGAACCAAGAGAGAATTGATGTTTCCAGGAGGAGGTGGTCCACCATGTCAAAGGCAGCCAAGAGGTTTAGAGAATTAGGGCAGAATATAGTCTATTAGATTTGGCTAGAAGAAGGCCATTGATGACCTTGGAGAAAAGAGTTTCATTGGAGTGGAGGGGCAGGAGTCCTATTGTAGAGGGTTAATCAGGGAGTTAGAGGCAGTGGGTATAAACAACTCATGCGAGGTATTTGGACAGGAATGGGAGGAGGAAGATGGGGTCATAGTTGGATGTTGCATTGGGATTGAGAGGGGTTTTTAGGATAGGGGCCACATGAGTCTGTTTGAAAACAGAGGGGAAGGAGCCATCAGAGAGGGAGCAATTGAAAATGGTGGTGAGGGAGGGAAGAAGAGTGGACACTAATGTTTTTTGATATTCTGTGACGGGATGGGGTTGGAGGCACAAATGGAGATCTCTTGAGAGCTATCCAGGAAAGATGAGAGTGAATGCAGGGCAAGAGGGAGCTGGCAAGGTAAGTGGGAGATTTAAGGGAGGTTTCCCTGTGGGGCTCACAGTCTTAATCTTAATCTCCATTTTACAGATAAGGTAACTGAGGCACAGAAAAGTGAAGTGACTTGCCCTAAATCACATAGCTGACAAGTGGCGGAGCCGGGATTAGAACCCATGACCTCTGACTCCCAAGTCCGTGCTCTTTCCACTAAGCCACACTGCTTCTAAATACTGTTAGTACTAATCCTATTGCTCTGTGGGGAGAGATGCCCCACCAGAGGAGGAGCTAGCATGCCTACATAATTGTGTTGTTAGTGCCTCTGCCCAGACTTTTCCCCAACCCACCCTGTGCCCACCCCTTTTTGGCAGTGCATGGCCTGGAATCAGGAGGAACAGAGAATGATGAACTTCCTGTGTTGTCCTCTTTCCTCCCACACGAGCATGTGCTGGGTATCCAACTGGATTGGGAAGCAATGGGGCATAGTGGAAAGAGCCCCGGCTTGGGAGTCCGAGGTCCTGGGATCTAACCTGGCTCCCTAACTCGTCTGCCGTGTGACCTTGGGCAGGTCACTTAAATTCTCAGTGTCTGTTTCCTCATTTTGTAAAATGGGGATTCAATCCTGCTCCCTCCTACTTAGACAGTGCGCCCATGTGGAACAGGGACTGTGTTCAAAATGATTATCTTGTATCCACCCCAGCACTTAGAACAGTGCTTGACACACAGTAAGAACGTAACCATTATTATTATTATTATTATTCTAGTTCCACCTTCTTCTGATCATCCCATACGGAGAGGGACAAGTGGTTTGAACAATATAGAGTTTCTCCCATGCCTAAATTACTCCCTAGTAGTCAGATATGCTTAAAGGGCAAGCTATCTTATTCCCAAGGTTTAGTTTAGGGTTATTTAATTTATGGCCTGTGACAGAGATTTCTCTTTAGGTTCTGCTATATACACACACACACAAACACGAGAAGCAGTGCGATCGAGCGGAAAGAGTATGGGCCTCGGAGTCAGAGAACCTGGATTCTAAACCCGACTCTGCCACTTGTCTGCTGTGTGACCTTGGGCAAGTCACTTAACTTTTCTGTGCCTCAGTTCCCTCATCTGTAAAATGGAGCTTGAGACTGTGAGCCCCCTGTGGGACAGGGTCTGTATCAACCCAATTATCTTGTAACTACCCCAGCGCTTAGAACAGTGCTTGGCACATAGTAAGTGCTTACCAAACACCATAATTATTATTAGATCATGAAGATTAAAAAGATAGAAAAAGAGGAAATTAACCACAGAAAGAGGTAGGACTGAAAAGAAAAAGGGGGTTAATGCCAGCTCCTTATCCACCCAGGAACGACTCTTCCCTTTACAACTACATAGGCCACTAATGGTTAGGAAGGAGAAAAAGCATGGAGGGAATGGTGTTAGAGAGAGAGAAATGGAAATGTATGTTTTGGAGTAGGGGAGAGATTCATGAGAGCAATCACTAAGAGGAATTTTAGGAACAAAGTACATTGTCTACTCCACACTTTCTGTTTTCCTAATCTCCCCGCAGAACTTTCTGTTCCGCTTTTCAGTTATACTAAAGGAAACTGGATGGGAGAGAAAACATTTGTAACAATAGGGTTACAGACTCTACTGCCTGTGATTCCTTTCCCTCCCAAAAAGATGTTTGTGTAACATATTGCTTATGCAATGGAAAACTGTAGAGCAGATTTCTTGCTTATTTGGGTGCTTTAGCAAATGACAAAAAAAAAGAGTTGGAGTGAAGTTACTAGTCTCTAGAATTCTAAACCCCTTTCAAGGAAATTTCCCAAACATCATCAGGCCACTCTTTGTTTTACCCAGCACAAGTACAGAAAAGTCTTAAGTTCATGCCCTACACAAAACTTTTCCATTAAACCTGGTAAGCCTGATTGTTGTAGTGTAGTGCTGGGTTGGAAAGAGAAAATGTACTTCTGGGATGCCAAAGTAAGAAGAGAACATTTATGCACTTATTAGACTCAACCTTATGAGAGTTCTGCGATCCATTCTAGGCTGCATAGCTAAAACAAAAGGTCGAGAACTTGTAGACGGTTCAGAACAGAGAGGGGGAAAGATCATTAAAGGTTTAGGAAATAAAATCTATAAAGAAAGTTTAGAGAGACTGGGATTATTTCCCTTATTTATGAGAAGGCTTTAAGTAGTCTTAGGTCTTCAGGTTGAAGAATTGAAAGTATGGTGTTTAGTAATCAATTAAAAGTATTTACTCAGCAGCTGCTTTATGCAAAGCAAAATATGTAAGAGAAGCAGCGTGCTGTAGTGGATAGAGTACGGGCCTGGTAGTCAAAAGGACATGGGTTCTAATTCCGGCTCCACCACTTGTCTGCTCTTCGACCTTGGGCAAGCTGCTTAACTTCTCTGTACCTCAGTTATCTCATCTATAAAATGGAAATTAAGACTGTGAGCTCTATGTGGGACCTGGACTGTGTCCAACCTGTACCTTGAATCTACCCCAGTGGAAGTTCCTAACACATAGGAAGTGCTTAACAAATACCATTTAAAAAATAATAGCAGGGTACTAAACACTTGGGAGAGTACAACAGAGGTAGAAGACACAGTCCCTCACAACAAGGAGCTTACAATCTAATGGGGGAGATAGACATAAAAGAGTTTACAAATAAGAGGAAAAAGTGAGCCAATATAGTATGTAAAGAGGTACATAAATTGCGATGAGAAGTTGTGAGTGCAGAGGGTTTCATTCATTCAATCATATTTATTGAGCGCTTACTATGTGCAGAGCACTGTACTTGGAAAGTACAATTCAGCAACAAATAGAGATAATCCTTACCCACAGTGAGCTCACAATTTAGAAGATGCAGAGTGGCATAGGGGAAAAAGTACAGACCTGGGTGTCAGAGGCCCTGGCTCTAATCCCGGCTTTGCCACTTGCCTGCTGGATGACCTTGGGCAAGTTACTTAACTTCTCTGTGCCTCAGTTTCTTAATCTGTGACATGGGGATTAAATCCTCCTCCTTCCTTAAACTGTGAGCCTCGTGTGAGACGAGGGACTGTGTCCAACCTGATTATTGTGAATTTATTCCACTGCTTAGTATAGTGCTTGGTATGTAAATAACTACTTAATAAATGCCTTAATTAGTATTATTACTCTTAATATGATGAGGGTCACCTGGGGAAAAGAAAAAATAATCAGGGAAAGCCTTCTAGTGGAGATGGGGTTTCAGATGGTCATTGAAGATGGGTGGTGATCTGGCAGATTAGAAGATAGAAGGGGTTCCAGGCAGAAGGAAGGACATAAACCAGAGGTTAGAAGCTGGAGTCTAGAATGAGGCAAAGAGAGAAGCTGAACTTGTGAGGAATGGAGAGTGTGAGCTGAGGTGTAGTAGGAGCTGGTAGAGTGCCTTAAACCCAAGGGTCAGGAGTTGCTGTTGATGTGACAGTGAATGATGATGATGATTATAGTGGCATTAACCCCTTATTATATGCCAAGCACTATAATAAATGCTGGGGTAGGTACAAGATAATCAGATCTGACCCAGCTACTATCCTCCATAAAGCTCACAGTTTAGGTATTTAATCCACTTTACAGATGAGAAAACTGAGGCATAGAGAAGTTAAGTGAGTTGCCCAGGGGCACACAGCAGGTAAGTGGCAAAGCTGGGATTAGAACCCAGGTCCCCTGACACCCAGAAACCCAGGAAAACTTGTGTTTTTAAACATAAGTCTTGGGTTAGACATAAAATAACCAGATTGGACACAGTCCCTGTCCCACGTGGGGCTCACAGTTAAGAAGGAGGGAGAACAGGTATCTTAGAGAAGCAGCGTGGCTCAGTGGAAAGAGCATGGGCTTAGGAGTCATAGGTCGTGGGTTTGAATTCCGGCTCCGCCACTTAGCTGTGTGACTTTGGGCAAGTCACTTAACTTCTCGGTGCCTCAGTTACCTCATCTGTAAAATGGGGATTAAGACTGTGAGCCCCACGTGGGACAACCCGATTCCCCTGTGTCTACCCCAGAGCTTAGAACAGTGCTCTGCACATAGTAAGTGCTTAACAAATACCAACATTATTATTATCCCCATTTCACAATGAGGAAACTGAGACACAGAGAAATCAAGTGATTTGCCCCACATCACCCAGCAGGCCAGTGGCAGGGCTGGGAAAAGAACCTGTCTTCTGACTCCTCAATCCACTGCTCTTTCCTGATGGTTTGGATGGTAACCAGCTATTTGTTCTTCATCTCCCCTGAGGAGAGAACAAGAGGGAATGAGTTGGAGTTAGAGCATGAGTGAGACATCACCAAAGAGATGGATTATTCAACACCAGAATAGTTTGCCAAGCAAAGATGATAACCTCTTTCCTTCTCATAACCTCTTTCCTTCTCTTGATTTTCTTAATAATAGGAGAGGTTCTCATCTCTCTGGAGTAGTTCAGGTTGGGCCTGCTCAAAGGCAGGAGGGTGGATAATAGGACTGTTTTTAAGAGCCCTTCCAGTGGCCAAATTCTGGCAGGACCTTGGTTACTCCCTGGAAGTTAAGGGATTTCAGAGCCTCCAACCATAATCTAAATGACTTCCATGGCCTGATTCAACTTCTGGGTCTTTCCAAAACCATTTCTTCTCCCACCCGCTGTTACAAAACCGAAAAGGTAGATTGCTGATTATAAAGAAAGCTCTGTGAAATCTGAATGGGAGGCAACCAATCCCCTTCAGGGCCCCCTTTATTAGTTTTCATTTCTTGAATTCAGTTTAGCTACGTACATATATATTAAGTGCTTACTATGTGCTAGGCCCAGGGTTAGATAGAAGATAATTACATCAGACAGCCCCTGTCCCAAACAGTGTTCGCAATCTAAGAAAATCTGAAGGTAACTCTCAGAGTCGGGGCATTTGCCCACCTCCTTGTTTAGTGCTTTACAGTAATCTCACAGCATTTAGGACTGGGGAAAATAGATCTTAATTATTCTTTTTGGGCCCCATAAGCCTTCTAGTATTGTTATTTTGAGAAATTTAGCTGAGTTGAAACTGACAGAATTCACCTGCTGGTTGGTTTTATTGGTTTTCCTGTTTTGCAAGAACTCTGCTTTGAAATGTGTGGTAAAACAGCATTTCTGATCAGGTTAATTAATTACACCGAAAAAGCAGCTTCAATTTCTTAAAAGCTATTAATGTTTCTGAGGGATTTTGTGTTTCACATTCATTATATGCCAAAAAAAATTCAAGACTAGCCACATGAATTCAGAAGAGTACTAGTCACTACAGTGCTTATTCTGTTTATGACTCTCAGACCCTTTTTTACTGATATTTGTGAAGTGCTTGCTCTGTGCCAGGCATTGTACCACACACTGGGGTAGATACAAGATAGGTTGGACACAGTCCATGTCCCACCAAGGGCTCACAGTCTTAATCCCCATTTTACAGATGAGGTAACTGAGGCACAGAAAAGTGAAGTGATTTGCCCGAGGTCACACAGCATACAAGTGGCAGATCCAGAATTAGAACCCAGATCCTTTTGAATTTCAGGCCTGTGCTGTAACCACGAGACCACGCTGCTTCTCAAATGATACGTGAATGAAAACTTGTGTCTTCTTCATTTTGTTAGGTCGGACAGTACTGCATGAAGCCTCTAAGAGGGGATTTACCGAGATCATCATAGAACTGTTGAAAGCTGGGGCAAACGTTAACAGTAAAGACCTGGATGGGATCTCACCCCTACATGATGCTGTTTTGGGCAATCATTTAAAGGTAAAATGCTTATTACCTTTCCATTTTTGTACTTCTCAAGAAAACAGGGAGAGGAAATAAGGTTCTTTTAGATAGAGATCTAAAGCAAGCAGTCTGTTGGAAATTACAAATGAACAGGAGAATTTGTAGGTTAATTTAAAAGGCAATATATTTTCAGATGAATTATATTCCTTTTAGGTATTTATAGAACAAAGTACAGCATTTATCAGTCAAGCTATGAAGTCTAATATAATCGGATAATCAACGCCACATCTTACTAAGTCCATCTTTGAGCGACAGCAAACTCTTGAGACCTAAGAAAATTATGAACCCCGAAACTTAACATTCAGGAATCACTTTGAATATATAGATAAACTTAGTAAAATAAAAATATCCCAAGCAATTCTCCATTCAGTAGGAAATGCTTGCATATATTCAATCAATCGTATTTTTTGAGCACTTACTATGTGCAGAACATTGTACTAAGCACTTGGGAAAGTACAGTATAACAGAGTTGGCAGACACGTTCCCTGCCCACAGTGAGCATACGGTCTAGAAAGGGAGACGGACATTAATATAAATACATAAATTATAGATGTGTATGTAAGTGTTATGGGGCCGAGGGAAGGGTGAATAGAGGGTGAAAATGGAAATGCAAGGACGATGCAGAAGGGAGAGGGAGAAGAGGAAATAAGGGGCTAATCGGAATTAGGATGGATATTCAGAACTAGAATATAGTTTGAAAACAAGTTAAGATCTTGAGGTCTGAACTCATGTCTTTCCCAGAAAGCAAACGAGGAGAGACTTTTTGGTGTTAAACAGTTGTGAATATAAGTATTTGACTTTTGACATTAGAAGTCAGTAGTTCCTAATGAGGTATTTTTTAAATGGATATCTGCCTTCAAAGAACCCGGTCGGAATTTGGTTTTTAATGAACGTAGCAAAATCATTATGTGTTACTTAGTGAAGACTTAAATTTTCCTATCAGCCGCCAATGTGGATCAGTGCCTGAACTTGTGCCTCTTGGCCTTGGGACTCGTTTTTTTTGAACCTTCAGAAGCCGAAGATGATGCCACTAACTCATGTGTTCAAGAAGAGTAGAAATGATAGGAATGGAGGAATTATTCAAGGTGACAAATTATGGGAACATGCCTGTAGACGCTAAGCTCCCTGTGGGCAGGGATCACATCTACCAACATTGTTGTGTTGTATTTTCCCAACCGCGTGTACAGTGTTCTGCACGCAGTAAGTGTTCAAAAAACAGTTGATGTGAAATTGGAAAGGGAAAGATTAGCCAGAAATGAGAAAGAATAGATATGGCCAAAAGAGTGAGCCTCATGAGACTGCAATGTTTAATCCCGTCAATCACTGTATAATTTAAAAACTGTTTGTAAACTGTTTGTGTTCCTCTAAGTACTTGATTGACCAGAGATTCATAAGCCCAGTCTTTTTTAAGCTTTTCAATATTGTGATGTTGCAAATAATTGCTGATATGCTGCTACAACACTGAGCGAATATTTTCTAGGCCGCTGAGATTCTGCTGCGGTACAGAGCAGATCCGAAGCAAAAGGATGACAATGAGAGAAGTGCTTTGGATGAAGCCACTGATGAGAAGATGAAGATGTTGTTGAAGTCTTTTGGTCCTCATGAGACTAGAAAATCTAGTAATGTAGGCTCCACTGATCCAGGTGTGTGGGTTTTTTCTCTAAAGATTCATACTCTTATTTAGTAAATTGAATTTACACCATGCCACTTCATGGAGTCAGAGAGCCTGGGTTCTAATCCCGGCTCTGCCAATGCTCTTCCAGTTGCTTGCTGCGTGACTTTGGGCAAGACACTTAACTTCTCTGTGCTTCAGTTTCCTCAACTGTAAAATGGGCATTCAGTATCTGTTCTCCCTCCTACTTAAGACTTTGAGCCCCCATGCGGGACAGGGACTGTGTTCAAACCTAATTGACTTATACCAATCCCAATCCTCAGAACGGTGTTTGTCACATAGTGAGCGCCTAACAAGAACCATAAAACAAACAGCAAACACTTCTAATATGAATTGATTCACATCAGATGGGTATTTCCTTCATTTGGAAAGTCGTGGAGGGATTTCTGGAAAATGAGCATTACCACATTTGGTTATAGTTCTAGGTCTCTGGCCACCAAAGAGAATCATTTTTAGTCATTGGATCTGAGAACATTAAAATAAAATCCAAATAATTACAACCTCATTGTTGAACTTCTTCCTAAATAGGCAATTTGCATATATATTTGGCCTCTGCCATCCACAATTCAGTATCTACAACCGGAATTTTTAAGTAGGGCATAATTTCATATAGATTGTGAATCTTTGGAACCAATTTCTCATAAAGGAGATATAACTAATTTGCTTGAAACATTTCATCAGTAGAGAAGCAGCGTGGCTCAGTGGAAAGAGCATGGGCTTTGGAGTCAGGGCTCATGAGTTCGAATCCCAGCTCTACCACTTGTTGGCTGTGTGACTGTGGGCAAGTCACTTAACTTCTCTGTGCCTCAGTTCCCTCATCTATAAAATGGGGATTTTAGCCCCACGTGTGAGCCCCACGTGGGACAACCTGATTCCCCTATGTCTACCCCAGCGCTTAGAACAGTGCTCGGCACATAGTAAGCGCTTAACAAATACCAACATTATTATTTTTAGAATGTATGTTTTTGCTGAGCAAATTTTTTTTTACCACTCGATTAAAATGTTTTTAAGTCTGTATAATTGGCAGTTAAATGAGAATGATGAAACTATTTCCCTACATCTGACTCTAAAACCAATTCTCAATTATTTATGGCTGGAATCTGTGAAAAATGGACTATTCCAGCTTTTTCTTGCTCCTCCCTGACATGCCTCTGCTGGCTCTGTCAGTGATCATAGTGCTCTGCACATAGTAAGAGCTCAATAAATACTATTGAGTGAATTAGCACCTCTGAAGGAGAAGGTGAACAGGGGTTGGAAGAGGAGGTGCAACTTAAATCAGTCCATCGTGTTATTTGCTTGGAATCTTGAAAGACTTAATAGGTGAAATTGTTGGCTAAAATCCAGCCTCCATTATGAATCAGTGGAGACTTGTTTGTATGAGCCGTTATGCTTTCTGTTTTGGTTTTGGTTTTTCTCAGAAGGGGAGGAAACATCTAATAGGTCAAGAAAATCACAACAGTGCTATTGTCATGGCTCTACAGATGTTGATCGACCTTCATTTTCACACCAAGACCAAATGAGAAATACATCTCCAACAGTGAGTAAGATTCTTAGCCACACGGTCATGAGGAATGAAAATGCCATTCCTGTTGTGCCAACCTTTCTTGTTGACAGCAATGATTGAACTGTAAGGGCAAGGTGAACATGTTATTCTCTCTCAAACGAGGATGCAGTGTTCTAGAACTTTAAGTCCTTGAAGGGCTAGGTGGCAAGGCAGCACCTATTATGTTGTGTTCTCTCTCTTATGGTTGTCAGGCAATGCAGAGTTTTCTTTACAACAAATAATTAGGTTTTTTTTATGACTGACTTTGAACTAGGTAGAGGTCACCTGCTGTGCCCAGCTTCAACACTTACAGGGCTGCTAGTGGAACTTTCTGATGTTTAAAGGGATTTTAACCTAGTCTGTTACCCTGTAGTCCCAGCTGTGCGTGGGTAAATCACCTGGGTTGGGACATTTAAGGACAAGCCCACTCCTAGAGAAGTGGGCTCATTCTACTTCAGACCTTTCATATCAGACCTTGGGATGCTCATCATCTCTTTAGGTGAACTGAACTGTACTGTGTGGAGAATAGCTCCCAAAAAAGCAGAATGATATTAAAGAGCATAGTACTTTCAAAAAATACAAGTAGGAAACACTGGAACTACTTGGGTTTCTATATGAGGTCACAGCCCTAGAAATAATTTGTTTTAAAAGACCTGTGGTTAATGCATATCATAACAAAAATAATAATAATGATTGTATTCATTATTAAGTATTATTGTTATGGTATTTATTAAGTACTCACTGCATGGCACACACTGATATGAAATAATTCCAAGGTTAATAGAGAAGGAGGAGCCAAGACAGATATGATGAAAAGAGAGATGCGGGCATTTAGCAGATTCAAAGTGAATTTTCTGTGCACCACGTCAACAAAAATAACAAATACGTTTTGAGGCTGTCTCTTGCAAAGATAATAGATTCCCCGGCTAAGAAAGCAGTATGAAAGTGATGAACAACCAGTATTAAAAGATTAAGAAGGGAAAGGTGGAGGGGTAAGGGGGTGAAAGGGAGAAGGAAACAGAAATGAAGGAGTATATGCTAGGTGACACAGTAGCTTTATTTCTATACTTAGCATTGATGTACATATGCACTGTCAGTGAATCAGTGGTATTTAGTGAGTGCCTCCTCATGCAGAACACTGAACTAAGCACATGGGCGAGTACAGTAAATTTAACAGACATGTTGCCTGCCTTCAAGGAGGTTATATTCAAGTGTCGGGGGGGGGGGGGGTACAGGTGCTAAATTAATTTACAGATGGGGAAGACGGAAAAGGGGATATGTATATGAGTTGGTGCTTAAGCAGTAGGGTTTGTAAGATGCATACGTAATTGGTTCAGGAAATACCGCTTCCTGCTATAACCTTCTTTTTGTTTCTCTTCCGATACGTAAATAATTAAGCTTACTGCGGGCAGGGAATGTGTGTCTTGCTTCTGTTATGTTCTGCATTCAGTAGGCACTCCTATAAATACCACCAGTTGACTGATGGGAGTGGAAGAGGCAGTGAGCAATGACAGATAGGAGACATAGAGGTGGTGGACGTTAGGTGAAAGTAGAGTAGGAAGAAGGTAAGGAAAAGGTGATTACTTAATAGACTTTTAAAAAAAAACCCATATCTGCTTTCACAACTCCAGTCTATGTATACTAGCAACTCTTCAAACAATAATAATGATGGTATTTGCTAAGCACATACTATGTGCCAAGAACTGTTCTAAGCGCTAGGGTAGATAAAAGGTAATCAGGTTGTCCCACGTGGGGCTCACAGTTTTAATCCCCCTTTTACAGATGAGGTAACTGAGGCACAGAGAAGTTAAGTGACTTGCCCAAAGTCACACAGTTGATGAGTGGCAGAGGCGGGATTAGAACCTTGACCTCTGACTCCCAAGCCCGTGCTCTTTCCACTAAGCGTCGTATTTACTGAGCAGTTACCTTGAGCAGAGCACTGAACTAAATACCTGGGAGAGTAATAATAATAATGTTGGTATTTGTTAAGCGCTTACTATGTGCAGAGCACTGTTCTAAGCACTGGGGGAGATACAGGGTCATCAGGTTGTCCCACGTGAGGTTCACAGTTAATCCCCATTTTACAGATGAGGTAACTAAGGCACAGAGAAGTTAAGTGACTTGCCCACAGTCACACAGCTGAGAAGTGGCAGAGCTGGAAGTCGAACCCACGACCTCTGACTCCGAAGCCCAGGCTCTTTCCACTGAGTCATGCTGACAGTATAACAAAGTTGGTAGACATATTCCCCACTCACAATGAGCTTACAAGAGGACTAAGTGTGTAGTGGGCAGTACCCCCTGCATCCCCCTCGAAACATTTCCATTTATCTTTACTTTTATCCAAACATAATCATAGGTGTGTAATCTCCTCTAGATTGTAACATCCTTTTGGGCAGGGAAGAGGTCTGCCAACTGTCTTGTATCATACTCTCCCAAGCGCTTAGTACAGTGCTCTGCACAGAGTAATCGCTCAATAAATACCACCGATCGATATTTTCGTAGCCGCCCACGGCAGTGTGGGGAAGGCTTGGGTACAGTTGGGATCTTGGAACCCAAAGGGAGCCGGTTGCCTCCCCCTCAACCAAGGACACTTTATTTACTCAGTTCTTATAGTTCCTCAATTCCTTTCTGAATTCCCCCATCCCCCGCTCCGCCCTCCGGCCCCCTCTGAAGCTCATAATGTTTGTGTCCCTTAGCATGAAAGCATCAGTGCCATTTTACAAGACATTGCAGAGAAACAAGAAAACCTACTACAGTTTGAAATAAGAACTCATGAAGACTCAGGTAACTTCATTAGGTTCAGTGAGAGACTTTTTTCTGAAATAATGGTAAATCCTTGTGTGAGCCTCGGTAACAGGTCTCGATAAGAACTCGATGTTTGCTTGTAAAAAAAATGTACAAATATAAGGCCTTATTGAGCTGACCACATAGTTTGAAGAGTGTCTCTGTCTCTCTCAGTTGAGAAAATATTTGAGTTTCACTGATCCAGGAGAGGGAGAAAGTTAATGAGACCTGTACCAGCAAACAAAATGATTTGAGAAGAGTGATCACCTTAACCCAGAAGTACAGTACTGGTGATTCATAGAGTCTAGGAACCCGGGCCGGGAATATGTGAAGTTAACAGAGATATTGATTCGCTGGGGAGATAAAAAGTATCGGATGCTATCTGGAGGCCAGTATGCTACTCGTCGGCTTCTCAGTTCAAGCAGGGTAAGGTAACCAAAGAATGTTGGAAATAGAGACGGCACGGCTCTGTGAATATAGGGTATCTTCATCATTTCTTGATGTATAAATTTGTGGGGGTTTTCAGGTTAGTTGGGTGCGGCTTGCAGTATTGGTGACCACAGCAAATTTAACTGCATTTCTTTATCCTGTTGCTTCACTGGTCACAACTTCCCTAAACCCTCATTGTTCTACACTGGCTTTGTCCTAAGCTCTTTGACCCGCTGAACAAACTCATGACTTATCTGGGCTGGGCCCACCCTTAAATAGGGAATGTGCAAACTACAAGGCGAAGTCCGTGGTATAAGTGGAACTGTTTTTGTAGTTGTCTTCCTCGTTGTCTGCATGGGAGTGCTAGAAATGCAGGGAGAGGCTTATCCAAGGGACTCATTCATTCAATCGTATTTATTGAGCGCTTACTTTGTGCAGAGCACTGTACTAAGCTCTGGGGAAGTACAGTTTGGCAACAGATAGAGACAATCCCTGCCCAACAACGGTCTCGCCCCCCTTCATCAGTCCTGTGGGTATCAAGCTGAGGCTGCTATTGGGTCTCCTGTTTGTTTATGATTTGCTCATTTCTCATCCCAACTCTGATTTATAACATTGTTTAGTCTTTGGCGCCTGATTCCCCCAGAATCTAAAGGTACTCCTGCCTAGAAAGTCGGGTACCTTAGAAGGAGCAGTAATTTGTCCGGGCCACTCGAGAACTATTTAGCACCGCTATGTATAACGTAGGCAGCAATGCGGCCCACCACGTGAGTCCAGGTGAGGTGGGGTGTGACCTTCAGGTCGGGACACCAGGAAGGTAGGGTGGCAGGGAGGCCGGAAGAGGAAGATGTAGCTGAGTTGCTTATTCCACCTCTCCCAGAGCCAGGTTCTGGCTCTGGGCGGGTAGGGCAGCCACTGCTGCAGGTCTCTGGTGTCAGACATTCGGGGCCCCGCTGCATGCAGCTCTGCTGCGCCAGAAAACGCGAAAAGTGTTTGTAGCAGCAGCAGGAGCACAGAGAAGAGCGGAGCTGCTCCGCAGGTGTAAGGAGCTCTCTCAGGATGTTCCTCTCCGCTGCTGCTCCGATCACTATTGAAGATGAAAATTGTGTATATGTTTGTGTGCACGCATGATGCATGAGAGAGAAAGAGAGAGATTACCCGCTTTGCTGTCAGGAAGGAATTTAAGCAATGCAAGAGTTGCACTTAATGTTTTCTCTGATTCCCACCCAGTTTGATTTCCTCATCCCAATCTTAACCTCTAGTCCAGAGAGCATAACTTTAAAGCCTAACACTCAGTGGGGTTTTAACACCTCCTTGCCTCAGCCCTGAGAATTGTCAACGAACTAGGCAGGGCCACATTATAAAAGGTATCAAGGGGGAGGACAAATCTGTGGAAGGAGGGTGTGGGGCATGATATGAATCATTTTGTGCACACTTGGGCACGTGCATGTACACATACCCACTTCCCCTTTCCCGGAGTGTCCCAGTGTTGGGGAAAAGATGCCAAAAGCACCAGGTGGCAAGCAATCTACTTTATGCTGATGGCTGTACAATGCCCAAGCATAGTCCTGGTTTGCATAGCAGTAATTAAAAAACTCTCTGGATGCTTGTCCCCCAGCCCTCTCCTCCCCACATCATTTTCATTCCTGATTGGGTTCTGGTTACTTACCAGTGAAAATAAACACTTGCCCAAGTGCCTAGCAGGTAGGAGAGATGAAGGTGGGCCTTCAGGAAGTTAGGCAGGAGCTCTGTTGAAACTCTCCAGGTTCAGGGACTTAAAAGAAATCGGGTTTACTCTGTTCTCGCCATCTTTCCATTTGCTTTCATCGGAATCAACATCTGTGGGGAATTCTGTAGTGCGTTTGCTGCTGGCAGATACTAGTGTTCTCTTTCCCCAAAGGATGGGGGAGTATGGCATGGGAGTCATGGGCATGACTAATGTACACAGTTTGGGTCAATGAGAATTCTTCAGGTCCAGCGCCTTTGGAAGAAATAGTGCAAGTTGGTTGTCTCCTATGAATGTATTATCCTTTTCCTTATAACTTCTGTCCACCTGCCTCCAGAACAGTACAGTCAAAAGATGCTTCAGATCAAAGGGTTTCTGGATGATGTACTTGCCAAGCAGAAGGAAGAAAGGGATGACCTTGCTAAAAGATACAGGTAAGTAAGACTTGTTTCATAGGTTTTTAAAAGATGCGACTATTAGTAATCAGTCAATCAATGGTATTTGTTGAGCAGATATTGGGTGCAGAGCATGGTATTATGCGCTTAGGAGAGTACAGTGCAATCGACTTGGTAGTTATGATCCCAGCCCACAAGGAGCTCCCAGTCTAGGAAACACTGAGCTAAAGTTGGGAATTTAATAGGAATATATAAATGCTAGAAATTACCCTACTTTTCAGGGGAAACAACAAAATCATAGGGCTGGAAAGTGCCTCAGCAGAGTGCTCAGGCCATCTCCTGCTTTCTGCAGGGCTTTAGCTAACCATCCTAGAAAAAAGTTGTGTAATATATGCTTATGAATCTCGACAGAGAAAGTCTTGGTGAAGCGTTAAAGGGTCCTGCAACGATTGGAAGATACAGAAATCACCCTGCTACCTTTGAATTACCCCTTCATGTTGAGAAGCAGGTAGCCCAGTGGATAGAGCACGGGCCTGGGAGTCAGAAAGAGCTGGGTTCTAATCCCACCTCCAACACTGGCCTGCACTGTGACCTTGGGCAAGTCTATTTACTTCTCTGAGCCTCCGTTACCTTATTCATGACATGGGGACTGTGAGCCCCATGTGGGACATGGACTGGGTCCAACCAGATTAACTTGTATCTAGCCCAGTGCTTAGAACAGCACTTGGTAAATAGTAAGAGCTTAACAAATACCATTTAAAAAAAAGAAAACTTCTCGAAAAACACAAATGCCTTGGATCTGAGATTGGCTAGGTGTTTCTGAACTTGGAAGCTCAGTCTTACCATTAAAAAGGGTGAAAGCTAAGGAAAGTCCCGAGATGGGGGCTGCGCTGTGTTTGTGGAGGCTCCTTAAGGAGTCCCTTACCCACCCTGCGCTTACTCTGCCCCATTATCGCTGGCAGCAGCACTTCTGGAGGAAAGACAGTGATTTGGCTCACATTTTTAGAAACACCTGGCAGACGTCCTCACAGGCCATGCCTGGAAATCTAACAAGAGAAATTTAAGCATGCTTAGGAGTATTAGGAACAATAATAATACTACTATTATTTTGAGACTATGAACCCGTCATTGGGTAGGGATAGTCCCTATCTGTTGCCAGATTGTCCTTTCCAAGAGCTTAGTACAGTGCTCTGAATGAATGAGATCCTCGGAGAAAGCAGTCAACCGATTGCTGGCACTTTTCAAGAAATTGGGATATTACTGGACGTCTAGGAAAAAAAAAATCTCCGATGCTGTCACTCCCTTCAATTTTTTTTTAAGACTATGATCTAGCTCTTGCCATCACTAGTAATACAGTTTCTTACTCTACTAAAATTATTCTAAAGTTTTTTTTCATTTTATTCAGGTTATTTCTAGGGAACTTTTAGAAGCCTATGCTGAGGTATTTTTTTTTTTAATTAACATTTCATGGATGCCTCTGCTGGTATTTGTTGGGGCTGGCTACCATTTAATGGCTACTGCCAAAGACCAACAAAGACATTCATCTGCTCCTCAGTTTTGAGCGGGTTTCCTTAAGTTTTATAAGAAATACCATAGGGGTCAGGCCAATGGTTACAGGACACTTAGGAGGAACCAAGAGAATCACTTGAAAAGCAACATGGCCTAATGGAAAGACCACAGAACTGGGAGTCAAGGGATCTGGGTTCTAATCCCCGCTTGCCTGCAAGGTTAATTTACTTGTGCCTCAGTGTTTTTAACTGTAAAAAATGGGGATTAAATACCTGTTCTCCCTCCACTGTCCCCCCCAACTTTTTTAATGGTATTTGTTAAGTATTATTGTGTGCCAGGCACTGTACTAAGCACTGCAGTAGATACCAGCTAATCAGGTTGGACACAGTCCTTGTCCCACATGAGCCTCACAATCTTAATCCCCATTTTACAGATGAGGGAACTGAGACACAGAGCAGTGAAGTGACTCCTCACTATTGGCTTCAAAGGTCTCCATCACCTTGCCCCCTCCTACTTCACCTCCCTTCTCTCCTTCTGCATCCCAGCCCGCGCACTTCACTCCTGTGATGCTAACCTTCTCACTGTGCCTCGTTCTCTCCTGTCCCGCAGTTGACCCCTGGCCTACGTCCTACCTCTGGCCTGGAATGCCCTCCCTCCGCAAATCTGTCAAACAATCACTTTCCCCCTTCAAAGCCCTACTGAAGCCTCACCTCCTCCAGGACGGACCTACCATACTAAACCCCCCTTTCCCTCAGCTCCCCCCACCACCTCGCCCCGACTCGCTCCCTTTGCTCTACCTCCCCTCCCGCCCCACAGCACTTCTGTATATACGTACCTATCTATAATTCTATTTATTTATATTAATGCCTGTTTTACTTGTTCTGATGTGTACATAAGACTGAGCTCCTCATCTTCCCTCCCAAACCCGGTCCTCTCCCAGACTTCCCTATCACCGTGGATGGCACAACCATCCTTCCCGTCTCTCAGGCCCGCAATCTCGGTGTCATCTTTGACTCGTTTCTCTCTTTCACCCCACACATCCTATCCGTTACCGAGACCAGCCGGTTTCACCTTTACAATATTGCCAAGATCCACCCTTTCCTCTCCACCCAAACGGCTACCTTACTGCTACAGACTCTCGTTATATCCCGGCTAGATACTGTGTCAGCCTTCTCTCTGATCTCCCTTCCTCCTCTCTCGCCCCACTCCAGTCTATTCTTCACTCCGCTGCCCGGCTCATCTTCCTGCAGAAACGATCTGGGCATGTCACTCCCCTTCTAAAACACCTCCAGTGGTTGCCTATCGACCTCCGCACCAAACAAAAACTCCTCACTCTAGGCTTCGAGGCTCTACCTTCCTACCTCTCCTCCCTTCTCTCTTTCTACCGCCAACCCCACACGCTCCACTCCTCAGCCGCCCACCTCCTCCCTGTCCCTCGGTCTCGCCTATCCCGCCGTCGACCCCCGGGCCACGTCCTCCCGCGGTCCTGGAACACCCTCCCTCCTCACCTCCGCCAAACTGATTCTCTTCCCCTCTTCAAAACCCTACTTAAAACTCACCTCCTCCAAGAGGCCTTCCCAGACTGAGCTCCCCTTCTCCCTCTACTCCCTCTACCACCCCCCCTTCACCTCTCCGCAGCGTAACCCTCTTTTCCCCTCATTTCCCTCTGCTCCTCCCCCTCTCCCTTCCCATCCCCTCAGCACTGTACTCGTCCACTCAACTGTATATATTTTCATTACCCTATTTATTTTGTTAATGAAATGTACATCGCCTTGATTCTATTTAGTTGCCATTGTTTTTACGAGATGTTCTTCCCCTTGACTCTATTTATTGCCATTGTTCTCGTCTGTCCGTCTCCCCCGATTAGACCGTAAACCCGTCAAATGGCAGGGACTGTCTCTATCTGTTGCCGACTTGTTCATTCTAAGCGCTTAGTACAGTGCTCTGCACATAGTAAGTGCTCAATAAATACTATTGAATGAATATATATCTTTAATTCTATTTATTTATATTGATGCTATTGATGCCTATTTACTTGTTTTGATGTCTCTCTCCCCCCTTCTAGACTGTGAGCCCGTTGTAGGCAGGAATTGTCTCTCTTTGTTGCTCATTTGTACTTTCTAAGCGCTTAGAACAGTGCTCTGCACTCAGAAAGCACTCAGTAAATACAATTGAATGAAAGACTTGCCCCAGGCCAACCAGCAGAAAGTGGCAAAGTCCTTCTGACTCCCAGGCCTGCTGTATCCACTACACCTTGCGGCTTCCCCATAGACTGTGAACCCCATGTGGAACAGGGACTTTGTCTGCTCTGATTGTATTGAATCTACCCTAGCACTTAGCCCAGTGCTTGGCACCCAGAAAGCACTTAAAAACATTCAACGATTAATTATTAGCCATTTAGTGGCTGCCCTCCATGAACAATGGTTATGGATATACCATCTGTCACCCCTTCTACAGCCCTAACTTCCCTTCTCTTGAGCCTCACTGTTGTTTTTGACTTGCAGAGTTTCCTTCGGTAATGAATTCCATGTGATTAGCACCAACTAGATGAAGTAGGGGTTCCTTTTGCTTGTTTTTAACCCACCACTTTCAAGCTTCAAGGATACCCCACTCATCCTCATGTTGGCCCAGGCTTCTCCCCTCATAATTTTATGGGCTTTAATCATGGCCCCTCACAGCCTGCAATTTTCCAGACTGGAAGGGAGTCCCACCCCTTTCAGGGAATTTGGTAATCCAACTGCTGCAGAAAGCAGAGAAGGTAAATCAATAATAATAATAATAATGTTGGTATTTGTTAAGCGCTTACTATGTGCAGAGCACTGTTCTAAGCTCTGGGGTAGACACAGGGGAATCAGGTTGTCCCACGTGGGGCTCACAGTCTTAATCCCCATTTTACAGATGAGGGAACTGAGGCACAGAGAAGTTAAGTGACTTGCCCACAGTCACACAGCTGACAAGTGGCAGAGCTGGGATTTGAACTCATGAGCCCTGACTCCAAAGCCTGTGCTCTTTCCACTGCGCCACGCTGCTCCTCTAAAGCAAAGACAGGAAGCAGAGATACCCAAAAGATAAGTCAAACAAAGGCAGAGGCAGACAACACCAATTAAGTGGTAAATTAAGCTCTCTGTGAGCAAGGAACATGTGATCAACTCTGTTTTTTATTGTTTTAAATTGTATTTGTTCAGCACTTATTATGTGCCAGGCACTGTACTAAACCCTGGGATAGTTACAAGCTAATCTGGTTGGTCACAGTCCCTGCCCCACATGGGCCTCACAGTCTTCATTCTCACTTTAGAGACGAAGTAACAGGCACATAGAATGATAATAATAATAATAATGTTGGTATTTGTTAAGCGCTTCCTATGTGCAGAGCACTGTTCTAAGCACTGGGGTAGATACATGGTAATCAGGTTGTCCCACGTGAGGCTCACAGTCTTAATCCCCATTTTACAGATGAGGGAACTGAGGCGCAGAGAAGTGAAGTGACTTGCCCACAGTCACACAGCTGACAAGTGGCAGAGCCGGTATTCGAACCCATGACCTCTGACTCCTAAGCCCGTGCTCTTTCCACTGAGCCATACCACTTCCCTAGAAGTAAAGTGACTTGCCCAGGGTCACAGCAGACACATGGCAGTGCCAGCTTGTGCTCTGTCCATTAGGCCATGCTGATTCCTATGGGGCAGGGACTATATGACTATTATGTTGTACCCTCCCAAGCACTTAGTACAGTGTTCTGCACGCAGGAAGGGCTCAATAAATATGATTGGTTGGGTGACTGATTTGTTTGAGCTCAGGTCATAGCTGACTGGAGTAGTGGCTCATCCCACAGTGAACTTTTAAACTGCCAAGGAAGGTCCTAGGGGAAACCCTGCAGGGGCAGGAACCTGGGAAATAGAAACAGAAGGCAACTTGCTCCCTAGAGGCCTTGGTAGCAGCATTGAAATTCACAACAAGGGGGGTTACAGGTGTGAGCATTCAAAACCACAGCTACAGCTTCTGCAGAACTGTCAGATGGAGGGGGTTGAGAGGGCTGTTTTTCTTTGGTATTTTTAAGCGCTTATGTGCCAGTCACTGTACTAAGCTCTGGGGTAGATACAAGATAATCAAGTTGGTCACAGTCCCGGTCCCATATAGACCTCCAGTCTTAATCCCCATTTTGCACATGAGATAACTGAGATGGAAGGAAGTGAAGTGTCTTGCCCAAAGTCACCCAACAGACAAGTGGTGGAACTGAGATGATAATAATGTTGGTATTTGTTAAGCACTTACTATGTGCAGAGCACTGTTCTAAGCACTGGGGTAGATTTACAGGGTAATCAGGCTGTCCCACGTGAGGCTCACAGTCTTAATCCCCATTTTACAGATGAGGTAACTGAGGCACAGAGAAGTTAAGTGGCTTGCCCACAGTCACACAGCTGACAAGTGGCAGAGTCGACATTCGAACCCATGACCTCTGACTCTCAAGCCCGTGCTCTTTCCACTGAGCCATGCGGTCTCGGGCTTGAGGCTCATTTGTCCTCAGTGGGGAACTCTATCGTCATCAGTGTCAGGGAGAGAGTCATTTTAGCCTTCACTCTCTAGATTCCATTCCAACCTGTCACACTGGTGTGTCGTGGGCCTCCTGCTCTTTCTTTGGGAGTAAACTGCAAGTCTACCTGGGGGCCATTTGACTAAATTTGGATTTCTTTTATGGCTGGTGAATGGGACTGATAGAGCAGGTGCCGGGGGCTGGGAGTCAGAAGGACCTGGGTTCTGATTCCGGCTCCACCTCGTGTCGGGCATGTCACTTCACTTCTCTGTGCCTCAGTTACCTCGTTTGTAAAATGGAGTTAAGAGTGTGAGCCCCATGTGGGAAAGGGACTGTGTCCAGTCCCATTAACGTGTATTTACTCCAGGACTTAGAATAGTACTTGCCACATAGTAAAGACTTAACAAGTACCATAATTATTATTATTATTATTAAAAACAATATCAATCTTTCTGAACTCAAGTCTTTCCTCACTTAAAAATGCTGAACTCATCTCTGCTGTGCTGCTACCCTCTTGGTTTGGCTCCTCAAGAGAAGATTCAAAGAGGCTGGTTTTTTTAGATTGAAAGTAATCCAACATTTGACATTTACTTGTTTTTTGTTGGGTCTTTTTTGGATTCTGGACTCACAATTCCACCTTCTTTTTTGTTTTTTTGGTCCCGTAGGGCTTCCAAGGATTCTTTTAAGGCCGGAGCTTTGAAGGAGCAACTAACTAACCTGGCCTCTCGACAGAAGAGACTTTTGGTTGTGGCTCACAAGCAACGAGAAGTAAGCCATAAAATCCAGAACTTCAAGGCTATGAAACAAGCTTCTCTGAGGCAACAAGCCACCAACTCAGGCAGCCTTGGAGATGACGACAAGCAAAAACCTGCGGCCGCTGAGAGA
Organism: Ornithorhynchus anatinus; assembly: GCF_004115215.2. NCBI lineage: Eukaryota > Metazoa > Chordata > Mammalia > Monotremata > Ornithorhynchidae > Ornithorhynchus > Ornithorhynchus anatinus. The sequence goes on along the minus strand of NC_041728.1, from coordinate 24,117,681 downwards.
ACAAAGCACCCTTTGGCCGCTTTGCTTCTCCTGAGCCCTGCCACCAGCTGCTCTCTTGGAAGCGGCTCTGAGACACATCTGTTTTCAGAAAGTAGGTTTTTGGATCAGGCGGACAGCCAAAGTCCAAACAGCTGGGTGAGGGAGGAGGAAACAGAAGAAGCACTTGGACAGGAAGAATGTTCTTTAAATGATAAGACAGCTAAAAGGAAGGCTGGGGGAGACTCCTCAGAACAGACCTCAACATCCCATTACCCGGATGTCACCGAAAAAGGAGCAGTTGCTTTAGAACCTGTAGTTTTTATTAGTCAAACAAAATATTCAAAGCAAAAAGAAAATCATCTTTCTGAAATTGCACCCAAAGAAAGTGAATCCCCAGATCCCTCTGCAAAACCCAGAACATTGAATATTTCCGAGGCAACAAGCGAAATTGTCAAAAAGAATTCTTGTCAGCCAACCACTGCCCATAGCCAGGCTCCTGCCTGTTGGAATCCACCAGGAAGCACCAGTATGAAAGCAGCTTCCCAGGAGCCACCTACAGAAAGGTCCGAAAGATCATCAAGATCTTTGCCCATGCATCAGAGAGGCCCTGTTGGAGGCAGGGAAGCTTTGCTTAAGACAAAACCGGATCATCCCAAGTCGACCCAGGTCGATGGACTTGCAAATGATAGCCAAAAGTCTTTCACCCCGCTGTCATCCAGCCAACCCAGGAAACAGGAATCCTCGAACCACAGAACAGAGCGAGAAAGGCGAAACGTGAGGATCCGAGATCTGATGTTACAAGGAAAGATTACTCCAGGAGAAGATGTTCTGGAATTCAAGATGCAGGTCATTGCTTTAGCTCTGACCCGGTGTTTCTCAGAATGGGGGCTGTGGGGAAGCCATGAGGGAGTGAGTCACCAATCTCTAGGACCATTCCAAAGCAGACCTGGGCCCAGGGCAAATTGGGTAGTTCAGAGCTGTCAGTCTGTGGGACGAGATGACAGTTACGGTGTAGTATTTTCACTTCTCAACCCCCCTGCCCTACATCTCTCACCAGACCATGCTCATGAACCATTGACCCTGAAGACCGATTTGGTTCTCCCACTGGCAACTCCGCTGGACCACACAGCGGTGGGAGAGGAAAGGAAGCGGGTAAATAGTGGGGCCAGGGCATTTGCCTGGCCCTGCCAATCCCTAACCATTTCCTTCCTTCCAAGCTGTCTCTAAGCTCGGTATGGGCAGGGAACGTGTCTGCTAATTCTGTTGTACTCTCCCAAGTGCTTAGTACAGTGCTCCGCACATAGTAAGAGCTCAATAAAGACCATTGATTGATTGTGGTAGGGCCTATTTAGCTCACACCCTGTAGTCCTATTCCCTTCCCTTTTCCCTTCGTGAGCAACGCCTGGGTTGCTTTTTTTATGGTAGTTGTTAAGTGCTTACTGTACTAAGCACTGGAGTAGATACAAGGTAACTAGGTTGGACACAGTCCCTGTATCACATGGGACTCACAGTCTTAATTCCCATTTGACAGATGAGGGAACTGAGGCACAGAGAAGTGAAGTGACTTGCCCAAGGTCACACAGCAGACAAGTGGCAAAGCCGGGATTAGAACCCAGGTCCTTCTAACTCCCGGGCCCGGGCTCTATCCACTAGGCCAAGCTCCAGGCCAGTCCCTATCCCTTCCAGGATGGTTCTTGGATTCCCTTCAACTTGGCCCCAGCCCCATTTGACTCCCTCTGATTTAGGCCCCAAGGCACATACCCTAATCATTTTAGTGTGTTGCTTTTTTGTGAGACTGCAATTAACAGAGGTACTTGAAAGACTATATTGCCTTCTAGATAAAGCATGTCATGAAAGCATGCTTTCTGGCAGAATTGATTACATCTTCTTAAGAGCATTAAATGCATTTGAATCTCATCTCATCAGTTTCTTCATCTGGGAAATGGAGATTAAATACCTGTTTTCTTCCTCACCCCCCGTTCCTCCCTTTAGACTTTGAGACACAGGTGGCACGGGAGCTTTCAAATCTGATCGTATTGTATGTTTGTAAGCCCAGCGCTTAGTACAGAACATAGCACTTAAAATGCTATTGTTATTATCATCATTATTATTCCTACTACTATTCTCAGGGGTAGATTATCCAGTTAGTGAATTATCCAGGTCCTTCCTATTCCTCTCTCTCCCTCTGGTGGCATCCCTCCTAGATACTGCCCTGCTCATTAGCACCTTCACCAGAAGGAATAGGGGGAAATCAAGGAGGTAAACCCAGGTCACTGGCTTTTTTCTAGCAGCTGTGGTGAAAGGTTTGGTGTGTGGGAACAGTGAAGTTGGCACTATTCTTTAAAACGTGGTTTTCCATTATCGCGCAACCACTGTCCCCCCATGACCAGATATAATTGGCTGCAAAGGCAAGATACAAAATTAGCCACCGTAGCTGCTCCAATTTAGCTGGAACAGGATTTCAGAATGTTGTTTCTTTCACCCAAAAGATAATTTTTGTTAACCTCTCATTCTTTTTTTTCACTTTAGAACCTCAGTTACAAAGCCAGTATTTTGCCCAATGGAAAGGTGAAGGATGAGAGCGGAAATATTTATATCAGCCCCATTGCCTGGATTAAACAACTCCTAGGAAGTAATATATCTGTGACCTGGAAGTACGTATGGAATAAGGTAGGGAGTCCCTTTTCTTCAACAGTTTCTTAAGGAAATGTATTCTCTCAAACAAGGGTGAGATTATACGCTGTACAGTCTGGATACCAGTTATGTGACCACTGGGTGGATTGATTGGTTGTAAGAACAGTTGGAGCCAATTCTGACCCATGAGCACAAGGAAAAAGGGCTGCTGGAAAAATGTGTGAGATTACTCTGTTGGCTTCCTTAAACTTGAGATCTGTGGAGGTCTCTGGGCTCTTGCTGGTATTTCAAGTCCCATCTCCAAATGGTGGTAATAATAGTAATAATAATAAAATAACAATGAACGGTGAAAATATTAGCAATAGTAATTATGTGCCAGACACCAAGTGCTGGGGGAGATTCACAATAATCAGATCTGATGCACACAGTCATTCCACACGGGCTCACAGTCTAAGAGGCAGGGAGAATGTGTATCATCACCATTTTAAAGATGAGGAGACTGAGGCACAGAGAGGTTCGGTGACTTGCCCAAGATCACCCAACAGACCAGTGGCAGAGCTGGGCCTAGAATCCGGATCTCTTGACTTCTAGTCCCGTGGTTTTCCGCAAGACCACACTGCCTCTCAAGGGGACCGCATTCCCCAGGAGAATTCATTCATTCAATAGTATTTATTGACCGCTTACTATGTGCAGAGGACTGTTCTAAGCGCTTGGAATGTACAAGTCGGCAACAGATAGAGACAGTCCCTGCCCTTTGACGGGCTTACAGTCTAATCGGGGGAGACAGACAGACAAGAACAATGGCAATAAATAGAGTCAAGGGGAAGAACATCTCATTAAAACAATAGCAAATAAATAGAATCAAGAATGAGGTCAGACTCCATCAAGCCCAGGAAACAGGACCTGTTATGGGTACTACATACCACACTCGTCTCCCAGCCCAGGAGCCATGGGACCAAATCAGGTCCCAGAAGCAAAGGTGGAGGGGAAGCAGTTTGAGGAGTGGAATGGCTACATCGGTTGGGAATTCCAGTGCTTAACCTCTCTTCTCTCTCTGGGGACCAAGCCTAGAAGTGAGAGCCTCACAGTACATTGTCCTGGGCCCCACACTGCCGTGGGACAACCCTGCCAACTGGCTTTCTGGCCAAGTATGGGAGGTACAGTTCCTTGGCTCAGACTGGGCCTGGCCCCAAGCTCTTCTACTCAAGATGGTGAGGGGTGAGTCAGCCTCTCCTCAATCACTTGCTGGACCTCCTGTAGTGTCACTGCGCTAGGGCATTTAATAATGGTGGTATTTGTTAAGCGCTTGCTATATGCAAAGCACTGTTCTAAGCGCTGGGAGGATACAAGGTGATCAGGTTGTCCCACATGGGGCTCACAGTTTTCATACCCATTTTACAGATGAGGGAAATGAGGCCCAGAGAAGTAAAGCGACTTGCCGACAGTCACATAGCTGACAGGTGGCAGAGCTGGGATTCGAACCCATGACCTCTGTCTCAGGATGTCCCAGTGAAGAACGGCCAGCCACTTAGATACGACATTTCTCTTGGCCCAGAGGATGCTACATAGCTGGAATCGGCTGCCACCCACAAAAATGGGCTCAGTGAATCTGCTTTCCGTCACAGCCGCACGGCCAGAGTCTAGCAGCTGACGGCACAGGTTCTCTCTCTCCTTGGCCAGCTGGTAGGGAAGCAGCATGGCCTAGTGGATAGAGCAAGGGCCTGGGAGTCAGAAGGTCATGGCTTCGAATTCCAGCTCCACCACTTGTCTGCTGTGTGGCCTTGGGCAAGTCACTTCGCTTCTCTGTGCCTCAGTTCCGTCATCTGTAAAATGGGGATTAAGACTGAGAACCCTATGTGGGACAGGGACTGTATCAGCCCAATTATCTTGTATCTACCCAGCACTTAGAACAGTGCCTGGCACATAGTAATCACATAACAAATATCATAATTATCATTATTATTATTATTATTAGGGAAGCTTGTTTTCTGTTGGCCTTCAGGAAGGTGAATCCATTCTCCCAACAGAAATATCTGGCTGTTACCCAGAGAACATCTGCCCTCCCTCTGAATCTGGCTGTTCCTCCTTCTAGGGGCAGGCCTCGTCCTTGCTCCCCCCACACTACATCAATTTTCATCTTCAGAGTTCTTTTCAAATGCATTTTTCACCTGAGATACACTTCTCGGATAAGATGCCTTTTTGTGTCACGATGATCTTTAAATAAACCTGTGAATACTGGGCGTTTTTTTTTTTTTCCCTTGGAATGTCTGAGACGAGACTATATAAAAGAGCCCCCAAACACCCTTCCCTTTTTTTTGCAAGCTAGTGATACCTTGTAATTGCTTCATCCCACAGCCTAAATGTGTCTGTAACTTTAACTTAATCTGTCTATTCAAAGACTTCCATGGGTGATATGTGGCAACCAATAGCTGCCTGGTGACAAGGCATTGAGGAAGTAGCATGGCGTAGTGCCACTCAATCTCCAGTTGGCTCCTTCCCCTCTGCCTTCAAACATGCCCACGTCTCCCCCATCCTAAAAAAACCCACTCTTGACCCCACTTCCCCCTCCAGTTATCGCCCTATCTCCCTACTACCCTTCCTTTCCAAAATCCTAGAACGAGTCATCTACAATCGATGCTTAGAATTCCTTAACTCCCATTCTCTCCTAGACCCCTCCAATCTGGCTTCCATCCCCACTCTACCGAGACTGCTTTCTCTAAGGTCACCCATGACCTCCTTCTTGCCAAATCCAATGGCTCCTGCTCCATTCTAATCCTCCTTGACCTCTCCACTGCCTTTGACACTGTCGACCATCCCCTCCTCCTCCATACCTTATCTCACCTTGGCTTCACGGACTCCGTCCTCTCCTGGTTCTCCTCTTACCTCTCTGGCCGGTCATTCTCGGTCTCCTTCGCTGGAGCCTCCTCCCCCTCCCATCCTTTAACTGTTGGAGTTCCTCAAGGGTCAGTTCTTGGCCCTCTTCTGTTCTCCATTTACACTCGCTCCCTCGGTGAACTCATCCGCTCTCACGGCTTTGACTACCATCTCTACGCAGATGACACGCAGATCTACATCTCCTCCCCGTCCTCTCCCCCTCCCTTTAGGCTAGCATCTCCTCCCACCTCCGGGATGTCTCCACCTGGATGTCGGCCCGCCACCTAAAACTCAACATGAGCAAGACTGAGCTCCTCATCTTCCCTCCCAAACCCGGTCCTCTCCCAGACTTCTCTATCACCGTGGATGGCACGACCATCCTTCCCGTCTCTCGGGCCCGCAATCTCGGTGTCATCCTTGACTCGTCTCTCTCGTTCACCCCACACATCCTATCCGTTACCGAGACCTGCCGGTTTCACCTTTACAATATCGCCAAGATCCGCCCTTTCCTCTCCACCCAAACGGCTACCTTACTGCTACGGGCTCTCGTTATATCCCGGCTAGACTACTGTGTCAGCCTTCTCTCTGATCTCCCTTCCTCCTCTCTCACCCCACTCCAGTCTATTCTTCACTCCGCTGCCCGGCTCATCTTCCTGCAGAAACGATCTGGGCATGTCACTCCCCTTCTTAAACAACTCCAGTGGTTGCCTATCGACCTCCGCTCCAAACAAAAACTCCTCACTCTAGGCTTCGAGGCTCTCCATCACCTTGCCCCTTCCTACCTCTCCTCCCTTCTCTCTTTCTACCGCCCACCCTGCACGCTCCGCTCCTCCGCCGCCCACCTCCTCGCCGTCCCTCGGTCTCGCCTATCCCGCCGTCGACCCCTGGGCCATGTCCTCCCGCGGTCCCGGAATGCCCTCCCTCCTCACCTCCGCCAAACTGACTCTCTTCCCCTCTTCAAAACCCTACTTAAAACTCACCTCCTCCAAGAAGCCTTCCCAGACTGAGCTCCTCTTCTCCCTCTACTCCCTCTACCACCCCCCCTTCACCTCTCCGCAGCTTAACCCTCTTTTCCCCCCATTTCCCTCTGCTCCTCCCCCTCTCCCTTCCCATCCCCTCAGCACTGTATTCGTCTGCTCAACTGTATATATTTTCGTTACCCTATTTATTTTGTTAATGAAATGTACATCGCCTCGATTCTATTTAGTTGCCATTGTTTTTACGAGATGTTCTTCCCCTCGACTCTATTTATTGCCATTGTTCTTGTCTGTCCGTCTCCCCCGATTAGACTGTAAGCCTGTCAAACGGCAGGGACTGTTTATATCTGTTGCCGACTTGTTCAATAGTATTTATTCAATAGTATTTATTGAGTGCTTACTATGTGCAGAGCACTGTACTAAGCGCTTGGGATGAACAAGTCGGCAACAGATAGAGACAGTCCCTGCCGTTTGACGGGCTTACAGTCTAATCGACGGGCTTACAGTCTAATCGACGGGCTTACAGTCTAATTCCAAGCACTTAGTACAGTGCTCTGCACATAGTAAGTGCTCAATAAATACTATTGAATGAATAGTGGAAAGAACCCAGGCCTGGGAGTCAGAGGACATGGGTTTTAATCCTGGCTCCATCATTCGTCTGCTGTGTGACCTTGGGCAAGTTACTCCACTTCTCTGTGCCTCAGTTTCCTCATCTGTAAAATGGAGATTTAATCCTACTCCCTCTTCTTAGACTGTATGCCCCTTGTGGGACAGGGACTGTGTCGAACCTGAATATCTCATATCTTCCCCTGTACTTAGAACAGTGCTTGGCACATAGTAAGCACTTAACAAATCTAATTATTATCATTATTATTGTTGTTATTTTTAAAATGAAGTAGTTCAGTCCCTAAAGAGCATGGACCTGTTTCAGGGATTCAGATGTTTGGATATCCTTAACAAATGCAGAGGATTCAAAGAACATGAACTTTTGGATCCTTTATGCTGAATATTAGCAAATGTATAAAGGGGAAACTTTCCCTTCCGCAATCCATAATCCTTATTCGTATTGTGCTTTACTCCTTCAAAACCATCTCTGAAAATGACCAGATGAAATCTGTGCTCATCACCCCTCAAAAAACTTGGACATTTGGAAAAATTTTTGGATTCCTGCTCTCCAGGTGACTGATGGCCCAGGGAAGAGGGCAAGTGGAGGTGTGCATTTGCTGGGGAAAACACAGTCTCAGAGGAACCCCACCACTCTCTTTTCCATCAGGCTCAGGCCTAAGGGCTGGGTTCCCAGCAGGGTTTCTGCAGCAGCAGCAGGGAATCCATCAATCAATAATAATATTTGAGTGCCCACTAAATTCTGAGCACCATACTAAATTCTTGAGAAATTACATTAGAGTTAGAAAACATCTGTCTTTTTTGGCAGGGGGGTATTTGTTAAGCACTTACTGTGTGTCAAATACTGTTCATTCATTCTGTTCTAAGTGCCGTTCTAAGTCCTGGGGTAGATACAAGTTAATTAGGTTGGACACAGGCCCTGTCCCACTTGGGGCTTACAGTCCAAGTAGAAGGGCGAATGAGAACTCAGGCACAGAGAAGTTAAATGATTGTACCAAGATCATACAACAGACAAGTGATGGACCTGAGATTAGAACCCAGGTCTTCTGACACCCAGGCCTATGCTCATTCCACTAGGCGGTGATGCTTCTCTTCCATTGAGGAGTTTACAGTCTAGAGGGGAGGCAAGTACAAAATAAATTACAGATGGGAAGAAGAAGAGACTGTAATCTCGTTGTGGACAGGGAACATGTCTACTAACCCTGTTTTAATGTACTTTTCCAAGGGCTTAATACAAACTGTGAATGGAAAGATGGATATGGGAAAGTACTCAAATCTGTCAGTGAAAACTACGTTTAGAGGTAGCTCAGGTCTGACAGTATTAATCAGACTCAATTTTCCAGCACACTTGAGCAAGGGAGTGAGGTTTCAAGAAATTTTAGATATAGCCTCTGCTTTGCATCACTTTGTTTCTCAACAAAAGAAATAGAACTTCCTCATGTCGAATTACTATTGGTTCTATCTGAAGTCAGAAAGGTAGAAAGCACTACAGAGACCCAAATTCTAGGCTCTGCTCCAGCTCAAGCCTATTTCTGGCCCCCACCTCTATTTTTCTTTTGGCAAGACTTATATAGGCCCAATTTGATGTGAGCAGAATGGAGGATAATTGTATAAAAATATAGTGGTTTGCGCTGGGTCAGGGGCAGGGAACAGAAGGACTCGGGGGGGGGGACTTGCATTCAGAAACTTGGGTTTCTCACATGCATTTACCCCCAAATGCTCAGTAATCAATATGACATTCAGACACCTCTGGTTAGAAATGAAATGCTCGGATTTGGGAAAGGCCTGCAGAGGCCTGGCAAAGGAGGAATTGGGGTCAGGCTAGGAAATTGAGCTCAATAATAATAATAACTAATATTCAAATATGATCCACGGCACATTAGTGGAGTCCAAAACTTGATACTTTTTTGCCTACATGTTCTGACTCCAGAGCAAAAGGGAGGCATAGGGAAAAATGTGATGGGTCTAGATCTTTCATTCATTCAGTCATATTTACTGAGCACTTACTATGAGATCATCCATGGCTTTCCCAGAGCAGGGTTCATTGTGCTTTTCTGGGTGCAAGTCAATCATTCTGGGTGCAGGTCAGAGCACTTACCATGTACAGAGCACTGTATTAAGTACTTGGGAGATTACAGTAGAACAGATTTGGTAGGCGCATTCCTTGCCCACAAGGAGCTTACAGTCTAGCGGAGGAGACAGATATTAAATTATGGATTATGAACAGTCAATCATTGATATTTATTGAGCAGTTACTGAGGTCAGTGCACTGTACTAAGTGCTTGTGGGAATACAAAAGGGAATGAGGCGCTAGAGGCCACACCACACTGCCAGGTGAAAGACTCTTGCTTTCCCCTCACAGAGTTTGGAGGCTCCAAAGAAGATGCTCACCATCTCTGATTTCAGAGCAACCCCAGGGGGTTGGGTCTAGATTGGGTGGGATCCAGGGGATTGTTTCATTTTGGAGCGGCTGAGTCCATCCCCAAAGGAAATTGTACATATCAGGGGGTCGAAAAGCATAAATTCCAGGGAGAGCAGTCCATAATGGGTTACTAGAAGGAAAGGGAGGGCTGCAGAAGGAAAAGTTAGAGATAGCAAATTGTAGGACCCTAATCTCCAAGCAGAATTCAGGGCTGGATGGACCATTGGTGGAACCAGAAGTGGAACTATCCCGGTACTTCCCCGTATCTCGTAAGGGCCCCCTGAGCCAGCTGTGACCCAGGGTGACAGAACATCTCCTGGACCATTCTAAATTGGAGAGGTCCATGCCTGCATTTCACCTGCAAGAATCTACCAGTTACCATAACGTACCACTCATAATAATAATAGCAATGTTGATATTTGTTAAGCACTGACTATGTGCCGAGCACTGTTCTAAGTGCTGGGGTTGATACAGGGTCATCAGGTTGACCCATGTGAGGCTCACCGTCTTAATCTCCATTTACTGATGAGGTCACTGAGACACCGAGAAGTTGTGACTTGCCCAAAGTCACATAGCTGACAGGTGGCGGAGTAGGATTAGAACCCATGACCTCTGAAACCTAAGCCCGTGCTCTTTCCACTGAGCCATGCTGCTTCTCTATTACTACTGCTCCTGCCAAGCCATCTCATCTGCCATCATACCTAGCTCTGCTGCCCTCTGAGCTAAGTGGTGTAACCCAAGTTCACAAACAGGCAAGAGTACATCCCCACGCTCACATCTAGACGTTAGCCTTCAGTTCCATTCTAATAATGTAAGAGTCTGTATTTTTCAGAACGCATTGACTTAAGGTTTCAGTATGCATTATTTATAGAGCGCTATGACTGTGCAGTTAACAAATTTGCAGATGAAGAAATGGGTCTCTTTGTCCCAGGGAGTTCTTATGGTCTTGCAATTTTGTTTTTGAAAACGACTAGGTAACCTATCTTGGGAAAGAGCTTTCCAAGTACATTTCTGAAGAAGTACAGAAATCTGTGGAACCGAAATTGCCTCCGCCAAGCCAGCCCTGCCCATCAGGTATGCACAACTCTCGGTCCAGTTGGAAAGGCTGCAGATGTTTCATGGACCCTGAAAGCATCTGTTGCAGGAATTAACCCTGATCCAATTCCTTTTTCTGACCACAGTCTGTCCGAAACTCTGCTGTATGGTGAGGGAAAAAAAATCTTATTCCCCTGGTCTTGATGCCAGGAGTTGGAGAGTTTCCTATATTCTCTGAAAGCAAAACCATAATTGATCATTGCTCTGGGTGCTGGACTTTCAGCACGGATCTAATGGAACTAGCCAAGTCTTAGGAAAGCCAACTGAGGAGTGGCCCCCCACCAGCAGTTCCCGTTCAGGCCTCAGAGGGAAGAGCAATCGGTACCACCTTTTCTTGAGAGAGGGGCTGGTTAAACCAGATACCCGTGTCGAGTGGAAGTCATTTTTTCCAGGTTTTTAAATGATTTTCAACTTGGCCTTTTAATTCCTCTTCACTTTACTCCATGAACTTCTTTAGCATCTCCAACCAAAAAAAAAAAAAAGAAAACAGTATGTCCTGATGCCTCAGGAAGAAGCTTCACGGCTTCTTTATGAGAGAATTTTCTTTCCAATCCCAGCTTTATCCTCTGCCTTTTAAATTCCTTTCTTAACAAAGAGCCTGCATTTCTTGCCAACTGAGGTGCTAAGATATCTGCTACTGTTGCCTTGAATAATTTAGTTTAGCTTTTGAATCATTGCCGCTGACCATTCGGCCATAGTAACAGTACAGGAAAGACAAGTGTGTTCTAGAATATTCAGAAAGTAATTAATTGCACATGATATGTGAATAACATTAAGAAATCCAGTTTTCTCAAATCATATTGTCTCGAACTTCATATTTTCCGGAGAGCTACCTTAGATAAAAGGCTTTTTCCCAAGTCCCCTCTCCCTTTCCAATATAAGGGGATTACTATTATATATATCGTATCGTACAATCAGTTCTGCTAAAATGGATGTTTTCAAAATGCATTTTGGTTAGAAACAGCAAAATTTGGGAAAATTTTTTCCAATAAAATGGGGCTAATCTGGATACAACATGACAGGGTCAGAAGAAATAGATTGTGTGCAAAAAAAGGGGGACATCAGACATGTAGTATTTCAATGTGTAATTCCCTTACTGTGGGGTTCTGCAAGAACACAACCTCCATATTATAGAAGGACTGGGTGTAAAGTGTATTTGGGACAGCAAGTAAGTCCTCTGCCACAATAATCACCCACCCACCCCATTTTAATTTTATCCTCAACAAAGGGGAGAAGGTGGAATGCTAAGTCAACCACCCGGCCTGTGGAGAGGTCATCAGGGAGAGTTCCTTGGAGTCCCCTGGGTTGGGACTTTTCCCTTCAGTTCCACTGCTTCACCAGTCTTCTCCTTTGCTCTCCTCCTCTTCCCCAGGTTGAACTCTTTCCATCCCTTTTAAATGGCAAGGGGTTGGGTCACTACTATCATTTCCCTAATTGTCCCAGAACAGTTATATTTATTTTTAATAGAACAATACAATCACGTACTTTAGCAAGCCCAGGTGGAATTTCTAGGGACTTACTATAGAGTACTACTTTCTCTGTTACCTGCACAAGTAGTTTCTGATTATGGGTTTTCTTCCCCCCACAAACTGCAGGTCCCCTCCTTCCCTTTTATATAGTACAGATGAGGAAACTGAGAGCCAGATTTGCCCAAGATCACAGATCAAATGAAGGCAAAGTTGGCACTAAAGCCAGGTCCTCTGACTCCCAGACCCAGGCCCTTTCCACCACCCATGCTGACACTTCTTTGTTCATGACCCAGCCTTTGATTGGTGCAGAGTGCCCAAGGCCCAAGGGGAATTGGAGAAAGTAGGTAAAATTTTGAGAAATAAAAAAGGGGAAAGACAAGAAATGACAAAATAATGTTAAATCTAATTAGGAAAAATACCAAGTGATGCAAACCTGAGAGTCTGGTGAAAGAGCAATGCAAAATATCTCTTCACCCAGAAAAGCTGTAAACATGTGGAATGGTGGTGTGTTTTTTTTTTCAAAGCACTAGAGGCTGTGCAGACAGAAAGTGGTACTGGGATCAAGAAAGGTTTGGACAAATTAATAGCTATTAGGTCGGTAATGGGTTATTAGAGGAAAAATATAGCGGTGTTAAAAAGGTTGTGTAGTTTAGATAGACTCAAGGAAGACAGAGTTATGGATGATGGGCTATTAGATGAAAATATTAGGGATGATCAATGCTACCTCCCTAATCATGACGTTGGTTGTCTAGAGGGGCAGCCATTGTAAGTTTGCTTCAAACCTCTTTTGATGACACAAGAGACAGAATTCTGGGATGGATTAGTCTGACCTAATACTGCGTGCATCTATTTTTCTGATTATGCAAATAGAACAGAAAGTACATGTCGGGGAGACTTAGAAATGATAGCTTGTCCTCATTGTTGAAGATTGAGAATCCTTGCTTTAGGTCTGAGGGATAAATGCCTCCCAAAAGTGGATAAAGGGATTTAAAAATATCTGACTAATATTAATTATGGTATTTGTTAAGCGCTTACTATGTGCTATGCACTGTTCTAAGAACTGGGGTAGATACAAGGTAATCAGGTTGTCTCATGTGGGAGTCACAGTCTTAATCCCCTTTTTACAGATGTGGTAACCGAGGCACAGAGAAGTTAAGTGACTCGCCCAATGTCACATAGCAGACAAGTGGCAGAGATGGGATTAGAACCCACATCCTCTGACTCTCGAGCCCGTACTCTTGCCACTATGGTTTAGGTGATTGGCAAAGCATTAAAACCTTTAGACCCTTGAAAGTGCATGCATGAAAACAGCACAGTTTTGCTCTGAAGCTCCAAATGCCCCTCACCTTTCCCATAAAAACAAAAGTTCTGTATGAGACCATCAGCAGAGGCGTGACATGGGTTTATCTTTGGGTGGGGCTGCGCAAGGTCGTTTTTTCGCAACCCAGGCCAACTTGCAGCATACAAACAAAACTTTGAAACCCTTCCTCAAACAATGGAGTGCTGGGAAACAGGAGTGATGGACAGTTCATTACTGCATGCAGCACCCAGAAGAGGGATGGTGAGTTTCCTCTTTGGGATTGCCGTGGTAGTAAGAGGAGGAATTAGATACAGTACCAGCGACTCGTTGAACAAGTGTGACGGCACAAGGGAATACAATCTCTGTAGTAAAGAAGAGACCGTCACACCAGCTTCTTGAACCACCCATTCAGTGGGTGAAACTCACTGTCATGAGGTAGTCGTCCTGTTTCAAGATGACACTGCCGACGTATAACTTGGCAGAGGCAACAGACCTCCAATTTTTGTCGATCCTTGATGATCACCGTGACACTAACCAGTGGAGAGGGTTGATGGAACAAAACCTTTTGTGGGCTGGTTTTTTTTTTTCCCACACATTCATAGACAAGCTCAGCAGATCAAGGTGATGTTGTGGTCACTGTAGTGGTTGAAGTGCTCCATTCAACTAAGAAGCAGCAGCATGACTCAGGACAACATTTCTGTGACTGTCTACTAGGAAATTAACTCTTGCATGACTGATCCTTTGAAGATCCTCCTCCTTAGTTTCTACCAGGAGGGCCGAGGAAGTGAACCCTTCACCTCCTATGAAGCTCATTCTCAAAGAATAAAATTGGAAGAGGGGTGGAAACTGTTCCCACTTGATACTTTTTATTTAAAACTTCTTGGAGTACAAAACTACTTAAAGCAAACATTCTACGAAGAAAGCTTTCCATTTCCCTATTTACCTATATATTTTATATCCCTTATTTTTGAATTCTCTATTCTTTATCACCATGGCATCCAGGCACTCAAGCACATTAGGCTAAATTTATTTAACTAAGAGGAAGAGAAAATGTCTTTCTCCTAAAGTCGTTCACTTAATGTACGATAATTATGATATTCCTTTGACAGGCCCCATCATTTGAAAACACATGCATTTCCAGGAAAAACAGCTGTGTTCTTTTCCTCAAAATGGCCCATGGCCCACTGACTCATTGTTAAAAATTAATATCTCAAAGGAAGGATTTCTTCGCTGAAATGTGGTCAGTGTAGCTCTTCTCATATCGAAGGATGATAAATAATTCATTTATGCATTCAGTTGTATTTATTGAGCGCTTCCTGTGTGCAGAGCACTGTATTAAGCACTTGAGAGGGTACAGTATAACAATAAGCAGACACATTCCTTGCCCACAATGAGCAGTCTAGAGGGGGAGATGAACATTAATATAAATAAATTAAAGATATGTATATAAGTGCTGTGGGGCTGGTAGGGGAAGATGAATAAAGGGAGCAGGTCAGGGTGATGCAGATGGGAGTGGGATAAGAGGAAGAGGGGAGGGCTTAGTCAGGGAAGGCCTCTTGGAGGAGATGTGCCTTCAGTAAGGCTTTAAAGCAGGGGAGAGTAATTGCCTGTCAGATTTAAGAAGGGAGGTCATTCCAGGTCAGAGGCAGGACGTGGATGAGGGGTCGGCGGTGAGATAGACTACACAGAGGTACAGTGAGATAGTTGGCATTAAAGGAGCAAAGTGTACGGGCTGGGTTATAGTAGGAGAGTAGTGAGGTGAGGTAGGAGGGGACAAGGTGATTGACTGCTTTGAAACCAGTGGTGAGAAGTGTTTGTTTGATGCCGAGGTGGATGGGCAACCACTGGAATTTCTTGAGGAGTGCAGAAACGTGGCCTGAACATTTTTAGAGAAAATTGATCCAGGCAGCAGAGAGAAGTATGGACTGGAGTGGGGGGAGACAGGAGGCTGGGAGGTCAGCAAGAAGGCTGATGCAGTAATGCAGGTGGGATAGGATAAGTGATTGTATTAACATGGCAACAGTTTGGAGGGGAGCAAAGAGCTGATTTTAGCTATGTTATGAAGGTGGAACCGAAAGAATTTAGTAATGGATTGAATGTGTGGGTTGAATGAGAGAGAGAAGTCAAGGATAACTCCAAGGTTACGGACATAATGCAGAACAAATATGAATGCACATCCATTTAAAAATATTTATTTATGATATTGAGTTTTTGCTAATATTTAGACACCTCAGGAAGAAATCTGCCTGCGATCACTGTCCAATGCTCCAAATCTAAGTTGGCATTAAACATCGTTGCTCCTTTCCTATTTTAAAGTTAAACTTCCTCCTGATAATACTAATAAAGTCTTAAGAAAATAACATTTTCCCAATTCACAAAATACAAAATGCATTTAAGGCACACTACCTGTCCCCATAACATTAATCTTACCTCAGGGAGTTTAAACATAAAATCTGAAGGCCAAATAAGTAAAACCAAATCAGGAAGTTTTTAAAATCAGTTTTAAAGTTTTAAAATCAGGAAGTTTTTATCAGAGTTGTAGGGGCTCGCTTAAGTTTTCATGCGTAAGCAAAATGTATAGTTCTGGTTTTTTTCGGTCATAGGGTTTTTATGCTCATATGATGTTCCAGGCTCACAAATTAAAATCCGGGCTTGATTTTTTTCACACAGTCTAAATACCAAATCATTTAACATTCCATGGCCACAATTATTCTCCAGTATTACCTTCTATAAAACGGCAATGAGCTTTCTATGGAAAGAGTCATACTTGAGGGTTTTGTTTCTTTTTTTTACTGCACGATTATGGAGACTGTATTTTCTTACCATCTGTTGAAATTGTAAACCATTTTGCTTTGGATTAGACTCAGATTGTGTGTGTGTGGCAGGGGACAGGGTATGTTTGTACACATGGATGCATTATGAATACCATATGCAACCATTTTATCAAAAGAGTAAGTAGATTTAAAAAAGGTTCAGGGGTGACCCATAACTATATTTGAAAGAATAGGAAATACATATTTCAACACCAAAGCCAGAAAGTTAAAAGGAATAGAATAAGCATTGGTAACTCCCACACTACTACCAGAGACTGGCACACCAAATCATTTTGGCTGGCACCGATACTTCTAAATTGGTTTCCCTTCTGGTTGAGGTGTGACCCCTTTGGAGCTTCTAAATCGGTTCACCTTGTGGTTGAGGTGTGACCCCTTTGGAGATCTGCCTTGCTGAACTCAACTGTCAACTGTCCTTTGGCTTCCTTCTGTCCGTGTGTCCATCTCCACAGGGTATCAGGGGCACAAGTTGGGGACCAGACCAGCTCCGGGTTACATTCAGGAGATGTTGAAGACTCTGAAAAGTTAGCAAGAGTTGTATCATCACCTCAACTCCCCGTGGGAGCCCATTATGCCCCTGCACGGGGCCCCATGCCATTCTGCCACTGTAATACAGCTTCCATCAATCAGATGTATTTATTGGGTGTTTACTTAGTGCAGAGCACTGTAATGAGCATTTAACATATTTGATTGCCATTCCAGAGTTAGAGGGAACTGAACCTGCCTCCCAGCCAGGTGAGCTGTGAGGAGAGGATCCCTTGAGTGGCCCACTTGCCGTCCACACATAGGAAGGTCTTTTCGAGCCTTCTCCTGAGTGGGAGAAGGGTGCTGAAGCCAAAAGTCTGACCAAACCAAATTGGCTCCATCTTCTCAAGCTCTGTCTTCAGCATAACTCAGGCGAGAAAGCAAGCTGACTCTGTCACGTAGGTTGGGTAGTGATAGTCTTAAAGGGACCAGAGTGGTCATTGTATCTTGTAAGAAATATTTATGCTACTCAGGGTAAACAATCACCACTTCTCAGTCAATCACTGGTAATTATTGAGTGCTTACTGTGGGCACAGCACTTGTCTAAGCACTTGGTAAAGTATAATACAGTAGAGTTGGTAGACACAATCCCTGCCCAAAAGGAGCTTACAGTATAGCGGAAGAGACAGACAGATGGGAGAAATGGCAGAATGTGAGGATATGTACATAAATGCTGTGAGCCTGAGGGTCGGGTGACTATCAAGTGCCTAAGAGGGGAAAATCCAAGTGCATAGACATAGAGGGGAGGGGCGATGGGGAAAAGAGAGCTTAGTCAGGGGTTGTCTCTTGGAAAGGATGTGACTTTAGGAGGATTTTGAAGATGAGGAGAGTGGTCTGTCAGATACGAAATGGGAGTTCCAGGCCAGAGGAAGGAGTCTGTGGTAAAATAGACGAGACTGAGGTACAAAGAGTAGGTTGGGGTTATAGGGTTATAGAGTGTCTGAAGACACTCACATTTATAAAAACAGCCTCATCTTCAAATCAGAGGACAGCATAAATAAGGCCCCTTCCTTTGGTGTTCCCTATCATGTGCCTGGGGTTCTAGAAACCCTATTGTGAAAGTGGGTCTCTGAAGCCCGCTTCTTGGGGGCTTAGGAAAGAACTGGCCTAACTCTGACTCTAACCAACTCTAACAGCTCCTGGGCTCTGCTACTGACCCCACATTCTGAGATTTTTACTTTTATTTTATTTTTGTTAAGTGCTTACTATGTGCCAGGCACTGTACCATAGTGGACTGTGTCCAAATCCCAAATGGGGCTCATGGTCTTAATCCCCATTGTACAGGTGAGGTAACTGAGGCACAGAAAAGTGAAGTGACTTGCCCAATATCACAGAGCAGACAAGTTGTGGAGTCAGGATTAGAACTCAGGTCCTTCTTATTCCCAGAGCTGTGCTCTATCCATTATGTCACACTGCTTCTCTAAACTGAGCTGGCGATAACGGGGTTTAAACTTTCACTTCTGTGATTCCCCCCACCACTCCCATTGTAGAGACAGAGACGCAAGTCAGGGGCAGCTGCCAGGCTGGTAGCAGCCTAATACTAGATAGAAGAATGTAGATCCTAATTGGTTGGAGTGGGAGAAATGAAATGCAATATTCAAGAATTGTATGGATTCATCTAATATTCATGACTTTTGTAATATAAAAGAAAAACTTAATCTAATACTCCAAGTCAGTCAAGGTCTCTAGAGACAAAGGCCAAGGGTCATAGTCTGTTAAATGTTAACACTGTATTGGCTCTTATCTAAAACTATTCTATTTATTTTTCGGAGTTCCAAGGCACCCTACCTAGATTAAAAACTATTCTAAACTCCACTACATTCAGTCCATCAGGCAATCCGTGACACTGCATGACACTGCCACAGGCTATTACATGGTCTTCATGGACTTCTTCTGGGGATTTTAAAAATGACACTTCACTGGTGAATAGCAGAATATTTGCATGATCTGTGATGTGAATTTTTATTCATTATTTAGGACTCCCCTAACATAGCTTGTAATAAGACTGATTTTTCTGTTCAGTATTACAGCTAAACCGCTTTTGATAAATCAATAATGATTTTGCTCTGCCCTCTATGCTGCCATCCTTTGCTCCACCCTGCCTTGCAGTGGTCTCCCTTAAATACATCCTATAAAAGAAATTGTTACAAAGTGAAATGAAGATGCCTGAGTACTCTGTAGACCTCATTTCAGTGACCATTGAACAGCAGGGGCTGGGTTTAATCTTGAATGAAGAACTTCTTCTAGGCTTGACTCTAACCAGAATCACACATCTTTCTAATTGGAGGATAAACAATCCAGTTGGTTCAAGGTTGTGGGGTGGGTGGTTTCCTAACGATATTGGAGAAAAGGAGGCAAAAAGTTAACAGCTCTAGATGCTGCCAAAATAGCACTTATCCTAGACTGAGCTCCTCTTCTCCCTCTACTCCCTCTGCCACCCCCCCTTTACCTCTCCGCAGCTAAACCCTCTTTTTCC
Source organism: Ornithorhynchus anatinus (assembly GCF_004115215.2). NCBI lineage: Eukaryota > Metazoa > Chordata > Mammalia > Monotremata > Ornithorhynchidae > Ornithorhynchus > Ornithorhynchus anatinus. The sequence goes on along the minus strand of NC_041728.1, from coordinate 24,098,475 downwards.
CCTTTTCCCTCTGCTCCTCCACCTCTCCCTTCCCATCCCCACAGCACTGTACTCGTCCGCTCAACTGTATATATTTCCATTACCCTATTTATTTTGTTAATGAATTGTACATCGCCTCGATTCTATTTAGTTGCCATTGTTTTTACGAGATGTTCTTCCCCTTGACTCTATTTATTGCCATTGTTCTTGTCTGTCCGTCTCCCCCGATTAGACTGTAAACCCATCAAACGGCAGGGACTGTCTCTATCTGTTGCTGACTTGTTCATCCCAAGCGCTTAGTGCAGTGCTCTGCACATAGTAAACGCTCAAGAAATACTATTGAATGAATGAATGAATGAATAGTAAGCACTTAACAAATACCATCATTATTATTAGTAGTAGTAAGCACAACACCAGAATGAGAGATAACCATTTTGTGAGCTCAATGTAGCTGGGACTATGGGCCACATATTGGCCTTTTCAACTATACACACATTCTTAGGCATACTTTACCGTCAGTGGTTCATTCATTCATTCATTCATATTTATTGAGTGCTTACTGTGTGCAAAGCACTGTACTAAGCACTTAGGAGAGTATAGTATAATAATAGACATATTCCTGCCCACAACAAGGTCACAGTCTAGAGGGTGTTGTCTTTGACTAAGAAGGACAATTATACATTTTTCATCTAGCCTCATGTTTGAGCAAAACACCTCATTTGATCTAATGGGTTAGTGGCCCTCGGGAGAGGATTTCCAGGTGGAGTGGTTCAGTGATGTGTAATGAAGGCAGCTGAAAACTGCTGTGCCCCTCTCATCTTCCTCTTTAGAAGCCAAGCCAGCCTCCTCCCACACTTGTCAGTGGATGATTTGTAATTGTACTGGGGGTAAGACGGTTTGTAACAGTTTAGTAACATGAACAAGGCTCGGGAACTGAAGGATTTTATTATGATTTGTTTGTGTGGCTTAGTGGAAAGAGCACGGGCTTGGGAGTCAGAGGATGTGGGTTCTAATTCCAGCTCCACCACTTGTCTGCTGTGTGACCTTGGGCAAGTCACTTAATTTCTCTGTGCCTCAGTTACCTCATCTGTAAAATGGGGAATGAGAGTGTGAGTCCCATGTGGGACAACCTGATTACCTTGTATCTACCCCAGCTCTTAGAAAAGTGCTTGGCACATAGCTCTTAACAAATACCATAAAAAACAAACACACAAAAAAGTTGCTATGTGCTTGAACTTAGAATTATGTTCTAAGCACTGGGGTAGATACAGATTAATCAAGCGGGACATAGTTCCTGTCCAACATGAAGCTCACCGTTTTAAGAAAGAGGGAGAGCTGGTTTTGAATCCCCATTTCACAGTGGAGGAAACTGAGGCTCAGAGAAGTTGAGTGAGTTGCCCAAGTTCACACAGCAGGCAAAGGGAGGAGCTGGGGTTAGAACTCCAAGGCCTGGGGCTTTTTCCACTAGACTGTGCTGCTTCTCAGAAGGGGTTGCTGGCTCCTTTCCAAAATGCCCCACTGAAATTTTTAAAGGAGCTGAAAATTGTACAGCTTCTATCCCACAAACCATCCCTCAGGTAACCTTCCCAATCCCTGGCCTACCAGAGCACATCATCAAAGTTCCAGGCTCTGCCAATGAAATCCCTGCAGGGTCTCCTGAATCAGTGAGTGAAGTAAGGCAGATGTATGCACGCAGCTACAGGCTTTCCTTGCTGTACAACTGAGAGATAATCAAAATGGAGTAAGGGGAGTAGGTCATTTGGACCCCAAAACCCAATGTATGTCTTTCTTCATATACAGCCACTCCATAAGTGCAGTGATTTTTAAATAATATTGTAAACAGAGCATTATTCCTATGGTTGGAAGACCACACTTTCATTACTATTATTTTGTTAGTTTATACAGGATCATCCAGCCAGTCGACTTCAAAGCCAGATATCACCCATATTCTGCAACTGAAGGAAATATTATTAATAAGTAACCAAGAACTTTTGCCTAGCCAAATGATGGATCAGCAGTGGCAATTCTATGTGGAATGTGAGGAACTCACCTTCTAAGAAGACCCTGAATGTAACAAGTTTTTTTTTCTTCTTAATTATTTCTAAACTGAAAGTATTGCTATCCAAAACTCAGACTTTACTTTCTTCACTCTAGTAAATCCTCTTCTTAGGTGGATTTACTAGATTAAGTCCTCTGTTAGCAAATGATCTGGAATCTTTATGAACTCAGGTTAATATAAGGAAATGGAAGATCTCCATCCATCATGCCAAATGGATACCAAGAACTGTACTTTACCTGTCAAGTTGCTTATGAGGATATTAAATAATTTTTCATGTGGTGTCCACTAGTGATAATAAATGCTAACAGAGACTTCTCCCAAATAACCGTTGGTTCAGCCAGCCTAATTTGTGATTTCTGGAATAGATGAAAGAAATTGTTAAACAAATTTGACACATGTTAGTGCACAGTCATTTAAAAAAAATTCTCCTGGTGTGAAAGCCTATGAAGTCATCGTAAAACTAACATTTTTAAATGACTTCTTCCAGGCATTAATTTTCAATTATCTTAAAGATACCCAAGGATTTGGAGGTGGGGAATAAATTTCATCTAAAAGCAGCCTATTTTTGCTTAAATGATTTAGGGTAATCCCTGAAGATAATGGTACTACTTGCTAGATGGTCCTTGTTCAGACTTCCTTAATAATTTTTAGTCAAGTTTTAAAACTGATGTTCACAGCTCTGGGGAATTAGACAGGGGAAGGGATCACAGGATAAGCTGTGTGAGTTGGGGGTCTAAAAGGATACTGGCTTAGTCTTGGAAGTCACTGACCAGGCTTTTGGCAACATCCAAAATTCAAATCACAGCTGTTCTAAGAACTATTTTAATAAGAGCCCATTTGGTATAGTAAGCATTTAATAGGATAATCCCTGGGGGAAAGGGAGATAAGCAATGAAAATGCTTATATTCCAGATTTCTTAAATGTTCATAATATACCCAGTAATGCTGTTTTTGTGCTCCTTAAATTAAAAATCAGTTCAAAAAAAATGGCAGCTCACCTGTTTTATGCGGTTTTGTTAGCGTTAGGGACACTCAGCTTTGAGTTGACCCAAATATGACCTTTTGCACCTTGTGGAAGATTTACTGACTAATCTTAAAAATAATATATAGTCTCAATGCAGAGAATGAATTCACTATAACTGCTGAATGTGATTTTCAGGACTGCTTTAACTTTGGGATTAAAGGGACCTTCACTGCCCTTCCGGAATCATCATCAGAAGGGCTCACTCTGACCAACTTGATGGTATTTCTTTGCCCCTACTCCATATTTCCCCTGCTGCAGCTGTTTCTGGGCTAAAACTACCTGCATCTGAGTTAATAATAATAACTGTGGTATTTGTTAAGTCTTTACTATATGCTAAGTACTGTACTAAGCACTGGAGTAGCTACAAGATAATCAAGTCCCACATGGGCCTCAGAGTCTAAGCAGGAAGGAGAGCAGGTACCGAATCCCCATTGTGCAGATGGGGAACTGAGGTATAGAAAGGTTTAATGACTTACCCAAGGTCACACAGCAGACAAGTGGAGAAGGTGGGATTGGAACCCACGACCTCTGACTCCCAAGCCCATGCTCTTTCCCCTAGGCCATGGTGCTTCTCCCGCTGCCCACCCCACACTGAGTTGGGGAGGGCAGTGCGTTCTGAGGGCGAGGGTGTGCGACTGTTCCAAGAAGGACAGGTCTGCCCACCAGGCTTTCTCTACACCAGCCCACCAAGACCCAAGATCTGAATAAGAACTGATTATTATGCATGGGACGGCCTGAGAGAACTGGGCTGGGAAACTAGGCCGCTACGCATAAGAGCTCATCATCTGATTCTCTGTGACTTGATTTGTAAATTGATTTTTACCTTGAAAATTCCACGTTTGAAAGTTCAAAGCCACATTCTCTTTGAGGTTTTCCACACTGAGCTACGCTTGTATTCTGGACAAGGGGTTTGTAAACCAAGCAATAAATTGAAATTATTGTAACTGATCAAATTAGTCAAACTCTTTTTCCAGACCCATAGTCATTGCATAAATTATAGCCCTACCAGTGACATCAGAGAGGAGGTTTTCTGCTAGGAGGAATTGCTATTCTATATTTGCAAAATCCTGTCCTTGTACTAAAAAGTAAAATTTGAAGGGCAGAGTTACTATTGATAACTAGTAGGGAAAATGAGTATTATTTTATGGAGAAAATCTCTCTGAATTGCCTATATTTACACCAGTCTAGTCCTCATTCTATCCTCATCTTCCCACCCTACCGTCTTCTATCCTTTCCTACTCTCCCTCTCAGGATGAAGAATTGAACATTAAAAAAAATCTATGTTGGTGATTATAACAGGGACACCCTGGAATACACAGACCATGGCATCTATATTCCCCTGCTTTCAAACATTTTTTCTTCCTACTTTTAATTTCTTCTGCTCATTAACAATCTATTCAATCTATGTTTCTGAAAAGGAAAATTTTGAAAGTTGGGACTGGTGATTGGGAAAGGGAAGGAATGTCTCTCCTTTTATATTCACAGAATGTAAAAATGTATCACTTTTGTAATGACATACCTCAGATTTCCCTAAAATCCCTGTTGGTGGACGTTTAAAGAAATCAATTAATTTCATTTTCCCTTCAGAGATCCCAATAGTAAAGCTTGAGGAAAGCTAGCCTTGCACATCACAGGGTATGAACCAAAGATGGTCACTCCATCCCCTTCCTTTCCTCCTTCTTACCTTCCCTATGTTGCACACTCTGGAAAATTAGAGTTCTGTAATCCTATTATAATCTTCCGAGGATGTTCAGTTCCCCTGGCTGTAATTCCTGATTAGGGAAAGATCCAATACTGTGGTTTACTTGGGTCTTTGTAAATTTTAAAATATAAGCCCTTTATTGTGTTATGTGGAATTCTAGAAAGCACATTGCTCTACTTTTTCAGGCAAGTGGAGCTAATTTCATTTAAGAGGTCAGACTCTTAAATTTCACTTTCTCAATATATCTTCAAAATGTGCTGATGTCTGACCAAGAGGCAAATGCCCAGCAAACACTGTGAATTTCTCCATAGGCCTGCCATAGGTTCAGTGAAGAGAACACTGCTCTAGGAATCAGGAGAATTGGGTTCTCTCCCCAGCTCTGCCTGTAGCTGGCCAACTTCACAATGCACCAAAGCCCTATCGACTTTCTCCTCGCCCTCCCTCATTGAAGCAGCATGGCCTAGTGGCAAGAGCACAGATCTGGGAGTCAGAGGACCTGGGATCGAATCCCATATCCACCGCTTGTTTGCTGGGTGATGGTGGGCAAGTCACTTCGCTTCTCTATACCTCAGTTCTATCGTCTGTAAAATGGAAATTAAGACTGAGCTCCACGTGGGATTTGTTCATTCAATCATATTTATTGAACGCTTACTTCATTCGTTCAGTCATATTTATTGAGCACTTACTGTGTGCAAAGTACTGTACTAAGCGCTTGGTAGAGTACAACGGACACATTCCCTGCCCACAACAAGCTCACAGTCTAGAGGGACAGGGACTTTGTCCAACCTGATGAGCTCATATCTACCCCAGTACGGTGCCTGGCACCTAGTAAGTGCTGAACAAATACAATTAAAACAAAACAAAACATGACCAGCAGGGCCAAGAGAGAGCCAGTGGAGCTGTCCAAGTCACTAACGCTATCATCAGCTCCCCGGCCAGGTTCTTCTTGGTTCTGAAGTCCCGGAACCGAAGCTCCTCCATCCATCCCGATGGGGAAACTCCAACATCGTGAATTTCTCCTTTCTCACTCCCAAGAGGCTGGCCCAGTTCTGACACAGTCAAGAGGCAGAGGTCTAGATGAGGATCGGTCCCATATAGGTTTGTTTTGGTCTGGAGTGCCCTTAGGAGGGCTAGGCCCGCCTCCATTTTCCTGGTTTGCAAAGGAGTCTGGGCAGCTCCCCATTCATCCCCTGTTCTCCCACATAAACACCCCCTTAGGGACAGCCTTCCTCTGCACAATGAGGCCAGGGCTGTGGGGCCCGCTTTGATCTTTCCAGCCATACAGGCACTCAGGTGAATTTCACCATCAGTGGTGCTTTCTTTAAATGCAAAGGACAATTAAATATCTGTGCATATGGGCATATACGTGAAATGTAAAAAACAAAAGGGGGCTGGGAGGAATCCCTGGTAAACCTAACGCTCTGTTCCACGACCTCCCAGAGAATCTAGGCATCAGTTCCAGGTTGTTCCAAAGCTTTCTTTTTCCATATCTTCTTTTGGGAACAGCCCCTTTTTTCATTTCCGAAACCCTTTCACATCAATGATCTCTCATTTTCCCCTCACAACATCACTGGGAGATAGAGAGAGGCAGGTATCGTTAACTCCATTTCACAGATTCATTCATTCATTCAGTCGTATTTATTGAGCGTTTACTGTTTGCAGAGCACTGTACTAAGCGCTTGGAAAGTATAATTCGGCAACAGATAGAGACAATCCCTACCCAACAACGGGCTCACAGTCTAGTGGAGGAGACAGACAACAAAACAAAACCAGTAGAGACAGCCATCAATAGCATCAAAATAAATAGAGTTATAGATATATACACATCATTAATAAAATAAATAGAATAATATATGCACATATACACAAGTGCTGTGGGTGGGGAAGGGGATAGAGCAGAGGAGGGAGTGGGGCAATGGGGAGGAGAGGCAGAGCAGAGGAAAAGGGGGGCTTCAGTCTGGGAAGGCCTTCTGGAGGAGGTGAGCTCTCAGGAGGGCTTTGAAGGGAGAAAGAGAGCTAGTATGGAGGATGATAAAGTGGAGGCCCAGAGATATTGTGACTTGCCCAAGGCCATACCAGCAGCAGAGTGGAGTTCCGAGTGGTGGGCTGGCCTGGTGAATGATGGATGAACCTGGAAACTAAAGTCAAGCATTTCCCTCTTCTTTTCTGACTGAGATCCAGGCGAAACACAGACTGTATCTCCTGTCTCTGTCAGAATGGTTGAACGACCTTTCTGGCCGGGCTTTGTCTGGCTTGCTTGATTTCCTGGACCTATGTGGACTCACTCTTCAGGAATTCTGATTTCTCCTTTAGGAGGTTCGAGGCAGAAGGATTGAGTAATGGTTTATCTGAGCTGAGGGAGTCTCCCACACAGGCTTCCCATGACTTCTGACTTCTGGTTGAGGGTTAATGACAAGCAGCTGAGCACAATGATAGAATCTTAGGTGACTTTGACCGGCAGTGCTGAAGGGACCCCATAGCACTTTCAATCATTCATTAATTGCACTTATTGAGTGCTTACTGTGTGAAGGGCACTGTACTGAGCACTTGGAAGAGTACAATTCAACAATAAACAGATACATCCCTGCCCACAACAAGGACGCCCGAGTGCTCTCCCTCTCTTTCCTCCTCTTGCCTGTTTTTTCATTCAGTCATTGTGAAGAAAAGCTGGTTTTCCTTAATTACCATATACTCTTCACATGTCTACCAACTCCGTTACATTGTACGCTCTCAAACATTTAGTACAGTGCTCTGCAAACAGTAAGTGCTTAGTAAGTATGATTTATTGATTAATGACAAAGGGTGAACCAAAGGATGGGCCAAGGCACTGCTTTAAGCCAACTTCAGTCAGGGTTTTCATGAGGGCAGACACCAGCTTCCTTTAAGTAGCAGTTCTGAATCAGTTCCAGATTGACCAAATTGGTCCAAAAAGGTATAAGGCAGGCCCAGGCAACACACACACATATTCCCACTGGTCCTGCCGATCCTTCCTCTTCTCCTCTAGGTCCCTGTTCTTGAGATCGTCAGAGACCACAGCAGTTGGTCAAGAGAGAAGCAGCAAGGCCCAGAGGAGCAGCGTGGCTCAGTGGAAAGAGCCCGGGCTTTGGAGTCAGAGGTCATGAGTTCGAATCCCAGCTATGCCACTTGTCAGCTGTGTGACTGTGGGCAAGTCACTTAACTTCTCTGTGCCTCAGTTACCTCATCTGTAAAATGGGGATTAAGAGTGTGAGCCCCACGTGGGACATCCTGATTCCCCTGTGTCTACCCCAGCACTTAGAACAGTGCTCGGCACATAGTAAGCGCTTAACAAATACCAACATTATTATTATTATTAGTGTACAGAACACAGGCCTGGGAGTCAGAAGGATCTGGGTTCTAATGCTGGCCGTGCCACTGGTCTGCTGTAGGACCTTAGGCAAGTCACTTAACTTCTCTCTGCCTCAGCTACCTCATCTGTATAATGGGGATTGAGACTGTGAGATCTCTATAGGACAGGGACTGTGTCCAACCTGATTAACTTATATCTACCCCACTGCTTAGTACACTGCCTGGCACATAGTAAGAACTTTAACACATAACATTTAAAAAAAGAGAGAAAAGAGTTGAGTGACAACCCTTTGCCCACCAGCCCCACCCACAACTTCCTCCAGATAGCAAAAGCAAGTTCCCGTCGGCCTCGGCGTAGCCCCTGCCAACCCTGAGAGGGCAACCAAATTCAGCTCCAGGGAGTCATCAACTGGTGCTGGCATATTCTACAACACCTGAGATCCTTCAGGTGCCTCTTGCTGAGTTCAGCCACACCACCCCCACCTGCACAGACCATCTCCGTTTGTCAGAACTGCAAAGTCTTTCATGTTGTTACTGCTTTCAAAATGACTTGTCAAAAGAGGGGAAAGCATAGATAGGAAATGTTGCTTTACTTTTATAGACCAATCTGTATTTGATTAAGCAACGTATTATGAGCAAACCAAGAGAAATTGCCTCTGTTCTCAACTTATTTCCAAACCCACCAGAAAGAAACTTCAGATCTGCGGTCTCGTGGAAAGCAGCCATCTTTAACACCCCATGGCCCATTAAAGTCCCAAACTCCACAGTCTGCAGGGTTTACCTGGACCCTCTGTGTGCTCCCTGAGAAGCCCCAGCTGTTTATAACTCGAGCCCCCAGGCTGCTCCTCTCAGGGCCTTTCGATAGGAGGCCAGGCTCAAACAGTTGACACTCAAGATGGAGAGGATGTTTTGCGGTGCCTTAAAGATGAAAATCAATACTCTGAGTAGTCGGACCGAGGAGGACTACAGAGTTCTGGAGTGAGACTATGCCCCACAAGTTTGTGAAAATAGAATTGAAAACCTCAGGAGGGAGGGGTTGGCAGGCGTACTTGCTGACTGTTCCCTCTTTTGGGAAGCTGTACCCTTTATCTGATTCAAAACATGGTCCACTTGCCTCATTGCATTTCTTTCCCCAAGTTCACTTGAGTCTTGTCATCTGCTACCTACATCCTCCAGATCCCCGAGGCTTAGTGGCATTTTTTTTTCTGTCAAACCTTTTGAGATGACCACCGTAAAAACTCAAGGTAGTCGACGTCTTCTATTACTGCTGGGCATGCAATGTGCAGTCACCCTTGAAAACGCTTGGAAGATCCAGCCCAATCAGAATCCAGATCCTGCTTCCTAAGCAGAGAAAACGCACGTCGGGCATACGATATTAGCAACGTTCAGGTCGGCCTGGTTTCCTGCTTTTGATGTGAATGCTCTGTGAAGGGTTGTCTTCAGAATGTGGGATGGACTGGCTCCCTTGATCATTTCTTCCCTGTTAAGTAGCAGAACTGGAAATTGCTCTTATGAACTTAACCTCAGCATTATCATGAACAACACGGATTGAGCATCTACTATGTGCAGAGTCCCATAGTAGGTGGTTGGGAGCGTACAGTAGAAGTGAAAGATGTGGTACCTGGCCTCAAAGACCTACCATTATAATGGGGGAGCCCCAAGGAACTCCCAGACATTTAAGTCTTTACCATTCGTGGCTTCTCTGTTCACACAGACACCCTCCTGAGCAAGATCGAATAAGGCCATTAACTCATTTCTTGGGTCCTGATAGAATACTGTCAACTATAGGAACCTCAGCTACTAAGTATGCCCCAAAACAATGGCTTGTGCTAAACTGATTTAGATAGTGGGTTAAAATATAGGGGCAGGGAACTGTCTCCTAACTGTTGAATTGTACTCTCACAAGCACTTAGTACAGTGTTCTGCACATAATAAGCACTCAATAAATACTACTGATTGAGTAAAATTGAAGTTTTTACCCCATCTCTGAAGGATAATTATACCAGAATTTTTATCTGCTTGATGTCAAACTAATCAGCCCCTTTCCACTTTAGCTCTGCTCTGGGTTTTTTTATGGTATTTGTTAAGTGCTTACTCTGTGCCAGGCACTGTTCTAAGCGCTGGGGTAGATACAAGACACAGTTGCTGTCCCACACATGAGGTTCATAGTCTTAAACAATGTTATAAAATGATAGTGGCACAGAGTATGGGGCAGGGGGGTATTTTCCCGCTACTTTCTCCCGGACATTGGCAGAGTGAGCTCTGGAGGCCAGTCCAGCCCCAGGGAGACCCTGGGGAGAGCAGTCTGGATAGATCAGTTTGGTTCCAGAGTGGCCTTGGATGTTTGGGTCTAGTGCTCTAAGATTCAGTCTGGGATCTCAGACCCACCTTAAAGGGCAGATCTGAACACCCATGATGGCCCCAAAACAATCAATCAGTCAGTCAATCAATGGTATTTATTGACTGTTTACTAAGTGCTTGAAAGAGTATAACATGATTAGCAGATGTGTTCACTGCCCATAACAAGCTTATAGTCTAATGGGGGAGACAGGTGTTACTATGAAAAAATAATTTATAATATGCCATTTAAAAATGTGTACGTAAGTGCTGTGGGGTCGGGGTGGAGAGAATATCAAATGTCCACAGGTCACAGATCCAAGTGCATAGATGGGTTAATCGAGAAAGGTCTCTTGGAGAAAATGTGACTTTAATAATGCTGAGAAAGTGATGATCAAGTGTATATGATGGGGGAGGGAGTTCCAGTTTAAGGGAAGGATATGGGAAAGGGGTCAGTGGGGAGATAGATGAGATAGGTCAGGGCACAGTGAGTAAGCGGGCACTAAAAACAGATCTGACCTTCTAGGCAGGGACCTATAGAGACTTGTGGGACTAACAAAGTTGAAGGCAGGGTGAATTGCTCCTGGGTTCACTACATTGTAGATACAAGCTAATCAGGTTGGACACAGTCCCTGGAGCTCACAGTCTTAATCTCCATTTCACAGATGAGGTAGTTGAGGCACAGAAAAGTGAAGTGACTCACAGTCACACACGCAGGTAAGTAGTGGAGCCGGAATTAGAACCTAGGTCCTTCTGACTCCCAGGCCCGTGCTCTCTCCACTAGGCCACATTGCTTCAGTCCTCCGTCTCAGGGTCGAATAGATGCAGGGTGTCGTAGTGGACCAGAAGGTATTAGTCCTCAGGAAGTGGGAAAGGGCCGGCTTTCTCCCCACAGCAGAGCTGGTTAATGGTTCAAGGTGCCAGGTGCAGAGCATAGGACTAAAGGAAAATTAAGTGTGACTCATTCATTCGTTCAGTCATATTTATTGAGTACTCAGTGTGTGCAAAGCTCTGTACTAAGTGCTTGGGAGAGTACAACACAACAAACGGACACATTCCCTGCCCACAACAAGTTCACAGTCTACTCTAGGAATGCTGCCCGATTGAATGTTTATGAGTTGCTGCACCAGTTCTGAGGTTTAAACCAGGTCTAAATGCACGTGGTCATCCTATGTGTTATAGCCGTGAACCCAGCGATCCAAAGCTTCTCTTCATGTGTCTCTCTTTCTCTTCTGCATCTTTCCTTCACCGAGTGTAAGGTACAAAGTCCTCTAGACTGTCAGCTCCCCGAAGGCAGGGAATGTGTCTCTTTATTGCTGTATCGTACTCTCCCAAGCGCTTACACAGTGCTCTGCACACAGTAAGCATTCAATAAATACAGCTGAATGAATGCTTCTCAATGGTATTTATTGAACACTTACTGTGTGCAGAGCTCTCTATTAACTGCATAGGAGAGTACAATATAACAGAGTTGGCAGATAAGTTCCCTGCCCACGAGGAGCTACGGGTAAAGGCTCAATTGTAGCTAACCACTACCATGCTGCTACTTTGAAGGTGAGGATAGTTTAGTTTAAGTGGCACAGAGGCTGTAACGTTTGGGATGATTATTGAACATTACCGCCGAGTCTTTAAAGTGATTCTCAGCTTTCAAATATCTTTACTTTCACTGAGAAAATGTCCTCTTTGTTCTCCCCCACCAGCCCCGTTCCATAAGGCAATAATCTCATTGATTATTAATCACCTGACTAGAGGGGGAAGCCCTTATGTCTGGTACTGGAATCAGCTTCAAAATCCAGGATTCTACCAGCGCCAGATAAACCACACCTGCCCCAGGGATAGGTGTCAGCCAGGCCATCCAACCTGAAATAAATTTGAATCCGTCCCAGCCCGTGGTATCCTGGCACATGGTAACCGCTCAACAAATGTCATTTAAAAAAAAAATGCCAACAGGTGGAACCAGAAATTCGATCAGGCTGATGTTTTCAGGGACCAATAGTAGGGAGAAAAAAATTAACGCTGGTAGGAGACGATTTGGGAAGGGGGAAGTGAGTGGTGTAATGAATTTCTGCCACGGGGGAGTCAGGTGGAGGGGGCCAGGGAGCGGGAAATCATTTCGTTTGTCTGTAGAGGGCTGATAGTTGTACCTCATTACCTTGTAGCCAGCGCTTAGAACAGTGCTCGGCACATAGCAAGCGCTTAACAAACACCATAATTATCATTATAGTTGGTGCCCGGCCAGCTTCAGCGCCGATTGAGCGCTGTCGGGGCGCGGGGCTGCGGGAACGCAACGGGAGCCTGGTGGCTGGCGGAGGGGGCACGGGCACCCACCCTTAAATAGGAGGATGCGCCCACCCCGCCTTTTTACCCCTCCGAGGGCTGGCATCCTGGCATCCTGCTCCAATAGAAGGAGCCCGGGGCGGCGAGGCTGGAGAAGGGAAAGGGGCGGGGGCGGTGGTTGGGGTCCCCCTGCTCCCCGGGAGGCTGGTGCAGCCTTGCCCGGGGGCACCGATCGCTGCCCGCCTCTGCCAGTCTGGTCCTCGGGGCTGCCGGCGGCGGGAGGAAGAGGAGAGTTCACCTCCTCCAAGAGGCCTTCCCAGACTGAGCTTCCCCTTTTCCCTCTGCTCCCTCCCCTCAGCTAAGCCCCCTTTCCCTCTGCTCCCTCCTCCTCCCCTCAGCACTGTGCTCATTTGTCTATATTTTACTACCCTGTTTATTTTGTTAACGAGGTGTACACCCCCTTGATTCTATTTATCGTGATGATGTTGTCTTGTCTTTGTTCGTCTGATTAGACTGCGAGCCCGTCATTGGGCAGGGATGGTCTCTCTCTCTTGGCGAATTGTATATTCCAAGCGCTTAGTCCAGTGCTCTGCACATAGTCAGCGCTCAATAAATACTATGGAACGAATGAATGTGCACATAGTAAGCGCTCAATAAATACTGTGAAATGAATGTGCACATAGCGCTCAATAAATACTATTGAATGAATGTGCACATAGTAAGCGCTCAAATACTATTGAATGAATGTATGTGCACCTAGTAAGCTCTCAATAAATACTAAGGAATGAATGCATGTGCACATAGTAAGCGCTCAATAAATGCTATGGAATGAATGAATTTGCACATAGTAAGCGCTCAGTAAATACTATGGAATGAATGCATGTGCACATAGTAAGCGCTCAGTAAATAGTATGGAATGAATGCATGTGCACATAGTAAGTGCTCAATAAATACTATGGAATGAATGAATGAATGGGCACATAGTAAGCACTCAGTAAATACGAATGAATGAATGTGCACATAATAAGCGCTCAGTAAATAAGAATGAATGAATACCCAGAATAAATACTCTGGAATGAATGAATGAACGGGCACCTAGTAAGCGCTCAATAAATACTCTGGAAAGAGTGAATGAACGTGCACCTAGTAAGCGCTCAATAAATACTACTGAATGAATGAAGGAGGAGGAGGAGGAAGAGGACGGGGGCGGTGCGCCTCGTCTTCCCAGCACGTCATGGGGTCGGCCGAGCCCGAGCCGCCCCCGGGCCCCGAGGACCGGCCCGGGCCCGGAGGCGGCAGAAGGCGGGAGGAGGTAGAAGGAGGCGGGACGAGGAGGTAGAAGGAGGTAGAAGGAAGCAGGAGGAAGCAAGAGGAGGCAGGAGGAGGGTGGGCCCGTCCTGGCCGCCCCCGCCTCGGAGCGGCAGCCCGGAGCCTCCCCGCGCCCCCCCGTAAGTGCCCCGGGTCGGAGAGACGGGGGCTCCTCCTCCCCCTCCCCGCACCCCACTTTCCTTCCCGCTTTCCCGCCGTTGCAACTTCAAACTCCGGGGGCGGGGAACCGCGGGGACCCCCGGCCAGTCCTGGGTTTCCCCCCACCCCACCCCCCGACCCCGCACCCACGCTCTGCTTTCGCTTTCTCCCGGGGAGAAACTTGGTGGCCGTTGAATGGATGGATGGATGGATGGATGGATGGATGGATGGATGGATGGATGGATGGATGGATGGATGGATGGATGGCGATTGATCGGCCGCCCCCGCTCCGACGGACGGGCCCGGGGGGGAAAGGAACCGGGAAGGGAAAGGAGGAGGGGAGCGCCATCCCCATGGGAAGGCCGGTCCCGGACCGTCCCGGGCCCGCAGGGACCTCTCGCCTCCCCCCGGGAGGACAGACACGGCCCTCCCAGACCCCCACTCCGCTCCCGCGGGCCGAAGAGAGAGACACTCGCCGCCAAGCGCTGTGCCATCTCCAACCACGCCCCCTTCCCCTCCCCCGTCCTAAACGGGGGCGGCCGGAGACCCCCGCCGGGAACGGAGAGGGCACCCGGGCATCGATTTTCGTGGATGGGCACCCCTGGCAAGGGTGATGTTCCCCCGGGCCAGAGCCGGTCCTTCCCCCCACCCCACCCCGCCCAAACGCTAATCGGGCGCTAATCGGACGCTAATCGGGCATTCATTAGGCACCGCCCCGGCCCCCACGCGTGGAGGGACCGAAGGGTGGCAAGGTCTCAGCGGCTCCGTCTTCCGTCCCAGGGATTCTTTTTTTTCCTTCCAAATCAGGCAGGGGCGACCCGGAGAAGCCGGGCCCCAACCTTCCCGACATGTAAGATTAAGGACGGCACGGCTTGGAAGACAGAGAGGGTTGCAGATGAAACGCTGGACAGGGTCGGGCAAGCAGAAGTTGGAGTCGCCCTTGGTGTCGCAGGTACCATCGATACTCCGCCTGGGAAACCACCCCCAGACCTGCGGTCACGCTCTCTTTGCCCCAGACCGAGTGGGATATTTTCCCCCAGGGTTTGCGGGAAAGTAATTCTTTAAAAAGAAGCGCACTTCTGGCAGGATGTCCTTTCTTCTACCCTATTTTTATTTTAAAAAGAGAAATCGCACCTGCGAAAAATTGCCGCGAGGCAAATACCGTTGAATTGGCTTTGTATCGTGTCGGACCGTATTTTAAACCAGAAGTGAGTCCGGTAGATGCCCGAAGGGCAGACGGGCATCGAAACTAAAAGGAAGACTCGGGAAATCTGGGCGGACTCATCCCTTCCCATGCCTTGTTTTTAAATGCTTGGATGATTTTGGTTTGGACCAAATAAGATTTGCAGGATATGTTGAATGCTTACATCTTTGAAAGTAAAAATATTTGAGTAGCTAACTGTTATGTCTTAGAGGTAGGGGCACAGACTGGCATTAATTTAGAATCTCTTTAAAAGCAAGACGGTGAAATAAAACTATGTCGAATTAGGAACATTTGTTTTATACTCAGACTTGCTTATATTTAGTTTGGTCATTAAAATTCCTGCAGTAAACTTGGCAACTTGCTTTGTGAATGGTGATCCTACAGATGTCATTTTTAGGCAGTAAGCTCCTTGCGGGCAGGGGCACATGACTACTAACTCTGTACTGTACTCGGCCAGGTGCTTAGCACGGTGCTCTTGCACACAGTAAGTGCTCAATAAATACAGTTGATTGACTGGCTTCCCTTTCACCTGCCTAGTCCCTCAATTCTGTGCAAAGTCGACTGTTTGAACATACTTAAAAAGAAACGGTCCACTTTGAATCCATCGTGTAATTTCAGTGATTTATGCAGTTCCTCGATCCTTTCCCAAAACAAGAAATCGAAGCTTTGTCATGAAGCTTTGTCTTGGCCTTTGATTTCTGTAGTGAAACCAACTCGGCAGCACCGACTTGGAGCATCAAAGATATAAGGGTAATAATAGCCTCAAAGGACTTAATTCCTATAAAAGACTGAGAACGATGCAGTAGGAACCCAGAATAACGGGAGCTGAAAGCTCCTTTGTAGATGGGCCAAGAGAGAAATGATTTTAAACAAAGTGGAATAATTTACTAACTTTAAAAGATCTCTGTAAATATATATTTTTCCAGATGAGACTATAGATACAATCCAAACTGAATTTCAGATTGCTGATTCCTCTAAAGGAGGATAGAATTACAGCGTTTTAGGGATTCAAAATCCTGCTTCAGAAAGCTAGGAACAGGATTAATGGCCAAAGACAATGGCATCATCAGACACTGTAGAGTCAAATTACGGAGCTGGAGTAGAATCCGTCTCCAGCCGGCACGTCAAACAAGTCATCTTAACGATGGGGAGGGTTAAAATTTCCAGGGATTGGTAAATCAATCAATCGATGGTATTTATGGAGTGCTTACTGTGTGCAGAGCACTGTATTTGTCTGCTGTGTGTGACCTTGGGCAAGTCACTTAACTTCTCTGTGCCTCAGTTGCCTCTTCTGTAAAATGGGAATTGATACTGTGGGACCGGGACAGTGTCCAACTTGATTGCCTTGTATCTATTCCAGTGCTTAGAACCATGCTTGGCACATAGTAAATGCTTAACAAATACCATTATTATTATTGTTATTTACCCCTGGAGAGAGGATAATACAGCAGAGTTGGTTGAGACGTTTTCTGCCCACAATAACCTTATAGTCCAGAGGGGGAGACAGACATTAATACAAATGAACAGCTTATGGATATGTACGTAAGTGCTGTGGAGTAAATAGCAAACTCTCAAAGGGTACAGATCCAAGTTGCTTAGGCATTGCAGAAGGGTGTCTACACCTGCTGCTTCCACTTCCTCTCCAATTCTCTCTGTGACCCCCTCTAATCTGGCTCGTGCCCCTTTCACTCCACCAAAACTGCCCTCTCAAAGGTCACCAATGATCTCCTTGCCTCTACTCCATCCTAATCCTCCTCGACCTCTCAGCTGTCTTTGACTCTGTGGACCACCCCCTCTGGAAACGTTATCCAACCTCGGCTTCACTGACGCTGTCCTCTTCTGGTTCTCCTCATTCCTCGCTGGCTGCTCCTTCTCAATCTCCTTTTTGAGTTTCTCCTCCTCTGCCTCCCACACTGTAACTGGGGGAGTCCCTCAAGACTCAGTTCTGGTTTCAGCTATGTGGATGATTCCCAAATCTACATCTCCGGCCCTGGTCTCTCTCCACCTCTGCGGTCTCGTATTTCCTCTTGCCTTCAGGACGCCCCGCCGACATCTCAAACTTGACATATCCAAAACAGAACTCCTCATCTTCCCACCGAAACCATGTCTTGCCCCTGATTTTGCCATCACTGTAGCAGCACCACCATTCTCCCTGGCTCACAAGGCCATATCCTTGACATTGTCCTCCAATCATCCCTCCCGTTCAATCCACATATTCAGTCTGCCTCACATCTTGTCAGTTCAACCTTTACAGCTGCTAAAATCTTCCCTTTCCATCCAAACTGCTACCGTGCTGATCCAAGCGCTTATCCTATTTCGCCTCGATTACTGCATCAGCCTCCTCTCTGACCTCCCTGCCTCCTGTCTCTCCCCACTCCAGTCCATACCGCTCTTTGCAGCCTGGATCATTTTTCTAAAAAAACTGATCTCTTACTCATCTCTTACTACAACCCAGCCTGCTCACATCGCTCCTCTAACACCAACCTACTCACCATACCTCCATCTCCTCTATCTCTTTGCCAGCCCCTTGCCCATGCCCCACCTCAAGTCTGGAACTCCCTTCCCCTTCATATCTGACAGACCATCGTCACTCTCCCCTCTTTCAAAGCCTTTTAAGATCACACCTCCTCAAAGAGGCCTCCCCCAAATGAGACCTAATTTCCCCTATTCCCTCTCTCTCCTGCCTTACCTTGCACTTGGGTTTGTAACCTTTATTCACCCAACCCTTAGCCCCCACAGCACTCAGTGTACACATCAATTGTGTTTAATGAGGGCTTACTATGTGCAGAGCACTGTACTAAGCGCTTAATGTCCTGTGTATCTCCCAGTGTAGACTGCAAGCACCTTGTGGGCAGGGAATGAATCTACCAAGTCTGTTATACTGTACTTTCCCAAGTGGTCAGTGCTCTGTGCACAGTAAGTGTTCAGTAAAAACGATTGATTGAGCAGGAGTAGTTTTTCCATAAAACAGTTTTTCTGCAAAATAATCCAGACAACAGAATGAATTATGGCCTGAGGGGCACGAAACAGAAGGCAGGGAAGTCAGTGAGAAGGCTGATGCCAGTAGTCCAGCGGGCCAGGAAAAATGCTTGGATCAATGTGGTAGCAGTTTGGATGGGGAGGAAAGGGCAGATTCTAGAGATGTTGTGAGAGTCAAACTGACAGGATTTGGTGACAGCTTGACAGATCGAATGCACGCAGTCTAGACTGTGAGCTCGTTGCGGGCAGGGATTGTCTCTATTGCTGTATTGTACTTTCCTGAGCGCTTAGTACAGTGCTCTGCACACAGTAAACACTCAATAAATATGATTGAATGAATGAATGACCTATTACTACTGCTATTACTACTAGGGATCACCTGACCACAAATATCAGCTCAGAGCAGAGGTTGAACAGTTTCTGCGGTTTTAAATTTAAAAGAATTCACACTGCAAAAGTGGAGGATCCAAGAGAAAAAGAACCCAAAACTTGGCTTTGTGAAACTTAATTATTAAGGAAAACCCAGTTAGCCCTTCTTCCAAGTCAGGTATATGGACGAAAAAAAGCTAGCCAATATAGATGAGGGTGAAAAACATAGACCGTCCCAAAATGGGGGCACTTAATCTGATTTTCCTGGGACAGTCCTGTTAGGTTAAAAGTTTGCCTCAGTCTCTTGAGAATAACTCAGGACAGTTAAAACTTATTTTTCATAACCCAGGACTGAGCAGTTCTTCACATCCTCCCTCCATCCTACCCATGGATGACAATTGCACCCATTGCAAGCAGCACCCCTCAGGGGCAGCAGAAGACCCTGGGGCTACAAGTGAGTGCTTCTGGGCATGCTTCCCAGTCAGGAACTGGGAAGGGAGACTGGCTGAGAGGGGAAGGGGCAGGTGGCGAATGGGGGTGGGGAGGGTAAACTCATTGTGGTCAGGAGTTTTGTCTATTGTTAGTTATGCTGTACTCTCCCATGTGCTTAGTACAGTGCTCTGCATACAGTAAGTGCTCAATAAAAATGATTGGATGAGTAAATGAGAGAGAAGCACTTCCCCTCCCAGCCCAAGCTCAGCCTGTCACTCATCCCCAGACTCAAAATAGCAAGGTGGTGCTCTTAGGCTTCTACATCCATTTTTCTTCAAGAATGACCTCACCTAGTGGAAAGAGCATGGGCCTAGGAGTCAAAGGACCTGAGCTCTAATAGGGCTCTGACACTTGCCTGCTGTGTGACCTTGGGCAAATCATATCACTTCACTGTGCCCCAATTTCCTCATATGGAAAATGGGGATTAAATCATACTCTTAAGTAGACTGTGAGCTCCATGTGGGGCTAGGGACTGTGTCCAATCTGATTATTTTATATCAACCCTAGCACATAGTACAGTGCTTGACATATAGTAAGCACTGTTTTTGTGGTATTTAAGTGCTTACGATGTGCCGGGCACTATACTGAAGGGTGGTTAGATAGGGTTCCTGCCCCACGTAGGGCTCACAGTCTTAATCCCCATTTTACAGATGAGGTAACCAAGGCACAAAGAAGTTCAATTACTTGCCCATGGTCACACAGCAGATAAGTGGCAGAGCTGGGATTAAAACCCAGGTCCCCTGACTCCCAGGCCCATGCTCTTTCCACTAGGCCATGCTGGTTATTAGCTCAACCTGATCCAACTATATTTATTATGGTATTTATTACCAATTTACTATGTGCCAAAGCAATGTACTATGCACTGGAGTAGATGAGATAATGAATCCCTGCCCCATTCATTCAGTCATATTTATTGAGCACTTTACAGAGGACTGTACTAAGAACTTGGAAAGTACAATACAGCAATAAAGAAAGACAGTCCTTGCCCACAACAGGCTCACAGTCTAGGTGGGGGGAGACAGACATCAATACAAGTAAACAGGCATCAACATAAATAATTAGAATTATAGATATATGTATAAGTGCTGTGGAGTGGGGGGGGGGAAGCCCAAAGGGAGAGAGTCGAGGTGACGCAGAAGGGAGGGTGAACTGAAGAAAAGGGGGGTTAGTCCCGGAAGCCCTCTTGAAGGAGGTGCACCTTCAGTAGGGCTTTGATGGGGGGGAGAGTAGTTGTTTGGCGGATTTAAGGAGAAAGGGCGTTCCAGGCTAGAGGTACGACATGGGCCAGGGGTCGGTGGCCAGACAGGCGAGATCGAGGTACAGTGAGAAGGTTAGCACCAGAAGAGTGGACTGTGCGGGCTGGGATATAGAAGGAGAGAAAGGAGGTAAGGTAGGAAGCAGCGTGGTTCAGTGGAATGAGCCCGGGCTTGGGAATTAGAGGTCATGGGTTCTAATCCTGGCTCTGTCGCTTGTCAGCTGTTTGACCTTGGGCAAGTCACTGAACTTCTCTGTGGCTCAGTTACCTCATCTGTAAATGAAGATGAAGACTGTAAAGGGGATGAAGACTGTGAGACCTATGTGGGACAATCTGATTACCTTGTATCTATCCCAGCTGCTTAGAACAGTGCTTGGTACTTAGTAAGTGCTTAAAACAAATACCAATATTATTACTATTATTATTAAGGGACAAGGTGATGGAGAGCTTTAAAGCCAATAGTGAGTTTTTGTTTGATATGGAGGTAGATAGGCAACCCTGGAGATTTTTGAGGTGGGGGTGATGTGCCTTGAACGTTTCTGTAGAAAGATAATCTGGGCAGCAGAATGAAGTATGGACTAAAGTGGGGAGAGGCAAGAGTTTGGGAGGTCAGATGCAGTAATCCAACTGGGATAGGATGAGTGATTGTACTAATGTGGTAGCAGTTTGGATGGAGAGGAAAGGGCGGATCTTGGCGATGTTGCAAAGGTGAAATCGACAGCATTTGGTGAAAGATTGAATATGTGGGGTGAATGAGAGAGCAGAGTCAAGAATGTTGAGGAGGTGGTGGTGAGGTGAAATTTGCTATAGGATGGTTACAGTAGAGTTTAGGTAAGATACTTGTAGTTTAGCTAGGTTAAAAGAAAAAAAACTCAAAAAACGCTTTTGAAAATTCAGGGCTTAGCAACTTGAGCATTATGATGGGCATTAGCAACTTGAGCATTATGATTACACACTAGAGTATCCAGGAGACTGATCAATTACCTGGTGGTGGAAGCCTCTGTAAAGGTTAACACTAAGCGCCCTCACCAACTAAATAATGCTGCTAGGTATTAGTTTAATCTGTATGCATACTATGAAGAGGAAAGAGGGATGGCTCACTTTAGAGAAATTCTATTTAATTTGACTTGTGCAACTGGCTTGTCTGTGATTGGACAGGTTAAACCTGCTCCCAAGGTATCTGCAAACACTGGCCTTATTTCAGGAGGCTACAAATTCTGCTGCAGAGCACTTAGCACCTTGCCCGATTATACTGCAGCGGGAGGTTCAGGGTTCTGCAAAATCGGGCCGCTCACCACTACAGATCACTGTTCTTGCCTGAGCTTGAGCAGGAAAACATAAACTCCTATTGCAAAATATCCCTTTTTCTAATCCATTTTTCTCTGATGTGTTCTCCAACAGTGCTTTGTAGGTCTCATGTTAAATGTACACCCTAAATGCTGCAAGGGGTGAAAACAGATGCAACTGCCTACAGCTCTCCCAGTAATAATGATAATAATAATGATAATAATAACAGTTGTAGTATTAAATGCTTACTCTGTGTCAAGCACTGTTCTCAGTGCTGGGGAAGATACAAGATAATCAGGTCAGATATCCCACATGATGCTCACCAGTCTAAATAGGGAGAACAGGTATTGAAACTCCCAATTTACAGGTAAGGTAACTGAGGTCCAGAGAAGTGAAGTGACTTGCCCAAGATCACACAGCCGACAAGTGGCAGAGCTGGGATTGGAACCCAGGTCCTCTGACTTCCTGAGAAACAGCGTGGCTAGAGCACAGGCCTGTAAGTCAGAAGGACATGGTTTGTCATCCAGGCTCTGCCCCTTGTCTGCTGTGTGACCTTGGGCAAATCACTTCTCTGTGCCTCAGTTACCTCATTTATAACATTAGGATTAAGACTGTGATCCTCATTTGGGACAGGGACTATGTCTACCCAGATTTGTTTGTGGTTAGTACAAAGCCTAGCACATAGTAAGTGATTAACAAATACCAAGTTACTATTACTATTATTTACCTAACCACTGACCTCCCTCCTGCTTAGACTGGGAACTCCACATGGGACAGAGACTATGCCTGATCTAATAATAATAATAATAATGTTGGTATTTGTTAAGAGCTTACTATGTACAGAGCACTGTTCTAAGCACTGGGGTAGATACAGGGTGATCAGGTTGTCCCACGTAAGGCTCACAGTCTTAATCCCCATTTTCCAGATGAGGTCACTGAGGCACAGAGAAGTTAAGTGACTTGACCAAAGTCACACACCTGGCAAGAGGCAGAGACGGGATTAGAATAATTGTGGAATGTGCCAGGCACTGTACTGAGCACTGGGGTTACTTGTTCTCCCTCCTACTAAGACTGTGGTACAGGGCCTGTGTCCAACTTGATTACCTTGAGCCTAACCCAGGTGCTTAGTACAGTGCTTGACATGTAGTCGGGGCTGAACAAATACAATAGTAAGAATTACACGGAAGTTATCTAAAGGAAAAAAGGATGCTGAAAAAGATGGAAAGGAATGATTTTGATAACTCAAAAAAGCAAATTTTAAATACCCCGGTAACTCGGTAACATTATATAAAGCTACTTTAACTGCATTGCTAAAAAGTGTGTGTTACTACTTAAAGGGAACAGAAAGCAGAAAATACTTGGAAGCCCACCAGGGTGCCCCCATGCCTTGATTTGGGGAGGGGTCTGGGTGGGATTCTTGGAACACACCCTTCCCCAGGACCTCTCAGAATCTGAAAAGGCCAAAAGGCTGGACGTCTTGATTGTCTCTCTAGGGGGTGGAGTACTCTATAGGATAAAGAAAGAGTGCTTAGAAGGAATCAATCAATCAGTGACATTTATTGAGTGCTTACTATGTGCAGAGAGCACTGTCCTAAGTGTTTAGGGAAGTACAGTACAACAGAATTAGCAGGCACTTTCCCTGCCCTTGACTTTACAGTCAAAGAGAGTAATTAAGCAAGCAGTAAGGAATCCCCATTTTTGCCTTCTCTCTTTAGCCCCTTTGGGCCTCTGAGCTTTGGAGGTGGAAGCCAAAGCCCATCAGACCAGATTATCATTATTGTCATTATTATTTATTGTGGTCAATCAATGGTATTTGAGTGCTTAATAATGTTGGTATTTGTTAAGCGCTTACTATGTGCCGACCACTGTTCTAAGCGCTGGGGTAGATACAGGGTCATCAGGTTTATTCATTCAATAGTATTTATTGAGCGCTTACTATGTGCAGAACACTGTACTAAGCGCTTGGAGTGAACAATAATAATAATAATAATGTTGTATTTGTTAAGCGCTTACTATGTGCCGAGCACTGTTCTAAGTACTGGGGTAGACATAGGGGTATCAGGTTGTCCCACGTGGGGCTCACAGTCTTAATCCCCATTTTACAGATGAGGGAACTGAGGCACAGAGAAGTTAAGTGACTTGCCCACAGTCACACAGCCGACAAGTGGCAGATCTGGGATTCGAACTCATGAGCCCTGACTCCAAAGCCCGTGCTCTTTCCACTGAGCCACGCTGCTCAGTGGAACAAGTCAGCAACAGATACAATCCCTGCCCTTTGACGGGCTTACAGTCTAATCGGGTTGTCCCACATGAGGCTCACAGTTAATCCCCATTTTACAGATGAGGTAACTGAAGCACAGAGAAGTTAAGTGACTTGCCCACAGTCACACAGACTATATGCTCCTCACATCCACCAGACTAGCACATTCCACCCCTTCAAAGCCCTACTGAAAGCTCGCCTCCTCCAGGAGGCCTTCCCAGACTGAGTTCCCCTTTTCCTCTGCTCCTCCTCCCCTCCCCATCGCCCCTACTCCCTCCCTCTGCTCTACCACCCTTCCTGCCCCACAGCACGTGTATATTTGTAGATATTCATTATTCTACTTATTTTATTAATGATATGTATATATCTATAATTCTATTTATTTATATTGATGCTATTGATACCTGTCTACTTGTTTTTTCTGTCTTCCCCCTTCTAGACTGTGAGCCCGTTGTTGGGTAGGGATTGTCTCTATTTGTTACTGAATTGTACTTTCCAAGCATAGTACAGTGTTCTGCACACAGTAAGCGATTAATAAATACGATTGAATGAATCAATGAATGAATATACAGAGCACTGTACTGGGCACTTGGGAGAGTACATAATCGCTTACTTATCTTCCAAGCACAATGCTAAGCACTTGGATAGATAAAATACAAGTCGGGTCAGACACAGTCCCTGACCGACTAGGGATTTATAGACCAAGAGGAAGAGACAAGAGATATTTAATCCCCAGTTTAATATGAACCTTATTGTAAGCTCATTATGGGCAGGGAACGTGTCTGTTAAATCTGTTGCACTCTCCCAAGCGCTGAGTATAGTGTTCTGTGCATAGAGAAGCAGCGTGGCTCAGAGGAAAGAGCACGGGTTTAGGAGACAGAGGTCACGGGTTCTCATCCCAGCTATACCACCTGTCAGCTGTGTGACTTTGGGCAAGTCACTTAACTTTTCGGTGCCTCAGTTACCTCATCTGTAAAAATGGGGATTAAGACAACCTGATGACCCCAGCGCTTAGAACTGTGCTTGGCACATAGTAAGTGCTTAACAAGTACCAACATTATTACTTTAGTAAGCTCTCAATAATTACCATCGATAGATTTTGGGCACCTGCATTTTCTCTGTCTGCAGTTCTAGGGAGCACCAGAGAGGGGTGCCAGATTTGTGTTCAATCAGTTATGTGTACTAAACACAGTGTTTGCTGAGTACTATGGACAGAGCACTGTGCAGTACTTAGTACTTGGGAGTATACAACAGAAGCAAAACCTATGATCCCTGCCCTGAGTAGGTCTATAATCTAAGTGATGTGGGATCTCCCTTATCAACGTAGCATATGAACAGGTTCTTTCCCTCCCTTCATTCCTCCCTCCCTTTTTCACCTCACTAAGGACAATCAGGTCTAGCCAAAATAAAGCCCTAACCTTCTCAACCCAAGATTGGCTTGGCTGGGGCCTTTTCAGACTGACACAAGGTATCATTGTAGGACGAAGGAAGGATGACAAAGGTCAGAACTCACCTCTACATCACTCACCCCTCCCTTTCCTCCCAGGAAAACCAGTGTGCAAACAGGGGTGTGGCCTCCCTAAAGCGATCAACCAGATAGGCTAGAACAAAGTCCCTGCAAGAGGTTCTCCCTTTCTTCGCTGGGGGTTTATAGAACCCAGGCAGATCGAGGAAGCAGGTATTGTACCTTTTAGAACTTTTTCTTCTAGTTTCAGCTAGGATACAGATTTCTTCTAATCATTATTTCCAATTAAATTCGTCAGGAGAGAGATGCCTGTTGTATACATCATGTAATTGATTCTTAGACTTTCTTTTTTTATAGTATTTGTTAAGTGCTTATTATGTGCCAAGTACCGTGTTAAGCGCTGGGAGAGAGAAAAGATAATTGGGTTGGACACAGTGCCTGCCTCACACGAGGCTCATGTTCTTAATCCCCATTTTACGGATGAGGGAACTGAGGTCCAGAGAAGTGAAGTGACTTCCCAAGGTCACACAGCAGACAAGTGGCGGAGAGGGAATTAGAACTCAGGTCCTCCGACTCATTCATTCATTCAGTAGTATTTATTGAGCGCTTACTATGTGCAGAGCACTGTACTAAGCACTTGGAGTGTACAAATCGGTAACAGAGACAGTCCCTGCCCTTTGACGGGTTTACAGTCTAATCGGGGGAGACAGACAGACAAGAACAATAGCAATAAATAGAATCAAAGGGAAGAACATCTCATTAAAACAATAACAAATAAATAGAATCAGGGTGATGTACATCTCATTAACAAAATAAATAGGGTAATGAAGATATACAGTTGAGCGGATGAGTACAGTGCTGAGGGGATGGGACGGGAGAGAGGGAGGATCAGAGGGAAAGGGGGGACTCCCAAGCCCACGCACAGACTAGGCTGCTTCTTACCAGTAAATTCCACCAAGTACCTACTGGGAATTAATGTTGCAATATCTATCTAAAAGTAATCTGATGATTTGAGTTGGTGCTGAATTTTTATTCTCATTGTACACCTTATGCATATGGATCTATATCTCTAGCCTCATCATTCTCAAAGAAGACGCTACTGCTGATGAAATTCACTTCCGGGTGGTTGGGTGAGGCCAGCGCAGGACAGACACCTGGCCGCATTGTAGACATACTGAGGCTGACCACTGTTTTACTGAAATGTTTGTGGTTTGTAGTGCCTGTTGCTGTTTTTGCTTCTGCCTGCGTTAGTCAATCAATGAGCACTGGACTAACGCTTGGGAGAGAACAATCCAACAAAGTTGGTAGATCCGTTCCCTGCAAGAGGTAATAATAATAATAATGTTGGTATTTGTTAAGCGCTTACTATGTGCAGAGCACTGTTCTAAGCGCTGGGGTAGATACAGGATAATCAGGTTGTCCCACGTGAGGCTCACAGTTAATCCCCATTTTACAGATGAGGGAACTGAGGCACAGAGAAGTGAAGTAACTTGCCCACAGTCACCCTAGTGGCAGAGCCGGGATTCGAACCCATGAATTCTGACTCCCAAGCCCGGATTCTTTCCATTGAGCCACGCTGCTTCTCGTGGTACTTACAGTCTAGAGGAGGAGAGAGAGGAGGAGAAGGACATTAAAAGAAATTATTAATATGGACATAAGTGCTGAGGGTGGGGTGATCATTGTGGGGGCGAAAAGTGTCTACCATCTACCAATTCTGCTGTATTGTACTATCCCAAGCACTTAGTGCTCTTCACACAGTAAGCGCTCAATAAACACCATGGATGATGGTGATCATCAAGTGCTCAAAAGGTTCGGATCCAAGTGCATAGATGAAGCAGAAGGGAGGGGGAGTAGGAGAAATGAGGATTTAATCAGGGAAGGTCTCCTGGAGGGTGTGTGATTTTAATAGAGAAGCAGCATGGTAAAGGGGATAGAGCACGGGTCTGGGAGTCAGAAGGTCATGGGTTCTAATCCTGCCTCCACCACTTGTCTTCTGTGTGACGTTGGGCAGGTCACTTTACTTCTCTGGGCCTCAGTTCCCTCATCTGGAAACTGGGGATTGCCCCACATGGGACAACCTGATAACCTTGTCTCTATCCCAGTCCTTAGAACAGTGCTTGGCACAGAGTAAGCACTTAACAAATACCATCATCATCAATAAAGCTTTGAAGGTGAGGTAAGTGGTGGTTTGTTGTATATCAATCAGTCAGTCATATTTATTGAATGCTTACCGGGTAGAGGACACTCTCCTAAGCACTTCGTAGAGTATAATATAACAGAGTTGATAGAAACATTCCCTACCCACAATGAGATACCAAGGGAGAGGGAGTTTTAGGCCAGAGGCAGGATTTGGGCAGGGGGTCAGCAGTGAGATAGATGAGATCGAGAAACAGTGAGTAGGTTGGCCTTAGAGGAGCTAAGTGTGCAGACTGGGTTGTAGTAGGAGAGTAGTGAGGTGAAGTAGGAGGGGGGCAAGGCAATTGACAGCTTTAAAGCTGATGGTGAGGAGTTTCTGTTTGATGCAGGGGAGAATGGACAACTACTGGAGGCTCTTGAAGTGTGGGGATACATGGGCTCAACTCTTTTTTTTTAGAGTTTTATCACCATTTTATTCATTCATTCATTCAATAGTATTTATTGAGCACTTACTATGTGCAGAGCACTATACTAAGTGCTTGGAATGTACAAATCGGTAACAGATAGAGGCAGTCCCTGCCCTTTGATGGGCTTACAGTCTAAGCGGGGGAGACAGACAAGAACAATGGCAATAAATAGAATCAAGGGGAAGAACATCTCATTAAAACAATAGCGAATAAATAGAATCAGGGTGATGTACATCTCATTAACAAAATAAATAGGGTAATGAAGATATATACAGTTGAGTGGACAAGTACAGTGCTGAGGGGTTGGGACGGGAGAGGGGGAGGAGAAGAGGGAAAGGGGAGAGAAGAGAGTTTAGCTGCGGAGAGATGAAGTGGGGGGGTAGAGGGAGCAGAAGGAAAAAGGGAGCTCAGTCTGGGAAGGCCTCTTGGAGGAGGTGAGCTTTAAGTAGGGTTTTGAAGAGGGGAAGAGAATTAGTTTGGCGGAGGTGAGGAGGGAGGGCATTCCAAGACCGTGGGAGGATGTGGCCCAGGGGTCGACGGCGGGATAGGCGAGGACGGGGGATGGTGTAGAAATAAGTTAACTGTTTTCCTATGCACTAGGGATTTTTTCTGGGGCAGGTTTTACTTGTAGCTAATTTACCAGAGCAGCAGTGAAGTGCACTCAGATAATCAGGGGAATCTCTGATCTTGGCATAGAACTTAAGATCTGCCAGGACTTGGTATACCAGAGCCTATAACAATAATAGCCTGCAAAGTCGTGAAATGAGGAAATGTGGTCAAAAAGATCACTTTTTAACAGAGTTTTTAAACTTTGGGGTTTATAGGGATTAGTTATCTTAAATCCTGAATTAATATGTTTTTGCTCTGGTTCTGGAGAATAAATAGCCTCATGCTCTTTCTAACAATCTTTAGAGGTTTGAGTTTGAGAGGAACTCAAACTTGTGTCAGTTTGAAAAGTTTCAGAAGACCGTTTTCCAGGAAGGACCTTTTTTTTGGAATTTCCATTCTTGCATAGCCCTCCTTGCTAGTGGTCCCATTAGAGTGTAAACGCCTTGTGGGGAGGGTATGTGTGTTTTGCTTCCATTGAATCTTCCCAAGTGCTTAGTACAGTGCATTGCAGTCAGGAGGTGCTCAGAAAATACCATTATTAGTACGACTCTAAACTGCTTTGGAATTTGGCTGTTACTATTATTTAATTGGGTTTCTTTGTACATGTACTAGAGGCCTTTTGACAACATGCATATTTTAAAAGAAACAAGAATAATTTGTTAATAAGTTACAAAAATGCCAAAGTTGGTCCTTTTCTGAATTTTCTAACATATGTAAGTGTATTCAGTGAGTAGTAGTTTTTTCTGAGCACCTACTGTGTACAGAGCTCTGTACTAAGCACTTGGGAGAGTAGAGTGGAGGTAAGAGACAGGGTCCCTGTCTCCAAGGATCTTAATCCTATTGGGGGGTGGGGATGGGGGGAACAGGTGTTTAGCAGAGTACTAAGTTCTTAAGAACAAAAGTGCTATAAGAGGTTGTGAAGGCATAAGTTCTGAGGTAGTGCAAAAAGGCTGAGATGATAGTAAGAAGGGTGTAAAATACCATTTATTTTAGTCTTGACTATAGCCTTAGAGCTTGCGAATGTGAAGCAGGCAGTAACCTTCACAGGGTGATTTCAGTTTTGAATGACTTCAGGGATGAATGTCTAAAATAAAAATATCTCTAAATGGGCTGGCATCTGATTTTTCTCTCTGCTTTGGGGCAGCATTTTATCCTGTGATAAATCAATATCCTGAAGAGTTAAAAGAAAAAAGGCTGTCTTAGTGTTTGTGCTTGGTCGAATTTCAATACTTCATTCATTCAATAGTATTTATTGAGCTCTTACTATGTGCAGAGCACTGTACTAAGTGCTTGGGAAGTACAATTCAGCCACAAATACTTCAACATTGTTGACCATTTGCATTCTCCTTGGAGTTGATTTTCTCAACAGAAATGATAGAACAAGTTCTTTTGAGTTGTTGAAATAGTTTTGCAACATAAGGAACTTTTGTTACTAAAGTTTTTGAGTTTAGAAAGAAAACACTCCATGGCTCTCATAGTACACAGTCAGCGGAGCAGTTTAAATTTGCAGACAGCTGGCTAGTTGTGCTGATCAGAAAAATCAAGTTTTAGTAAGTTTGCTGGCTGATACTTACTTTAAGGACACAAAGGGAATAAAAATAATAATAACTGTGGTGTTTTAAAGCACTTACTGTGTGCCAGACACTGTACTCCCGGGAGTGGATACAAGCAAATTGGGCTGGGCACAGTCCCTGTCCCACATGGGACTCACAGTTTTAATCCCCACTTTACAGATGAGGGAGCTGAGGCACAGAGAAGTGAAATGACTTGCCCACTGTCACCCAGCAGATGAGTGGTGGAGCCCAGATCCTGCTGACTCTCAGGCCCATACTTTATCAACTAGGCCACGCTGCTTCTCCAGAGAAAAGTGGCGTTAGAGTGTAACCAGACCTAATATAGAATTTCATATGGGTTTATCTTTTGGCTGGCCATTAAGACACATTTAAAGCAGCATTCACTACCCTAGAATTCTGTGCTGTTGCAACATTGCATCAACAATGCATTGCAGCATTATGATGTCATGAAGTGCTCTGCTCACTTCCCTCCTCTCTCATTACTCTTGTCTTGGGCTGAGCGGAAATGAATCTGAAGGGGGGACAGTCTCCTAGTAAACCATGGTTTAGGGGCCAGGGTGGTGTAAGTTTATTTTTGTTTTTAGGGTTTTTTTGACAGGGGTGGGTGCATTATTTAAGGGCTTACAATGTTCCAGACACTACTAAAGGCATGGGTTGATAAAATATTGTCCCAACATGGGGCTCACAGTCTTAATTTCCATTTTATAGATGAAGAAACTAAGACACAGACAAATTAAATGATTTACCAGGTCATATGACTGGCAAATGCAGAGCCCCTCTCCTTTGACACCCCCCCAGGCCCGTACTCTCTCCACCACACCAACTTGTTTCACAAAAAGATAGCTGGGTGGTGGTGGGGGGGGGTGGAGTGGGGGGAGTGTGTCTCTTGAGAACAATAGTTACCTGGGCCAAAGGATCCAGGGTGGCAGAGACATCTTAAAGGGATACTGTGGACCCAATCCCTACAGTCTCCAACCAACCAATCACATAGTAGTATTTACTAACCACCTTCTATGTGCAGAGTACTGTATTAAGCACTTGGAAAAGTGTAATGGAAGATGACATGATCCCTACCCACAGTAATAATAATAATAATGATAATTAGGGTATTCATTAAACCACTGTGGTAGAACCCTGTCCCAAATGGGGCTCTCAGTCTCCATCCCCATTTTATAGATGACGTAACTGAGCCACAGAGAAGTGAAGTGACTTGCCCAAGGTCACAAAGCAGAGAAGTGGCAGAGCTGGGTTTAGAACCCACAACCTTCTGACTCCCAGGCCCATGCTATATCTACTGCACCATGCTGCTTACAATCTATCTTACATTCTACTCAGGGAGGAAGAAATTTAAAGATGCCATCACACCAAACCTGGAGCCACAGAGTCTCCTCTCAAGCTCCTTCAATCCCCCCTGCCTCTTTCCAGGACCCAGAGGGGATGATTAAAGCGGCTTGAGTTTAACCACCCCTTCACCCCCTCCAACCCAGTCCTCATTGTCTACCAAGGGATCGGATTTCATCAACCCAAACAACATGGGCGCTACTGTTCTCGAAGTAATTTTCTTAGATCGGTGATAGAATCTGTAGAATATCCTGCGTTCCATTTTTATTCCTTCCCCTATTTAAAAGTTTGCCATTCTGCCCTAGAAGAAAATTGGCCTGGCTATTCACACAATGTGTTGTTGCTAAGAACTGCTTCAAATTAGTTCCCTTAACTGGGGTTCACTTCTTAAAAGCTTATTGTGGGCAGGGAATGTATCTGCTAACTCTGTTGATGCTACTCTCCCGAGTGCTTATTACAGTGCCCTAACCCCTAGTAAGATCTCAATAAATAGCAGTGATTGACTAAAAACAAAATAACCTTATAAATTGGTTTGGGGTTGAATCTCTGTGTTTTGTATTCCCAGTAAACTGCATGGGAGCTTTTAATCAATCAAAGTTGTCGAAATGAGGCCTGAATTAGGCTAGAGTAATTGTCAAATGCAGGTAGCTTAAGACGTTGCTAATTTCAAGATTTCAAAGAGGAAAGAAGGAAAGTTTTATATGTGCAGGATATTTTTTCTTAGCTAAAACTCGACAGCAGTTTACAGTTATCATGAGCCAAATTCTTCCATCAGTTTCTCTTGTCTAATTCTGACACCAATTACTCATCTATTTACTAATGCCAGAGAGTAGCTGATGCCAGAATTTGGCTAAGTATGCCCTGAGACAGGCTTTAATCAAATCCTTTGGCTTAAAGATTCACTTTTATCCGCTCATAAGTATGTTGATTGAACTCTTAAGAGGAATACAAGAAAGGCAAAATAAACACTACTCAACATTCCCCAAGATTTATTCCCGATTCACATGATATAAAAAGGAACTCTGGAAGATCAAACATTGAACTGCTTCAAGAATGCTTTGGCAAGCTGTCCAGGCTTTATGGAAGAAAATGACAGTGGTGAAAAAACTCAGCCCATGCCCAGAATATGGTAAAAGCTGAGTGCATCTTCCTCTTTCCTCTTAAAGAATAGGGGACATTAATGGACAGAAATCCACAAGGGGACCCGAGATAAAGAGGCCCATTCATATAATAATAATAATGTTGGTATTTGTTAAGTGCTTACTATGTGCAGAGCACTGTTCTAAGCGCTGGGGCAGATACAGGGTAATCAGGTTGTCCCACATGAGGCTCACTGTCTTAATCCCCATTTTACTGATGAGGTAACTGAGGCACAGAGAAGTTAAGTGATTTGCCCACAGTCACACAGCTGACAAGTGGCAGAGTTGGGATTCAAACCCATGACCTCTGACTCCCAAGCCCGGGCTCTTTCCACTGACCCACGCTATTCATATGACATCAGTGCCAAAAGGGCTTCTTGATGTCAGGTAATTCTGTATTCTACTACCACCCATTTTATCCTGCACTACTATTTTCTGGAATTCAGTCATTCAGTCACATTTATTGAACACTTACTCTGTGCAGAGCACTGTACTACGCACTTGGGAGAATACAATATAACAATAAACAGACACATTCCCTGCTCACAAAAAGCTTACAATCTAGAGGGGGAGAGACAGACGTGAATACAAATAAAGTACAAATATGTGCATAAGTGCCGTGGGGCCGGGAGGAGGGAATGAACACAGGGAGCAAGTCAAGGCAATGCAGAAGGGAGTGGGAGAAGAGGAAAGGGGCACATCTTGGAGGAGATGTGCCCACAGTAAGACTCTGAAGGCAGGGAACTTAATTGTCTGTCGGATTTGAGGAGGAAGGGCGTTCCAGGGCAGGGTGTGGGCAAGGGGTTGGTGGTGAGATAGACAAGATCAAGACACAGTGAGAAGGTTGGCATTAAAGGAGTGAAGTATGTGGGCTGAGGTGTAGTAGGAGAGTAGTGAGGTGAGGTAGGAGGGGGCAAGGTGATTGACTGCTTAAAGCCAATGGTGAGGAGTTTTTGTTTGGCAATACGGTCAGAGTGTGCTTTGGTTCTCCCTCTCCATTTCATCCTGAGCCCCATCTCATCCTCATCCTGAGCCTTTCTCTTGTAACCTAGTGCCACCCTCAACCCAGTGTCTCTTGTTACATTTGTCTGCCCTGTACGTACTTAAGTCAGAGGAATGAGGGAACCGACTGGCGATGACCATGGCAGAAACACTGTTTTCAAGCTTGAATTAGCCCTTTCAGGTGGCCCATGCTTTACAATTTAGGTTATTAAAATATCTGAAATGGTTTGTTTTGTATTATTCAGATTTACTCAAGGTTTTTTTTTTCAGGGGATAAGGTTTGGCATTTTGTATGAGTGCGCATACATATGGTATATCCAGCAGGAGCTCAGACAAGTTTCATAAAGTAAGAAATAGAGTTTACCGAGAGGCTGACTCTCATAGATTACTCACGTGGATTTTTTGCTCATTCTGTTTTCCTCAAGACCTATTTTCCTCCCAGAGTTGCCAATTATTTCTTTTTTGATTGCCAGTCGGTTCCAACATCTATCTAAGGGATTGGAGCCAGGTGTAAATGACTGTTAAATAACTTAATTCTAAGAGGAAACACCCTTATACTAGAGGCAAAATGGGAATAGAACTCTTGTATTCCATACTGATACTACTGTCTCCTTTCTCCCCACTCTGTCCCTGAAAGCAAGTGCAAATGAAGTGATCTTCAAATATACCCTCACCTGACCCCCTTTGACAGCTGGGCTCAAAGGGCCTAACTCTGGCTGAGACTCAGTAATAACGATAACTGGTATTTGTTAAGCACTTACTATGTGCCAGGCATTGAACTAAGCACTGGGGTGGATACAAGCAGATCGGGTGGGACATAGTCTCTGTCCAAGTGGGGCTCATAGTCTCAATCCCTGACTGAGGTCCAGAGAAGTGATTTGCCCAAGGTCACACAGCAGACACGTGGTGGAGCCGGGATTAGAACCCACACCTTCTGACTCCCAAGCCCCTCCTCTCTCCAATAAACCATGCTGCTCCTTCAGTCTTAGTCTTTCACTTGTCATCGCAATGACATCTTCAATGATGTCGTTTTTTCTTATCTCTAAGCTCTTGCCAATTTTCCCTGGCTCATTCTTATCCTGTACTTTCCCGCTGCCTGGCAGAAAAGATCACAGTGATATCCCCGACCACCAGGGAGTACTCCGTGTCTGCACCGAGTCTGCCGATGAACAATTAAAAGTAAACTCAGAATAAAGATGGCAGCAGAATGTCACCTAACTCCCAGAACGTACTTCAGTTTAAACCTATGAATGCGTTTTCCAGATTGGCTTCCACCTCCCCAAATAATCTTTGGAGGTGTAGAGTAACAAAGACAATCAAGCCCAACCGTTGTCCTGAGTTGCATTTTTTTTTTCAGTTATTCAGTTGGCATAGTCCAGATGTTGGTTGGTTATCAGAGACACCTGTGAATGACATCCAGAACTTCCAGCCAATCAACATCCAGGAAAAGAAAGGCTGGGAAGTCAGCTAGCGCAGAGTTGCTGGGGAGAGAAGAAAGGAGGCCACTCTTCTCTTTCTTCCTTAAGGTGTCTTAGGCTGGCTCTCTAGCCCCCTCCCACACTGCTGACCTCTCTCTTTCCTCTGGTCAACAGACACCCCCTCCCCCTAAACCTCTACACCATCATTGATCGGGCCATCTTCCTCCCCCCCTTCCCCCCCAACTGCCACTTCAGCAGTTCTACCCCACTGAAGCATTTGGGTACTCAACACGTTCCACACTCATGTACACATCTTTAAACTCTATCGCCTCCTATCCATAATATCTTTTTAGCGTCTGTCTCCCTAGCTAGACTAAAGCAGGGATCCTATCTACTAACTCTTGAACTCTCCCAAATGCTTGGTACAGTGCTCTTCACACTACTGACTGGTCCACATCATTGTTTTGAAGTCTCCTGATAAAAGAGCTGCAGCATCAGTGTGAGTCCGATTTTCTTCAGTAATAATAATTCAATTGTTCTCTCCCTTTGTCTTCCCACAGAATGAAGAGATACAAGTGTCCCTCAAAATACTCCTTGAGACAGAAGATCATTGTCCTCTTCTTGACCCTTTGGTTGTTCTCTCTATTAAAACTTCTGAATGTTAAAAAAATTTTATTCCCTAAAAAGGACATTTATTTCGTGGAGCACTCTCTAAGCACCTCCTCTTTAGTTAGAAACAGGTATGCCTATGTCAGGAACGACTTCAAATATGAAATCAACTGTTCTTATATTTACGAGCAAGAGCCAGGGGAAATTGGCAAGACCTTAGAGATAAGAAAAAAGGACATCATTGATTTAGATGATGAAGATGTCATTGCGATGACAAGTGACTGCAAGGTTTACCAGACCATAAGAAGATATCACCTAAAGCCTGTTTCACCAGAGGAGGAAAGATTCCCAATAGCCTATTCTCTGGTGGTTCACAAAGAAGCAATTATGGTTGAACGACTCATTCACACGATATACAACCAACACAACGTTTATTGCATCCACTATGACCTGAAGTCACCTGACACCTTCAAATTTGCCATGGACAATTTAGCTAAGTGCTTTGCCAACGTTTTCATTGCATCCAAATTAGAGAGAGTGGAATATGCTCACATTTCCAGACTCCAAGCTGACCTCAATTGCTTGTCAGACCTGATGAAATCTTCAGTTCCCTGGAAATACGTGATTAACCTGTGTGGACAAGACTTTCCTTTGAAGTCCAACTTCGAATTAGTTTCGGAGCTGAAGAAACTCCAGGGGGCCAACATGCTGGAGACAGTGAAGCCCAGCGAGAGCAAAAAGGAGAGGTTCACTTATCACCATGAACTGAAAAGCGTGCCTTACGAATACATGCAGGTGCCTATAAGAACAAACATTTCCAAGAATCCACCTCCACATAACATTGAAGTTTTTGTTGGCAGTGCCTATTTTGTCGTAAATCGAGCGTTCGCCCAATACGCTTTAAACAGTTCCCTTGCTAAGGACTTTTTGCATTGGTCTAAGGACACCTATTCCCCAGATGAACATTTCTGGGCCACCCTGACTCGCGTGCCAGGAATCCCTGGAGAGATTTCCCGATCAGCCCAGGACATCACTGACCTGCAGAGTAAAACCCGTCTGGTCAAATGGAACTACCTGGAAGACCACCTCTATCCCCCGTGCACCGGCTCCCACCTCCGCAGTGTGTGTATCTACGGGGCAGCGGAACTGAGGTGGCTGTTGAAGTACGGTCATTGGTTTGCCAATAAATTCGACTCCAAGGTGGATCCCGTTCTCATCAAATGCCTAGCGGAGAAGCTTGCCCAGCAACAACAAGAGTGGGTCCGCTTGTCTTCAGAAAAGCTCTTTCTGTTGAAAAGTGCCCCCTCCACATCCCTTTAAAAGCCTGCCCTGGGCGGGCCCTATGGGCATTGAAAAACCCATGTTAACAGATAAAGAGTCATAGTATCATTATAATAATGATAGTGTGCTGCATTTCCCCCCGGAGTAGTTGTTCAGGAACATCCCTACTCACACTGTGACCTTAATATCTTTGCTATTGTTCTCAGAGGTCAAAAGAGGCCCAGGGCTGGTGGGAGAGCTTGGGGGCTTGCTAGCAAAATGCATTTCAGAGAACTTTCTCAATCCGAGTTATGAAGAACATTCCGTTTGTGATCGCTTCTGTCACCTTCGCTTTCTGAACCTTGGAAATGTTAAGAGTGAAGGACTACCCCTTGTCTGCTACCTCAAGAAAGTGTGAAGAGGTGTTCAGTTTCTTGCCAAGGCAGTTGGCACACCATGTAGTACGTCAAATTGGCGGAGGGCATTGAGCCCCTTTTGGGGGTGTAGTTGATTGAGGATTGGGAGCAGGGAGTGTG
This sequence comes from Ornithorhynchus anatinus, assembly GCF_004115215.2. Classification (NCBI taxonomy): domain Eukaryota; kingdom Metazoa; phylum Chordata; class Mammalia; order Monotremata; family Ornithorhynchidae; genus Ornithorhynchus; species Ornithorhynchus anatinus. The sequence goes on along the minus strand of NC_041728.1, from coordinate 24,060,902 downwards.
TGTTCAGGAAGATTCATGGGATTTTATGGGCCACACTATGCAGTGCGGTAATCACGGGGCTGGGCTTTTCAGCGACCAGGGTTTCTTGAAAACCTATTCTTGGCTTGATAAAGTTTTACATCTGCAGCTCTTCCTAATGGCTAAAAGCCCTGTTATCTTGACCACTGCAGATAAGATTTCGTAATCTTGGGAACCTAGAAAAGGATATAAGCAAACGTTGGTGTCTAGATAGACTGCAACCCAGCTCAGCCCAAGCGGCCTCTCACCAATTATATTTTTCTAAGAACATCCATTTTTAACAAGCACACCAGGCGCGAAGACTAAAAATGGAACTCCATTTCTCCTAGCAGTCAACCCAAAGGTTGGAGTTACCTTAAATGGCAAAATAGGCTAGTTTGATATTTATAGGGGTTGAGCCAGATTTGCACGTTGGGTTTATTTTTTTTTCTAAGTTAATAGGGCTTATTTTTTACAGTGCAGTATCATGGAAACTCTAGCAGACAGTGGTGTTTTAAAATGAGAATTGATTAAGATGTCAAGGAGTCAAAACAGGAGGCTTCCAGGAAACACATTTTAACAATTCAAGAAACAGTTTGTTCCTCTATGATAGATATATACCTGTGGGTCCAATGCTGTTTCTGTGGGTAGAACTGTCAAGCTAACAGTCACTGTAAAGTTTTCTGGAAAGAGGCAGTATGCGTGAGAAGTGACAACTTTTCTAAATTAAATAACTGTATCATTTTAAATTTGCTTTTGGGGAAAGTTTTCCTTGACACTTATCTCCTATGGAACAGTTCAAATTTTTTATTACTGTAGACGTTTCCAACCTCCAGAACTTCCAGATATCTCCTGTCCCTCCACCCTGCATCACATTACAGAAAAAACATATTTTTCTAAAACACCAAATCATTAGAGTATAGAAAATGTCCAGATTCCACGCCTAAGTACTTTGTAACATAGGTTACCTTGAAGGAGGAACTATTTTTAATGGTATTTATTGAGTGTTTACTATGGGCTAAGGACTGGGATCCTCTCCCATTCTGGGCTCATAATCTAAGAGGTGGAGAGAGCAGGTCTCTTACCCCCCTTGTATAGATAAAGAAGCTGAGGCTCAGAGAAACTGTGACTTGCCCAAGGTCACACAGCAAGTTGGTGACTAGAACCCTGGTCTCCTGACTCCCAGTCCCATGTGCTAGGTCACGCTGCCTCACTGTGAAGCTAAGCAATTTTACCACGACTGGGTTATACTTGATGTGGGGGGAGTTTTAGGGATGAGGTTGGAGAGTTTCACCATTTCCCTCGGGAAGCTGCTGTCCTGAACCTGTCTCGGGTATGAGAACATCTCAGACGGGTGTACTGAGGCTATGGGGATGCTCTGGCCTCCGGCTCCCGTGGTCTGCAGTCTCTTTGGACGCGAGTGCTGACTGTAGTAGGGACCCCTTGGCATTTTACTCCTCCCCAAGGCCCCAGACTGCATACCCAGCATCACTGCCAGTGGCCGGCTGAACGCCCCCTCCCCAAAAGCCTGCTCTTACTCTTGACACCCCTTCCTCCTCCCTGCCCAAGCCCACTCACCTCCCGGTCGGTAGCGGTGGTAAGGGGGTGGAAGCAGGGGCCACTGGGGTTCCGGTTTTTAACTTTCAGTACAATGTGCTACTTATGATCTTTTGGGGTTGGGTGTTTTTTGGGGTTCTGGAGCCTGCCTCCGAATTGACCAGAGGAGGCCCAACAGTGATTTAGGCCAAAATAAAACCAACACATTTGAAGAAAGTATGAAGAACTTCTGTATGTCTTTTGTTATGTCTGAGTTTTTGTTTATAAAAACAGTGCACTTATATGCACTTTAATTCTCTTACGGAAAAAGTACATGATATTTGCTGCTAAGTGGGATTTCTTTTCTTTCTCTTCTTCTCCTTTCCCTTTCATCCTCTTCTCTAGCCTTTCAGTCATCAGAAGCAACCAATCCAATACTCTTCTCCCTAATAATAATAATAATGATATTTGTCAAGTGCTTACTATGTGCCAAGCACTGTCCTAAATGCTGGGGTAGGTACAGGGTAATCAGGTCTGACGTGGGGCACACAATCTTAATTCCCATTTTACAGATGAGGTAACTGAGGCAGAGAAATTAAGTGACCTGCCCAAAGTCACTCAGCGGATAAGTGGCGGAGCCGGGATTAGAGCCCACGACCTCTGACTCCCAAGCCTGTGCTTTTGCCACTATGCCAATCTGTTGGCGTTTCTGCCTGGGCATAAGGGATAAGGTTAACTTAAGCTCTTCTTTATCAAACAGTCAATGATATTTACTGAGCACTTACAGAATGTGAGGCAGCTTACTAAGTGCTTGGGGGAGTACAGTAGAGGGTGGAAGGAAATAACTGCCCACACAGAAATAGCTTCTTTCTCAGGTTAGGAATCTGACAGAAAACTTAACTCCTGCTTCTCCTCCACCAGAGTCCTCTACAGTGAGGGGCACTGAGTCCGTGGGGTCCCAAGAGGAGCCCTTCCTTTTATAATAATAATTGTGGCATGTGTTAAACTCTTACTATGTGCCAGGCACTCTACTAAGTGCTGGGCTGCATACAAGCAAATTAGGTTGGACACAGTCCTTGTCTCACAGTGGGGCTCACAGTCTTAATCCCCATTTTACAGAAGAGGTAACTGAGGCTCAGAGATGGGAAGTGACTTAGCCAGGGTCATAGAGCAGACAAGTGGTAAAACTAGGATTAGAACCCAGGTCTGACTAATTACCAGGCCCCGGCTCTAGTCACTAGACTACTCTGCTTCCCTCCTCATCCCCATTCCCTACTGGGGTTTTTCACTTGCAGGTCAACCAGCCAGTCTGGTCTACTAGTTCAGTATGAAACATTCATCTGTATTAAGGAGTGTTAATAAACGGATCCCAATTTGATTAGAAAAAATACCCACACTAGGCATATGAGATGCATGTTTTGTAATGAAGTAAATGGTTTTGAATTTTGCCTCTTGATTGTTGGACGATTAATTCCAGCCTTCATGCTGAAGGACAAACTCCCAAAAGATGCCCTCAAGGATTACCTCATACTGATTCTGTTTCATGCTTTGTCTTCTTTTTGTCTTCACCTGCCTGAAACTTTAATGTTGATGGAGCTCTCGCCCAATGCCAAAAAGTGGGCCAAAACTTATGAAAGACTCAGACTCTGCCATCTTGGCATGTTCAATTTCATTTTCTCATCTTTCTTCACTAAGCCAGCAGCTGAGCACCTTTTATCCCATCATTCTTGATTTGGGGGAGCAGTCGCCCAGGCACCTCCTTTCATGCTGCTTTAAAAGCTGCTTTTTCAGTGAAGCTTTTTAACAGCTCCTTTTTGTGTCTCTCACAGTATCGTGTGTTCGTTTGATGATCCTGTACATCAAATGTGCTGTATTGAAGCCACAAGCTCTTTAGAGCTGAGATCAGGCTTGTGGAACTCAGATCAGAAATGTTTTTAAGTCTGAGAGAGTCACGAGCTGAGCCAACCACATGCATCTATGTTATGTGTGCAGACCACTGCAGGGTCAAATGTATTTGAGAATCAATGTCACTATCTGCTATTTTCCATTTTTTGGTATTAAATGTAATTTCTATTTATGTGTCATTGAAGGTGTCCTTTGCCCTTGAAAAAATTGTGACAATAAGTGTATATATTTGACACTTCCTAGAAAATGATTATTATAAGACACTTAAAAATTGTAAAGTGTAAATGCCTACTATTACTGTAATGACAGATGATGGTTTTTTCTAGCATTTTGACTGAATAGTTCTTAAGTCCTCATGGGTTGTGGTTTTCAAATAACACATCTTTTCATCGGATTGATTTTAGACAAATTAGTGATAGATTTTTTTTGTAGTGTACTGCTGCTAAATGTTCTCATCTGAATTTTAAAATAAAGTTGGCTTTACGTGGAATGAGGTTGGGCCTCAGAGTACCTTTGATGCCCCCCAAGTGTTAACAGAAGCACTGGTTGCAATCCTCAGTAACCTAAAATTCTCTGTGTGGGTTTTCTAAACTGATATGTCCCAACCTGTGCAGTCTCCTGTCAATCCACCATAATTTATGTAGTTCTTAGGGTCCGAAGGGGAAAATGTCTAGACTTAAAGTTTCTAGATGCTAAGCACCTTGACATCAGGGATTGTGTATACCAACTCTATTGTCTTGTACTCTCCCAATCAATTAATGGTATTTAGTCAGTACTACTGTTTGCAGAGAGCAGTTCTAAACGCTTGGGAGAAGACAGTTTAACAGAGTTGGTAGACACATTTTCTGCCCACAAGGAGCTTACATCCTAGAGATACTTAGAACACTAAGTACAAGCACTTAGTACAGTGCTCTGCACATGTAAACTCTCAATAAATCCCACTGATTGATTGCTAGGCATATGTCTGGAAAAGCATAGGGAATGAAGGAAATATTCTGAGAAAAATAGGGATTCGTGATTATTGAGGATGTGTGGAGGAGTTTGCAGATTCTTGGAAAGAAGAGAAACTGGCAGTGGGGTAAAAGGGGAAGAGGGGAAATGACAAATCTGTGAAATGTTAAATTTTCTGAAAGAAAATTACAGATCAAACAGCAATCTCCCTCCCATCTGGGTTGTTCTCATAATACAAAACCAGTACATTAAGCTATGAGTAAACATTTATGAAGGAAGAAAACTTCTAAGCAAAAGGAATAATGCCCCTATTTTCTCAGTGCTGCCAACTCATCAGCCACCCCAATCATGTACTCATCTGTTTCTCTATTTGCTATTGATTTATTTATCCCAGTGTGTCTATTTACAAATATTCACTCACTTTCATTCACTGGGTATTTGGCCCCTTGTGTTTGCTCGTCTCTCCCATTAGACTGTAAGGTCCTTCAAGGCAGGGGTCACTTCTACTTGTTTCTGAATGTCCCCTGTGCACCTAAGATAGTGTTAAACACAGATTAAGGTGTTCAGTACATACTGATGATAACCTCAATTTAATGTTTTTGACCTTTTTGGGCTAACTTGTGATGAGGGTACTTCTGGAGTCTCAAATCCCCCAAGTTAGTTGCTTGCAAGTTAGATGCGGTTTGTCCCAAGAGGTGATTTAAGGATTATTTTCAATCTAACATAAGGTGGATTCAGTGTTAGCATGGCCAAAAAGTGAGGCAGATCCTCATAACAGATCTGATTCCACTAACAATCTTAATAGCAAAGATGAATTTATTCGTGAGAATCATGTTTTTAACCCTGCAAACAATAAGGAAACAGAATTAATCAGTGGAATTTATTGAGTAATTATTGTGTGCAGAGCACCGTACTAAATGTTTAGGAGAGTATGATACAACAGAATTGGAAGACAGGTTTCCTGCCCACAAGGACCTTACAGTCTAGAGGAGGAAACGGACATTTAAACAAATTACAGATAGGTACATAAGTGTAAGCCTCCTCCCAGACTGTGAGCTCGTTGTGGGCAGGAAACGTGTCTGCCAACTCTGATGTACTGTACTGTCCCAAGTGCTTTGTACAGTGCTCTGCACACAGTAAGTGTTCAGGAAATAGCATTGATGATGACTGATGATGTTGTGGGGCGGAGAATGGGGTGAATATCAAGCACTTAGAAGGTACAGATTCAAGTGCCAGGGGGAGGAGAAGGGAGAGGAAGTAGGGGAAATGAGGGTTTAGCTTAGGGAAGACCTCTTGGAGATGTGATTTTAATAAGGCTTTGAAGATGGAGAGAGTGGTGGTGTGTTATGTATGAAAAGGGAGGAAATTCCAGATCAGAGAAGAAATCAGAATGCAACAGCGATGTGCCTAGTGTCTGCCACCTTTTCTGCATAGCCTTCTGGTTAGATTCTGAATTGAGTATAGTCTGGATAATGGATTTCAGGTTTAGCAAGAGTCTTTAGTCTGGAAGAAGGGAGAGAGTTTTCCTCTTAACTAAAGTTAAAGGAAACATTTTTCATCCCCCTATTTAACCTGGATTCTGTCAATTAATGGTGTTTACTGAGCATTTACCGTGAGCATTATTTTCTGGAAAATAATTTACTGAAAGAAAAGAGAGGAAAAAATGGATATGTAAATGAATCTGCTTAAATAGGTCACTGTGGGCTTTTCCCTCTAGACTAAGCTGCTTTTGGGCAGGGAAGATGTTTACCAACTACATTGACTTGTACTCTCCCAAGCGCTTAATACGGTCCTCTGCAAAGTACAATCCTCTGCACCCAGTAATAAGTTCCAATAAGTACCATTGATTGGTTGATAGGGTATAGCAATATGTGCAAACATGCTTTGGATTTATAGGTGCATAAAGTGAGCAAAGAATGAGTCCAGAACTGATCTAAGAGAATTGGCATATTACCTCAAACTTTGATGGGCATGCTTTCTTAATGTCAGTAAGTCTGTACAGTGTCCCAATGTCCTTTCCCCATTATTATCTGTTTCTTGGAATTCAGGTTTGGAATTCTCTTCTGTCAGTATGATTTTATGCACCTCCCCACCCAGGACAGAAAAATTGGATCAGAAGTGCATTTTCCATCATGTTAGCTTTGTGCTCTCAACAATATTTCTGTGTGGAAACTTGCTTTTTTTTTTTTCTGGCTAACGACTGAAGTTACCTGCCATTACAGCTTCATAATCCCTCCCACTCTTAAAATCTTCAACCCACTTCTTCCCTCAATTGCAATAATTTAAAAAACATAATGAAGCATTTTACAGGTGACAGTGTAAAATTAAAGGGATACGATGTCTATACTGTAGTTATGCTTATGTACCTGTAATGAAAGAAGACAAAATGTTGATGAGGCAAGTAAACAGAAGCAATAGCCAGAGAAGTAGTATGGCCTAGTGGAGAGAGCACAGGCGTAGGAGTTAGAGGACATGGGTTCTAATCCTGACTCCGCCACATGCCTTCCATATGACCTTGGGCAAGTAATTTGGGCCTTCCCTTCCTACAAAATGGGATTTAATACCCATTCTCCCTCCTAATTAGACTGTGAGCCCCATGTAGGACCTGATGATCTTGTATCTATGCAGTTCTTAGTATGGTGTTTGGCACATAGCACTTAACAGATGCCACCATTATTATTATCATTATTATTGCTGATGAGATTTTGCTCAAGCATTTGAAACAGTTATAACTATCCTTAGGAATCAGTGGAAGTGCAGGTCACTGAAACGCAGGTCTTCATGAAAACAAGGGTATTATGTTGAACTCTCCCAAGGACTTAGTACAGAGCAGGACATAGTAAGCACTCAATAAATAAGAGTGATTGTGGTGGAACAGGGGAATGTCACACAGTGCTTTCTAAACTGAAAACAAATCTTATCCATATATAAGGACAAAGTTTCCTTTAATATTTTCCTTCCCACCAAAGCTGGGGGAAGCAGGATCCTCAGAAACACTGGATTGAAATAAACTGGAACATTGGGTTCCAGTTCAAGCATCCCCTTCTTTCAGATTCTACCGGCATTTTATTTTAGCAGCATATATTTGCTGAGGGGCTAAAGCCATCTCTCCACTCTCAGGGTTGTACCTGGAGAGTTTCCAGTACTCTACCAGTCTCGACTATAGGAGGGAGAGTCAAGCAGAGGTATATACCCATTCTATTCCTAGCTTAGGCAGTGGCTAGCGAGTGGAAAACAATCTGCTACAAGTCAAAAGTCACCCATGCTGGGTGGCAACAGCATGGAAGAGAGTAGAGGGCGGAGACTCAAGTTTACTGCACGGAAGGCGGCAATGGTAAACTGTTTCCGTATTTTTACCTAGAAAACTCTATGGATGTACTACCAGAACGATTGCAGATGGAGAGCGGTACGCTCTGGGGAAGATGTGTCTGTGGTGTCTCTATGGGTCGGAAACGACTCAACGGCATAAGACAAGACAAAGCCATCTTTCGTAAGTGTTCCGGAAGGGCACACAGTTGAATTATTACCTCCATCCATGAAGTGCAGGCCTGACCGCCCAGGTTTTTAACCTGGGATCACTGTGACATTGAGGTTAAAGAACTTTTCGAAAAGGTCGCCCAGCAGACCCAGGCAGCAGTGGATACAGGAGTCAGATTGCAGGAACTTGGGCCAGCTTTCTGTTTATAGTGAGATTAGCAACAACGTACTTTGGAACCAGGCTTGGAGGTCCTTGCTCTAATTATTAGACCGTTCCAAGTTCTTGAGCGGGAGCTGGGCATTGTGCCATCTCTGGAGCCTTGAACGTGGCAGGGTTTGTGGAAACAGGAAAGCTTGCTCTAGTCCTGCTGGAAGAATCCCAGGTGGGTTTTTACCCACGTAGAGCAGTAGTAATAAGCTCTTATTGTTTACAGCACTAAGTGCTGGGAGAGAAAACAGGTGGGATTTAGACAAAGTTCTTGTGTCTCGTGGGGCTCATATTTTTTTTTAATGGTATTTGTTATAAGCACTTTGTGCCAGGCACTGTACTAAACATTGGGGTAGATAAAAACTCATCAGGTTGGACACAGTCCCTATCCCACATGGGGCTCACCATCTCAATCCCCATTTTACAGAAAAAGTAACTGCGGCACGGACGGCACGGAGAAGTGAAGTGACTTGCCCAAGATCACATAGCAGACAACTGGTGGAGCCGGCATTAGAAGACAGGTCCTTCCAACTCCCAGGCCCGTGCTCTCTTTGGTAGGCCATGCTGCCTTGTAATCTAAATATCGCAGAATGGCTTAAACGGCCAACACAAAGCCAACTGTCCTTCTATCCTGGTGTTTGACATGGATGATGGTGGGCTGACACGATCCAAAGCCTGGCTTGCCAGCTGCATTTAAGTTATGTCCAAGACCTAGTTTATATCAGGAGAGGTTCTGGAACTTTTCCCATTGTGGTGTCAGGGTCCTCCAGCGTGATGGAGGAGATGGGGTACGAAGAGCAGAACGGCCTCTCTTTACGCTCAGTATAGGCTCCACTAATGGCTCTTGACTGTCCAAACTGGGGAACCGAAAGCCCCACCGTCACCCCCCTGAAAAGGGCTCGCTCTCCACAGGTCTCAGAGCTGAGCTAGGAAATCACCAGCCCTAATAAAGCGCTGAGCATGGCTCACAGGCAAAGCTGACGAACTGCTCAACAAACCTTAGAACACAGCCTCCTGTTAAGGAAGATGGACAAGCCTTCATTACAACTCTAGTGGTTTGTGTGGCGACACTTGCATTCCTTTTGTCCCTTTCAGTTGTTTTCCCACTGGAGCACAGGGTGCATGCTACAAGGAAGTAGGCGGGCAGGAGTGTGGCACGTAGCAGAGTGTAGGCAAGTATTTTACACATCTTTTGGCAGTGTGTATCGTGGCCAGTCTTTGGTGTGAACTGTTCAAAACATCCAAATGGTCCGGATGAAGGTTGGCAAGGGAATTGCAGGAAAGGAAAGGCCAAACTACATTTTCCAAGAGGCAAAGGGGCTGACTCAGAATATTTTTGAACCAGAGAGTAGGGTGGTCCCATGTACTAGGTCCCCAGATTCTCTAAATATGATGTGGGGAAAGATCTAGAAATGTATATTTCTCCCCTGATGATAGTGGAGAAGGTGGTTTTCATTTATTTCTGCAGATCAAGTCTCACTTGGATAAACCTAAATTCCTTAATTAAGCTGATGGAGAGGAGAGCCAGGGAAGTGGGGGTCGATAATCTATTTTGGAGTTTTTTCTGGGGTAAATCTTAGTTTGTGGTTTTATCTCTCTTTTTGATGCATCCTTTTGAGCTGTGTCTCCAATTAAAATATTACTTGTAAGCAGCTGTGTAATCGGAGTTTTATAGGTCTTCCAAAACACTCGGGCAGATTTCCTTTTTTGTTTCTGGCCAGATCTCATATGCCTTTCATTCCTTTTGAATGCCTGGATTGGCAAAGGGCTGCTAAGGCTTCTCATTCTAGGTATTTTAGCAAGGTGATTTTTATCTAACAATCAATCAAGAGTATTTATTATGGGCTTACTTTGTGCACAGCACAGTGTAAAGTACTTGGAAGAGTACCGTATAACAGGGTTGGTAGACGTTCCCTGCCCACAACAAGTTTACAGTCTAGAGATACCACACCCACTCAAGACCATTATCTCTACAGAATAATGCTAATGCTATTCTGTAGTAGCCTGAGTTACTACTACTTACTTATTTACTACTTACTATGAGTCAATCACTGTGGCAGATACAAGTTAATCAGGCCAGTTCAGTCTCCGTCCTACATGGGGCTCACAGGTATGAGTAGGAGGGAGAACAGATTTTGAATGCCTATTTTGTAATTGAGGAAACTGAGGCACAGGGAAATGAAGTGACTTGTCCAAGGTGTGGCCTAGTGGTTAGAGAACGGACCTGGGAGTCAGAAGGACCTGGGTTCTAATGCTGGCTCTGCCGATTGTCTGCTGGGTGACCTTGGGCAAGTCACTTCTCTGTATCAGCTGCTTCATCTGTAAAATGGGGATTAAGACTGTGAACCCCAAGTAAGCCAGGGACTGTGTCCAACTTGATGAGTTTGTATCTACTCCCGGGCATAGTACACAGTGCCTGACACATAGTAAGTACTTAACAAATACCATAAAAATAGTAAGTCTCAAATCTGATGCCACTTAAGCATTCCATACTTTCTTCTTCTAGGTCTCCCTACTCAACCGACTTTTCCCTACCCAGTCCATATTCAGGCCTGATTAGTTGATGAAAATCTTTGGGTTAGGTATCTGGGCTGGACATGTTAGACTACTGACCACTTAGTGTTAGCTTCTTAAGTACTGCTGATTCTGCAAAAATGACTGCTCATGGTACCTAGAGTCAGCTTTTGCAGGATACACACACACACACACACACACACACACACACCCCAACACGCCCCCCAACCTCCCAACCACCCCCCTTTCCTGCTTTCTTCAAAGAGGTCCCATAAAGCCTGAACTAGAACCCTACATGGACTTCACAATCTAAGAGGAAGAACAGGTATCTTATTCCCATTTTATAAATAAGAGAATGGAGGCCCAGAGACATCAAGCAACTTGCCCAAGGTGACATAGTTAGTGGTAGAGCTAGGATTAGGAGCCAAGTCTCCCCCTGCCAGCCCCATGCTCTTTCCAATAGGTTTGCTACCTTCTTGAATTCCAGGAAAGTACTCCATTTTGTAAAACACTCCTTGGTTTTAAATCAGGGCCTTGAGCTGTAATGAGTTACCCTTCAGGTTAATTTTCCCATACAGATCATTACATTAAACAACCCTCCATGGGCTCAATTTACCATATGGGAGGGCTTTACTGATGGGGAGAGTGGGGCTGATTCTAGCCCATCCCAGGACCCCACAGAACTTCAGCAGGAAGTCAGAGAGGAGGGGAACGGATGGCAGTTTCCTACTCCTCAGCTCCCTGAGGGTTTTTTTATTTGTTAAGCACGTACTATGTGTCAAGCACTGTGGTAGATACAAGTTAATCAGACCGAATACAGTTTCTGTCCCACATGGGGCTCACAGTATAAGTAGGAGGGAGAGCAGATCTTGAATCTCCATTTTGCAGTTGAGGAAACTGAGGCAGAGAAATGAAGTGACTTGCTCAAGGTCACACAGTAGGCAAGTGGCATAGCTGGGATTAAAACATAGATCTTCTGGCTCCCAGTCTTGTAGTCTAGGGGACAGAGCACGTCCTTCCCACGGTTCTGTGTGACAGCTTGTAGGCCTGTCAAAGTCCCAGGTTAGTTATGTTGAAGAGGTAGCAGATGTTGCCCTACTCTCAAGAGCTAAAAGCTCAAGGATCTTGGACCAAGTTACAAGGTTGTTGAAACAGCGATGCTGCCCCCTTCCATTTCATTATACTTTTCCAGTGTCCCCGATGCTTCTTGCCTCTTTCCCAATTTGGCTTCTGTTTGGGCTGAGCCCTGAAGCTCGTGACCTAAAGCATTTACAATAAAGCACTTGATGAGGAGAAATTTGCCTCCAGCAATGTCTATTTATTTTAGTTCTATGTGCTTCCAAATGAGTTTTTATCACTGGAGTGTGATTTGCTAAAGCTTAAAACTTGCCCTCTACCCTGCGGATTACTATATTTCACATCCATTAAGTTGGAGAGAGTGAGTGGGAATTACCCTTGGATCGCTATCAGGATTTTTAAATGATTTATAGGCCGCAAGAGCAGAGCTTGACCTTCCTGAAAGGTTAGTTCAATTGCCACGTGGCTCAGCCTTCACATTGTTTTGCTGTTTCAGAGAGTGGTGGAGATTGCCTAAGAATAAACAAACAAAAAAACCCAAAGCAGTGTCACCTCTGGAAGAGAGGGGCATGATGGGCACTTATTCCTAATTCTTAATGTTTGTTATCTTTACCAGGTGCCAATTTTCCCAGGGGCCTAGGAAATGCTTAATTTGTCCCAAGGCTGGGTCACAGCCTGGCTGGGTTTGCCCCTTCAGCTACCACAGTAAAGATTAGATCTGTATTTTGGATCTACAAGCCTCTTACACTCTTTAAACATGCAACACTCATCAAGTACTAAACTATTGGACTGCTCTTTGAAATGTACAAGTCATGTCTAGGATGGTAACCATGGCAATAATATCACTGTCCTTTTTTTTTTAATGGTATTTGTTAAGCACTGCCTATCTGCCAGTCACTGCACTAAGCACTGGGGTTGATTCATTCATTCATTCAATAGTATTTATTGAGCGCTTACTATGTGCAGAGCACTGTATTAAGTGCTTGGAATGTACAATTCGGCAACAGATAGAGACAATCCCTGCCCACTGATGGGCTTACAGTCTAATCGAGGGAGACAGACAAAGATACAAGCTAATCAGGATGGACCCAGTTCATGTCCCATATGGGCCTCACATTCTTAATCCCCATTTAACAGCTGAGGTAACTGAAGCACAGAGATGTTAAGTGACTTGCCCAAGGTCACACAGCAGACAGATGGCAGAGTCGGGATTAGAACCCAGGTCCTTCTGACTCCCAGGCCTGAGCCCTATCCATTTGGTCATGCTACTTCTCTTCCCCATGTTCATTTCCTAATTCTTTTTCTGAATGGTATCATTTAATGTGGACAAGAAATTGACTCTGCAAGCTGTTAACTTTATCTAAAAAATTCTCTTAGCAAAAATCCCAAACTTTCAGAGTTGTGATCTCAATTTAAAATATGAAGTTAAATAACTTTATAAATCCAAGTCCCTCTTCTTCCACATTAAGCACTGGGCATCAGTTTGAACCTTTAATCCTCAAGCACACCCAAAGGAGGAGCCCTGGATGGCATTTTCCACTGTCTTCTTTAGGCACAAGACCCTACCCTCCCAGGTGCTCCCTCAGACTGGGGAGATTGCTGACAGCCTTCTCTGCCCCCTCTGCACTGCTCTGAGCCTAACAATCAATCAGTGCTATTTACTGAGAGCTTACTATGTGCAGAGCACTGTACTAAGTGCTCAGGAGAGTACAATGCAACAGAGTTAGCAGAGCTATTCCCCTTCCCTAATGAATGTAGAGTCTAGAGAGGCAGCCTAGTGCTGGGCAGTGGCATACTCAGAAAAAACACTGGGATTAGGGAGACACTGGGATTAGAGAAGTGAGGAAGAGTGGAGTGGCATCAAGAGACCGGCCTGTAGAGATGGAGAATCATAATGTCTCGAACCTATAGAGTACTTTTATTTACCAAAGTCTTTCACATTCCTTATCTCATTTTTGTCACAACACCCTGTGAGATAAGAAGCCCATATATCTTATTCTCATTTTACAGATGAGGCCTGGATGAGTTAAAGGCCCCGGCCAAATAGACACAGCAGGCCGGTGGCAGACACTGGACTGGAAACCTGGTCCTCCACTGACCAAACCCATGCTGTCTCCACTACAGACATGATACTACTGGAGAGGCATTGGGACCTATTCATTCATTCACTCTGTTTTTTGAGCACTTACTGCATGCACAGCACCATACTAAGCACTTGGGAGAGTACAGTGCAACAATAAGCAGATATAGTCCCTGTCCACAGTGAGCTCACAGTCTAGAGGGGGGAAACAGATGTTAAACAAAGGAAATTACAGATATATTCATAAGTGCCTTAGGGCTGGGAGAGGGGAGGAATGAAGGAAAGAAGTCAGAGTGACACAGAAGGGAAAGGGAGAAGAGGAGAGGAGGGCTTTGTCAGGGAAGGCTTCTTGGAAGAGATGTGCCCTTAGTAAGGCTTTGAATTGGGGGACAGCAACTGTCGGTCTAATAAGAGGAGGGAGGGCGTTCCAGGCCAGAGACAGGATGTGGGCAAGAGGTCAGCGATGAGATAGACAAGATTGAGTTACAGTGAGAAGGTTAGCATTAGAAGAATGAAGTGTGTAGGCTGGGCAGTAGTCGGAGAGTAAGGAGGTGAGGTAGAAAGGGGCAATGTGATTGACTGCTTTAAAGTTTGAAATGGGACCCAGGAGACCAAGGTTTGAGTTCCAGATTCACCACTGGCCTACTGGGGGACCGTAAGCAAGTCACTTTAACTCTCTGGGGCCTGAATTTTCTCATCTGCAAAATGAGGGTAAGAGAGACACACAATAAGTGATTAATAAATGCCACAATAATAATATAATGATAATGTCATAATAATTATTATGATTATTTGGGAATCCTTTCTCTTCAGGGGCTGCTTAGGTGTGAATCAAACCTCAAGCGCCACTCCACTGAAATAGTTTGACAATTTGGTAAACACCTATGAGAAATGATTTCCCAATAGGAAACTTTTGAAAGATGTAAACTATATATTTGTCAGACCTCAGGGCTGATTTCTTTCAAAACTCTTACCTTTGTCACCCTTTGCCAGTACAGGGAACGCTAAACAGAAGCCCGGTCCCAGATGCGGTGCGACTGAAGTTTCCCCCAGACATTTCCTTGGCATCTTGTTCGGAAAAGCTGTTCTGCAGATTGTTTGTTTTGCAATTTAAGCTCCCTGGGACTGCAATTGGGTAGCTCTGCAGTGTGAATTTCTTTGCTTCCCGTCAGCCCAAGATGTTATCCCGCTTCTTCTCTCTCCTCATTCTTCTATCATTTGCACGTTTGGTGTTTTGAGAACAGTACCCGCACTCTCCCCCTCACCAGAAGGGGTCTGGCGTTTCCCAGACAGCAGGGTCAATCAGGTATGTCACCTCCTTTAACATGGGCAGCCTTCCTAGAATTCACCTTGAAAAGTCTGTGGGCACAGTAAGAGGCCTTTATTTTAAAAAATAAAGTGAGACCCACCCTCTCTGCCACACCCCAACCCCCACCTCCCCATGCCCTGTATCTTGCCTGCGGTTCACCTGCCCTCAGGAGGATAGAATAGTGTTATCAACTTCGTGTCTATTATTTTCTAGAAAGGAATAAGATTTAGCTATAAGAAAAGCCCAACAAGCTTGATCAATCAGTTGTATTTATTGAGAGCTTACTATGTGCAGAATACTGTACTAAGCACTTGGGAGAGTACAAGTCAACAGAGTTGGTAGACATGTTCCCTGCTCACAGAGATCTTACAGTCTAGAGGGAGAGACAGATGTTTATGAATGATTAAATTACAGATATGTACATAATTTCTGTAGGGTTGAGGTAGGGGCGAATAAATAAAATCCAAGGGCAAGGGCAATGCAGAAGGGAGTGGGAGAAGAGAAAATGAGAGCTTAGTTGAGGAAGACCACTTGGATGTATGTTTAATAAGGTTTTGAAGGTGGGGAGAGAGATTGTCTTGATTATTCTAAGAGTTCCATCCAGGGAGGTAAAGTCATAAACAGGTTTGCAAATGAGTGTGGGGCTGTAGGTGTAGGGCCTGAAATAAATCAGTAATAGTAAAGCCATCTATTGAACTGCCACTGAATTTAAAGAACAGTGTTAAGCATTTGAGAAGGCAGAACAGAAACATCATCATTGGTGGTATTTATTGAGGGCTCACTAGGTGCAGAGCACTTTATTAAGTGCCAGGGAGAGTATAGTGTGGTCTAGTGGCTAGAGCATGGGCCCGTGAGTCAGAAGGACCTTGGTTCTAATTCCAGCTCTGCCACTAGTCTGCTATGTGACCTTGGGTAAGTTATTTCACCTCTCTGGGTCTCAGTTATCTCATCTGTAAAATGGGGATTAAGACAAAGAGCCCCATGTGGGAGATAAAATGTGTCCAAATCTGATTAACTTGTATCTACCCCAACTTTTAGTACAGTACCAGACATATCAGTCAGCCTTCATTTGTATTTTTTGAGTGCTTACTGTGAACAGAGCACGAAGTACTTGGAAGAGTACAATATAACAGAGCTGATGAGCACGTTCCCTGCCCACAATGAATTTACAGTCTAGAGTGCTGTAGTAAGGGTTTGACAAATACAGTTTAAAAAACAAGAAAACACACAAAAAAACCCCAGAAGCATGAGACACATTCCCTGCCCTCAGAGAGAGTTAAATTAGGCAAAATTTAAAAGAAGTCAGGCTGCAAGCAAGAAAGAGTTTGAATAAGAACTGAATCCTGGCCCTGAAGCTTCAGGCAACTGGTGCTTACTGTCATTGGTGGTGTCATCCCAAAGATCTGATCAGTGGAAGAGACTTTGGGGAGTGTTTCAGTCAATCAGTGGCATTGATTGAGTGCTTACTCTGTTCAGAGCACTGTACTAAGCACTTGTCTTTTGCTAGTCGTTGGATTCTTTTGAAATGATTTATAAGGCTGACATTTTGCTTCTATTTTCCAAAACAGTTACAGTCTCCTAGAGAAAATTTTCTTGTCTTATATTGTCGAGTCTTCTCCAACCCATAGCGACGCCATGGACACTTCTCTCCCAGAACGCCCCACCTCTATTTGCAGTCGTTCTGGTAGTGTACCCACAGAGTTTTCTTGGTAAAAATAGAGTCGTATATTGGCTAAAGGGTGAAATCGTACCTGATAATGAACCTGGCCTTCTGGGTAAGTAACAATTTGTCTTAGTATGAAATGCCAACCTGCCCATGATGCCCTCATCGGCCCAAACTTACGCGACACAGCATTGACTAAGCACCTCCAGTGAACGGCACCCATATTCGAGTCATTAGGAAACAGAGAAGTATTATAAAAGTGGCTCCTGCCCTTGTACATCTTAGAACCTCTTATCACTGGGGCTGTTCATTCTCAGTCTCTTTCACTGGCTCCTCCTTTGCCTCCCAAGCCTTAAGGGATCCCTCAAGGTTCATTTCTGGGTCCCCTTCTTTTCTCCTTCTACACTCACTCCCTTGGAGAACTCATTCACTCCAGTGTGGCTTCACCTACCACCTCCATGCGGATGATACCCAAATCTATATCTCCTCCCCTGACCTCTCTCCCTCTATCCAGGCTCACATCTCCTCCTGCCTTCAAGACATCTCTACTTGGATGTTCTGCTGTCACCTCAAGCTCCACATGTCCAAGACAGAACTCCTTATCTTCCCACCAAGCTCTGTCCGACCCCCTGACTTTCCCATCACTGTAGATGGCACCACCATCCTACCTGTCTCACAAGCCCATAACCTTGACATTAACCTTGACTACTCTCTCTCATTCAATCCATATACCCAATCCATTACTAAATTCTGTCAGTCCCACCTTCTCAACATCGCTGAAATCCGCCCTTTCCTTTCCATCCAAACTTCTACCATGTTCACACAATCACTCATCCTATCCTGCCTGGATTACTGCATCAGCCTCCTTGTTGACCTCCCGGCCTCCTGTCTCTCCCCACTCCAGTCCATACTTCACTCTGCTGCCCAGATAATTTTCTACAAAAATGTTCAGGACATGTTTCCCCACTTCTCAAAAAATTCCAGTGGTTGCCCATTCACCTCCACATCAAATTCCTTACCACTGGCTTTAGAGCAGTCAATCACCTTCTCCCCTCCTACCTCACCTCGCTACTCCCCTTCTACAACCCAGCCCTCACACTTCACTCCTCTAGTGCTAACCTTCTCAGTGTGCCTCGATCTCATCTATCTTGCCACCAACCCCTCGCCCACATCCTGTCTTCTGGCCTGGATTGCCCTCCCTCCTCAATTGACAGACAATTACTCTCCCCCTCTTCAAAGCCTTATTGAAGGCACATCTCCTCAAGAGGCCTTCCCAGACTAAGCCCCCCTTTCCTCTTCTCCCACTCCCTTCTGCGTTGCCCTGATTTGTTCCCTTTGTTCATCCCCTTTTCCCAGCCCCACAATACTTATGTGGGTATCAGTAATTTATTTATATTAATGTCTATCTTCTCCCACCAGACTGTAAGCTCGATGTGGGCAGGGAATGCATCTGTTTATTGTTCTAGTGTACTCTCCTAAGCGCTTAGCACAGTACTCTGCACACAGTAAGCCCTCAGTAAATACGATTGAATGAACCTAAGAGGCGCGGCAGTAGACAAACTGATGAGAACCGACATTTAAGAGAAATCAATCAGTGGTATTTACTGACCGTCTCCTGAATGTAAAGCACATTACTAAGTGCTTGGGAGAGTATACCAGAAGTAAAAATCATGCTCCCTGCTCTCATGGAGCTTACAGTCTAATGAGGGGTCCACAGACAAAAAATATTTACAATTAATGGGAGCAGAAGAAGGAACAAAGGTGCAACAAGGGACACTGGTGAAATAATAAGTCAATAGCAAATAAACAGATTAAATCCATGAGTGCTGGGAGGTTTGGGGAGGGTGGGCATGTTAATTAAGGAAATTTCTCTGATTTTCTACACCCAGCTTTCCAGTCCTCAAAATTACCACTGTTAGACAGGCTCGTGAATCCAGGCTGTTCCTTTTCTCAGCTCTGGTTGGGGTGGTAATTCGTAAATAGCCACCCAAGACCCTTGGAGAGATGAGAACTCTGTAGGAGAGGGTTCACAACTCTAAGTGACCACTTACAGGACTTACAAGGAAGGCTTGTTGGGGGAATTCGTGGAGTGATCTGCTGCATAGATCTTTCCTTCAGCAAAGTATAAATCAGCAAACCATTCCTAGTCTTTGCATCAAGCTGAAAGAAAGCACTGATTGGCCGTAGCAGCCAAAGGACACACATGGTTAGTATGCCATGTGTTATCTCCTGTGTCTGCTCTCCTTTTGCAATGCTTAATTGCTCTGGGTGTAAATAAAATGAAATTGAATTACCATGCCTTGTGCAGGGCTTATAAAGTTAATTGCAGCTATGAGCAAATTCCAGTAATGACAGTCGTCACTGTGGGAGCTGAATGAACAAGATTCCTATTTTGTTTTGTTTTCACAACATACAGGACCTACCAGCCTGAGATTCACTAATCGGAGCTTTACAGAGCACTTATTGTGTGCACAGCACAGCAATGAGTGCTTAAAAGTTAGTCTCTGCCTTCAAGGAGCTTCAAGCTGCCAAAATGGTAAATAGGGAGGCATTGTGGCTTGTAGATAAAATGGTAGATAGGGAAGCATTGTAGATAAAATACAGGCCAGGGAGTCAAAAGGACTTGGGTTCTAATTTCAGCTCTATCATTGGTCTGCTGAATGACCATGGACAAGTCACTTCATTGCCTCTGTGCCTCAGTAACCTCATCTGCAGAGTGGTGATTAAGACTGTGAGCTCCATGTGGGACATGGACTGGGTCCAACCTGATTAGCTTGTATCTATCCCTGGCACATAGTAAGTGCTTAACAAATTCCATTAAAAAAAATAGGGAATTAATATTGGGGCAGCACCATAAAAGAGGATTGGTCAGCCAGAGGCAGTGCCTTCTAGTAGAAGGAGATTGGGGCTGAAAGTTGGCTCCCACAGAAAAGAGCCTGGGTAGGAGAAGTCATGTTGAGGAAGTGGATTTGCGAGGAAGACAATCGTTAGAGGGCTTTGAAAATAATTGCATTTTTCTTTGCTTAACACAATAAAGGGCATGTGACTGGGAGCCAAAAGACCTAGGTTTTAGTCCCAACTTTGTCACTTGCCTCCTGGGTGTTCTCGGATAGGTCACTGAGCCTGCTTGTGCTTCCATTTCCTTATCTGTAAAATCGAGATCAGAACCTTGCTGCTCTTAGAGCGTGAGGCCCATGTGGGACAGAGACTGTCTAATAGAATGATCTTGTATCTACCCCAGCACTTAGCAAGTGTTTAATAAATACCATAGTAAAAAAATATATGTTTGTGGAGCTTAAAGTGCTTGCCCTTTCCCTTCCCTCTGGCCCACTCCATTTCACTGGCAGAGGTGTGGTGTGTCCCCTACCCCAAATGTGTAATGTCCTACCCCCTCAGCTTCACTAAAACATAACCCTACCCTCCTTCAAAGCCACGGCCTCCAGGAAGCATCCCCAGATTTGCCCCCCACCTTCCTAGTCAAGCCAGCCAATTAACTACTTCCTCCTACTCTTCATCAGTGGTATTTATTGAGCACTTACTGTGTTCAGAGAACTGTTCTAAGCACTTAATACCTCAGCATTCATGTATCTGTCTGATTGTTACTGATTTTATAATATATTTAGTCTCTCATTCTTAGCCAATGGGCTAGTCAACAACTTATATCTAGTCCCGTCCATTAGATGGTAAGGTCTTTGAGGGCAGAGATTGAAACTTTGGTTTCTTCTGTGTGCTCCCCAAGGCCCCACTACAGTGCTCTGCACCCAGAAAGTACTTGGATAACAAAGTAGTCTGAAACAAAAACACTGCTGTCACTAGGTATCAGATTTTCCATACCCTTGGGAAGAGAGTGGCTCAGGAAGTCAATAATAATGTTGGTATTTGTTAAGTGCTTACTATGTGCAGAGCACTGTTCTGAGCACTGGGGTAGATACAGGGTAATCAGGTTGTCCCATGTAGGCCTCACAGTCTTCATCCCCATTTTACAGATGAGGTAACTGAGTCACAGAGAAGTTAAGTGACTTGCCCACAGTCACACAGCTGACAGGTATGGTATTGTAGTGTGGATAACCTATCTACCTTAGTAATTGTAACACTCCAACTCTATGTGTTTGTAAGAGGGATGAACACAACCCATCTCCATCGCTAGGATACCAACTGACGAATTTCAACCCAGGAAAAGTAAGATAAACAACTTCGACTCCCAGTGCTGGGAGAGTGGCAACGAGACCAAGCTGCAACCAGTAAAACAGGTAAGGTAACTTTTCCAAGTCTACCTCCCCACACCTTGTCCCAAAGCTGCCAGAGATAAAGGCACCCTGAAGGATGTGGCCGGGGGAGAGCAGGACTGTTCACCAAATACCACCAACCAGGTCCAGGGGGTGGGGAGGGAAAATCTGTAGAGATAGAAGAAGTCATTGGCACAGGAAATGAGCAGGAAATGAGAGAAGGAGTTTGTGGCTTGTAGAAGAGTAAGACTTTGAATTGCTGATTACTGTCGGAGCCTCGATTTCTTCTATCCCACAGCTGATCTCTTAACCAGGTCCTCCCTCAAGCCTGGAACTCCCCCCTCCTTCATACCGGACAGTCCACCACTCTCCTCCTAAAGTCACTTCTCCTCCAAGAGGCCTTCCCTGACTAAGCCCTCAACCCTGCATCCGCCTTCCCCTCAATGATGACTTTGCACATGACGGTGTACTGCTTAAGTCTTCTGTGTACCCCAGCCCTACAGCACTTAAGTACATATCCTTATCTCTATTTCCCCTATTTGTAATTTACTTTAATGTTTGTTTCCCCTTATAAGCTCTTAATGGGTAGGGACTGCATCTACCAATTCCAAAATATTGTATTTTACCAAGCACTTTAGTACAGTAAATGTGTAACAGATACCATTGATTGATTGACTGAATCCGACTGGTTTTGAGAAGAATTCTAATGGCTGACTTTCTCCGCAGTGTCTGATGCTTTCAGATAGTGCACGCCCAGGGGCAAAGGGGCTTCTCCATCACCTTCCACACAAATCCAGTTTCAATCAATTGATGGTATTTGAGGGTTTACTGTGTGCAGAGCGCTGTACTAAGCACTTTGGGGAGTTCAATATAACAGATTTGGAACTTATGTTCCTTACCCACAACGTACGGTGGCTGGAAGGCTAAGGGGAAGTTAGGGAGCTCTCATCAGACTTCTCGAGTCTGCTTGGATGTGACGTACCCTCATGTCAGCTTGCCTGTGCTGGAGGACCCAGAGCGTATTACCATTTTTTCAGATGCAGGGTTCTGTGAGAAAAGCAACCCTGTGCTTGAGGAGAACAGGTTTAATCCTCCGGGGCTCGGTATGGGGCTTTGCACAAAGTGAGTGTCAAGAAATGATTGTGCCTCTGCTGCTATCAATGGGATTTTTTTAAAGAGGCATTTGTTAAGCACTTACTACGTTTCCAGATGCTGTAGTAAACACTGGGGTAGATACAAGCTACTCTGGCTGGACACAGTCCATGTCCCCATAAGGCTCACAGTCTTAATCCCCACTTTACAGATGAGGTAATTGAGGCCCAGCCAAGTTACCATACAAGTCTGCTGTGTGTCCTTGGGCAAGGAATTTAACTGTGCCTCAGTGACAGCAGTAAAATGGGATTAATCCTGTGAGTGCCAAGTGAGACATGGACTGTATCTAACCTGATTTGATTGTACTGACCCCAGTGCCCAGTACAGTGCCTGGCACTTAACTAATACCATTAAAAAAAAAAAGTGAAGTGACTTGCCCAAGGTCACACAGCTGAGAAGTGGCAGATCTGTGATTAGATCCCGGGTTTTCTGATGCTCAGGCCCATGCTCTAGCCCCTAGACCATGCTGCTTTTCAATTGCTCGCTGTGGGCATGGAATGTGCCTGCTATTTTGTTGTATTGTACTCCCCCAACCACTTAGTTGATTCATTCATTCATTCAATAGTATTTATTGAGCGCTTACTATGTGCAGAGCACTGTACTAAGTGCTTGGAATGTACAAATCGGCAACAGATACAGGCCCTGCCCATTGACGGGATTACAGTCTAATCGGGGGAGACAGACAGACAAAAACAATAGCAATAAATAGAATCAAGGGGATGAACATCTCATTAAAACAATAGCAATAAATAGAATCAGTGCTATGCACAGAGTAAGTACTCAATAAATACAATTGATCAATCTATTGCAACTCTGCATCCCACCATGTCATGTAGAAAGGGTTGAGGTTCCCTTGCAGTCCTCTGGGGTGCCCCTGAATCCCCACTGTAATGCTAACTTTTGGAGCAGTTGGACTAGGGTGCTCTTCTTGGTCTAACCCATGCAGAGAATGGTGGCCAGCTCCCTGGCATGGAGAAGGGCCTGACATAGTGCAAGACCTGAGGGAGGCCCAAGCAAGGACCCACTCCACCAGCCTACAATGCGGGAGGGGCAGCCCAGTCTGTAGTGAAGCAGTGTGGCCTAATGGGTAGAGCATGGGCTTGGGATTCAGATGGACCTGGGTTCTAGTCCCAGCTCCACCACTTTGCTGCATGACCTTGGGCGAGTCACTTGACTTCTCTGTGCCTCAGTTACCTCATCTGTCAAATGGGGATTAAGACTGTGAACCCCATGTGGCACAGGGACTGTGTCCAACCTGATTAGCCCCTATCTACCCCAGTGCTTAGAACAATGCTTGACACATAGTAAACACTTAACAAATACCATCATTATTATTATTATTAGAGAAAGAGCGATCTAAGCAACCGAGGAATCTGTGTGATAGGCCCATCCTAAGAAAAGTGATTAAAAGAGCCCTTGGCAATCACTAGCTCTCTCATCAAAGGAACATGAAATAAATATTTAAGTCTAGGACTTTGGAGCATAATTGATTGGAAAAATTAAAATGTTCAACGCGGGCTGGGAAAATGGAAAATTTAATACCCTCTCAGGTGGATCCATATTCTGAAAATCATCACAGGGACCCTCCCCAGAGTTACACAGCATTAGGAGTCAAATTTCAACTCACTGGAGGTAAAGTTCACTAGTGAGGTCTCAATTTGGGGGGCTGACCTCCAGAGCCAAGCATTGCTCACACCACAGAGGAATGACCCAATGCTGGGCACCCATCAGTTTGGCTCATTTGAGAAGGAAAATGGAGTTATGGTGTCTTTTGAACATCAAATACATGCCAGACACTATGGTAACCACGGGGTTCATGCAAGATAATCAAATCAGACCCAATCCCTGTCCAACATGGGTCTTCCAGTCTAAGAAAGCAGGAGAGCAAGGATTTAACTGCTCTGGACTCAGTTTCCACATTTGTGAAATGGATAAGTGATTTGCCCAAGATGACACAGCAGGCCAGTGGCGGAACTTTTTTTTTTAAATGGTATTTGTTAAGTGCTTATTATGTGCCAGACACTGTACTAAGGGCCAGAGTAGATGCAAGTTAATCAGGTTGGACACAGTCCCTGTCACACATAAGGCTCACAGGCTTAATCCCCATTTTACAGATGAGATAACTGAGGCACAGAGAAGTTAAGTGACTTGCCCAAAGTCACACAGTAGACAAGTGGCAGAGCCAGGGCTAGAACCAAGTCCTTATGACTTTCAGGTCTTGTTCTATCCACTAGGCACTCTGCTGCTCTAGACTAAAGACCCTGGACTAGAAACCAGCTCTCCTGACTCAGGCTTTATTTCTAGACTGCGAGCCTGTTTTTGGATAGGGATTGTCTCTATTTGTTGCTGAATTGTACTTTCCAAGTGCTTAGTATAGTACTCTGCACACAGTAAGTGCTCAATAAATGCAGTTGAATGAATGAATGCTCTTCCTTGATTTAGCCAAATGACTATGATCACCTTCAAAGCCTCTGAGTTCATTTGTTCTTTGTGGATTAAGCATCATCAGTATAACTCCGATTCACTCCCCACCTTTGTGCCTCTCTGCTTTATCTAGAAAAACATGCTCTGTTCCTCACATGACAGCTCCAGAAAAAAGACAATACAGCCACCCCAAGACCTGGGGTCAAATCAATCTCACCCACCCCTGCTCCTTATTTCTTAGTACTCAGACTGCAAGATCCAGGTGGAATAGGGACTGGATCTGACCTGGTGATCTTGTATCTACTCGGGTGCTTAGAACAGCCTTTGGCACAGAGTAAGCACTTAACAAATACCACAGTTGTTAACAGATCAGCCAAAGCAACAACAGAGTGAAACTACCACCAAATAATGTACAAATTACATTTTTTAACACATCTATATATATATTCAATAGTATTTATTCATTCAATAGTATTTATTGAGCACTTACTATGAGCAGAGCACGGTACTAAGTGCTTGGAATGTACAAATCGGTAACAGAGACAGTCCCTGCCCTTTGATGGGCTTACAGTCTAATTGGGGTATATATATATATATATATGTATATATATATATATAAAAGAGTAAGAAGTTTGGGGTCTCCTTTTCTAAGGGTGGGAGGAGAGTGTCATGTGTAAAATGTCTGTGTGTCACTTCATTGCCAGTGTGTCCACGTGCCCACATGCCAAGTTTGCGGCCCAAGGGTTTGTGTGTCTGTATCACTTCTCATGTGTCTGCATCACTGTCTTTGGGTTTGTATCACTGTCCTTGTGTCTGCATCACTATCTGGGTATCTACATGCCTGCATTGCAGCTTGTGTCTGTGTCATTTTCTGTGTATTGTTTGTGAATCTCACCTCCAACCAAAATACAGGTGTGTTTTTTTCTAGTTACATATAGTTTCTATAATTTAAAAATAGGAGAAAGAGTGAGGAAATAAGCCCCCAGCCAGGAGGAGAAGAGAATCTTGAGTTTTTGTTTCAATCTTCACCTATTCACATATCCACCGCTTTCACCTGAACACCTGGATGTTCTGAACCTTAAAAATCCAACAGCTCTTTGCTTCCTCCAACGAAATGGGGTTTTACAGTTATTCCCGTAGAGAAATGGAAATCCAGGGAGGCCACAGAAGTTTCCAGGATCTTGGAGAGAGGCAGCAAGGGAGCCACCCTTAGCACTTATCTACATGCACTTATTCAATCGCACACTCAATTATTTATTCTGCTATTCCATCCTGGCACGTTCATTCTACTCCCTATATCATCTGCCTTTTCTTTCCTACTGCTCCCTCTCTTTGTAAATAATTTTGTTGGTCTGCCTCCCTCATTAGATTGCAAGTTCAGGAGAGCATGGAAGTGAAACCCTTGTGCACAGGGATCTGGGAGAGGGTCACAAAGATTCTGGAGAAAGTGTCAGGATGGAGGGCGGGTGTGATTCAGGGAACCACCTGGCTATGGGTTCAGTAACTCTAGGAAGCAGCGTGGTTCAGTGGAAAAAGCATTCATTCATTCATTAATTCATTCATTCAATAGTATTTATTGAGTGCTTACTTTGTGCAGAGCACTGTACTAAGCACTTGGAATGTACAAATCGGTAACAGACAGAGACAGTCCCTGCCCTTTGACTGGTTTACATGGGCTTAGGCGTCAGAGGTCATGGGTTCTAATCCCAGCTCTGCTACCTGTCAGCTCTGTAACTCTGGGCAAGTCACTTAACTTCTCAGTGCCTCAGTTACCTCATCTATAAAATGGGGATTAAGACTGTGAGCCTCATGTGGGACAACCTGATGACCCGGTATCTACCCCAGCGCTTAGAACAGTGCTCGGCACATAGTAAGCGCTTAACAAATACCAACATTATTATTATTAATAATGGTATTTGTTAAGTGCTTACTATGTGCCAGGCGCTGTACTAAGCGCTGGAGTGGATACAAGCAAATTGTGTTGGACACAGTCCCTGTTCCGCGTGGGGCTCACAGTCTCACTCCCCATTTTACAGATGAGGTAACAGAGGGTAAGTGAAGTGACTTGCCCAAGGCCACATAGCAGAAAAGTGGCAGGGCCAGGATTAGAACCTATGGCCTTCTGATTCCCAAGCCCATACTCTATCCATTACACCAAGCTGCTTCTCATTATGGAGATGGGAGCAGTGAATCAAGAACTCTGGAAGGCTGGCCAGTTCCTTCAAGCCTCCTCTACATTCCTTGGAGACAGCAAGAAAGGGAAAACGGGGGTTAAACGGCTCAGACTCTGCAACCAGCTTCAGAACAAATAACCCTCTGGGAAGGGGGTCACAGGCCAGGGAGTCAGAGGATTGGGTTCTAGTTCCAGCTCTGCTGCATGTCTGCTGTGTGACTTTTGGCAAGTCACTTCACTTCTCCTTGCCTCCGCTTCCTCATCTGTAATATGGGGATTAAGACTGGGAACCCATGTGGGACATGGACTGCATCCAACCTGATTAGCTTGCCTATACCCCAGCACTGGCACATAGTGCTTAACAAATGCCATAATTATTATCTTTATCATCATTCTTAACATATTCCATTGAAAAAGGGAGTCTGCATGAGAATGAATCCCTTTGTGTGTAGTTACCCCTCCCTAAAGGACAACTCCCTATAAATAAACATTTGCTTCTCTGTTTGCACTCTTTAGCATACGTTTCAAATCAGCACGTGGAGGGTGAATAATACAACAACCTCTGAGCTGCTATTTATTTCTGGATCCAGAAAGTTTATTTGGTTTCAATAATTTATGAAAATGATTCATTCCTTCCTTGTCAGCCTCAGGAAGGAGTCATAGGAAAGGGCACTAGAATGCCTCTTTGTCTGGGTTACACTGCAGTTAAGTGGTCATTTGTCCAGTTTTATGGTAGACAGTCTCGGTTTCACACAGTCTCGGTTTTCACCTGTCCAGTTTGGATATAATAGTAATGTGCTATCTGTTAAGGGCTCACTCTGGGCGAAGCTCCATTCTATGCGCTTTGGTAGATTTGAGATAATCAGATTGAACAGAGTTCCTGATCCACAAGGGGCTCAGTCTAAAGGAGAGGGAGAAAAGGAATTCAAATCCCCATTATTAATGAGGAAACTGAGGCACAGAGAAGTTAAATATCTTGATTGTAAGCTCCTTGTGGGCAAGGACAGTGTTTACCAACTCTACTGCATTGTAGTTTTCCAAGTGTCTTAGTACAGTGCTCTGCACATAATAAGCGCTCAGTAGATACCACTGATGGATTGATCAACTGATTGACTTGCCCAAGGTCACTTAATAGGCAAGTGGTAGAGTCAGGATTAGAACCCAGGGCTCCTGACTCCCTAATCTGTGCTCTTCCCACTAGACCACACTGCCTGTATGGCACTGAGTCCTCCGTAGCTGGAATTTATATTTTCAGCAACCAGCTTTCCTCCACCTCAGCTTCTGACCCCAAGTACCAAGCTCAGAAGTGGCACCCATGGTTTTGTTATTGTTTTTGTTTTTAAATGGTATTTGTTAAGAACTTACTCTGTGTCAGGCACTGTTCTAAGCTCTGGGGTAGATACAAGCTAATCAGGTTGGACACAGTCTCTGTTCCACATGGAGCTCACAGTCTTAATCTCCATTTTACAGGTGAGGTAACTGAGGCCCGGAGATATTTACAGGGACCTGGGAGAAAAACACAAAGGGCCTGGAGCAAGTGTCTGAGTCTGGGGGAGGGAGTGATTCAGGGGACCAACTGGCCAAGACAGGCTCAGAAACTCTGTAGGTTCTGTGAACTTCAACAGAGAAATTTTTCCTTGTGTCCTCAGAACACCCTTTCTTACGTAATGGGAGTCATTTTACAGGGTAGATTGAGGTGGTCGTTTGTCCCTCCATGTCAGATTCTGTGTGGTTTGGTGGCAACCACGAGGCTGAGCCTCTCATTGGCAATAAGAACATTAGATTTCAGGCTCTACCCTGTCAGAAGCCCAGATCAAAAGTCGGTGCTCGGTTCAGAGCAGCTTATCCAAGCACCAGCAGGAGCGTTTGGTAGCCACGATCTCCAGAGCTCAGTTGTGTCAGAGCAGAAAACTTCTTACTCAGAATTTAGAGCAATTGAAATGCAAGCATTTCTAAGAGAACAGGTACATTCTGGGAGCAAAACTTTCATATTCTCTAGGTTTCCCCTGAGCCAGCATCTGCTGAAGTAAGAGAATTCAAAGAATATTAGGAAAGTAATTTTCAAATGACAGCTTTGTTTCCTCTCTTCTGGTGACATTAACCTACTTTCTGCTAGTCATGTGCACAGTTTTCCTATAGACTCGACTGTTCTGTTAACACTTGCAAGTCCTCGGGAAGATGGGCAGACATATTGACTGCCGACAGCCTGGACACCGACGTCAAGGGACCTTAAATTGATTTAAGTCCATTCTCAAGCCCCTGGGTCTACTTACTCTTTTAATGACATTTAATGGATCCATTCTGTGGGTCAAACACTGGGCGAAGCACTGGGTAGAGACCGGATACTGAGATCCGACAGAGTCCCTGTCCTACACGGGGATCACAGTCCAAGTAGGTAGCCAGAACAACCTCTTACAAACATGAGCATTTTATTATGATTAATAATAATGGCATTCGTTAAGCGCATTCTACACGCCAACTATTGTGCTAAGTGCTGGGGTAGATATTCAGAATGGACACAGTCCCTGTCCCACATGGGACTTAGAGTCTAAGTAGAGGGAATAGGATTTAATTCCCATTCATTCTCTTGCCCCTTCTCCTTCCTTTCCCACCCCCATCTATAATGGGCACAAACTGAACCCATCGGCAGCCCCTTTTGCCTACAGAATGTCATTTGATTGTATTTACTGAGCACTTACTTTGTGCAAAGCGCTAAGAGAGAGTACAATACAACAATAAACAGACACATTCCCTTCTGGCTTGGAGGACAACGATAACACCTTTGCTTCGGTGTCATCTTTGGGAAAACCATCTTTATCCCAGGATAAGATCGAGAGTTTGGTGGAGGCAGAGCAGTTGAAGTCCAACCCAAAGCTCATCCCTTTCCTCCCTCTCCCGATTAGTCACCCACCCCTACCCCAGTGCCTGCATCCCAACCCACCCACTCAAATCCCCCAAGCTGTTTTCAGGCTCGAGCAACAGCTGAAGCTGAATGAGAGGTGGGAAAAAGGGCCCCTGACATGGCCATAGTTGGGGTCCTCTGAGGGCAGCGGGCCTTGGACTCTGACTTCCTTTGCTCACTGGATTAAGCCGCCCTGCCATACCCACCCTGTTAAAGTCAGTCAGTCAATCATATATTCATTCAATCATATTTATTGAGCACTTACTATGTGCAGAGCACTGTACTAAGTGCTTGGAAAGTACAATTCAGCAATAGAGACAATGCCTTCTAAGTGTTTACTCTGTGCAACATATTGTACTATACAATTGGGAGAGTACAGTGTAACACTGTAACGGACACATTGCCTGGGGGAGACCAACATTAGTGGAAAGAGCCCAGGCTTGGGAGTCAGAGGTTGTGGGTTCTAATCTCAGTTCTGTCACTTGTCAACTGTGTGATTTTGGGCACTTAAAACTTCTCTGTGCCTCTGTACCCTCATCTGTAAAATGGGATTAAGACTGTGAGCCCCAAGTGGAACAACCTGATTTCCTTGTATCTATCCCAGTGCTTAGAACAGTGCTTGGCACAAAGTAAGCGCTTAACAAACACCATCATCATAAATAAATTACGGATATGTACAAAAGCGCTGTGGGGCTAGGAAGGGGGATGAATGAGGACAGCAAATCGGGGTTATATTAGAAGGGAGAGGGAGAAGAGGAAAGGAAGAGGAAAGGAGCATCTGTGAGCTGCTCACAGCAGACCACGAGCTACATTGACCCATGAGGAATTCCCCCAGCTCCCAGTGGGCCAGTTTAGCCTTTGCCCAGACTAAACCAAACATCATGAGAGTGGAAGACAGGCAAGGGATTCTTCCAAAGGAATGGGCATAACCCTGGTTTGTAATGTTAAGGCTAATGGTTAATCAGGCTCAGTGCATTTAGATTAACACCCCCCCCCAATTCTCCCCCAAAATGGACTGGCTTGCTATTTCTTTGGGAATCTCCCTGAAAAGAGATTGGTGGGCCTTGCCCACAATTAGCATGAGCAGAGCAGCATGGGCTAGTGGCTAGAGCATGGGCCTGGGAGTCAGAAGGACTCGGGTTGTCCTGACTCCCGCAAGTGTGTGCTGTGTGGCCCTGGGGAAGTCATTTTATTTCTCTGTACCTTAGTTCTCTCATCTGCGAAATGGGAATTAAGACTGTGAGCCCCATGTGGGACATGATTTATGTCCAAATTGACCAGCTTGTATCTACCCCAAAGCTTACTACAGTGCCTGGAACATAGTAAGTGCTTAACAAATACCATAAAAAAAATCGACCAATTTATCTTTGATCTGTCCCAGACTGCCTACCCGCTCTTCTGGAGTGGATGTTCACAGATGGTCCTCATGGATACCAGCCAGGTGGACCCAAAAGTAACTCACACTGCTTGTCCAGAGTAACGTGTGATATGATGATGTCACACCCACCATCTTGCGGAAGTCCATCCAATTTCCTCCAAATCCACGGTATGTCCCTGGAAGGACCCCTGACCACCCCTCACCCTCACTCTAGAGCCACCGTATGCCCCTCACAGGTCCCTGGGCCCCGCCGTTTTTGAGCCATGAGACTCGGTGGAGAGAGGCTGGGGGTTTTAAGCTGGAATACCGAATGTACAGGTGATGATGATGGTATTTGTTGAGTGCTTACTTTGTGCCAGAAACTGTACTAAGCTCTTGGGTGAATATAAGCAAATCGGGTTGGACACAGTCTTTGTCCCATGTGGGACTCACCATCTCAATCCCCATTTTCCAGATGAGGTAACTGAGGCACAGAGAAGTGAAGTAACATGCTTAAAGTACACAGCAGCCAAGTGGCGGATCTGGGATTAGAACACATGACCTTTTGACTCCCAGGCCCATGCTCTATCCACTATGCCATGCTGCTACCCATAAGGTGGAGACAGACCAGCTGAAAAAGTCTGTCTGAACAAGTGTCCAGCCTCCCTCTACACCCAGACCCCTCTTCTAACTCAGGAAGGAACCCCAGGCAGAACCCCATAGAGCAGCAGCCCAGCACTGCCTCTGTGGTGATCTAAACACCTGCTGGAACCGGGGCTTTAAATGTCCGTTTAGTTCCCTCAAAACAATTAAAACACGGCACAGGAGGTTTCAAGACGCTGTTAGTTCAGAGGAGCTATTATTACCGACCTAAGGAAGGCATTCCAGTTAGCCTGCGGCCTCAAGAAATCCAGAAATCTGGCTCTGTGTGCCTCTCTAAAAGCTTCCCAGGGATGCCAATTGCCTAATGGGTCTGAGGTGAAAGCTTAATGGAAGGGTAATTAACGTAATGAGCCAGTCCCGCAGGACCTATGGGGAAGAGTACAAATAGGAGGCCCACGTGCTTGTGATCCTCAATCCCTATATGTCACTACAGGGGATGTGTTGAATGGGAATCTATTGATATGATGGCTAGGGGCTGTCACTTCACCATCACCATAGGAGAGGAGAATGGAACGGTCTTTGAGACTCCCATTTTACCTTGCCCTGTTTTTTCCTTAATAAAGCAAACTGTCTCTTAAGGTGGTAACCAGATTTGCTGCTGTATTAAATAGACAACGGTGGATTATAGATGTTATGTCAACAGCCAGTGTCTTTTCCAGATGCTGACTGCTGCCTCGGGTAAATCATGTCATAGATCTTTTTTTTTTAAGGTATTGGTTAAGCATTTACTATGTGCTAGGGACTGCACTAAGCACTAGGGTAGAAACAAGATATTCTGGTTGGACAGTCCCTCTCCCAAATGGGGCTCACAGTCTTAATCCCCATTTTGCAGATGACAGAACTGAGGCACAGAGAAGTGAAGCGGGTTTGAAGCAGCATGGCTTAACGGAAGGAGCCCAGGCCTGGGAGTCAGAGGGCCTGGGTTCTAATTCCTGCTCCGCCACTTGTTTGCTGTGTGACCTTGGGAAGTCACTTTACTTCTCTATGCCTCAGTTTCCTATCTGTAAAATGGGGATTAAGACCATGAGCCCTTTGAGGACAGGGACTGAATCCAACCTAATTATCCTGTATCTACACCAGTGTTTAGTACAGTGCCTGGCACATAGTAAGTGAATAACAAATATCACAATGAAGTTATTATTATTATTATTACTGGTAAACTATAGGAGATCTAGTTCACAGCTAATCTGTGGCAGGCAGGAGTTGGGGGTGTCTTCTTCCCCAGTTCCAATTTGCATCCTCAAGAAAGACCAGGTGTTCCTAAAACCAGGTAGTTCTTTGGGGGGTAAGGATCTGGAGAACCCCGGGGTTTATCATTGGCCTGGACAATGTCCCCACTCAGCCTTCCAGATTAGGGGCCATTAGTTGATAACTGGATGTGCACTCACTGGGATAGTGCCATTTTCTCTGTAGGTGGGGCTGGAATCCTCAGCGCTATAAATTGAATTCTTTAATTATACACATCAGGAATGAAAGAGTTCACAGTTTTGGATGAATAAATCTGGATTCTCTCTGCCGCTGTTCACATTACTCATAAGTCATCCTGGAACTGCGGAATGCTGACAATTGTGCTCTGGAGGCATAAACCCAAGAAGACATGCAGATGATTATGAATCATTTTGCAGAGTCAGCACAGTGCTACGGACTGACAATAAGTTTGAAGAAAGTGGCTATGTACCAGTCTATACCCCAGAAACCTCTTCACGCAACCAAAGATTTTCATCTGCAACACAACCATGCTGCCACTGAATTCTGACTACCAAGGCAGCACACTAGCCAGCGAAGCACAGATAGACAAATAATTGGAATACCAAATCTTGGAACACCAAATTCCAATAGAATTTGGAAATAAGCCAAGGTGGCGTCCAGGCTTTTCTTCAGACATGAGACTTGCGCTTACCACAGAAATCATGGCTGAGATTTGGGGCTATTTACTCAGTACTACCTGCAAGTCAGACTCAACATCAAATATCAGGATTGGATTGCTGGTAATGAGAGATTCTGGGATGGAGGTAGCTCCTCACCACTGAGGTGATGTTTACTGCTGCCATTAAAATTAGCCAGTTGAAACATGGGAAGTGAATGTTTGATAGCAACAAATACTCAAGCAGCGGCAGCAGCGTGGCTCAGTGGAAAGAGCCTGAGCTTGGGAGTCAGAGGTCATGGGTTCGAATTCTGGCCCCATCACTTGTCAGCTGTGTGACTGTGGTCAAGTCACTTAACTTCTCTGGGCCTAAATTCCCTCAACTGTAAAATGGGGATTAACTGTGAGCCTCACGTGGGACAACTTGATTACCTTGTATGTACCTCAGCGCTTAGAACGGTGCTCTGCACATAGTAAGCGCTTAACAAATACCAGCATTATTAAGTAGGTATAAACCCTTAAAGACACAATGATGCACCATCTCAAACTAAGTGGATACTAAGTTATTTTTTTGAGCAGAGACTCTGGTAAGAATGGGAGACTAAGAGGCAGGTTTGAAAATAGCAACAGGTCCTGAAATCTGTCAGATGCCTCAGCATAACAAATGACTATTATCTTGATACAATAATAATAATATTTGTTAAGTGCTTACTGTGTGACAGGCACCATACTAAGCGCTGGGGTGGATACAAGTAAATTGGGTTAGACATAGTCCCTGTCCCAAGTGGGGCTCACAGTCTAAGTACCTCTTTTACAGATGAGGTAACTGAGGTCCAGAGAAGTGAAGTGACTTGCCCAAGATCACACAGCAGAAAAGTGGCAGAGGCAGAATTAGAACCCATGACCTTATATGCACACAGTGGCACGAATTACTGTTCACATGTAAGTATTTTCAGCCACATCTGCATATGTGACTAGAATTTCACCATCACAAACATTATGGAACCCAAAGGGAGGATCTTCATGATTCCTATTAACATCATTATTAATGACATTTACTAAGCACCCTCAGTGAGAAAAGCATTGAACAAGGTACTTGGAAAACATACAAGAGAAGGAAAAAAATACTGGACTTTAAGATGCCTCGGGTTACTATTCTGAGCCATAGGATGAAGTTATTATCCATAGGATGAAGTTATTATCCAAGTTGTACTCAGTGAGCGCTGGGTCTATCCAGGTTCTCAAGAGAGGGGCATGAGAGAAAGTCCTGGTGCTTCAGACATTTCCCAGACTCTTATAACTAAGACTCTTATAATTAACTTAATGGATGGAAGAGAAAACAGGAACAGCAAAAACAGATCAAAAGTATTACATTCCCCTAGATATACAGACTTTTAAAAACACATAACTCATTCTAACTTGACAAGGAAAGTTCCTTAGAGCCCAAGAAAAGATTTCTGAGTGGTTGTACTCACAAATGGCTGGTGTGGAGCAAGGTTTTTAGTCTAGCTAAGCAGCAAGAAAGGCTGAGAGAGCGAGGCTGGCTTCTCTTTTCTGGATTTGAATGACTCCATCCAACTTGAGGGTTCTGATTTCCAACTGATTTGGGGAGATTTAGGCCTTTATCATCTGGAAAATGTAATTCCCAGGCAAGTTTCTGTCTTCTTCTTTAGTGTTTTGACCTCAGCTCCACCTCTACTAGAAGACTTGTTGCACCCAGGTTCTGCCAACAAATAGAAATGGTATCTGTTAAACTTTTACGCTGTGCTAAGCACTGTACTAAGCACTGGGTTAGATACAAGATAAACAGGCCCCACATGGGGCTCACAGTCTAAGTAGGAGGGAGCACAGGTATTGAGTCCCATATGAGGAAATTGAGGCACAGAAAAATAAAGTAACTTGCGCCGGGTCACAGAGCAGGTAAGTGGCAGAGTTAGGATTAGAATCGAGGTCTTCTGACTCCCAGGCCTTAGCTCTTTCCACTAGGCCACTCTGCTTTTCCAAAGATACCATCCTTCCCTACAGGAGCTTATAGTCTACTGGGGGAGATAAGCAGATACACTTTACCAAATATGCAGCAGGAAAAGTGTATGGAATAGAAACAGATGATTAAAATATTCTCAGTAAACAATTAATTAAATGAATAACCAAAAAGAGCAGTTCTACTCTTAATTACCCCAGTGGTTGATGGAGTAGTATGACCTGAAGGAGGGAAGGGGATATAGTCAGGGAAGGCTTCCTAGAAAAGGTGACTGTTCAGGAATCTCCAAAAGAGGGGAGGAATGTGGTTTGGCAAAACAGAAAAGTAGGGTCCCCCATATAGGGGGATTCCTACATGTTCTGGTCTTCTTCGTGCATCATACTCTCATTAACATGCCAATCTGCTTATACATACTTAATAGCAATATCTGGACTAGTGGAAAGAGCATGGGCCTGGGAATCAGAGGACCTGGGTTCTAATCAATACTCCACCACTTACCCGCTGTGTGACCCAGGGCAATTTGCTTTATTTTCTGTGCCTTAGTTCCTTCATCTGCAAAATGGGGATTCAATACCTGCATTCCCTCCTGCTTAGAATGTATGTCCCATGTGGGACCTGATGATCTTTTATCTATTCCAGTGTTTACTACAGTGCTTGGAACATAGTATTGATTCATCATTCAATCTTATTTATTGAGTGTTTACTCTGTGCAGAGCACTATACTAGGCACTTGGGAGAGTACAATATAACAATAAACAGGCACATTCCCTGCTCACAAAGAGCTTACAGTCTAGTAAGTGCTTAACAAACACCACAATTATTTCTTTACATTTTGGGAAATCAGAAGGCTGAAATGTTTATAATAGCTGTTGAGAGCATATCTGGAGGAATGCTTAGCTAATGCAGGTGTGTTGGCTGCTGGAAGAAACCTTAGAGAACCATTTGGGACAAACACTAGAGTTAATAATAATAATAATAATAATAATAATGTTGGTATTTGTTAAGCGCTTACTATGTGCCGAGCACTGTTCTAAGCACTGGGGTAGACATAGGGGAATCAGGTTGTCCCACGTGGGGCTCACAGTCTTCATCCCCATTTTACAGATGAGGGAACTGAGGCACAGAGAAGTTAAGTGACTTGCCCACAGTCACACAGCCGACAAGTGGCAGAGCTGGGATTCGAACTCATGAGCCCTGACTCCAAAGCCCGTGCTCTTTCCACTGAGCCACGATGCGAGTTCCCTTTTGTCTACCCTCTTTTACATAGTCATATGTTTGTTCTCCTCCTCACTCCACCCTGCTGAGATGATGTGATGCTTCACTTGGAAAACTTAGAGCAGCACTTTCAGGGAGTTGACATTTTCCTCTGTGCTTGAAAGCTTTTTTTTTTCCCCATTGCTTTAAAGGAAACACAGAATCTAAGAGATTGAAAGCTAATGGTCACCGAGAAACATTGTGCAAACCGTGATGATTTTTTAAAGTGGTATTTGTTAAGTGCTTACTATATGTCAAGCACTGCTCTAAGTACGTGGGTAGATACAAGTTTATCAGGTTGGACGTAGTCTCCGCCCCACATAGTATTCACAGTCTATGTAGGAGGGAGATCAGCCACTGAATCCCCAATTACAATAGAGAAAACTGTACTAAGTGCTTGGGAGAGATCAGTACAACAGAGTTTGTAGTAATGTTCCCTGACCACAGCGAGCTTACACTCCTCTCCTTGACCTTAATCACAGCTTACCTCCTCCACATAAATTCCAATCAATCAGTCGTATTTATTGAGCACCTACTTTATGTTGAACACTGTACTAAGCACATGGGAGAGTACAGTGCATTAGAGTTGACAGACACATTCTCTGCCAGTCAATTCCATTCGTTTGTCCCCTTAAACATGTTTTTCAGCCCTTATTCATTTCCTCTGCCCCACTCCACCTTAGTGTTTGATTCTTGCTTAGATATTCCGGCCCTGAGAAGAGGTGCAGGGGAGAGGAGGAAGAAGGACACTGGATGAGGAAGAACAGAACTGGCACAGAAGTCACCGTTCAGTGAACAGATCAATGAATTTGCATTCCAGCTCCCTAGGGAGGCAATGGAGAGCTAAGGTTTGTGGCCTTCTGAGGCCTCTCTAGGCAGCTGGAGTGTCAACTCAGTGAGGGAGACTTGCTGGGAAGGCCTGAGGCTGGAAGGTGAGTGAGTGTCTGCCTCAGTGGTCTGACAAACCCCTTAAAGACAGTGAGGTGTGAAATGCAAAACCAGCTCCTCAGTTCTGATAGATAAGTGAGAGAACAGCTGGGGAGATTTGGCATAGTGAAAGATAACTGGCTTGCCATTGACTACAGGACTTAAAACTGCTTTCTCTTTTTAAAAGAAGCCCACCTCCTTAGGTTATGCACCAACTGAATATTCATTCATTCAGTCAATCTTATTTATTAAGCACTTACTGTGTGCAGAACACTGTACCAAGCAATTTGGAAAGTACATTACAACAATAAAGAGTGACAATCCCTGTCCACGAGCTCATCTAGAGGGCGGGAGACAGACATCAATACAAATAAAATTACAGACATTTTATTTCCTTTCTCCTTGCCCCTGCTAATAGGAAAGTACCAAGTTTAAGCTGGTGAACAAATACTGAGTCAGAGATCCCAAGACAACCGTGGATCCCAAGACAACCGTGGCTTGGTAGAATCTCTTAGGTAGCACCGTTCCCTAAAATTTAAGGTAAATTGGCCACAAGACGAATGACTGCAGTCCCTTAGACAGTATAAGTTGTAGTTATTCCTGCTATGCCTTATTATGGAATATGTGTTTTGCTTTTGCTCTACTCTCCCAAGCACTTTGTACAGTGCTTAGCACTCAGTAGGTGCTCAATAAATGCCATTACTAGAAATATGAGCAATGGATGATTGAAATCTTTGGGCTAATTGAAAGAGAAGCCTTCCTCTATTTTCTTCCAATTTTTAGCATGTATTTATTTTAGTAATGCTTTTTCATCTTGATATGTTCATGCCATTTCCTGTTACATCTTTATTCTTCCCCATGCTCCCACATTCTGTAATTATTATTTTTTACCAAATTTCTCATTTGGAGTGTAAATACCAGGAGGGCAAAGAATGTGTCTTTGTTGTTCTCTCCCAAGTATAGTTATGTAGTGCTTAGCACTCAGCAGGTGCTCAATAAATTCCCTTGATAGATCTAATCCCAGTTCCACCACTTGTTTGCTGTGTGGCCTTGGGCAAGTCACTTAACTTTTCTGTGCCTCAGTTACCTCATCTGTAAAATGGGGATTAAGACTGGGATCCCAGTGCGGGACAGGGACTGTGTCCAACCCAATATGCTTGTATCCATCCCAGTGCGTAGTACAGTGCGTGGCACATAGTAAGCACTTAAAAATATCATTATTATTATTATTATTAGAATTTGACAGATTTAAATCACCCATGGGCAATGCCCATTATAGCCATGGTTGCAATCTTCTGGCTCACTGGAGAAGAAAGCTATATCTATTTTCTCCCTATTTTCAGCATTGGGTATATTTTAATCTGTATGCTTTTTCATCCTAACACATTCACACTACTTCCTTTTACATCCGTATTCTTCTTCCTGCTCCTACTCTTTGTAATTTATTTTTGTTTTCCTGAGGGCAGAAAATGTGTCTTTTGCTTCATTCAATCATATTTATTGAGCACTTAGTGCATGCAGAGCACTGTGCTAAGTGCTTAGAAGAGTACAATATAGCAATAAACAGACACATTTCCTGCCAACAACAGGCTTATAGTCTAGAGGGGTAGGCAGACATTAATGTAAATAAATGAATTATAGATGTGCACTTGAGTTCTGTGAGGCTTGGATGGGGAATGAATAAAGGGAGCAAGTCAGGGCGACACAGAAGGGAGTGGGAGAAGAGGAAAGGAGGACTTAGTTGGGGAAGGCCTCTTGGGGGAGAAGTGCCTTCAGTAAGGCTTTGAAGGGGAGGGAGTAATTGAATGTTGCTTCAGTACAGTGCTCTACTCATAGTAGGTGCTCAATTAAATGCCATAGATGGAGTATGCCACGTCTGACCTCTACACATTCCTAATCCCCAACAGAGCTGCAGATGGGCAGAGGGAAGAAGGTGTCAGTGGTGCATTAATGAAAGCTTATGAGCACTTGAAAAAGGTTGGAGATGTGCCTAGCCTAAAGCTCTTGCCTTTAGAACACAAACTTCTTGCGAGTAGGGAACATGCCTTATGTTACTGTGTGCTTATAACCATGCATAGTACCCAGTAATGATAATAATAATAATTGTAGTATTTGTTAAGTGCTTACTATGTGCCAAGCACTGTGCTAAGCACTGGTGTAGATACAAGATAATCAGGTCCCACATGGGGCTCATATTGTAAGTAGGAGGAACACAGGTATTGAATTCCCATTTTGCAGATGAGGAAACCGAGGCACAGAGAAATTAAGTGACTTGCCTAAGGTCCCACAGCAGTTAAGTTGTGGAGCCAGGATTAGAACCCAGATCCTCTGACTCCCAAACCTGTGCTCTTTCCCACAAGGCCACACTGCTTCAGTAGTCATTATACTATTTATTAAGAGCCTGCTGGCTACCAAACCCTCCACTAACCACTGGGGAAAAATACACTGATGATCAATACACTGAGTAATCAAGCTTTTAGTACATTGCTCTGCACAGAGTGAATCCTCAATAAATATGATTGATTGAATGATCACTACTGCTACTATTAGAAGCCAGGGTCTCCAGCCCTACCCCATCTCCCAGTTGGAGACCCAAAACAAGCTTCAAGAACAGAAGTCTTACCCAGTAGCACGAGGGGAAAAGTACCCATGTTGAAGCAGGGGAAAAAAGTGAAAATCAGTAGATGAGATTTTTCCTGGGATGATGGTAGCTGGTTTGATTTTAGAAGCAAAGGTTGCTCATTTGTGTTTTGACAGTTGGGGAGACTGAAGCGTAAGTGTGTTTGCAATTTTCTCTGTGGGTTGTGACTATAAAGCACTCAGTACAATCAATGAACTGCAAGCAGGGCAGACAGGAAGACTTCCAGTCAGATGATTCACAGTTCCATCTATAAAGACGTCACTGGTGCCAGCCAGATAACATCAGGCAGGGAAATCGGGAATCAAGCCCTACAGAGTCCAGGAATGTCTAAAGTTTCTCTCTCTTGAAAGATTCAGGTTGGCACCTCAGGGGGCATGAGTGGCACGGTGAAATTTTCCTTTTTAAGAGCTAAGTGTTGCCACTGGACACTGCCTTTAAGAGCTCACATCTTCTAAAGGTGCCGACAGCATGTGACAGAGGAACTGCTTACGTGCCTGCATTCTCCACAGATGCTGGCAGCTCTCATGCCCAGTTACCATGGAGAGCATAACTGGAGGAAAATCAACAGACCCAACCTCCTTGGGTCTCTCTGCCCCAGGGGAAAAGGAGGGTAAGAGAACGAGTGGGAGCCACAGAATAGAAAAGAGAAGCAACGTGGCCTAGTGGATGGAGCGTGGGCCCGGGAGTCAGAAGGACTTGGGTTCTACTCCCGTCTCCACCACTTGTCTGCTGGGTGACCTTGGAAGTGTTACTTCACTTCTCTGGTCTCAGTTTCCTCATCTAGAAAATGAGGATTAAGACTGTGAAGCCCCATGTGGGGCATAGACTGTGTCCAATCTGACTAGCTTGTCTCTACCCCAGCCCTTAGTAATAATAATAATAATATTGGTATTTGTTAAGCGCTTACTGTGTGCAGAGCACTGTTCTAAGCACTGGGGGAGATACAGGGTAATCAGGTTGTCCCATGTGGAGCTCACAGTCTTCATCCCCATTTTACAGATGAGGTAACTGAGGCACAGAGAAGTTAAGTGACTTGCCCACAGTACTGTGCCTGGCACATCATAAGTGCTTAACAAATACCACTTTAAAAAGAGGCTTAATAGTTGGTCTTAGAAAGAAACCGAGTGTGCTTTCTGTGGTAAGGAGGAGGTGAAAGGAGGGTGCCCTTCCCATTTTTTCTCCCCCCAAGCTCCATGCTGTTTTGTTTCTCTTCACTGCTTTTCCTTCCAGGTGCATGGAAATGTATTTAATGTTTACAAACACAGTTCTTTGTGCCGTCTGTTATTTCTCTACATACCCTTCTCTGTGTTCTTCTCTTGTACACTCCTCTAGACTGTAAGCTTGTTATGGGCAGGGAACGTCTGCTAATTCTTTTGTATTGTGCTCTCCCCAGCACTTCCTACAGTGCTCTGCAAGTAGTAAGTGCTCAATAAAAACCTCTGATCGACTGATTACACCGTGGTAGCTGATATATCAGGCCCCCTGTGTGTTTGGCTTGCTTTGTCAACACCAGCTAAACAGCCGGCTAATTCACTCATTTGTTGACAATGATAATGATAAATCGGTCTGGCTCCTTCATGATGAACTGTGCTGCAAGTGGGCAAAAGCGAAGCTCATTGTTCTGGATGCTTTTTCCATTTTAAATCACAAATCTTTTAAACAAAAATAGTTCAGAGGAACTTAATAAAGAATAAATCTGGACCTCCTTGGATCACTTTCTGTCTTCCAAAAATAGGGTGAGGCAGCGTGGTTTAGTGGAAAGAGCATGTGCTTTGGTAGTCAGAGAATGTGGGTTCTAATTCTGGCTCTGCCACTTGTCCTCTGTGTGACCTTGGGCAAGTCACTTAACTTCTCTGTGCTTCAGTTACCTCTTCTGTAAAATGGGGATTAGGACTGTGAGCCCCATGTGGGACAACCTGATTATCTTGCATTTACCCCAGTGCCTAGAACAGAGCTTGGCACATAGCAAGCACTCGACAAATACCATAATTATTATTATTATTATTAGGTCCTGGTCGAATCCTCTGTAGAGTCTCTAAGGTTTGGAGAGTTTTGCTTAAAGATGTGTAATACTTTGATTTTTATACACCCATTCAATCAGTGGTACTTACTGAATGGTCACTGTGTGCAGAGGACTATACTAAGCACTTGTAGAGTACGGTACAACAGAATTAGGAGACACAATGACTGCTCACAGTGAGCTTATAGTCTAGAGGGAGCTTGTGTTGAGCTTCCACCTCTCATGTCCCCCAACCCATACTGAATCAAGGTGTCCAGACCCCCACCCCATTAATCAATCAGTCAATCAGTGGTATTGATGGACCACTAACTGTGTGCAGAGTGCTGTACAAAGTTCAGGGGAAAATACAATACAACAGAGTTGGTAGATATGATCCCTGCCCTCAAGAACCTTACAAAATAGTAGGGAGAGAGAGACATGAAAATAAATTATAGATAGGGGAAGCGGAACAGTATAAAGATGTACATAAGTGTGTGGGACTGAGGGTGGAGTATCAGAATGCTTAAGACTGTAAGCTCCTTGTGGGCAGGGAATGGCTCTACCAACTCCATTGTTTTAGGCTCTCCCAAGTGTGTAGTATGGTGCTCTTCAACCAGAAGGTGCTCAGTAAATACCATAGACTGATTGACTAAGGGGTGCAGACCTAAGTACATAGGCGACACAGAAAGAAGAACAAATGGGGTGGGGAAATATGAAGTTAGTATGGGAAGGCTTCTTGGAGCAGGTAATGATTTTAGTAGGACTTTGAGGTAGGGGACAGTGCTAAAGTTGTTTTTGTCCTAGCAACATTCCTGTGAGGTAGGGAAAGGCAGATATCCTCATTATGCAAAAGGAGAAACTGAGGAAATAGAGCGCTTCACTAACTTACCTAAAGTTACAAAGCAGGCAAGTGACAGAGCTGGGGTGAACGCCCAGGGCGTCCATCTCCCAGACCAGTGTCCTCTCTCACCATTTCACTGATCCTGCCCTCAAAAAGGACCCCTTTCTTCCTCTCTGGGTTTGGCAATTAACTGGGCTAGCTGGGTTAATTGGTTGGCAATGGAGTTTATATAGAGAACTCTTTCAAAGCCCCTTTCATGCTTTCTTTCCTCTAGACTTTAAGCTCATTATGGGCGGGGATTGTTTCTGCTAATTCTGTTATATTGTACCCTCCCAGCTGCGTAGTATGATGCTTAGTATATAGTAAGTGCTCAAGAAATACCATTGATTGGCTGATTCCTGGAGTAATATAGGAATTGCCCCAGGCTCCTTGTGGACAGGGATCATGTCGTCTTTTTCTTCTAAATTATTCTCTCAAGTGCTTTCAAGCGTTTAGTATAATGCTAAATATAATCCACTAGGCCACGCTACTTCTCTTAACTCAGAGGATCTGGGTTCTAATCCCAACTCTGCCACTTGCCTGTTGTGTGACCTTGGGTAAGTCACTGTGCCTTCAAGGTGCCTCAGTAACCTCATCTGTGAAATGGGGATTAAGACTATGAGTCCTGTATGGACAGAGATTGTGTCCAACCTGCGTAGCTTGCATCTACCCCAGTAGAGTGCTTGG
Source organism: Ornithorhynchus anatinus (assembly GCF_004115215.2). Taxonomy (NCBI): domain Eukaryota; kingdom Metazoa; phylum Chordata; class Mammalia; order Monotremata; family Ornithorhynchidae; genus Ornithorhynchus; species Ornithorhynchus anatinus. The sequence continues at coordinate 24,017,055 of NC_041728.1, read as the reverse complement.
CACACAGTAAGCACTTAACAAGTACCATAAAAAGAAACATCAGGCTCTTCTAAACATCAGGCCTCACTAACTAGATGAATGTGCAAAACAGTGAGATACAGGAGTAGCCGCTGCTTGCTTTAAAGGCTTTCTCTGAAATATCCCTTTGAGGGCACACACTTCCCTATTATCCCCCAAGGATACAGAGCAGTTGTTACCAGAGAAAAGGAGCAGAAGGTAGCAAACAAGAAAATCTGGTAAGTTTCAGTGGCCTGATTTGTGTGGAATGTGGGTTGAGGTTCTTTGACAATATTTATTTTCTGTTGCATTTGGACTTAATAGAAGCAGAAGGCTATGACTAATAGTGTTTTTCATCCATGTCTTTTAGAGCTAAGTAACCACTGTAACCACATATGAATTATTAGCTTTGTTACTTTTTGCAGTTCCCTGTAAATCACCACAGACGTCCCTGACCCCCCAGGGTTGAAGATGTCATATACTGAAATCATGTATTCCATTCTCCAAAATTCAAAACCTATCAGTGTTATCCAGTGGGGCAGTGCCTTGTGAGCAGGGAACCTGAATACCACCTCTGTACTCTCCCAAGTGCTTAGTACAATGCTTTGCACACAGTAAGTGCTCAATAAATTTGATTGATTGATAGTGAAAAGGCTTAAATCAGTCGTAAGCAGATCTCAGAAGGCCCTATATTTAAACTATGGGACTGGAAAGCTCCATGGCTGGCTAGGAGTAGAGTGCTGAAGGATACGTTCCAGCCACAGAAAGGGTAGCCAGAGAGTGACTGGAATATAAAATGCCAACCTTTTCAGGTCAAGGGAGTGATCACCCCCAAAGTACTTTGAACTGGACCCCAATCTCACTCATCCCCAGATCTCTGATGTGACCTGAGTGTTTCCTACCGCATAGAGTAGTTAGAGAAGCAGCTTGGCTTAGTGGATAGAGCACGGTTCTGGGAGTCAGAAGGACCTGGGTTCTAAACCCTTTCCTGCCACTTGTCTGCTGTGTGACCTTGGTTGAGTGACTTCACTTCTCTGGTCCTCAGTTACCTTATCTGCAAAATGGGCATTAAGACTGTGAGCCCCAGGTGGGACAGAGACTGTGTCCTACGTGATTGTAACTCCTACCCGATTGTAACCACCTCAGCGCTTAGTGCGGTGTGTGGCACATAGTAAGCATTTCACAAATTCCATAATTACTATTACTATTAGTGGGAAGGGCATGGGCCTAGGAATCAGAGCACTTGGGTTCTAATCCCACCTCTGCCACTTGCCTGCTTTGTGACCTTGGGCAAGTCACTTAACTTCTCTATGTCGCAGTTTCCTCAACTGTAAAATGAGGGGATTTAGTACTTAGACAGTGAGCCCCATTTGGGACAGGGACTGTGTCCAACTTGATTACCTTGTATCTACCTGAGAGCTTAGAAAAGTGCTTGACACATAGTAAGTGCTTACCCAATTACATTTTTAAAAAAAGACCCTAAGTGGTATCTTTTGGGCCTGTTGGTTCCTTGGGGCCTGTCCCCTCCCTGCTTCCACCCCCAGACTCAAATTGACAGACTGGCCCCTAGAGTCTCCATAGTCCCCTCTCTCCCATGCCCACAGTACAGGGCATTCATACCATTTATGGAAACAAATAGGCCATGAGGAGTGGAAACTGTCAGGTTCTCTTGATTAACTCCTCCAGCTTCCTTGGAACTGTCTGTGGCAATCCACACCCACTCCAGGTGCTTTCCCACACAGCCCGGAAAACCAGGGATGCCAATTTAGCTCGCGCCAGTCTGGAGGTGTGTAAGCAGGGCTCTGTTTGTGCCAGGATTTAGGCCCAGCATTTCCAGACTTCCCTTCCCATGACATGTCTGGGGGCTGGCAATGCTGCCCAGGTGAGCCCTGGTACTCATTTCTCTAAGAACAAATTACTGGGAGTCAGGTCTGTGTAAATGGATTAGAAACACAGGCCTTCTGCTTTTAAAAAAGACAGGTCATGAAAAGCAACATTGGTTCTCTAGACCTTCTTGGCTGGAAATCTTTCAGGCAAGGAATGACTCACGCGCATAGCTCTTTGCCAGGCCATGATCTCTTTATTTCTCAGCCTGGCTGCTCAGAGCATTACATGCTGGCAGATGTACTGAGACTCCATCCCCCTAATGGAAAAACCACTGGCAGTCAGGAGTTCTGAGTTCTGGTGCCAATTCCATCTCCTCAATCAATCAATAGTATTTACTGAGCGCTTCTTATATGCTGAGCATTATACTTAGCGCTTGGGAGAATATGATACAATAGAGTTGATAGACAAGATCCCTGTCCACAAGGAGTTTACAATCTGGAGGGGAAAGCAAATTAAATTATAGATAAGGGGAGCATCAGAGTATAAGGATATGTACATAAATGCTGTGGAGTTGAAGGTGAGGTGAAGATCAAGTGTTTAAGGGATCCAGCTTCAAGTGCACAGGCAGTGTGGAAGACTCGGGGAAATGAGGACTGCTTAAGGACCTTGGGCAAATCACTTAGCCAGTTTTCTCATCTGTAAAATGGGGATGAGGGGCCTGTTTTCCCTCCCTCTTAGCCTGGGAACCCCATATGGGATAGAGACTGAATCTCATCTGATTAACTTGTATCTACCCCAGCACTTAGTACAGTGTTTGGCACATCAATCAGTCATATTTATTGAGTGCTTAATCAGTGAGTACAGGGCACTGTACTAAGCACTTGAAAGCATACAATATAATGGAGTTGGTAGACACATCCCTGCTCCCAAGGAGCTTACAGTCTCGAGGAAGAGCTTACGGCCTAGTAAATATTTAATAACTAACATCATCATCATCATTACTATTATGCCTCAACCCTGGCTCTGTTGTTCCTTGCCTGGGTGTCTTTTCTTTCCTAGGCAACCACCCCCGACCTCCTGAGTGTTGGGAGGCTGGGAGAGGGAGAGGTTCCCATGGGAGGGCAACATATCCATTATAAATGGTCATCAGAGTTAGTCAATGGTATTTATTGAGCGCTTACTGTGTGCAGAGCACTGTACTAAGTGCTTGGGACAGTACAGTGTAACAATAACCAAACACAATCCCTGCCCACAACGAGCTTACAGTCAAGTTGGTGCAACAAAGCAGAAACCAAAGCAGATCAGCTCACATCACCAGGGGAGTTCTAGGTAAGTACCCATGCAATTCCCTTTCAGGGTTTATGCCGCACGGGCCAAACTCAGGCCCAGACTGAACTGAGCCAGGGGATTGAGGGGTGCCAGTCCCAAGGGGGTGGGAGGGAGGGGACTAGTGGAGGAGTAAGAGAAAAGAATGGTGGAAAAGTGAAAATTATTAAGAAGGAGAAGTACCTCTTCCTTCATTCTATTCTCCCAGCTGCCCCTTTCATCCTCTCTCTTATGGATTAATAATTAAAAAGAAGGAATTTGAACCCCACCCTCAGCTCCACAGCACTTATGTACATATCTGTAATTTATTTTTACATAAATTTATTTATGCCCCCTCCAGACTGTAAACTCATTGTCGGCAGGAAAGGTAACTACCAACTTTATTGTATTGTACTTTCCCAAATGCTTATTACAGTCTTCTGCACACAGTAGGCACTCAATAGATATCATTTATTTATTGACTGATTGAAAGGAACAGCTGTCACCACAAGCCTGTGCGTCATATGACAAGAATGATCACTGTTTTATCCATCTACAGCCACATTCAAACAAAGGAATAAGACCACTGTCAGTATTATCCTCTTTAAATATGAAGCTTAGGGAGGGAGCACAGGCTAGGGGAACAAGCCTACTTCTGAAAATCACAGAGCCTGAGTTCTAATCCTGCTCTGCCACCGATCTCTTATGGGACCTCAGGCAAACCCTTTAACTTCTCTGTGCCTCAGTTTCCTCATCTACAAAATGAGGATAATAATTGGAGAAGCAGCATGGAATAGTGGATAGAACATGGGCCTGAGAGTCAGAAGGTCATTCGTTCTAATCCCGGCTCCGCCACTTGTCTGCTGTGTGGGCTTGGACAAGGCACATCACTTCTCTGTGCCTCAGTTACCTCATCTGTAAAATGGGGATTAAGACTGTGAGCCCCGTGCAGGACAGGGACTGTGTCCAACCCAATTTGATTGATCCACCCCAATGGTTAGTAGAGTGCCTGACAAGTAGTAAGCACTTAACAAATGCCATGATTTGTATTATTAACAACTGTCTTTACCTCACAGTGATGATGTGAGAACAAAAATTAGATAAGTGATGTGAAAGTGCTTTGGAAAGTGAAAGGACAACATAAATTCTAGGTATTACTGTTCCTCACCGGGCGTGCACAGGTTTGCATTCCACAGAAAAATGGCACCACTGCTTCTCCTCCCCGTCCCCCACCTCAGGGTATTGAATGATTATACCCATGGATATAGTGAGGGACATAGGGTATATTTAAAACAAAGATATGCACTGGTTCCTATTCAAATATTCATAGATGGAGTTTAAATAGAATCCTGTTTCCTACTTTAAGTATGCCGAAATGGCACCTGAAGGGCCTGAAAAGTTAATGAGCCTCCGTAATTAAGCATCTACCTGAATACTAGAGACCATTTAGGCTGGGATGAAAATAGAGCCAGAGGGGTGATAAAATGCAACAGCATATTTTCTCCATGCTTTCCTGCCAGAAGAGCCCAGCTGCTAAGATGAGGTTGCTGGTCTCCTTTTTTTTTTTAATGGCATTTGTTAAGCGCTTGCAATGTGCCAGACGCTGTATTAACCACTGGGGTGGATACAAGCTAATCAGGTTGGACCCAGTCCATGTCTCAGCTGGGGCTCAAAATCTTAATCCCCATTTTACAGATGAAGTAACTAAAGCATGGAGAAGTTAAGTAACTTGACCCAGGTCACGCAGTAGACATGTGATGGAGCGGGGATTAGAAACCAGGTCCTTCTGACACCCAGGCCCATGCTCTTTCCACTAAGTCATCCAGCTTCCCACACCGAAAGACTCTTCCCCAACCCTGAGGTGGATTTCCAGGATGCCCTCAACTTGGGGTATTTTGTTGGGGGTAAGTGGGTGGGCTGGGCATGGCGGTGGGTTCAGAGACTCCCATGGGGCTGGAACAGTTCTGGGCCTTTTTGTGGTCCAGTTGCCCTGAAGAAGACCACTTGGAACTGGGGCTCTCATCCCAGTTCTGAGGGGTCCCCTAACCAGACCTGTCCTGGCCTGGATTTGTGTGGGGAGCACACCTCCTCAAAGCTCCCTTGGTCATCTAGGGACAAAGGGCCTCAGGGTTCCTATTTTGGGGGTTCAATAGTAGTATTCATTGAGCGCTTACTATGTGCAGAGCACTGTACTAAGCGCTTGGAATGAACAAGTCGGCAACAGATAGAGACACTCCCTGCCGTTTGACGGGCTTACAGTCTAATCGGGGGTTGGAACACAGCACCTCCAACACCAGATTACACTGCATAAAACCTGGGTAAGACAAACACCCCCTTTTTATGGTATCTGTTAAGTACTTACTATGAGCCAGGTACTATACTAAGTGCTGGGGTAGATATAAGAGAATCAGGTTGGACACAGAGCCTGTCCCAAAGAGGGCTCACAGTCTTCATCTCCATTTTACAGATGAGGTAACTGAGGTCCCAGGGAAGTGAAGTGACAAGTGACAGAGCAGGGATTGGAACCCTGGTCCTTTGGACTCCCATGTCCATGCTCCATTCACTAGGCCAAGCTGCTTGTCGAACAAATTGAAAGAGTCAGGCTGGTTCAGGGTTTTGGTGGCTATGGAGAAAAAGCTAAATTCTCTTTCTGAGGTTGACACGAGACCAGGTGTGCCAGCTTTGTCTTTTCCTTTCCAGGACATCAGGGGTGACATCAACTCTGTGCTACCCCCACCCTACCACGGGCAGCTCTGTCTGGGCTTTGGTTGACAGAGAAATGAGCAAGTCCCAGAGTGAATGATGATAATAATAATAATAATAATGGTGGTGTTTGTTAAGCCCTTACTATGTGCAAAGCACCCTTCTAAGTGCTGGGGGGATACAAGATTATCAGGTTATTTCACATGGGGCTCACAGTTTTAATCCCCATTTTACAGATGAGATAACTGAGGCACAGAGAAGTTAAGTGACTTTCCCAAAGTCACCAGCTGGCAAGCGGCAGAGCGGGGATTAGAACCCATGACCTCTGACTCCCAAACCCAGGCTCTTTCCACTGAGCCACGTGGCTCAGCCCTCCTTTTTACTGAAAGACTCTTCCTCCAAGAAGCCTTTCTAGAGTGAGTGGAATTCAGGAGGGCGCAACCAAGAAAAGCACAATTAGCTCGCTTGCAATCTCTCACACCCCGGCCCACCCAACCCAGAAGAGAGTCACAGTTTGAAAAGAGCACGATGTGGAAACGGAGGTGTCAGCGAGATTCTGTTCTGTGACATCAGACTGCACCTGTTCCTTCTGTCAGCCCTCCTGCTATGTGTGCGTCTGGCCAAGGGGGAGCCGGGGGAGAAAGTGTGAATGGCTCAGAGCAAACCATCACCATCACTACAAAACCAACTCAACTGCTAGTTCGCCTGGCAGTAGAGCTTGCCTTTTCCCTCTTAGACTTTGAGAAGCAGCGTGGCCTAGCGGAAAGACCATGGACCTGGGAGTTAGAGGATCTGGGTTCTGATTCCGACTTCACCACTTGTCTGCTGTGTGACCTTGGGCAAGTCACTTCACCTCTCTGTGCCTCTGTTACCACTTCTGTAAAATGGGGATTAAAGCTGTGAGCCCCATGTGGGACATGGACTGTATCCAACCTGATTAACATTTATCTACCCCAGTGCTCGGCCCATAGTAAGTGCTTACCAAATGCCAGTAAAAAAAACCTAACCCTGAACGGCATGGGGTAGAAAAGGCACATGACCGTATCTTCACAGACACAGTGTAAAAGGGGCCCTCTCTGAGTGACACCCCCCTTAATGGATACAGTCTCACCAGCAGCAGACTTTTCTCGGAAAAACACGAAGGAAACTCTAGTTACCCTATTGCATTTTCTTTAATAATATGAGCCAGCAGGGAGAGGTAGAGTGTGTCCCTGTGTTCCACCTTGGCCTGAAGGTAGGTCCTACCCCCTTAACTCCCCCAACTCCAAGTACACTGACAACTTCTGTTTTGTTAGGACCCAGTATGGGAGAGGTTCCTCTCCAGACCGCACCTTAACCTAACTCCTAGTCCCTTCTTCCCAGTGCTTGGGCGAGATAAAGCTCTCACCTCCTTCCCTGCTCATTGTGGGCAGGGAATGTGTCTATTTATTCTTATATTGTACTCCACCAAGCACTTAGTACAGTGTGTTGAACACGGTAAGTGACCTGTGTACTTGTCAAGTACACACAACTCTGTCTCTTTTTTGTCCTCTCCCTGGGTCTTTCTCTCTCTCTCTCTCTCTGTGTCTGTGCCTTGTGTATGTGCTCTGTCTTCGTTCTCTGGCTTTCTCTCTGTGCTTTTTTTTCCCCTTCCTCTTTTTCTTCCACCTCTGAAAGAGCAGCTTCTAGCGACCCTGCTCCGCATTGAAGAGACTTTACCTAAGCTCCGTGGGCTGACCTGCACCACTATCAGTCCCAGTGCGGAAACTGCATGCACAGCATCTTTCCTCCTGAGATCTCAAAGTGCTTCAAAGGCACTAAATCTCATGACTTCTATGTTGCGTAAAGTATTATTTCAAAGATCAAGCAACTTGCCCTCTTTTCTTTCTTGCATTGTAGCAGCAAAAACAGAAATAGAATCTTCCACTGTAGTCCTGGGTCACTGGCCCTGGCTAGAAATGTTGCAAATGCACAAAATTAGAGATAAGAGCTACCAGTCAGTCAGTCAGTTGTATTTATTGAGCACTTACTGTGTGCAGAGCACTGTACTAAGTGCTTGGGAGAGTACAACAACAGACATATTCTTTGCCCACAATGAGCTACCAGTCAAGAGAGGGCCCCCGCTTCAGCATATTTTGCCTATTGGACAGATGTCGACAAATCCACTGAGAGGCCCCTTTCATTTAGAGAAGAAACTTGGCTCAGTGGGAAGTGAAAGGGTTTAGGAGTCAGTGGTCATGGTTCTGATCCCGGCTCTGCCACTTGTCAGCTGTGTGACTTTGGGCAAGTCACTTATCTTTCCGGTGCCTCCGTTACCTCATCTGTCAAATGGGGATTAAGACTGTGAACCTCATGTGGACAACCTGATTACCCTGTATCTACCCCTGCGCTTAGAACAGTGCTCGGCGCATAGTAAGCGCTTAACAGGTACCAACATTATTATTATTATTACTACTTAGCTCAACTAAATCTTCAAATGAGACAGACTAGAGGTTTTTAGAAGAATCAAAGGAGAAGCACAAACCTAATAGCACAGCTGATGCTAGCTGATTTGATTTCAACTGTAGTCCATAGACCTGCGTCGAGTTTCCTGAGACTTTGAAGCAGTGTGTGACCTAGTTGAAAGGGCATCCCAGAGCTTACAGTCCAAAAAAGGAGACATAATCTTGAGGTGGAGACCAAGCATAAAGCTTGGACCACAGCTCAGACCACAGCTCTCCCCCTCAAGACTGTAAGCTCATTATAGGCTAGTTCTTCTCATTGTGGTATGGTATTCTCCCAAGCACTTAGTACAGTGCTCTTCACAGAGTAAAGGCTCAATAAAAACGATTGATTTTTAAAATTCAGATTGCCTTTCTCTCAGGTCGAATCCTTAGGTGCCAGTGAAAGTGATAGATGTTTGCTGCTGCTGGTGGTCCCTCTCTCTGATGATTGGCTGCTGGGTGGAGGGTGCCAATCTTGCCCATCGGAAGAGGCGAGAGCTGTGACAAAGAGACTGAAGAGACACAGGCGCCAGAGCAGGTGTTAAAGAGAGTAGTCAGTCCAGCCCAGGCAACTCACAATGCAGAGGAGACAAGGGCAGCTAGAATCTCAAGAGAGTCTGACTCCAGATTGAGATTCGGTCCATGGGATTCGGTCCATGGGATCTGCCACCCCAAAAGCCTATCCTGGCCCAGGCCAGACCAGAGGCTGATAACCCCTGAGAGGGGTTCCGCCTTTTGTCTCGTCCCCTCTCGGTGACTTGTCTGCTGTGTGATCTTGGACAAGTCCCTTAACTTCTCTGTGCCTCAGTTGCCTTATCTGTAAAATGGGGATTAAAACAGTGAGCCCCATGTGGGACAGGGTCTGTGTGTAACCTAATTAGTTTGTAACTACCTCAGGGCTTAGAAGAGTGCCTAAGACATAGTGCTTAACAAGAAACATAGAGAAAGAGGGGTTGATTTGGGGATTCCTTGAATGTCCAGACCTCAGAACCTCCCTTATCTGGATCTCCCAGTAGTGGCACTCCAGGGAAAATGGGTAGAAGAAAATGGCAGAAGAAAAATGGCATATCAAGTTGATTGACGTAGCTCCTCTCTGCCTGATTTCCCTGGCCCCATTTTTGAGTTATTCTGACTGGCTTTTTGAGTTGTGGAGCTAGATGTCTGTAGCTCCACCATAGTAGGAAACCATCCCTGGGCCCTTTGAGTTTGAATTTACTCCTGGCTTAGTGTTCGAAACTGTCCAGATACACATGGGCCAAATTTGAAGAAATTAGACTGAAGGGTCTAAAATTTTTAGCCCGAAATATAATCCCAACTAAACTCACTGGTTATTGACATCTGATGCATCCAAGCTCTGATGGTGGTAGACGTGGTAGCAGCAGTATTAAGATTTATTGAGCACTCACATGGTGTCATCCTCTGTTCTAGGTGCTTGGGAAATAAATAAATGATTAATTCCCTGGTAATTATCTTGGGCCTGGCAGGTGAAAACTTGGTGGGCTGATAAAAATGTACATGGACTTCTAGTTGCTTGGGAATTTCTGTGTAAGACTGGTTTACATCAGGAGTGAAACAAAATGAAGAGGAGGAGTAAAGGGGTCAGGAAACATATCTCACTCCCATTTCCACTCCAGGTGAAATGTTGTTAATGAAGATGATCATGAAAATTACCAGCCCCTTTTCTTTGTCATTCATTCATTCATTCAATCATATTTATTGAGCGCTTACTGTGTGTACAGCACTGTACTAAGAACTTGGAATGTCCTTCCAGCCCAGTTATCAGTGGATGTGTTAAAAAATAGTATGGTCTATTGTCCCTGGCATATCACAAGTGCTTAACAAATACCATGATTGTAATGATTATTATCAGTGGAAAGAGAATGGGCCAGGGAGTCAGAGGATCTGGGTTCTAATTCTGCCTCTGCCTTTTACCTGCTGTGTGACTTTGGAAAAGTCACTTAGCTTCTCTTGCTTTCATTCCCTCATCTGTAAAACGGGGATTTAATCCTCATCTGTCTCCTGCTTAGACTGTGAGCCCATGTGGGGCAGAGAGTGTGTCCAACCTGATTATCTTGTATCTTCCCCCTGAGCTTAATAGATTACTTTGCTCATAGTAAGTGCTTAACAAATACCACAATTTTTGTTCTTTTTGTTCTCCTAGTTCTCCTTCTCCTCTTTCTCCTCCACTTTCTTCTCCTCCTCCTCCTCCTCCTCCTCCTCCTCCTCCTCCTTCTCTCTTTTTCTTCTTTCCTCTTCCCTCTTCCCTCTTCTTCCTTTTTCTTCACTTAGGGATAAAGCAATTCACAAGTTGGCACAAGTAGATATGATGTAGGAAGAAACAGTTATGTGTGCATGAGGGTAGCATCAGTCAAGGCCTGATGCTGCTACACTTCCCACCCTCTGCCTCTGCCTAACCATGCAGCAGAGGTTTGTGTTCTTTGTGTTTTTGCAAATGTATTCATTCAGTGGTATTTTTTGAGCATTTCCTATGTGCAGAGCACTGTACTAAGTCCTTGGGAGAGAACAACAGTTAGTAGAACATAGTTATTGCTCTCAAGAAGCTTAGAACAAAGCAGGAAAAGACTGACACTAAAATAAATTACAGGTAGGGAAGCAGCAGAATTTAAAAACAGGAAAATAGTTGGTGTTGGGGGTGAGGATGGGTGAGGATCTAAGTTCTTAGGGGGAATGGACTCAAATGCATGAGTGACCCAGTAGGAAAGGAGAATGGGGTGGTGAGATGAGAAATTAGTCAGGGAAGATATGTGTCCAGGGAAGAGATTAGTCCTGGATTAGACGTAATTTTAGTAGAGTATTAATACAGTGAAATATACCCCCTAAGAGGAGCCAGTGTGTAAAGCATCTAATAGTGGTGGAAATAACAATATTATAGGAATTTGTATCAAAAAATGTCAGTCATGGTGGCGTCTTGGAACCCCTAACCCATTAATTGCCATTTAATCAATGGTTAATCTAATGTGATTTTCCCATTCCCCAAGGTTCTTCAAGAACACAATCCCCACTTTCAGGAGCTCCCTGTTCCAGCTGTCTCTTGGCCCCAGCATTTGGAAAATCACATGATTGAGCACAAATGGTTTGGCGGTAGTTCAGCCGAGGGTTCCTCGAGCAATTGAGCTCCATTTCCATTACAGAATGACTCTTAGAGGCACCATCCAGTCCAGGTTCCAAAATAGCAATGCGAAAGCTGGCGCTTTTATAAAACAAAACAAAAATGACAGTCGATCCAGAAAATAGAAGGGCAAATGCCAAAGTCTTCAAACAGTCCCCAGCAGCCAAGGGCAGGGAGCTGCTACACTGGAAATGTCTAGCTTGGCATCAGCCTAAACCAAGCTTAAAACAGAGACAGGGATTGGCATCAACATTTTGGGGCTACGATGAGCGGAAGTTATCTTCATCTGGCTGGAACAGCACGAATCTACAAACTTGAAGAGTGGACTTCATCATCAATGGCATTAATTGAGCACTTACTACGTGCAGGGCACTGTACGAAGTACTTGGGAGAGCACAGTACAACAAAGGTGGCAGACACGTTCCCTACCCACAACAAACTTACATCTAGAGGGCTTCATCTCAGCTCTGTACAATCTGGGCAGGGGCCTTCTGTTGGCATTAGTCATTGGCAAATTTCCCATTAGAGCATGGGCCTGAGAGTCAGAAGGATCTGTTCTAATCCTGGCTCTGCCACATGTCTGCTGTGTGACCTTGGGCAAGTCACTTCACTTCTCTGGGCCTCGTTACCTCCTCTGTAAAATGGGGATAAGAGTGTCAGTCCCATGTGGGACAGGGACTGTGTCCAACCTGATTAACTTACATCTACCCCAGTGCTTAGAACAGTGCTTGGTACATAGTAAGCGTTTAACAAGTACCATTAACAAAAAAAGTAGTAGAAGTAGAAATGGTAATTACTGGCTCTCTGCTGAGTGCAGTGCACTGTACTGGACACTTGAGAGATACAATGGAATCACAGCACATTTTCTCTGTCCTCAAGGGGTTTTCACTCTGTGGAGACAGAAATAGAAATAGTGAATGTGTATCTCAACACAAGTGCCTAAAATGGCTATAAATAAATACATAAAAGTTAAAGTAGACTGACGTGTTGATAAGAATTGAGGCACTGATAATTAGTTGGGGAAGGGTTGTTGGAGGAGGGGGGATTTAGGGAGGGGGGCTTAAAGTGGGGAGGACTGGAGTCTGGTGGGTATTAGGGGATGGGGGGACAAGGTGGGGCAAATTTCAGGCCCTGGCCCTAGAAACACAACAGAGCTGTGGGGCTAAGAGGTGGGGGGGGGAGGGGGAGTCAGCAACTTTTCAGGAAAAAAAAACCTTTAATAACAAAAGGCACCAATACCATATTTTAAAATTGCAATTTGCAACTTAAAGGCTATGGGAGAATATTTCAAAAAAGTAAATCAGGCAATGGGATTCCTTATTTGATGACTATAGATCAAAAGGGAAGTCTCTTTTATAGAGTAGCAGCGTGGCTTAGTGGAAAGAGCACGGCCTTGGGAGTCAGAGGACATGGGTTCTAATTCATTCATTCATTCAAGAGTATTTACTGAGTGCTTACTATGTGCAGAGCACTGTACTAAGCAATTGGAATGTACAATTCGGCAACAGGTAGAGACAATCACTCCTGGCTCCACCCCTTGTCTGCTGAGTGACCTCGGGCAAGCCACTTAACTTCTCTGTGCCATCTGTAAAATGGGGATTAAGACTGTACCCCAAGTGGGAAAACCTGATTACCATGTATCTACCCCAGAGCTTAGAATGGTGCTTGGCATATAGTAAGCACTTAACAAATACCATGATTATTAACTAATTATTATTAAGTCACAAGCCTGAATAAGCGTGTGTGTGAGGCGGAGCCCTTATAAAAAATGAGTTTGGGAAGAAAAGGGCTGAGTGGAGCTCAGTATAAAAAAGTGAGGTAAATAGCAAGAGAGCAAGATTCATTATTATCAATGAAACAGGCTGGATTGGTAAAAAGGGTATGCATCTGGGAGTCAGAGGGCCTGGTTTTGCCACTGATCTGTCTGTGACCTTGGGCAAGTTTCTTTACCTTTCTGGTCCTCACTTTCCCTATTGGTAAAATGTGGATAATGCCTGCCTCTCCTGATGTTGTACTTCCCAAGTGCTTAGCACATTGCATCGCCCCCACTGGATGCTCAATAAATGCATTAATTTCTGCTACCACCATGACTACTGCCACTACCACTACTATTACTACTCCTACTACCCCAGGTGTTGTTTGGGCATACACAAGCTCAGAACTTTGTGCATCTAAGGAAACCTGTGTGCATATTTCTAATAGTGTATGTTTACACTGAAGCCTGGCTATCTAGGGATCTGGACCTGATTTAGCTTTCCCATTTTTCTCTCCTACTGGCTGCTAAACTCTGAGTGATTAGGAGGTGTCCCTGAATTCCTCCTCAGTTAATTCCCCTTGTAGCCCAAGGTAGACCAGTTCTCACCAAGTGCCACATGAATAGTAATGGCTGTCCCATGCCTAGGAATCATGAATCGAGGCATCTTAAAGAACTTGGAGTTCAACACTCTATCAGGCCCATCCCAAAAGCACCTTTGGCAGATGGAAAATTCATTTTCTGCATTTGTAAATGGGAAAATTCAAGCAATTTATCCATTCACATGGCCCCTCAATGGGGGGGGTGGCAAGATTTGCCTTCCTAACCTTTGGATTCCTGGGTGGATGTCCTTCTTACTTATTCTAAAAAACAGCCTTTCTTGCTTGAGTGTTCCTCAATACTTATTCCTTGCTTGGACCCAGAGAGTAACCAGTAGTTTTTACTTGGTTACTAGATGATCAATCAATCAATAGTAATTTATTGAGCACTTACTGTGTGCAGAGCACTGTACTAAACTCTTAGGAGAGTACACTACAACAGAGTTTGTAGATGCATTCCTTGCCCACAGTGGGGAAGACAGAAATTAATATAAATAAATAATTTACAGATGCATATATGATGTAAGGTGGTAATAATAGTAGTTGTGGTTTTTGTTAACCACTTACTGCATGCCAAGCACTGTACTAAGAAGCAGCATGGCTCAGTGGAAAGAGCCCGGGCTTGGGAGTCAGAGGTCATGGGTTCGAATCCTGACTCCACTTGTCAGCTGTGTGACCTTGGGCAAGTCACTTAACTACTCTGGGCCTCAGTTACCTCATCTGGAAAATGGGGACTAACCGTGAGCCTCACGTGGGACAACCTGAATACCCTGTATCTACCTCAGCACTTAGAACAGTGCTCTGCACATAGTAAGCGCTTAACAAATACCAACATTATTATTATTACTAAACACTGGGGTAGATACAAGATACTCACAGTCTATGAGGGAGGAAAAACAGGTGTTGAAGCCCCATTTTGCTGATGAGAGAACTGAGACACAGAGTGTGAAGCTTTCATTCTAGTGGATAGATCATGGACCTGGCAGTCAGGAGGACCAGGGTTCTAATCCTGGCTCTGCCAAATGTCTGTTGGGTGACCATGAGCAAGTCAGTTAACTTTTCTGGGCCTCAATTACCTCACCTGTCATACAGGAATTAAAAGTGTGAACCCCATGTGGGACAAGGACTATGTCCAACCTGATTAATTCGTATCTACTCCAGATCTTAGAACAGTGCCTGACATATAGTAAGTGCTTAAGTGCCAAAATTATTATTATTAGAGAAGTTAAGTGATTTGCCCAAGGTCACACAGTAGACACTGGCAAAGGTGAGATTAGAACCCAAGTCCTCTGACTCCCAGGTCTATGCATTTTCCCCTAAGCATTGCTGCTTCCCCAGCATAACCAGAGCGAGGCAATAACAGGATAGAAATAAGAGAGTTAAAGTCACGTGTAAACTGTTCTTCCAGCATGACCAGAGTCAGGAAATAACAGGATAGAAATAAGACAGTTAAAGTCACATGTTAACTGTGCTTCCTGTTAACTGTGACTCCAAATAGCACATCATACTGTGGTCCTTGACCGCTCATGTTAAAATCTAACCTAATAATTCATCATTGTAGAATATAGCCAATTAGCACAGAATTCCATCTCTACTATCACACTGCCCTTTTTACTTTACCCAAATGGTAAACAGCTTGGACAGAAAGTGTGATTACTCATCATTCTTCATAGCCCTAGGCACCCCACTGGCATTTAACAAATGGGATAGAACAATCATAATGACCTATTTCTAATTTACTTTCAACTTCAACACTCCTGTGCTTCACTGCACTTTTTAGATACCTGATTGACAGCATTTTGGACTGCTGGAGTGCAGGGGGGTGCATTGTCACCCAAGGAATCCAAGCAGGCTGGCAGTGGGGTGACAGTGGGGTGAGGGAAAGGGCAAAGAGCCCCCAAACCTCCCAGTTTTAGGGCCAGGTCCGCACAGGTTCAAACCAACAGCCTTCAGTTGATCGCAAGATATTACGGCAAAATTTGACAGCCTAAAAACCTAGTTTGTGAGTGTGCCCTTAAGAAATGCAGAATTTTGGGTGGCAACAAGCATTGATTTTTTTTTAATGGTATTTATTAAGTACTTACTATGTGCCAAGCAATGTACTAAGCCCTGGGGTAGATACAAGCTAATCAAGTGGAACGCAGTCCATGGCCCATGTGGGTCTTACAGTCTTAAATTCTCTGTGCCTCAGTTGTCTCATCTGTAAAATGGGGAAAATTAAGTGACTTGCTCAGGGTCACATAGCAGACAAGTGGTGGATCTGGGATTAGAACCCAGATCCTCTGTGACTCCTAGACCTGTGCTCTTTCCACAAAGTCCATCTGATTTTGACCCATGCAAACTCAGCTTCTGTATACACTAAGACATGCTCAGTCATCCATATTTTTAAGTGGAGAAACTTCTTTTTTGTGGAGGAACAAAGCACCACTTCCCTTTGAGCCTAAAGAGACTCCCATCAAGATCCCTCTTATACCCTGACACCATTTGGAAGGAAAGTTCCCCTCTAGGACTGCAAAATCTCTGTGGGCAGGGAATGTGTCTACCAAATCTGTTAATACTGTACTCTTCTAAGCGCTTAGTACAGTACTCTGCACACAATAATCACTCAATAAATACTAGTGATTGACTGATGGAAAGTCAGGAAGCAGGACCATGTGAAAAAAAGGAATTTGAGGGCTGGCCAACAAATCCTGCTCTGAACTCTTCTTCCCAGTGTAGAAAGTGATTTCTCCTAATCTTTCCTGGAAGTCCGGAATCATTTATTGATTTCCTCTCTTCTTTTATTTTAGGCTTCTTCTTAGCAACCGGAAGGGAGATATCAGTCAACCAACCAATCACTGCAACCTTCTTGAGGGCATGGGATCCTAGTTTGCTATTTGTACTGCAGTCTCTGAAGCACTTCGTATAGTGGTTGATTAACTGAGGACCTATTGAGTGGCAAACATTGTGCTAAATGGTAGGGACAGAACCATAGAAATGAGGTTATATGCAGTCTTGTAGGGGGTTGTGTAGATTTCTGCTTAAGGGAAGGGGTGCAGAAACAGATTGCTGAAGTAGGTATCTGCCAAGCCACCAGCAGTAGCACAGCCACCTGTGCTTTCTTGCCTCAAGGCAAGAGACAGAGTTAGAAGCAATACGGCTTAGTGGAAAGAGCACAGACCTGGGAGTCAGAGGACCTGGGTTCTAATCCTAGCTCTGCCTATTACGTGCTGCATGACCTCAGGTAAGTCGCTTCAATTCTCTGTGCCTCAGTTTCTTCAACTGCAAAATGGCTACTCAAAACCCATTCTGCCTTCTCATTAGACTATGAGCTCCATGCAGGACAGGGATTGCATCCAACCTGATTAATTGTATCTATCTCAGTACTGAGAATAGTGTTCAACACATAACAAGCTCTTACCAAATACCAAGGCTACTGCACTGTCCTGAATAGCTCTCTTGGTAGTAGTAAAGGCATAAAACTCTTCACCACTAGCTTTAAAGCACATAATCACCTTGCCCCCTCCTACCTCACCTCACTACTATCCTACTACATCCCAGCCCGCACACTTCATTCCTCTGATGCTAACTTTCTCACTGTACCTCAGTCTCGTCTATCTTGCCACTGACCTCTCGCCCACATCCTACCTCTGGCCTGGAACTCCCTTCCTCCTCGTATCAGACAGATAACTGCTGTCCCCAACTTCAAAACCTTATTGAAGACACATCTCCTCCAAGAAGCCTTCCCTGACTAAACCCTCTTCTCTTCTTCTCCCACTCCCTTTGACACCGCTCTTACTTGCTCCTTCATTCATCCTCCCTCCCATCCCTGCAGCGCATATGTATGTATCTGTAATTTATTTATTTATCCATTTATTTATATTAATGTCTGTCTCCCCCTTTAGGTCATGAGCTCATTGTGGTCAGGAATATGTCTGTTGTTATATTGTACTCTCGCATGTGCATAGTACAGTGCTTTGCACACAGTAAATGCTCAATCAATACGATTGAATGAATGAATTTATCGAAGGCCCACTGAGTGCAATGCAGTGTACTGCTAAGCTCTTGGGAAAGTACAACATTCCCAGCCCAAAAGGACTTCACACCCTAACTGCACCCAGAAGAGGGCTGCCTAGAGAGAAGGGGCTGTATTCATCACTTGCTATGTGCCAGGCACTACACTAAGCACTGGCGTAGATACAAGCTAATCAGGTGGGATGCAGTCCATGTACCATATGGGGCTCAGTCTTAATCCCCATTTTACAGATGAAGTAAGTGAGGCACAGAGAAGTAAAATGACTTGCCCAAGGTCATGGAGAGACTTGTGGCAGAGCTGGGACTAGAACTCAGGTCCTTCTGACTCCCAGGCCCGGGCTCTATCCACTAGACCACACTGCTTCATCACTTGATCTGAATGGGTTGGAGTATTGGTGCTTGGGAATTCTACAGCACAAAATGCACACCCTGTCTCTCACCACCTCCATACCATTGACTTCAAGCAAGCATTCCTGGGGTTAAGCTTGGAATGGATCCAAGGTCACTCTTGGCTGAAGGAGACTGGGCCCCACCTCTCTGCCCATCTTCCTCTCTCCACACCCAGAATCAAACAGCAGTTGCCTGAATTATTTGGCACAGATCACTATACACTACACGCTCTGAAGAGTATTCAGTCCCTACCTTCAAGGAGCCTACATTTCAAATCCAACTGACCACCACCTGAATTTTATTGCCCCCACAAACAGTCACAAAGGCTGTCTTTTGAGCCATAAATTGAACTCATATAGTTAAAACCTATTGTGTTCTAAAGGCAAATCTTCCCTTAGGTGTGGTCAACTCTAGTAAAAAAAGTTAGGGCCCCAAATTAATCATCTCAAGCCACCAGGACATTGAATGCATGGAAGCGGTCCATCACTAGGACACACAGGTTTATTCATACACTTCATTCCTCTGATGCTAACCTTCTCACTGTACCTCGATCTCATTGATGTCACCGCTGACCTCGCACCCACATCCTACTTCTGTCCTGGAACATCCTCCTTCCTCATATCAGTCAGATAATTGTTTTTCCCCACTTAAAAGCCTTATTGAAGGCACATCTCTTCCAGGAAGTCTTCTCTGACTGAACCTTCCTCTCCTCTTCTCCCTCCCTCTTCAGCGCTTCTCATACTTGCTCCCTTATTCATCCCTTATTATATCACATATGTACAGTTCTGTCATTTATTTATCTATTTATTTATTTATATTAATATCTGTCTCCCCCTCTAGACTGTGAGCTCATTGTGGGCAGGGAATGTGTCTGATGCTATATCATATTCTCCCAAGCACTTAGTACACTGCTTTGCACACAGTAAGTGCTCAATAAATATGATTGATTGATTAATTCACTCAGCAGTCGCCTTGTGCCCTGAAGGAATGAACTCCGAGGTGTAGTTTCTGGCCTGAAGAAGGTGTTCTTTGGGTTGGCCGCTGTGGGGGACACTGTGCAGTGTGGACCTGGACCCAGGGCTCCTTTAGTCTCAGAGCTCCCCTGCCCCACTCTGTTCAGAGGCTTAATGTGTTAGACTTGTCTCAAGTGGAGAGGCTTTGGCCCAGGACTAGGGCCTATAAAGAGCAGCATCTTGAAATTGCCTGGAGATGGAGCAATGAGAATCTAGACAGGAGTCAGACTCAAAAAGGAGCCAAATGCCTCTTGGTGAGAGCAGTAGATTAACCCAATTAAATTACGGGAAACACATGCAAGAACATTTGGTGTGTAGGCTTAGGAGAGGTTTCATTTGGCACGGTTAATTGTATATAAGACTCTGGGTCTGGTGACATTTCCCCATGTGATTTAGGTTGTGTGGCCCGTGTGTGCACTTTTAGTCGATGAGTTTTCCAGAGAAAGAGAGTGAATTACAAACTCCTCTTCCCCCCTCCTTGCTTTTCCTCCACCCACCCACCTCACCTATAGCCTACCCCTTGAACAAGAATACTAAAGGATCCCTAACATTGTTCAGCATTTTATGGGGAGAGGGATAATGGGGAAGTAGCATGGCTCAGTGGAAAGAGCACGGGCTTTGGAGTCCGAGGTCATCAGTTCGAATACCGGCTCTGCCACTTGTCAGCTGTGTGACTGTGGGCAAGTCACTTAACTTCTCTGTGCCTCAGTTACCTCATCTGTAAAATGGGGATTAAGACTGTGAGCCCCACGTGGGACAACCTGATTCCCCTGTGTCTACCCCAGTGCTTAGAACGGTGTTCTGCACATAGTAAGCGCTTAACAAATACCAACATTATTATTACACCCCTTACCCTGCAGCTCGTGCTCCTAACTGCCCCTTGCTCTTGAATCTCATCCCTGGCCCATGCCCTACCTGCCTTTGCCACTCCAGCTCTTCTAGACTGTAAGGTCCTTAAGGGCAGGGAATATGTCTACCGACTCTGTTGTATTGTTCTTTCCCAAGTTGATCATATTTATTGAGCACTTACTGTGTGCAGAACACTGTACAAGGTGCTTGGGAGAGTACAGGATAACAATATAACAGACACATTCCCTGCCCAAATGAGTTTATAGTCTAGAATCCCTTTCAGGGAGGGGTGTTCTAGGAGAATCAGGAAGAACTGCAGCACAGAGTGGAACAAAAGCCAGGGACAGAAAAGACATAACTGGACACAGGCTCCCTTGAACAGTTTATTCTTATAAATTACTGTCATTTGCTTTATAAAATCTACAGTGTGTTGTTGCTTCTTAGGGAAGACACAAAAGAGGATCCACCTCAGGGGGCTGGGTAGGTTCCGAGGCAGCCACCCTCACTCTCCACTGGGTCCCCCCAAAATGGAATGTGGCTCTAGGATTGAGAGACTACACCCCCAGAAAGAGGGAGAGTCAGGCTCATTGTGCAGTTGATTTGGTTATTATATACCTTCCAGAACCTATATAAAGGAACATAATTATAGTTATTTTAAAGTATTTACTCTGTGTCAAGCACTGGGGTAGATGCAAGATAACTTGCATTCTAAGAGGCAGAGAAGGCAAGTAACTTATAACTGTTTTACCAATAAGAAACCGAGACCCAGTGCTGTTGAGTCAATCAAATTTATTGAGCATTTACTGTGTGCAGAGCACTGTACTAAGCACTTGGGAGAGTAAAATTTAATAACAAACAGACGCATTCCCTATCCACAATGAGCTTACAGTCTAGAGGGGGAGACAGATATTAACATAAATTAAAAAATTACAGATATGGTCGAGTGACTTGCCCAAGGTGATGGGCCAGCAGCAGAGCTGAGACTAGAAGCCAGGTGTTCTGACTCCTAGTCTCTTGCTTTTCCATTAATTGTGTAAGGTAATCTATGTTACTGTATGCTACTTTAATGAGCACACAGGGAGACATTTCAACTCTGTCACCCCAACTTCTTACCTTTGCAATTGCCTACTTTAGCCCTCTGCTTACCCCTCCGCACCACCACTATCTCCTAAATGGACAGGACTAACTGGGTCAAAGTGATAAAGAATGTGGTGTGAGTGGGGGAAATAGGATGTACAAATGGATAAATGAGAAGCAGTAGAAGGAGCAGCCAATAACACTCCTCTTCAGTTCAGTAGGACTACTGTGCAGACATTTAATAATAGACAAAGTGTTATCTTTCCTGTTGGATAGAGGAGGTGAGGCGGGAGGAAATGTGTTATTCAAGTTCTCAGTGATTCATTCTACCCCAGAGATTCTCAAGGTTGGCCATTCAGGCTTACATATGTGTTTGCAGGCAAAACAATAAAGTTTTCCCTGCAAACAAATACAGTTTATGTCTTTGC
The DNA here is from genome assembly GCF_004115215.2 of Ornithorhynchus anatinus. NCBI lineage: Eukaryota > Metazoa > Chordata > Mammalia > Monotremata > Ornithorhynchidae > Ornithorhynchus > Ornithorhynchus anatinus. Next base: position 23,995,508 of record NC_041728.1, on the reverse strand, counting down.
CTGACAGAGTGCCTTTCTTTAATTGGAGCTCACTGTAGTAGTAAGAGAAGCAGCATGACCAAGTGGATAGAGCATGGGGCTGAGAGTCAGAAGGGCCTGAGTTCCAATCCTGGCTCTGCCACTGTCTGTGGTGTGACCTGGGGCAAGTCATTTAACTTTTCTGGGCCTCAGTTATCTCCTCTGTAAAATGGGGATGAAGGCTGTGAGCCCCATGTGGGACATACATTGTGTCCAACCTGATTAGCTTGTATCTACCCCAGTACTTAGAATAGTGCCTGGTACATAGTCAGTGCTTAACAAATACCTTAAAAAAAATGGACTCTGAGTCCCAGGGAGATAGAAAAGCAACAAGACTTTCATGGTGATAGAGTTCCCTTGGCTAGCAGGATGTATCTTGTCAGAAAATGGTTAGAAATCTCTCTAAACTCTCGTGAAGTCTCCTAAAAGCTTCTGTCCTGACTACCACTAGCATATTAATGCATGATTTGTGGCAACTGTGAAAACATCTTAGAAAACATAGAGGCCAAAGGGCTCGTTGTTTAGACAGCCATTAAAAGGTAATGGAGCATTAAAGTCCTCAGTGTAGTCTTTTAGAAAAATCCAACTGGAAACCTGCACTTAGAGGAGTGACCAGTTACCTCGGGAGGCAGATTAACACAGAAAGGAGGTGTGGAGACAATCCAGTGGGATGATAGAGTGTCCCTCAAACCAAGAGGGGCCTTTGGTTTATCACCCTGGAGATGGTTTGGGGCTTTCAAATTCCCACTCTCGTAGGGAATAGGAGGAAGAGGATAAAGAAGAGAAGTGAAGGCAAAAGCAGAAATCAATTGAACTTTGTTAAGTGGTAAAAAGATTCTACCAGGAAATTGCTACTCGAATTCCCACGAGTATCAGTAGGAGAGTTAATTGAATCCATTTTCTGGAATTTATTTTCCAGGATGGCATTTTGTCAGTGGATGTCTTTAATCAGCACGTGTTTTTAAGGAGGTAGGTTGAAAACAGAAAGTGAGGTGCTTACCTCTCTTCTCCCTACCATGCCGCTCCTCACTTTGGCGGGCCTTAAGACTACCTCAGGGCTAGTGAAAGGAAACAGAAGTGCACCATTGCACTCGGAAGGCCTGCAGTATGACTGAATTGTTCTGTTCCCACAGAATCGGCTGCAGATTCAGAATTGTTCCTATTAAGCTGTTTGACTCAGTAGACCCAGTGTGGAGCTAGCTCTCTAGTAGTGGAAAATGGGAGATGCCACCCTTTTTGAGAGAAATCACAATACATTTACTTTTGGCATCTATTAATTACGGTTTTACTGATTTTAATCCATTAGGTATTGCTATAGGAGTAGAAGTATTGCCCTCTTGTGGTTGATTCTGTTCAAGTCTGATTCAATTAGGTTTCTTTATTGATTGCCACATATATATCATATCCAGGGACTGCTTTTTCAGTAAAATATATTTGAAAAAGAGATGTTTTGGAAAAGAGATGTTACCAAATGGAACACTCTGGGAATGTATTACTGGGCACAGTTATGGTGAAAGCCTAACAATATTATGATTGTCGGGGTCAACAGCCATAGCCTGGAGGAGAAAGCACAGACCTGGGAATCAGAGGACCTGGGTTCTAATCCTGGCTCTGCCACTTGTCTGCTTTGTGACCTTGGGCAAGTCACTTAAGATCTCTGGGCCTTACTTACCTCATTTGTAAAATGGAGATTGAAATTGTGAGCCCCATGTAGGAAAGGGACTGCATCCAACCTGATTTGCTGGTATCCACCCCAGCGCTTAGTACAGTGCCTGGCACATAGTAAATGCTTAACAAATATCATCATAATTATTATTATTATCATTACCATCCCTGCTCCAAAAAGCTTACAATCTAGAAGGACCTCCTAGTTTCTTTTTCTCCCTCCTCCAGCAGGAAGGAGTAGACTAATCTAAACATAAACAAAGCCACCAATGACACACTATAGTGTAGAGGTTATCACATTCACCAAACATGTGAAAGGTCCCCAGTTCGAAACTGGGTGTAAACATTTAATCACTTAGTAGGGTGCTCTGCACACAGTAAGCGCTCAATAAATGCGATTGAGTGAATGAATGACTTCCCAGAAAATGTTAATGAGGGGAAAGAAAATCACTTTCTTTCTCTGTCCCCCTCCTCTGGGGATGTCACGTTGGACCAGTTGGCATTGCCCTTGAATTTGCATGGGAAGTAATTCAGCTACTTCAAATCCAGAACATGTCATGCCAGCCTGTTGGTAAACCCTTCCTTCCATGGTTTTGGCAGATACCCAAAGCAGTAGTTTCAGTGAGTTAAAATTTGCATGGCATAAACCCACCCTAGTGAATAGGAATGGGAGCATTCATCTGCCTTTTCTCTTAAAGTCATATAAATGTAAATTTCTTGTTTTCTCTAGCATGCCCCTGCTTCTCATCAGACCTTGGGCATATAAAGTGTTTGATTTTTCCATCCCCCTTCTTCTTTACAGTACGAAATGCCCCTGTTCAGGTGTTTAACATTAATTCTTTCACCCAGAGAATTCATGAAGAGCCAGTCTCATAGCATGATTATAATAGTCCAAGCTAGATCCGTGGGCATTTAATTATGGTGTTCAGTAAGCACGTATTATGTGCCAAATGTAAACTAGTGAGATAGGACAGAGTCACTGTCACCCCAGAGTTAGAAGTGGAGCCTGCGGTTGACAGGGGTCCAGGAGGGGCAGGGACCCACTCCTCCACTCTGAAACACTCTACATTCAGCGTGTTCCTGGAGGGCTTCCATTCGATGTCATAGCTCACTGTGGGCAAGGAACATGTCTGCCAACTTTGTTGCATTGTACTGTACCAAGCATTTAGTACACTGCTCTGCACATAGTACCTGATCCATAAATACCATCAATCGATTGATTAATTGATTATGTTACTCTCTGAGCCCCATTTAACACACATAGCATCACGTGCACTGTGGCAATCATGGACAATGGGGCAACTGCCCTAAGGAGGAGGGTGACAATTTTTTCCTGCCTCAGAGTAGTCTAATGTCTGAAGGTGACAATTTTTTCCTGCCTCAGAGTAGTCTAATGTCTGAAGCCTGCAGCCATGGAATGGGCAATGTCTCTGACAAGGAGTAGCACAAGGGGCCTGAAGGCATTCACTTATTTCTCTTTCCCTTTTCCCCCCTCTCCTCTCCCCAGAGAGAAAAACACCATCACCCATTGGTTATTGCCAAACATGTTGTATTTCCATACAATTTCAATAAAAGCTCTAGGGAATTTTTCTTCAGGGCTAAGTCTTGGTATAGTTACTCTCATCAGAATGTAACTTTAGGATATCTGGGGCAGCCCTGAGAGGCTCGTTTACAGAGAACAGTGCAGTGCCTGGCCCAGAATGCCTAGTTGACAGGGCAATTCCCTGCTCTAAAAATCATATCCCTGACCTTTATAATTTGGAGCTTATAGTTTTGCGCAGCAAGAATGTCCCCTCTCTCTCTTTTATGGTATTTGTTAAGTGCTTACTATGTGCCACGCACATGGTACTAGGCACTGGGACATACACGCTAATTAGGTTGGACAGGGTCCATGTCCCACTTGAGGCTCATAGTCATAATCTCCATTTTGCAGAGGAGGGAACTGAGGCCCAGAGAAGTGACATGATTTGCCTAAGATCTCACAGCAGGCAAATGGAGGAATTGGTATTAGAACCCAGGTTCTTCTGACTCCCAGACCCATGCTCTTTCCACTAGGTCAAGCTGCTTCTCTTTCCTGGTAGAACTTCTTTGATAAATAATTTAGACTAGCATTATTTATATATAATAATGCCTGTCTTTCCCTCTAGACTGTAAGCTCGTTGTGGGCAGGGAATGTGTCTACCAACTTTGCTATATTGTACTCTCCCAAGTGCTTAGTACTGTGCTCAATATGATTGATTGATTAGGCAACTGTGGGTACAGGAATGAAGCCATTACCTCATTTCAACATCAAGCATCCAGTGTGGAAAAAGAAACTCTATTTCTTGTTGGGAAACGACACCTTGGTGTCACTGGGAGAGGCGGTCAACTATACGTAAGGTGGTGTCGGTAGGTAAATACATTTTTACTTCCAATAGAGTCAAAGTCGGTTACCCTATCATGGAACCTTTCTGATTCAGTACAAAGACATCAGTGCAGGTATAGGTTTATGAAAAACAGATGGCACATTTTTTAATGGTATTTGATAAATGCTATGTGTCAGGCACTGTTCCAAGGGCTGGGTTTACACAAGGTAATCAGGTTGGACACAGTTCATGTCCCACATGGGACTCACAGCCTTAATCCCCATTCTACAGATCAGGTAGTGGAGGCCCAGAGATGTTAAGTGACTTAGCCAAGGTCATGCAGCATACAAATGACAGAGTTGGGATTAGAACCCAGGTCCTTCTGACTCCCAGGCCTGTGCTTTATGCACTAGGCCATGCTGCTTCTCTGAGTAATTCAGAGTAATTCTGGCAAAAACAGGGAAAGGGCTATTTCAAGGAGTGGCACTACTGAAGCAGTAGGTATACTTGTTTCTCTCAGAATGCGTGACAGCTAATTAGGGAGTACTTTTTCGATAATGCTCCGCTGACTGGACACAGCGTGATGTGAAGATGTATACGGTGATGTGGTGCCGTATATCTCTCTATTACATATTATGAATTCCTTATTTATATTCATGTCTGTCTCCCCTTCTAGACTGTAAGCTCATTTTAGGAAGGGAATGTAACTTCTAATTCTGTTGTATTATACTCTTCCAAGAGGTTAATACAGTGCTCTCCATATAGTAATCATCCAATAAATACCATTGATTGATTGACTAATCGATTGGAAGAAATGCCTGTACTCATGTGCACAACGTCAGACACAGGGTGAGTGCCACAGTGCAAGTCTTCCATAACACAACCCCCACATTAGAGGAAAATAGTGCTTACAAGTGTTTAGTACAGCACTAAGAGCTTAGTACAGTGATCTGCACAGAGTAAGTGCTCAATAAATATGATTGAATGAATGAAAACTGAGCCTAACTTGCTTTTTAACCCCTCCCCTGATCTTTGAGCCATGAAATGCTGGCTTGCCCAGGGTTGAGGGGAGAGAAGCAGCCTGATCCTCCAGGGGCTCAGCTCCTGATTGGGTGGGAAGAGCCTGAGAATAGCCCCATATGACGGCTTGTCTCCCCATCCCTATGGGAAGAAGAAATTAACAATTGCAGCAACAGCCTCCTCCAGACTGTAAGTGCCTTGTCGGCAGGGAATGTGTCTGTTACATTGTTATGTTGTACTCTCCCAAGTGCCTAGTCAGTGCCCTTGCACACAGTAAGTGCTCAATAAATGCAATCGATTGATTGATTAACTGACTCCCCATTTTCATGTGGGGGACAACACTGTCCAAGGATGTTTTACTGTATCATTAAGATATTTCCCCTTCTCCTTCTTGGTTTAGGAGAACTGAATAATTAGTTCTTTGGGGCCCTCCCCTCAGTCCCAATTCCCATCCTGCTTACTTTGATTCAGATATTTCTTAAATGTTTCTTCAATGTGCTAAGCACTGGAGCAGCTAAAATGTAATCAGATTGGGCAATCAGTCAATCAACTGATGGTACTTATTGAGCACCCACTCTGTGCCAAGCACAGTACTAAGCACTCAGGACACTACATTCGAGCTAGGAGACACAATTCTTGCCCTCGTGTAGCATTAATCGTGTACCGTATTTGTGCAATTCCTTGAGCAAAATCTTTACTTTGTTTGGGAAGGGGATAGGGAATACTAAAATAATCCTCATAAAACTTTCAAAGGGTTACTGAGCATCTAAACACATAGCCAGCTTGGTTTATCTTCTCTGTCATGTAGCATACACCGAAAACTTGACCATCCCACCTTTCATCCCTGTCCTCAGAATGAGAAGTTGGCACCCATATGGACTCATCATTAACTTTCATCTCTCCAATTAGCCAGTTTTTGGAGCCCCTGTGACATGTGTTTTCACTGATCAATCACTGGCATTTATAAAGCACTTTCTGTGTGCAGAGCACTGTATTAAGCACTTGGGAGAGAACAGTAGAATGCAGTTGGTAGACATGATCCCTCCACAAGGAGCTTCCAGATGTCCTGTCCCATCTGGAGAAGCCATGCTTTTAGAAGGATTGCTTTGATGCTGCTACACTCAATAATCCAGGAAATGGGAAGCAGCATAGCCTAGTGGAAAGAACACAGGCCTGGCAGTCAGAGGATCTGGGCTCCAATCCCGACTTTGCCATTTGCGTGCTGTGTGACCTTGGGCAAGTCACTTAACTTCTCTGGGCCTCAGTTTCCTCATCTTTAGAATGGGGTTTCAATGTCTTTTCTCCCTCCTGCTTAGACTTCGAGACCTGTGTGAGACAAGGACTGTGTTCGACCTGATTATCTATCTACCCCATTGCTTACAACAGTGCTTGGCACATAGCAAGTGCTTAACAAATATTAGTATTATCATCATTATCGTCATCATCTGTAGCTTGTGATGTTGCCTTGCCCTCCTGTTACCGCACGAGTTAGTGATGCCAGTAAAACAGGGTTTTAACGACATCTTGTGGCAATCATAGGTAGGTTAATTTCAGAGCTCATTTAAACAAACGTGGGAATTGAAATAAATTAGGTGAGGGTTACATGAAATCGGGCTGTGGACAAAGAGGATGCTCAGTGCCAGTGTCCTATTTCTCTCTACTATTGATGGTTATTGATAAGAGAAGAAGTTAGGTTAGTATTAAGAGGTAGGTGGAGGTAGATGAGCTGAGAGCAACATATAGAAGGGGTTGCAAGATATTTCCCACCTGGTGGGTAGCAGAGCATGATTGGGGCTGCATTATAGGTTTGTGTAATTGTTCTTTCTATTAGTCAATCATATTTATTAGGAGACACTGCTGATAGTGAAACTACCCAAATATGCATATATGACCAGAAATAGCCTGAAAGGAAAGATAATTTAAGCCCTATAGGCTTGGAAGTTTCAGCTGTCTATCAATGATCAAACAATCACTCAATAATGGCATTTATTTGAGTGCTAACTAGGTGCAGAGCACTGTGGCCGCCTGTGAGCACCTCGAGGACCTCTTTTCCCGGACTGGGGAGTTCCCGAAGGTGGCCTAGGCCTACGAGAAGGGGGTGAGAAGCGTGGGGGACGTGAGGGGGCTGAAGGGCCAGGGGAAATCTGTGAAGGGGGGTAGATGGTATCAAGATCCAGCGGGGAGGGAGAGAAAAAGAGTGGCTCGGTGGAAAGAGCCCGGGTGTGGGAGTCAGGGGTCATGGGTTCGACTTCCGGCTCTGCCACTTAATAATAATAATAATAATAATAATGTTGGTATTTGTTAAGCGCTTACTATGTGCCGAGCACTGTTCTAAGCGCTGGGGTAGACATAGGGGAATCAGGTTGTCCCACGTGGGGCTCACAGTCTTAATCCCCATTTTACAGATGAGGGAACTGAGGCACAGAGAAGTTAAGTGACTTGCCCACAGTCACACAGCCGACAAGTGGCAGAGCTGGGATTCGAACTCATGAGCCCTGACTCTAAAGCCCGTGCTCTTTCCACTGAGCCACGCTGCTTCTCCACTTGTCAGCTGTGTGACTGTGGGCAAGTCACTTAACTTCTCTGTGCCTCAGTTACCTCACCTGTAAAATGGGGATTAACTGTAAGCCTCACGTGGGACAACCTGATTACCCTGTTTCTACCCCAGCTCTCAGAACTGTGCTCTGCACATAGTAAGTGCTTAACAAATACCAACATTATTATTATTATTAAAAAGGGAGGACAGTTCAGTACAATAGAGGTGGTAGACAGAATCCCCGCCCTCAAGGAGCATACAGTCTATTGGAGGAGACACACATTTAAAAAAATTACAGATGGGGTAGCAGCGGAGAATAAGGATCTCTACATAAAGTGTTGTGGGGCTGGAGGTGGCGGGGTGACTGAAAAGGCTAATGCAGGGCTCACAGTCTTGGCCCCATTGTGTGCACAAAAAAGCTGCCCCTTGAGTTTTAATGTTTAACGTTTACAGCTCTCATCTCTGTTTTCTCTTTTGTTTCCTTGTCTTTCAGTCATTTATTTATTTATCTATTTACTTTTATTTAGCACTTCCTGGTGTAAAGCACGCTACTCAGTGCTTGGGAAAGTACAATATAGCAGAATTGGTAGACATGATCCCTGCCTTAGCTCAAAAAGAGACATCGCTTTCTTGTCAGTCTTTCTGGTCTATCCTCGGCTACGGACTCGCAGTTTTCAGCTGCAATGCTGAATTATCTGAGGCTCTTTTTACCACATCCTTAAAAGATTACCCAATTTCAACTCTCCATTCAGCAGTTTTCTGGGAATCTGGGTGTTGCTCATTCTGTTCACTTGCCCCCTCAGCAAAGCTGGCTTAAGGTGAGGAGAGCTTCATTGCTAGGAGGCAATCCAGAAGCAGCATGGCATAGTGGATAGAACATGGAGCCTGGCAGTCAGAAGATCATGGGTTTTAACCTTGGCTCTGTCAACTTGTCTGCTGTGTGACTGTGGGCAAGTCATTTTGCTTCTCTGTACCTCAGTTACCTCATTTGTAAAATGGGGTTTGAGAGTATGAGCCCCACATGGCACAGGGACTGTGTCTAACTCGATTTACTTGTATCCACCCCAGCGTTTAGAACATGCCTGGCACATAGTAAGTGCTTAACAAATGCCATCATTATTATTATTATTACTCATTATTTCACCTTGCTATTGGATATTGAGGGTCTCATAAAATAGCCAGATGAGGGTGCTAGATCTATGGAAAACAGAATCAAGTTCTAGCCAACCACTAAGAGACTTTTACGTATACTTAGTCTCTGTCTCTCTCTGTCTCCCTCTGTGTCTCTCTGTCTCTGTCTCTCTCTCTCTCACACACAGCTCTCCTCCTTGCTCCTTCATCTAGTGTGCTTCCTTGGTCCCCCAAGGCCACCTTAACTGCCGGCACCAGGCCTAGGCTCCTGCTCACCTTGCACCTTGCCACTTGCCCCCTCTTACCCCCAACTTGCCAGTTTTCCTGCCCCTGCAGAGGGGTCACCACTCGATGGTGCTGAATCTACAGAATGTGATCGCCTCCTCAGAGGAGAGGGTAGCATGGCGCTGAAGAGCTGATTACCCTGATTAACAATGCTACAAACCTTTGTTGCTCACTTTATCGAGAACTTACTATGTGTCAAGCACTGAGGTAGTTATATAAGATAATCGATTAGATGTGTTCAGACCGGGGGAAAGGGAAGAAGCAGAAGTTAACTTCTGGTTGGGTTAGCCAGTCAATACTACTGTGAACAGAGTACTCTACTAAGCATTTGACTGAGTGCAATAGACGCAACAGCGGAGCTTCAATCTAATATGCTACTGTAGCTCTCTTTTAAGACCTTCTCTTGCACATACCACACCACACACACACTGTGTTCAACCCGATTTATGCATATGTACCCCAGCGCCTAGTACAGTGCCTAGCACAGATAACTTAACAAATCCCATTATTTTTTCTCCCTTTATTCATCCCTCTTCCCAGACCCATAGCATTTATATACATATCTGTAATTTTAAAATTTATATTAATGTCTGTCTCTCCTTCTAGATTGTAAAATCACTTTGGGCAAGGAATGTGTCTGTTATTGTTAAATTGTACTCTCCCAAGCATTTAGTACAGAGCCCTGCCCACAGTAAGCACTCAATAAATACGATTGACTAATTTAGGAAACAAACATCAGATGACTTTTATAAAAATCTTTTCCCTTTTGAACTCATTAGAAATTGGAAAGATTATCCTCCAGAGCCCCTGAGGTATGTTAAATGCTTCACTGTAAACACTTCAAAAGGTTTTGGATCACCTAACACAACTGATGAGCTCTGACTCTTGCTTCTTGTTGTCCGGGTTTGTTGTGGCTATCACCATATTGTGCTGCTCAATTGTTCTCCAGTAATAGAGACACTGATTTCAGGCAATGTTCTCTCCACCTGGAATCCTCTCATGCAAGGACTGTCTGCTATGGAGCATCTCATTACCTCGGAGGGGAGGAACAAAGTAGGACATTTATTATAGCCCCAAGAACAAAACGACCTGGAGAAATAATTTTTCAGGGAGTCTAAATGAGAATCTTGCTGGAGAGAGCCAGTAAGAAGCATTATTTCAAGCCTCTGGTTCAGTTAGTAGGGAGAGAAAATATTTGTTAAATTCAATCAAAGAAGTGACAGCCACATTCACGGGTAAGGAAAGGGATGGCATCGAGATATGATTTAATGAAAATGTTTCCACCTGCACCCATATTCCATATATGCAAAATTAACCAGTAAAGAGAGAAAGATTACAGCAACATGAAGATATTCTGAAAAAAATATTCCAGAGCTTCTATTTTAGTACCTACCACAGAACTCCTAGAGCAAGATTCTCCCTTGATTCTGCACTCTGAGAACATAAAACCTAACTACTGATGAGGAATGTCATTTCTGGTCTAGGTTCATCCAACCCAATCCTCTGTTTTTTATCACTGGTTGCAAAGGACACTTTTTAAATTTTTTTTTAAGTACTTACTGTGTTCTAGCACTGTTCTAAGAGCTGGGGTAGAAACAAAATAATCAGATTGGACACCATCCCCGCCCCACATGGGACTCACAATCTTAATCCCCATTTTACAGATGAGGTAACTGAGACACAGAGAAGTTAAGTGAATTGTCCAATTTATTGAACCTAAATCGAAGTTTGTTGTACCATTTGATTTCATGTGTTTGATAGATATTGTACATAAATAAGAAATTATTCATAATTGTCCATTCCTTACATTAGTCCTTTGGCATTAGTCCAAAAAGATAATATCTTTGAAGGTTATCACTACAGAGTCCTTCTGTTCCAAAAACGTTTCTCTTTATTTCTAAGTATACCAAAGCATGCCTTCAACTCTCATATTTATTTTTTGTCTTTGGTGATCCTTACACCCTGGCTGTATCCTTGTGATTTTATGCAGATTTAAAATGGAGAATGAGCTCTGTGTTTCCAGAGGGAAAGGGAAGAAAAGTAGAAATGCAGGGTTAGCTTTGTGATAATGTCACTGAGTGGATTTGGGGAGTGTTAGCATCCCACTGGGACCAAACTTTAATATTTCACTTTCTTCACAGAGCAGATATTCTTCCAGGGAGCTTCAGATGGAGCAGGGAGTCAAACCTGATCGTAGTGATGGAAAAGTTCTCTGTTAATTATATTGCTCTGTTTATGGTAGACTATAAAATGCATCCTGTTCTTATAGAAATGGACTGAAAGTAAAGAGAATTTACACCCTATAGGCTTGGAAGTTTCAGTTCTCTGTCAATCAATCAAACACTCAGTGGCATTTATTGAATTCTAACTGGGTGCAGAGCACTGTACTAAGCACTTGAGAGAATACAGTACAATATAATTGGTAGACAGAATACCTGCCCTCTAGGAGCTTAAAGACTAATGGGGGAAACATTCATTTTAAAATATTACAGATGGGGTAATAATAATAATGTTGGTATTTGTTAAGTGCTTACTATGTGCAGAGCACTGTTCTAAGCACTGGGGTAGATACAAGGTAATCAGGTTGTCCCAAGTGAGGCTCACAGTCTTAATCCCCATTTTACAGATGAGGGAACTGAGGCACAGAGAAGTTAAGTGACTTACTCAAGGTCACACAGCTGTCAAGTGGCAGAGCTGGGATATGAACCCATGACCTCTGACTCCCAAGCCCGGTCTCTTTCCACTGAGCCACACTGCTTCTCTACCAGAGAGTAGGATCTGTACATAAGAGCTGTGGGGCCAGAGCTGTGGCAAGAATAAAACTGTTTAAGGAAAGCTTAATCTATAAAACCATGTATCTATGGGTCTCAGAGGATAGCCTAGCTGAGATCTGAGACTGAGTAACAGTAATGATGTATTTGTTAAGCACTTACTACATGCCAAGCACTGTTCTAAGCACTGAGAGGGAATACAAGGTCATCAGGATGTCCCACGAGGGGCTCACAGACAGTCTTAATCCCCACTTTGCAGATGAGGTAACTGAGGCACAGAGAAGTTAAGTGACTTTCCCAAAGTCACACAGCTGATGTGGCAGAGGAGACATTAGAACCCATGACTTCTGACTCCCAAGCCCGTGCTCTTTCCACTGAGCCATGCTACTTCTTTAAGGTAGACAGTGTTCTTTATTAAGGGGCCTCAGTGTGCAGAGGCCTGCAAAGGACCAGGGTTCTAATTCCAACTCCACCACTTGTTTGCTGGATGACTTTGGACAAGTCACTTAACTCCCCTGTGCCTCAGTTCCCTCATCTGTAAAATGGGGATTAAGACTGGGCACCCCATATGGGACAGGGACTGTATCCCACACGATTTGCTTGTAACTACCCCATTCATTCATTCACTCATTCAATTGTATTTATTGAGCGCTTACTGTGAGCAGAGCACTGTACTAAACGCTTGGAATGTACAGTTCGGCAACAGATAGACACAATCCCTGCCCAACAATGGGCTCACAGTCTAAAAGGGGGAGACAGACAGCAAACCCCAGCACTTAGTACACTGCCAGGCATATAGTAAGTGCTTAACAAATACCACAATTATTATTATTTTTGTTGTTGTTATTATTTTGATGTGCTCAAATGCAAACTAGTCTTTACACCACACCAGGGTTATCTGTCTGCCCTTTATCACATTCAGTATTTCGTGGCTCAGTGGAAAGAGCATGGGCTTTGGAGTCAGGGCTCATGAGTTCGAATCCCAGCTCTGACACTTGTTGGCTGTGTGACTGTGGGCAAGTCACTTAACTTCTCTGTGCCTCAGTTCCCTCATCTGTAAAATGGGGATTAAGACTGTGAGCCCCACGTGGGACAACCTGATTCCCCTCTGTCTACTCCAGCGCTTAGAACAGTGCTCGGCACCTAGTAAGCGCTTAACAAATACCAACATTATTATTATTATTATTACTTTCAGACAGCATTCCTTTGTCCAAAAGGACAGAGCCCCTCCTATCTGAATAGCACCACCCAAGCCCTGGGACATTAAGATCCTATTACAGCACCCATTGTTTAACAGTCTTTCTATCAATCCAATCAATTGCATTTATTGAGGTTCTTCTGAGTGCAGAGGACTAAGCACTTGGGAGAGGCCAGTATAGTAGGCAAGGATGCCTATCCTCCAGGAGCTTGCACCTTTTTCTATGCTTCTTATAATATTAATTCAAGCGTATTTATTGAGTGCTTACAATGTGCAGAGCACTGTACTAAGCACTTGGAAAGTACAATTCCACAACAGATAGAGACAATCCCTACCCAATCCCTACTTTATACTATAGAATATGTACTGTATGTTCATATAACAAAGATTATTATTATTATGGTATTTGTTAAATGCTTACTATGTGCCAGGCACTGTAATAATAATAATATTGGTGGTATATGTTAAGCGCTTACTATGTGCAGAGCACTGTTCTAAATGCTGGGGGAGATACAGGGTCATCAGGTTGTCCCAGTGTCCAGTGTCCAGTGTCCTAAGCACTGGAGTGGATACAAGCAAACCAGGAGGGGCTCACAGTCTCAACCCCATTTTCCAGTTGAGGTAACTGAGGCCCCAAGAAGTGAAGTGACTTGCCCAAGGTCACACAGCAGACAAGTGGTGGAGCCGGGATTAGAACCCATGATCTTCTGACTCCCAGCCATGTGCTTTATCCACTATGCCCTATTTTGCCTCTCAGCCCCTTATGGGCCAGAGATTGTGCTGAACTGTTATTTGTATCTACCCCAGAGCTTAGACGAAAAGCTCCCTGTGACCAGGGAATGTGTCTATCAACTCTGTTGAATGGTACTCTCCCAGGTGCTTAGTACAGTGCTCTACACACAATAAGCGCTCAGTAAATGATGATGAAGATAATGGTAGTATTTGTTAAGTGCTTAATATGTGTCAAGCACTTTTCTAAGTGCTGGGTTAAATACAAGCTAATGAGGTTGGACACAGTCCCTGTCCCACATGGGGCTCACAATCTTAATCCCCATTTTACAGATGAGGGAACTGAGCACAGAGAAGTCAAGTTACACAGTTGCCAAGTGGCAGAGCCACTTGTTCATTCATTCATTCAGTCAGTCAGTCAGTCGTATTGGAGTACTTACTGTTTGCAGAGCACTGTACTCCGGCCTTGGGAGAGTACAAAACAGCAATAAACAGACACATTCCCTGCCCACAAAGAGCTAGTCTAGAGTGGGGGAGACAGACATCAATACAAATAAATAAATTACAGATATGTAATTTACATAAGTGCTTTGAGGCTGGAAGGTGGAAAGAGCAAAGGGAGAAAGTCTGAGCAATGCAGAAAGGAGTGGGAGATGAAGAAAGGGGGGCCCATGCTTTATCCATTAGGCCATGTTGCTTCCCAATATCACTGCTTGCTTGCTTGACTGCTTGGCACAGTGCTCAGGAGAGTATATGCTGAATAAATACCATAATCAATCAAGTTGGTCCTCTCCTTATCTCTGATTCATTCATTCATTCAATTCAATCACATTTATTGAGTGCTTACTAAGTGCACAGCACTGTACTAAGCGCTTGGAAAGTACAATACAGCAAATAGAGAGAGCCAATCCCTGCCTACAATGGGTTCATAGTCTGGTGGCGGAGGAGGCAAACATCAATACAAGTAAACAGGCATCAATATAAATCGATAGAATTATAGATAAATATGTATATGTATGTGTAAGTGCTGTGGGGCGGGGTTGGGGAGGATGAGCAAAGGGAGGGAGTCAGGATGAGTTGGAAGGGAGTTGGAGCTGAGGAAAAATAGGGCTTTGTCTGAGAAGGGATCAAACAAACTCACACACCCAAAACTGTTCCCTCTTTACCAAGCTCAACTCCCTTGACCCCTGATGCCTTCATCGCCCTCTAGACAGTAAGTTCATTGTGGGTAGGGAACGTGTCTGCCAACTCTGTATTATACTCTCCCAAACATTTAGTACAGTGCTCTGCACGTAGTAAGCATTCAAAAATGCTATTGATTAATTAATTGATTGGTCAGTCACTCCCCCACCTGCAACCCACGGCCTTGGATTGTTGCCACAGTCTGTATCTTCTGCTGCTGTGAATGTAGCTGGGGGAAATCCAGGCTCCAGGACAAGGGTTCCCACTACGAAGTCACATTTCCATGCTGTAACTCAGTTTTCTGCCCAACACCTTTACTACTCTTTACTACTCTTTTCTCTTTTCTCACTTCTCATTTCTCTTTACTACTCTTTTCTCATTGACTCATTGCCCACAGCTCTCACCAGCTCTTCTGAACCTTCAACTCCTTCCTGATCTCTCCCCATCACTAGCCTTTCCACTGTCTAAAACCCTGGGCAAGTCACTTCACTTCTCTATCCCTCAATTCCCTCATCTGTAAAATAGGGATTAAGGCTGTGAGCCCTATGTGGGATGGGACTGTGTCCAACCCTATTAGTTTGAATCTACCCCAGTGCTTAGAGCAGTGCCTGACACATAGTAAGCACATAATAATAATAATGGTACTTGTTAAGGGCTTACTATATGCCAAGCATTATTCTAAGCACTGGGGTAGATACAGGGTAATCAGGTTGTCCCACGTGGGGCTCACAGTCTTAATCCCCATTTTACAGATGAAGTAACGGAGGCACAGAGAAATTAATGACTTGCCCAGAGTCACTCAGCTGACAAGTGGCAAGGCGGGGATTAGAACCCGCGACCTCTGTCTCCCAAGCCCGTGCTCTTTCCACTAAGCCATGCTGCTTTATTTCTTCACCAACTACTTTGTTGGTAAAGCAGAAGCTGTCAGACATCAACATCTAAAAGTCCCTTCATCATTCCCTCAACCCTTGCTTCCTCATCTTTCTCCTGCCCCCCAAGAGATCCCCCACCTGCTCTTGAGCAGAGTGCAGTAGAGTGGAGTTGGTATTTATTCATTCATTCAGTTGTATTAAGTGCTTACTGGGTGCAGAGCATTGTACTAAGCACTTGGAAAAGTACAGTACAACAATGAACAGTGACATTCCCTACCCACAATGAGCCCACAGTCTAGAGTGGGAGAGGTAGACATCAATACAAATAAATAAAATTACAGATTTATACATAAGTGCTGTGGGGCTGGGAAATGGGGGCAAGGGCAAAGGGAGCAAGTCAGGGCATCATAGAAGTGCGTGGGAGATGAGGAAAAGTGGGGCTTAGTCTGGGAAGGCCTCTTGAAGGAGATGTGCCTTTAAAAAGGCTTTGAAGTGGAGGGAAGAATAATTGTCGGATTTGAAGAGGGAGGGCATTCCAGGCCAGAGGCAGGATGTAGACCAGGGGTCGGCAGCAAGGCAGGTGAGATCGAGGCAGAGTGAGAAGGTTAGCGCTAAAGGAGGGGAGTGTGTGGGCTAGAATGTAGAAGGAAAGAAGCAAGGTGAGATAGGAGGCGGCAAAGTGATGGAGTGCTTCAAAGCCAAAGATGAGGACTTTTTGTGGTACAGAGGTGTACGGGCAACCACTGGAGATTTTTGAGGAGCGGGGGTGACGTGTCCTGAACATTTTTGTAGAAAGATGATCTGAGCAGCGGGGAAGACCTATATTAAAATGAATTACAGCAAGAGGTAACGGCAGAGTATATCTTCATAAATTCCGGGGGTAGGAGTCAGGGTGAGTATGAAAATGGGAAAAGAGTGTAGACCTAAGTGCATAGGTGAAGCAAGAGGGTGAATAGGGTGGGGAAATTAAAGGCTAGTCATGGAGGGCCTCTTCTCTTTTCACGTATTCCACAACTCTTTCTACAATTCATTCATTCATTCATACTTATTGAGCACTTAATGTGTGCAAAGCACTATACTAAGTGGTTGGGAGAGTATGATAGAACAACAAACAAACACATTCCTGCCCACAGTGAGCTCACAGTTTACAGGGGGAACTCTTGGTTCTTCCCAAGCCATTTTCCTTATGGTATTTGTTACACTCTTACTATGTGTCAGGTACTGTACCAAGTGCTGGGGTAGATACAAGCTAATCAGGTTGGATACAGTCCATGTCCCACATGGGGCTCACACTTAAGATGAGGTATCTGAGGCACAGAGAAATTGAGTGACTTGCCCAAGATCAATTTAGCAGACAAGTGGCAGAGTCGGGATTAGAATTTAAATTCTCTGACTCGCAAGCTTGTGTTCTTTCCACTGTCACGCTGCTTTCCTTCTAGCTGCAGTTTGTGCTCAACCCTTCTGCTTCCATTCTTTTGCTCACACTGTTCCCCTAGCTTGGTATCCCTCCCTCCCCAAATCAGGTGGACCTGAGCTCTTCCCATGTTCAAATCCCTCATTAAATCCCTCCTACCTCCTCCACCAAGCTTTCCTTAATAATAATAATAATAATAATAATAATGATAATAGTAATAATGGTATTTGTTAAGTGCTTACTATGTGCCAAGCACTGTTCTAAGCTCAGGGGTAGATACAAGGCAATCAGGTTGGACACAGTCCCTGTCCCATATGGGGCTCTTACTCTTAATCCCCATTTTACAAATGAGGAAACTGAGGCACAGAGAAGTTAAGTGATTTACCCAAGGTCATATAACCGACAAGTGGTGGAGCGGTGATTAGAACCCACATCTTCTGACTCCCAAAACTGTACTCTTGCCAGTAGACCATGCTTCTTCTACCCTAACTCCTTTCCCCGCACCCAGAAGCATATTATCCTTCCAGCCAGCTCTAGCACTCATGAATTTATTCACCCTCTCCTTACTACTAATGGTATATGTGTACTCAGTTATTTTGATCAGTCAAGTTGTAAATATTTTTATGTTTTTTCTTCCCCATTACAGTGTAAGCTCCTTGTGGCTAGGGAACATATCACTTCTTCACTGCGAACTTCCCAAGCACCTAGTGGATGATCCATAAATGCTACCACTGTGGCTACTGGTGCAGTTGGTCAATCAGTCAATCAATGCATCAATCAGTCAATTGCATTTATTGAGTGCCTACTGTGGGCAGAGCACTGTACTAAGTGCTTGTTAGAGTATTATATAACAAAAATGATACGTATGTTCCTTGGTCTTCAGCCCTTCTCATCATCAGATTTACTGACTCTCTTTCTACTGGTTAGAGTCCCGAGCTTGGCAATATCTCTGGTGATGGTTGGGCCATCAATTTTCTGATAACCCCTCATTTTTTAAAATGACATTTAAGTGCTTACTATATGCTAAGCACTGTACTAAGCAGAGGGATGGATAAAAGATAATCAGGTTGGGCACAGTCCCTCCCCACCATAGACCTCAAATTCTAAGGAGTGGGGAGAACAGGTATTTAATCCCCCCATTTTACAGATGAGGAAACTGAGGCACAGATAAGTTAAATAATTTGCCCTAAGTTACACACCAGGCAACTGCAAAATAGGCAATTAGAAAACCAAGATTAGAACCTAGATCCTCTGATTCTGAGGCCTGTGCTCTAGAGAAAGAGTGAAAGTGTATATGTTTGTGTGTGTAAGAAGAAGGACCTTATTGTCATTTGTATTTCATGGTTGCTTTGCTGCTTTTTTATGGGAGATCACTGTCGGAGAAGCTTGCAATTCATAAGACAGATCCTGCTGGATGGAAAAATAAACCCTAGCGTGGCTCACTGGAAAGAGCACGGGCTTTGGAGTCAGAGGTCATGGGTTCGAACCCCGGCTCTACCACTTGTCAGCTGTGTGACTTTGGGCAAGTCACTTAACTTCTCGGTGCCTCAGTTACCTCATCTGTAAAATGGGGATTAAGACTGTGAGCCCCACGTGGGACAACCTGATTCCCCTGTGTCTACCCCAGCGCTTAGAACAGTGCTCGGCACATAGTAAGCGCTTAACAAATACCAACATTATTATTACATCTCTGATGTAATGTTTGCTGAATATGAGTGTTGGGGAACCCTGGTGGCCTGGGAGACCTTCAGGATGTACTTGGAAAGCAAGGAAAAGGAGGTCAAAAAGTTCATCAGTGATGGTATATAATTTCTTTCTCTCTGCGAAATTAAATTTTAGTTGCTTAAATGTCTGCTCTCCTCTAGTCTCCCCAGGGACTTAAAATTCATTGTTAAGTGTCTCATTTTTTTAACCATGGCACACCTTTTGGAGTAGGATTAAAGAATAAGGGCCTTTGCTTTTCATTTTTCTTGATTACAATCATTCTCTTCCTTTTAACTTTGAATAGTTCTTAGTTCAAATATTTCCTTCAAGCCAGCTGACTCTGGCTGCTAACCATATCACAGTTCAGAGTGACCAGCTTGGTATGAATTATAACCATTCAAGATTAATCCATCAGTCATATTTATTGAGCACTTACCGGGGGAGTAAAATATAACAGATAAGATCATTTAAGAGGGCTCCCTCAAAAATATCCATATAGACTGTAGCACTTTTTAAAGGGGGTAGTAATGGGCTACTGCGTTCACTGAATGAAAGTAAATATCCTCAAGGTTTTATACTTCCAATTTCCATTTCAGCACTTCTGCATCCCCTAAGCACTTGTGAACTCACAACCTCCTGTAGCACTTAGATACATGTCTTACATACCCTATACCTTAAGCTCAAATTCTTTTCTTTCCACCTCCTTTCCCTCTTCCTCCTCCTCCTCTTCCTCCTCCCCTCTGTAAATTACTTCAGTGTCTGTTGTTTACCTACTCTAGTGTATTCTCCCAAGTGCTTAGAACAGTGCTCTGCACACAGTAGGCATGCAGTAAATTCCCCTGATTAACTCATCAAGCTTAAACAAGTAAATCACTCTGAGGAGTACATGATACAGGTGCATCTTTGTTAAAGTTTGTTTGATTCGTGTACAGGAGTCTCTGGGCACCTTTCTTTGAGCATACTCGACCCAAACTGCTTTAAGGCACATTTGTTTTCTTGGAGGATTTTGCCAAATAGCAGGGCAGCTGGCTCAGTGGAAAGAGCCCGGGCTTGGGAGTCAGAGGTCATGGGTTCAAATCCCAGCTCAGTGGCTTGTCAGCTGTGTGACTTTGGTCACTTAACTACTCTGTGGCTCAGTTACCTCATCTGTAAAATGGGGATTAAGACTGTGAGCCCCATATGGGACAACCTGATCACCTTGTATCCTCCCCAGTGCTTAGAACAGTGCTTGGCACATAGTAGGTGCTTAACAAATGCCATCATTATTATTATTATTAAAAACAGCAGTCCTCTGGGGAATCACTCCTCCAGG
This sequence comes from Ornithorhynchus anatinus, assembly GCF_004115215.2. Lineage (NCBI taxonomy): Eukaryota > Metazoa > Chordata > Mammalia > Monotremata > Ornithorhynchidae > Ornithorhynchus > Ornithorhynchus anatinus. Next base: position 23,975,326 of record NC_041728.1, on the reverse strand, counting down.
AGAGTGGCAAGGAAGAGATGTGACTTTCTCTGAGTTTTTTTGTGTTTTGGGGTTTTTTTTGGTAATTTAAAATTCAAAGTGAATTATTTGGGATTTTCCTGGCTGATGAGTTTCTTTTGAGGTTTGGGGTTGCTATTCCATAATGAAAATATGAATTAAAATGAAATTTAGAAATAAATCACAGAACACCAGTCCCCATCCTCTGAATTCACTGCCACCAGACAGCATGCAGGTCACTGATCCCTGGACAACCATTTCCCAGGATATTTTTGGCTGATTTTACGTATTTCCCACATTTTAATTATTTTAGGAATGCATTGGTGAATCCACCATATCCATTAATCTATATTAATATAATAGTAAGATAATTATATCACTCTCATCCTTTAGCTCCCCATTAATTGTTGTGTTGGTCAAAAAATCCTGACCAATCAAGGTATTTATATTGGTATTTACTGAGCATTTACTGTATGCAGAGCATTGCACTAAGTGCTCAGAAAAGTACAAGACACAGAGTTGCAACCTCCTGCAAGGAGCTTCCGGTTTACAAGGGGAGATAGACATTAAAATAGATTAGGGATAGGAAAAATAGTAGAGTATGAGAATATTTACATAAGTATGTTGAGGCTAGGGTGATTTTAAAAGTGACCAACCTGTTTATCTTATATCTGCCTCAGCGCTTAGTAATAATAATAATGATGATGCGCTTACTATGTGCCAAGCACTGTTCTATGTGCAAGAGTGCTTGGCACACAGTAAGCACTTAACAAATACCACCGTTATTAGTATTATTATCAAAATGGAGGTAATGAAGCTCTTACCTAATGAAGATTTGCATTGCAAGCTCATTCAAATATTCCAACTTTGGAAAATATTAACTAAAAAAGACAGGTTTTTCCAGAAACTGAACACCACCAGTTCATATTTATAAAGCTTTTTCTCCTGCATATTGGAGGGAAAAACGTAAGTCTATATAATGGGAAAGCAACTAAGATAAAACAAATTAAACAAAATTAATGTTAGCAGTAAATGTAAACCAGTTATTTCTAACAAATAATAGTCAATTAGTCAAATTGTCAATTTTTGTATCTCTGTGATCCTAGAAAACAGCCAATTGTAATAAAATGGAAAAAATTCCAAACACAAATCTTGCATGTAAATTTAAATTTTGAAATTGATGTAAATTACATTTATCAGCCACCTTTAAGTCCTTACATATTTATTTATACCCTCACTTGATGTCATACAAATGTACATGTGTATGCTCAACTGTGATTACCCCATTTAATATTTTTTATTTTTCTCCGCATTAAAGTGTAAAATTTTTGTGCACAGGGAATGTGTCTCATGGTTCTGTTGTACTTTGTCAAGAGCATTCAGTAGATATCTTTACTACTTCTACCCACCTTCCTCCTAAAGTTGTGGACTTAATAGCTATTGAGGTTGGACTTGACTTATTTTGTGTAAATTTAAAGTTCTGGAACCGAATATATGTTAAAAGGTACCCACCATAGTACTTAAGTATTTAGTCCTGTCCCCAGCCTTTTTGAACATATATATTTTTATGTTTTTGTACAATCCATTTATTCAGCTATTCCATCTAGATGGATTTGATTTGTCATATCCGTTTCCTGCTCCCACTATTTGTAAATATTTTTTGTCTTGCTTGTCCACTCTATTAGATTGTAAATGCCTTGGGAATGGGAAGCATGTCTTATTTTGTGCTTAGTACAGGGCTTAGCATTCAATAGGAATTCAGTAAATATTACTGATGGATAGATTGTTTAATTGAGGTATGCAAAATACAGAAACCCTATTCCGGGAATCTGGGTGTCCATTATTCCTCCAAGATTATTGAGTTACCATTGTAGCCTAAATACAAATATTTTGATCCCAAACTTCTGTTTATCAGGCTCCAAATTAGAATGAGTAAACCTGACTTTTGAAAATGCATCCAGTGCAAAAGAATGATGGAAATGTTTTATTTTTTAAATACTCTCTAGGTCTATGGAAAAAAAAAAGAAAATTGGGCTATTATTCCAGATCTACAGGGATGGTGCAGGAATATATTCGCCTGCCTGGGTGAATCAGGGAGGCCCAGAGGTGGTGGAGAGCCGTGCTGTTGCAGTCAACCTCGGCACAGTCCAGTGGTGTCCAGTGGTTTTTTTTCTCCCAGTTTGGTCTGGCGCAATTCCACAAAACGGTGAGCTGGGGAAGGGGAAGCCCTGGGATGAGGGATAAATGGGATCAGGGGCCGAGGGATTTGATGTGCTCACTGCCTTTAAAGGGGCAGCATGTGTAAATTGCTTACAATCTAGTATCTCATTACCATCCCATGAGCAGCATGCCCATTGCAGGGCTAGGTGTGGGCCAGGGGTTGGCCTAGCCTAGGAAATGGGGTTCCCTGGCAAGGACCTGAGGTTGAGGGTGTCTCCTCACCTCCCTTTGATCTGTGGCCATGGCTGCAGTCCCGTCTCCATTTTCCCCCTTGGCCGAGGGGTCCCCTGCTCCTTTGCCCCACTGTGGCCATAGGCAAGGTTGTGGTGGCTCCTCCCGCTCAGTGACTGTGGCATCTTTCCTCCCCCGTGGCTGAGGAAGAGGAGGAGGAGGAGGAGGCCTCCCTTTCCCTGTGGGCGAGGTATCTCTCTTACCCCCATGGCTGAGGAGAAGGAGGAGGTCTTTCTCCTCCCTTGTGGGTAAAAGGAGGAGGAGGGGGCATCTCTCTTCCCCCGTGACTGAGGAAGAAGCCTTTCCCCTCCCCTGTGGCTGTTAGAGGAGGAGGAGGAGGTCTCCCTTTCCCTGTGGCTGAAGCATCTCTCTTCTCCCGTGGATGAGGAGGCCTTTCCCCCTCCCTTGTGGCCGAGGAAGAGGAGGAGGAGGCATCTCTCTCTCTTAACCCGTGGCTGAGGAGGAGGAGGGCTTTCCCTTCCCTTGTGGCTAAGAAGAAGGAGGCATCTCTCTCTTCCCCCTTGGCTGAGAAGGAGGAGGCCTTTCTCCTCCCTTGTGGCTGAGGAAGAGGAGGAGGAGGAGGCATCTCTCTTCCCCCGTGGCTGAGAAGGAGGAGGAGTCCTTTCCCCTCCCTTGTGGCTAAGAGGAGGAGGAGGAGGCATCTCTCTTCCCCCGTGGAGGAGGAGGAGGAGGAGTCCTCCTTTTCCCTGTGGCCGAAGTATCTCTCTTTCCCCTTGGAGGGGAGGAGGAGGTCTTTCCCCTCCCTTGTGGCTGAGGAAGAGGAGGAGGCATCTCTCTTCCCCCGCGGCAGAGGAGGAGACCTTCCTTTTCCTGTGGCCGAAGCATCCCTCTTCCCCTGTGGCTGAGAAGGCCTTTCCCCTCTCCTGTGGCGGAGAAGGAGGAGACCTCCCTTTCCCCGTGGCTGGGGAGGGGGAGGAGAGGGAGGCCTTTCTCCTCCCTTGTGGCTGCGGAGGAGGAGACCTCTCTTTCCCTGTGGCCAAAGCATCCTTCTTCCCCCGTGTCTGGGGAGGAGGAGGCCTTTCCCCTCCCTTGTGGCTGAGGAGGAGGAGGCATCTCTCTTCCCCCGTGGCTGAGGAGGAGGAGGAGGAGACCTCCCTTTCCCTGTGGCCGAAGCATCGCTCTTTCCCCGTGGCTGAGGAGGAAGAGGAAGCGGCCTTTCTCCTCTCTTGTGGCAGAGGAGGAGGAGGAGGAGGCATCTCTCTTCCCCCGTGGCGGAGAAGGAGGAGGAGATCTCCCTTTCCCAGTGGCTGAGGAGGAGACCTCCCTTTCCCTGTGGCCGAAGCATCTCTCCTCTCCCGTGGCTGAGGAGGAGGTGGCCTTTGCCCCTCCCTCCCCCTGTGTCAGAAGAGGAGGAGGAGGCGAAGGTATCATCTCCCTTTCCCCGTGTCCAATGCGGAGGCCATCTCTCCTCCCCCGGGGCTGAGGCAGAGGTGTCCTCCCTCCCCCGGTGTCTGCGGAGCAGGAGGCATCATCTGCCTTTGGCGGAGGCCATCTCTGGTCCTCCCCTCGGCCGGTGTGTGAGGACAAGGGGCTCCCCGGCCCCGCGGCGGAGGGAGGAGCGGCCCGAGGGACGGCTTTAAAGGCTGGAGGCGGTGCACAGCGGCTGCGTCAACGGCGAGTGGTGGGGACCGGCCGATCGACCGACCGACCGACCGAGCGAGCCGGCTTGGGGCGCCCCTCGGGCCTCTCCGCCGCGGGGGAGGACGGCAGGGAAGGAGCCGAAAGCCCCGCCGTGCCGCCTCCATTCATCCCCGCCGGCTCCGCCTCCCTCCTGCGGCTCGGAGGGGCCCGGCCGAGGTGAGTGTCCAACCGCCCGGGCCCGCCGCCCGCCCACCAGGCCCAGCCCCCGCCTCGGGCTGGGGAGGCCCGAAGCCTCCCCTCACCTGCAGCCCGGGAAGGCAAGGATTTAAGAAAGGAGGACCCAGGGGGTGCGGGGTGTGTATGTGGTGTTTGTGGGGGGGTGTCGTGTATGTGTGGTGTGTGTGGGGGGTGTGTTTGTGGTGTGTGGGGGGGCCCGCCTCCCCCCCAGGTACGAGGAGCTCCATTTTCGCTCCACCATTTTGTGTGAGGGAATTTCCTCTCCGTGTCGCCCCTGTAGTCTTTCCCCCCCCACCACTGAATTCCTCATCATTCATTCAGTAGTATTTATTGAGCGCGGAGTAGGTGCGGGGCACTGGGCTAAGCGCTTGGACCGGACAATTCGGCAACAGAGACCAGCCCTGCCCATTGACTGGCTCCGGGTGACCCCCATTTTCATTCATTCGTTCGATAGTATTTATTGAGCGCTGACTAGGTGAGGAGCGCTGGGCTAAGCGTTTGGAATGGACAGTTCGGCAACAGGGACCAGCCCTGTCCATTGACGGGCGACCCCCGTTTTCATTCATTAATTCATTGAACAGTATTTATTGAGCCCTTACTATGTGCAGAGCACTGGACTGCGCTTGGAATGGGCAATTTGGCAACAGAGAGAGACCAGCCCTGCCCATTGACGGGCTCCAGGCGACCCCCATTTTCATTCATTTATTCAATAGTATTTATTGAGGTACTACTAGGTGCTGAGCACTGGACTTTGGCAACAGAGAGAGACCATCCCTGCCCAATGACGGGCTCTGGGTGACCCCCATTTTCATTCATTCAATAGTATTTATTGAGTGCTGACTGGGTGCGGAGCACTAGCCTAAGCGCTTGGTCTGGACAATTCGGCAACAGAGACCATCCCTGCCCAACGATGGGCTCCGCGTGACCTCCATTTTCATTAATTAATTCATTCAACAGTATTTATTAAGCCCTTACTATGTGCAGAGCACTGGCCTAAGCGCTTGGAATGGACAATTTGGCAACAGAGAGAGACCATCCCTGCCCATTGACGGGCTCCGGGCGACCCCCATTTTCATTCATTAATTCATTCAACAGTATTTATTGAGTCTTTACTAGGTGCAGAGCACTGGACTAAGTGCTTGGAATGGGCAATTCGGCAACAGAGAGAGACTATCCCTGCCCAACGGGCTCTGGGTGACCCCCATTTTCATTCATTCAATAGTATTTATTGAGCCCTTATGTGCAGAGCACTGGACTAAGCAATTGGAATGGACACTTTGGCAGCAGAGAGAGACCATCCCTGCCCATTGACGGGCTCACAGTCTAATTGGGGGAGACGGACAAAAACAAGACAACATAATCACGATAAATAGAATCAAGGGGATGTACACCTCATTAACAATAAATAGGGTAATAAAAATATATACAAATGAGCACGGTGTTGGGGGGAGGAGCAGAGGGAAAGGGGGCTTAGCTGAGGGGAGGTGAAGAGGGAGCAGAGGGAAAAGAGGAGGCTCAGTCTGGGAAGGCCTCTTGGAGGAGGTGAACTCTCAGTAGGCCTTTGAAGAGGGGAAGAGAGTTAGTTTGGCGGAGGTGAGACCAATCGCCCCCCCAGAGCAGCCGTCTCTACTGCAAACAATAGCCCTCGCCACAGTCGGGGGTGGCCACTTGGAACCCTCCTTCACCTTGGGACACCGGTTGGAGGAACGGGGGTCACCAGGTCCAGGGGCTTAAGTCCACCTCAGCTTCGGGGTGAGAGAGGAATGGAGGGGATCATAATAATAATGGTGGTGTTTGTTAAGCGCTTACTTTGTGCCAAGCACTCTTCCCAGCACTGGAGGAGACACAAAGTCATCAGGTTGTCCCCCGTGGGGCATCCGGTCTTCATCTCCATTTTACAGGTGAGGTCACTGAGGCCCAGAGAAGTGAAGTGACTTGCTCAAAGTCACCCAGCTGATGATGATGGCATTTAAGCACTTACTATGTGCCAAGCACTATTCCAAGCACTGGGGGAGACACGAGATCATCAGATTGTCCCCCATGGGGTTCCAGCCTTCATCCCCATTTTACAGATGAGGTCACTGAGCCCCAGAGAAGTGAATGACTTGCCCAAAGTCACACAGCTGTCAAGTGGCGGAGCCGGGATTAGAACGCACGACCTCTGACTCCCAAGCCTATGCTCTTTCCACTAAGCCGCACTGCTTCTCTACTGTTGTCACCGATCACTTTGTCCCTGTTCCCTACCAGGGCCCAAATTAGCCCCTCTCAACAGCTTTCCGAGGGGGAAGGAGGTGAACTAAAACTTGTGCACCCAGATGAAGAGGTGGGCACCCCGTTCAGTTCAAAAAATGGGGCCGTGGATGGACTGAGCTCCCCAAAGATTTGGGAGCGAGGCCTATGTTCTAGTCTTTTTCCCCCTTCTGAATTTCCCCAGCACCAGAAAGAAGGATGGGAATAGATGGATTTTTTTCTTTTTAATATGGTAGTTAAGGGCTTAACAGCGGTGCCAGACACTACGAAACGCTGGGATAGATACGAACTATTGAGTTTGGATAGAGTCCACTTGGGGCTCACAGCTTTAACCCTCAATTTACAGATGAGGTACCTGAGGCCCAGAGAAGTGAAGTGACTTGCCCAAAGTTCCACAGTAGACCAGTGTCAAAGTCAGGATTAGAACCCAAGTCCTCTGACTTCTAGGACCTGTTTCCCTGGCCTTTTCCCATTCCTACATCCTTTCTCAAGACACGGAGATTGAGTCATTCAAGGGAATAAAACCATAGGGCCCCATGTCAAGGGACCAACTCTCCTTAAGGACAATTTAGATATGCAGTTCAAACTCTGAACTCAGATTCCCAAAGACTCTCGAGTCCAGTGGGATTCTGAAAACTTAGTTACTCTTGTTCATAGTTGACATTCTTAATTTGCTTAACACTCCCACCCCCTCTCAAATTTTCTCAGGCACTGAATGAATTAGACACTTTTGGTAAATTACGTTATCCTTATGTGTTACATATAGAACTTTTTAAGTCTGGAATGAGGAAAGTGTTGCATCCCTGCAGAGTGAGTTTATGGGGAGAGCCTCAACAATGAATCCAAATTAATTTATAAATGTGGTTGACATCATCTGTTATGGTTCCAGCAACTTCAGCTGCTCTGCTTGGGAAGGATATTACAGAATATTCTTTCCTGATAGTCCAAAAACAAAGTTGTGGTTGGGTTCTGTACAGTTGATGGAGCCATTAACAATAAAGAAAAGTTCTACTGTGAAAAGGCCAGAGTCTAATTATAAAGGAAAGTAATTCGGTAGAACTTTTTTTATGGTAACTTTTTAGTGGTCATGTCATAAGGTGTTCATTTTAACTCCTGGTGATGGGGAGTAGCATGGCGTAGTGGGAAGAGCTTGGCCTTGTGAGTCAGGGGTCATGGATTCTAATCCTGACTCCACCACTTGTGTGCTGTGTTACCTTGAGCAAGTTACTTAACTTCTCTGGGCCTCAATTTTGCAGATTAAATATTTCTTCTCCCTCCCCCTTAAGCTGTAAATTCTATGTGGCGCTTGGCACGTAGGAACTGCTTAACACATTATTATTATTATTATTATTATGTTGAGGTGGAGGAAAGAGTCGGAGCTTTGTCACTGTTCTTTCATATAAAGAGGTATAATGAGACTTCTTACCATGGAGTATTTAGTTCTTCAAGTATGACAGCGAAGTTTAATGCTTCTGTGATTCCATATATGGAACATGTAAGATCCTGTCTGTACTTTCCAAAATGTAGTCCCAATGGGAACTTAATAAATGCCAATACTACTGTTCAATAGTGATGATAAAGAGTAAAAATAATCATAAATAGTATTTCCCCCCCACCCCATTAAATACTAAAAATGCAAAAAACATTGACTAGCAGGTTTGCCTGCAGTGGAAAGTGCAGGAATTTTTTTTTTTTTAAATTGCACTTTTTCATCTTGGGGCAGCCCAGGACCCGTCTCGGGAAGCTAGGTTGGTTTCTGGGACCAACCTCATCAATGGTTGAGGTTGGCCCCAGAAACAAACCTTGTGTCACTTGAAGGAGAAGGTCAGGTTCCTTAAACTTGAATTATTTGGAAGAAACCTAGCTTATTAAGGATCATTTGGACTGGGAATGGCCAAAGGCTGTTTTTCCATCCTATTTCAAGAACCTGTGGGTGAGGTGCCGTCTTTTCAGGCATTTCTCCATGATGCCTTTGAAGCCTTGTCCAGTTGTTCCATCTCCTCGCATCCTTTATGTGTGTAGTAGTAAGGGGTTAACTTTAATTGGTGTGAAACCGTATTCTATGAATTATAGTAAGAGAGAGTGTTAGTTTTTTTCTACCTCTGCTAAAAGTGAAGATTGTTTGCCTCAAAGGGACAGGGACTGTGTCTGACCTCATAATCTTGTATCTACCCCAGTGCTTAGTATGTAGTGCAGTGCTTTGTACATAGTAAGTGATATTATTGGGGAAATTATTTCGGGCCCCATTTTTGATCGCCATTAGATTTATACCTCTGTGCTTAAAAAATTCTGATGCTGAACTCTTTAAACTCAGTGTTCATTGTTCCTGGTTTGATGGAAACCTTCGTAGACTTTATCACAGGTTAGAATGTAATTCCCCTAAGTTGGGTGATTTTGAAAAGCAGCAGTTTAATATTGTATTTTGGGCATTAAAAATGGTTTTTAATTCAGTTTGACATTTTGACATTTAGTAATGTTTTAAGTGATTTAAATGCCTTCTATATTTAGAGGAATCTGCATGTACTTAAGCTAGAAAAGTTTGAAATTGGTGCTTTTCTAAAATAGACAATCTCTTTCTAGCCTAGGGAGTTGGTGGATAAACACTTGGATTATGTATTCCTTGTTAATTGAAATGTAAGATTCTTTTTTGTTTCCAAGTTTACCAAATCATGTACAGCAAAATCTAGAGATGTTTTGTGTTTAGGGAATTTTGATAGGGTTAGAAAGCTCACTGTAGAATTCCAAAAAGCCCAAAGGTTTGTCAGGTAGGCTAGCACTCTTTAAGAGACTCAGCCTCACATTGGTTTGGTTAGTGAATGGAAACCTACTCTAGTCTTTAAATTACTCATTGGCAAGGAACATTTCTGCCAACTCTTTCGTATTGTACTCTGCACACAGTAAGTGCTCAATGAATGATGGGAAAGCAAATTAATTTCAAATTGAGTTCCCAAACTGCCAATTAACATCATTTTAATTGAAAGCCTTGGAAACAAGAGTATTTCCAAGAAAGAAAGTCTATAAATTTAGTGCTACCTGGAGGAGATCTTTGCCATTATCCTTAAAGATTCTGAAAATGGACAGAAAAGATTCCTGGTAGATACAGTTCCAGGATGAAGTGATTTCTCCTTTTCAACTTGAATCATATGAGTAGGTTTTTAGATTTTAGGTACCTTCAGAACAAAGATTGTGTCATTTTTTTTTTTTTTTTTTGGTTCCTTCTAGACTGTAAACTCGTTATGGGCAGGGAATGTGTCTGCTAATTCTGTTGTACTCTTCCAAGTCTTTAGTACAGTGTTTTGCTCATAGTAAGCACTTGATAACTACCATTGATTGATGTGATTGTTCCCCAATTTCTAGTTAAGGGCTCTGCCCATAGAACATAGTCTTGTTGATCAACTTTACTTTGAGGATTATTCTTCAGTATTATGTGTTTTCAGGTCTGTATTCTTATAACATTAAGGTTGCATTTTGTGAAAATTCGAGCTGGAGGACTCACTAGTTATGTCACACACATGTGCCTAGTCATTTTCTCCAAAAATGCAGCACACTGATCCCAACCAGGTTTGCCTTGTCGGAAGATGTTTTGCTAATTCCTTAAGCCCATTCTTATCAAAATGCTTGTTGAAAATCCCAATTATGGGAAAACTTAGTGCAGTTCCTGATTTAGCCTAGAACCATCAGTTCAGAGGTTTGAACTGTAGGTAGTAAATTCATGGTATAAATTGGTCTCTGGCTAAATTAAGAAATATATATCAGAATTAATATGGCTTGATTACTGGTCTCTTGGTATTTTATAAGTAGTCACATATTTTTGACTTGCGTGTTTTTGGTTTTCATCTCTGGAAAAAAGATTAGCTAAAGGTTACATCCCTGTGTCAATGATCAGTAGTATTTGAGCACCTACTGTGTGCAGAGTACTTTAATAAGGTTCAGGTGAGTTCAGCGAAGATTACTACTCATGTTCTCTGTCCTCATGAAGCTTACAATGTAATGGAGAGCTATTCTTCAGTGCATGGGGGAAATATTTTACTTCAGAATTGTTTCATACTAACATTTTACTGACCATTAGTCATCTTGAAGGGGTGAACTTTTTTTATGAAATATAACTTGTGTGAAGAGAGAGATACTTTTGGGTTTTAACCCAAAAACCCTGGTATTCTTGACATGAGGTGAAGCCATAAGAAAATGGAGAAAGTTGCCACTGAAGGTGACCATTAGAGAAGCAGCTTGACCTTGTAGAAAGAGGCTTGGGAGTCAGAGAACCTGGGTTCTAGTCCCGACTCTGCCACTTGACATCTCTGTGACCTTGGACAAGTAACAACTTCTCTGTGTCTTAGTTTATCTTGTATCCACCTTAGTGCTTGGCACAGAGTAAATAATAATTATCTACCATAGGGCACCAAACTGAACTTTTAGCAAGACCAGGAAAAAGTTCTAAAGGCAAAATTCCCAAACCTCTGAGAAAAGCTGTAGTTTTTAGGGGAAAGCTGTTGGTGAACTTGGAAGTTGTCAACAATCTACTTAGGCTATAGCAGGGCTGGGAGAAAATTGCTGACATTTGTAGATCTTCTGTAGCCAATTTGATAGAGATCACTACGAACACCTAGATCTGCCAGAGCAAAGAAAAAGGCAATAATTAAGAGACAATAGAGGAAGTTCAGGCAAAGGGAATGAAATTATCAATGAGGTCAAAGTGTATTTGTTAGGATAATGAATTTGTCAGGCCCTAGATGAGAGCAGATCATTAGGAGACAGCAAACTACTTGAGCGGAGAATAAATAGTTGTTTGTGGCAGTCTTTATAGGGAATTAGGAAGTGAAAATGGAATTTCTTGCCACAAGACTGTACAGCCTGAAAATATCAAGAGGTTCAGAAGGAGTTCGGATGAATTCGTGGAAGAGTGATCAATTATAGATTCCTAGAAGAGTAGTTTGGGATGCAAAAGAAAAATATTAGGGGTTTTTGGACATTTCATCCCTGAATATTACGATGTTTAGGAAGGTGACCGTTGTACAGTTCAAAGAAACCTTTAGCCTTAGTGGAGTCGAGATACTAGACTCAGTGGACCATTCACCTGACACAGTCCTTGATTTAAGGTTTTTTGAATTGAGGTTAGATTTCTTAGATTTTTGAATTTATTGATTGAGTCTTGACCTGTGACTCCTCTACCTTAATAATAATAATAATTAATAAAACCAACAAGATGTTTCATGAAATGTAAGAACTGACAGCTTGGAAGGAGGATTGGGTGAACGGGAGTATAAGAAATATACTGGGCTAGAGTGAATATAGTGGGCTAGAGTATATTAGGAGATAAGAAGAGACAGCATGGGAATGAGGTAAGGTTATTTTAATACACACCTATTGATCTTTTTTTAATTAGTGTTGGCGTACCTACAGTTGTGCCGGGCACTATTTTAAGTGCTTGGGAAAGTTCAATAGGATTAGAAGACAATTCCTGGACTAAAGGAGCTTTTATTCTAGTGGGAGAAGTAGACACTAAACAATTTATAGGTAGTAGAGAGAAGAAAAATAGAAATGTAGATGAGTTAATGCTTAAATAGCAGGTTATGTAAGTTGATTTGTTCAGCAGTGGTATAGGAGTTTGTAATTTGGCACAGGAGTGTTAGAGGTAGTAGTTGGGGGATTTCTGTTGTGTATATGTTGATAAAAGGGATGCCCTGAGTTATTTCTTGGTAATTATATCAGGGATTTTTTTTTTTTGGTTTGGCAGTGTTCTCAAATTGAATACACTTGAAATAATTATTTGGTACTTTGTTATAATGTTAAGCAATTATGTGCCAAACACTGTAGTAAGCACTGGAGTAGTTACAAGATAATCAGGTTTGATACAGTCTGTGTCCCACTTAGGACTCATGGTCTAAGGGGCGGGGAGACCAAGCATTTATCCCCATTTTACAGATGAAGTAACCGGAAAACAAGACAAATTAAGTAACTTACCCCAAGTTCACAAAGCAGAAGTTGGCAGAGCCAGGATTAGAACCCAGGTCTCCTGACTCTCAGGATTGTGCTTTTTCCACTACGTTCATGCTACTGATTTTTTTTTTAATGCATAACAGCTGAGTGCATAAAATTGGAAATTTTGTATGTAAAAAAGATTGAACATTGGGTAGCTACAAGGATTAAGAAAGTGAAATATTTCAGTATTGAAGGAAAGATTCTTGTTGAGCCATCTAAAATGCAAGGGCTGGGATTATCTCTGAGGTATTTGATGGTTCTGATTTTGTCTTCCTGTGAGCAGCCTTGGACAGTGTAAGCTGCTTGTACCAGATTACAAATGTATTTGGTGAAGAAATCTAGGTCATGGAGTAGCCACTGATATTTCTAGATCAGAGATTTTTCTACTTCATCAGTTTAAAACTGTATGTGCTAGGAGCAGATGAGTGTACTATAAACAATTAGACACCTTTTCCCACCACTGCCTCATATTTGTATAATCCTAGAAATATTTTTAGATTTAAGAGGTCGATTTCTACAAGAGTGTGTGATCTGCTTAGGGACAGTCAAATAAAGAAGTAGTGTCTGTTTTTGGATTCATTAGTTTTTTGGTGGTTTTTTTTGCAGTAGTAGTAACATTTATTGAGCATCCAGTGGGCGTGGTGCACTGTACTAGGTACTTGGGAAGTACAGAAAAAAAAGTAACATGTTTCTCTCCACTTGAAGTTTATATTCCAGTGGAAGAGATGAGCAAAAATATTTACAGTTAGTAATCAAAATAAATGAGTACAGATGCATATATAAATGCTGAGGAGAGTATTGCTGATGAGCATGAAATTACAGCTCTCCATGAACTTGAAGATTTGTATTACCTGAAAAGTAAATTTTGTTCCCGCCTATGATACTTTTTTAAAAAGGTGTGATAACTTTCTGTTTTACTTATTTGGATCTTTTTTCCTTTTGATTCACTTTATTCCGATCTTTTACTATCCTGGAATTTAAGTCAGTGATTTCAAGTGGAAGTTTGTAATGGAAAATCCTCAATCATTCCTGTTTGGTTTTTTGTTTTATGATTAGTATAATTTTATAGCTACAGTAGTCAAAAGTTTTCCCAGGGGTTTAAAGTATATAAAGTAGATAGCTAGCATCTAAGCCACTTTGCAGTTTTCTTCCCACAACTCCCACACTGCCTCAGATCACCCATCCACCTAAATTTCCCCTCATTAAATTTCATTTCATTCATTCATTGTCATATTTATTGAGCACTTACCGTGTGTGTAGCCAAGCGTTTGGGAAGTACAAATCAGCAGTCAATAGAGACAATCCCTGCCCACATTAGGCTCACAGTCTGGAAGATTTGGTCTTGGGATTTGCGTTTGGTCTCCTTGTGGCTCCACTGTGAGAAGTTTGAGCAGTAGAACTAAATTCTCTGGTGTGCACCTTGTTCTAGTCCAAAGGTTGTGTGGTCTCTTACCTCTGTCTGACTGGAGATGCAGATGGGAGGGAATGGATATATTCTTCCAGAGTGAAAGAGGGGAAAGCTTCTCAGAGCCTGCTCTAAGGGAAAGGTCCCAATAATAATGCAAACATTGACAATAGGGTGAGGCAAGACAGGAGATTTACATGCCTCAAAGTCCTGAAATTAGAAGGGGAAAAATATGTCTTTCTCTAAATTACCAAGTTATGAAGGAACCCACTCTGGCTGGATGTGTTCCATGTCAGCTGGAATCCAGGACTTCCAAACTATACATCCTGTGATGACATTTCTTCTTGGAAGCATTTCATTTCTTGTGATTACCTCTTTTCAATTGTATTGATTGAGCGCTTATTGTGTGCAGAGCACTGTACCTAAATGCGTGGGAGAATACAGTATAACAGAGTTGGTAGACATGATGTTCTCTGCCCAGAAGCAACTTACAATCTAGAGGGGGAGACAGACATTAAATTATTGATGTGTATATACATGAGGGTAGGCGAATAAAGAATACAAATTCAAGTGCAAGGACAGTGCAGAAGGTAGAGGGAACGGGAGAAATTAGGACTTAAGAAAGGCGTCCTGGAGGAGATGTGATTTCAATAAGATTTAGAAGGTTGGGTTAGTGAGGATCTATCATAAAGACTGTGAGCTCGTTGTGGGCACGAATGTGTCTGTTACATTGTACTCCCCCAACTGCTAAGTACAGTGCTTTGCACAAAGTAAGTGCTCAATAAATACGATTGAATAAGTTAAGAATACAAAGGAGGAGTGAGTTCCAGACCAGAGACAGGATGTGGGCAAGGTGTCGGTGCTGAGATAGACAGGATCGAGGTGTGGTGAGTAGGTTGGCATTAGAGGAGTCTGAAGTAGGGAACCAGCAAAGATCTATATATCTCTGTAATGATAGCTTTATATCCCTCACCTGTACTTCAGCCCTTCCATGCCCCGTATATACTTAAGTTCCCCCAACCCTAAAGGCATTTATATTTATATCTTACATAATTAACTTCTTCCCTCCTATGTATAACTTAAGTTTCTGACTCTTTCCCCCTCAGGTAGGTTTTTAAACTCCTTGAGGGCAGGGATTGTATCTTTTTGCTCCCAAGCACTTAGAATTTGTATGCCATGCACTGTATTTTACTAAATGCTATTGATTTATTGATCAAACGAAACTTTCTGATGTCTAGATGCCCTGTGAATTTTTGGTTTAAGAAAAACAACAAAAAACCTGTAAAAAGAGCCAATGAATAATGAAAGGCCAATATTTGAGACTAATATTGATTATGTAGGCCAGTAGAAAATGGAATTGGGAAACTATTATTTGATTTACAGACCTGATCGTTTTAAACAGGATACATGGTAGTAATTTTACAAAGCTGTATCTAACCAAAACTTAATAACAAACACTGCTTATTGAAAAATAACCTTAATAACTATAAAACTTTGACTTTTTACTGGCATTAGACCTGAAGGGACCTGGACAATTGGGCGTTATTAACAGCTCTGGTTGTCCTAAAAATATAATCCAAGCATGAGCTGGGGATTGTATTTTTCAAGTCTTGGTAGTGTAAAGTTTTTTATTATACCTATTTGAAGCAAATCAAGGAGAGTGTTGTCTGCTGTTGGGGAATCAAGCAATGGCATTTATTGAACACTTGCTTTTTTATGGTATTTGTTAAGCACTTGTGTGCCAGGCACCATTCTAAATCTTGGGCACAGTCCATATCCCACATGGGGCTCACAGTCTTAATCCCCATTTTACAGCTGAGGTAACTGAAGCCTAGAGAAGTTGTTACTTGCCCAAGTGGCGGAGCTGGGATGAAAGTCCAGGTCCTTGTGACTCCCAGGATCTATCCATTTGACAACATTTCTTAATGTCTCTCTCCCCTTCAAGACTGTAAACTCATTATGGGCAGGAAACATGTCTGCTAAATCTTTTGTATCGTATCCTCCCAAGTGCTTAGTACATTGCTCTGCACTTAAGTGCTCAATAAATATGATTGGTTGATTCTCTTACTGTATGCAGAGCACTATACTAAATATTTGGGACAGTCCAATACAGTTGGTAGCCATGATCCAGGAGCTTACAGTCTAGTGGGGGAGGCAAGCATTAAGAAAAATTATAGATAGAAACAGTAGAGAAAATAGGGTTAGGCACATAAGCACTGTGGGATGAGTGTAAAAGTGCTTATAGGGTACGGAGTAATGATGGTATTTAAGTAGAGAAGCAGCGTGGCTCAGTGGAAAGAGCATGGGCTTGGGAGTCAGAGGTCATGGGTTCGAATGCCGACTCTGCCACTTGTCAGCTGTGTGACTGTAGGCAAGTCACTTAACTTCTCTGTGCCTCAGTTACCTCATCTGTAAAATGGGGATTAAATGTGAGCCTCACGTGGGACAACCTGATGACCCTATATCTACCCCAGTGCTTAGAACAGTGCTCCGCACATAGTAAGCGCTTAACACATACCAACATTATTATCATTATTATTATTATTATTATTATTATTAAGTGCTTACTGTGTGCTAAGCACTGTTCTAAGCGCTGGGATAGATAGGGTATAGATGACTCAGAGGAGAGGAGTGAAGTTAGAGGTTAGCCAGGGAAGAGTGTGGAGGAGATATTTTAGTGGAGCTTTGAAGATGGGAAGAGTCGTGATACGTCAGCTATGAAGGGGGAGAGAGTTCCAGGCAGAAAGGGTGTGAGCAATGGGTGCACAGTTGAGGCAGAGTAAGGTTGGTATTGGATAAATGAAGTATTTGGGTTGGGTTGTGGTTGTAGAGGAGTAGGATGCAGAGATAGATGGACTATAATTGGCATTTGTTTTGAGGATTGGGGAAATGTGTGCAGAATTTCTTAGAAATTGAAAACTAGAAAAATCTGTGAAGTATGGACTAGAATGGGGAGAAGATTGTTAAAGCTCACAATATGACAGTAGTTTGGATGGAGAGGAAGGGGTGACTGTTGGAGATGTTTTGAAGATAGAAGACAGAAGCAACTGTCCAAAGAGCTATTCTGTCCCTCAACCACACACTGTCTTTTTAACCTCACTCAAATGTGTTGCGTACACACTGGGAATTAGGTAGGAGTGTGAGCGGCTTAGTGCTATTATTACCAGTGCAAAAAAAAAAAAGAGCAAATGTTCTGGTAGTTGGATACCTTCTTATCTAAGAAAGCTTTATTCTAATAAGTGGCCCAAGTTATTGATCTCTTGGTTGCTAATGAACAACATTTTGTAATGTCTTGGATGTCTCAGCAAATATATATTTGCTCTTGTGTCCTTGAATGGGGAAGAGTATAGAAAAGGACTTACTATTGGAATAAGTAACCGAGTACTTTGTTGTACTCTCCCAGGAGCTTAGTACAGTGTTCTGCACACAGTAAACGTGAAGCAGCATGACGTAGTGGATAAAGTACAGGCCTGGGAACTAGAGGACCTGGCTTCTACTCTCGGCTTTGTCACTTGCCTGCTGTGACCTTGGGCAAGTCACTTTACTTGTCTGTGCTTGGTTCCTCAACTGCAAATGGAGATTCAACACCTGTACTCCCTCCTACTTTGACTGTGAACTCCATTTGGGACCTGATTAGTTTTACATCTACCCCAGTACTAAGTAGAGTGCTTGGCACATAAGTACTTAACAAATATTATTATTATTATTGCTAAATGACACTGACTAGAAAAATTTTAAACTAATGCTACTCAACCTCTGTCACATTAATGTTCTTCTAGACTATTAGCTCCTTATGGACAGAGAACATCTCTACCAACTCTGTTGTATTATGCTCTCCCAAGTACTTAGTACAGTCCTTTCCACACAGTCAGTGCTCAAATAAAATTGATTTAATTAAACCAGCTCATTAGAGGTGATTTTAATATTATAATGACCAGTAGAAAAACAATACCAAAAAATTACAGTTGTACGTAGGCACCCTATGAGATCATTTTTCCAGAAAGGAGGATGACATTTGTCATGTATTTTGTGGTACTGAATCCCAGTAGACTGGATTTGCTGCCTTCAGAAGAGGACTTTCACGTCTCTAATCTGCTCAGAGGTTTAGGGGACAGACCTAGAGGGAACACAGCAGGCAGGGGTGAGAGGGTGTGAATGGCACGATCATCAGTCAGTTGCTCTTGCAGGTTCTTAGTCTAGGAGTTTCAGGACTGAGCCTCTCTGCAGTAGAGTTCATCAGATTATATTTACCCTTTGTTGGATGACGCCTTCCTCGGTCAGTATTTTACTCACCCAGATTTAGATAGAAGCCTTTTGGAGCTGTGAGGAAAGTAGCAAACAAGACCTGACCAGTGCCTGCCTGGTGGGACATTGAACATGCCTAATTGAAGGTGTCCTTCCTCAGGGCTTTCTGAGGCTCCATGGCGTTTCCATGACGATAAAACCCTCATACAGCCCCAGGGATGAATGCACAGTTACCTTTGGGAGGTTTGCCATTTTCAGCAGATGTGTTCCCTAAGCTTTTTCCTCTTTGTAATAAAAAAAAACCCAAAAACATTTTGGTTTGTCGTAAATCTGATCCTGTCCACATTAAAGCTACCCCCTAAGCACTTAAGTACTCCCAGCTCCACGTCCATGTCCTTAATATTTAGTTGCTTCCAATAATTGATTTGTAATTTATTTTAATATCTCCCCTGTTAGATCGCAAAACTCTTTGAGGGCCCAAAGCACTCAGTAAGTACTATTGATTGACTTTTATTTATTTTTTAACAGAAGAGGTTAACTGAGGCACAGAGAATAAAATGACATGCAAATGGAGTTGCAACTACTCGGCTTTGAAGGGGAAGGAGAGGGAGGCATTCAGAAGATAAGAACAACCTTTCATTACCACTTAGACAAGAAAAGGCTGTTTTCAATGTCCTGTGTATGCATATAATATTAAAAAATATGCATTAGCATTTGTCAGTGCTATGCTAATTTTCGATATGGTATTACCGGTACTGTAATTGAAAAGGATATTTTTACTATGTTGCTTCTAGGCTTCCTTGATCAAGGGAAGTGCTCAGTTGCACAAGTTACATAGTGCTGTTTCAGGGATGGGTTTTTTGTTTTGAAATGTCTATAAAGTCATCTTTCTCTTCTAACACAAAAGTAAAATAAGGGAGAAAGGGCAGGGGATTGCACTGATATAGAAATTGACTGGACTGAGATACAGTAAGTTAAGGGGCAACAGTGAGAGAAAGAGCTACAGTGGGTAGGTTGGCGTTAGAGGAGCCATGTATATGGACTAGGTTGAAGTGGGACAGGAGTGAGAATAAATTGGGGGAGGAAGCGATGACGATAGAGAAGCAGCGTGGCTCATGGACCTGGGAGGCAGAGGTCATGGGTTTGAATGCCAGCTCTGCCACTCGTCAGCTGTGTGACTGTGGGCAAGTCACTTAACTTCTCTGTGCCTCAGTTACCTCATCTGTAAAATGGGGATTAAGACTGTGAGCCTCATGTGGGACAACCTGATTACCCTGTATACCCCAGCACTTAGAACAGTGCTCTGCACATAGTAAGTGCTTAACAAATGCCAACATTGTTGTTATTATTATCATTGAGGACTGAAATGATTGAGGACCTTGAATCCAATGGTGAGGAGGTTCTGTGTGATACAGAGATGGTTGGGAAACCTTTGGACGTTTGTTGAGTAGGGAAATGTGGACTGAATGTTTTCTGAAAAATGATCCACGCAGCCAAGTGAAGTATAGATTCGAGAGGGGATAACTGGAGGCTGGGAGGTCAATGAGGAGGTGGCTGCACATGTCAAGATGGGGCATGACAGGCTTTTGACCCAGTGTGGTAGCAGTTTGAATGCAGAATCAGACCTTACCTGGATTCTAATCCCCACTCTGCAATGTGTCTGTTGTGTGACCTTTGGCAAGGCAGTTAACTTCTCTGGCCTCAGTTGCCTCATCTGTAAAATGGGGAGTAAGACTGTGAGCCCCATGTGGGATGTGGACAGTGTCCAACTTGATTAACTTGTATCTATCCCACTGCTGAGTATAGTTCCTGGTACATAGTAAGGACTTAACCATTACCACTAAAAAACATAATGGAGAAGGGACAAATTCTGGAGATGTTGTGGAAATAAGCTCATGGCCAGGGAACGTGCCTATCAACTCTGAATTGTACTCTCCCAGGCATTTAGTATAGTGCTCTGCACATAGTAAGTGCTCAATAAATACTATTAATGGTGAAATGGAATCTTCAAAATTTAGTAGCAGACTGAATAAGCAGTTAGGAGAGAGACGAGTAAAGGATAATGGAAGGGTTGTGAGCTTGTAAGATGTAATGGCAGAGACTGGAGGGGAGGAGAGAGCTTGGGAGAGAAGATGAGAAATTCAGTTTGAGTTGACGGTAGGACATCCAGGTAAAGATGTCCTCAAGGTAGGAGGAAATGTGAAATTGCAGAGAAGAGGAGAAATCAGGGTTTGAGGAAGGTAGATTGTAAATCATCCAGACAGAGATGGTATTTGAAGCCATGAGAATATGTGAGTCCTCAGGGGAGTGGGTGTAACTGGAGAATAGGATACCCAGATCTGAACCTTGAGGGACCCCTACAGTTTGGGGGTAGGAGACTGGAGAGGAGCTGGTTAAAGAGATTGAGAAGGAGTGGCCAGAGAGAAAGAAAACCAGGAGAGGACAGTGTCAGTGAAATAAGGTTTGGTAGTATTTCTAGGAGGGACGTGGTATATGGTGTCAAAGCAGCTAAGAGGTCAAGGAGACTTAGCATGGAGTAGAGTCCATTGGATTTGGCAAGGAGGAGGTCATTGGTGATTATCTCCCTCCCTCTCCCTTCTGTGTCACCTATATTTGTATCCGTGCCCTTAAAACACTTGATATTCACCCCAAAGCACTAATGTGAATAGTCACAATTTATTTTGTCTAGCCTCCTCCTCTAGACTGTAAGCTCCTTGTGGACAGAGAACATATCTACCAGCTCTTGTAATGTTGTAATGTTTGCTTAGTATAGTGCTTTCCATATAGGAAGCACTCAAATACCAACCTACTCACTGTTCCTAGATCTTGTCCATTTCCCCAGCAGCCTCTTGCCCATGTCCTGCCTTTGGCCTGGAACACCCTCCCCCTTTGTATCCGACAGACAATTACTCTCCCCACTTTCAAAGCTTTACTGAAGGTGCATCACTTCCAAGAGGCCTTCCCTGACTAAGCCCACATTTCCTTTTCTCCTTTCTGCATCGTCCTGACTTGCTCACTGCCCCAACCGAACCCCACAGCACTTATGTGTATATCTGTAATTTATTTATATTACTGTCTCCCCCTCTAGGCTCTAAATTAGTGGGCAGAGAATGTGTCTGTTATATTGTACTTTCCCAAGCACTTAGTACAGTGCTCTGCATATAGCACTCAGTAAGTACAATTGATAATGGACAGGTTTATAAAAGATAAATACCAGTAAATCCATTAAAGGAGAAGTAAGTTAGCAAAAGAAGAGAGCAGTTCCAGTGGAATGGAGGAGGCAGAAGCTAAATTGCAGGGGATCTAGAAAGGACTAGTTATGGCAGTAATATTTAAGGTCTTACTATGTGTCAAGCACTGTCCTAAGTGCTAGGGTAGATTCCATTTAATGAGTTTGGACAGAGCCCTTGTCCCTGTCTCTGCTTAGGAGGGAGAACAGGTATTGAGTCCGCATTTTTTTTTGTATGAAATTTGTGCTGGCTATGTGCTAGGCGCTGTACTTAGTACTGGGGTAGATGCAAACTAATCAGGATGGACATAATCCATGTCCCACTTGAGGTCACAGTCTTAATCCCTATTTTCCAGATGAGGTAACTGAGGCCCAGAGAAGAGAAGTGACTGGTTCAGGGTCACACTAGCAGAAGAGTGGGAGAGCTGGAATTAGAACTCAGGTCCTCTGACTCCCAGACCAGTGCTCTTATCCACTAGGCCACACGGCTTCTTCAAAAAGCAATAAAGAAATGGCAAACAACTTTGAAAAACAATTATCAAAAGAGACTTCCTTTATAGTTGCTATTGATACCTGGACTGATTACTGGGGCAAGAAAACTGTGGGAAGAAATATATTTATTAATGTGTTGGCTTTTTTAAGGTTCTTTCACACCTTTTGTATCTATAGATTTATAAAGGGTACTTTTTTTCTTTTTAGAGAACATAATTTTCCAGGAAAATTGTTTGAGCAAATGGTTCCTAAAAGTGTGAATCCTATGCAAATAGGTTTTTTTAAAGCTTTTATGCAGAGAGATGAAACTAAGTTGATGTGAAGATTTATTATGAGTAAAGCATTGGCTTCTCTTTAAAATTTTAATTTGGACATTCTTTTCCACTTCACTCTCCATTCTATATGAATGCTTTTGGTGAATTAAATTGCTTAAGGCTACAAAAGGCTTTGTCATTCAGCCAGGATAGAGCTGAGCCAATTGGATGGTTATCTTACAAATAGCACAGAGTCACATAGAACATGACAAGGATCTGACCTGACAGCTTTACAGTCATGCCATCCACAAGGCTAAAATGAAAATGAGGTGAGAGAAGTAATCAGCTTCTTGGGAACTGCTCTGCCTCCTGGTTCCTTCTTTTCCCCAGAGGAATAAAACAAACCATCACTGCCCCACAAAATTACTCCAGAAACCTAACCGATCTGAAATTAAGCAACATCTTTGTGCCGAAAACTTTAATCACATTATTTTAAGCTTATTGTAAAATTGATGGCTTCACCCCCTTCTAACTTTTGACAATTGTTGCTGGACCACTTTATGTAGGTCCAGGAAATGTGCCGGGAATCGGTTTGCCCCACTAGGAGCGGCAATACATGCAGTAACTTTTAGCTCACTGAGTGCTTACTGTGTGCAGAGCATGGTATTGAGTGCCTGGGAGTTTGCAGTACGATAGAGTTGGTATACAAGATCCCTGAGGTGAATGCTTTTACTTTGTAGAATTTTCCAGTGAAAGAGACCAATATAGAGACCCAAGCCACACAGTCTGCTCCTCTAACACCAGCGTACTCTCTATACCTCTGTTTCACCACTTACACTGTGCCCACAGACCTGGAACTCATTTCCCCTTCATATCTGACAGTTCATTACCCTTCCCACCTTCAGAAGCCTCCTAAAAATCACATCTCCTCCAAGGGGCCTTCCCAGGCTTTGTCCTTTTTCCCCCATCTGCCCTCCCTCTGCATCAACTCTGCACTTGGCTGTGTATCTCTTAAGCACTTTGATACTCATCCCAGCACCACAAATAAAGTAAATATTCTTATACTGTACTATTCCCCCTCTCCCTAATCGGCTGTATCAATCAACCAATCATATTTATTGAGAGTTTACCGAGTGCTGAGCACTGTACTGAGTGGGAAGAAATAGTGTAATGGAATTGCTAGAAATTGATGTTCCCTGCCCTCAGTGGTCTCCACACAGAAAATGCTCAGTAAGTATCATTGATAAAGAGAATATTTTTAATAGTAGTAGTGTTAAGCGCTTACTGTGTGCCAAGCACTGTTCTAAGTGCTGGGGTAGATGCAAGATGAATCAGTTTGGACACAGTTTCTGTCCCACATAGGACTCACACTCTTAATCCCCATTTTCCAGATGCAGTAAATGAGGTATTGACAAGTGAAGGGACTTGCCCAAGGTCACACACGTACAAGTGCCCAAAGTCCTTCTGACAGCTAAGGCATAGTGGACACGGAGGGTAGGGTGGATTGGGGAAATGAGGGCTTAATTTTGGAAAGGCCTCTTGGAGATGTGATTTTAGGAGGGTTTCGAAGGTGGAGAAAGTGGTGGACTGTGGGTTGACCGATAGTATGCCCTCTCCTCTCCCCTGGCCACTCTTTTTTTTTTCCTCTTGATTGTCAGAATGCACCAATCTTTTCAGCCCCCCCGAATCAATTCACAATTTAGGACAATGGAAGCAATCTTTCAAAAGGGGCTTGAGGGGCAAAATCCTAAACGGTGACAAAACAAATACAAGAATATTTTTTTAAAGGGCAAAGAAGATCAATTTCAGTACCACAACTAAGATTGGGAACTTACATGGCTTGGACATCTATTTTTTTATTTTAAATTTCTCGATTGCTGACCAAGGGATGATTTGTCACAGGAACTCCCACCTGCATAAAGTTACCTTCTTAGTGGGCTTCACTCGGAAAGGCACAAACCCATGGCTCTCTCGGGGAGAGAGCAGCACAGTAGCATCACCTCAGAGAGCCTAGAAGATCATTCATTGTTCAGCAGACTCATCCTAAGTGTGTTCCTTGATATTTTCACAAATGTATTTGTTGTGCTCAGACTATGTGCACACCTCTACAGTAAAAACGTTTTCAGGAAGTCAAATTTTAAAATATATTTACCAGTAAATCTTTTAAAGGAGAAGAAAATGCAAGGGGAAAGAAATAGCAAGGATATATTCTTGATTTCTAGGGGGAGATTGGGAGAAAACTCTTCTAATTTTTATTTCTATTTTTCCAAGTGAAAGAGTAATGAAGGTAGAAATATGAGAATTTGACATACATTCTAATTAATTTTTCCCCTGTAATCTTTTTTTTAACTGCCTCTTGACATAATGTCAAGAGCTCCTAGCATGAGTGCCGGAGTTTGTGTGGGAGCAAGTGACTCCAGGAATTACAGATCCTTTTGGACTCTGGATGTCTTTCACTCTGTGCCCATGTGCAGATTTGAGTCCTGAGCCCCGAGTGTGTCTGAAGGGTGGGGCGGGGGGCAGGGTAATGGCAATATGCGGCTGCTTTCTGGTTCATGATTCTTTGCCATTTCTACCTTGTTGCCCATGCACCTCCCTCAGCAGTATTCATAGTGAGCACTTCCCAGTTGTCTCATGCCGAAAATGCAACTGGCTTAGGGTTGGATGGCTTGATTGTGCTGCCCAAAGCTCACCAAAATTCAATAGTAGTATTTATTGAGTGCTTACTATGTGCAGAGCACTGTACTGAGCGCTTGGAATGTACAATTTGGCAACAGATAGAGACAATCCCTGCCCATTGATGGGCTTACAGTCTAATCGGGGGAGACAGACAAAAACAATAGCAATAAATAGAATCAAGGGGATGTACATCTCATTAACAAAATAAATAGGGTAATAAAAATATATACGAATGAGCACAGTGCTGAGGGGAGGGGAAGAGAGAAGGGGAGGAGCAGAGGGAAAGGGGGGAAAGGGTGCTTAGCTGAGGGAGGTGAAGAGGGGGCAGAGGGAAAAAGGGAAGCTCAGTCTGGGAAGGCCTCTTGGAGGAGGTGAGCTCTCAGTAGGAGATAGAATGGAGCAATAGAGTATAAAGAGAGATACATCAGTGAGGGGGGTGATGGCAATTTTGAAGGGTGAGGAAAATGATAAATTTAACCAGGGAAGGCCTCCTTTAGGAGATGTGATTTCAGAAGGGCCTTGAAGATAGAGTAGTGGACTGCCCCATGAGAAAGTAGGGGAGTTCCAGGCATCTCTCTGCATCAAACAGAAACTCCTGACCACTGGGGATAAGATACTCGATCAGCTTTCTTCTACTTACTGATCACTCATACTCCGCATCACCCCAGCTCACACACTCTTTCCTCTTAGGCCAACTTACTCGCTGTGCCTCATTTTTGTCTCGCCACTGTCTTGCTCAGGTCCTTCTGCCTGGAACTCCCCTACTTTCTCATGGGGCAGTCCACAGTCAGCTTAGCCTAGTGGAAAGAGCATGGGCCTGGTAGTCAGAGGGTCTGGGTTCTAATCCTAACATACCAATTGCCTGCTGTGTGATCTTGGCCAAGTCACTTGATTTCTCTCTTCCTCAGTTTCATCATCTGTAAAATGGGGAAATTCCTGTTCTCCCTCCCCTTTAGTCCGAGGGTCCCATGTGGTGGTATAGAGACTGCACTGGGGCAGATACAGGGTAATCAGGTTGTCCCACATGAGGCTCACAGTTAATCCCCATTTTACAGATGAGGTAACTGAGGCACAGAGAAGTGAAGTGACTTGCCCACAGTCACCCAGCTGCCGAGTGGCAGATGCGGGATTCGAACCCATGACCTCTGACTCCCAAGCCCGGGCTCCTTCCACCGAACCACGCTGCTTCAAGTGGGTGGACCGGCATGGTGGCAGTTCGGATGATAAGGGGGCAGATTTTGGAGGTATCTTGAAGAAAACACAGAGGATTTGGTAACAGTCTGGATATGAGTGTTGAAAGGTAGAGTGGGGTCAAGAATAGGGTCAAGGTTGTAAGCTTGAGAGGTGGGGAGGATGGTGGTGTTACCATCGGTGATGGGAAAGTTAACTGGAGGAGAGGGTTAGGTAAGGGAAGGTGCTAAGCACCTAACTCTATGCAAACCATTGAATTAAATATGTGAGGCAAATTCAACATAAGAAAAACTCACTTGATGACTCAGTGCATATTACAAATCTCTTAAACTGATATCCAGGTAGGAAACAGAGATTGTGTTTGGTCCTTCAAAAAGAGGATGCAGATTTTATTAAAGAAGGTGTGGTTGAGTAGCAGTACTGAAGTAAGTTATCTTCGTTTAAAATATTGTTCAGAATTTTACAATTTTGGAACACTTTTTGAAGCAATTGAATAAAATGTAGCTGCTTATCCTATCTCTCAGCAAGAACTACGATGTGAGGACAGTGACTAAACAGTTGGCTCTTATATAACTTGTTTTTAAAGAGAGCGTAATTTTGCCACCCATATTTCTTGCAGTGCAATTGACTTGTGCCTAGCCAGCTTCTTTTTATTTTTTTCCCTCCTCTACTAAAAAGGTGATCAGAATTCTCTAATTTTTGGATCATTTATGACATTTAATCCTCATTCATTCAAGGGATGGCATTCCCTGTGGACCTGTTGGATAATTGCAGTCATGAAGAACTGGAAAGTTCTGCTGAAGACTACTTGTCAGATCTCCGGTGTCGTGACCCACACAATCCAGAGTGCTTGTCTCTTCTCAACATTTCCGTAAGGAATGCTAAGCGTTTTTCAACCTCCATATTTAGTTGAATTTATAAAGCAAATTAGCGCATGTTTCAGTCTAATGGATCTTCTTCCATTTTTAAATTTAAAAGCTTATCCTAAAGTATGTCACACTTAAGTTTATTTTCTGCTATAGAGAATGAATCGTATCAGTTATGATTTTCAGTCATATTTTTTGAATTCTAAACTTAGCTGCGTTCAAACTAAAATCTTCTGTTACTTGTATTTTGTGGGTTAATCTAAAGAATCCTTCCAATGACATGAAGCTGGGGTGAGGGAGTGGAGGAACCCCCAACTATCCTAGTATTCTTCTGGGGATCATGCCCCCAGCATCATGGCAGTTAAGCCCTCAATTTCAGCAGTGGAGCGCAGGGGTTGGTTGGAGGTCATTTGTGCTTTGGGTGTTGTGGGTGGGGGTATGGGGGTTGTGTGTGTGTTTTGCAAGCTATCTCTGTCTACAATCTCAGAAGACTTTAAGCCTCCTCAGCCCTCTACTCCCATCTCAGCTCTCAAGTTGGCAATGGTGACCACATGACGAGAGGGAAATGGCGACCCAGACAATAATAATAATAATTGTGATATTTGTCAAGCGCTTGCTATGTGCCAAGCACTGTACTAAGCAGTGGGGTAGATACAAGGTAATGAGGTGCCACAGGATTGAATCCTCATTTTACTCATGAGGTAGCTGAAGCACAGAGAAGTTAAATGAATTGCCTAAGGTCACAGAGCAGGCAAATGGCAGAGCTGGGCTAATAATCCAGTTCCTTTGACTTCCAAGGTTGCTCTCCTTCTGCTAGGCAACACTGCTTCTCAGCTCTCTGCGCCTCAGGACCCAGAGTGGATTACATAGCTAATAGATAGTTATATGAGATATAAGTCCCATCTGATTATTTCGGTCTACAAAAGTTGGACTTTTATCCCTACTTCTTTTCTGTGCCACAAAGTCAATTTATTTCTCTATAACTTTGGCATTATCCTTGATATTTTGTCATCTTCAGTGTGTTGCACATAAACTGTTCCTCATCTTGTCTAGGAATATACCATATGCTGTTTTTGGTTTGGAGTTTTTAAAATAGCATCCCTCCATTTTGCTCTTCCAAAACTTTAGCTTCCCAAAAATCTCTCCTCAGAGGTTAAAAATGGGTAACTGCTTTTTTGTTTGTTTGCTTTTTAAAAATTGGTATTTGAATGCTTACTATGTGCCAGGCATTCTAGGTCCTGGGGTAGTTATAAGGTTAGACTCAGCCCATGTCCCACATGGGACTCACAGTCTTAATCCCCATTTTACAGATGTGGTAGCTGAGGCACAGAGAAGTTAAATGAATTGCTTAAGGTCACACAGCCAAGTGGCAGAGCTGGGATTAGAACCCTGGTCCTTCTGACTCCCAGGGCTGTACTGTATCTACTAGGCTACGCTGTTGCTGTTGAAACAAATGACTTATATTTAGGGTGGGAAATGAACACAAAAATAAATAGAATATTGTAAAGCAAGGAGATGGCAGGTTGGTAATGTACAGATATTTATGGGCATACTAAACAGACTCTGTGTTCCCTCTTCAGGATGCTGTGTATACTATACTATTGTCTATTCTGTTAACTGTTCACTAAATAGTAGTGCATTTTTATTTCAGATTCCTATTAGCCTATCAACTGTAGGCTTCGTACCTCTCTATGGTGGAGACCAGACTCACAAAATTCTTGCTCTTTTTGCCCCAGAGGATTCACTCACAGGTCTCTGTCTTAATTATTCTTTGTAATTAAAGTGTTTTTTAAAAAAAGAAATAACCAGCACTTTTATCACTTGTACTCCTTGCAAATATTGAATTTCCTCCAAACCATAATTTAAAAAAGTCCAATTACTCAGCCACCTGCTGAACTTAGTTCTTTATTATTCCTTTAGCCACATCTCCAATCTGGGTTGCCATTGTTCTAGTCTGAGCTAAATTAAGAGATGGCAGTTTCTCTAGGACAGACTGCAGGTTTAATCTTGTAAAGTATCTGCATCACCCCCTTTCCCTGAAAAAAAAAATACAAGGCTACACTGAATTTTGAACAGTTAGTAGTATTGAATGCTTACTCTGTGCAGAGCACTGTACTAAGCACTTGGGTATGTACAGTAGAATTATTAGACACTGTCCCTGTTCCCAAGGAGTTTACAGTCTACGTATATATTTTAAGCATATGGGCTTTTGTTTTAGAATTTATGAGGGTGTTATAAGGTTGGTAACAAATACTAAACAGGAACATTAAATTTGTATATATATGTGTGTGTGTATATATATGTATATATATATATATATTTTCCCAAGGGATTTGGGGGAAAAAAAAGTAGTAATACTCTTTTTCGCCTGTTTCTATTTAAGCTGTAGCCCTGTACCTTGCAGATCAGTGGTGGGCTATTGATGACATTATAAGAACATCGGTAACCTCCAGAGAGGGGCTTCAGCAGGTAATAAAACTCTAAATTTCTTTAGTTACAATTCTGATTGTACCATTTTTGTCCTGTTGCATGTAATTACTTTTAATAGAGGGCAGCTGAGACAGCAATATGAATAGGTGGCTTGGTCCATCTCATAATGGAGCCTGGAAAGCTAATATCCCTACAGCTATTATTAGGCTTGAAGCTGGGCTGCTATTTTCTGGAATCTTTGCAGATGAAGTTTATTAATGCTTTCAGACATTTATTATGTAGTCTCATAAGAGGTTGAATTTCCCATAGCGTGTTACAGGGAGGAGGGGCAATTAAAGGGAGCAAGTCCGTAATGGTCCTACTCAGTAGTTAGTGTTCCACAGGGTATTGCAGTCTGAGAAGGATCACCTGCAGGATTCTGTCCCGTCTGGCAGAATAATTTTATCCCATCTTAGCGCTTTGCTTCTTTGCCTGCTGAGACGGACTGTAGGATTCCCAGAGGAGGCAGTGTCCAGCTTTCTTTTTACTAGGTGCTCCTGCCTCAACTTTTGGAGGGATGGGAACTCCTGCACTTCTGAGTAGTTGGCTTGGGGCTTGTGGGTTCACCCAACTATCTCCTCTGGGGAGAGCTGGATATCCTCCTTGCTTCTGATTCTTCCCAGAAGGGCTTCCCCAGTTCGTTGGAATGGTATTTGTATTCAAATGGGGCAGGGAACAAAATGTTTGATTGGATTCCTAGCTAATGTTTCTTGTGAAATGATGTTTTTATCTCTCCCTGAAGGTGAACAGTCTTGGCGAGAGAGTGGTTCTATATGTTCTGAATCGAATTATTTATAGAAAACAGGAAATGGACAGAAATGAGATCCCCTTCCTGTGCCATAACAGTACCGATTTTGCCAAGATTCTGTGGAAGAAAGGAGAGGCTGTAGGATTTTATTCTGTTAAACCTACAGGTGAGTAGTTAAAACATCCTTCTCCACCTCCCCCCCCCCCCGCCTTTTTTGCCCCACTTACAGGTCCTAATGTGTAGGATTTATATTCACTGTAATTCTGAAATTACTATACTGGTACTAAGAGGCTTATTCTTTTACCCTATAAGTTAAAGATAAAGGTATTTTATTTAAAAATATATATATATTTTGAGCAATGTTAGGGTTGCTCAGTGTATTTAACAAAATTTGAAGGGTGGGTAAATTTGGCCCTATGGGAATGGATGGGCCATGAGTACTGTAAAAATACACAAATTACCATTGTTAAGTAGCTTGGGGTCCTTTTGCCTCTGCACCCGCATGAATCTTACTTCACGTCTCTTCAGAATAGGAGCAAATTAAGCCAATCAGTGATATTTATTGATCAGCTCTGTAAGCACTTTGGAGGAAGTACCAGAGACAAAACCCATGTTCCCTACCTTCAAAGAACTTAGAGTCCACTGGAGTAGTACTGTTGGGGTAGACAAAAAATTGTATACAGAGCATTAAACAGAAGGAACAAGGACAGATAATTGCTAATTAACTGAATCTGTCTCGCGGCTCAGGGTGGCTCAGGATCGGTTTAAATATATAAGCACTTAAGTATTTGGGATGGTGAATGGGGGAAGTCCTCTTAGAGGTGGGTTTTGCAGGCTGGGAGAGCTATGGCCTGACAGATTTGAAGTGACTGTGCAGGCCAAGGGAGTTGCAGGCTGTAAGAACAGCATTTTATTTATTTGTATTGTTATCTGTCTCCCCCCACCTCTAGACTGTGAGCTCGTTGTAGGCAGGGAATGTCATTGTATATTGTTGTATTATACTTTCTCAAGTGCTTAGTACAGTGCCCTGCACACAATAAGCACTTAATGAATACAATTGAATGAATGAACAGCATAAGAAGCAGTGTGACATAATGGATGGAGCATGGGCCTGGGAGTCAAAAGAATCTTGCGGCTCAGTGGAAAGAACACAGGCTTGGGAGTCAGAGGTCATGGGTTTGAATCCCGGCTCTGCCACTCCTCAGCTGTGTGACTGTGGGCAAGTCACTTAACTTCTCTGTGCCTCAGTTACCTCATCTGTAAAATGGGGATTAAGACTGTGAGCCTCTTATGGGACATTGGCTTGTCCAGCCTGATTAACTTATATGTACCCCAGCTCTTGGTACACTGCCTGGCACATAGTAAGTGCTTAACAAATATATTAAAAAAACAAACAAATGGCGATTGGTGGGGGGATGTGTGTGTGTGTGTGTGTCAGAGTCACAGCCAGCAGGGAAGAGCAAGAGGATTTTGGGAAGAGTGGGGGGAAAAATAGTATCAGATGAAAAGAACACATAAGTAAAATGGGGGGTGGGAGGAGTTGTTGAAGAGCATTAGTCAGAAGATCAAGATTTAACATTTTTTATTTTATTTTAATATTCAGCTTTGCTTGAAATTTTGTGGTATTGTAAATACAAACTTTATTCTACTGGAGGCTCTACTCTTAATTTTTGTAAAAGTCTAATGTTAAATATTTTTCCATTTTGGTCACAGGTTTTGCCCCAAGTAAAGATATGAGTGGTGATAGGGTATTTTTGCTCTTTTCAAGCCTTTAAATGATCAATCAACTTTTTCTTATATTCAGTGACTGCATCATGTCCAAAAGTTGAAGAACTATTACTGCTTTTTTACAGGAAGCAAATGTACCTCATTCCTGACACAAAGCTACCAGCTACCAGTGCTTGATACAATGTTTGTGAGAAAGAAGCATCGTGGAAGAGATTTGGGGCTCCTGATGTTGGAGGATTTTGTGGATTCCTTTACCGACGATATGCTTGGCTTACGATATCCACTGTCATCTTTTATGTGCACTGGTAAATGGATTCTGTTTAAAAAAGTATCAGTGTTAGTGCATGTTTTGGATCACTTCTAATAGAGACACACAAACTGCATAAACTATCTAGAGGAAATTGCCAAAATTGTGGTCCAGGGCTGCAGGGGTAGGGGGTTTGGGGGTGGTGGTGGTGGGGTATGCGTGTGTGAGATCATGCCCCTTCTTCACCTTTCCTGCTCCAGTTTTGAGGTGGTGATAGTATTTATTGACTGCCCACTTGGTGCACGTCCTTGTGGTAGGAATTTAGGAAGTTCAAACTCAAGCAGTGACACCTGACACCCAAAATGATCTTATAGTCTTATGAAGGTGACAAACAGAAATATTTACACGAATCAATCAGTGGGTATTAATTGAGTGTTTATTGTGTGCAGACCACAATAATAATTATAGCAATTGCTAAGTGCTTACTATGTGCCAAACACTGTTCTAAACTCTGGGGTAGATACAAGGTAATCAGGTTGTCCCACAGGGGGCTTCCCAGTCTTCATCCCCATTTTATAGATGAGGGAACTGAGGCATAGAGAAGTTAGATGGCTTGCCCAAGGTCAAGGTCACACACCAGACAAGTGGCAGAGCTAGGATTAGAACCCAAATCCTCTGACTCCCAAGCCTGTGCTCTTTTTCCACTAAGCCATGCTTCTGCTTCTAAGTGCTTGGGAGAATACAACAGAGTTGGTAGTTACAGTCTATGGTGGGGGAGAAATATAAGGCATATACAAAAGTGCTAAGGATGGGTTTAAATTAAGTTCATTGAAAGCACAGTTTGCCTGGGTTTATATGGCTTAGGATACTGGGAAATTGGGGAAGGTCTTTTGATGATGCTGCTACTCTGGGATTTCTGGTGGAGCCCCTACCTCTGTCTCTCCCAGTTGTTTGACAGCAGGTAAGATCATCTGGCTCTGTGAGGCCCTAAATTGTTCACACTATGAAAAATGGAACCTAGATTTTTCCACCTAGAAGTGACAAGATGCATGTGCTCTCCTTCCCTCCCCTCTTTCTTCTCCTCAATGCTGAAATTAATTCAGGTAGTTCTATTCTCATTTCCGCTTGTTCTATTTAATAATACAGGCTTACCTTGGGTTACATTCACCCCAGGTATACAATCTATAGTATTTGATGTCTTACCCCTCACATTCTCCTGACTGGCCCCATCATTCTGGCCGATCATCATAGGTAAGTATATCCATCTTTGGGCTGAGATTAAGCATTCAGCAATGAATGGATCTGGAGGAAGCAGTGCCCACCATTTGAATCAGATTTTCAGAGTATTGAAGAGACCGCCTAAGCAGATAACCAGAGAAATTGCTCAGCTGGAAAGACAGTTACATTTAGAAATGGATGAGGCAGATATTAAGTCAACTGTGTCTCCTTCAAAGGAATCTAACAAGGTTCTCTTTGAACTTCAGCTACCCAGTGTATCATTGTATGATGCCTAAACAGATCTTGGATGAAGGTGTCGTATCCATTTTCAAGAGAGCAAACTACTTTCATATAAATTTGATTGAAGAAAAAGATCCCTAACGGAGATGGTTCAGAGGTTCAGAGGTTCATTCATTGTCATATTTACTGAGCACTTACTACGTGGAGAGCACTGCACTAAGTTGGGAGAGTACAATACAACAATTAGTGGACGTGTTCCCTGTCCTTAACAAGCTTACAGTTTAGAGGAAAATGATGTTTAGTGTAAACTGGATAAATTCTATGCTAAAATAGAAAAAACACCTCCTGTAAAGGCTCACAGTCATAGTACAACTCATTTAATATTTTGCTGTCATGCTTTTTCATTAGAGTATATTACATATAGTGTAATTCCATGTTACTTTTCTAGAGGTTCTAGTTTGGACCTTGACTTGTAACACATGCCTCAGTTGGAAAATGTACCCCAAAGAACAAACCCATTTTCAAGAAACTTAAATATATGATATCTTGCAGAATGCATGCATTAAATTGCTAATTTTATAAATACTTTGTCATTTTCAGCCTTTTAAAAGTGAGACTTGTCAGTAAATGAAGAACAGTAGTCTGTCTAGAAATGAGTTTGCCATGCCTGCACTTGGAAGAACTATTGCTGTCTTTGGACACAGTTAGTAGGCCTTTCTGAAAGGGGTCTGTTCTTGGACAACCTGTCCTCCCAGTGGCTGAGACTATAGAGAGAGAGAGAGCAAGGTTTATGGGGCAGCAGAGGAGGGTTGACTTTACTTTGCCAGTTAACTATACAAGGTAATTCTTTCATATTCTGGTTTTTATTTTTCTCTAACCCATATTTTAACTGCTCTTCAAAGGTATTTTTCAACCTCCTCTAGGGTCCGCATAGATTATTTTGTGTATATAGTCTTTTTCCAGCCTTTTCCTAACCAGTGTTTGCAGTTTCTAGGTTTCATTTTCTAAATTTCTTAAGACTGTTCCGTGAGGACAAAATGCTTTAAAATTAATTGTATGTGATTACTCTTTCAGGGTCCCTCCCAGATACAATTCCTGTCATAGGTCTTGATCACTAGTCAGAGTTAAATCTAGACCACCTTTCCAAGGGCATGTCTTTCAGGATTTTGCATAAAATCTCTGAAAGCAGCTACCTAAGTAAAAATAAAATCAAAAGCAGATTAGTTTTGAGTCTAGTGGACTCTCACACTTCTGAGACAAAAACTGACTTAATAAAGTGAAATCTAGAATTTTTTTTCCCCCCTAAACAGAACATTTTCTCTTTCAGCTTGTAAACAATACTTTGAAAAGTACCCAGGAGATTATGACCTTCTTTGGGAAATTGAAGGGGCTGGGCACTGGTACCAGAGAACTTCAATCACTAATGCATTACAGAGGGAAACACTCAAAATTACAGGTAAGAAAGAATATTTTCAAATTGAGTTCATTGCTTTACCTCTTAAAAAGGAGTGATAATAGGTAGTGTATAGATATATTAAATTTTAGTCTGTAGTCTGTCATGAACAGTTATCAGTGATGAAGGGGTCCATCCATTGGCTGGAATTTTCTAGTCAGCCGCTAGCTGCCGCTTCTCATGCATCCTCATTTCATCACTTTCCTCCTCTTTCTCCTCCTCCTCCTGTTTGGCTCTTATCTTCATGACACACAGGCTTTCCTTGGGTTTTCCTTACAGTTTCCCTCTCTGTTTTACAATGCATTGGTAAGTCTGTTGGGCTATTTCTACATCCCCTCACCGCCACCCCCCCCCCCACCTCCCTCAACTGTTTAGGAGGGGTAGGATGTGGCTTGCCTGATGTCTATGTAAGAACGAAAACCACATCATTATTGGGCGAGACCAAAAGTCTATCTAGCCCAGTCTTCTGTATCCAGTATTGGCATAGAAAACTTGGAGAAACTCTGATGGTTGCTCTTGTTAATGATCGTGCTAATGTTTAGGAATATACCATCTAACATCCATAAAGTTCCCATTTGGATTATTTGTCCATGAACAACTCTAAATCCATCTTGAACCCGCTGATACCTTCTGTCTGCAGTTTTCTGTGAAAACAGTTTTTATGGGCTTGCCCCCTCTCCTGGGTGAAAAGTTTTATTAATGATAATAATGATGGAGTTTTTACAAGCTTATTTAAGCCAAGCTAATCAGGTCAGAAATAGACTACGAACTGCACATGAGACAGGAACTAAGTGGGAGGAAGAACAGATATTTAGTCCCCATTTTACAGAAGAGGAAACTAAGGCACAGGGGAGGTAAGTGACTTGCTCAAGTTTACCCGGTAGGTGAGTGGCAGAGCCGGGATTAGAACCCAGTTACAAACTTCGATGAGTATTCCCTTATCCTAATGCTGTGAAATTTGGCAAACAGTGCTTTGCTAACTCCTCACAGGTCCTTCATGATTTTATAAATATCAATCACGTTCCCACTCAATAAAGCTTTCAGTCCGTTCTCATAAGAAAGCTTTCCTCTTCCTCTGCTTATTTTGTTATCCCTTTGTTGTTCTCCCAGCCTAATTATGTTCCCTTTTTTAAGATGCAGTGACCAGAGCTATACACAGTATTCCAGATCTGAGCATACCATGGTTAGATTATGTAGGAACATTACCCTCTTGGGCCTGCTATCCCTCTCATGATGCTCAATGTTCACTTGCGCTTTTTGGCAGCCATTGCATTTTGGACCAGTAACTTTAAAGGATAGTCAAGAATGACTTGAATCTTTTTCCTCAGTAGTGACCAATAGTTCCAAGCCCATTTATATGTAATTGTAATTTGAATTATCTTTCACTAGTTGGTTGCCTTGTTGTTGATCACACTTTTCAGCCCACTCAATAGCTTTGTGACATCCTTGTTCAGTTTATCCCTGTCTTATGACATTTTGCTCCCTGGAAGAGCTTACTACATCAACTGAGATTTCAGTGGCTCTTACATGGGGACAGAGTCTTCACTGAAACTTGAATCTTTAAGTGCCTTCAAACAAGTCTGGTGGTAGAGACAGAAGGAGCAACAAAGACCTTCCTGGGCTGGAGGGAAGCAAGGTCTATTGAGGCATCCAAGAAGCCTCCCCTAGCAGGATGAACTGAGGGGTAACTTGGACCTTTCACCTCCACCTCTGCACCTCATTCTAATCTACAAACACACATGTAGGTGATAGGAGAGGAAAAAATGAGATGGCAAAGGGAATGTGGCAATTGAAAAGTACTAAAAAACAAAAGGTGGGGATGGAGGAATGCAGAGGATTCAAACTTAAAAAAACAGAACCAGATGTCAGTGTGCCAAAAGAGAAAATAAGGGAGTGAGCCAGAGAGTGGATTAATGGAAGATAACATGGGTTCTGAGGAAGAGAAATGAAGAAAAAGAAAATTCATGGAGAAGAAAAAAATGGGGGAATGTATAAGCAAAGAAAGCAGGAAGGGGTAGGGCAAGAAGCAGTGATCCATAGTAGTCTTAGAATGGAAAATTTAAGGGTTATTCACAGGTTCAGTGAACCCTAACTTTGAGGATGGGTATGGAGGCCATTAGACATTTTAATACTCCTCTCTTGTGTTCTTTGATGTCGCTTTTGGAGACGTATTTATCTGGGTGGATCACAGATCCAACCCAGTATGTCTTTTTGTACTGCAGTCTGGCACAAAACCCAAATATTTATACTAACATCTGCCCCCATTCAGACATGGTTATTGAACTCGGAAATTGAGACCACTAATAATCTGCAGACCTTATAAGGACCTGGGGTGAATTAAGTGCCTTGGGCATCTTCCCCATAAATCTCTCTTATGGATATGAAAACAGGAGGAAGAATCAGTAAGTAGGGTTATGTGGGATTCTAAATATTAGGTCATCAAAAAATGCTCAAGACTTCAGAACTTCCAGAGTAGTACCCCACCTTCTGAATCCTGATATCAAAAATCTAAATAGAAGCCTCAAAGTATCCCAGGAGTTCTGGTGGGTATCCTCCCCTTCCCCCATTACTTCTACTCCGTCACCTTTCATTGTGTCAAGGATCTAGATAAGATGAATGAAAAGTAGGATTCCCTTTCACCCCAGTTTTAGTCTTCGGGAAATAGTATAAAATTCCATCAAACTTCCATCTGGATATAGGGTGGAAAATGAATTTTAGAAATCCTTTTCAGTGATTTGTTCAAGAGTCTAGTGAAAAGAGACTTTTTTCACTATGTTCTGTTTGCAACCTCTTCCCTGGAACACGATAGTGCATTCTACCCAGATAAACACGTCGGATCAAGTTTCCCTAACTGTAAGCCCATCAAACGGCAGGGACTGTCTCTATCTGTTGCCGACTTGTTCATTCCAAGCGCTTAGTACAGTGCTCTGCACATAGTAAGCGCTCAATAAATACTATTGAATGAATGAATTCTACCAGCAATCTGTCCAAAATGCACAGTGAAAAGACTCATTGTGGAAGAAAAACTGAGTGTTTTTGTACAATTTGTACATAAAGAACATATGGTCTTTATATAGGTTTCAATATAAGTTGTGCTTGAGAGCATTGCTGTTTATTTTTGGAAACAGAATAAAGCGGTCTTATAAACAACAAGATATTACCTACTGAGTGGATTTCATTTTCTTTTGAATTCTTCTAAGAGCAGAGGCTTCTCAAAACGAGACTAATGAAGAATGTGTCACTGCAGCTACCCCGGCATATGAACTAGGAAGTGGGGATAACCAGCCTAGTGAAATGCAGCTAACTGTAGGTACCTTTGTGTGTGTCGTGTGTGTGTGGTGTGTATAAAAGTGTAGTTCTCTGATTTAAAAAAATTGATATCTATGTTTTAAACGTCTTAGGAAAATTTAAGGAAATTGTGATCTCATTAAATAAGAACAACGAATGAAACAGCTAAATATTTATGGCTGTTACTTTTTTTTTTGAATTTAAAATAATTTTTGCTGAAGAATTGCAGTTGGGTTCTTAAGTTGAAACTGCTAATACCACTAGAAAAAGAGCATTCTTGAAAATAAAGAATCTAATAAACTCTTCACCAGAGGTGACTGCCTTTCTCTTCTCTTTTTATTTTACTTTAAAAATTAGTGGGGACTAGATTTTTGGTGAAGAAGATAAGTGACACATCAGCCCTCATCATCTTAATTGCTCTGTTCCCTCTTCAAAAAGATTTTGGCCTGTGATTTTTGGGTAGAGAAACCCATTCAAAAACTAAAGTGGAAAGATTTGTGTGAAATCCAATCAATATTCTTAGATCAGCATTTCAGAAGTAACATTTTGAGAAGCTTTCAATTTCATTTTTCAGTCCAAATTTGTTTTTGGAATAAATGACTTACAACCTATGAAAACTTTGCTCAGCGATGCATTAACAATTGCATTATTATGTAACACCAAGATGACATTCCTAATCAAAATTCCTTTTATGGAAGCTCTACAGATGAAAGAGACTATATTAATGAGATCAGGCCAAGAATTATGATTTGAGTATGGTAAAAACTTGAGTCCTGGGCAGTTTCTATGACAGTTATGAGGTGAATGATTTGTCTAACCAATCTTGCATGAATATAGAACAAAGTATACTTGAACCCATTCCTCTAGAGTATTTTGCACTAACTTGAACAGCCAAAAATCTAATTTTCTACATCCAAAATGAATCTCCTTCCTATCCCCCTCTCTTAAAATTGAGAGGATTGCATTCTTGCAATAATGCTGGGCTAAAGAGAAATTATTACTGTGGAACTCTTCCATTCTGATATAGCCACTTTTTATCCAAAGAGACTTGTGTTGTCAGATCAGTCATTCATATTTTTTGAGCATTTACTTTGTACTTACTGGTAGACATGTTCCTTGGACCACACATACACTGAATCACTTAGAAGTGTTTGACACTCTTTCCCTTAATGGAATGTATCTAGGATCATTTACTGTGTTTTATTTGGGTTTGTTTTTGGGGGTGAAGATGGTGTCTATTTAAGATGCTCCAGGACAGCCATTTTTAAACAGATTCCTTTAAAGATGTCAGAAATGATTTAAACTTCTGTCGTGCTTAAAAACGATTCACCATTATTGAACATCTTTTGGTGAGTGGGGGAGGCATTCTTCAAAAAAATTGAGTTGTAATTCCAGCCCCTCTAGCGGGGCTGGGAAAAATCTATCTTTATAAACTAGTCATTTTTCATGGAAAAATTGCACCTCTCTAAATCTGGGAATGCTAGCAGCAGTCAAGAAACAAGCCTTTTTAAAACCTGACTTTGCCTCCGACTGATTTTTGTGACACTCTCAGGTGAATTGTGAAGTAGGACTGAGGATAATAATTTTAACTCATTGGGATACTTTGAGGAATAATCTTTATATAGCAGTTTTAAAATTAGTATATACTATAACCAGAGATTGAAAACACTTCTTAAATGTTTGTCTTTGTGATTTGACAGATATTTTTGTGGTCACAGCTACATTTACATTGACTATGAACAAATATGTAGGGCTCATTTCAACAATTAAAGAAAAAACCTCAGGAGTTTTAAGGGGAATCAATGATTTTGAAAAGGAAAAAAACATTTCTGCAAAATGATGTTAATTCCCAAGAGATCATTTTAGATGTTTGAAGAGACTTGAATATTAATCAGTACATAAAATTTGGATTTTTATCTTGTATTTTAGGTTGATTATCTGAAAGGCAAAGATGCCTTGCTTGCCCATGCAAGCACTTCTAGAGGTAAGAAATTTTGCTGTCAAATTTTGTAATATAATTCCTGAGTGTTTCTCGGCAGCTGGCAGGTATGTTTTTCCAGTCTGGCTTTAGAAGAACAGGGAAATAAGTGCAGTAAGAATGCAGAAATCACGATATGGACATTGTGTCTGCTGCCGTAGCATGCATGTCTCCTGCATTTCTGTGGCTGGTGGATTCGATGTGTTTTAATTTTATTCTTTAACAGTGTCGGATGTAACACCCGTTTCCACACGTACGCGAAGCAGTCACTTAAAGCGACCCAAGATAGGAAAGAAGTTTCAGGATTCAGAACCTAGTACTCCCCAAGATGAGGATGAGAATGTGCCCCAGACTTCATCTGCAGCTTCAGTGAGCAGGTAAGGTACATTTTATAGCATTTGGTGCTTGCTTGTTTGAACAAATGCTTTTCTGCTTAGGCGGTCTGTAATGATAAATCTGGTATTAAAGTGTTGAGTCACGGAGAAGTTAAAAGACTTGTCCAAGGTTCACATTCATTCAATCGTATTTATTAAGCACTTTCTGTGTGCAGAGCACTGTACTGTGTGCTTGGGGAAAGTACAGTACAACAGTAAACAGTGACAATCCCTGCCCACAATGAGTTCACAGTCTAGAGTTGGGGGAGACACATCAATACAAATAAGGAGACATCAATACAAATAAAATTATAGATATATACACAAGTGTTGTGGGGGTGGGGAGGTGGGGAGGAGAAAAGAGCAAAGGGAGGAAGTCAGAGCGATGCAGAAGGAGTGGGAGA
The DNA here is from genome assembly GCF_004115215.2 of Ornithorhynchus anatinus. Taxonomy (NCBI): domain Eukaryota; kingdom Metazoa; phylum Chordata; class Mammalia; order Monotremata; family Ornithorhynchidae; genus Ornithorhynchus; species Ornithorhynchus anatinus. The sequence continues at coordinate 23,934,302 of NC_041728.1, read as the reverse complement.
TGAGGAAAAGTGGGGCTTAGTTTGGGAAGGCCTCTTGAAGGAGATGGCCTTCAATAAAGCTTTGAAGGGGTGGGAGACTAATTGTCGGATTTGAGGGGAGAGGGCATTCCAGGCCAGAGGCAGGATGTGGGCCAGGGGTTGGTGACAAGACAGGTGTGACGAGGCACAGTGAAAAGGTTAGCACCAGAGGAGGGAAGAATGTGGGCTGGATTGTAGAAGGAGAGAAGCGAGGTGAGGTAGGAAGGGACAAGGTGATAGAGTGTTTTGAAGTGAGGAGTTTTTGATATGGAGGTGGATAGGCAATCACTGGAGATTTTTGAGTGGCAGAGGCAGGATTAGAATCCAGGTCCCATGATTTCCAGGCTCGTGTCTTCTACTAGACCATACTGCTTCTGTATCAGATGAATTTTGTTTAAATTGGAGCAGCAGATGTCTTGTGTAGTCATAAAAAGAATTCCTTAGTGGAGGTGGTCAATTCTTTTGGCTGACCATGAATAGCAGAGTCAGTCCGTCAATCATATTTATTGAACGATTACTGTGTAGAGCACGGTACTAATGCTTGGGAGAGTACAGTAAGACATGTTCCCTGCCCATAACAAGCTTACCATTTAGAGGGTGGTAAGTAGGTGATTTGAAAGGCAGAGGTTACTCCTTCCAGGCTCGAGGATGGCTGCAGATACATTCAGTAATCTCCACACACTGCTAATCTAGAAGTCGCAGTGAAGCAGAAGGTTGTTGCTAACTGCATCCTTAGTTAGCCTAAGGAAACTCTGTAGAATTTGGCTTGCAGATTTTATTTGCATTGTGTCTGCTATAAAGGGTGTCTGTGATGGGGAGAACACTGGCTTAGAGAAAGATTAGTTTCAGACTGCCTGGCTGCGTGGTCATTGTGTACTCTGGCTATAACTATGTAGATTGTATCTGCTTTGAGATTCCTGAATGGAAACCCCCTTAAATGTCACTGGGGTTTTTTTGTTGTTGTTTTCCCTTCAGCTGATAAAATAAAAACTGACCTGTGTCAATTTTGCATTGTCAGAAAATCAGTTCTTAATGTAGGTCTTTCCCTCTTTAAGCTTTTTATTCTAAGGATTTTGCTGAATTGTTGATATTTGCATTGCTATCTGATCATGTCACTGTAGACTAGCTATACACATCTATTAATGTGTTCATATCACTTTTTAAATATATTTGTTTCGCTCCATTTTTAATCTTGGGGAGCACGTTAATGCACATTATTTCCTATGGGAAACTATTCTTTAGCGCTTTTTTGCTTAACACTCCCTTTTTATGGATCCAATCTAGAACATATCTTGGAATCTAACAGTATATACTTGTACATAATTCAACACCGTCCAGTTCAGCCAGACACAAAATGTTGTTGCAACTCCCACTCCTTTCTTCCCTTCTTCTGAATCTCCTGTCCTTCTCCCACACCCCAGGAAAGCTAACACATTCATTCGTTCAGTCGCATTATTGAGCAGAGCACTGTACTAAGAACTTGGGAGAGTACAATACAACAATAAAGAAACATTCGCTGCCCAGAATGAGATTACAGTCTCAGCGGGAAGAGTTGGACATTAATATAAATAAGTACATTACAGATATGTACATAAGTGCTGTGGGACAGGGAGGGGAGAAGAACAAAGGGAGCAAGTCAGGGCGATGCATAAGGGTGCGGGAGAAGAGGTCAGGAGGGCTCAGTCAGGGAAGGCTTCTTGGAGGTGATGTGCCTTCAATAAGGCTTTGAAGGAGTGGGGAGAGGGGAAGAAATTGTTAGTTTTGAGGAGGGAGAGCGTTCCAGGCCAGAGTCAGTACATGGGCAAGGGGTGAGTGGCAAGGTACACGAGATCCAGGCATAGGAGAAGGTTAGCATTAGAGGAGTGAAGTATGCGGACTGGGTTGTAGTAGGAAAGTAGTGAGGTGAGGTTAGGAGGGGGCAAAGTGATCGAGTACTTTAAAGCCAATGGTGAGGAGTTTTTGTGTGATGCTGAAATGGATGGGCTATCACTGGAGTCTTTTGAGGAGTGTGGTGACATATCCTGAACGCTATTGTAGAAAAATGATCCGAGCAGCAGAGTGAAGTATGGACTGGAGTGGGGAGAGACAGAAGGCTGGGAGATCAGCAAGGAGGTTGATGTGAGTAATCCAGGCGGGAGAGGATGAGTGTATTAATACGGTATCAGTTTGGACACAAAAGGGCGGATTTTAGTTATGTTTGAAGGTAGAACCAACAGGATTTAGTGATATATTCAGTATGTGGGTGGAATGAGAGAGAGGAGACAAGGAAAACACTTGTGAGACAGGAAGGATGGAGGTGTTGTCTATGGAGATGGGAAAGTCACCAGGGAGGACAGGGTTTGTGACACAGAATGGGAGGCCGACTGCTTCAACAGGCTTTTCGAGGGCTCTTCAGATGTCAAAGGTTCTGGGACTCTTGTCCGAGGGCTGGGTTTCATAGAAGTGCAGCCTTTGTAACTGTGTTTCTTCGGAAGCTGTAGGAGTTAGATCACTTCTGCTGAAGACCTGTTCTTAAAGCAGGCTCAGTCAAGACACAGGTCCTAATGTTTGTTGGATGGAATTGTGTCCCGAGTGACAGGGACCATATCTAATTCCCACCCATGTATTTCCCAGGGCTTACAACAGTGCTCTGCCCACAGTAAGCACTTAGTAAATACCATTTCTACTGTTTCTGTTTCACGTTGTCAGAGCACGTGACAGGATGAGGCTACCTCTGTTTAAATTACTAGTGTTTGAGTTGATTTTAGAGGTGCCTAATTAAAAATGCCCTGAAATTTTGAAATGATACAACTAAATGTCTTTTGGCTCTTACTGAATGAGCAGAAATTACATCCTTTCCTATATAATAGAGGTTAATCACTCTAAGCTCATTGTGGTCAGGAAATGTGTCTGTTGTTCTGTACTCTCCCATGTGCTTAGTACAGTGCTTTGCACGTAGTAAGCACTCAATAAATACCACTGATTGATTAATCAGTAATATTTTACCTCAGTGTACTTAAGGAGCAAAAACTACTACAACTATACAGTACTTCAAAATTTCAGGGGAAAAATGGACCAAGGTTTTTTGAAGATTTTCTTCCTTACCCCGTGGCCACATTTTTCCAAACTAGAGTAGTGAAAGGAGCATGTAAACTTTTTTTGAAAACTTTTTAATAGATTGGAGTCCAACACATATACGTCTGAAAGCTCAGAAGAAGTAATTGAAGAACCTGAAGAAAATGTGATCGAATTTGAGGAAGAAACTGATGATAGAGAACAGTCAGATTTGGAGACACAAGGATTGTGTACATCACTCCCTGAAAAGCAGGATGACAAAGGGGTAAGAGACTGGCACAAATTAGGTGTCTAATTTTTAAGCATTTGCTTTGGATATTTTCCATTGATTATTTTGTAACTAGAAATTAACTTGTGCAGAATTTAAAATTGCTGTGTAAAAATGTAAGGCTTATTTAGAACTGAAACAACATGATATGGTGGGAAGTCCGTTATTTCTTAGAAACAGCATGGTCTAAGTAGAGAGAGCATGAGTCAGAAGGACCTGGGTGCTAATCCTAGCTCTGCCACTTGTCTGCTGTGTGACTTTGGGCATATCACTTAACTTCTCTGTGCCTCAGTTTCCTCATCTGTAAAATGGGGATTAAACTGTGAGCCCCATATGGGATAAGGACTGAGTCCAACTTGATTACCTTTTATCTAATCCAGCACTTAGAATAGTGCCTGGCACAAAGTAAGTGCTCAACAAATGCCATTAAAAAAAAAGGTCAGGCACAGTCCTTATCCCACAAGGAGCTCATAGTCTAAGATGCCCAAAAGATTGGAATTAATGCACTTTTGGGGGGGAAAAAACATTCTGTGAAGTTTTTATTTTTATTTTTTGCTTTTGGCAGGTAAATTTCATAGTTATTCATTCAGCAAACCTTAGACTAAGCCAAAAAAAAAAACCAACCCCAAAATTTCAAAGCAAGCTCTGCTATTTAAAATTGTTTGTCAGAAACACTCATGGACTTCAGTTTCCTATCATACTATTGCAGGATGATTTTTATATTTGGGAACCATAACTGTATTAATTCCCAGTAGCCTTGTTCCCTGTAGTTTAATGTCATTGGAAGGAGAGGCTGTGCATGCAAAACTTGACCTGCATCTAGACTTACTTACTTTTGACTCTCCTTTTGATGACCCCAAGACTTGGGCAGCCCTCTAAGAACAGAAGCCTGCCACCCTCTTTGGTGAACAGTAGTGGGCATGGAGGAAAAATAGGCAGTGTCCCTGGACTAGCAAAATGTTGAAGCACTGGAGAAACTTTGACCCTTTTGTTTCTGAGGAGGTCTTGGTTTTAGAAGTCAGACTTCTAAATAGGAAGCCTGCAAGCTATTTAATTGTCTTAGTTGTTTAGTGTTCTAGCCATCAGAGGATGAAACCGAAGTACGAAGTTGCTACTTGCTGCATATTGTTTTCAGTGGCAAAGCCGAAGAATCACTAATAACCAGGTTTCCTGTGTTGAATTTTCTAATTTCATTGATATTTATGGAGCACCTACAGTAGTAGTTGCTCAGAGCCCATTTTGGTGAAGTGCATTCTATGACATGTTACCAGTCTCCAGAGAGCTTAAACTGTTAATGGGGGAGACAAAAATAATTTATTTATTTATTTTAACAACTTAAGTGGTCAAAATAAATGAGTTCACATATATACATGAGTGCTGAGAATAGATATAAATAAGTTCATAAGTGCTAGAATTAGCTGATTAAATGATGACTCAGAGTCCTGAACGATTAACTGGGCAAGACCTTTTGGAAAAAGTGAAATTTTTTTATAAAAGCTCCAAATGTGGATAAGAGCTATGAACTGTCTAATGTGGGGAGGGAGGAAATTACTAACCAGGAGAGCAACATGAGTGAGGGGAAGGAGGCTGAGTGCAAAGCCCTGTAATAAGCACCTGATAAAGTACAGTAGAAGCTAAAGAGCCACAGTGGCCTGTCATAGCAGATGGCTTCTAAAATTGGATGGCAGTTATCCAGTGTTTTAGAAAAAGTGATTTTCTTAATTTAGAAAAAAAAATTAGTTGACACTTCCTGAATCCTTTTAAAACCATTTGGTTCACTAGTCTTGAGGCTGCACCTTTACTTTTTCTTTTTGGAATACCCTAGGAATCAGAATTAGAGCCTGTGAATGGTGAGCTCACAGAAGACACCATTAAAAGTACATTAGTGACTGAAGAGGAAGCTGCTGGCGATGTCCTGGATGAAGAAACAAAATTGCAGCCTGATCACCCAAATGAAGAATCTGTAACACTGCTTGTTCCAATAATCGTTGAATCTTCAAAATCTCCTGAGGATCTTGCACAAGACAAAGTAAGGGAAATACAAGATCACATTGTCATTGGTTCTTTTTTCAGTAACAATGCTGATGATTCTTCAGACTTGTCTCGATCTAGAAATCCTCCTCAGGTCTCATTCTGGACCTTGTATATAACTTGACTATTGCAAAGATGTGATATTTCCTTTTTTAGAATGCATACAGAATTGTCTTGTTAAAAAAAAAAAAGAGAGACTACTACTTCACCTCCATGGTATACCTGTGTATTTGAATGGCAGTTTATTTTGGGGGAAGGATTGCAGTCAAATTTTGTTTTTTGATATAGGAACGTATTTCATTTTTAAAAACAGCACACTTAGGGATATGGATATGGACTCAAAAGCAACTTGTTAGTATCTATCAATAAAGAACCTAATTTTTCCCAAATGATAATGCAAGGGACGTGCATATTCTTATATCTCTCCAAAAGACATGTGCATGGTATGTACAAGTTCTTCAAGCCAGTATTTAAGGAGAAATTTGGGGTGTTATTACTGTAAACCCATTAAAGTGTGTGCACATGCTCCTGAGACTCTTCACCCTCTAGTATTAGTGTTTGAAAAGTCCTCCTGGATTCAGTAACACTTTGAGTCTTTCTTGTTTTTCAGGGCGTACGCGTGCCTGATGCAGAAATGCTAGTGGAAGAAAACATAGTTGATGAAAAGGAGAGCCCTGAAGAGAAATTTTCAGTGGCCCCAAGAAAGAAAGCACCTTCTGAGGGTGCAGATGTGACTGCTGCTCTCCCAAATGAAGAACCATCTGACAATGGCCTCTCAAACTCTGTGGTCACTGAAGCATCAGAGGAATCTATTTCTGAGAATCTGTCACCAAACACAACTTCCTCACTGGAAGATCAAGGTGAGGAGGTGGTCCCTGACCCCCATGAGGCCCCCGCTGTCCTTTCTCAGAGTTCTCTGATAGTGGTTGAACTTGAAGATGTGCCATTCCAGCAGAATACCGGACAAAAGAACCAGCTAGAAGAGCAGTCGGAAGCATCTTCTGAGCAGCTAGAGCATTTCACGCAGGCAGCGGAGAAAGCTGCAGACAGCAGCTCGGAAGAAATAGAGGTCGAAGTGCCAGTGGTAGATAGGCGGAATTTACGAAGAAAGGCCAAAGGGTACAAAGGACCAGCGAAGAAAAAAGCTAAGCTAGCTTAAAGGGTGGAAAATTGGAGGTATTATATTCTCCTCTTTGTAACAAAGCTATTGTAGTTTTTTTAAAAAATATGGTAATTAATAAACAGTATGGGGCACAGGATACAGATGTTTTCCAACATTTCAGATTGGATTTATGGTGCATTTTTTTTCCTCTTTAGAAGACAGGATTCACTAGGCTTTCTCTTAATTTTTCTGGCTATTTTGCCCACTCTGTGTACTACTTTATTTTCTTTTTTATTTATATAGCTTCACTCCAGATCAAATTTTACATTTTCTTGAGCAGGTGGAGGTAAATGGCCATTGCCTTTTAAGAATTAGTTTAAAAGCAGCTATCAAAGCAACGGAATTTCCAGTTGATTAAAATATCATAAAAATTAGTCATTGAATGCCAAGCAAAGGTGTTGCTGGATCGTATTATTTTAGTAGAGTTAGGTAGCAAACCTTTTATTAAAATTTAAGCATGACTAAATCCAGGAAGTACAAAGTGTCGTTAAATTAAAGAAAATGGCATTATTTGAAGGAAGCATGAAGTCAAAGGTATATAAATGGTGTTGTTTTGGACTATGTAATTGTAGTTAGCTTCATTCTGTGGGTGCACATATATATAGCTAATTCACTTTTGTTTACTGTATTCTGGAACATCATCTGGTGTTAGATAATAATGACAGGACTTTAACCCTGAATTCTGCATTAGTGGTGAATATTTACATAATTTATTAATTCCATGTTTTAGTACTAGCATATACTCTTATGAGGCTAAGTTTTTTATTCATCCATATAAGTCTAGCTGAGTAAAAAGTTTTTTGACGGTTCAGTTGCTGGCATCATTTGCAGACCTAGCTGGAGCCCAGGCCCAGGTGATTGTTAGGTCAAGGCATAATCTAGCTAATCCTATTTCTGGGATCAAATGGCAACTTTCAAGTCCTAGCAGTGGACTGCTGGGTCCCCCGTGCGGTGTCCCTACCATCCAACTGGGGAGCCAGGAAAGGGCAGTTAAAGAAGAGAGCTGGGGAGGCCCAGGATGACCACACTGACTTCTGAAGTGAGTCCCAAATTGGGAGCAGTTGTAAAGTGGCAGTGGAAACTCTGGGCAACTTGGTGTGGGCATGGGTGCCTCAGCTATGTGGCCAGGGGTTGTCTTGCCTTGACTTGCCCATTCTTGGACATACAGGCTGGGAGTTATCAGTCCCTTGCTAGAAGTGGACTAATCTGGCAGTTCTTTGGTGCCATCTACAAATCCTGTTGTCCCTTGTACTTACATCCTTGAATGTGTACTTTTGGTTTCAAATCAGTTGGTTGTTCTGACACAATAGACACCCAGATTAGTAGACTGCTGCTGTGTGAATATTAAATAGCAGTTTGCTCCATGTGAAGAAATCTGAAGGTCACGATTTTACCTCATCACTGTAGGTGCTATGGACTGATGCTAAAGCTTTAGATGGTTTATAATTAATTTAGAGTTGCCTTCAGGTTAATATATTGGGAGTTAATAGATTACCCAGATAAGCATCCAATATTGATAGTTGGCAGTCGATGCAGCAGGCAAACCATTGCGCCCTTTCCCTTCTGTTCCCAGCTTCATTGTCAGAGTTGAGCCAAATCATTTGGGCTCTAATGAAAATGCATAACAATATTTTAATAATGGCCATTTATTTCTATTTGTTAAGCATACTGGGCAGAGATCTAGAACAATCAGGACTGATGCTGATGTATTGCTAGGAAGTAAAAAAGCTTTAGGTATTGTTTCACATTTTGTGAGGTAGAGCAATATATTGCTTCATAATATATTTGATATTGACTTTAGGCTCAACTACAAAAACGTTCACTTGAGTTGCTTAATCTTCCTTTATATTTGCTTTGAAATATATTTTAAAACCTGCTGTGATTTTTATGGCTGTACAGTTTTTAAATATTTACATATTTTCATATTTAACTCAAATCATGCCCTGTTCCTTTATTTTGATTTGCTTGAAAAGGGTGTGGATTATTCCTAGGGGCAGCTCATCCTACATTTACCCTGGAGTTAGTGTGCCTAGTTATTGAGTTTCCAACCCAGACCTTTTTAGGGAAAGCTGCACTAATTTTGAATTGTTCTTATCCATGTACAGTTGTCCATATATGGTAGCTAGTTCTTAGAAGTGCAAACTTGTTTGGTTGTTTTTAACCTGTGAGTATTCAAGTGAACTCTTTCAATTCACACATTTAGAAAAGCTTTTATGTCATGTCAGCTCTGGTTTATAGCTTACTGAGTTTTAAAAGACTTTTTTTTTTGGTTGTATGCGGTAGTTTCACCAGGTTTAAGGGGTCGCATGCAAAAAGCTTAGGTCAAATGAAAATGCTAGCTTTCATATAGAGACTTATACCAAGGAGAATTTGGCTACTTTTATTACTTACAATAATAAATTGCTTTATTAAAGAGTGTGGGGTGAACCTTATTAGATTTTATACAGGATGTTTTCTGCAAGGAGTAAAATGAAAATATACCAGGTCTATGGAAAGACAAATGGTAATTTGAATCCCAGTTCATTCATTGTACAGTTAGCTGGCTCATCAACTGTTCAGTTGTAAAATGATCTTTATGAAAAGGTTTGCTGCTCCAACCTTTAAAAATGCTGCCTTTGGAGAGAAGAATCAGGGGGAAGAATAGGTGTTTTATGTATCGTTTTAAAAGACTGAGGATGTTGAGCAAAATGAGTTTGCTTCATTCTCATGATATTTTTAAAAATTGAAAAGATTACAGAGAAAGTGAAAATTAGAGCTTGTTTGTAAATTTTGCTAACAAGATAGGCCCTATTCGGGACTTCAGAAACAAAAAGAAAAAACTCAACTGGATATCATCTCTACTTTCAAAATACACCCAGTTATATGGAGATTGTGTTTATGCAAAACCCCAAGCCAAGGAACATTTAAAGCTGTGCAACTCAGTTGTCCCAGTGCCACCTGCATATGCATAAACCATTTCTTACACCGTAGCGCACTGTCCAGAAAAGGTTGGTGTTGCCTGGTGGACACACTTCCTAATTTTCTAGCAACTCTGTAGCCAAAATGTGTAGTGAAAGCACACATTATGTTATTTCCATTTACTGAAAGGAATATTAAGATAGGGTTAATGATTACTGGTGATTTCAAAGATCTGTTATCAGCATGAAACTGCCTGACCTCATCTAAAGCGTGCTTGTATAAGAATTTTTAACGTATGGAAAAAATGTTTAAACAAAGGAAGGAGATTATTATTCATTTTGGGACAAGGAGTTGTTTTACAGTGGTACCTATTATGTTTCTGGCAGCTTCAGGCCATACCATTTGAAATGATTAAACTCAGTTATGTTTCATCTGCAACCCAGGCAAAACAGTGCTTGATGTGACTATAGAGTGTTTCTTTCAAATTGTGCAATTCAGCCGAGGATTAATATCTGAGAAATTGAAAGTAAACAATATTATCTTTGCTTTATTTAGTTAAGGAGCAGAGCTTAAAGAGCCTGCAGTTACTGAATTTTGCCAAGGACCCTGAGGTTGTGGTTGGTATTCCTGTGCCCCTTATAAACTGATAGCAGGATTTGATTTGCCTCTTGTGTTTACCTGACCTTCTTGGTCTTGAAAGTGGTCAACTTCTCATTTTCAAGGACCCTAATGTTCCCCAGAAAGAGTTTTTTTCCCCTCACACCAAGTAATTGGATGAAAAATCTCTTCCCTTCTTCAACCTCCTGCAGCAGCCTCTTGTGCTTCATCTCCATACTCATTAACTGTACTTGATTTAGAGTTGCAAAATATGTTATGCATTTGTAAGCAATAATTGACTAGTTCACATTACATTCTATGTGCTCCATCCTAAAGTAAAAGATTTTATCATGTTAAGTCTTCATTTTCAAGGAAATACCTTTCTTCTCATACATGTTGTTAGGTGTTTTATAAATTTGTGGTACCGTTTATAAATCTTATTGAAAACATGTTGCTCTTCTAGATTACTGTCAAACCTTGTTAGTGTACTTTAAAGCTATTTTTCTTTCCCTGTACTGTCTTTAAATTCTTTTTAAATGTTTTGAAAGTAGTGATTAAACCTATATTTTGTGATTGTTTCTTGGTCTGTTTTGAGATTCTGTCCTCTCCTTTAACTAGAAGTTCCTTTTACAGCCTATTTCACAGATAGGCACTGTGACTCCAACCAAAGCAAAGAATTGAGGAATTAACCCATGCATTAAATCCAACTCATCCTCATTCTACAAACGCAAGTAGACCACACCCTATTCTATTTTGTTGAGCATGCTCCCTCCAGATCGAGTTTTATCTCTGAGGATAATTTAGACGAAAGTCTACATTTGACATGAGGCAAGTAATGTACTTTTTTTATTTGGGTATTTGTCTTTTAATTTTATAAATCTGAATGTTCCAGTGTACTTTTTTTAATGGCTGAATAATTTTAATAGGAGACATGTGAATTTTTCTATTTCACTTTTCCTTTCTGTCTAGGTTTATAAATCTAAAGGTACTTTTTTCTTAGGGAAAACTAATGCTTCTCACCACAGAAGGGCATTTTGTGGTTTTCCTGATATCCTCTTGAAACTTAAATTGTGCACAAATATATACTTAAATATCCATTACGCAAGACTGGCTGAACCAGAATTCAGGCATTAACCCCTCTTGTTCACTGACACTGAGGGTCCAAAATCAACTAATGGGTTGAAGCAATTATATCTTTGCTAATCAGGAAAAAATCTTTAGACAGTTAATTCCTTGATTCCCACATTTTTTCCACCTGAATTTTTGCTACTTTCTCTCAAGAGCATTAAAGAAATTCTCAGGCTATAGTGATTCTTTCCAATATGCAATGCTCTCAACCTAGTAAATCAATCAGTGGTATTTGAGTGCTTGCCATTTGCAGAGCACTGTACTAAGCTCTTGGGAAAGTATAATACATAAGAGTTAGCAGACAGGTTCGCTGCCCACAAGCTTGCCTTTATCCTCTCTTAATAATTTAAGCATTTCTTGTGTGCCAAGCACTTTGCCAACCGCTGGAGCACTGTACTAAGCGCTTAAACGTTTGGTTGGTACATAGATGCAAGTGGTTATATGTGAAAACAATCAAAAAAAAAAAACCTGTTTCTTTACTACAATTGACTGGTCTCTACAAAGCTTATACAGAATGATGGTGTCATGGGATTTCAGAAACACCTTTGTTCCTGCTCTACTAAAAGGGCCTTGATCAAACTAATTTAACTTTTAGATACCAAACAATGTAGTTGTAGGTCTTAGTAACAGGAATTAATAGATGGTTCCAGTTCCCAAATACTACGAGTTCCATATGGGACAGGGACTGTGTCCTTCCTGATCATCTTGTATCTACCCCAGTTTTTAGTATAATGTTTGGCAAATAGTAAGCGCTTAACAAATATCACATTCTTATTAATACCACAGCTCCTTTAGGTTTGGTGCTTCTGGCTTTTTTTTTTTTACCTGCAAGACCTGGGGGAATGGCTGGAATCATTTTAGGAGTAGTATTATTCCCCTGTTTCAGAGTTGTAAAAAGTAGCTAAGAAAAGATTGCTTTATTCTTCAGTGTTTTCTCTCTGAAATGGGCTGGAAAATTTAGTGATGGACATAACCATTTCCTAAAGTGATTCCACTTAACTCAGCCTGAATGCTTTTTTGATGCTAATCATTGTGGAAAATGGTGCAAAATAGCCTCTTATTTTAATATGTGATCAGAAAACGTTAAAACAATCAAAATAGAGGAACTTTGGGAAATAAATTTGAGGGGATATACCTTATGACTAAAATTAGAGGGTAGTTTGCAAAAATGCACATAAAGGGAGAATGGATTTAAAATTAACCAGGAACGACATTTGAATGAACATGCAAGTAATTTGGGTAGCTCCCTAATAAAGTTAGGAACTCATCACCACTAACTCTACCTGACCAAAGAGAGTAGATGAAATACACTTTAAGTACTATCTTTCATTAAAACCACCACAAGTTTAAATGGCCTGTAGTAGGAAAATAGAACTGCTTTAATTCCTCACCCCTAACCCTAATCTATATTACCTAAAACTGCTACAAAAACTCACCTCTTATATTCACCGAGGGCTGTATTCTGTTCCATCTCTTTTTATGGTCAAAGATGGAGTTAATGCTGTGCTATAAAACTTTCAATTAATCAGTGGTATCAAGTGTTTACTATATGCATTAAGCACTTGGGAGAGTGCAGTGCATGAGAGTTGGTAGTCATGTTCCTTGCCTTCAGAAATAGCCCAAACTAGGAGGTAGAAATTGTTGACAGTTATGTTCCTAAGTGCTGTGGGGCTGAGGTTGGGGTGAATATCAAGTGCTTATAGGGTACAGATTCAAGTGCTAAGGTGACACAGAAATGAGGGGAGTAGGGAAAATGAGGATTTAGTCAGGCAAGACTTTTTGGAGACTTAAAAGGGGGAGAAAGTGGTGGTCCGTCACATAAGACCAGGGAGTTCCAGGACAAAGGGAAGACATGGGCAAAGGGTTGACAGTGATAGATATGAGATGGGGGCATGCAGAGTGCTTTAAAGCTAATAATAAGGAGTTTGATGTGGAGGGTTTTGAGGAGTGGGATGTCTGCATTTTTTTTCCCTAAAATCTGATCTGGGCATCAGAGTGAATTAGGGACTGGAGTGGGGAAGAGGCAGGGAGGTCAGCAAGGAGACTGATGCAGTAGGCTAGGTGGGATGGATAAGTGCTTAGAGGAGCATTGTAGGTTAGATGGAGAGGAAGGGCAGATCTTAGTGATGCTGTGAAGATCACTGACAAGATTTGATGACACTGAATATGACTTGAGGATAATGCCAGCTATGGGCTTGTGAGACAGGGAGGAGAGTGTTAAGTGACAGGAAAGTCAAGGGGAGGACGGGGTTTGTGTGGGAAGATGAAGGATTTTGTTTTGGACATGTTAAACTAGAGCTATCAGCAGGACATCCAATTAGGGATTCCGGGAAGGCAGGAGGAAATGGGAGCCTGCAGAGAAAGATTTGGGAAGCATCCACATAGAAGCCATGGAAGCGAAGTAATTATCCAAGGGACTGGGTGTAGATGGAGAATAGAGACTCAAATGAGCCTTTAATTGCCTTTAGAAAGGGTGGCCAAGTTTTACTTTACCCCTCAGTTGGAACTGATCCAAAATACAAACTTGTAAATGCAGGTCCCTTTAATTTGTTACTCCAATGGAATAAATAGTACAGTTTTTCAGGGGACTTTCTTGGTGTGTTGTAGATTCTCTGAACTCTGAAGATGACAATACTTCTCTGAAGTTGTATTAAACAAGCAACACAGCATTGATGCAGCCATCATTTTCTGGATTGTTGGTAACCTGAGCATATTTCCCTAAAGAGGAAATTAGAGAAATATTAATTTAAATTTCATAAAATCTGCTTCAAAGTCCCAGTAACAAGCACTTCCTCTTGAATCTACTATGCTAGCTTGAAACCTCTAATTTAAATACGCACTAAAGATATGCAGCTTGTAAATGTGGTAGTGTGTATATACAATAGGTTGGGAAAATCTGAACTGCTTTTGTAATTACATCCAAGTAGTGAAGAGAGAAGAGGGATTCTCCTTTATACCACAGAGAAGTAGGCAGAAAGTGGCTTTAAGTTAAGGATGTGTAACACAGGCTTTTTTGAAATGAAAACGCTGTTACACAGGAACTGTGTAAAGCACTAGCTGCTATTGTTGTTTGTCCTCCACTACGTATGGACTGTGAAAAAACTGGAACTAAAGAGAAAATGTTTTGGGGAAGAAACTTAAATGTCTGTACATTAAATTGCCTGTACATTATGTAGATAAACTGAATTAAATTCGGAATATGAATAATTTATTTTTATAGATACACATCAGGTGTTATTGACAAACCCCACATTAAGGAAATCTAGTTAAAGCTAAGGGCATTGTCAGAGTAGGAAACCGGCGGGACCTAGTTGAAAGAGCTCAGCCTAGGAGTCAGAAGGCCTGGGTTCTAATCCCAGCTCTTCCATTTGCCTACTGTGGACCCTTGGGCAAGTTACTTAACTTCTGTGCCTTCATCCCCTCATCTGTAAAAAGCTGTGGGGAGGTGTAAAATCCCACTCCTTCTAAAGACTGGGCCCCATCTAGGACAGGGCTGATGTCCAATCTGATTATTTTGTATCTGCCCCAGTGCTCAGTATAGTCTGAGGCACATAGTATATAAATACAATAATACAAATAGGGCTTCTTGTTGTATAAGTTAAACATTACTACTATCATCTTTTTAAAATATAACAAACTTTAGGATTTGGGTGTGTACTCCTGGTGATAAGACATTTTATGGGAAGCAACATGTATTTCAAAGTATACATACCCCAGATGACTTTGCCTCCTTGCGTCACAAGGCCCAGTTCACTCACATTGACCTCAATGACGGTACCTTTGGTAATTACACCCAAAGTTGTGAAGAGAGGGGAAGAGGGATTCTTCTTTACACCAAGTATAGGCAGGCAGAAAGTGGCTTTAAGTTCAGGATGTGTAACATGAGCCTTTTTGAAGCGTAAACCCTGTTAAACACGTAAAGATTTCAGAATTGAGTTTTAAGGGACTGTGGAAAGCAGTAGCTTCTAATGCATTATTATTGTTTGCCCTCAAGGACACATGGACTATGGAGAAACCAGAACTAAAAGAAAATGTTTTGGAGATAGATGATGATTCTATTGCAATGATTGAAAAGTTTCCCAAAGGATTTAGCATAAACATTTTACCATTATGAATAAGAATAAAGCCTGCAACATTTGCTAGCCCTCTTCCCCCTACTTCTCCCTTTTATTCTTCTCAAACAGGCTTCACTCTGGTTAGTATAGACCAACCTACTAGCCACAGGCAGCATGCACTTAAAACTGTTAAATTCATCTTAATTCACCTGTCAGTGGAATGGTGGATGGTATGGGGCCTCCTTTGCCCCCACCCCCTTCCCAAACTGCACTAGCCTTTGCACAGTTCTCTCCCAAGATTTTAGGTGAAATTTTGATTAGAAAAAATTAGGAATATCAACTTCTTCACTTTAAATCTTTTGATTTAAAAGTATGCTGAAGTTAATGACCAGTATATCAATCTCCATCACTTCCAACACTGCCTGCTAAAGTTTAGAGGCAATAGTTAAGGGAGGAATTAAATATTGTCTTTTTCAAATTATGACCAGGGGCAACAAGTTAGATGACTTAGAGCAGTTAAATGTAGTCAGGGCTAGCACTAGTGTTAAACAGTTTTAACTTGGTGAACCATACATATGACTTACCATTGGTCTAATGAATCTTTCATATTTAGGTGGTTTTCGAGTAAAACCATCCCCAACAAAGCAGACTTTTGTGACCATTCTCTTCCAAGCCTTCTTCTTTCTCTTTCCTGTACGAATAACCTTTAAGACTTCTGTTTCTCCCTGTGCCCGGACTTTTGGTAACGGGACTTCCCATTTACCCTAAAACACACAGATGGCCAACAGAATAAAGACAGGGTGATCATTTTAGTTGTGTTAACCTGTGCTGAGAAGAAAAAAAAGCTTTACTATTCCTAACAGTCCTGAAAACCGGTGACGGAAAGGGTTGATGGACTCTCTAGCCGTGACCCTCTTCAAAGAAGTTTGGGAAATGCCTCAACCCTCCATTAATTCCAATAAACTGTTCTATTGAGGACATAAGGAGATGGAAGACAATTTATAGTGTATCTTTAAATTCATGAACAGTTCTCTGATCATATGGGAGTTAGATTCTAACAAAATGATGCGTTAAGAAAAGCTTATATTAAGACTTACAAATGCTGCTTCCAAACAATCCCAACAGTGGTCTAGCCAAAATTCACAGTAAAAACATACATTATTGTAGAATTAAGTACACTGAAGCTCCCCTTCAAATGAAGATTGTTTTATGTTCTAACTTCAAGGAAAAAACAACCTTCATGGAACTTATTTTTAATGCCACTAGTTTTAAATACAGGGCCACAAGGTTTTGCCATTACTCAGTATACAAACAGAAGGGATTAAAAATGACATGCTAAATTTTATAATGAAGACATTAATTCCCCAATGTTTTAACCGGGTAATAAATTATACTTGCAATCACTCAGGACAAATCTTTTACTCAAGTCGTGTTTAAAAACAGGAAACAGTAATTGGATTTAGTGCTATTTCTCCCATATTAAGCAGGCTCTTCTGTCCTTTGGCCAAATGCAATCCCATAGAAGTGTTAACTACCATCCTACTTTCCTAATGGCAATTTAGCACCCTAGTAATGATTAAAACTGGTTCAATTGTGTTACTTACAGCCTTCTCTTTCCGTTTCTGTTTAATCATGTTGGAGAGGACTTTAGCTCGGGACTGGCCCTCTCTGTCCAGCAGATACGCAGGAACTGCTCCTTGTGGTGTTTTCTCATCATTCTTTTGTTTGGTGTTTCTCTTCTCATGCATCTTGATTCTACAGAAAAAAACCAAGCATAATTATTCCATGCATGTTAAAGCCACCCCAGACTGTTTTCGTCAAAGGTTGGTGACACTCACGTCTTTTTCATCTGTATCTTCTCAACATGCCGTTGTTTATGGTAGAGCTTGGCCTTCAAACCGATCATTTTCTTTGCCTTCTTGGAGCGTTCATGAGCCTCCCGGCCTTCCTTCTTTCTCTTTTTCTCATGGTAATCCAAGCGATAACCATACCTCTTGCGGTGCAAGTCGATGTAATCATTCTGCGGCTGTGTTTGTGAAAGGGGTAAATTAGCATTTTTCTAAGCACGTGAAGAAAAGGTGACTCCTCCAAAGCAGACTCTCTCACTAGGGGCATAAGCCAAAAAGGGAATCCATCCCCAGCAATCGAGTGAAGAAGGCAACAGTCATCACAAAGTAAAGAAGGCAACAGTCATCACAGAGTGTTCTGATAGGGTGAGTAGTTCTTAGGTTTGTGGGGCCGGGGAGAGCAAGGACATCAGAAACCAGAACCCGAAGAGGGGGTTTTCAAATCTTTCCAAGGCCTTCTCAACCTCGGTTACCTTATAAAATGGGAACTAAATCCTCCTCCCTCGAGTTGAGACTGTGAGCACCAGCTGGGTTAGGAACTGTGTCGTTTGTTTTAATGGTATTTGCTAAGCGCTTATGTGCCCAGGCACTGTTCTAAGCGCTGGGGCACATACAAGATCATCAGGTCGGGCACAGTCCCTGTCCCATGGTGGGGCTCCTGTCCAACCCGTTTGTCTTGTATCTCCCCTAGCACTTTACATAGAGAAGCAGTGTGGCTCTGGAAAGAGCACGGGTTTAGGAGTCGGGGTCATAGGTTCTAATCCTGGATCCACCACCTATCAGTGGTGTGACTTCGGACAAGTCACTTCTCTATGCCTCGTAACCATCTGTAAAATGGGGATTACGATGGTGAGCCTCACGTGAGACAACTTGACCCTGCATCTCCCCTGGCGCTTAGAACAGTGCTTGGCACATAGCGCTTAACAAATGCCAACGTTATTATTATTAATCCCGGCTCCGCCGCCTGTCAGCTGTGTGATTTAGGGCAAGTCACAACTTCTTGGTGCCTTGGTGACCTCATCTGTAAAACGGGGATTAAGACCGTGAGCCTCATGTGGGACAACCTGATGACCCTGTATCTCCCCCAGTGCTTAGAACAGTGCTCAGTACATAGTCAATGCTTAATACCAACATTATTATTATTATACAGTGTCTGGCACACAGCACCTAATACTTTTTTTTTAAAAGCCGTCCCTTCAACTAGATCACTACCCCTTACAAAAGATGGGAAAGGGGTCCTGGGACCTCTGCGTAGACATGTTTAGGAGGAGGGGGACGCCAAGGCAGTTCCCACTTTGGGGAGGAGGACGGCCGTTAGGGGAGGTCAAATCCTTTAAGGAACGCTCCCTGGGCTTTCGGTGGGGCCCACACGGAAAGCCAGGGACCAAACCTCCACTCTGTCCTTCTGCGTGGCTCAGTGGAAAGAGCCTGGGCTTGGGAGACATAAGTCATGGGTTCTAATCCCGGCTCTGCCGCTTGTCAGCTGTGTGACCTTGGGCAAGTCGCATCACTTCTCTGGGCCTCAGTTCCCTCATCTGTAAAAAGGGGATGAAGACTGTGAGCCCCACGTGGGACAACCTGATGACCTTGTAACCTCCCCAGCGCTTAGAACAGTGCTCTGCACATAGTAAGCGCTTTACAAATGCTATCAGTAGTAGTATTTCCCCTTCCTCCCCATTCAGCACCGTGGTAGGAGGCGCCACCCAAGTCTGCCCCGGGGGGCTCGGGTGGAGTAGACTGCCAGCCTGTCATTGGGCAGGGATGGTCTCTCTCTGTTGTCCAACTGTACATTCCAAACGCTTAGTCCAGTGCTTTGCACATAGAAGAGAAGCAGCGAGGCTCAGTGTTAGAGCCTGGGCTAGGGAGTCAGAGGTCATGGGTTCTAATACCTGCTCCGCCGCTTGTCAGCTGTGTGACTTTGGGCGAGTCACTTCACTTCTCTGGGCCTTAGTGACCTCATCTGGAAAAGGGGGATTTAAACTGTGAACCTCACAAGGGACAATCTTTTGACCCTGTATCCCCCCAGTGTTTAGAACAGTGCTGGGTACAGCGTAAGCGTTTAACAAATACCAACATTATTGTCAGCTATATCTCCCCCAACGCTTAGAACAGTGCTTGGCACATGGTAAGTGCTTAAATACCAACATTATTATTCTGGTCAGCTGTGTTACTTTGGTTAAGTCACTTCTCTGGGCCTCAGTGACCTCATCTGGAAAACGGGGATTTAAACTGGGAGCCCCACGGGGGACCACCTGATGACCCTGTATCCCCCCAGCGCTTAGAACAGTGCTCTACACAGAGTAAGCGCTTAATACCAACATTATTATTCTGGTCAGCTGTGTGTCTGGACAAGTTACTTGACTTCTCTGGGCCTCAGTGCCCTCATCTGGAAGATGGGGATGAAGCCTGGGAGCCCCATGGGGGACAACCTGATGACCTTGTATCACCCCCAGCGCTTAGAACAGTGCTTTGCATAGAGTAAGCGCTTAACAAATACCATCATCATTATTATTAAAACTGGGAGCCCCACGTGGGACAACCTGGTTACCTTGTATCTCCCCCAGTGCTTAGAACGGTGCTTTGCACATAGCACTTAACAAACACCACCATTATTCTTAAAACTGGGAGCCCCATGTGGGACAACCTGATGACCCTGCATCCCCCCCGACAGCGCTTAGAACAGTGCTGGGCACCGAGTAAGCGCTTAACAAATACCACCATTATTATTATTCCGGTCAGCTGTGTCACTTTGAGCAAGTCACTTCTCTGGACCTCAGTGACCTCATCTGTCAAATGGGGATTTAAACCGGGAGCCCCACGGGGGGGCAATCTGATGACCCTGCATCCCCCCCAGCGCTTAGAACAGTGCTTGGCACAGAGTAAGCGCTTAACAAACACCACCATTATTATTAAACTGCCCCACAGGAGACCACCTGATGACCCTGTGTCCCCCCAGCGCTTAGAACAGTGCTATGCACATAGGAAGCGCTTAACACCACTATTATTATTAAAACTGAGACCCACGTGGGGACCACCTGATGACCCTGCATCCCCCAGCGCTTAGAACAGTGCTTTGCACATAGTAAGCGCTTAACAAACACCACTATATTATTATTAAAACAGTGAGCCCCACGTGGGCCCACCTGGTGACCCTGTATCCCCCAGCGCTTAGAACAGTGCTGTGCACATAGTAAGCGCTCAACAAATACCAACATTATTATTAAACTGCGAGCCCCACAGGGGACCACCTGATGACCCTGCATCCCCCCCAGCGCTTAGAACAGTGCTTTGCACAGAGTAAGCGCTTAACCAACACCACGATCATCATTAAAACTGGGCCCCACGGGGGACCACCTGATGACCCAGCATCCCCCCCAGCGGTTACAACAGGGCTGGGCACATAGTAAGCGCTTAACAAACACCGCCATTAGTAGTAGTAGTAAGAGGCGCTGAATAAATACGGTTGAAGGAGTGAATGGTCGCCGCCCAGGCCGCAGAGAAATAGAGAGAGCGCGCGGAGCGGGCGGTGTCTTCCCCTCACCATGATGGCGGCGGTTTCCCCTCAACCGCCCGACGCGGCCCAACTGGGGAGAGGAAGGAGCGTCGGTCCGGCGCTCCGACCCGCCCCCGACGCCGCGGCATAAGTCGTTCCGCCGGGCCGCCTCGCCGAGGGGACCGGAAGGCGGCCCGGCCGGCGGCATTTGGCGGTGACACAGCTCCGCCCGACCCCGGGGGGCGGGGGGGACAAAAACGCGCTGCCTCCGCGCCTGCGCAGTTGAGCTCGGATTGCCTCCCTGCAGGCCGGCACCACCCCCCCACCTCCTTTTTTTTATTTTGATACTATTTGATAAGCGCTTACTACGTCCCCAGCACTGTACTCAGCTCCTCCATTCCACCCCCTAGAGAAAAGCAGCGGGAAGAGCCCGGGCCTGACCCGAGTTCCAGTCCTGCCTCCGCCACGTGTCTGCTGGGTGACCTTGGGTGAGTCATTTCACTAATAATAATAGTAATGTTGGTTATTGTTAAGCACTTATGATGTGCAGAGCACTGTTCTAAGCGCTGGGGGAGATCCAGGGTCATCAGGTGGTCCCACGGGAGGCTCCCAGTCTTCATTCGTGGCTCAGTGGAAAGAGCCTGGGCTTGGGAGTCAGAGGTCATGGGTTCGAATCCCGGCTCTGCCACTTGTCAGCTGTGTGACTGTGGGCAAGTCACTTCACTTCTCTGGGCCTCAGTTCCCTCATCTGTAAAATGGGGATTAAGACTGTGAGCCCCACGTGGGACAACCTGATGACCCTGGATCTCCCCCAGCGCTTAGAACAGTGCTCTGCACATAGTAAGCGCTTAACAAATACCAACATTATTATTGACAGATGAGGGAACTGAGGCCCAGAGAAGTGAAGTGACTTGTCCACAGTCACCCAGCTCACAAGTGGCAGAGCGGGGATTCGAACCCATGACCTCTGACTCCCAAGCCCAGGCTCTTTCCAGTAATAATAATGTTGGTGTTTGTTAAGTGCTTACTATGTGCAGAGCACTGTTCTAAGCGTTGGGGGAGATAATAATGTTGGTATTTAAGCGCTTCCTATGTGCAGAACACTGTTCTAAGCGCTGGGGGAGATCATAATAATAATGTTGGTATTTGTTAGGCGCTTCCTATGTGCAGAGCACTGTTCTAAGCGCTGGGGGAGATCATAATGATAATGTTGGTATTTGTTAAGCGCTTCCTATGTGCAGATCACTGTTCTAAGCGCTGGGGGAGATAATGTTGGTTTTTGTTAAGCGCTTCCTTTGTGCAGAGCACTGTTCCAAGCTTTGGGGGAGATAGTAATAATAATGCTGGTATTTGTTAAGCGCTTCCTATGTGCAGAGCACTGTTCTAAGCGCTGGGGGAGATAATGTTGGTATTTAAGCGCTTCCTATGTGCAGAGCACTGTTCTAAGCGCTGGAGGAGATAATGTTGGTATTTAAGTGCTTCCTATGTGCAGAGCACTGTTCTAAGCGCTGGGGGAGATACAGGGTCATCAGGTGGTCCCACTTGAGGCTCACAGATAATCCCCATTTTACAGATAAGGTCACTGAGGCCCAGAGAAGTGAAGTGACTTGCCCAGTCACACAGCTGACAAGTGGCAGAGCTGGGATTCAAACCCATGACCTCTGACTCCCAAGCCTGGGCTCTTTCCACTGAGCCACGCTGCTTCTCATATCCCTCTGGTCCCCCCACACCTGGAAAATGGGGGATAAGATTGCGAGCCCCGTGAGGGGCTGGGGAATAATGATGGTATTTGTTAAGGGCTTCCTATGTGCAAAGCACTGTTCTAAGCGTTGGGGGGATGCAAGGTCATCAGGTTGTCCCACGTGGGGCTCACGGTCTTAATAATAATGGTATTTGTTAAGCTCTTACTCTGTGCAAAGCACTGTTCTAAGCGCTGGGGGGGGGGGGAAACAAGGTCATCAGATTGTCCCATGTGGGGCTCCCAGTCTTCATCCCCAATTTACAGATGAAGGAACTGAGGCCCAGAGCAGTGAAGTGATTTGCCTATAGTCAGCTGTCACCGGGAGGAACCAGGATTAGAACCCATGACCTGACTCCCAAGCCTGGGCTCTTTCCACTGAGCCGCGCTGCTTCTCAACTTGATTTGCTTGCAGCTACTCCAGTGAGAGTATAGTGAGCTCCAGTGGAGTGGAGAGGCTACCCCAGTGGCAGAAGATGGAAAGAGTTGATCATCTTTCTCCTGGGATTGATAATCAATAATAAAGAAACTAGTAGCCAAGAAATAAGCCGAAGAGGAATGTTAGAAAGACTTGTTAAGAAAAGCCTGGAAAAAGTCAGCATAATAA
Organism: Ornithorhynchus anatinus; assembly: GCF_004115215.2. Lineage (NCBI taxonomy): Eukaryota > Metazoa > Chordata > Mammalia > Monotremata > Ornithorhynchidae > Ornithorhynchus > Ornithorhynchus anatinus. The sequence goes on along the minus strand of NC_041728.1, from coordinate 23,911,406 downwards.
TAATCATGCTGGTATTTGTACAGCGCTTACTCAGTGCAAAGCACTGTTCTAAGCGCTGAGGGGGATACAAGGTGATCAGGTTGTCCCACGTGGGGTTGACAGTTTTAATCCCCATTTTACAGATGAGGTAACCGAGGCAGTGAGAAGTGAAGTGACTTCCCCAATGTCACACAGCTGGCAAGCGGTGGAGCCGGAATTAGAACCCATGACCTCTGACTCCCAAGCCCGGGCTCTATCCACTGAGCCACGCTGCTTTTCTAAGTCATGAAATGTGCTGATGTAACAAGTGCCGCAAAAATACAAAATACTCCAGAGCATGGGCTTTGGAGTCAGGGCTCATGAGTTCAAATCCCAGCTCTGCCACTTGTCGGCTGTGTGACTGTGGGCAAGTCACTTAACTTCTCTGTGCCTCAGTTCCCTCATCTGTAAAATGGGGATTAAGACTGTGAGCCCCACGTGGGACAACCTGATTCCCCTATGTCTACCCCAGTGCTTAGAACAGTGCCTCGGCACATAGTAAGCGCTTAACAAATACCAACATTATTATTATTATTACAAAATGTCAACTCTGTGGTGTGTCCAGTGACTGACTGTCTCCCCCTCTCCCCCTTTTAAAGTGTGAGGCCGTTGTTGGGCAGGGATTGTTTCTAACTGTTGCTGAATTGTACATTCCAAGTGCTTAGGACAGTGCTCTACACACAGTAAGTGCTCAATAAATATGAATGAAAGAATGAATAATGACTCCTGCGCTTACTACATTTCCTCTCACATAGCGCTAGCAGTGTGGTTTAGTGGAAAGAGCAGGTTTGGAAGTCAGAGGTCGTGGGTTCTAATTCCGCTCTGCCAACTCATCTGCTGTATGACTTTGGAGAAGTCACTTAACTTCTCTGTGCCTCAGTTCCCTCATCTGTAAAAATGGGGATTAAGATTGTGAACCCTAAGTGGGACAACTTGACTACCTTGTATCGACACCAGAGCTTAGAACAGTGCTTGGCACATAGTAAGTGCTTAACAAATATCTTTTTTTTTTTTTTAACAAATTTCATTTTAAAAAGAGGTATAATCAAGTGTTATACGGAAATGACTAGAAGCAACTAATAATAGTGCAAGTTAAATGGACCAAAAAAATTGATCTTGTGAAGTGGGAATTTTGTGTTCTCTGATATGATATTCCTGAGTTTTGTTTGCAGTTCAAAATTTTGCCATGTTTCAGTATAAATAATAGTAGTAAATACATTTACTAAGCATCCACTATGTAGTCATAGAAAAAATATTATGTTACAAAGTGCCAGTTGTGTTGTACCAATGCATGTTTTCTTTTTTTAAAAGCCCCATCTACTTAGAAAAATAATGGTTAGTTCCTTAGAATGGGATGTAACTGAAAAACAAATATTTTTCTTTCAAGTTTAGAAGTTTAGATTTTAAAAACTTGTTCCTTTGTAGGAGATCATGCACTAGATTTTTCAAAGTGATCATATTTGTTAGTCATGTTTGATCATTTCTTAACCATTTCTCTCTAAATGTGAGTGTGCATTTCTGTTTGCAGGGTACAGCGATAGTGGAAGTACCACAATGTCGGCAATCTTGAAGGAATGTGTAGTAAAAGACCTAAAACTATGCAGTCTGCGTACCAGTGTAAGTTTTTTATTATTTAGCTGAATCTGTACTCAGTATTTGCTTTTAGTAAGCTATAAAGGTTGCCAACCAGAATCATCAATCACAATATTTCTGCTCTGAAGAGTACATCAAACCAATGCACAAGGTGACTGTACAAGTGAGTTTTAGAACATGGGCAAGCAGGGTGCAGTCTGGGCATTTTACATTAAAAAAAAATTTAAATCATGTCACACAAGATGTTGAAAATCTCACTGGTGAGGGATCCTGCAGTGATCTCTGCACATAGTCAACAAATAATTTTGAGACTGGTAATGATATGCAGAATCTGAGCATAACAACTTTGCAATAGCTTGCCATGCCGCAATCAATGTGATGTTTTGCAGATTATTTATATTTAGCAAAAGAGTTGCTTGCCCCCAGTGAACTAGTTCACACTTCAGGAGGTGCATTATTATAAAGAGAAGCAGCGCGGCTCCGTGGAAGGAGCCTAGGCTTGGGAGTCAGAGGTCATGGGTTTGAATCCTGGTTCTGCCACTTGTCAGCTTTGTGACTGTGGGCAAGTCACTTCACTTCTCTGTGCCTCAGTTACCCTCATCTGTAAAATGGGGATTAATTGTGAACCTCCCATGGGACAACCTGATTACCCTGTATCTACCCCAGCACTTAGAACAGTGCTTTGCACAATAGTAAGCGCTTAACAAATACCAACATTATTATTATTATCTTTCAAGCCAGTATAGCAATCTGCCAATCTAAGCACTACTAAGCTCTTGGGAGAGTACAGTACAACAGCATTGGTAGATATGTTCTAGGTCTGGAGAGATAGATTTGGGACTCGTTCACATAACAATGGGAGTGATGAGTTTTCCAAGGGAGTGGGTGTAGATGGAGAATAGAAGGGGACCCAGAAGTGAGCCTTAAAGGACCAACCTCCTATCTCTCCCCACTTCAGTCCATACTTTACCTGGTTGCCAGGATTATCTTGCTACAGAAATGTTCTTGGCATGTCACCCCGTCTTCAAAAATCTCCAGCGGTTGCCTATCAACCTTTGCATGCAGCAAGAACTCCTCACTATTGGCTTCAAAGCTCTCCATCACCTTGCCCCTTCTTACCTCACCTCTCTTCTCTCCTTCTACATCCCATCCGGCACCCTCCGCTCCTCTGGTGCTAACTTTCTCCCTGTGTCTTGTTCTCACCTGTCCCGCTGTCGACCCCTGGCCCACATCCTACCTCTGGCCTGGAACGCCCCTCCCTCCTCAAATCCGCCAAACCACTTTCCCCCTTCAAAGCCCTACTGAAGTCTCACCACCTCCAAGAGGCCTGCCCAGACTGAGCCCCAGTTTTTCTCATCACTCCCTCCCCACCCCATAGCACTTGTGTATATATGTACTTGTCTGTAATTCTATTTATATTAATGCCTGTTCACTTGTTTTGATGTGTATACATCAATAATTCTATTTATATTGATGCCTGTTTCCCTGTTTTGATGTTTGTCTCCCCCCTTCTAGACACTGAGACCGTTGTGGGCGGGGATTGTCTCTCTTTATTGCTGAATTGTACTTTCCAAGTGCTTAGTACAGTGCTCTGCACACAGTAAGCATTTAATAAATGCAACTGAGTGAATCAATCAATGAATGAGATGGAGGAGCCCACAAAGGAGATGGAGAAGGAACAGCCAGAGTGATAGGGGGAAAACCAGGGGGAGGGCAGTATCAACAAAGCCAAGGTTAGATTATTTTTCCACAAGATGTGGCATGGTTTCACAGTGTTTAAATCAGTGCCTCCTAAAGTTTTTTTTGAAGTTGATCCATTTCTGTTTTTTTTTTCCTCGTTTCCTTAGTTCATCGATCACTGGAGAAGAAGGGCAATTATTACCCCAAAACTAGTCCTACAACATTACAGTTCACTACCAGGTACAGATTTTAGTTCTCTCTGGGATTTTTCAACTTCCTCTTTCCTCCTATTCCTGCTGAATTTATTTAATAAAAATCCACTCTAGCACGTTAATCCCTTTCCATGCATATCTGGTTTTCAAAAGAAAAACATTCCTTACAGTGAAGTTGCTAAAATTAGGATTGGTTCATGCAGGTCATTAAATAAGGCTCTGATCTATGAGCTTGTTTCGAATACATCGATTCAGAGAGTAATTAACTTGGGGAAAATTTGGCCTAATCTTACTAGAGGCAAACAGTGAACCTTTTGAAATATCTCCCAGCTTTGATACGATATTGCCCACATGGAATTTATCATAATCAATGAATAAATGGTATTTATTGAGTGATTGCTGAGTGCAGAGCATACTAAGTACTTGGGAGAGTACGATAGAGTTGGTAGAATTTGGGTGAGGGGTTTAGAAGCTGAAAAATTCAAAAAAGGTGCCATCTGGTTGAAATAGTTTAATATGTTTGAATTATTTTAAGCACTAAAATAATACACCATGAAAGTTCTATGAAAGAGTTGGTAGACATGGTCCTTGCCCAAAAGGAGATCACAGTCTGGTGAGGGGGTCAGACATTAAAATAAATTGCAGGTTGGGAAAATGATGTGGGGCTGGGGGTGAGGTGAGTATTCAAGTGCCTAAAGGGTACAGACTCAGGTGTTTAGGTGACGCAGAACGAAGGGCCAATAAGGTGATGGGGAATCAATCAGTGGTATTTGAGTGTTTACTATATGCAGAGCACTGTACTAATAATAATGTTGGTATTTGTTAAGCGCTTACTATGTGCCGAGCACTGTTCTAAGCGCTGGGGTAGACACAGGGGAATCAGGTTGTCCCACGTGGGGCTCACAGTCTTAATCCCCATTTTACAGATGAGGGAACTGAGGCACAGAGAAGTTAAGTGACTTGCCCACAGTCACACAGCCGACAAGTGGCAGAGCTGGGATTCGAACTCATGAGCCCTGACTTCAAAGCCCGTGCTCTTTCCACTGAGCCACGCTGCTTCTCTAAGCACTTGGGAGAAATGAGGAAGTTAGGGAAATCTTCTTGGAGGAGATAAATGATTTTAATAGGGCTTTGAAGGTGGGGGCAGTGGCGGTCTGCTGGTTATGAAGTGGGAGGAACCTTCAGGCTGGAGGGAGAATGTGTGAAGGGAATTGGCGGTGAGACAGAGAAGCAGCGTGGCCTAGTGGAAAAAGTATAGGCCTGGAAGTCACAGGACTCGTGTTCTAATTCAGCTTCACCACTTGTCCACTGCGTGGCTTTGAGCAAGTCACTTAACTTCTCGGTGCTTCAGTTTCCTCTTCTTTAGAATAGAAATTAAATCCTACTCCCTCCTGTTTCGATTGTGGGCTCCGTGTGGATAGGGACTGTGTCCAACTGATGATCTTGACCTCAGCGCTAGGGACATAGTATGTTCTTAGTTTCGATATGAGATCTAGGGCCTGTGAATAGGCTGCTGTTAGAGTGAAGTGTCTGAGGTAGAACTAGGAGAAGACGGTGGCGGAAAAACCAAGGATAGTTAAATAGAAGAGGAATCAGTGGATAAAAGTGACTTGTTCAATAAGTGTGGGTAGGAGTCGAGAAGGGAGGTAGAGCGATAGCTGGAGGATGCAGTGGTGTCGAGGGAGGGGTTTTGTAGAATAGGAGATATATGGGCATGTTTGCAAGCAGAAAGGACATAGTCACTGAAGAGCGAGAAGTTGAAGAATAACGGTCAGGGCAAAAGGGTAAGAATTTGGATGAGGGGCTCAGAAGCTGACAAATTCAAATAAGGAGCTGTCTGGTTGAAATAGTTGTTTAATATGTGTGAGTTGTAAGAACTAAAATAATACACCATGGAAATTCTATAAAATAAAGGTATATTTCCTGCTTAAGTTAAATTTTAAGTTTTTACCTTTCCCTGCTTTGACATTACAGATGATGTCAAATCTCTACGTTCCATCATCAATCCTCCTATATCAAAGTAAGTAATAAGTTGTAGGAACTCTCTTGAATGTAGAGAGCTATCTGAAAACATTTCTTCCCTTTTCATTTTGTGTTCATTTAGAGATCCTTAAATTTCTGCTACTAATAATTATTTTTAGAATCTCACATTATTGCTAATAAAATAAATGTATAAACTACCAATCAGATTATGAAAATTTTAATTTTTCAGTCTTGAGGATACATTTAGTAAAATAAATATGTTCCAGTGATTGCAGTCATCTCACTTCTGTTACCATCTCAAAACACTTAGCTGGAGGTTTGGTAAAAACCTTATTTGAGATATTTTCCATTTTTCTAAAAGTAGTTCTTTGGTACAAATTACAAAAATACTATCCCATTTATAATGTAGAACTCCACCTCACTGGCTTTTCTGTTTAGCATTTTAGTAAACGTTTTCAAATTTAAGTTTTCTTAAAGTTAATTATTACCCTGAATCTCTCTTTTTATACAGAATCCGTAACATTGGCATTATGGCTCATATTGATGCAGGGAAAACCACAACCACGGAAAGAATATTGTACTATTCCGGATATACCAGATCACTGGGAGGTTAGAATGATTCCTGTCTCCCCCTCCTAATTAGCCTTGATGAAATTAAAAACAGCACTGGAAAGTATTTTGATTTGGAAATATACTGGCCACAGCATTTCCGACTGTACTGTTGATTTTATACATTGTTCATCACAATAGAGTCAATATTTTTCAAGCTCCAAGTCATGCAAGAATCTGAAGCAACTCTCATAGCAAAGAAAAAGAGCATTCAGGAATAGAAAATGGCAACTGCATTCATAACTTCAGCATCTTCCTGGCTTTTTATGTTTCAATTGTGTAAAAAATAGGCATTCACAAACAGGAATGTGGAGGAGAGCACTGGTTTTTTTTCACTACTGGAAAGAGAATTGCTAGCTACTAGGTCCTGGAAAGAAGCTATATAAATATTCAGGAATTTTTTGTTTTTATTATTACCCCTGTTGTCAATGACACTGTTTTTGGAAACAGAGATCATGTCTTCAGATCTCGACTTGGTGTGTGGCTATGGGTAAGTCACCAGCTCTATCCTTCAGGGTCCCCATTACAAATGAGAGAAGAATGATCTTACATCACACTTTTTCTGAAGTGCTTTTTCTGCTTTTGGCAGATGAATCATGCTGTTAGTGCTGGGAACTCAATTCTTAGCTTGAATTTTTCTTTATCAATATTTGCCCATCTTGTTATTTTCTGCTGTGAAATAAGATGTCACGAGTATTTAGTGATTACTGCAACTTGCACTTTTAAATGGGGCTGCTTACTCCAATGGAGAAGTTTAGACGTTTACCGGGTTGTGAACCAGATGTTGAACGGCCCCGGCCCACTGGCGAGTCAGTGGGTAGCAAATGCCACTCAGCCTGGCACGCCAAACCTCCTGCATCCGTGATAGATTCACTTGCCTCTGGACAATTTCATCATGAAGATGGATCGACAAAGGATAATTTTGCCCTATAGGACTTGTTTCCAACCTCAACTCAGTAGTGTAAATGCTGCCTGTAAGGGGTTTGGGTTTTTTTGCTTTTTTTTTTTGGTTGTTTTGTTTCTCTTTTGTGGTATATAAGTGTATACTGTGGGCCTGGCACTGTAATAAGTGCTGGGATAGTAATCAGCTTGGACACAGTTCATGTTCTACATGGGGCTCACAGTCTTAATCCCCATTTTTCAGATGAGGTAACTGAGGCACTGAGGTAAGTGACTTACCCAAGATCATACACCAAACGAGTGGCAGGGCCGGAATTAGAACCCAGGTTCTTCCAACTTCTAGGCCTATGCTCTATCCGCTAGGTGACACTGCCTTCTTTTATACCTTCTCTGAAAACATTTCTTCCTTTTTCATTTTGTGTTCATTTAGAGATCTTCAAATTTCTACTACTAGTAATTATTTTCCCCTCAGAGATTGTGAGAGGAGGGGGCTGTGACACCTGTTATCCACCATCAGAGGGATTGGTGGGGATGGAGCCATGGATTTTTTTATCAACTGAAAAGCCATCCTTGGGATTTTCAGCACAGAGGTTCCATAGAGAAAATCTCTGAGCAGCAGCAGTAAAGCTACTGCTTTGACTTTATGGGGGAGGGAAAAAAAAACCCTCCAGGAAGCCATGACCCCATCTCCTGTGCCCTTCAAGTTCACCACTGCGTAGCAAGTGAGAGGCCAGACTGCCACTCATTTAATTTTTATTAAAATTTGGACATTCAGAAGAACTTTGGATGCAGTGAGAATAATAATGGCTTTTTTTAGCTCTCGCTATGTCTTAAGCTTTGGGATAGGTACAAGGTTATGAGGTCCGACACAATCCCTGTTCCACTTGGGACTCACAATCAACCTTATCACAGTTTTACAGATGAGGAAGCTGAGACCCAGAGAGGTGCCCAAAGTCAAACAGCGGGCAAGTGGCACAGCCGGGACTAGAACACGGGCGTCCTGATTCCCCAGTCCCAACCTCTTCCCCTTGGGCTGGACCATTCTGCAAGAGGCTGTCAGGTCTCAAGTTGTTTCTAGGAAGGCAGTTGTTGACAGCCTCCATTTAATCAGTTCATAACTTTCACCAAGAGGATTAAAACATGGTTGTATGATGTCTAGCCATTTGAAGTGAATGACGTTTTCTTCCCGATTAGATGTAGATGAAGGCGACACCGTGACCGATTTCATGGCCCAAGAGCGAGAACGGGGCATCACCATTCAATCAGCCGCTGTCACATTTGACTGGAAGGGATATCGAGTCAACCTTATCGACACACCAGGTTCAGTGCCGTTCTGCTAGCGAAGGGATGTGGGCTGTCAGTGTTGCGGGTTCCAGTATTTGGCCTGTTTATGTGGATTTGTTCCCTAGGTCATGTGGACTTCACACTAGAAGTGGAGCGCTCCCTCAGGGTGCTGGATGGAGCTGTGGCTGTTTTCGATGCGTCAGCTGGGGTAGAGGTAAAAAGCACTGCTAATTTTGTGATGGATATACTAGAGTAATACAGGATTCTCTGGGATTTTTCCACAGACATATTTGTCCCAGCTGGTAGTTTGTAAAAATCAAGGCTTAAGCTGTAATAATAATGGTTATCCGTCAGTCAGTGCAGGGAACTGTACTAAGTGCTTGGGAGAGTGCAAAACAATAATAATAATTGTGGCATTGGTTAAGTGCTCACTCTGTGCCAGGCACTCTACTAAGCGCTGAGGTAGATACAAAGTAATCAGGTTGGACAGTCCCTGTTCCACATGGGGCTCACAGTCTCAATCCCCATTTTACAGATGAGGTGACTGAGGTACACAGGAACTAAGTGACTTGACCGAAGTCACACAGCAGACAAGTGGCAGAAACCAGGAGTAGAACCCAGGTCCTTCTGATTCTCAGGCCCATATTCTGTCCACTAGGCCATTCTGCTTCTCTTTAGCATTGGTAGACGTACTTAGCTTACAGTCTAGTTGTTGAGACAGACAGTAAAATAGATTACAGATAGGGGATGCAGCAGAGTATCAGGATATGTATATAGATAAGTTCTGTGGAGCCGGGGAAGGAGCGAGTTATCAAAGTGCTTAGGGGGAAACAGACCCAAATTTGTTTCCTCAGAATTGGGTGGGGAGATTCGATTAGTCAGGTTGGCTTCTTGGAGGAGATTTGATTGTAGCATGGCTTTGAAGATGAGGAAAGTGGTGGTTTGTTGGATATGAAGTGGGAGGGTGTTCCATGCAGGAGGGAGGATGTAAGCAAGAGATCGATGGCGTGAGAGATGTGATTGAGACTCAGGAAGTAGGTTGAGAGGTACGTGGGCTGGGTTGTAGGCAGAGAAGAACCAAGTTAGATAGGAGTAGGGAGAGCTGATAAAGTACCTTAAAGCCAGGGGAGAGGAGTGTTTTTTGATGAGGAGCTGGATGGGCAACCTTTGTAGATTAAGGAGTGGGTGAATGAAAGGAGAGCTTTTTTTTTAGAAGAATTATCCAGGCAGCAGAGTGAATTCTCAACTCATCTCTTTCAACTCACATATTCAATCTGTCACCAAATTCTGTCAGTTCAAACTTCACAACATCGCTAAAATCCACCCTTTCCGCTACATCCAAACTGCTAACACAGTAATTGAAGCATTTATCCTATCCTGCTACATTATTGCAGCAGCCTCCTTGCTGACCTCCCTGGCTCTTGTCTCTCCACCCCAGTTTGTACTTCACTCTGCTGCCTGGTTCATTTTTCTACAGTATCGTTCAGTCCTTGTAATCCCACTCCTCAAGAACTTCCAGTGGTTGCCCATCTACCTCTGCATCAATCAGAAACTCCCTACTATAGACTTTAAAGCCTTTGGTGAAGTAACTAAACGATAAAGTAAAAGTTGGTATGATTATGCATCTGCAAGGTCCATGGTTCTCTGATCAGATTTCTGGGTTTTCATTAAAAAAGAAAAATAGTATAATCAGGTACCCACAACCAACCCAGGGATTGGACTAAAACTCATAAGTTTTACGTGCACAAACCAAATCTCAAAAAGTTATATCTGAAAATTAGATGGATACTGAAGTTTGTAAATCTCCAGTAGGTATCTTTAGATTGCTTGTTTTCTAAAACTCACTTTCCATTTTACAGGGATATTTTCAGTGAAAATGTTAAAAGCTTCACCTATTTTTCCAAGTGTCTCATTTATTTTACTGCACCTGACCAATTGCAATCCTCAGACCCACAGGAATATGATTATAAAACTAGATGTGATCCTTACTGGGCAGTTCCTGACTTCCCCAGGACGTGATAGAAGGTGGTTGGATCCCTGGAGCATGCTTCCTCAGCTCAGGAAATGTGGTGCCCAAGAGCACTGAGCACTAGAGCTTAACCAGAAGACTGTGAGCTTATTGTGGGCAGGGAACATCTCAACCAACTCTGTTCTATTGTACTCACCCAAGTGCTTAGTACAGGAAGCACTCAGTAAATACCACTGATGATTATTTGGCATTGAGAATGGTGTGTTCTGGGTTAGGGTGTGACAGCCACATTTTATTGTCTCCCTGTGTGATCATCTTTTATCAAATCTATTTACATTTTTTCCCATCTTTCCCTTAGGCCCAGACTCTGACAGTATGGAAGCAAGCTGATAAGCACCACATTCCCCGAATCTGTTTTTTAAACAAAATGGATAAAACTGGAGCAAGGTACAGGAATATGGTTGTCTTATATTTTAAAATGAGAAAGCAAATATCACCAGTCTGAGGGTTGTTAACCAAAAACTTAAAAAGATACTAAAATTGTCCTGCCGAAATAGACCTGAAAGTATTAGAAAACCCAAAGGACACGTAATTTGGACAAGGATGCCAGGAGTGCACTGTAGAAGAGAAGGTGTGAGGTGGGAGAGGTTCTAGTTTATGGGAATTTAGTGGTGTCTGGTAGTAACACAAATGCAGAGATGAGTTGATTTTCTTTAAAATGATCAGTGGCAGCATTTGATATTTGGCAATTTATGGCGATTTTACATAAGAGGCACCCAAGGGAAGTAAACTTTTCTGTACTGGAAACATCCTTAGTCGGTTCCTAACTGAACCGGGATTAGATACCCACTTGGTAGATTAGGTGGAGCCGATTTTTCCTCTCACTAGGCACAGGCCTGCCTCCCTCCTGTTCATCATTGTTGCCCTCAAGCAGTGATAGTGCTTCCCAGGCTCTCCTGACAGTAAGATGCCTTCCCCTTTGTCTAGGCAAACCCCAGGGCCATTTTGTCCTGCTCCTTGGATAGGGGCCCAAGAAGGAAGGGGACATGACTAATAATAATAATAATTGTGTATTTGTTAAACACTTACTATGTGCCAGGTACTGTACCCAGTGCTGGGGTAATTACAAGATAGTTGGGTCCATCACAGTCTTTCCCACATAGGACTCACAATCTTAATCCCCATGTTACAGATGAGGTGTCTGAGATACAGAGAATTTACGTGACTTTCCCAAGGTCACAGAGCAGACACAGCAGAGCTGGGATTAGAACCCAGTTCCTCTGACTTCCAGGCCCTTGCTGGACTTCTCTCTAGCAAGGGTGCACTTTACCTTGAATGGGAGAAAAAATAGGGTCCTATGCTTTAACCGAGACTTAAATTTTTAAAAGCCGTTTCAATAGTCCACAAAAAAATAGTTCAGTTTTACCCCTGGCATCCTCTCCCTCTACAGGCAAATTTTTGGGGCAACTTTTCCCTTTGAATGTAAGGCCAAAAGAGTGGGGGAGCCAGATTTTGGGAGAGGCAGACAGGCTCCAAAGAGTGAATGGGTCTGAAAGACCTGATTTTAAGTGTTGTCAGCCCCACCCGGAAATTCTCAGGACTTGTCAGAACGGGGGTGAGGGAGGCTTCACGTACAGTTGGAATCCGGTGATGGGCAACGGCTTCCTTGGCCTTGGCCCCTGAGGTTTGTGCTGTGGCGTGGGACGTCAAGGGCCTTTCAACGGCTCTGTGCTTTGTGTCACGTGGAAGCAATGTTTTCAGCATTAACTCAGAGAGTGTCTTCTAACTCTGGGATATTGTGCTTATTAGTATTCTGCACACTGTAATTACTCAATAAATATTGTTGATTGATTTGATAGAGTGGATACCCATTTTCTCTGATCATCACTTTATTTCTCCTAGTTTTACCTATGCCATTGAGAGCATCAGAGAGAAGTTAAAGGCAAAGCCTCTGCTCTTACAGGTAAAAGGATTTATTAACCTCAGATGATCAAATTTATAATGCTGTTTTTCTGCTTCTAACTGAGACTTAATGTTTACTTTTTTCTCACTTTTAGCTGCCAATTGGTGAGGCTAAATCTTTCGTAGGACTTGTTGATGTGGTGACCAAGGAAAAAGTGATTTGGAAGCCCACAACTGATTCAGATGATGGAAAGCACTTTAAGCGAGAACTTCTCAGTGAAACAAATGATCCTGAATTGTTGAAGGAGGCCAGTGATGCAAGAAATGCTTTAATCGAACAAGTAAAGTAAATATGCCCAGTGCTTAAAATGACACTGAGTAGTCAGCATAGAAGTCATATAATCCTTAGGCATACCAGTTTGAGATTTAAGTGCCGTTTTCTTTTTCCCCAAGTCAGGTAGTTGTCTTCCTGAAGAAGACCTTTATTTTGTAGCTGAGAAATACATTTGAATTAAAATTCCTGGACTTCACTAGTGAGGAATCTCACCCAACTGCACCTTGAGTTTTAATGGGAATTCCTATTTACCGTTTCCTGAGAGCCAGCAACCTACCAGGATTTATACATGATGTAGAATTGGATACATTCAAGGTTGTCCTTGGCTCCCAAAGTTATCGGAGAAGTTGTGGGAAGCCGGTTCTCAAACGGGCTACTCTGGGCTATGCCTTTTTCAGTCGGAACAGTCAAGTAGCCTCTGTGAGCCAATTTAGGAGGGTTTTAGGTGGAAGTAAGGGAGGTTCTCCTTCTCATACACCCTCTTAAGCATACATGCTGTGATTACACGCTAATAATGGTAATAACAGTTCCCTCTTCTGTAAAATGGGGATTAAGACTGTGAGTCCCATGTGGGACATGGACTATGTCCAAACTGATTAGCTTATATCTACCTCAATGCTTAGACCAATGCCAAGTATATAGTAAGCGCTTAACAGAGCAATAAAGAAATGTGATATTTAAATGCTTAGTGTGTGTCAAACTTTGTTCTAAGCACTGGAGCAGATACAAGGTAATCAGGTTGGATACCATCTCCATCTCACATTGGGCTCACAGTCTACTTGGGGGAACGGTTCTCGAGTCCCCATTTTAGGGAAGAGGAAAAAGGCCTAGAGAAGTGAAGTGACTTGTGTGAGATCATTCAGCAGGCAAGTGGCCTAGCTGGGATCTGAACCCTGGACCTCTGACTCTCTGTGGTCTTTGCACTAGGCCATGCTTTGGACCTAGTCCAGCTCAGTCCTGTATCCAATCACTGTCAAATTCAATTTGTCGGGACTTTTTACACTTCCCAAAAATTTTTTTCCAAATTTTTGAAACGGGACCCAAACTTTTGAAACTTTCTGTGAGGTGGCCTCGGCTAAGGAAATGAGTGAAAATAACATGGGAGCCAGAGGCTTATTCCGTTCCTTTTCATTTTTCTTTTCCGACTTACATTTCCCTAACGTTTGCCATTTTAAGATGTGCTTGTTCCTCAGGGCTACATTGTTGCAAGATGAACTTTTTCTTGCTAAAAAAAAACCTTGGTTCCTGATTGCTTTGGGAAATCTGAAGCAATTTCTTATCATGAAACCTTGACAAACTGGAAACTGAAAATTAACCACTATACTTTTTTAATGGTATTTAAGGGCTTACTGTATGCCAGGCACTCTACTAAGGTCTTGGGTACATACAAGGGTACATTGGAAGCAGCGTGGCTCAGTGGAAAGAGCACAGGCTTGGGAGTCAGAGGCCGTGGGTTCTAATCCTGGCTCCGCCACTTGTCAGCTGTGTGGCGATGGGCAAGTCACTTTACTTCTCTGTGCCTCAGTAACCTCATCTGTAAAATGGGGATTAAGACTGTGAGCCCCACGTGGGACAACCTGATTACTCTGTATCTACCCCAGCACTTAGAACAATGCCCTGCACATAGTAAGCCCTTAACAAATACCAACATTATTATACAGGCTAATCAGGTTGAACACCAACCCTGTCCCACAAAGGGCTCACAGCTTAATCTCCATTTGGCACAGAGGTGTTCAGTAACTTGCCCAAGGTCACACAGCAGACAAGTGGTGGAGCCGAGATAAGAACTCAAGTCCTCTGACTCCCAGCTCCGGGCTTTTCCCCACTACACCACACTACTAGAGAAGCGGCGTGGCTCAGTGGAAAGAGCCCGGGCTTGGGAGTCAGAGGTCATGGGTTCAGACTCCACCACATGTCTGCTGTGTGCCCTTGGGCAAGTCACTTCACTTCTCTGTGCCTCAGTGACCTCATCTGTTAAATGGGGATGAAGACTGGGAGCCCCACGTGGGACAACCCGATCACCTTGTATCCCCCCCCAGCGCTTAGAACAGTGCTTTGTACAAAGTAAGCGCTTAAATTATTACTATTATTATTATTTTATTATTATTCTCTCTGGTATGGTTCAACCTATTGCCACCAGAGGGAGTGTGGGCTCTACCCACAGCTTTCTGCACTACAAGGCCATTCCTCACGGAAATGGTGGTGGTTGGGCAACTTTATCACCAACTGCTGGAATTCCTGCCAGGAATTCCACAGTATCCTGCTCTCCCTCCTCTGCTTATTGCATTTCCCATTTTCTAGTCATCCTTTTTGTTTAAACTAAGTCTTGGTCATTCCAAATCACACTTGTAAAACAAGATTAATGCAATAGCTGCAACTGAAACAGAAGTTAAAAATGGACTTGAGTCCCATTATTACTTTATGTGGGTTTATCTAAACTCCAAAGTGACTGGCAGTTTTCAGTTTTATTGGTGGTTGACTTCATTGCTTCTTGGATTTCTAAAATGGTTTCCTCATGCACCTCAATCAGAGGTATTCATTGAATACTAACTTTGTGCAGAACACTGTACTAAGTGCTTGGAAGAGTTCAGTACGGTAGAGTTGGTAAACCCGATCCCTACTCACAAGAGCTTACAGTCTAGAGTCAATAAGTGTCTACAGTATTCAGCCTTGGTCGTTTCTGTGTGGTAGTAGGTGAAGTTATCATTTATAATTTCTTTTGTAGATTGCAGATTTGGATGATGAATTTGCCGAATTAGTTCTGGGAGAATTTAGTGAAAATTTTGATTTGCTATCAGCGGAAAAGGTAAAATGCTTCAGCCACTACCAGTTATTAATTTTGCTAATTTAATTTAGTCTGTCTTCTCTGGGTCTTTGGGGAGTGGTTCTTTTATTTTGGGCATTGCCAAAAGCAGCTACAGTTGGTTATTTTAGTAATTTAAGAATTTATTGATCCTAAGTTAATGTGTCTTTATAAGCCATTCATTTCCACCAGTGACAATATTTTCCTTGTTGGTTTGTAATTCAGTGAATATTTGTTCAAGTGGAAGTATTATTTTTTGCTTGTGCTTAGTTTAAACTAAGTACTGTGTTCTATTTTAAAAATCAATATTCCAATATATTTTATATTAGATTGAATGCAGTTTAGGTTGAGGTAACATGCTGGCCCTTAGTGCCTACGCAGGATTTCCATTTCTGCCCTTGCACTGCAGAAATCTGTGGGGTACGACCCATGCTCTAATGATGGTTTTAGATAAATAGAACATAGGCGGGTTTCCACAAGTTTTCCCACTGTTAAATCCTTTCAGGAACCTCCAGTGCATGTTTTCTGAAGTCATAATGCGAAAAGGGGGACTAAAGGAGGCCATCTGATCTGTGCAATTTAGAATTTCTGTCAATCAATGGTATTTGCCTAGTGCTTCCGGGGTACTGAGCACTACTAAGTGCTTGGGGGAGTACAGACGGAACAGAGTTAGTAGACATGATCCCTGCCTTCAAGGAATTTACAATCTAGCAGAATTGTCTGCTTCCTACTCAGTAGCTAGATGAGGTCCTGGATTTTCAAGGAAGCATCCAAATTCATAATCTTCACAAAATCTTAAGGCTGATCTCCTGAAAAGTCTCCTCGGACCTTGACACACAGTCAAGTCCAACTGCTTTCATTCGGACCAATGGGACACGCTGACTAATTTGATCCAACAAAGTAGAGGAGAGCTTTTTTTCCCCCCTTCCCCTTGAACAATTATGTGGTTTTCAGATTGATTTGGATGCCATTACCTTCTTGGAGCTTTTTTTAAAGCTGATGGGCCAAACACATAGTATGTGTTTAACAAGCACTTAACAAGTACCGTTATTATTATTAACCCACAAATGCCTTGTACATGTAGATGGAGTAGCCTGAAAGTAGATTCATGTTCTGGTTTCCTACATTTCCTTCAACTGGGAGTCTTGACCATGGGGGGAAGAGCGAATGTTGGAGTGCCCCCAAACCTTCATTGGACCCTTTGCGAAACACTTCACCACACTCAGGGCTGGCATCTCTGCCACACGCCAACATAGGATGAAAAGAACCAAAGGGAAATGCCAACCAGGCACCAAATGGTGGTCTGTTCCTGTTTGTGCAGCTGCAGGCTGCGGTCCGCCGGGTGACATTGGCTCGCACAGCGGTGCCGGTGCTCTGTGGCAGTTCGTTGAGGAACAAAGGAGTGCAGCCTTTGCTGGATGCTGTCACCATGTACCTGCCATCCCCTGACGAGCGGAGCCACGAATTTCTGTAAGTAAAAGTGGGACCGGGCGTCATTTTTGAGGCAACAAATTCACCATTGGAAAAATCATGAATCTAAACCCACAAGAAATGTGTAAACATTTAAAATGATGGCAGAATCATTTGTAAGTGGTCCTATTCTTGTAGCATGGGACTGGAAGCTCCTTGCGGTCAGTGTACATGTCTACTAACTCTGTCGCATTGTACTTTTCCAAGAATTTCAGAGAAGCAGCGTGGCCTTGTAGAATGAGCACAGTCCTCGGAGTCAGAGGACTTGGGTTCTAATCCCGGCTCTGCCACTTGTCTTCTGTGTGCTCTTGGGCAAATCACTTACCTTCTCTGTGCCTCATTTCCCTCATCTGTAAAATGGGGATTGAGACTGTGAGCCCCATGTGGGGCAGAGCCTGAGTCCAGTTTGATTATCTACCTTTAGTGTTTCATACAATGCCTAGCACATAGTAAGTGTTTAACAAAGTACTTAGTACAGTGCTCTGCAGGCAGTATATATACAATAAATACCATTAACGGATTGACTGATGGGACTCAAGCGCTTCAAATTTTCTGTGTAATGAGACCTGTGCCTCAGCATATTTGACATACACCCTTCAGCCCAAGGGGCTCTGGGGAAAATGAATCCTCAGTCTCCAGCCTTCAGTTCCCAATGTGTTAGGAATTAGAGCTGGAGGTTCCTATTCAACGCAAGACCAAGAATTCCCTTCTCCCACGCCCCACAGGAGGTTTGGGGAGTGGACTCCTCAAAGCTGCCCAGAGCCAGGGAAAGGGAATGCCCCATGTCCAGTAATGACTAAGGCAAGGGGACCCCCTATTTCTCTTGGCTCTCCCTGCCCTGAGCCTGTCAGGCATTAAAAGATGTATGGGTCTGGCCCATCAAAAAACCAAAGTTTAAAAACTATTAAGTAACGAAAGACCAACACTCTCTTCTCTAGACTGTAACCCATTGTGGGCAGGGAACATGTCTGCTAATTCTTTTTTATTGTACTCTCCCAAGTGCTCTGCATATAGGAAGCACTAAGTAAATACCATTTCTTGATTAATTTTCATTGTCCAGATAGTGATGTTTCCTTCCTGACCCCCACAGTGTAGATTATAGGTAATAATAACACCTGTTCATTTCATTCACAAGGCAGTACAAAGTGTTACCTGTGACAAAAGTGATGTGTGGAAACATGGCAAGTGGGTATGACTTGTATTTTATTTTCCAGGCAGTGGTATGAGGATGACTTGTGTGCCCTGGCATTTAAAGTTCTCCATGACAAACAGCGTGGTCCACTGGTTTTCCTGCGTATCTACTCAGGCACAATAAAACCCCAGTCAGCCATCCACAACGTAAACAGAAACTGCACGTAAGCAAAAGTATGGGTGATAGAGTTTGTATTTTCATTTTTTTTTTCCCAGGATGTGTGTACATATCAAATGTCTTTTCAGGGAGAGAATAAGTCGCCTCCTTTTACCTTTTGCTGACCAACAAATAGAAATACCTTCTTTGCCTGCTGGAAATATTGCACTAACTGTTGGCTTAAAACAGGTAAGTTAACCGTGTTTTCCTCTAGAAAGAATGACCTCCCAAAATTGGCATTGTAAACCTTTTTATAATTTAACTTTAATTGAAATAATAATAATGGTATTTGTTAATAATGTTGGTATTTGTTAAGCACTTACTATGTGCAGAACACTGTCCTGAGTGCTGGGGTAGATACAGGGTAATCAGGTTGTCCTGCGTGAGGCTCACAGTTAATCCCCATTTTACAGATGAGGTAACTGAGGCACAGAGAAGTTAAGTGACTTGCCCACAATCACACAGCTGACAAGTGGTAGAGCCGGGAGTCGAACCCATGACCTCTGACTCCGAAGCCCAGGCTCTATTCCACTGAGCCATGGTCAGGCACTGTGCTAAGCGCTGAGGTGGATACAAGTAAATTGGGTTAGACAGTCCGTATCCCACGTACAATATTAAAGTGTTGGTAATAATAATTATGGTATTTGTTAAGCGCTTACACTATGTGCTAAACACTGGAGTAGATACAAGGTAATCAGATTGTCCTGTGTGGGGCTCACAGTCTCAATCCCCATTTTACAGATGAGGTAACTGAGGCACAGAGAAGTGAAGTGACTCTCCCAGTGTCTCCCAGCAGACAGTGGCAGAGCTGGCATTAGAATTCATGATCTTCTGATTCCCTGGCCCATGCTTTAGCCACACCACCATGCTTAAGAACTATTTATTTTTGACTTTGGCAACCTCTTGAATTTCTTCTGAAATTGAAGAGGTACCTGAAAAAGTTCACGGGAGGTTCCTAACCACATAAAAACCTTTCAGGAAGTTAAAACCAAGGACTTTTTGGGTTTGAATAAAGCAAATAAATTGCTACTATATTAAAATGAAAACATTATATTTAAAAGTGAAGGTAAAGAGAACAGGTAGCATGACCTGTCTCTTTTTCCTAGTTTAATTTTTTCATTTCCCTGTAATTATTTTAATAGAAAGCACATCTATGAATTAGGATATATGACTTATAGTATAATTATCCTCACCACATCTGGGCCAGTGATGGGGGCAGGGAAAAACCAAAAAAAAATGACCACAAGCTGTTGTAGACTCTTTTTGGCAGATAGATTTGAGCTATTTTTCGATGAGGATAGCCCTTTCTGTTTCAGGGGTAAATTCAATGAAGGGCTGACTGTTACCTCCAATTTAACGAGAATCTCAAGTTTTCTTATTTTCTTAGTAATACAGTCTTAGATATGGAGCATCTTCTGGGTAAGAACTTTTCCAAAAAGAGCCTCTGAGGAGAAATGTGATGTGCTTTACAGACCTAGTACAAACATTTCCAATTCTAGAAGCAAATCTAAGCCTTTCCAAAAAAGTTCTGTTAATAGCTTTGCGGTTTGGTCCAACACTGTCTGGCTCTTGGGGCTGCACCCAGAAGGCACACCCTGGAATTGTTCAGTTGTCGAAACTCTTTGTTGTGGAAGATGATGAGTAGTGTTTGCTGGTAGAGCGATGTGAGGCATTGTGTGTGGTTTACTTTGTAGACTGCCACCGGAGACACCATCGTTTCATCCAAGGCCTCGGCCTTAGCAGCCGTCCGCCGGGCTGGACGAGATCTGAGGAAGAGCCCCAGGCAGAGCGGGGAAGCGGAAAGCCTTCTACTGGCTGGGGTGGAGGTTCCAGATCCCGTCTTCTTTTGTACAGTAGAGCCCCCTTCGATGGCCAAACAACCAGGTTATGTTATTTTGGTGTTGAAAATAGAGGTGGAGCCCCAGATGATGGCATTGGTGATGGCATGTCCAGGCTGTGGGTGTTTTGTGGACGCTAAGGAATCCTCCTGGAATTGTCATCCTTGAGTGGGAAATCTATGTAACTTCAGTTTCTTTGGGAATGAAAATAGGTTTTACATGGTCTGTCTCTTCAGTATTGGAGGCTGTTGAGAACCAACTGGGTGTTTTGTTTTTTTTCTGTTCATTCTTTCTGGTTATATATTATCATCTTTTGAGAGCATCCCTTTCCTCCTTTACTCTTATATTGCCTTTGGGGTTTCCAGCTTCTGTATTAGAAAGATGTGGTGTAATGATTAGCACATACTATGTGCAAAGCACTGGGATAGATCAGAGATGATCAGATTGGACACAGTGGTCACAAGTCACAACTGAAAACCCATGGATATTTTGCCTGTGGTGGCCTTTGCTTCCATTAGCCCTCATACCAGCAGGCCTTTAAGAAGTCTTATTTGGTTTGGGATAGTGACCTGTCTGATTGAAGGGAGCATCCACCTTGATAAGTTTACTTGTGCTGTGCTGTTAATATAAGATGGTTGTAGTTTTGAAGCTTGACTTTTAATTTTTTAAAGCCTTTTTATTTGGATAGTTTTCACTTAGAAGAACATACTTCTTTCTCTACTTTCAGCAGTGGAAGTGGCCAGACTTCAGTTTTAGGAAGGCTGAGAGAGGTTTTTTTGGAGTAATAAAATCCTTCATCACTAGACTTGGCCTCCCTCCTTGACCCGGAATGTCTTGTCGCTGACCTTCAGAACACAGTGCCGCACATTTACAACTTGGCTTGTGTGGTTAGACCTTCGCTGAATCAGTTTTATGATCTGTGCATTTAGTTTATTAGATTGTTAATTTAATGATCAGTAGTAATACTTCCTAGTTGTATTTGTGTTGGCTCCAATCTCCTACATCATGTTTTACGAGCTGTATATCTTGTGCATATGCATTTTCATTGGTTTTTAATATTCTTGTCCCAAGAACTATTAAAGTACAGTATCCGCCCTCACAAAGCCATAGAGTTCGTACACTAATGAGGTACATTAAGATGTGACTTGTGAACTTAGTCTTTTAGCCATGAGGAGACTTGACTCTTTTAGATCTTTCTTCCAAAATAAAGGGACCTCTTTTCTAAGTGAACAAACCTTGATATAACTTTATGTTATGTTCCAGGTATAATGGCTGTTTATATTACCCCAAGCAATCCTTTTTTCCTCCCAGTTACTGTCATTTATTGCCACTTCCCCCACCTTCCTCTGGCCTTGCTGATTGACCCCCTCAGATTCAGACCTTGGCTGTACTTTGGCCACTTTTTCTCCTGGCCGAAGGCCAGCAGTTCCATGTTGGAGGCTTGGTGGTGGGTGAGAGAATTAATGTGATCCAACTCCCTCCCATCCTGACAGAGTCATCGGGCCTGACTGGCTTTCCTTCTGCTGCCTCCTCTTTTCTCTGTCAGGTGTCAGTGCTGGTTTCTTCTGTCAAAGATGATTCCAGTGCCTCTGGGTCCAGAGGTGATTGTGGGGCCCCTGAGTCCTGAGGTGATTCTGAAGCCTCTGGGTCCAGAGGTGATTCCGGCATCCCTGGGTTCCCAGAGGTGATTCTCATGCCCCTGGATCCAGAGGTGACTCCGGCACCCCTGGGTCAGGCATGGCCATATTCCTGGCCAGTTCCCACGGTCATTTGGGATGGCTGGAGGCTTTCACCCCAAATGAGTTGGACATCATGGAGCCTGGGGCATAACTGATGCTTTGTGGCCAGTTCCCCCAGGACTAAGGCAAACATCATTCTATTTCCTGCAACTTCCACAACTGCATTGTATTGGTCCAGTGTCAGTGCTTTGCCCTTCTTTTCCTACTGCCATTGCAAATTGTTATTTGATGAACAAGAACCTTTCTTCACCTATTTTGAGCTGGGTTTTCATAACACAGAAAGAGTGAGAAGGGGCTTGGCCTAGTGGAAAGGGCCACAGGCCTGTGAGTGAGAGGACCTGGGTTCTAATCCTAGTTCTGCCACTTGTATGATCTTGTGCAAGTCACTTAACCTCTCTGGGCCTCAGTTACTTCATCTCTAAAACGGGAATTAAAACTGAGGGCCCCATGTGGAAAATGGACTCTGTCCAACCTGATTAGCTTGTATCTACCCCTGTACTTAGTATAGTGCCTGGCACATAGTAAGCATTTAACAAGTACGATTAAAAAAAACCAAAAAAATCCACATGAATGTAAGAGTCAGAACACTAAAATATAAATGTAACAATATATGCTTATTCATATACAGATTTGGATCATGCATTGAACTGCCTTCAGCGTGAAGATCCTAGCTTAAAAGTGAGACTAGACCCTGATTCTGGACAAGTAAGCAAATTACTTTAACCCCATTCGTAAATAAATATAAATGATGGGTGTTCTATTTCAACTTACTGCTAGACATTGTATTACTCCTATAAATTGGCCATTTCTGATTGTTGAAGTTTTTTTTATTCCAAGTGGTCTCGGTCTTCTCTCTTAGCTATTTTGTCAGTGTATGTAGGTATACTAAGGTACTGATTTATTATATGCAAAAAGTTGGAACTTATCACATATAGATGGACCAACATCTCCCCTACATCTAGAAGGATGTTTTGTTCCTGACCGTGTTTAACTGGTTCATCTTTTAACAGACAATCCTCTGTGGCATGGGAGAGTTGCACATTGAGATTATTATTGACCGCATCAAGCGAGAATATGGACTTGAGACTTATGTCGGACCGCTCCAAATAGCATACAGAGAAACCATCCTAAACTCAGTCCGTGCCTCAGGTAAAATGATAAGTTTTGTTCTCTCGGTTCTTTTTGAGTTTCTCTAGGTTTTGTTTCACTTTAGTAAATTCCCAGATTAACCTCTCCCCTGACCCCAGTTCCTTCCACTCCCACCAGGTCACCCCTTCCACATCCCCTCTCTCAACCCTTGTGTGTATTCAAGTAAGCTTAGGTATGCATGTTTTTATGCTGTTGTATTTTTACCTGAAGGTGTGAGTTTGGTGTGCCTTCCTTTCCAATGCTTAACTCCTTGTGGATAGGGCCTGGCTTTTATTCTTCTATTATTTCTGGCAGTGTCTCAGATGGTACTAGCAGGTGCTTAGTAAGTACAGCATTTGGAAATGAGAGTAAATTCGTGACTTGTTTTTTGAGCCCCATGTGTGACAGGGACCATATCCAACCCAATTTGCTTGTACCCACCCCATTGCTTAGTACAGAGCCTGGCACATAGTAAGCGCTTAACAGATCCATTATTATTAGTAGTATTATTATTACAGATACGTTGGATAGAACCTTGGGAGATAAGAAGCATCTAGTGACTGTGGAGTTGGAGGTGAGGCCTTTGGCAAGTGAAGAGTCTGGATTAATCCCTGTCATTGAGTATGCTAAAATCATCAGTGAAGAGCTTCTTAATGACCTTCAAGAGCCTGTTGAAAGTGGAATTCATAGTGCATGCCTTCAAGGTAAAGCAGCTCACTGTGGGCAGGGAATGAGTCTACTACCTCTATTATATTGTACTCTCCCAAGCTTTTAATAGAGTGCTCTGCACACAATAAAGAACTCAATAAATACGATTAAGTTAGGAAGTCCTGAGTTAAGGATCCCTCTCCCTAGATTCTCTTTGTTTTTCTAAATCTGGCAAATGTAAGGGATAACACTTCTCTTGGCCCTATAATGAAGTCCTGCACTTTAAACTATTGTATCTTTCTTGTCTAGGCCCTTTGCTTGGATTTCCAATTCAGGATGTGGCAGTTACTGTACATTCAGTGACCCTTCACCCTGGTACTTCTTCAACTATGATTTCTGCTTGTGCCTCACGCTGTTTACACAAGGTATGCATGCCCATATACCCACACTCTCTTTTTTCTTTTTCTCCCCTCCTTTTTCTTTCTTTTCCCCCTCCTCCCTTTCTCCCTGCCTCCCTCTCCCTCTCCTCTTCTTTTAAGTAACTTCTTTTAAGTAACTACTTTGCAAAAGTTAGGATTGTTCAAGTTTCCAGTCCCCCCTCTACCCCTGCTCTGGACTAACATAAGGCCAACTCATGAGAGTTTTGTGATGTGCTTGAATTCCACGGGAGAGAATGGTTTTTGCTCTTCGAAGCATAAAATTGGAGGGATTTAGCCATTAAATATGTGGTTATATCTAGAGACTACAAGTTCAAGCTGGACCTAAAGAAATAGTTTACACTGCCTGTCCCACCAAGGTTGTGGGCCTCTGGGACAGTGAGGATAGTAATGTGGTTGACTGAAAGGGGAAAGTTAGGGGGAGGACTGGATTTAGAGAAGCAGCAGGGCCTAGAGGAACTAGCCCAAGCCTGGGAGTCAGAGTACCTGGGTTCTAATCCCGGCTCTGCCACTTACATGTTGGGTGATTTTAGGCAAGTGCTTGAACTTCTCTGTGCCTCAGTTACCTCACCTTTAAAATGGGGTTTAAATTGCTGTTCTACCAATCCCTTAGGCTGTTAGCCCCTTGTAAAGTGAGGGCTGCATCTGAATGGATTATCTTGTATTTACCCCAGTGCTTACTACAGGGCAAGGCATGTAGTAAGTACTTAAATACTACAGTCATTTAGGGGAAAAGTTTTGGGGAGTTGTTTCAGACATGTTGAGTCTAAGATGCCGGCAGGATATCCTTGTCTTGGAGGAAAGAGGAGGTGCAAGTTTGCAGGTGAGACGAGAGCTCAAGACTGGAGAAAGATTTGGGAGTCAAATGCAGAGAGGTAGTAGGGATGAGCTGTCTGAGAGTTAGTATAAAGTGAGAAAAATAGAGGGCTATGAGGAGCTTCCATTACAACAGGGGAGACAAAACATAATATTTACAGCTTGAATAATCACAAGTTGTGGTATTGCACTGACCACCAGACAGATGCCTCTGGTGTAGGCTGACTCTGGCAGATGGCTTGTGAGAGCCACTCATTCCCAAAATGCCATCAATCTCCTTCGAACAGCACCTCCCTTATTTCAGTACTATGTCTCATTAACTGTCCTAAGACCATTTGGTTTTTCAGTCCTTGCTCAGTACAGCTGCATTCTTTTAAGTTATGTGCCCTCACTTTTAGGGTAAAGATAGTTCCCCATCTTAGCTGATTGGCATTCATTATGTTTGAAGCAGTGGATTCACAAGACAGATGGAAGAGCAATCGGCTCAGTCTCCTGAGTCAGTAAACTTTGGAAAAGCTTAAATTCAAAGTCATGGCCACGGACCTGGCGACAAGCATTTCTGTTGGACAAATCAAAGAACTGATTTAAAATATGTGGGCTTCTTCTCACTGGACAGACTTCTGATTCTTTTTAGGGAAGGACAAGGTGACCTTAGGATCCCTTCTACTCCCTGCTCCTGTAGAGGAAAGCTGAAAGAGAGGGCATTTTGTCTGGGTTCTATGGTTGAGAAAGGAGAGCGAGGAGGAGAGCCCTGTGATGCTGAAAGAAGGAGATAGACCTGCTAAACTGTTAGTTGAGGAGCTTCTGGCAGTGAGAAGCAGTGTGGTTTAGTGGACAGAGCACAGACCTGGGAGTAAGAAGGTCCTGGGTTCTAATCCTGGATCTACCACTTGTCCGTTTTGTGACTTTGGGCAAGTACTTCACTTCTCTAGGCCTCAGTTACCTCATTTGTAAAATGGAGATTAAGAATGTGAGCCCCATGTGGGACAGGGACAGTATCCAACCTGATGAACTCATATCTACCCCAATGCTTAGAACAGTCCTTGACACATAAGCACTTAGCAAGTTTTATTAGTAGTAGTAGTATTACTGTCAATATTTTTATTATGTCTCCCACCCTTCTCTGCCTGGGCTTCTCTGGCAGGCGGGTTGGTCTAAGCATCCCTCAGCCACCCATGATCAAATCGCTTCCTGCTCTCTCTATTGTTGGGCACTTCTATACTTCAGCCAAAATGGCAGGCCGTGCCCACCAGGAAGAGGAACAGACTGAAATCCAGCTTTAGGAAGGCGGCAGTGTGACAACTTCCTTGTTGCAGCTAACTTTGCCACGCCTGTGGGATTTGCTTATGGCGGCCATCCTCCCTGGAGAACAGGGGCTGATCTCTCTCTCTCTCTTTCCCTCTCTCCCTCTCTTCCTCCATCCCTCCCTTCCTCCCTTCTTTCCTCCATGGTGACTTGTAGGCACTGAAGAAAGCAGACAAGCAAGTGTTGGAGCCTCTGATGAACCTGGAGGTCACAGTGCCCGGGGATTACCTGAGTTCAGTCCTGGCTGACTTGGCACAGAGGCGAGGCACCGTTCAGGAGATACAGAGTCGGCAGGACAACAAAGTTGTTTCAGGATCTGTGCCCTTAGCAGAAATGAGAGTAAGTGCTCTTGGCTGAAAACTCGTAGCAGGGGTCCGTTTGTCTCTGGTCCTAAGGACCAGAAATACTGAGTCTCGGTGGAGCCGAGGGCTTCCGGGACGGAAACAGTCAGATGGGTTATGGCATCGTGGGCGTCCTCCAGGTGCTGGAATGTTCTATCCAGTCTGGATGCACAAGGGGCCTTCTCACTGGCAAACCAGCATGCCAATTCAGGCAAGATCATTTGCTCTTTAAGGTGGGGGATGGAAGGAGGAGAGGGTCTAGTACCAGTTTGAAACCCAAGGTTATCTAGGGAGATCTGGAGTTCGGATGGTCCCAAGTACTTTGATTGCAAGGATGGGCAAGATGGTCACCTCGGGCTGCTCTGGGTCAAACCAGGCCAGGGTGCAGGGGAGAGAGGGCTACTCATGACCACTTCAGGCTTCATCTCCCAGATCCTTGCTTACTGCAGCTGACAGGTCACCTGAGTTAGTTTCCCCCCTTTTCTTGCCTCGCCTCTTTTTTTTTTTCAGTGACATTGACAGCATTTGGGTCAGTGTATCAAGTGACTAGTGAAACTTCCATTCTATCTCAAGTAGAAGTACTTGTGCACATGCCCCCACCCCCAGGCTGGTGGCTATTGTGGATAAATTACTCAAGTGATCTAGAAAAGTCACTTTATAGGATCAATCTCAACTCCTGCTGGAGTTGATCAGTGTTTTACTCCCTCCTTCACTGTTCTTTCTCACCGAGGCGCAGAGGCTCCATCAAAACTTTTTGCAGAGTTTACTGGGTGTAGAGCAAGCACTTAGTGGGAATGGATAAAACCTAGCAATACATCACAGTAAAGTGGAATCATTTTATCATGAATTCATGTTCATTTTACTTAGGGTTATTCAACTGCACTACGCTCTCTAACATCGGGTTCTGCTACTTTTGCTCTGGAACTGTCTAATTATCAAGCTATGAACCTCCAAGACCAAACTACACTGCTCAATCGGCGGAGTGGATTGTCCTGATCGCTCTAGCCCCTCGGAACGGGTGCATTTCAGAAATCGATTCCTTCTTTATATTCAGTGGAAAACTCATGTCTCTCATCATGAGAATGGAACAGTTGTGACTCTTTTTTCCAAGAAAATGCTCAAAGGTCCAGGTGGAAGACTTTGTAGGTTGCTAGTGGGGATGTCCGTCTTAACTGGTATGAAGAAGTGCTCACTGCAGTGCTCTTTACAGAGCTTAAGTTGCAACAAAGGATCTTAGGTGGGCATTCTCCATTTACAGGTTAATATTGGCTGTGGACTACTTAATATGAGAATGACCATTGTTTGTAATTACAGGCTTGCTGACAGTTTCAACATAAGATTCATGGGTGTGTGTGTGTGTGTGTGTGTTTATAACGTGTACTCCCCTAACTGAATGGGATCCCTTCCCTAAGGCCATGACTTTGGGAGAGTCTTTCGACTGTAAGCTCATTAGGACAGGGAATGTGCCTGCTAATTCTGTTGTATTGTACTCTCCCAAGCATGGAGTATAATGCTCTGTCCATACTCCTTCATTCAGTCATTTATTGAGTGCTTTCTGTGTGTAAAGCACTTTTCGAAGCACCTGGGAGAGTACAATACAACAACAGACACATTCCCTGCCCACAATGAGCTCACAGTCTAGAGGGACAGACATTAATGTATGAAAATAAATATTTATAGACATAAGTGCTTTGGGGATGGGAGGGAGGTTGAATATAAGGAGCAAGTCAGAGTGATGCAGAAGAGAGTGGGAGAGGAAGAGAGGAGGGCTAAGTCATGGAAGGTTTCTTGGAGATGTGACTTTGATAAGGCTTTGAAAGGGGGGAGAGCATTTATCTGTCTGATATGAGGAGGGAGGGCATTCCAGGTCAGAGGTAGGATGTGGGCAAGAGGCTGGCGTTGAGCTAGACGAGCTTGAGGTACAGCAAGAAGGTTAGCATTAGAGGATCAAAGTGTGCAGGCTGGGTTGTAGGAGAGTAGCGAGGTGAGGTAGAAGGGGGAATAGTAAGTGTTATTTGAGTAAGCACTTAATCAATTCCATTAATTGATTTGGACCATTTGGGGTATCTCCCCTGGAACTCTTCCAGGACAGAGTTCTGTGTCACTGCTGGCTACCAGGTACAATTTATGTGCATGAGTTGCATCTGATTTTCCATATTATGGGACAGGTTAGGAAGTATAGGTAAGGGTTACAACGGTAAGTACACCCCCATTAAATGTGATATCAAGGGAAAGGAATGGTGGACATCTCTCTCCTTCGCAAAAGCCACTGGCTGAGTGTAATACGTTGTGCAATTGCATCAGATCAGTTTTGTAATAAGGGCAGGAATGTTCAGAGTCTTAGAAACTAAAGCAACTTCCAACACTTCCCGTATTTGAAGAGCAAAACTTTGTAATAAGAGTGGGAATGGTGAGAGGTTTGCATGGCCTGATTTAGGAAATGAATTTTATAGGTAGGTCATTTGCACTGTAGGCAGTAGATTCCCTAATTCTGCTGACTTGCTCTAGCTAGTGAGGAAGGGAAATATGCATAGAAACCCTAGAGTTTAATTAACTCTTATCCCTGAAGTAATCTGCACTTAGCTACAAGGACAGATATTTTGCATGTAGACATTAAGGTTCAAAAAGCAAATAAAATATGCTAATTTATAGGGCTAGTGAGAGTGACTAGTCTTTTCATCAACCACTTTGACCTAGCCCAAGAAATAGTACGTGATTAGGACTTCCATACTTATTCTCTGCATGAACTTTATTTCAAAGAATGCATAATTAGAAAGCTTTCATTTGTATTGATCAGAGTGCAAATATCATTGTAGCTATCTTGCTCCTTGTTTTCTTGCAAGCAGATCACACGAGTCAGCAGTACTCAGCCAAAGCTGGCTTCGTTTTCACAATAGCCAACATACAGTGGTTCTGCTGCTATTCCACGCCTGAAAAGCAAAAGGAAAGAACTTTTAAAACTAATGTATGGAATATCCAAACTAGAAGCCGCATAAGTGGATGAATTGGTGAACCCTATTTGTCAGATTAAACAGGAAGAGTTTGGTCCTTTAAAAAAAAAAAACCAGATGTTGCAGTGACCTACTAAAGTTTCACTCTGGATAAATAGCTGATTCAGTTGGTTCAGCTTAAATTGAAAAAGCTACTCAGGAAACTCAAATTCAAGAGTCTTCCTTACCTGACCATGCGACAGCGGTGCTGAGTCAGCCTCCCGTAAGCATCATTTTGGTTTCTGACATCTTTGCTACTCCACAGCCTCTCCCCTACCGCACTTGCTCGCGGCCTGCCAAGTAAATCACCAATCATTCAATTGGCCCGAGAGGCAGCAAGCATTGTCCAGTGACTGGTCCGCAGGAGACTACTGTGTCCATCTCTCCTCCTGCCCCACCATATACAGGGAGGGGTGTATATGAAGGGCCCAAGTTTCTACCTTGCCCGAGTATTTTCTGACAGCCTTATGGGAGGAAATTTGAGGCTGGCTTGTATTTGTGTGGGATTTGGGACAGCAGTGCCAACTAGCCTGCTCACATGGACCAAGAACCCTACTCATAATCGAAAAATGAGATAAGGTGCTCCCCCTTGAGGGGGGGCAGCATTTGTGGAGGGGTGGAGAGACCTGCCCAGAACAATTTAGCAACTAAGGCCATGAACCTGGATGGATTATTTCTAGTCTAGTTCATGGCAATGAATGGCATTTTGCTATGCAAATACCCTCCCTCTCCCTTAATTTTGAATCACTATTCATAGGTTTTTAACAGGAAATTTTATAAATGTTGTTGGCATTTAAGTTAAAGGCTAAAAATGAAATTGGCTGTCAAGAAGTCTCATACCAGAGCCTCGGAGTGAGATTAGTTGCATCCACATATTCCCCCCACATGCACGCTTCTCCACCTATTACACGCTTTTTTTGCTCTTCGGTCCCTGGGTAAAAAATAAGAGAACAATGTTCAGTTATAGAAGTGTTGTCCGAGACAGGGAGTTCTGGGAAGTGCTAGAGAAGAACTGTGGGCTTGTGGGACAACTTCCATCTTTCCTGTATTTATGAAATGAGATTGCTACCGGCAACCATGTTTCCCTTATAACATCTCCTTAAACTGCTTATTCAGTTTAATAAGCACAGAACTTTCAGAACTATAGGTGTACCCCAGCTTACAGCCATTCCAAAATACAACCTGTACTTTAATTGCTGATGTTTTCACTTCAGTGAAAGCATTAAAGGAAAGTCTAAATAAGCAAGAGAGGAGGCCCTGCCCTGTTTGCATCCTATTTTCAAAGGCCTTCAGCCACTACTAAGCAGGGAACCAAAGAAATTGCAGAACGGGGGAGGAAACAAGTTAGAAATGGATTATACAGATATTGATAAATTAATTACATCTCGTTCAGAGCAATCTTTTTAGTAACAAATACTTTGTAATATTAATAGCAAATACTATTATTTTTATTTGTCCAAAGAGGACTTCCTCTAACTTCCGCCTCTTGACTGCAAGATGCTGAAACTGGAAATTATAGTCCCTCCACTCCCGGCTAGGATCTTAAGTGTAGATCCAACCCTTCCCTCTCCAGCCACCTCACCTTCCTCAAATACTATCCCTCTGGTCATCTCGCAGCTAAGCTTATTGTATCGGCCTCCTTGTTTCCCTGCTTCCAAACTGTACTACCCTCTGCTGCTATACCTAAGTCATCTGTCTGCAGCATCCACTCTGCAAAATACTGGCTTCCTGTATCCTTCTACATCAAGCAAGCATAGTGACTGTGGTATTAAGCACGTACTATGTGCTAAGCACTGGGGTAGGCACAAGGTAATCAGGTCAGAAACAGCCCCTGTCCATATGGGGCTGCCAAATTACGTGGGAAGGAGAAAACTCAAAATTGGCTTCATGGCTCACCAAGCATCTGCTCTCCCATCTCAGAACTGACTCCAGCTCCATATTTAAAGCGCTTCTGCAATCTCACTTTGAACAAGCATTCCCCAGTTGTATAAGCTCATCAGCCACCTCTAACATTTATGAACCTTGTGGGTGGGGAAATCTGTCACTTTTTTGTTGAGGATGTCCCAAGTATTTAGTACAGTGAACTGCCACTCACAGGGTACTCAAATGCTATTATTCCTACTTCTAAAAAGTCTTGCACCCATTTAAGGAAGCAAGTGAACTTAAAAAAACATTCCTCGTGTTCAAAGGTATGCAGCACTATAATGGAATTTAGCACAGTACATTTTATCAAGTGCTTAGAAAGTATAGACTTTTTCCCTCCCCCAACCCCCCAAGGAATTTGGAAGCAGATTTTCTTCATAAAATGCCTTGAAGCAAGCAAAGTTGGACAAAAAACTTTTACCATAAAGTTGAAAAACCCTAACCACAGTGAATTAAGTCAGGTGTGCAGCGTAATGGAAAGGGCCTGGAACTGGGAATCAGGAGAGGTGATTTCTAACCCCAGTTCTGCCATTAACCAGAGCAGTCCCTGGGCCTCAGTTTCCTCATTTATAAAATTAGGATAAAATACCTATTTCTCAAACTCTTTGAAGGTGAATACCATGTAGAACAAGAAAACATCTGACCCAATCATCTTTCCTTTACTCCTGGTGCTGAAGACTATCAAACAATGGTATTGAGTGCTTACTTTGTGCATATCACAGAGCTGGTAGATGTGATTCCCTAAGAATGTGCTTTAAATTAAGTTGAACTTATTATAGGTTAAGCTAAAAGCTAAATTACATAATATAGCATGAAAAACTTTAGTGCTATTTTTCCAGAGGACCTGGAACCTATCTAAATATAACAGGTAAGCCTATAGGTATGCCTGTATCTGTTCTTGAAGCAACATCTCAAAAATACCTAGCTCTACAGCAAGTTGAGGAGAAGTTATGGCCATATTGTCTCAGGGAATTAATGGGATTTGGCAATTAACTACCCATGTTCTTGCTCACTGAAGCTCACTGGGTCTATAAGTATCACTCAATCAATAGTATTTGACTGCTTACAGTAGTCCAGGCACTATACTAGAAGAGAACAATATAGTATTTTAAGAAATGCAAGAGGCTACATTTTAGACTTTTGCCACATCTAGAATTAAAAGAGGAGTAGAAGTCCACTGTTTTCCATTCAGACTTCTTGGTTTTTGTGAAGTCCACAAGCAGAGGGATTGAGGAAGGGAAGAAAGTAAGTGGTATGGATTGAGTAGACAGCATTCCCCAACTGGGGGTGACCAGAGCACTTATATTTAGCACACAGACAGTAGCGGCTATGGTCCCCATCTAAAATTGACAGATTTATGGTTCCCTTCAGTGTTCATTATCAAGCAACAATGCCAATAAGACCACTGAAGGAATGAGAGTTTATAAACTAAAAATGAGACATGCACATGAGTTAGAAAGCAGAGCCACTTACAGCTGTTTTAACTTACCAGAAAAATTTAGAGGTTCAACACTGTAGTATTTCTTCCAGTCCTGCCCATATGTAATCCAATCCAGGTACCAAGGGGCGGCCAGGATTGTCGTGAACCCAGCTGCTGTGACGTCCTGTAGCTCCTTAGCGTAATTAGACTCTATCCACACTTCAACGATCGTGTCTGATTTAAGCTAGAAAGATTACATACCCATACGTGAGCGTTACAACCATCTACAATAGAGTTGGAATCAAGTCATTCACGCGTGAAGATGAACTGAATTCAGCCATGCTTGGAACTAGGCATCCCCTTTCTCATTCCCAGAATTAGAGAATGTGGCATTAGCGGACAGATAATCTGTGCACAGATAATCTGAGGGAGGAGAGAAACCATTGCAACTTTATCAGTGCCCACGACACATGGGATAAAAAGGCTGGCTTTACCATTGACAGCACTGAGTTGCTTAGGGCCCAAAAAGGAGTCACGCCAAGGGAGCAGCACGACTGCCAACTCAGAGGAGGAGGAGGAGGAGGAGAATATTTTTCCACGGGTTATTTTGGAAAGCTAGAAGTAACTTTTTGGGGGTTTTCCCTGAGAAGGAAAAAAATCTCATCCAGTCATGCCTGTGCCAGTCCTTCTGCCTCACTTGGTAATTCCCAGGGTTGTTGTGGACCCTGCTAAATGAGGAAGGATCTTTCACCCCACAGCCTTCAAGTGCTGCTCTATAAAGTGAATCCCCACATTAGGGTCCCAAACATCT
Source organism: Ornithorhynchus anatinus (assembly GCF_004115215.2). NCBI lineage: Eukaryota > Metazoa > Chordata > Mammalia > Monotremata > Ornithorhynchidae > Ornithorhynchus > Ornithorhynchus anatinus. The sequence continues at coordinate 23,877,905 of NC_041728.1, read as the reverse complement.
TTGATAAATCGGGGGTTGGGGGGGCGGGGGAGAAAGGAGGTGAGAAGGGGAAGTACTAGCACCTTGGTTTACTCTTGCAGACCATACCTTCACTTTGTTATCAAAAACCTCCTGCCAGACTATGTAGCCTTTCTTTTCAGATGCAACAATGTCCAAGAGCCTGAAGTTAAAAAGATTGAGTCATAAAAGGGATTTGGGATTGTGCTGATTTAAGTGATATACTGAAGCCATACATAAATCAGGAATGATTGGTCATTTCCCTTTCCAACTTAAGATATATTTGTTTTCCCTCTTCAGGGATAAGAAGGGCAGCAACCTTAGTCGAGCTGAGCGTTCATATGGAACAGCTCTGAATATGGCAACCTTGAGCCAGATATTCTGCCCTGGAAGTTGGAGACTGGGCATGGGAAGTTTAAGCTTCCGGGCAGTCAGAAATACAGGCAGGGAGCCAGAAGCCAAGGGTGCACCTTTCTTCCATCATTAAGGTAACTCAGAATGGGTGTAAATCTTCACTTAAATGTTACAAAGTTCTCTCTAATTACCACCAGAGGGATTAAGTCACCAGATCCTTGATCTATAGAAAGCAAAAGGTAGTGTCTTCTGGAAGCATACTTTCTTCCCAATTCCCCAAAATGTCCAATTTTGACAGCAAAACCAGAAGGGAGAAAGAAGAAATATCCAACTCAGTTTTAGTTCAATTAAATGCTACGTAAAAATCTTAACAAATCTGAGATAAACAATCACTTACTTTTGAATATAGTAAGACTCCAATTTATTATAGTTTTCGTCAAAGCCTTTTTCCTTCATGAACTTTGTCACTTCTGGGTTTGATTTCCTAAAGAGAAACAGTAAATTGAGCCTGGTCCCATATTTTAAGAAGCACCATTCTCCTGCATCTACCCCACCACTAGCTTATTTAAGCAGTTTAAACGGTGAAAAGAGATTGCTTGCCTAAAGCCCTTAACACTGAGGAATTTGTAGAGAATGGGAACCGAGAAGATAGTTCACCCTACTTCTCCCCACCCAGTGGTTTTTGTTAAGCACTTAGTATGTGTCAGGCAACCGTACTATGTGCTGGGGTAGATACAAGCAAATCAGGTTGGTCACAGTCCACGCCCCACATAGTGTCTCAGAATTAATCCTCCTTTTTTTTTTACAGATGAGGTAATTGAGGCACAAAGATTTGTATAAGTTCACACAGCAGGCAAGTGGTGGAGCTGAGGTTAAGAACCCAGGTCCTTTCTGACTACCAGGTCCATGCTCTATCCACAAGGCCATGCTGCTTATCTACTCCCCAAATCAGATTTTCAGGAAGATCATGGGAAACAAATTATTCTAAATTTTTTTTTTACCAAAGTTTTCATTGAAATAGTTCTCTTTATAAAATTGGAATCTTTTTTTTCCTTACACTTAGACTTCTGTTTCTTAACATGCCTCCCATCTTTGAGTATCAGAATGCACATTCTTCTTTGGATAACTTTCTGGAATTGGGGTGAAAGGATATGTAGCATTTAATATTAATATTAATGTTCCTCCTAACTTACAACTGCTTCAAGTAGTACAGAAACCCTCCAGTGGTTTATTTTTAAAGATGGTCATACCAACAACTGAAGTCAACTTCATCTCCCCCCAGATGGATGTAGTTGTCTGGAAACACTCTGCTAACTTCTTTGAAGAAGTCAGACATGAAGTTATAGGTGGTGTTTAGAATTGGGTTTACTGGTCCAAAAGAGCCACTCTGCTGAGCTCCATTGTAACAAGGTGTAAGGAGGTCTTTTTGGCCTGTAAGAAAGAATGAAGATATATTGGTGTTCCTGTTCTTTTCATCTGTTTTGGTGTGCTGAGATTGAATAAGTGAAGCCATCCTAAGGAGGGGTTTCATTCTTACTGAGGATTAACGGGGGCAATGGGCCCAGGGGCCACCCTCAGGTGCGGCTTTGACAGGCAGCTGCTGCTGCTTTGGCAGTCTCCTGGCCTTAAGGCTCACTAAGCAGAGATGGGCAGACAGGAGAGAGCTGGGGAGGGGAGAGGAACTTTGAGACCAGAGGGAGGGTCTGGGAGGGCCCAGAAAGGGTGGCAAATGGGTGGCAGAAGCACTGGCCCCCTTCCCAGGTGAAGAGCCAGAATTAGAGCCTGATTAGAAGAAACTGATTAGTTCATGATGTTCACCATCAGATGAATTGCCTCCTCTCTCAAGCCTTCTCCTAAAAACATGGGGAAATCAGAAAATCCCAGAATGCCACAGCCTGGAATGACTTCTAGGGTGGACTGTGTGACTGGCTTCTTACCTTTCCCCCAAGACTCTGTATGTCCTGGAGTGTCAAACTCTGGGATGACTCGAATCCCTCTTAAGCGAGCATACTCAATCACCAGGCGGACGTCGGTCGGAGTGTAGACATGGGAGTGAGAATAAGAGCCCTGTCAGAGCAGGTTTGTAAAGTTAAAAATACACAAAGCGCAAGATGTCAACTTAATGGGTTATGAGCTGTCCAATTTGTTGTAGTTTAGGAATGTGACAGACACTGACCTAGGTGACATCTTTTCAAAGGTTCACATACAGGATTGAAAACAGTTGGCTTTTTTTTTTCCCAAAAAAAAAAAAGCAACAAACATGCAGTCTTCTACAGCTAAAAGAACAAACTTCTTCTATTCCACACCTACCAAAATGATGAAATAGCCATTCTGTGGGCTCTTGACAAGTCATTGGTTCACTGTCTCTTCTAGATAAGCTTCACTGCAGCTTGGTCATTCCCAGTTTGACTGAAATATCTGTCCATTTTCAGAATCTCTGTAATGTTGCTAGTTCACCCTCACTCACTATACAACAAGCAAAGTGAAAGAAAGGATTTGAGTCTCCTATGTTAGAGTTGGCAATTACCTTGTTTTTGTTCATTTCAGTTTCCTGTGTATCAGGCTGCCAGCTTTGGGTTACAAGGTACTCTGGCTGCCCCATCTCACCAGATCATGAAACATTAGCTTAAACAGTGAAATCTTAGACATTCAAGCTAGTTGGCTTCGCAAGCCTGATGCTTCGAATGTGGGCAAAGTTATTCAATAGACCATGCTAAGCAAAGGTTTCAGCAAAAGCACCATCAGAGATAACAGTTCCTTTGAGAACTGACCGTAGGACCCCCGATATATCAAAGGCAGTGGGAAAAGCATGTCACAGTGCTCTTGTATGTGGCTCCAAGGTTAAGGGTTCTGCTGACTTAAGGGCCGGGGGAAACAGTCAGCCTCTAAGCTTAACTGGAGAAGCAGTTTTGCCAAAATTGAAGGGTAGGGGGAAGCAGCAAGGCCTGGTGAAAAGAGCAGGGGCATGGAAGTCAGAAGACCTGGGTTCTGATCCCAGCTATGCCACTTGCCTGCTGTCTGATCTTGGGCAAGTCACTTAATTTCTCTGTGCTTCATTTTCCTCATCTCCCTTCTACTTAAACTGAGAGACCTGTGTGGGACAGGGACTGTTCTGACCTGATTATCTTGTATCTATCCCAGCTCTTAGAACAATGCTTGGCACATAGTAAGCACTTAACTAATATCACTATTATTATAATAGAGGACAGGCATTTTTAAGGGGATTTCTCACCTCTAGAATCCCCTGTCCTTGATAGGTAACCTTTGAGTCATAATGCAAGGCTGCTTTTCAAGCCACCTTAGTCACAGGATGTGAAATTATTCCTTTCATGTGCCACAAAACTATTTTTCATTTTCATGGTTGCTTAAGTGGTCATATTCGTTTTTTTCTATTTTAAAGCAAATGGCAAAATAAATATCTAATGTGGCTTTCAACTCAAAAAATGCAATCTCCAAAATTTTACTTCAAATTAAAATCAATTCTATAGGCAAGACAAAAAAAACCTGTAGCTCCATACTCCCAAGAAAAGCTGCTCTGTGCTGCCATTCGCCACCACTCACCTGGTTGCTTAACTCTGGAAAAGTGACACTCTGATAAGGGAAAGAATGATCATCAACTATGTGCCAGTGTAGAACGTTGAACTTGTTAAAAGCCATGGCATCCTGGAAGAGAGAAGACCATGCTTAGTTTTACACTGATGTCCCTAGCCACAGACTAAAATTGCTCCGAGAGTTGCTTCCTATGCTGAAGGCTATTCTCCCACCCGCCGGGGCCAAGAGAAATTGACACATCCAACAAACTACGCTGTACTCTCCCAAGCACTTAACACAGTGCTCTGCATAAGGTAAGTGCTCAATAAATACCATTGATTGATAGATCCAAGCTAAAAGAATCAATGTGGGCATGTAATGGGCTAGGGAGAGGAAATGATCCCCACTAAGAGAAAGCAGGATGTGAATAAATCAATAGTATTTTCTGAGCGCTTACTATATGCAGAGCATTGTACTAAGTGCTTGGGAGCATACAATACAACAGAATTAGCAGACATGTTCCCTGCTCATAACAAGCTTACAGTCTCATCATGTGAAGCCATGTTGGGAACTTTTTGAAATGCTACATGCTTAAATTCTTGGGTTGATCTTAGACACCTGACTACTAAACCTGATTCCCCTATGTCTACCCCAGCGCTTAGAACAGTGCTCGGCACATAGTAAGCGCTTAACAAATACCAACATTATTACTAAAGAAACAGGGCAGGGTAATACAATAACCTCCTTACCAGATTTGTAAGGATAGCATTCAGTGGCAGATAATGTCTAGATGTATCAAGTAAAATTCCTCTGTGAGAAAACCTTGGAAAGTCAGTAATCTCAGATTTGTTGATGACGAACTATGAATGAGAACAGAGTTCAGAATTAGCATTTGATTTTGCAAGAACTTTGAAAAAAACAAATGAAGATCAAGCTATGCCCCAGCTCCCCTAGACACCCACAGAACTTAGACTAAGTATAGAGGCAGACTGTCACAGCTTCAAACTTTAGAGCAATGTTGGGAAAAAACTGAAACCACAAGACAAATATCAATGTCTGAACATCTTAAAAAGGAAAATCCAATAAGGAACTCATCCTTCCCAAGAGCTATACAGTCACTACTCAACAACACTTTTGGTTAGTGATTATACTCACAGTTCCATAGTCATCTTCGTAGACTAACTGGCTGAAGGTCTCCAAACCTAGGACAATTTAAGTAATTAGCCTGGAAAATACATCGCGAGATTCAGAAAACCTTTTCCATCTGTAAAAATTTGCCCATGACTGGGCAATGCTGTCTTATTACTATTATTATTACAGTATTTGTTAAGTGCTTACTATGGCCAAGCACTGTTCTATGGGCTGGGGTAGATACAAGGTAATCAGGTTGTCCCACATTGGGCTCACAGTTGGGGCTCACAGTTTTAATCCCCATTGTATAGATTAGGTAACTGAGGCACAGAGAAGTTAAGTGGCTTGCTCAAGGTCACACAGCAGATAAGTGGCTGAGCCAGAATTAGGACCTATGTCTTCCTCTGACTCCCTCTGACTCTTTCCACTAATCCATGCTACTTCCCCTGTTGATACTGTCATTTGAAAATTAAGAAAAATATGGCCACCAAATGTTCCAAGAAATTCAGGAATTACTTGAGCTTATGATGAAACATCTTAAAAAAGGCTTAAAGATGCTGGCTACCACTGCTAATAAAGAAAAGCCCAACTTAGAAGTATTACATTCACAGAATTTACTGCTATTAATAAAACACACTTATCAGCAATATTAATTCCAAAGGTCTAGCCTTCCCCTTTTTTGATGGAAAATAACCCCCTCCCTTGTTTTTTTAAAGCAGCACATTAGATCATATGGTCTTCAAGGACAGGGACAGAGTCTTGGTTATATGTTCCCATGAACTCAGAGCAGTGCTCTACTGATCTGGATTGGTTTTCCTGGGGCAAGAGCCAGCAGGATCCAATCACTGATGCTTTGGAACAGTCTGTGAGATGAGACCAGTATTTATCAACTGGCAGGCGGCCCAGTCCTTAAAGCCCACCATCTGCCTATTGCATAAGTAATTTAAAATGGAATGGCTAATTTCCAGAAGAAAACAAAGATGTGCCTTAGAATTGAGCAGGACAAAGTGAGGGAGTGGGGGAGGGAGCTGTAAAGTAAGGAGGAATGGTTTAGCAGAGCAAAGTATGGGCTTTATTTAAAAAATGCCAAAGATCAATGAGGTTTCTGGGGATCCCAACCCATTCTAGCTCTTTTTTTGTCCCCCTGAGGCAAAGCCAAAACCAGGGTGGGCAAGGGCCCCGGATTCTTCGGTCCTGTTCCATGATCTGCCCCAACAGAAGGAAAGCAATGAGACCAGTATTTCAGGGGAGTGGTAACCCATTGGCCCACGTTCCCACAGCTGCTTCCCCCACTTCCTGGGCAATTCCCAAGCTCATCAAATATTCCATCCGGGAGTCAACTTTAAAATGGAAAACCCAGGAGTCCACCCCAAGCCCTCTTTGACCCATTCTCCAGGCCTCTCTTGAAACTCCTGTCATTAATTGCAACTCCCTTCATGAGGTCCCTTGGCTTAGGACTTCTGCAAGTCCCTTCTGGGAGCTCTGGTACTTCGCAGAACTTCTCTAAGGACAAGGTCAAACCAGAGCCCCAGGGGGGCTGGAAAGTTCCTGCCTGAGCCAGTTTGATCAGGCCTGGCTTGACCAGAACATGCATGTCTGAACCAGGCTGAGGGGAAGTAATTCTAGGCCCAAGTGGAAGTGGTCACAGGCTCAGGCCTCATCTTTGAGGGGAGGCAGCTGAGCACAATGGCTGCCTCCTGGGGAAGCTGGGAACCAAAGAGCCAGAAGCCATGGAATAACTGTACATGTGCAGAAACCTTCAGTCATTCCCAGAAGTGCCTCAACCTGACCTCACACCCAAAACCAGCTCATGCCGGGCTCTAGCTTGGGCTAGTTACCCATTACCCTGGGCTTTTCAATGTCTCTCTTCCCTTAGCAGCACTCTGAGGTCAAGTACCTGTCCAGAGTGTGGTGGGTCAAAGCTGTTGATACACAAGTTGGAGCAATTCATGGGAAACTCAGGCTTTATTCCGGATGGGGCCACGGTCTACAGGATCTTGGGAAGGAGGAGAGGATGGAAGACAGAATGAGCTACTGAGTATTTAGGAGAATGCCCCAAATCTACTTTATCAAACTGCAACCAGGTAAGTGGGAGTGTACAGAACCTCTCCTCCAGAAATATAGTTGGCTAAATGGATGCTTGAGGCATGACCTGATCCAACTAGAGAAAACATGGAGTCAAACTTGGCAGGCTGGCTCCCTCAATTCTTTAGAGGCCAAAAACTAGGGTATTTTGCCTCTTAAATGCTCACATCTGTTGATTTAATTAAAACAGTCTTTTTTATATGGACCTTAGATGAGACTATTTTAAGGATCGCATCCAAGGAAATGGAAGTAGGGAACTAAAGTGTCAGAGGAACCCATTTAAAAAAAAAAACTAACAGAAGAATAAGATTTAGCCTTCCGTCAAGTCTCTGAAAATGCCTTCAAAATGCTTTATTTTGATTTTGCTGTTCCTTAGCCTATGAACCGCCAAGCTGAATGCCAGAGTAGACTCAACATTAAGAAAGTTAATCTTCTCTTAACTGGGAGAAATCTTGTTTGCTAAGTACAAAAATGATTAGTAGCAGTTTCAAGATATGTTCTGAGATGCTTACTTACCTCTTAAAGCACCCCAAACCTTATTGGCTTCCAGCTTAGCCACAGGCTCTGTCACAGTTAACTGATCTGTTCAGAAGACATAATGTAGAGCTTGTTAGCTGTTCAATGAAAAAACACACATTGTTTTATCAAATTTTCTTAAAAATTGATACTATCCTTAGACCTGTGTCTACAAAATGCTACTGTCATTAGTCTTTTCTGTTGCCTTACTGTGAGGCTGTCATGTGAATTTGTTTCCTTAGCCTAATGCTAAGGGAAAGGCAGGGAGGAAGTGGGGAATTATACTGGTAAGCTAGAGGGGAGCAGAAAAATCTCTGCATTGGTTACACAAAGATGCCTAGGTCTAATTCCCTCTCATGTATTCTTTCCCAGCACTTAGAACAGTGCTTTACACAGAAAACATGCTTTATAAATACAATTATGACCTTCATTAGTAATTGTTAAGGCTGTTTTTCTTAGCACAAGTGGAGGTGTCTTTTCTTGGCTGGCCTTGGGCTCTGGACGACTTTTTTCCGGAGCTGAATATTGGAGCAGGATCAGCGTTAGCTATGGGCCACAGGAGACTCTCTGGGAGTGACACTCTGAAGGTTCATGTGTCCAGGGGAGGTAAGGCTGATTCTCAACTCCTACCACTAGCTCTTAAAAACCAAATGGACTATGGATAAGGGATGACACAAGGAATAATGGAGAATGAGTGACTGGTGGATATGCTCACCCTTACCATTATCAGTAAGTGGCTCCTAAAAGAAGAGACTAATGCAGCTGCTAATTTTCCTTAAGCCCTGCTCCTATTTTCCTCCCCCAAAAGCCCACAGGGATAGATTATCGCTGCATCTCTGGAAACTCATGAGGGAGCGGCAGAAGGGCTTGCTGCCCATTTCCCTGTCTTGAAAGGTCACAGTAAACAGGACTGCTTGGATTTGTAGAGTCCAGGCCAGATCTGGTGAGACTGAGAGGAGTAGATCTAGTTTTGCTCTCCTCTGCTGGCCCTCAGGGGGCTTTGCTGAGTGTCCCGGTTCCCCTCCAAGCAGCAAGGACCACAGAGCCATCATTCCCAGTATCCTCAGGCTGCATGCACAGCTGCTTCTACACTTTTTATTTTTAATGGTATTTGGTAAATGCTTATTAAACACTGGAGTAGATACAAAATAATCCAGTTACACATACTCCCTGTCCCACATGAAGCGCACAGTCTCAAGACCCATTTTACAGATGAGGTAACAGGCACAGAGAAGTTAAGTGACTCATCCAAGGTCACACAGCAGACAAGTGGAGGAACTGGGATTTGAACCCTGGTCCTCTGACTCCCAGGCCCACACTCTTTCCAGGAGGCCACAATGCTTCTCAAACGTTCTGCACTGGGTGGATTCCCCTGCAACTGGCTTCCTATGCTGGAATCACCAGGGACCTGACTACCAAGCACAATCCACACTTCTCCTAGATGGCTTCTGAGGTGGGGAGAGGGAAAGAAAAGTAAGCGAGTTTTGTTTTGCTAATTTCACAGATATAATGATGGCATTCCTATCCAAAGATGGTACAATATTACCAGCTGGTAGATTAGGTTGCCATTGGAGATTCACTGTTCAAGTAATCATTCCCCACCTATCTTTGCAATAACAAACTGTATGATAGCCCACGGTAATGTAATGTTTACTCGTACACAAATACAACTATTATTATCTTCAGCTCAAGGTAAGAGTGGGATAATTGTTCAGTCATTTGGAATTGAAGATAGTTTACTGAAAGCTCTTTATAGGCCAGAGAAATGACAAGTGGTAAGAACTCTCCGCCTTTGTGTCTAATAAGTTCTTCACAATCACGCTGGATCCAGTTACTTAGCGATTCCACTTCTCATTACCCTCAATTTGTCTTGCCTCTGATGGGAGTGATTTGGGCTTTGGGTCTGTTCTATTATAATCTTCTGAAATCACACTCTAGGTAGATATCATAAAATTACTCTAATTACTTTCAACCTGTTAACATATACTAGCCCAGAGCATATTTTGAAGCTATCATGCTTTTAGAAAGTTAAAAAAACTGCGGTTCTGATTTTGCAAATTTTTTTTTAAATCAAGGGAATAGCATTATGGAAGGCATCTGAAGTGAAAACTGTATGATCATACAGGTGCAAAAACAAGATTGTAATGTCCCCAGGAGTCTCAATTTTGTAATTCTTTGGAAATGAATTATTTTTCAAATCAGAAAATTTCACAATTTCAGATAAGACGTTTAACTGCAGAATGATCAAGACAGTTTATACATCAACTATTATGTCAAACCAGTTCAGCCCCCCTAGAGTTTAAAAAACAATTGAATTCAAAGACTCCTTGTTATCTTAATGACCCCTAGTATCTTCAGCTAAGAGGTCAACACTCCTCACAAATACTAGTTTCCAGAAGAGACAGTTATCAGTATCACTAGAATCCTATTGCTATTGCAAAATATTGCCCAAATTCCTCCCCAAAGATTAAGAAGTTTCAGGAGAAACAACTTGAAAGGAAGGTTGAAAATAGCAGCTGTCAGCTGGGTGCTTGAGAATCCTCAAATATTCCTACAGAAATTGGTCAGTAAAGCTTTATCAGTATTGATTGAAAATAATAATTGATATTTGTTAAGAGCTTACTATGTACTAAGTAAATACTGTACTAAGAAGTGGGATAGAGACAAGATAATCAGGTCAGAGTCCTTCTCCCTGATGGGACTCCCAGTGTAAGGGGGAGAGAGAAAAAGTATTGAATGCCCATTGTATGGATGAGGAATTTGAAGCACAGAAATTAAATGATTTGTCCATGGTCAAACAGCAGGGTATTGGGGGAGTTGGGATTAGAACCCAGGTCCTTGGACTTTCTATTAAGCCACACTGCTTCCCAAGTAAACCATTCCCATAGATCCCATTTAGTGTACAGTATCCTTGCTCCTCATTTGTTCTTTTCCATCTCCATGGCCATTTTCATCAATCCCTTCCAACCTGTCACTTGGACAAACTCTTCTCTACAGTCTGATATTCTCTTTCAAATAGTTCCTTAAAACTTTACCTGAAGTGCCCTAGTTACATTCTTGGAACACATGGCTGGTAAACTGATCACTTATTTCCCCCCAAATTCACTCAGCTCTCCTCAGGCATCTTTGTACAACTGAAGGGAAACCAGTCAGTCAGGGCCTATCAATCTTGTTGGTCCACAGCGTTTTTCATGCTATTTTTCTTGGCAACCACATACTTGGCTCTCCAGTAAGAACTCCCAACAAAGCTGTCACTATTCAAGACATTGTGGGCAGGGAACATTTCTACCAATTCTATTCTACTGTACTCTCCCAAGCATTTGGTAATAATAATAATAATAATGGTATTTGTTAAGCACTTACTATGTGCAAAGCACTGATCTAAGCGCTGGGGGGATACAAGGTGATCAGGTTGTCCCTCATGGGGCTCACAGTCTTCATCCCCATTTTACAGATGAGGTAACTGAGGCCCCGGGAAGTTAAGTGACTCACCCAAAGTCACACAGCTGACAAGTGGCAGAGCTGGGATTAGAACCCATGACCTCTGACTCCCAAGCCCATGCTCTTTCCACTGAGCCACGCTGCTTCTCTACAGTACTTTGGCATATAGTAAGCCCTCAATAAATAGCATTGATTGATTGATACTCACAGGATTCATCGGAAGTACTGGAAGGATAAGCATCACACTCCGAAACTGGTGAGGTAATTGTGACAAGAAGTTGCTGTAACTCGGTTCCAGCAAAAGGTCTTGAAGGACCATGTTGCCACTTGGAATATCCGAAGAGATACTCATAATATCTATGTAAGAAATTAAGTCGAACAATCAGTGTTAAAACAACCTTGCCGATAAAGATCTACTTTAACCTTCAGGATTTTCCACTCACCTCACCCAGGCTCTGTGGTATAACTCTCCCCTCCCTCCCTCTTACCCTCAGCATTAGGCTAAGAAAACAAATTCCCATGCAAACCCAACAGTAAGGCTACAGAAAAGCAGGAGGACAGCAGAGGAATGATAAGAGGGTACAGTACACTACACTAGGCCTTGGGGTTCATGACCAGATAGAAAGTTTACAATCTAACTCATTTATTGTATTTCAAAATACAATAGGAGTGGGTTTAATTTCTCTTTAGGTCTTAGATATACATGTGCTTAAGAGCATGGAGCCATTTAGCACTTGCTTTATAACATTATTAATAATATCTTCATGTAAAATGGAAATACTCAACATAGAATCAGAGAGGTATGTTTTGTGTTTTCCTCTTCAGAACTTTTAGGATATTCCAGGAGCTACCTGCTGTGGGTGCTCAAACCTTTGATGACTCCCTGAATGCACAGCTATAAAAGCTGGAAACACTACCGGTCTAAGATTACAGGCCAAGACTTGAGGTCACTGCTTGCAAAATTCATTGCACCCCGTGATTTTTAATCATCTCGGAACTGACTAGGTTCGGCCATTTTACAACTCACACCAAAGCTGGAACTTTCTTGTCAGAGATCTGTTTTTTTTTCTGAAAGAGTATTTATTTGAAAGAGGAAAAGAGTCTTATTTGACATACCAGGTGCACCAGCCTGGACAGCCAAGTTGTACAACCACCATGCCAAAGCCAACTAAAATGATGGTATTAAGCATTTACTATGTGTCAGGCACTGTATTAAGCACTGAAGGGGGATACAAGCAAATAGAGTTGGACACAGTCTCAGTCCTCATATGGGGCTCACAATCTCAATTTCTCAATCCTCATTTTACAGATGAAGTAACTGAGGCACAAAGAAGTGATTGACTTGCCCAAGGTCTCACAGCAGATGAGCAGAGTGGAGATTAGAACCCGTGACCTTCTGACTCCTAGGCCCATGCTCTATCCATTACGTCATGCTGCTTCTCAAAACTATTTCTAAGGAGTCTGAGTCTAATGCCCCTTAAACAATGAATTTCTACACCTTTCAAACTGCAATATTACATATGTATTATAGCAACTTCCCCATTAGAAAGACTAGCAAATACACCAACCTACTTCCTCAATTTGATTTTTTTCTTAGCCACATGATGCATTTAGCAGAAACCCCCAAAAAGAGAACTTTTTGGCTTATTAAAGAGTATACAGGGATATACTGAGGGTGGAATACATCCACCAAAATTGTAAGAATTAGCAATTACAATTTTATGGAGTCTGGTCCCAGGCAGTCCCTGGGAAATCAATAAGACATGTCAGATCTTTCAAACTCCCTTAGGTCTTCAAAACCCAAAACCAAAACACAACACCCAAAATCTTATTTTAGTCAAATGTTGGATTCTCTGAGATAATTTAGTTCTTCGTTCAACATTTGTACAAACCTATAGCCACTGAAATATGACTACTGCTCTAAGAATTCAATTTATAGCCTTCCAAAATTAACAGTAAAAACATTTCAACCTTTTTGGGCTTCAAATGCTCATGTTAACTTTGCTTATTAATAATGAGGATTATAAAGCAGTTTATCAGTAATTATATGTTAATTTTACATATTCTCATCCAAATTTCTCAAAAGAGCTTTTGAAGTGTTCTACCACAGAGGACCTGGAGCAAAGTGAAGAGCTGCCCAAGTTACACAAATCTCTAAAAGCCAAAACTACAGCTGGAGCACAAGTGACTTGTCCTGAATCACACAGCAGGTAAGTGGCAGAGTCCCAGGCCTGTGCTCTTTCCAGTAGGCTTAAGCTGCTTCTTAGTTTTATAGTCCAGCATGGTTCAGAAATGGCTTCTACTGCCCCAAACTGAAATCGAATACTCTGAACCAATGGTTTAATAGCTAAGTACCAATGGTCCATCACATGTTTTCTGTTGGTGCTGGGGCATGTATGAGGTTGTCCCATGAGCTGCCAAGACCAGAGAGAAAATCACAGTGGATATCTGGGGATTCTTTTTGTTACACAAGTACCCACCCTAAGCAGCCACATACAGGGTTCTCACCACCTACTTCCTCCTACAGGCTGGGAAAATTAAAAAGAAAAAGGGGACGAATGCAGACAGCACCCTGACCTTTTCCATTCCTGCTGGGCAAAAGTTGGGAAGCTGACAGAACAGCCAGGTCCTGAAAACTTGATCTGGGCAATGTCCTAAGCCCTACAGATGGGCCAATGGTGCCTCTCTCTGACCTTTGAATTGGAAGATGGCCCCCACTGGTCGGTTGCACAGCCTGCATTCCCAACTGCTGATTACATAAACTGGCTGAGCACTGTAACAACTCCTCTTTCCTAACAAGAAGTGGGGCCATCATCAGGTTCCTCTGGAAAAGAGGGGGTGCAAAGCTGGAGAAGCAAGAAGAAGAAACACCTGAAATACTTTCAACATTTCCAAATTTAATGAGGAAAAAAGAATGCAAAACATAACCCCACCCATTTGAGTTTTGAAAATCTCGTATTTCTTTCCCCATCTGGGGTGATTTAGGAGTTCCTGCCAGGCTGGGCCCTTAGTCCTATAGTACTTCTCTGGCAAGGGAGCTGAGGCCAAGAGGGCCACTGGCTGCAGTCCGTCCATGATATTTACTAGTGCTGACTCTACTGTAGATAAGCAGTGTGGTCTAATGGAAAGGACAGGCCTGGGAGTCAGAGGACCTGGGCTCTAATCCTGGCTCTGCCACTTGTGTGCTGATTGGCCTAGAGAAACTCACTCAACATCTCCGTACCTCAGTTTCCTCATCTACAAAATGGAGATAAAAGACCTGATCATCCTCTGGAGCCCCATTATATTGTGCCTGATTACCTTGTATCTAGTCCGGTGCCTCAGTTACCTCATCTGTAAAATGGGGATTAAGACTGTGAGCCCCACGTGGGACAACCTGATTCCCGTGTCTACCCCAGCGCTTAGTAGAACAGTGCTCAGCAAATAGTAAGCGCTTAACAAATACCAACATTATTATTATTATTACCCTAGCTATTGGAACAGTGATCGGCCCATAGTAAATGCTTAACAAAATCCACAAGTACTGCACACAGAAATCTGTATGGCACTTAAGTGCTTACTATGTGCCCTAAAAAGGTGGAGGAGAGCTCCCCAAACCCAGGAAGCAACGTGGCATAGTGGATAGAGCTCAGGCAGTCACTTCACTGCTCTGAGCCTCAGTGACCTCACCTATAAAATGGGGCTGGAGACGAGCCCCATGAGGGACAGGGACTGTGTCCAGCCCGATTGGCTTGTATCCACCCCAGCGCTTAGTACAGTGCCCGGCACATGGTAAGCACTTAACAAATACCATTTTTAAGGGACAGATGGGCAAAAATGAGGAAGCACGAGCAAGCCCGGGGATAAAACAGAAAGGAGAACGAGTGTCCTGGTGAAGTGTCAGAATGGAGTGTCCAAATGAGCCAGCCTGACCTGCGGGTGGGAACGGGTGCAAGCAGAGTGGCTTAGTGGAAAGAGCCAGGGCTTGAGAGTCAGAGGTTGTCTGCTGTGTGACCTTGGGCAAGTCACTTCATTTCTCTGAGCCCCATGTGGGACAACATGATTACCCTGGATAATAATAATAATTATGGTATTTGTTAAGTGTCAAGCTTTGTTCTAAGCGCTAGGGTAGATACAGGGTAATTGAACTGAGCTCACACTTTTAATTTCTATTTTAAAGATAAGGTAACAGGCCCAGATAAGTGAAGTGACTTGCCCAAGGTCACAGCAGACAAGGGGCGGAGCCAGGATTAGAACCCACGACCTCTGACTCCAAAGCCCGGGCTCTTCCCATTGAACCACACTGCTGGATGTCCTCCAGCACTCAGAACAGCACTTGGCCCATAGGAAGTGTTTATTAATGATAATAATGTTGGTATTTTTTAAGCACTTACTATGTGCACAGCACTGTTCTAAGTGCTGGGGTAGATACAGGGTAATCAGGCTGTCCCACGTGAGGCTCACAGTCTTAATCCCCATTTTACAGATGAGGTAACTGAGGCACCGAAAAGTCAAGTGACTTGCCCACAGTCACACAGCTTACAAGTGGCAGAGCTGGGATTTGAACCCAAGAACCAGGGTCATTGTTAGTGTAATAATAATAATGATAATAACTATGGTATTTGTTAAGCGCTTACTATGGGCTGAGCACTGTTCTAAGCACTGGGGTATAGATACAAGGTCATCAGGTTGTCCCCCGTGGGGCTCCCAGTCTTCATCCCCATTTTCCTGATAAGGTCCCTGAGGCCCAGAGAAGTCAAGTGCCTTACCCAAAGTCACACAGCTGACAATGAATTGTACATTCCAAGGGCTTAGTCCAGTGCTCTGCACATAGCGCTCAATAAATACTATTGAATGAATGAATGAGAGGTGGCAGATTGTGGATGAGAACCCACGACCTCTGACTCCCAAGCCCAGGCTCTTCCCCCTGAGCCAAGCTGCTGGATCTCCCCCAGTGCTCAGAACAGCGCTTAGCAAGCGCTTAAGAACCAGGGTCATCCTTAGTGTAATGATAATAATGTTGGTATTTAAGCGTTGACTGTGTGCAAACGCTGTTCTAAGCGCTGGGGTGGATACAGCATCATTTGGTTGTCCCCCATGGGGCTCCCAGTCTTCATCCCCATTTTCCAGATGAGGTCCCTGAGTCCCAGAGAAGTCAAGTGACTCGACCAAGGTCACACAGCAGACAAGTGGCAGAGCTGGGATTAGAACCCACGACCTCCGACTCCCAAGCCCGGGCTCGGGCTCTTCCCCCTGAACCACACTGCTGGATAATAATGATGATGGCATTTGTTAAGCGCTTACTTTGTGCAAAGGACTGTTCTAAGTGCTGGGGGGATACAAGGTATTGAGGTTGTCCCCCGTGGGGCTCCCAGTCTTCATCACCATTTTCCAGATGAGGTCCCTGAGGCCCAGAGAGGTCAAGTGACTCGACCCAGGTCACCCAGCGGACAAGTGGCAGAGCCGGGATTGGAACCCACGACCTCTGACTCCCAAGCCCTGGCTCTTCCCCCTGAGCCACACTGCTGGATAATGCTGCGTGGCTCAGTGGAAAGAGCACGGGCTTTGGAGTCAGAGGTCATGAGTTCGAATCCCAGCTCTGCCACTTGTCAGCTATGTGACTGTGGGCAAGTCACTTAACTTCTCTGGGCCTCCGTTACCTCATCTGTAAAACGGGGATTAAGACTGTGAGCCCCACGTGGGACAACCTGATTCCCCTGTATCTACCCCAGTGCTTAGAACAGTGCTCTGCACATAGTAAGCGCTTAAATACCAACATTATTATTATTAATAATAATGATGGCATTTGTTAAGCGCTTATTCTGTGCAAAGCACTGTTCTAAGCGCTGGGGGGATACAAGGTGCTGAGGTTGTCTCCCGTGGGGCTCCCAGTCTTCATCCCCATTTTCCAGATGAGGTCCCTGAGGCCCAGAGAGGTCAAGTGCCTCGACCCAGGTCACCCAGGGGACAAGTGGCAGAGCCAGGATTAGAACCCACGACCTCTGACTCCCAAGCCCGGGCTCTTTCCACTGAGCCACACTGCTGGATGATAATAATAAGAAGAATGATAATGATGGCATTTGTTAAGCGCTTACTCTGTGCAAAGTACTGTTCTACGCGCTGGGGGGATACAAGGTGTTGAGGTTGTCCCCCGTGGGGCTCCCAGTCTTCATCCCCATTTTCCAGATGAGGTCCCTGAGGCCCAGAGAGGTCAAGTGCCTCGACCCAGGTCACCCAGGGGACAAGTGGCAGAGCCAGGATTAGAACCCACGACCTCTGACTCCCAAGCCTGGGCTCTTTCCACTGAGCCACACTGCTGGACGATAATAATAAGAAGAATGATAATGATGGCATTTGTTAAGCGCTTACTCTGTGCAAAGTACTGTTCTACGCGCTGGGGGGATACAAGGTGTTGAGGTTGTCCCCCGTGGGGCTCCCAGTCTTCATCCCCATTTTCCAGATGAGGTCCCTGAGGCCCAGAGAGCTCAAGTGCCTCGACCCAGGTCACCCAGGGGACAAGTGGCAGAGCCGGGATTGGAACCCAAGACTTGTGACTCCCCAGCCCGGGCTCCTTCCCCCGAGCCCCGCTGCTGGGTCTCCCCAGCGCTTGGCGCCCAGAGGGGGAGCATCGGCGTGTCGAGGGTGGGGGCGCGGGGTGTCTCACCGGCGGAAGGCGTCCTGCAGCGGCGAGCAGGCGGGTCCGGCCGAGGAGCCGGGGCCGTGGCTGATGTCGAAGGCGCCGGGGGCGAGGCGCAGCCGCTGCGGGAACAGACGCACCGAGCGCGGCAGCGGCCACAGCGCCGGGCCCGCGGGCCCTCGGAAGGACCGGCAGGACGAGCCCAGCGGCCCCAGCAGCGCGACCAACAGCAGCCCCGCGACTAACACCCGCCGGCCCATCACTGCGCCTGCGCCGCCGCCGCCACCCCGACCCTTTCTAACTCCGCCCGCCAGGGGGCGCCCACGTGACCCCCGAGGGCGGTGCCTCCTGCCACCATCAGCATCATTCATCCATCCATCCATTCATTAGTCTTTATGGAGCGCTGACTCTGTGCACAGCATTCATTCATTCACTAGTCTTTATGGAGCGCTGACTCTGTGCACAGCATTCATTCATTCACTAGTCTTTATGGAGCGCTGACTCTGTGCACAGCATTCATTCATTCACTAGTCTTTATGGAGCTCTGACTCTGTGCACAGCATTCATTCATTCACTAGTCTTTATGGAGAGCTGACTCTGCGCAGAGCATTCATTCATTCACTAGTCTTTATGGAGCGCTGACTCTGCGCAGAGCATTCATTCATTCACTAGTCTTTATGGAGCGCTGACTCTGTGCAGAGCATTCATTCATTCATTCAATAGTCTTTATGGAGCGCTGACTCTGTGCAGAGCATTCATTCATTCATTCAATAGTATTTATGGAGCGCTGACTCTGTGCAGAGCATTCATTCATTCAATAGTCTTTATTGAGTGCTGACTCTATGCAGAGCATTCATTCATTCAATAGTATTTATTGAGCGCTGACTATGTGCAGAGCATTAATTCATTCATTCAATAGTATTTATTGAGCGCTTACTATGTGCAGAGCACTGGACTGAGCGCTTGGAATGAACAGTTCGGTAACAGATAGAGACAGTCCCTGCCCTTTGATGGGCTTACATTCTAATCGGGGGAGACCGACGGACAAAAACAATAGCAATAAATAGAATCAGTAATAATGTCGGTAGGGGTTCAGCGCTTCCTATGTGCAAAGCACTGTTCTAAGCGCTGGGGGAGATACAGGGTCATGAGGTGGTCCCACGTGGGGCTCACGGTCTTCATCCCCATTTTAATAATAATGTTGTTTGTTCAGCGCTTTCTAGGTGCAGAGCACTGTTCTAAGTGCTGGGGGAGATAATAATGTTGGTATTTGTTCAGCACTTCCTATGTGCAGAGCACTGTTCTAAGCACTGGGGGAGATACAGGGTCATCAGTTGGTCCCCCGTGGGGCTCACAGGCTTCATCTCCATTTGACAGATGAGGGAACTGAGGCCCAGAGAATAATAATGATATTAATGCTGGTATTTGTTAAGTACTCACTATGTGCAGAGCACTGTTCTCAGCCCTGGGGGATATACAGGGTCATCAGGTGGTCCGCCGTGGGGCTTACCGTCATCAACCCCATTTGACAGATGAAGGAAGTGAGGCTCAGAGAAGTAAAGTGACTTGTCCAAAGTCACACAGCTGACAAGTGGCAGGGGCGGGATAATAATAATAATAATAATGTTGGTATTTGTTCAGCGCTTCCTATGTGCAGAGCACTGTTCTAAGTGCTGGGGGAGATTCAGGGTCATCAGGTGGTCCCCCGTGGGGCTCTCCATCTTCCTTCCCATTTGACAGATGAAGGAACTGAGGCCCAGAGAAGTGAAGTGACTTGTCCAAAGTCACACAGCTGACAAGTGGCAGGGGTGGGAAAATAATAATAATGATGGTGGTATTTGTTAAGCGCTTACTATGTGTAGAGCATTGTTCTAAGCATTGGGGGAGATACAGGGTCATCAGGTGGTCCCCGTGGGGCTCACAGTCTCAATCCCCATTTTGCAGATGAAGGAATTGAGGCAGAGAGAAGTAAAGTAACTCGCCCAAGGTCACACAGTAGACAACCTCAAACAAACCGTCAAACCTACGGCCTCCCCCCCACCTTTTTTTTTTTAAGTGGTATTTGCTAAGCGCTGGCTAGGTGCCAGGCACTGTCCTAATCGCTGGCACAGATACAGAATCCTCAGGTTGGACACAGTCCATGGGCCCACGTGAGGCTCACAGTCTTAATCCCCATGTTAAGCATGAGAGAATGCAGAGAAAAGATAAGTGCTTGCCCAGGGTCACGCAGCAGACGTGTGGCCGAGCCGGGAGTAGAACCCTACAGACGGGCCAGTGGTGCCTGTAGAGGTATTGTTTTGTTGTCTGTTTCCCCCTTCTAGCCTGTGAGCCCATTGTTGGGCAGGGATCGTCTCTATCTGTTGCCGAATTGTACATTCCAAGTGCTTAATACAGTGCTTCGCACACAGTAAGCACTGAATTCATTCATTCATTCATTCAATAGTATTTATTGAGCGCTTACTATGTGCAGAGCACTGTACTAAGCGCTTGGGATGAACAAGTCGGCAACAGATAGAGACAGTCCCTGCCGTTTGACGGGCTTACAGTCTAATTGGGGGAGACGGACAGACAAGAACAATGGCACTAAACAGCGTCAAGGGGAAGAACATCTCGTAAAAACAATGGCAACTAAATAGAATCAAGGTGATGTACAATTCATTAACAAAATAAATAGGGTAACGAAAATATATACAGTTGAGCGGACAAGTACAGTGCTGTGGGGATGGGAAGGGAGAGGTGGAGGAGCAGAGGGAAAAGGGGAAAATGAGGCTTTAGCTGCGGAGAGGTAAAGGGGGGATGGCAGAGGGAGTAGAGGGGGAAGAGGAGCTCAGTCTGGGAACGCCTCTTGGAGGAGGTGATTTTTAAGTAAGGTTTTGAAGAGGGAAAGAGAATCAGTTTGGCGGAGGTGAGGAGGGAGGGCGTTCCAGGACGGCGGGAGGACGTGACCCAGGAGTCGACGGCGGGATAGGCGAGACCGAGGGACGGCGAGGAGGTGGGCGGCGGAGGAGCGGAGCGTGCGGGGTGGGCGGTAGAAAGAGAGAAGGGAGGAGAGGTAGGAAGGGGCAAGGTGATGGAGAGCCTTGAAGCCTAGAGTGAGGAGTTTTTGTTTGGAGCGGAGGTCGATAGGCAACCACTGGAGTTGTTTAAGAAGGGGAGTGACATGCCCAGATCGTTTCTGCAGGAAGATGAGCCGGGCAGCGGAGTGAAGAATAGACCGGAGCGGGGCGAGAGAGGAGGAATAATAAATATGATTGAATTTGAATAAATATGATTGAATAAATATGACTGAATAAATATGATTGAATGAATGAATGAATGAATGAACTCAGGTCCTCTGACTCCCAGGCCCGTGCTCTGTCCACTAGAGTACTTTGCTTCTCATTCACCTCCCTCACTGCCCCCTTCACACATCCTCCAAAGCTTTGCTGTGTCCTCAGGGTAATAGGCATTTAGGAACACACATATTAAAGAACAAAAACTCCTCACCATTGGCTTTAAAGGTCTCCATCACCTAGCCCTCTCCTACCTCACCTCGCTTCTCTCCTTCTACAACCCAACCCACACACTCCGCTCCTCTAGTGCTCACCTTCTCACTGTGCCCCCATCTCTCCTGCCTCACCGCCGACCCCTGTTCTGGCCTGGAACACACTCCCTCCTCAAATCTGAAAGACAATTGTTCTCCCTCCTTCAAAGCCTTATTGTACTTTCCAAGCACTTCGTACTGTGCTCTGCACACGGTAAGTGCTCAATAAATACGATTGAATGAATGAATGAAGGCACATCTCCTCCAAGAGGCCTTCTGAGACTAAGCCCCACTTTTCCTCATCTCCCACTGCCCTCTGCATCTCCCTGACTTGCTCCCTTTGCTATTCCCCCCTCCTAGCTCCAAAGCACTTATGTACTTATCTGTAATTTTATTTATCCCTTTGCTCTTCCCCCACTTCCCAGTCCCAAAGCACTTAATGTACATATCTGTAATTTTATTTATTTGTATTGATGTCTGTCTCCCCCACTCTAGACTGAGCTCGTTGTGGGCAAGGAATGTCACTGTTGTTGTATTGTACTTTCCCAAGCGCTTAGTACAGTGCTCTGCAGACAGTAAGTGCTCAGTAAATACGATTGATTGAATGAATGAACAAATCAGGCCCGGCTCCTAACTTCCTGCAGCTGAGAGTTGGGAAGGAGGGCTTAGGCGGCCCTTTCCCAGGTGGGCAGGGCTGGATCTCTCAGACCTGCAGTACTGCACTCCCTTACTCCCTCCTGAAAGCAGGATATCTGATCACATTCTTATCATCAGTGGTATTCCTTTAGCACTTACTCTGTGCAGAGCACTGTACTAGGCCCTCCGGAGAGTACAGTACAACAGAGTTGGTAGATACGTCCCCTGCCCACAAAAAGCTTCTCTAAACTCATGTCAAGGGAAGCGGCATGGCGTAGCAGAGCACGAGCCTGCAAGTCAGAAGGTCATAATAATGTTGGTATTTGTTAAGCGCTTACTATGTGCAGCGCACTGTTTTAAGCGCCGGGGTAGATAATCAGATTGTCCCACGTGAGGGTCACAGTTAATCCCCATTTTACAGATGAGGGAACTGAGGCCCAGAGAAGTGAAGTGACTTGTCCATAGGCACCCAGCTGACAAGTGGCAGAGCCGGGATTCAAACCCATGACCTCTGACTCCCAAGCCCAGGCTCTTTCCACTGAGTAACGCTGGTCTAATCCCTGCTCTGCCACTTGTCTGCTGGGTGGCCTTGGGCAAGTCACTTCTCTTCTCTGCACCTCAGTTACCTTGTCTGTAAAATGGGGATTGAGACTGTGAGCCCCACATGGGACAGGGACTGTGTCCAACCCAATTTGCTCATATCCACCCCAATGCTTAGTACAGTGCCCGGTACATAGTAAGTGCTTAAAATATACCACTATTATTATCATCTGAAAGGATTCTCCTGAAAGGTTTGCATGCACTTCACAGTGTGCTGCACCCCATCCGTCTACTCGCTCGATGATTTCTATGCCTCAGTGGGAACTTGGCTGACTGACAAGGATGACGGTAGGCTGGTGGCTTTGGGCAAACCACAGTCAACACAATCAATTCCTTTACAGTTCTCAAGACCGACAGTTGACCGTCACTCTTGACTGGAGATTCCATCATCGTGTCTAAGGTGAGAGAAATGAAACTAAAAGATTTTCTAACAGCAGTTTATCTGGCAGAAAAAATACTGCCCTGCACTCGTTTTTTAAGCGAGTTTTTGAAAAGTAACATTTATTTCTAAAATCTAAACTTCTGGGCACTTGTGAATCTTTAGTTTCCCGGTTTGGTGGGGTCCCTCTCTGTCCTTACTACAGCAAGCCCCCAAAGATGACTTTTTTCCAGTTTACTAGGCTACAGCATATACAAAACCCATTCACATTTAGTTACTGTATGAGAAATTTCTGTTTCTGTGAAAAAACAAAAAGTGAAATGTAGGTGACAATTGTGGCCTCTAGGGGACTGAGGGTTGTGGAATGGAAGTTGGGGAAAGAGGAAGCAGATTGGATCACATTTCCCAAATCACATTTCCCTCAAATTATTAAGAACTAATAATTTCCAGGAAGTAGCATGGCCTAGTGGAAAGAGTACAGGCCTGGGAGCCAGAGGACCTGGGCTGTAATCTCAGCTCTGCCACTTATCTGCCGTGTGACCTTGAGCAAGTCACTTGTCTGTACTTCAGTTTCTTCATCTGTAAAACAGGGATTTAATACCTGTATTCCCTCCTTAGACTGTGAGCTCCATGTGGGACTGATTATCTTGCATCTACCCTAGTGCTTAGTACAGTGCTTGGCACATAGTAAGCACTTAACAAATATCTTAAAAAACTAATCTTTATTCCCCAGCCTTAAATTCTCCCAGCCTCCTTACCCAATATCCATTCACTACTACTACTAGATTCAATCAGTCAATCAATCTATCTTCAAAAACGTTCAGTCCATGATTCCCCACTCAATAATAATAATGATGGTATTTGTTAAGCGCTTACTATGTGCCAAGCACTGTTGCAAGTGCTGGGGTGGATACAAACTAATCAGGTTGTTCCACATGGGGCTCACAGTCTTAATCCCCATTTTACAGATGAGGGAACTGAGGCCCAGAGAAGTGAAGTGACTTGCCCAGGGTCACCCAGCTGACAAGTGGCAGAGCAGGAATTAGAAGCCATGACCTGTGTCCCAAGCTTGTACTCTTTTCACTAAGCCACGCTGCTCCCGTGTTTGCCTGTCCACCTCCACATCAAACAGAAACAGCTTACCACCCGCTTTAAAGCACTCCATCAACTTGCCCCCTCCTACCTCACCTTGCTACTTTCCTACCACAGCCCAGCCCGCACACTTGGCTCCTCTAATGCTAACCTTCTTACCGTGCCTTGATCTCTGTCTGTCTCTCCACTGACCTCTTGCCCACATCCTGCCTCTGCTCTGAAACACCCCCCTACATTTCATATCTGACAAACAGTTACTCTCCCCCACTTCAAAGCCTTATTGAAGGCACATCTCTTCCAAGAGGCCTTCTCTGATTAAGCCCTCTTTTCCTTTTCTTTCACTCCCTTCTGCATTGCCCTGACTTGCTCCCTTTATTCATCCCCCCCCCACCCCCAGGCCCAGAGCACTCATGTGCATATCTGAAATTTATTCATTTATATTAATGTGTGTAAGCTCACTGTGTGTGGGGAATATGTCTGTTATATTGTACCAAGTGCTTAGTACAGTGTTCTGCACACGGTAAGCTCTCAATAAATATGATCAATCGATTGATTAGTATTTTTGAGAGCCTTCTGTGTGCTGAAGAGCTTTCTACTAAGTGTTTGGAAAGTACAGTAGTTAGTAGGCCTGGTCTCTGATCTCTGGGAGTTTACGATCTAGTGGGCTAGAAGGAAGAAGGAATAAGGGGATTTGTACATGAGTTAGTACTTAAATTATAAATTATACTGAAGAGCAGCATGAGAAGGAATCCTATTCCAGTGACTGGATTTCACTGGTGCCTATATGGAGCTTACAGCAAGCATGATTGATTTTGACCTGCACACTATTCCCTCATAAGTCAGCTATTCCTACAAATGGCTACAGTTAATAAAAGAAGTGCAATGCACTCTTGTACCCATTTGAGATATTCTGCCCTGCAACAGCACCCCAGCAGTTGAAGCTTTCAGCCCTTGAGGAAATAAATTACAAACCCTGCCCTGTACCACGGCAAAATCATGGGTCTTGGAAAGCCATTTCATCTTTACTCATGACATTGGCTTCAGGAATTAGAGTTTATGTGGCTTCAGATACTCCTCACCACTCTTAATCCGTCTGCGAAAATGGAAATCACAAGCTTAGTAATAGTAATGGTATTTATTAAGCACTTACTGTGCCTAAAGTACTGAAGTAAACACTGGGGGGAAAAACACATGCACACATGAGAATTGGACAGACTCCCTGACCCCTTAAGGGGCCCACAATCTAAGAAAAAATTGGGGAGAGAGGGCTGGGGACAGACATGATAGGAAAGAAGAAACAATAACAAAAGCACAGCAACAACATAAAAGACAAGGACATAAAAGACAAAGATAAATACAAAGACAAACATAAGTACAATAAGAATAATAGAGTACTACTGGCCTGGAGTCAGAGGATATGGGTTCTAGTCCCATCTCCGCCACATGTCTGCTATGTGATCTTGGACAAGGCACTTAACTTTTCAAGTGCCTCAGTTACCTCATCTGTAAAATGGGGATTAAGAATGAGCCCCATATGAAACAGGGACTGTGTCCAACAGATTATCCCGTATCTACTTTAGTGCTTAGAACAGTGCTTGGCACATAGAAAGTGCTTAACAAATGCCACAATTATTTGGGGCAGGTTACAGCTCAGAGTAAAGCATTTTTTATAATGGCATGTAAGTGCTCACTATGTGCCAAACACTGCACTAAGAGCTGGGGTAGATACAAGATAATCAGGTCCGACACAGTTCCTGTCCCTCGTGGGGCTCACAGAAAGATGAGGATAGGGGACTGTGTCTGTCCTGATTATCATGCATGTAGCCCAGTACAGTGCTTGGCATATAGTAAGTTCATTCAATAGTATTTATTGAGCGCTTACTATGTGCAGAGCACTATACTAAGCGCTTAGAATGTACAAATCGGTAACAGATACAGTCCCTGCCCTTTGACGGGCTTTACGTATACTGTTGTTATTATTATTACTATTATTATTATCACAAGCACAGCCTTCCCAGTGTTCTCAAGGTTGGCTTGGTGGCCCAGCTGTGCAGGAAGGATGCTATCTGTCCCCCACAGCCCCGAGGATCCCATAGGCCCCTGCTCCGAACCAGCATGAGGCTTTCTGAACCAGAGCCACAACCTCAGCTGTGATTTCTGTGATGGGTGATTATCCAAGCCATGAAGAGCCTGAGATCCTGCTATTCCTTTCATGTTGCTGTTCCTGTCTTTTTTGGGGTTTTTTTGTTTGTTTGTTTGTTTAAATGGTATTTGTTAAACTCTTACTCTGTGCCAGGCACTGTATTAAGGACTGGGGTAGATACACACTAATCAGGTTGGACAGAGTCCATGTCTGACATGAGGCTCAAAGTCTTAATCTGCACTTTACAGATGAGGGAACTGACACAGAGAAGTTAAGCGACTTGTCCAAGGTCACACAGCAGACAAGTGGCACAGCAGTACGATACTACTATCAGTACTAAAGACCCCATACCGCTGGGTTCTTTTCACTCTTCCCCAGGCCAGAGTAGGGGCTGTGATAGGTCCGAACCTTGAATGGAGCCTGGCTAAAGTGGAACAAGGTACTTGATCCAATCCGTCCCAGATTGGCTTAGCAGATGAGCTCCAGACTCAGGTTAGCTACTGTCTAGAGTCTTTATAGCTACTGTCTAGAGTCTTTATGTTTCTCCCTCTCTGCCTCCTCCCCCACATCTAGGAAATTCTGTCCCCCTTCCCAGTTCCCTCCAGAACCTCCTCTGTACAGCCCCTGGAAAGAAGCCTTATTGAAGGCACATCTCCTCCAAGAGGCCTTCCCTGACTAAGCCCTCCTTTCCTCTTCTCCCACTCCCTTCTGCGTCACCCTGACTTGCTCCCTTTTTTCATCCCCTGTCCCAGCCCCACAGCGCTTATGTACATAACTGTAATTTATTTATATTAATGTCTGTCTCCCCATCTAGACTGTAACCTCATTGTGGGCTGGGAATGTGTCTGTTTGTGGTTCTATTGTACACTCCCAAGCGCTTAATACAATGCTCTGCACATTCTAAGCGCTTAATAAATACGACTGAATGAATGAATGAAAGGTCAGAATCCCAGGGTGAGAGATCCCAGGCTTCAAGCCGAGGGCCCCATCGGATCCCAGACCCTGGAGATATCCCAAGGCCCCGGGAGCTCCGACACCAATTCTAAAAGCTGTCGCTACTGATCACCACTATGGCTTTCTCCAGAAAGGCCAGGAAGTAACCCACTATGGAAAAGGAAAGAGCAACAGTAAGATATTTGTTTTGCTCAGGAGAGGGGAAGCCACAGGTGCTGGGTAAGGAGCAAGGTGGGACAATGAAATGGGGTGGAGAAGGGGAAGCAGACAGTGGGTTGAAGAAGAGGAAGGAGAAAGTGGGAATGTCTTCGATGTTGTCTTTGATCAACATTTTGATCACTTGATCATTTGCCTTTGTTTCCCATGCTGCCTCCCCTCACTAACCCTGTATGGCATAGCTGTAAGCTTCATTGGCATACACAAACTCTCCTGCCATGATAAGGTGTGGATGCATAGGAGAGCAGCACACAGTAAGAGCTCAATAAATATCACTGATTGATTTTTTTTATGGATTTTAAGTGGTTACTATGTGCCAGGAACTTTACTAAGTTCTGGGGTAAATGCAAGATAATCAGGTTGGACAAAGTCCCAGTCCCACATGGGGTTCACCGTCTTAATCTTCATTTTACAGATGAGGTAACTGAAGCATAGAGAAATTAAGTGACTTGCCCAAGGTCACTTTGCAGAGAAGTGACAGAGCTGGGATGAAGAATCCAAGTCCTTGTGACTCCCAGGCCTGTGCTGTAACCACCAGGCTACGCTGCTTCTCCATCTGATTATTGGAGGACAATGAGCATGTAGGCAAGAGTGCAGCACATTGACTCACTTTCCCATGATAGCCAGCGACAGGCAGCTAAAGACTAAAACCCCGGGCTCCTGATTGCCAGAGCACTGCTCTTTCTTTCCACTGTCCACTGCTCTTTCCAGTGCTCTTTCCACTCAAATACCATTAGCTTTAATAAAAAAGCCAGATCCTCAGGATTTCAGTGAGGCAGAGTCAAGCAGCAAACTATCCTGAACATCTACTGAAAATGGAATTAAAGAGGGACTTGGAAGGGGAGGGGAAAAGTTGTCACGATTTAAAATCTCTGCAGTTAAGTATTCTTGGGTCAGTTTCGCTCCCATTTGGTTTGGGCTCCATCAGTGATTTGGTTCTGGAAGGCTGACACTAGTTTTGACTGTGGGGGACTGGATGGGGAAAGGAGGAGGAGAACAGATAAGCTTCAAGAGGCAGTTTAATTGGCACCGATGCACCTGCAGATGGAAAGTGCCCCTGCATGGCTGCTAATGAGGAAGAAAAGGCCATGGCTACCAGCTGTGGCATCCAGTATTGTTCCCCTCCCCTCTCCCTCCATAATCCCCCCTCCTGACAGTTTGGCCAGGCTCCCATTAAATGCCGGCTTCCATTCAAACTGTTCATTCAGTTCATTCAGTTGTATTCTTTGAGCATTTATGTGTGCAGAGCACTGTAGTAAGCGCTTGGGATACTACAATATAACAATAATAAGACACATTCCCTGCCCATAAGGAGCTTATAGTCTAGAGGGGGAGACGGACATTAATATAAATAAATACATTTCAGCTATGTACATAAGAGCTGTGGGGCTGCGAGGGCTTGATCCTCTCCTGCTCCTTCCTGTGAGAAGCAGCATGGCATAGTGGATAAAGCCCAAGCCTGGGAATCAGAAGGTCATGAATTTTAATCCTGGCGCCACCACTTCTCTCTTCTGTGACCTTGGGCGAATCACTCAACTTCTCTGGGCCTCAGTTACTGCATCTATAAAATGGAGATTGAGGCTGTGAGCCCCACTTGGCATAGGGACTGTGCCCAACCCGATTTGCTTGTATCCACCCCAGTGCTTAGTACAGTGCCTGGCACATAGTAAAGGCTTAACAAATACCACAATTATTATTATTATTATTATTATGCTGACTGTTGTTTTTGTGCAGATAAAACTCCCACAGCCGAGATGGGAGCTCTGTCCTCCTGTGCGTGTGCGGAGTGAAAACCAAACCCTCCTCCTGGGCGAGAGGTGGATGGCAGGGGGGTGCTGTTCAGCGACAGCTGCCTCCCCCCTCCCGGCCTGACCCCTGGCTGAGAGACTGCCCATTACAGGACCATCCATTTGCATGAGAAATGATTACTAAGTGCCTACACAAGAGGCAATTTGGGCAAATGAAGCCCCGTGTTCCCTAAAGGGGTGGGTTTTGTTCCCCCGTGAATAGACTATTTCTGAGGGAAGGGATGACAGTCCTCAAGTACAAGAGCCTCACAAGGGCCGTGGCCAGCCATAAATTACACATCCCCCCAAATTCTTCCTGTGGCCTGCAGCTTTGCCCCTGGAAATAAAGGACTTCAATCTCCAGTTTCGACAACACTCCTGTCTACAAGTAATAAAACATCTGGGAAATTAGACCAAATGGATAAAACAGTTCTCTGTAATAAGTATCTGGCATCCATACAACCTCTGTCTAATGTGTATTTTTTATGAACCAGATGTGGGATTTCTCTGTTACGAAGAACAGAGGCATGTTCAGTCATGCTTTTTATTGCATTTAAAATGCAAGGTATATTTTCATAACTCCCGGGAGAAATGCTATCTCATTGATTGGAGACCATCAATGTGTCAGTTTATAAACTTGAAAAAGTGAGTGAATCTCTCTGAAAATTGCAGGTATAATTTAAAAAGACTTTAAACTAGACACGCAGAATGAAATGGCTGAATAGAGACAGGCCGGCCAATAAATTTTCACTTACTTTCCCAATGAATTTGATCCAGGGATACTTTGATCTCCAAGTTGTTTATGTTCTTATTAGCCCTGTCTTTTGTAATATTTACAGCTTTGTGGAATAATGATTTCTTCATGCTTATTCTTCATTCTTTCACAACATTTTCTCATTAAGCAAGTTTTGCTCAAAACCCACCTGTAAAATCTCCATTTTTATGGCCCTTTGTGGGGTTTCCCTTAGATGTATTTACCATATGTGTGCCGGGATGGGGGAGGGAGAGGGGATCCCTAATATATTGTCCGCTCAGCTTCTATTTCACAAGCTCACTTTAAGAGCTTTAAGTCAATAGTAGGAGTAGAAAATCTCTCTGCCTTGGCCTTCTTTATATTATCTCTCCCTGTGAAATCTCACATCTAAGCTTCCTTGGTTGTTCCAGGCTTTTCTGTGTACAACTCTTCTCTGGCTGATGTCTGAAATGTCCCCCTGGTTGAAAGTAAGAGTATCTTTTTCCTTTATCAAATCTGTGGCATCATCATGAGCATAAACTTCCTTTTTCCTTATTCTTAACCATCTTTGTAAATTGGACCAGTCCCTCCGCTGAAATGTCACAACCTTGCCTAGCTTTGGCCTTGCTAGTTCTGGAAGTCTGGTTCATTATTGAATCATACCCAAACTACTTTTCACGGAGGGTAATTACATACTGAAAAAAGTTTTGCCTAAATCCTAATAGGGTAATTACATACTGAAAAATGTTTTGCCTAAATCCTAACCTTGAAGGGAAGAGGTAGATGTTCTAAAACAATTTTTTTTTTCCTATCTCTGTGTCTAAGTCCATCTCTGATCGTTGGTACTTCTTTTGGCTTCTCTGGCCTCAATTTACCAATGTCAGTGAGGAGAAAATACTTGTCTCAGACATTAAGATGGTGGGTGCTTGTTCTTTGAACTTTGTGAGAGAAGTGTGGTGTAATGGATAAAACACCGGCCTAGGAGTCAGGACCTTGCTTCTAATCCTGACTCGGCCACTTGTTTGCTATGTGACCTTGGGCAAATCATTTAACTTCTTGGTGCCTTTATTACCTCAACTGTAAAATGGGGATTAATACTTTGAGCCCCATGTGGGACTTGGTCTCTGTCCAACCTGATTAGCTTGTGTCTACCCCAGTGCTTAGTTCAGTGCCTAGTGCTTAATAAATGCCATTTAAAAAAGCATAATGTATACCCTTTAAAAACAGTCTATCATTGGTTGTATTATTAGTGGTAATCCCACCATGCAGAGTGAAGACCCTGCAGGACTAGAAGAGGAAAAGAGGGAGTATGGAGGAGGCACTTGGAAATGTGGCTTTTCAACTGATAATACTACTATTAATAATAATGGCAAAGCACTGTGCTAAGCCCTGGGGTAGATTCGGAGAAGCAGATCAGAAATGGTCCCTGTTAGGGGCTCACCATCTAAATGCCCCCCGCCCCATCCCCTCTCCTCCTGGTGGCCCTTTCCCTCCCGCTTTCTTTTTTCTTGCTGTACAAGTAGGTTTTCTGCTTCCATTTCTATGTTGTCGTCATTCAGGGTCTTGAACTCTCATTCAATCATATTTATTGAGCACTTACTGTGTGCAGAGCACTGTGCTAAGCACTTGGGAGAATACAGTGTAACAATAAACAGACACGTTCCCTGCCCACAATGAGATTACAGTCTAGAAGAAGAATAATTGTGTTTTTTTTGTTAGGCACTTACTATGTGTCAGGCACAATACTAAACCCTGGGGTGGGTACAAATAAATGGGGTTGGACAGTCTCTGTTCCCACCTGGGGAACAGTCTCACCCCTCATTTTGCAGATGAGGTACCTAAGGCGCAGAGCAGTGAAGTGATTTGCCCAAGGTCACCCAGCAGACAATGCCTTGCTGCGTAGGTTGGGTACTGCTCTGGAGACCACATGGGGCAATAGGGAAGGTTTGTTGTTTAATGGGATTGCTATCTCCAGTTTTATCGTCATGGGCCTCACCTCTGAAGGAACTGAGGGTGAAGTAAATGACTAACTATCCTGTGACTAGGAATAGCAGCAGGGACTGTGCCTCTTTTGGCCCGCAGGCCCCGCTGCCTGGCAAGGAGGCAAGGACCAGGCTGCGATAAGAAGGCATGGCACCCACCCGGGCCACTAAGGGGCGCTTTCACTCTGGCTAAGAAACCACCTGTCTTGCTCACAGTTCATTCTTTCATTCAATAGGATTTATTGAACGCTTACTGTGTGCAGAGCACTGTACTAAGCGCTTGGGAAAGTACACTACAGCAATAGAGACAATCCCTGCCCATAACTAATTCACAGTCTGGTTGGGGGGACGGACAGACATCAATACAAGTAAGCAGATATCAATGTAAATAAATAAAATGACAGATATGGACATGTGTGGTGGGGTGTGGGGTGGGGGGGAAGCAAAGGGAGCGAGTCAGGGGGACGGGGAAGGGAGGGGGAGATGAGGAAAAGTGGGGCTTAGTCAGGGACAATCGGTCATATTTGTTGGGTGTCTACCGTGTACAGAAAACTATCCTGTGTGTTTGGAAGAGAACAACACAGGTAGAAGACACGATGCCTGACTTCGAGGATCCTGCAATTTAACAGGCTGTGAGCTCCCTCTAAACTGTGAGCTCATTGTGGGCAGGGATTATCATTGTTTACTGTTGTTTCCCAATACTTTCCCAAGTGCTTAGTACAGTACTCTGCATATAGGAAGTGTTTAATAAATACAATTGAATGAATGATCATAATTCACAATTCATTCATTCATTTATTGAGCACTTACTGTGTGCAGAGCACTGTACTAAGAGTTTAGGAAAGTACAATACTACTATAAACAGTGACATTCCCTACCCACAACAAGCTTATATCCCAGCTCTGCCACTTGTCAGCTGTGTGACTGTGGACGTCACTTAACTTCTCTGTGCCTCAGTTACCTCATCTGTAAAATGGGGATTGAGCCTCACGTGGGATAACCCAATTACCCTGTATCTACCCCAGCGCTTAGAACAGTACTCTGCACATAGTAAGCGCTTAACAAATACCAACATTATTATTATTATTAGTAGTACCATAGTTGTCTAGGCTGTAAACTCACTGTGGGCAGGGAATTTGTATACCAACTCTTTTATACTGTACTCTCCCAAGCACTTAGTACAGTGCTGTGCATACAGTGAGAGCTCAGTAAATATGATTTATTAATTGATTTAAAGACAGAAAGGTGGCTATCAGTCAGTCAATCAATCATTGGTATTTATTGAGTGCTTATTATGTTCAGAGTAAGCAGTGTGGTCTATTGGATAGACCATGGACCTGGGAGTCAGAAGGATCTGGGATCTAGTTCCTGCTCCCCAGCTTGTCTGCTGTGTGACCTTGGGCAATTCACTTCACTTCTCTGGGCCTTAGTTACTTCATCTATAAAATCGGGATTAAGACTATGAGCCCCTTGTGAGACATGGACTGTATCCAACCTGATTACCTTGTATCTACTCCAGCGCTTAGAAGAGTGCCTGGCATATAGTAAGTACCTAACAAATACTATAAAAAGCACTATACTAAGCACTTGGGAGGGTACAATACAACAGAATTAGCAGATATGTTCCCTATCCATAATGTGTTAAGTACTTAAATAGTAAAGTGTGTTCATCTAGACAAACACGAGTTAGCCCTGTTCTCCTCTGCCTCTCCTCTGCCCTCAACATCCCTTATCCCATCTTGGGTTTGTGGGGACCAAGGTGTTTCCCCCCCAAAACTGAACATAAGAGATCCCCAGCCGACTTCCACGCTGGCCGGCCTGCCTACCTTTCATTGAAACTTGCTCGCTCTCCCTCCCCACATCGCTGCACCTGCTATCTGCAGGTTGGGGAGCCTGGGGGAAGGCTGCATCCCCAACACCCCCCAACAGACCTCCACCCCTTGTAGGCAGGCAAGCGATTAGCTTGTATCTACCCCAGCACTTAATACAGTGCCTGGTACATAGTAAGCATTTGAGAAATACCATTAAAAACCCACAAAAATCCAGCACCCAGGTTGGAGGGTATGTTTGGGCTAGAGGGAACACCCTGGTTTCCCAAACCCAAGACCAGATGGGACAGGTAGGGGCAGGGAGGAGGGCAGAGTGAGTTAAAAAATAATAATGATGATAATTACGGTATTTGTTTAGCACTTACTATGTGCCAGGCACCGTACTAGCGCTGGGGTGGATACACGCGATTGGGGTTGGACACAGTCCCTGTCCCACATAGTTCTCACAGTCTCAATCCCCATTTTACAGTTGAGGTAACTGAGATGCAGTGAAGTGAGTTGCCCAAGGTCACACAGCAGACAAGTGGCTGAGTCAGGATCAGAACCCATGACCTTCTGACTCTCAGGGCCATCCTCTATCCACTACACCATGATGCTTCTGAATCACTGCTGCTTCTCAAATCACTGACTGGCAATGGGCTGAGTTAGGGGACTT
The DNA here is from genome assembly GCF_004115215.2 of Ornithorhynchus anatinus. Classification (NCBI taxonomy): domain Eukaryota; kingdom Metazoa; phylum Chordata; class Mammalia; order Monotremata; family Ornithorhynchidae; genus Ornithorhynchus; species Ornithorhynchus anatinus. Next base: position 23,843,705 of record NC_041728.1, on the reverse strand, counting down.
TGCTCTGGAAGTTTTAGGGGCATCTAGAGTTTTGACCCCTGTGACACCAACTTAGTCCAACTTCTCAGATCCCAATTCTCCCATCCCCTTTGAAGTAGGAGGAGGAGGAAAAAGAGAGGGAGGACGAGGTCTGCCTCATTCTCTTTCTCATTGGGTCGCTCCTTCCCCAGACCTACCTCTTTACTGCTTGTGCATGTGTGAAGCAGTGTTCTAAGCACTGGGGAGGATCCAAGTAAATTAGATCAGACCCAATCCCTGTCCCACATGGGGTCCACAGTCTAAATTAGAGGGAGAAGGATTTAATCCTCATTTTACAGATAAGTCAACTGAGGCCCAGAGAAATGAGATGACTTGCCCAAAGTCACTCAGCAGGTAAGTGGCAGAGTCAGGATCAGAACCCAGGGCCTCTGTCTCCCAGGTCCTGGCTCTTTCCACCAGGCCACGCTGCTTCATCATCCTGATTCATCAGCCCATCACGCTTTCAGTGCAGGGTGGATCTCTTCTCACTCACCACCTCCTGAGTGATCGTCTTGCTACCAAGCATACCACCCACCATCTACTTGTTGTCAATCTGCTTAATTAGTCATTTCCATGTAACACACTGCTGGCTGTCTTTCCCACTGCTTAACCTGCTGGGTCTCCTTCCTTATCTGTTCTGTTGCTGTTTTCATTTCTAGGCTACTCTTCTCCCTTTTCTGCTATTGTTCTCCTACCCATCCTTCTCTTTCCCGTTCCACACACAAACACACACACTCACACACTTCACTCTATCCTCTTCAACTCTCCCCCTCCTTGAACACTTTCAATATTTACAGTCACTTCATCTCTTCCTCCCAGGCCCCTTTATTCTCTTTGACCCTCACACCTTCCTTTCTGCACCTCTTCCTTCCCAGTGAAGGCTGTGAGCTTCTCAGCCAAGAACTGGTGTGAAAGATCGGTGGTAATGTTAGAGGGTTGCACTGCACCACTCACAATGTGTAGTTGTGTGTACTTCATGTTTCCACTGGGGCAGTGGGTGCAACAGGGGAATAGGTGGTCAGGGGTACAATGTATTGCAAAGTGTAACCTCCCTGTGGATAGGAATAGTGTCCACCAACTCTACTGTATTGAACTCTCCCAAATGCTTAACGTGGTGCTCTGCATACAGTTAATGCTCAGGAAATACCACTGATTGATTGATTCCATGTAAGAACTTTCCCCTTCAAATTCTCTTATCAATATCTCAGTCTACTCCTAGGCCACCTGCTTTCTTTCCCTATGGCACCTATGTTTTTGTCTTAAAAAAAAGTGCAGTTTTCCATTTCCCTGCGACCAACGCTGCTTGAGTTACCTATCTGTCTTTGTCATGGGGTACCTCATTTCACAACACATCCCTTTCCACCAGTCTTTTTTTTTTTTTGCCTTTCACCCTATCACCACCTCCTGCCAGCTGTGTGAGCTGTTTTTAGCTCAGATGGCTTTTTCCTCCCCCTCTCCCGCTCAGGACAGGAAAACACATTTTGCCAAGTTTTAGGATCCTCCTGGACTTCCCAAGTTCTAAGTTCCAAACATTCCCCCAAGCTGTGGAGGCTCAAGTTTCCTTTATTCTTGGCAAAACGTATTTTCTGGATCAAAGAAAAATCCATTTATATGACTTGAGTCTCAAAAGGCTTCTTGAGCTCTAGCAGCACTAATAAAAGGGTTCAGTGGTCATGAGAAAGACAAATGCTCATTACATCTCCCTTCTAAATAAGAATGGATATAAAAGTTAAGGAAAATGAGTCAGGTAAAACCCATGGAAGATTTTCCCAAATTGATACACTATTGGCTTTGACCATTAGACAATCTCATATTCCCTTCAATATGGATTCTTCCTTTAAACTGCACCTCATTCCTCTTTTCTCCTCCTTCTATTCCATGGACTGAACAGATCCTTAGAAAGCCAAAAGGATGATTAGGAGAGGGTGACTTGTTGAGGATTTGGCAGAAAGTGTTCTAGGAGGAACTGGACAGGAAGGGTGGGGTGGCTTTTAAAAGTTTGAGAAGGCTAGTAAAGTTTTGATAGCTTGTAAGCTTTCAGAAATCACCAGGGCTGGCCTATTTACATTTTATTGGGAGAATTAGGCCATGTATAAACCCCACCCTTCCTGAAATTCCCCACCTTGGTCTGACAACCAGAAAATGGGCCAGGCTTATTTCACTGGATCGGATTGACCTGCTCACCATCCATAGCCATCAAACTCTTCTAGCTTTGAATGTCATTCTGCCTTTGTCTTGTGTTGCTTCCTACGTCTCCAGCCAGATGACTGCATCCCCTTACTTCAACATTGGAACACCTTGGATCATTTTCTCCTATTGATCCACCTAAATTTCCAGCTTCTCATTCTTGGATTTCTCTGCAGTCACACGCCCCCACCCTCCTCCTGCTGCCAGGAATACTTCTGGATGAAATTGCCCCAATGGTGCCATCACTCAATACACCAGTTCTGCCAGAACAAAGGTTTTCCTTTATATTTTGCCTAGGATGTTGCTGGGAAACTAGGGAACATTTGTCCAACAATGTGAGCCCTCTTGAATAGAAGATGCCCTGATGTCAGAAGAAATAGGTTGTTACGCATGTGCACGGCATAAGACATGGTGAGCACTACAGCCCAGGTGTTCCTTGATGTGGGTTTTGTGAGAAAATAACCTTCGTGTTTTAGGAGAACTGGTTGTACCTGGCTTGGAGCTTGCTTTCCTGTTGTTCCTTCCTCTTAGAAAAACCTGACAATTAATGGGTGCTAAATTTCCTCCCTTTCCTCTTGGAAAAATTTCCTGGTACCTCACCTAGCAGGCATAACAGAGTCACAATATTATTAGCACCAAAGCTCCGGTCAATCTACTTTTGCACCTGCCAGCTGGTCCACTCAATTCTGCCATAATGTGTACTATCGCTTAGACATTTGGCTTGAAGGTTGTTGGGGACCTAGGGAATATTCAGCTGATGATGAGTGCCTATCTGAATGTAGCACGACACGCTGTTGGAAGAAATGCTTGTGTGCGTGCATTTGAACAGATGAGTACTAGAATGAGAGTTTTCCTAAATAGTGAGTTTTGCAAGAATGAAACCCCATGTTACAGGAGATCTGGCTGTATTACATTTTCAGTGTATCAGGGCAGGGCTGGCAGATGTGGTGTTCACTTGGAGGGACTCTTTTATAAGCAGCATGGCTTAGTGGAAGGAGCGTGGGCTTGGGAGTCAGAGGTTGTGGGTTTGAATTCCGGCTCCGCCACTTGTCAGCTGTGTGACTTTAGGCAAGTCACTTAACTTCTCTCTGCATCAGTTACCTCATCTGTAAAATGGGGATTAAGACTGGGAGCCCCACCTGGGACAACCTGATAACCTTGTATCTCCCCCAGTGCTTAGAACAGTGTTTGCCACATAGTAAGCACTTAACAAATACCATTATTATTATTATTATTATGTAGTGAACTCTCATAGGGTGGAAGTTTTTAATTAAATGGAGGGAGGAGGCTAATAGCAGTGGATTTTTTTAACAATAATGAGTGTGGTACTTGTTATTGTGTGCTCTTAAGCTCTTATTTTAAGCTATAGGGTAAATACAAGATAACCAATCAATCATTCAATCAATTGCATGTATTGAGCAATTACTGTGTGCAGAGCATTGTACTGAGCGCTTGGGAGAGTATAGGGCAACAGAGTTGGCAGTCACCTTCCCTACACACAAGGAGCTTACAGTCTAGAGGGGGAGACAGAAGCCTGTTGTGGGGCAGGGATTGTCTCTATTTGTTGCCGAATTGTACATTCCAAGTGCTCAGTACAGTGCTCTGCACATAGTAAGCACTCAATAAATACGATTGAATGAATGAATAAATAATTTATATAAATAAATAATTTATAGATATGTATATAATCAGGTCAGACGCAGTTCCTGTCCCACATGGGGCACACAGTCTAAGTAAGGGGGAGAACGGGTAATGCAAAATTGAAAAAATACAGCTGAATGATCGGTTGAAAGCCCATTCCTGTTGACATCAATGTGGTAACTAAACTGTCAAACCTGGTAGCACCGTGACCTGCCACCCAGCCAGTGCTGGTCTGCACAAGTCCAGCTGGGCCCCTTGAACCCTTGCTTAGGGCTGGGTCCCTGCATTACCCCTCAGCAGACAGGACCCAGGAGCCCCTGGCCAAATGACCACAAACACCCTAGGGAAACATATTGCTATTACATGCCTCTTACATTGGAGGTGGAACTATAGACATGGAATTTCTGTATTGGATTGGTTTGGCACTGGTTCTCTGGGATTCCCCGCCAGTTCTGAGGGAGGCAGGACCAGGGACCCATCTGGGATGTCCTGTCCCAGGAAAGTCAGAGGGTCAGGTCAGGTGCCCAGGACGTTTTACCTAAATATTTTCACAGGTTCCTTCTCATTTCATCCTCCCAACATCTCTGGGAGACAGGGAGGTTCCTCAGATGAAGGACCATTAAAGGTTTGAACATCGAGGAAGTCCTTTTATAGGGACTATGAAAACATTAGATTAGAGTTTAAGACAGAAAAGCTAGAAAAGAGAAAGCATATTGTGTTGTATTGCCAAGGGAATTCCAGGAGGCAGAACAACTGAAGCTGGAACTGGGCCAGGACAAAATGAATCCCCCCTCTCCTATAACAAAAAGTCACATGTGAAAGAAACACAAAGACAAATGATGAAAATGACATAAAATATAATGCTGCAGAGGCTGATTCTGGCTTTAACTGCCTTTTTTTTCTCTCTCTCTCTCTCCCCTTCTCCAGCTGACAGATTAAATAAATGAAAATACCAGAAAGAGAGTAATTTGATGCAAAAGAAATTAAGAAAAATTCTGTATACAAGGAATCAGCAAAATGTCATAATCAGACCAACGAAATGCCTTGTTGAACTAAATGGGAGAGTTCTGATTTGATTTTAAAGAATAATTAATGGTAAAATTGTGGTCTTGGTTATCATTTCTACCAACAAATGGGCATAAATTCAAGAGTTAACAGATGTTCCTTTCTTTCATGGGAGGTTCTAAATAATCATCTTTTCTTATGGGTATATTATAACAGGGTATTTTGCTTTCAGTATGTTAGTTCGACTGTCCAATTTGGGGGGACCGGTTACAGCATTTGCCATTACCTTAGGTGCATGTGACATTAGGCAAGGTATTGGGCATAATACAGTCACTCAATACTGAGCACTTACTGTGTGCCAAGCACTGTACTGAGTGCTTGGGAGAGTACAATAGAACAGAGTTGGTAGACATGATCCCTGCCCATAGCGAGCTTACAGTCTAGAGGTACAGGGGTGAGGAAGATGACAATAATGACATCATATGGGATATTTGGCAGAAGTCTGGCCAAACCTAAAGCGTTTCTCTGGGCGGATCTCTTAAACCTTCCCCTGACTAGCTCGAGAGCCACTGAGTTCCCTTCCCAGACCCCTCCAAGCATGGGGGTGCAGAGGGAGCAGTGCCTCAAAGCCTTAGAACTTGGTGGCAGGAGCTGAGGCAGAGGGAGGTTGGACATGTAAAATAAAAACACTGCTCATAAAGTTGCCAAGTGCTCTATCTTTCCCAAATAGGGGACAGTTCAGACTGTCCGATATAAACCAACTGGATGAGTGGCCATCCTAATCATGGATTGGAGAAGCAGCGTGGCTCAGTGGAAAGAGCATGGGCTTTGGAGTCAGGGCTCATGAGTTCGAATCCCAGCTCTGCCACTTGTTGGCTGTGTGACTGTGGGCAAGTCACTTAACTTCTCTGTGCCTCAGTTCCCTCATCTGTAAAATGGGGATTAAGACTGTGAGCCCCATGTGGGACAACCTGATTCCCCTGTGTCTACCCCAGCGCTTAGAACAGTGGTTGGCACATAGTAAGCGCTTAACAAATACCAACATTAATCATGCCACACATCAGTTCGCCTTTCAACTCTTTGGAACACCAACATGGCAACGGATGGTCATTTGGTATATGTGGGGCTAACTAGTACTGTATGTACTATGCTGATTCTATTCCAGGAATAAATATCAGTAATAGTTTCATTTGACCAGGGCAGAAAATACACAAATCATCAAGTTGAAACAAATTTCCCTAAATTCCTGAAAGCTTTTCCTGTTTCCTAAAGAGACTATTAAAGAGGATTTTCAAATCTCCGTAAAATGAATGGACATATCTCAGAGCTAGTGGGCCTTAAAATTGGACCAGACTTCATGTTTATCAGAATTAGAAAGTTAAAATAAAGTCAAAGTATATCTGTACACAATTGTATTCTTTCATTCTATAGCAGTTCCTGAAACATTAAACAAAACAATGTGTACGATTGTAGATTGATATGAAGTTGGTTTTCCCAAGGAATGGAGAACTGGAATCCATTAAATAATACATTTAGATTTTTTTATTGTTTTAAACTCATTTACATTTAATAATAGTGTAGTACCTATTTGCCAGGGTTGCACAAAAGCTCATTGCAGGCTGGCTGTTGATGACTTTATTATTCATTAGCAAATGCAGACTTGAGGAAAAAACCCACTCTTCTTTTGGGTTTGTTGGAATCAGGCCTCTATTACGCGTAACTCCACACCGGAGACACATCCCATTACTGTCATCTGACGAACTATTCATTTTTAACCTGACTCTTCCTCTCTGGCATTCTTGCTTCCTCATGTTGACTTAAGAACTCTGTTTTCCTTCATGTTGCGCTTATGCCTTATCCCTCTATATTCCTGTCACACCTCTTTCCTGAAATTCCATCTCCTCCAGGAGCTATTTCATGATTAATCATCTCCTCCCCAAGTCACATCCTCCCAAATATCACCTCAGCACTTATGCACCGCTCACAGTCACCCATAGCACTTAAACATGTATCGATTTACATACTCTGTAATTTAAGCATGTATTCATCAACACATCCATCTTTCCCTTATCTTCTTCCTCCTCTCTTCAGATAATTTTATGTCTGTCTCCCCCATTTAGTTTGCAAGCTCCTTGAGGGGAGGGCCTCCAATATACACTCCCAAGCACCAAGTACAGTGCTGTACGTCCAGCAGGCGAATGAGTGATTTTTTTCAATTCCTCACCCATTAACCTCCCTGTCCCCTGTTAAGCTTAAACTGTAAGAATGAGGCCCAGTGGGTGGGGACAAATCCCTATTGGCTTCATGGTGGCATAGTCGTGAGCATAGGTGCTGGCTTTTCATTTTGAGCATGAAGGTGAAAGAGGAGCAAGGGTTTTAGGGGAGATGGGTTCTAGGAGGGGATCAGGATTCAAAGAGCTGATCGTTCTGAAGTCTGCCATTTTGGATCTTTTCAGCCCGAACTAGAAATGGAAATGGGAATCCAGCTCACACAGTCAGGGGGGAAAGTACCCCATCAGTCTTGTGGAGTGAGCACCTGTAATAATAATAATTATGATGTTTGTTAAGCACTTTCTATGGGGCAGGTGCTGTTATAAGCACTGGGGTAGATATAAGCTAACCAGGTTGGACACAGTCCATGCCCCCCATGGGGTTCACAGTCTTAATCCTCATTTTACAGATGAGGTAACTAAAGCACAGAGAAGTTAAATGACTTGCCCAGGGTCATATAGCAGACAAGTGGTAGAGCCGGGACTAGAACGTGTCTCCTTCTGACTCCCAGGGCCATGCTCTAGCCACTAGGCCATGCCGCTTCTCTATGGTCATCTTACCAATGTCTAACCCCACCAGCCCTAGCTCACCCAATTTATACTGCCTCTTATGCATCTCTCTGGCTAGTACTCCATAATCGCCCATAAAGCATAACCCCCCCAAAAGGCATTGGTCACAAATCACAATTCCCAGGAATTTTGCTAAAGCTTCCAGATACAATCTTCTACAAGCAGTAACCAAAGGATGCCATGAAAATCTTATTCAACAAGTTGTAGAACTATATCGAGGCGGATGTAATTAATCCAGTATAAAAATGGGATGCAAAAAAGAAACAGGAGATTCGATTCAAGATTAATTTGGGAAGGGGAAGGGGAGAGAAATATTTCCAAACCTGTAATAAGTTTAAGTTTTCAGTGTACAAAAGGAACCCCAAACCTCCAACCTGCCATCTTGAACTCTTGAAAACCTTATCTGATTCTTTCTTAGCAGGGAGTTCTGAAGCATCTCCAGAGACAAAGAAAAGCATCAGTTTAGTTTATGGAACAAATCTCTTCCTAGATCTCAAAATGAAATTTTTGCCAAGCAGAAGGTCACATTTTAGGCAGCTTTATTGGAAGAAGGTAGCTAATCGGGTGCATTGACCTTCAGTAGATCTGGGAGCAATCAGACTTGCTTCCGCCGTTTAACAATGATAACCATGGTTCAGAGCCATTCTGGCCTGAAGAAAGGACTCAGGTTTTCCATTACTTCAGTCTTATCATTGTCAGCTCACCTCTGTCTAGTGCCAAAGAACACTGGGCTGGAAATCTCAGGGCAGCTGAAATGAATGACCTCAACAGCTGACTCACATTTTGTGCGAGTTGTTTCGTATCTCGGGAATAAGAAGAACCCGGAGATGCTGTTTGGACAGTGGTCAGGATGCACCCACTCCAAACCCCATAGTTAGAAAATAAACCATTATTATCTATAGAGCCAAATTTATAAGTCTGCATTTAAGATAATCGGGGATGGGGAGAAGCAGGGAGGTTTAGATAGCTACAAAATTGGGTGAGTCCTTTCCAAGAATGCCCAACCCGTGTTTGGTTAATTTAGCTTAAAGTGGTCTGAACCAGCCTTTGACCCAGGTTGCTAAGAAAAGTGGCCTTCTACAGTATTTGAATTCACTTCCTTTCCCTGCCCATCTCAGTGAATTCCTCCAAAGCAGGAGAAACAAAGGATATGACTAATCCAATAGATACAGATCTTGATTATCGTTAATGGTAGTTACTGAGCGCTTACTATGTGCAGAGCACTGTACTAAGCATGTGTGAGAGTACAACAGAGCTGGCGGACATGTTCATAAAGCTCATCTGTTCAATCCCATTGCATTTAGGTGCCTCTGCGTGTATTTATTTGTATACTTATTCATTCAGCTATTTTATCCTTAGGTGTTGATCTGTTTTCTATTATACTGGTACCACTACTTGCAAATAATTTTTGTCTGTCTGGTCCATTAAATTGTAAGTTCCTGGAGGGCAGGGAATCTGTGTCTTGTTTCTGTTGTATTTTCCCAAGAATTTGGGCCTCTAGATTGCATTCTCAGGCGGGCAGGGAATGTGCCTACCGACTCTGTTACCCTGTACTCTCGCAAGCACTTAGTACAGTGCTCTGCACACAGTAAGCCTTCAATAAATATGATCGATTGGTTGATTGACTTCTAGTGCTTCGCCCTCAGTAAGTGCCACTGATAAAGGTGTCACCCCTCTTCTTCCAGACTCATCTATTAGAGAAGCAGCGTGGCTCAGTGGAAAGAGCCCAGGCTTGGGAGTCAGAGTTCATGAGTTCGAATCCCAGCTCTACCACTTGTCAGCTGGGTGACTGTGGGCAAGTCACTTAAGTTCTCTGTGCCTCAGTTCCCTCATCTGTAAAATGGGGATTAACTGTGAGCCTCACGTGGGACAATCTGATTACCCTGTATCTACCCCAGCGCTTAGAACAGTGCTCTGCACATAGTAAGCGCTTAACAAATACCAACATTATTATCTATCAATCCTCTTGTCAATGGTATTTATTGAGCAGTTACTGCATGCGGAGCACTGCCCTGAGTGATTGGGAAAGGACACTGTAATAGAGCTGGTAGATGCAATCCCTTCCCACAGGAGTTTACAGCCTGGAGGTAACAGACATGGAAGCAGCGTGGCTCAGTGGAGAGAGCCTGGGCTTCGTAGTCAGAAGTCATGGGTTCGAATCCCTGCTCTGCCACTTGTCAGCTGTGTGGCTGTGGGCAAATCACTTAACTTCCCTGTGCCTCAGTTACCTCATCTGTAAAATGGGGATTAACTGTGAGCCTCATGTGGGACAACCTGATTACTCTGGATCTACCCCAGCGCTTAGAACAGTGCTCTGCACCTAGTAAACGCTTAACAAATACCAACATTAGTATTAAACTAAATTACGGATGGGGACGTGAATGTGGTGGGGCTGGGGGGAGGATCATGGTGCTTAAAAGGGTAATCAGCTGGTGGTTCTAGAGTTCCCAGAACACAGCTCCATAGGATACGCCCTGAACCGAATCGTGAGCCTCCTCGCTGTGCTCCCCTCTGCACTATCTTTGAATCTTGTGTTTGCTAAGTTTCTGCTTCTTTGTCATGGAGGCTAAATTCTGTACTCTACCGAAGCCACAAGAGGGCACTCTTGCTCAAGCACTGACTAATATCTGTGCACAGTCCAAAAAAGACAAACTCCGGGCACTTGCACCATTAATTCTCTCCCTTTGTGTCTTTGTTCGATTTACTACTTATAATTTGTTACTAGAAAAGACCTACTACCTGCAATATGGCACCTACCTAAAAATCAAACCTGTTTTTAGCAAATGACTTTTTTTCATTTAAGTATCAAAATAAAACAGATGTGGAAAGGAAGCTAAAAATTAAAGAAAAGGGTGAACGTTCAGACAAAGAAAAACCTGCTAGCAAATCTTTGCTCCCTTCCTAGAGTTTTCTAATCCCGGTGGTCTGTGTCTTTTACGCATTTCGGAACATTTGGAATAAGTGCCGAAGAACTTAGTTAAAAGGCTACGTGGATTTGGGTATGCCCCTTCCCATTTTGTCCTAGGTAGGTTACAAATCATGTACTGTAATATGGAAATAGAAGTCTGGTGTTAACGGTCAAAACCAGAAGACTGATGCCTGTCACCTACCCTCCAAGTGATCTTAATCAAGTCACTTAACATTTCTGTGTGCCTCACTTCCCCCACCAGCTGCTATTTGGGGAGAGTAACTCCTGTCTGTGAAGCAGCTTGAAATGCTTGGGTGAAAAGTGGCACCCAAATGCAAGTGAAACAAGCATTTCAAAATTCAACCTGCCTCCCTCCCATCCACATTTTTCAGGTTTGAAAGCCATCCGGTGTCCCGATCTCTGGTCAACACCTCTCTACCTTTGGGATGTATCCATTGTTTTTTTCCAAGATGTTCCTAGGTTCAGAGCTGGGGTTGACCAAAGTGAAGAGGCCTTGGATTTACTGTAGTTTCAGTGAATTGCTTCTGTATTCATAGGCAAGTAAATTAGACATCTTAAATCAGATCTCCATGGCTTAGGGTTGGAGCAGAAGTTTGGCAATTATCTGGAGAATTCAGGAGGTTCAGGCAGCTAGTTTAGATTGTTTAGACTGAAAAGCCATCTACTTCCCCTTTCTCTATCATCTTCTACCAAAGCAGAGTTTAGGACCTGGATTATTCTGCTATTTGGGAGCATGTCGACCTGCAGCGTCTGTTCATTCAAACAAGCAGAGGGCTCCAAAGGGGACATTACTGTGTTTTTGTTGATCAAGTGTGCAAGCCTACAAGAGATATCCTCTAAGACATTCACATTCGAAGATGCAGTCTGACCAACAGCAGCATCATCTTCCAACCTAAGGCAACTAACTCGATCAATCATTCAGTGGTATTATCGAGCACTTACTGAGTGCAAAACACTGTATTAAGTGCTTGGGAATGTACAATATAATAGAGTTGGTAGATATGACCCCTGCCCTCAAGAAGCTTACAGTCTAGAGGGAGGAGTTTTCAGACCACGTTTAAAGGCCTGCTTCTATTAGATTTTGTAGTTTTCCATTAAGAAAACTGAGTATTTCTCTCTCAATCCATAGTCGTTATTGAGCACTTGGTGCAAAGCTCAAACTTTTCAGTTACCCCATGTCTTCAACCAAACAGAACGTCCAGTTCTCCCATACACTGCTCTATTTGTGAGATAAACTGAATATAAACATGAATTTAATTAGGGAGGAACCCTTTCTGCCTGCTTTAACTTCAAAACTGTCAATATAAATAGCGGCGAACAGATTTCCTTAGGACAAGGATCCCTCCCATTCTCTGTACAATCTGTCTCTTCCCTGTTGTCTTTCTGATTTCCTTTGGGATGCTTCTGTGCCTCAGCCCAATTTCTGATACCTTCCCAAATGAGAAAACTAGAACCAGCCTGTTTCAGAGGAACCATGAAACCGTTTCATACTGATTTGAATGCTCAGGCTTTTGGATCGAAAAGGTCTCTTCTTTTGGTCTCGTCTTCATGCCCAGACATGTCCAAAGAGTTTGGCAACCAGCCTAGGAAGCAAAGCATATAGCCCAAATAAAACCTTAGTGCAATCTTGTTTCACCATTGCAAACAGCAGTCAATGCTGTAATGACCTGGAACCCACGAAGAGTAAAGAGCCAGGAGCCTTTGAACACACAATAGAATAGTGAAACCTGGAAAAGTAGGTCAACATTCCCTTCCTAGGCCACTACAGGAGTTACCCCATACAAGCCAGGTTGATGACAGGACTTTACACATGTGGACCATCAATGGGTGTGATTAATTCTGTTGGAATGTGGACACAGTGCACTCTTACAGCGGCACTGATTACTAATTAGCCATCTTTCCCAGGCAGGCTGAATTGTTGACAGATAATCTTATCTTAGAAATCTTTAGAGCATAAAAATGACCAGGATGCCTTCATTTGCTCTATACCCTTCAAGTGTTGCCTATATTAGTCTCTTCTGGACAGAGGTATTGTATATTGCTAAAGACAATTTCTGAATGAAAGCTGCTTTGAGGAATTTTTTAAAAAAAAAGTTAAGTAGTTTTCCTTAAGGGCAGCCTAGATTTTCATGGCAGGAGAAGAGTGAATAAGGGTTTCACCATCACTACACGTGCATTTTTTTGCTAAGGCTAATTCTGCCAACACAAAAAAATTAAAACATTAATCAAGGCAAGATTAAAGGTGGCAAAATCAACAGTCCATAAACTTTTGCTTAACGCACAAGTTGTACACCAGAGTCCATCTCGAGTTTCCTGTGCGCACGAGAATAGTAAAGGCTCAAATAAACACTTCGAGAGAGTAGGCAAACTCATTTAAGACAAGCAAATTTGTCCTTCTAAATCACGCCTGTCAAACAGAAGTGGAAACGAGTCCTTGATGAGGATACTGAAGCTACCTCCGCTTAAGAAAGCTCCTGGGAAATGGTATATAGAGTAACTGGAGTACAGATCAGTCAGTTGTATTTATTGAGCACTTACTGCATGCAGAGCACTGTACGAAGTGCTTGGGAGAGTACAACATACCAGAGTTGGTAGACATTTCAACTAGATTTCATTAGAGAAGTAAAATAAAATAAATAAAATAACCCTCACAAAAACTGTCACCTACATCACACGCTGTATTTCACCGTATTGAAATGCCACGGAATAAGGATGGCTGTAAACTCATCCTCTAGACTGTAAATTAATCCCCCAGATTGTAAACTCGATATGGGCAGGGAACATATCTGCTAATTCTGTTAGGCACTTAGTACAGTGCTCTGCAAAGTGCTGAATGAATACGCTCGATTGATTGACATTGTCTAAATCACTTTGCTTTTCAAAGATCAAACTTTACAGAGAAGTATCAAGGAAATACGATGCAACTCTACCCTAATATGCCAGCTGAGGCTGTTCTACTTCAGATGGTCTTTAAGGAGACATGAATTTTCCAGATATAACAGCTCATGGTATAAAACTTTAAAAGAACAATGATGAATTTTCACACGAGGGCTCCATTTTAAGTTCACCAAAAATTAAAAGGAGCAGAGCGGTTATGAGAATTCCAAGGAAGCAATTTTCAAAGGGTGGCCAAAGCATTTACAGTGGTCAGGGTGCTGAGCTACTAGAGGCAATATAGCAAGAAAAGTTGGCTTGAACAGCTAAAATTGCCCTTGATCTTTGAGAAATACACTCTCAAAGCTAAAAAAGAGGCAGTGGCCAAGGCTCAGTACCTCACATTGTTCTTCAAATCAAACCCACCGTGACAAAACGTATATTGTAAAGAATCACTGTCAGGTACAGAACTGTATGAAAAAAAGAGTGGGCAGAATTCCCCTAACCCTTCCTTGGGTAAAACTCTACTAAACAAATGTTCCAAAACAGTTTCTAAGAGAAAATGCAATTTGGAAAATTAAATATGGAATAGAATAGCTTAGGGGTTGGGGGGAACAAAATCACCATTTCTTAGCTTTATTTTAAAAAGAGATAAAAATGCCTGAATCTGCTAGGTGTTTGATAACGCAAACAGGGGTCCTTAGTAGATTAATGTAAAGACAATTTGTGTGGAGAGGGGAAGGGGATCCATTAACCCTGATAGGTTCTAGGGCTCCACCATTTGCCTGCTGTGTGACCTTGAGCAAGCCATTCAACCTCTCTGTGCTTCTGGTCCTTCCATTTCCTCTTGTGTAAAAGGGGATTAAATATCTATCCTCCCTCCCGCCTGGACTGAGAGCTCCATGTGAGACAGAGACCATGTCTGATCTGATTGTCTTATATTTACCTCAACACTCAGCACAGTGTTTATTACATAGTAGGTGCTTAAATACATTTCCAGACTGGACCAGATTGAAGGTGCTGAGCCAGAACTAGAATTTGTTTGGGTGGCCCTAGGGATGAAGTTCTTCCTGAGAAGGAGGTTTTGGAAGTTGACTTCAATCCTGGCTCTGACATGTGTCTGCTGTGTGACCTTGAGCAAGTCACTTCACTTCTCTGGGCCTCAGTTACCTATCTATAAAATGGGGATTAAGAGAGTGAGCCCTATCTGGGACAGGGACTATGTCCAACCTGATTAACTTGTATCTATCCCAGCACTTAGAACAGTGCTGCTCTCCTACCTTAGCTCCTTAATGTGCTGGAGCACAAGTGAAAAAAGTTCCCTGAGCCCAAACACGGCTCACACCAGCCCACGTGGGCACAGACTCAGGGCCCAGAGAGATGCAAAATCAGGTCGGCTGAACCAGGGTTAATCCTGCCCTCTTTCCAAGTCTGTCATCTGAGGTTTTAAAGCCGAGGATGGAATTTCAGCTGCACCACTGAAATGAAAGAAGGTGAGGTTTAGCCACTCTCCTTGGACAATTTTCTATCACCCAAATGCATATTCACATCAACATGAGAATCAAAGTAAGAATAATAAATACAGGTATATTGAATTCCCAGCATGAAGGAGCTATTTGAAGCCACTAATCCTATCTTTGATCCTTCTTCTCTTTGGTTCATTATTACTTAAAATAGAACCAGAATTGAAGTTTGATTAAAAAAGGAAAAGACAGAAAGAGATAGAGATAGAAAGAAGAAATGAAAGAACGAGGATGGATCTGATGTGTTCTGAAAACTCATTCTTCCTGATGTCTCTCTCCCTTTGAGATATGTTTTTAGAGATTTCTGCTTAGGCGATCTAAGAAATTGAGAATTATGAGAATTGTGTCCTAGTTTGATAATTTCCCAGAGTAGCAGCAAATGGGGTTACAATGACAGAGTCTGGATAATTCTCTATAGGATAATTCTCTAATTCTCTGTTTTTAGTTCATGTTTTATTTCCAAGATGCAGGAACACAGGACACAGTTATTCTGAGGGACAAACAATTATTTTATTTGGAGGGCACCAATTTTCACATTATTGTAATAGACACCTCCTCTCCGCCTCCAGTGACTTTTGAACTCCAGGACTGAGGGAATTCTTGCCCAGCAATGTTTGCTGAAAATGGCTGAAGTGACATTGATGCCTTCATTACTGCCCACCACATGATCAGAGCAAGGTATTTTCGAGGCGGTTGAGAACTAGAATTCCTACACAACTGAAATGTTGAGAACCGAATAAACCAGAAAATAAATGTTGAGAATGTTGTCTCTTGCTATAGACTGTAAGCTCACTGTGGGTAGGGAAGGTGGTAACCAACTCTGTTGTACTGTGCTCTCCTAAGCATTAGTTTACTGCTCTGCACACAGAAGCGCTCAATAAATACCAACAATGATGATGCTGAAGATACAAAAGACCCACACTATCAGCAATAAAAACATACATATCATTGCTGGTGGCAGGAGGTCCAATGAGGCCCGATAGCTCTCTGTGCATAATCAATTATATTTCTTTAGCACCTTCTGTGTGCAGAGCTCTGCACTGAGTGCTTGGGAGAGCATATATTACAGAGTTGGTAGACACTTTCCCTGCTCATGTGGAGCTGTGAGTCTAGAGAAGGGCTTCCCTCTTTTTTTCCCCCTCCTCTGCCGAGCCAAGGACCAAAATAACCTTTCCACAGCTTGCCACCTGCTCTGCCCCATTTCGCAGACCGTTAGCTGTTACCGGCAACTTTTCAAATGTTACTCATTAGCAGGGGAATTAAAACAAAAAAACAACAACTCTGGAATGAAACCAGAGGATCCCGGGCCCCCAAACCATCCAATTCCCAGAAGAGCACTGAGCCCGGAGCAGATGGAGGAGCTTGCTCGCAGGCAGGGAGAGATGGGGAAGGCAGGTGTGTCCCTTCGAAGACTATTTCACGCAGTTCTCTTGAGCTGCCCCTTGCACTGGTACCACTGTTGTGGAGTGTTAATTAGATCATTCTAATTAATTCAACCGAGTGCAAATGAGGAAGGAATGAAGATAAATTACATTTGAAGGCAGCTAATGCATTTAACCCCATGCTGTTTATTTTGCAGTCTAACAAAATAATATTGTTAAACGAGACTAACAAGACAAGGGTCCAGGACACAGCTGCGAAATAGCACTAAAAATGAGACCTCAGTTCATGCCATGAGGCTAGGGTATAAATCCTGTTCTCCAAACCCTTGGAAAGTGGCTACTTATCCAAAACCTTAAATCGAGGTGGGGAGGTGAAACATGACTCTTAGAAGACTAGTGGCAGAGTCTCCTGATTTGAGTGCAATGTTCAGAAAGCAGCTGCCCAAACCAGCCTGGCAAATTCTTATTATAGGGATATAAAGAGCTGCTCCCCTCCTCTCCTAGTGAATGAGGTGATAGGCACTGTAGAACTAGTATTTTTCAGAACAAGCAATATTTAACATTTAGCGGTATAGTAGGAAGAGGGCACTTTCAGAAAAAAGCCAGTTAGAAAAGCAGCACAGCCTAGTGGAAAGAGAATGAGCCTGGGAGTCAGAGGACTGGAGTTCTAATCTCAGCTCCACCACTTTGCTGTATATTCAATAGTATTTTTTGAGCGCTTACTATGTGCAGAGAACTGTACTAAGCGCTTGGAATGTACAAATCGGCAACAGATAGAGACAGTCCCTGCCCAATGACGGGCTTGTGTGTCCTTGACCAAGTCACTAAACTTCTCTGTCCCTAATACCTCATCTGTAAAACAGGGATTAAGACTGACCTCCATGTGGGGCATGGACTGTGTTCAACCTGATTATCTTGTATCTACCCCAATGCATAATACAGTATCTGGCACATAGTAAGTTCTTATCAAATTCCATTTTTTGTGAAAAAAAAAAGGATATCTTTTAGCTGCATGGGTAATAAGATTTGGAAACAACTCCCAAGACCAGAAACCTGTCAAAATCTGCTCAAGCAATTGCACAGCAAGTTAGCAAGTTAGCATGGTACAATTTCAAAATGCACACATTGTCACGCTCCTCATTTTGTATAGATATAGCAATATATAGATATTCCTTTATATAGAGAGAACATGCTGTCTTTTGGGTTAGAAGATGAAGTCAGCAATGATTAAATTGAATCCATATGTGTGTGTGACCCACAATCCTCTTGACATCATGTACATATGAAAATCTTCCCTCTGCTGCCTTGAAACCTTTGCATCTGGAAAGTCCTAATGATGTTTTCTTGTTTTGCCCTTTGGTATCATGTTCTGGAAGTCTATGCTCTGAGACTACTAATTGCCTATGCCAGGCTGGCATGGGAGAAAGGTTTTCCTGTTTTGGCAAATTCAGTTAACTATTCCCTTCCCTAACTTAGGTTGAATTGGGTATCTTCCTGTGACTGATATTGAATAAAATGATTCCATGAATATACTTATCATTTTTCCTAGACATAATTAATTTTCTTCAAAGAGAGTGGGCATTAGGTGGAGGAGGGTGTAGTATGGTGGGGTGGCAGAGGAGGAGACAGTGGGCTAAGGCTTACTTAGCCTTCCCACCCTTCAACCCCACATCCTGGCCCCACAAACTATCTCCAAGGCACCCCTTTGAATTCTTGTCCCACCCCACCAAAAGTGCCTCACAACTTGCTGTCCTGTAGGAGAGGGATGAAACCTCCAGGACTAGTTGGTGGAGAAGGTTTCCATTGGAAGAACGACAAAGGGCTTCTGTTGTGGAGGCCATTTGCAACAGGAACGCTGAATTAGGTCTTCCCTTCTAGACTGTAAGCTTGTTTTGGTTAGGGGATGTATCTGTTTATTGTTACATTGTACTCTCCCAGGTGCTTAATACAGTGCTTTGCATGCAGTAAACGCTCAATAAATGTGATTGAATGAATGAGGAAGGCCAGTGGCTATGGAGAAGACTACCCTGCCGCCTGTCTACTGGTTTATGATGCTATGGTATAGCATGGGCACTGTGCTGCAGACCCTTGGGGCCGTGAATGGATTTTGTAGATGAGACAACCGACTGAGCCTCTGCCCTCCTCATTGTGAGCCCATTGTTGGGTAGGGATTTTCTCTAACTGTTGCTGAATTGTACTTTCTAAGTGCTTAGTACCGTGATCTGCACTTAATACGATTGAACGAATGAATGAAATGGCCACACCCACTGCCTGGACACAAACACTCAAGTGCTGTGTGCGAGTGACTCTTAGATTCTCAATCCTCTGCCATGCTATACTGTCTTTTAAGGCAGGAGAGCCATTACTGTTGACCCTTGAGTTTTAAAGCAAAATTCACCACCATGGGCTCTAAATGAAAGAATTTAATTAAGGTCTAAGTTGACTGAGGTAAGAGGAAAGAAGAAAAGGAGTCTAAGATTCTGTTGGGCAAAGAGAAAATAAATGTCTCCTCTTTCCTTGTTTTCCTTACAAGTATTAGTTACTGAGGGTAACGCAGACCATTCAAGCTGAGTGCAGTTTGAGCAGCTTTCTGTTTCATCTTCTGGACAGGCTTTAAAATTGTGTTTTTAAAATGCACAAATGTGCCATTTTCCACCTATCATTCTTTGCTTCCGTTATGTACATATCTATAATTTATTTATATTAATGTCTGTGTCTGTCCCCCTTCTCTCTCCCCAGACTGTCAGCTCATTGTGGGCAAGGAATGTGTCCATTTATTGTACTCTCCAAGGGCTTAGTACAGTGCCCTGCACACAGTAAGTTCTCAGTAAATACGATCGATCGATTGATTGAATGAATGAATGACCGACTCTCTCCCCCTTCGGACTTTTCTTTATTCCCTCTGCTCCAGCCACACCTCCAGTTGCTATGTGCCTTCTGAGACCTGATTAGAGCAAACGGTTGGGAGCCCAGGACGTGCAGAGAAATGAAATTGTAGAAGGGCCTTTTCAGGCTCTCAGTTTAATGTTGAGTAGGAACTTCAGAGGGCACTGTCCTTCTTTGTGTGAAAACAACGAGCTTCCCCAGCTCAATTCCGCAGATCACCGCGGGCAAAGGCAGTGAGATTTGAAAAGGGGAGGGAAGTTCTGGGACTCGTTCTGTCTCGCATTTTATTTTTTAAATCTCGGGGCAGGAATTACTCCCAGGTGGGACTAAGGACCTCAGCGTTTTCCTGCCAGGTATCTCGACGGACATTTCCCCGAGTTTCCATTTCCAGGCCGAGGTCGGCTGCAGTCTTGGGGACAGACCAGTATTATCGGCCACTTGTCAGCTGTGTGACTTTGGGCAAGTCACTTCACTTCTCGGTGCCTCAGTTACCTCATCTGTAAAATGGGGATTAAGACTGTGAGCCCCACGTGGGACAACCTGAATCCCCTGTGTCTACCCCAGCGCTTAGAACAGTGGTCGGCACATAGTAAGAGCTTAACAAATACCAACATTATTATTATTATGGTATTGGTTAAGCGTTTACTATGTGCTGAGCACTGTTCTAAGCGCTGGGGTAGAGATACAGGATAATCAGATTTTCCCAAGTGGGGCTCACATTTTTTAATCCCCGTTTTTCCGGATGAGCTGGGCACAGAGAAGTGAAGTGACTTCCCCAAGGTCATACAGCAGACAAGTGGCGGAGGTGGGATTAGAACCCACGACCTCTGACTCCCAAGCCCGGGCTCTTTCCGTAGCTTGGTATCCTGCAGAAGTGCATTGGCGGGCTTAAACGATCGCCCTGTCTATTGTCCCAGGCGGGAGCGTGGTTCAGTGTCCCGGGTTTAGGAGTCAGAGGACATGGGTTCTAATCCCGGCCCCACCACCTGTCAGCTGTGTGACTTTGGGCAAGTCACTTCTCGGTGCCTCAGTTCCCTCATCTGTAAAGTGGGGATTAAGGCTGTGAGCCTCACGTGGGACAACCTGATGATCCTGGATCTAGCCCAGCGTTTAGCACAATGTTCAGCACAGAGTAAGCGCATAACAAATACCAACATTATTATTATCTACCGCAGTGCTTAGAACGGTGCTTGGCACTTGGTAAGCGCTTAACCAAGACCAACATTATTATTCCCTTGCTTTGTGGGCGGGGTGGGATGGTGATGGGAATAGGGATGGAGATGGAGTATGTATATATTTTTATTACCCTATTCATTTTGTTAATGAGATGTACATCCCCTTGATTCTATTTATCGTGATTATGATGTCTTGTTTTTGTCCGTCTCCCCCGATTAGACTGCGAGCCCGTCATTGGGCAGGGATTGTCTCTGTTGCCGAAATGTCCATTCCAAGCGCTTAGTCCAGTGCTCTGCACATAGTCAGCGCTCAATAAATACTATTGAATGAATGAAAGGGGATGGGAATAGGGAGCAGCGTGGCTCAGTGGAAAGAGCTCGGGCTTGGGAGTCAGAGGTCGTGGGTTCTAATCCCGGTTCCGCCACTTGTCAGCTGTGTGACTTGGGGCAAGCAGCGTGGCTCCGTGGAAAGAGCACGGGCTTTGGAGTCAGGGCTCATGAGTTCGAATCCCAGCTCTGCCCCTTGTCGGCTGTGTGACTGTGGGCAAGTCACTTAACTTCTCTGTGCCTCAGTTCCCTCATCTGTAAAATGGGGATTAAGACTGTGAGCCCCACGTGGGACAACCTGATTCCCCTATGTCTACCCCAGCGCTTAGAACAGTGCTCGGCACATAGTAAGCGCTTAACAAATACCAACATTATTATTATTATTATTACTTCTCTGGGCCTCAGTTCCCTCGTCTGTAAAATGAGGATGAGCCTCCTGTCGGACAGCCTGATGACCTTGTACCTACCCAGCGCTTAGAACAGTGCTTGGCACATAGTAAGCGCTTAACAAATACCAAATTATTATGATTACTCTGTGGATGGGAATAGGGACCGTCCCTTCGCGGAGTTCGGCTTTGAACCACGCGGTTTCGCCGATTGGTTGCGGGACACGTGGTGCTCAATGTTGCCCGGCCCCGCAACCCACCGGCGTTTGCGGGTTCCCCATCCCCAAGTGGGAAGATGGGGCGACCCTCCCGCATCCCTCCCTGCCCCCCCCCCCCGGAGCGCATCGCATACCTCAGCTGGGACCTATTAATCAAGCCCCGCAATAACTTAATTTATCGGTGGCTCGGCGAGGTGCAGTCCCGAGGCGGGGAGGGAGGGATACATTGTATCCGCTTTCTCCCCGCCCCTCCCTTCCTCCCTGCTCCAACCCCGTGCGGTGCGTTAATTCGCTTCCTCCCCCTCCTCCCGGGAGGATCCCCGTCCCCTCTCTTTGCATACAGCCCCCTCCCCGACACCGCATCCGCTCATATATTGCCCGCCCAGACGGTGGGAGCAGCATCAAGAATAGGAGCAGGAGAAGCAGCAGGAGTAAGAAAGAGAAGCTGGAGCAGGAGCAGCAGCAGGAGTAAGAGGAGCAGGAGCAGCATCAAGAACAGGAGCAGGAGAAGCAGCAGGAGCAAGAGAAGCAGGAGCAAGAGTAGGAACAGGAACAGCAGCAAGAGTAGGAGAAGCAGGGGCAGCGGCAGGAGTTAAGAGAAGCAGGAACAAGAGTAGGAAGAGGAGCAGCAGCAAGAGTAGGAGCAGAGCAAAAGTAGGAAGAGGAGCAGCAGCCAAAGTAGGAGCAGAGGAAGAGGAGCAGCAGCAAAAGTAGGAGCAGAGCAAGGGTAGGAAGAGGAGCAAAAGAAGCAGGACCAAGAGAAGCAAGAGTAGAGAAGCAGGACCAAGAGAAGCAAGAGTAGAGATTAGGAGGAGCAGCAGAAGCAAGAGAAGAAGGAGCAAGAGTAGGAACAGGAGCAGCAGCAAGAGCAGGAGAAACAGGAGTAGCAGAAGGAGTAAGAGAAGCAGGAGCAAGAGTAGGAAGAGGAGCAGCAGCAAGAGTAGGAGCAGGAGAAAGAGTAGGAAGAGAAGCAGAAGCAAGAGTAGGAGCAGGAGAAAGAGTAGGAAGAGGAGCGGCAGCAAGAGTAGGAACAAGAGTAGGAGCAGAAGGAAGAGCAGGAGTAGGAAGAAGAGAGAAAGCAGCCGGCAGCTGCGCACACACACATACACACTCTGTGTGTCTCAGAGACTCGCTCGCTCGCTCCGTCCCTCCCTCCCTCCCTCTCTCTCGGCCCGTCCGTCCGTCCCTCCCTCCCTCCCTCCCTCCTTCCCCTTCATCCCGCCTCCTGCAGCGGCTCCTTCCTCCGCCCAGACGCTCGGAAACTCCCTTATTGCGAGCTCAGCCTCCGCCGGGTCGGCCGAGGCCGCCGTCTCTCCCTCTCCTTTTCTCCGTCTCTGTCCTCTCGGGGTCTTGTCTGTCCCCGTGTCTCTGCGGCCGAGCCCCCCGACCCCCGACCCCCGACCCCCGGCGAGGACCAGCCCCACCGGCATGAGCCCGGCCGCCCGGTGAGGCGGAGACGACGCCCCGGCTGTGCAGAGAGGAGGGACGGAGGGAGCCTCCGACAACGCCTTCCCAACGCCCGTAAGTTGGGGGGCTCCGCACCCCGACCTGTTGCGGGGCTGGGAGGTTGCGGGTTTGCACGGGCGGCGGGGCAAGCCACGGGAAATCCGATAAAGGAGGAGCCGAAACCACGCCGTGCCTTCCCCTCCACGAGGCTCCAAAGCCGGACCTTCCCCCTTTCCCCATCGCATTTGCTAAACGCGCCCCGGGTGCCAGACACTGTGCCGAGCGCTGGGCTGCCTGCAGGCTAAGGAGGCTGCACCCCGCCTCCCGCGGGCCTCACCCTCTCCATCCCCCTTTGGAGGCCCGGCCATGTAATCCTAATGTTGGTATCTGTTAAGCGCTTACTATAATAATAATAATGTTGGTATTTGTTAAGCGCTTACTCTGTGCCGAGCACTGTTCTAAGCGCTGGGGTAGACACAGGGGAATCAGGTTGTCCCACGTGGGGCTCACAGTCTTCATCCCCATTTTACAGATGAGGGAACTGAGGCACCGAGAAGTGAAGTGACTCGCCCAAAGTCACACAGCTGACGAGTGGCCGAGCTGGGATTCAAACCCATGACCTCTGACTCCAAAGCCCGGGCTCTTTTCCACTGAGCCATGCTTACTATGTGCCGAGCACTGTTCTGAGCGCTGGGGGAGATACAGGGTCATCAGGTGGTCCCACGTGTGGCTCACAGTCTTCATCCCCATTTTACAGATGAGGTCACTGAGGCACCAGGAATCATAATGTTGGGATTTAAGCGCTTACTATGTGCAGAGCACTGTTCAAAGTGCTGGGGGAGATACAGGGTCATGAGGTGGTCCCAAGTGAGGCTCACGGTCTTCATCCCCATTTTACAGATGAGGTCACTGAGGCACAGTTGCCCACAGTCACACAGCTGACAAGTGGCAGAGCCGGGATTCGAACCCATGACCTCTGCCTCCCAAACCCGTGCTCTTTCCATTGAGCCATGCTGTGACTTGACCAAGGTCACTCAGCAGTCGTGTGGCGTTGTCAGGATTGGAACCCAGCTCCTCTACTCCCCGGGCCGGTGCTCTGTATAATATTATTATACACAATTATTATTATTATTATTGTTATTATTATAACACACTAATAATAATGTTGGTGTTTAAGCACTTACTATGTGCCGAGCACTGTTCTAAGCGCTGGGGTAGATACAGGGTCATCAGGTTGTCCCACACGAGGCTCACAGTCTTGATCCCCATTTTACAGATGAGGGAACTGAGGCCCAGAGAAGTTAAGTGACTTGCCCACAGTCACACAGGTGACAGTTGGCAGATCCGGGATTCGAACCCATGACCTCTGATTATTTCCACTGAGCCATGCTGCTTCACTAGATCATGCCAGTTCTCAATTCAAAGCCCCTGCTGCTGTCAGAGGTGAGAAGGGGCTGTTGAGGGGAGACCGCCTTCATTTTAGCACCAGAAAGGGTTCCCGAATGAGTTGATATTTAATCGCACAGCTCTTTGCCTCAGTTTCCTCCCTCAGCCAGCATCCTTCCTGCCTGGCGGGCTTCCTTGATTATTGTATCCCCGATGTAGTCCTCTCCTGGGCAGGAGAAATGTCCTGCTACTCATCACCCCAGATATTTTCCCACACTAGGATGCCAAAAGAAGGGGCTGTGCTGCTTTCTCTTAAAGCTAACTTCCTCCCTTGCATGTATTTGGGATTAAAGTCCATCAATCGGGTATTTGAGTGTTCACCGTGAGCAGAGCA
Organism: Ornithorhynchus anatinus; assembly: GCF_004115215.2. Classification (NCBI taxonomy): domain Eukaryota; kingdom Metazoa; phylum Chordata; class Mammalia; order Monotremata; family Ornithorhynchidae; genus Ornithorhynchus; species Ornithorhynchus anatinus. The sequence continues at coordinate 23,819,088 of NC_041728.1, read as the reverse complement.
CTGTACTAAGCAAGTGTCTGGGGTAGTACACACAAAAGGAAGGAGCTGTGCTGCTTTCTCTTAAAGCTAGCTTCCCCTTGCATGTATTTGGGATTATAATGCATCAATTGGGTATTTGAGTGTTCACTGTGTGCAGAGCACTGGACTAAGCAAGCCTAGGGTAGTAGATGAGGATCATAGAATAGGAGTTGAAGTAAGTGATTGGGGATGAAGAGGGTTTGGGTCACAGAAATTGTCGTCAGTAGGTAATTTGGAATTAGTCTTCCCCCTCTGGGGATAATCCACGTCCTGTTCTTCCCTCTCCTCCACCCTCTGGATGAAAAGTCTTTAATAATAATAATAATTTTGGTATTAAGCGCTTACTATGTGCCAGGCACTGTTCTAAGCGCTAGGGTAGATACAAGGTAATCAGACTGTCCCACGTGGGGCTTACATTCTTAATTCCCATTTTACAAATGGGGTAATTGAGGCACAGAGAAGTTAAATGACTTGCCCCAAATCACACAACTGATGAGTGGCGGAGCTGGGATTAGAACCCACGACCTCTGACTCCCAAGCCTGGGCTCCTTCCACTAAGCCACGCTTTAAGAAATAAGTGTACAAGTTTATTGCAAATCCGTCAGTGGTATTCATTGAGTGTATACTGTGTGCAGAGAACTGCACTAAGGACATGGAAGAGTACAATCCCAGAGTTGGTAGATTTATTCCCTCACCTCAACGAGTTTACACTCACACCTTTCTGGTGTAGTTGGTGAAATGAATGAGTACAGTAGGTAATAACTTCTTATCAGTTTATTGGAGAAACAGTTTAAAGGTCCTACAACGTCCATTGGACTGTGGAATATGATTGTGTTGCCATTAATTGAAAACATTCAATTTCTCATTTGCCTGAACTGAGACCTGTCAGATTTTTAAAACCCTGAAAATGGCAAGGGAGTGTATTGAGTCAGTAGAGAGAGAGAGAAAAACACCAGTTGAGCTGAGTCACCTATGACGGGCACTCTTTTGAAGTTAATAGTTTTTAATAACAGTCTTCTTTGCCTGCCTTGTTCCTTGGAGATGCAAGATTAAGTATGTATGTGCAATTTTCTGACCACTTATTTGCATAGAAATGTTATTTCTCAGAGGGTAAAAATGCTTGAAGCATGGTGATTCATTTTACAATGAGGATGAACATTTGCTCAGTGACTATGTAAATTACCCCAGTGGTATTTTAGCAGCTTTCTCAATCTGATTTGCATGTTTTCCAAGTTTATACTTTTTGGAGGCCAACTGGCCCTGTCAGAATTCAAACTCAAGTTGCTCACAAAGCCATGAGTTGATTTCTTAAAATGGAACGTGCGGATTCAAACAGCCAAGGAGGGGTAGGGTGGTGGGGGGGGAAGAGGTAAAAGGGAAGGAGACTAAAGAAAGGGGAGCAGGCTGTGTGGGAAGATGGACCTTCCTGTGCTAAATTTGGTAAACCCAGTAAACTAGGCATGGGAGGGGATTAAATCAGCATGTGCTTTAAAAGCTGACCTGACAGTTTACGAGGTCTTCTGGAGGCAGTATTTTCTTCAATAAAAGTATGTCTATCCTGCCACCTGAAATATAAAATCCAGTGAGCAAAACTACTATGTTTTTGTGTTTTTTAATCGACCAGTAGTATTTATTGAGTACTTGCTGTGTACAGAACACTGTACTAAGTGTTTGGGAGAGTACAAGAATAATAATAATTATGGCATTTGTTAAGCGCTTACTTTGTCCCAGGACTACAGTACTTCAGAGTTGATGGGCACGTTCCCTGCCCACAACGAGCTTGCGGTCTAGAGTTTAGTCACTCATGGCCAAACCCTGCTGCTCAAATGCTCCTAGTGAGTGACTCAAACCAAATGGGGATTTAGGAAAAAAAAATTGAGTCCAGCATCCTCTCTCTTTTTTTAAGAGAGATCTGCCAACTATAAAATCTGCAGTACTTTGTGTGTGGGTGAGGGGGAGGATGGAGAGGAAGATGATGGGTGGGGGGAAACTTCATCTGATCTCACTAGCTTTTAAGAGTCTCTCTAGTAATTAGGTTTTCTTTAAAAGTTGCTTTTTATATAGTACTACTTGAGCCGCCACTGTAGTAAAGCCTTTGGGATATACAAATTGATTTAATGTTTCATCACTCCTGTTGTCTCCCTCTTCCCCACTTAAATTTTTCAACTGTGAGCCCATGAGGGACAGAGACTGTGTTTAATTCCCACCTGTGTATTTTCTCCCAGCACTTAGTACAGTGCTCTGCACTCAGTAAGTGCTTAATAAATACTATTACTACTACTACAAAACCAAGAAATGTCTTGTTCCCTGTCCACAAGGAGCTGTCAATCTAATGGGGGAGATGGACATTTAATCTATTTACAAATGAAATGAATAATTGAATGAACATACACATTTTATCTTTCTGAAATCCGAGTTCTTTCTTTGGTAGCACTTGTGGTGTCTTGCACTACTATATAGCAAATGATTTATGAATTAAAGTGTCAAACATCCCAGAAGCCCTAGGCCTCCAGAAGGACACAACCTTTGGAAAACTGGGTGAGATTATTAGTTCCATTGTCAGATTCCCATTGGTTATTTGTTCAGGAGTTGCATGGCACCAGGAAGCCCAATTACCTCTTTGCCTTGTGCCAGGCCCATAAATCACCACGGCGACTTCCACCGTGCTTATACCAGTACTTCCTAAAGTCATCACCTGTCACCCTCTAGACAGAAGCCTTGACTCCTGTGCTTCTGTGTGTAGCAGTAAATTAGTATTTCTTGAGCTTCCACTTGCTGCAGTGCATTGCATTAATTAAAGCAAGTGGTTACATGACCAAATGGGTTGCATTACTTTGATAGGTCGCCTACCTGTCAGAGGCTTGTCAGGCACCTGTTTCTGACCGTGACCGTTGATGGTTTCAGGGAAATTCAGGTGAGTGGGTGAGGGAGTCAAAAATAAGTATGCGTCTTCCAGTCCAGGCACAGACCAAAAGCAAAACAGTCTGCAAAACAGTCAGAATAATCTGCGGCAGCTCCTTTTCCAAATCGTTTTCTCTTCTCCTGCTGTTCCTGTACTTGGTGTCCTGGGGGAAGGGAATACTGTATCTGTGCTCTTCATCCTGTGAGGTTCCTGAAGCGAATGCCAATATGCCCTTTCAAAATGCACATTCTTGAGTACTTTGTTTCCTTTGAAATATCAGAAGGCTTACCTAAGGAAGGTGTGTTCAATTCCCTTTTTGATGTTCCGAGAGCCTGTAAAAGGAAGGCTTCAACTCTCTGCCAATTTTGATTTAGAAACAAGAGAAGTAAAAGGCAGTATCCGTGTGCAAAGATCATTAAAAAAAAATAAATTTGCTTCACATGGCCCCAGGCTCACACACAAGAAAAGTTGGATTGAAGATGCGAGCTTCCCCCGCCTGTTTTTGTGGGAGAACGGATCCCTCCTCTTCTCTTGATTTCTCTTTCTCCCCTCTCCCCACCAGTGGCCTACAAATCAGAAAAACTGCACGCTTCATGTTTTCCACTGAATCATTAAACAGTGTCCTGCAGGAAGAACTGAAAGTGTACATCTTGTAGCCTTGTCCATTCCCCAAATCGAACCTTGTTTTGTACACAGATGGCACCTGCGTGGAAGGCTACCAGAGCTGGAAGATCATTTCTGACTACCACAAAAGCCAAAAATATGTGTCCCCCATCCAAGTCTGTTAACCCTGCCTAGATCTCTTGTTGTGGGGGCTGTCCTGGGGGACTTCGGGAGAGACTTGGTTGCAGGATCTGGTTGGGATCGAGCCATACTTCTACTTATTTTCATAAAGTTTTGCTCACTGTTCATCATCTGTAGCCTGGGAATGCTTTGATTTTTCTTTTTCCCATCTCTTGTTAGTGCAAGGAGACCTAGGCTAGCTAAGGGAAGGAATCCTTAATAGGATTAATTAGTAGGTGTTTGTCTTAACAGAGAGTTTTATATCGCATAAGGTATTCTGACTGGTGCCTCATTCTGGCGTTTTGAAGTATGTGTGTACAGTGAATCAGCTGGCCTAGGTGTGAGAACAAGACTTTTTTTTTTCCTTCTTTTTGCTGACTTACATTGTCAAAGTACTTTAATATCATGAAAGTTGGCGATCAGGTTTTCCGAGACAAACCTGCTCTTGAGCAATGATCTTTAACATCTTGAAGCTCCGGCAACTCACCAGAAGGGAAAAAAAAAAAGGACTGGAAGGCCATGGGTTTCCTTACAGGTGGAGGCCTCCTATCTCTGAATTTATGTATCAGTGTCAGAGAGAGAGAGAGAGAGCATTAATCAGCTGTGTAAACAGAAGAGGGGAAGCTATAATAAAATTTTATGTTTTGTTTGTCCCTAGAGAGGCTCAAATGCCGTCCTGCTGTCAGGAGCACTCCCTTAACTCTATTTAATGTTTCTTTACTCTGTAGGAGTGAGAGAAAATGTCAGTCAGCATGCATGAAAATCGCAAGTCCCGGGCCAGCACGGGCTCCATCAACATCTACCTGTTCCACAAATCGTCCTACGCCGACAGCGTCCTCACTCACCTGAACCTGCTGCGCCAGCAGCGCCTCTTCACAGACGTCCTGCTCCACGCGGGGAACCGGACCTTCCCCTGCCACCGGGCCGTCCTGGCGGCCTGCAGCCGCTACTTTGAAGCCATGTTCAGCGGCGGCCTCAAAGAGAGCCAGGCCAGCGAAGTGAACTTCCACAACTCCATCCACCCGGAAGTCTTAGAGCTCCTGCTGGACTACGCCTACTCGTCCCGGGTCATCATCAACGAGGAGAACGCCGAGTCGCTCCTGGAAGCCGGGGACATGCTAGAATTCCAGGACATCCGAGATGCCTGCGCGGAATTCCTGGAGAAGAACCTGCACCCCACCAACTGCCTGGGCATGCTGCTGCTGTCAGACGCCCACCAGTGCACCAAGCTGTACGAGCTCTCCTGGCGGATGTGCCTGAGCAACTTCCAGGCCATCAGTAAGAACGAAGACTTTCTCCAGCTGCCCCAGGACATGGTGGTGCAGCTCCTGTCCAGCGAAGAGCTGGAGACGGAGGACGAGAGGCTGGTCTACGAGTCCGCCATCAATTGGATCAGCTACGACCTGAACAAGCGGCACTGCTACCTCCCTGAGCTGCTGCAGACGGTGCGGCTGGCCCTGCTCCCGGCCATCTATCTGATGGAGAACGTGGCCATGGAGGAGCTCGTCACCAAGCAGAGGAAGAGCAAGGAGATCGTGGAGGAAGCGATCCGCTGCAAGTTGAGGATCCTGCAGAACGACGGGGTGGTCACCAGCCTGTGCGCCCGGCCGCGCAAGACCGGCCACGCCCTCTTCCTGCTCGGCGGGCAGACCTTCATGTGTGACAAGCTGTACCTGGTGGACCAGAAGGCCAAGGAGATCATCCCCAAGGCAGACATCCCCAGCCCCCGAAAGGAGTTCAGCGCCTGCGCCATCGGCTGTAAAGTGTACATCACCGGGGGCCGGGGCTCGGAGAATGGGGTCTCCAAAGACGTCTGGGTGTACGACACCCTGCACGAGGAGTGGTCCAAGGCCGCCCCCATGCTCGTGGCCAGGTTCGGCCACGGCTCCGCCGAACTCAAGCACTGCCTCTACGTCGTCGGGGGTCACACGGCAGCCACCGGCTGCCTCCCGGCCTCCCCCTCGGTGTCACTGAAGCAAGTGGAGCAGTACGATCCCGGGACCAACAAGTGGACCATGGTGGCCCCGCTCCGGGAAGGGGTGAGCAACGCCGCGGTCGTGAGCGCCAAGCTGAAGCTGTTTGCTTTCGGCGGGACCAGCGTCAGCCACGATAAGCTCCCCAAAGTCCAGTGTTACGATCAGTGCGAGAACCGGTGGACCGTCCCGGCTACCTGCCCCCAGCCCTGGCGCTACACCGCCGCCGCCGTGTTGGGGAACCAGATCTTCATCATGGGCGGGGACACGGAATTCTCCGCCTGTTCGGCGTATAAGTTCAACAGCGAGACCTACCAGTGGACTAAGGTGGGAGACGTGACCGCTAAACGCATGAGCTGCCACGCGGTTGCGTCCGGAAACAAACTTTATGTCGTCGGCGGCTATTTCGGCATTCAGAGGTGCAAGACCTTGGACTGCTACGATCCTACGTTAGATGTGTGGAACAGCATAACCACGGTCCCATACTCCCTCATTCCCACGGCGTTTGTCAGCACCTGGAAACATCTTCCTTCTTAATCCCGAGGTCCGACTGGCAGATGCCGGTTAGCAGGTAAGATGGGAATGGGAGTGACCACTGGATCAAAGTGGTCTTCTAGGTATTTATTGAGCACTTACTGTGTGCAGAGCACTGTACTAAGCGCTTGGGAGGGAACAATAAAGCAGAGTTGGTAGAAACGTTTCCTGCCCACAAGGAGCTTGTAATCTTGCTCTCTGGAAGCTTTTCCATTTTTCCATCCATAGTAATATCCAGAAAGACGGTGGTGTGAGGCAGGATGCACAGGGAGAAAGCCGGCACCTGTGGCACTTGCGTAGTATCGGCCGCAAGATCAATCGACCATATCTAATGAGTGCTCGGTGAGCTCAGAGCACTGTACTAAGCGCTTGGGTGAATACAGTGTCAGAGTTGGTAGACCATGGTCCCTGCCCACAAGGAGCTTATACAGTCTAGAGGGGGAGACAGATGCTAATATAAATAAATTAGGGAAATGCACACAAGTGCTTTGGAGTCCAGAGTGGGATGAATAAAGGGTGCTTCCGAAGCCATTTTGGAGAGGAGATTCCGAATGACCCAATGCTCTGCACACAGTAGGTGCTCGATCGATATCATCGATTGATCGTTGGCCCAGCGAGAGAACTCTGATGGTGTTACTGGTCCAAAGTTCGATGAGGAAAAGAGTAGTCGTAGATTTAACTGCGCACGTGCCGTACTAAACTCTTATAAAAGTGCACCACAAAGATGACGCAATCCCTGCCCACAAGTAGCTGTCACCCTAAACGGAGGAGACCAGCATGAGAATATTTTCACCTACAGTAAGCCCGGTCTCAGCTTTTTCAGAAGGCCGCACCTGCGCTCTATGCATTTGTATAAACCGCCCAGGAACACTTAACTATACTTGAGCCTCCTAAAGTCTCCAGAATATCCGCCGCTTTTAAGAATGAATCGGTCAAACCGATCCTATTGTTGCGGCTAACAAAAGTTGTGCTTCTGGGTCGTATATCTGGGCATAAAAGGGTTGTCTTGTGTACTTAAGAGTATATAGTACTGCTTGGCTGGAATAATGAATTGGTTTTCAGTTCAGTGTTCCAAGCCAGTCGAGCTGTGTTTAATAGCTGCTCCGCCGTTGTTCGGCATGCACGAGTTTTTGCCTCAGGAGTCACTTGAGCGCGTGTAACAACTGCAGCAGCACGGAGCACAGAATGTGTTAACTTGCTTGGTGATTCATGGCCGTAATACTAATAAGAAAAAGCATTCTACTCTTGAAGCACCACGATTAAAAAACAAAACCTCTACACCTCAATGGTTAAGGAACTTGGCCCCATTCTCACAGTGTCTCGCCCCTGTAGCATGGGGCGGCTTCAAAGCAATGTCTATAAATAGTTTGGGCATTTAAGACCCCCCTCACTTTTTTTTAATGGCACTTTAGAATAGCCCCCTAAATAAATACCTCATGGATTTTTTTTTTTGCTTCTTTGCAAGAAACATCTATGTCTTAAGACAGACGTTTTACAGAATTCTTAGCCATTATTCTGTAGCCTTGAAGACAAAGCCTCCAGAACCACTTCCGTGGAAAAGCCACCAGGAACTTTTAAGTTTCTTTGTCAGGATGGCTAGGCCTCAGAGTTACAAACCAAACTGGTTCTTGCAGCTTTGATGGCATGTTGGTAATCCTAAATAAACAAATGCTCTGAAAATGGTAACTTGACTGGACTCTGAAGACACAGTTCAACTCTAAAGCAAGTGGTAAAGAGCGACATGGGTGACAGCATCAGTGAGCAGCGCGCTACACTGTATGGAGGAACAATAGCGTCCACCGGTCTCATTGACTAGGCTTTATGGCCTCTTCTTCCTGAAAAAGGATAGTTGACTGGGCCTCTGCTGGTCAGCCCAACCAAAGTGAGATACCTCATGCCATGCAGCCAAATAGAATGGCAGACTATTGTCCTTGGAGCGGAGTAATAAAGACTTGGGTGAAATGGTGCCACTACTTAGAATAGAGCTATTGGCAAATGAACCATTGTGGTTGGATTTATTGTGGGAGTGCGGGGGGTGAAGGGAGCGGTTCAGATGACCCTGCTTTCATCGTGAATGGACACATGCCCTACTTGCAACTACCCCTCCCTCCCCCTTTCTGGACAGTACTACTCTAAGAGCTCAGTTCATATCTGCAAACACTCAAAGTGGACCATATCCTGGGTGTGTGGAATTGATCCCACACTTCCTATTCCTCCCGAACTGAGCAAATACAGTGTTAAGGAGGGACAACTTCCTTTCACACCCTCAAGCCTATCCACTGGAGAGAAAAGCACACACTTCTCGTCCAAGAGCTTCTGGGCATTTTAGTTGGGTCCGTTGGGAAGAAAGGCGGTAGTTGAGCCTGATCAAAGTCAGGTCCTTCAGATTTCTGCCAGAAAAAAAATGTTGATTTAGGGGCCGCAAACCTTTAAAGGCTAAGATAATGTTAAAACATTCAAACTAAACAAGGTTCCCTCCTGAAGGAATAGTATACTCAATTTATAGTTACCCAAATATTTCTACCTCCCAGTGCCTGAGCAGATAAGTGAATTAATATAGGATTGGCCAGAGGATTTCCTAGCTGCAACAGACTCATCTACCAAGGAGCTTTTTACTGTCGCCTGCTGTTCTGTCAGTGGGTGGGATGGACAAAAAGGAAATGACTTCTGATTACCCTCTGTTCTTCTGGGGGCAGTGTAGGCCCAGCTTGACAGCACTTAGGAAGATTTTTGTCTGCTTTGTTTCTTCTTTTCATCTAAGTTTTTGATGCTGGCTTGCTTTCTGCTTGACCATAAACTTTTTGAAACTTCATACTATTACAAGAAACATTCTTTTTGGCTTAGCGTTGCTGTATACGTTACAGGAGGTGGTTGTAGGAGATTGAGACAGTAGTTTAAAGAATGTCTAAAGTGTTTGTCACCCCTATGAAACTACAAAAAGGAAGAAATTAAATTGGGCTAATGAGAAGAGTCAAAGTTGTAAACCCACAAGATCAAGAAGAATCCCAGGTGCCTGTTAAAATGCTAGCCGAAGCACAGCTTTCCTCTTCGTACACTCAGTTGTATTTATTGAGCATGCACTGTGTGCAAAGCTCAATGTATCAAGTCCTTTTAGAAGTGAACTAGGGCTGTAGCACGCTACTAAGCACTTGGGAAAGTACAGTATAGCAACAGATACATTCCCTACCCACAACAAGTTCTTCCAGGGTTGAGGCTTTTGGACTACAGGTTTTCCAAACAGATTTGGGGGAAAGTACCCCTCACAGGAGAAAAGAGAGGCTGAGATTTGTGAAAAAGGGAAAATAGCAGAACCAAATTGAGGTAACACACAGCAACCTACTGAGTGCAGTGCACCTTACTGAGCCCTCAACATGCAGCAGTAACAGGAGGTCCCTCCGTGCCCTCAAGGAGCTCACCCTCTAACTGGGGAGACGCAGTATTATTTACAGGCAGTGGAAACAAGTGAAATTAAACGTTCAGTACAGATGGACAAGTGGTGAGGACTGGCATAAGTAAATCCATAAAATGCGAGAGGCGGCTGAAGGGTCGATAAGATTTGTAGTCCTGATAATTAGTCAGGAAAGGCTTGTTGGGCGGATGAGCGAACCCGCTGTGGGATTTCCCACTTAAAATCAAACGACAAATAAAACTGGAGTAATTGGCAGTGTCAGCCAGTGCGGCTGTCCGTTTGGAGGGGTGTCATCTGTGAAAATTACAGCTCTTAACGTAGGCTCCATGGTTAAAGTCGCCTGTCTGCCAGCCTCGCACACTGGTGCGGAGGAAGGCAAACATCGCCGCTCAAGGACGGCCTTCTCTCAAATTCTGAATAATCATTGTCAAGAACAGACCCAAGGCTTGGGTCGCTGAGGCTCGGCACATTATCATGCGAAAAGAAGTGAGACCGATTTCTGCGTTAATGAATAGCAGGGACGTTTTAAATAACGGGATTAATATGGTGAATAAATTTCATTTGGAATTCTCCCTCTTGAGCAGGCTAGAGGATTCTGGTATGGAATCCTTTCTTTCCCTGCCTCCTTCCTCTGCCTTTTTGTAGTGACTCGGTTTAGCTGAGCCATTCTGTTATTTGTCTGCTCTTATATTAGAGGAAGAATGCTCATCCTTGAAGATCTGTGAAACAGCCATTTAAAAAACTAGACTGTGTATCAAGTCATTTTAGAAGTGAACTAGGGCTGTAGCAGAGAGAGCATTTTATCTACTTAGGCACCAGACACCCACTAGACGCCAGGGACAAGCATTCACACATCACAGCATAGGCTTCTGGTTTCAGAAACTTTGCTTCTGCTTATGATTGGCCATTGGTACTTTGCTGTTGAATGGGGCTTAGTCAAAGAGCAGACCAATTGTGACTTCCCAAGCTTGGTTAGTGCCTTTTTTTTTCCCCTGAAGCTAACAAAAACCTTATGAGGCATTGTTTCATCCATTTAAGCTCTCCCCCCCACCCCTCTTTTCTCTCTTGTTTTAGCCACTCTATCTCTTGATGAAGCAAATGAACTTCAGCTTTGGAGAAGCGGATTTTCACAAAGAAAATACATTTAATAATTCTGGAATGGAACAACGTACTCTGCACCTTGTATATCTTCCAGCCTGGACATGAAGGAATGGGAGAGGGAGTTGGGGGGTGGGGGTGGGGGGATGTCTCAGTGCAGCAGCACATGGTTTAAATATGAATGAATGAACCTGTGATCTAGTCGTTGTGCTAATAATTGTGGATTAATGTCAATGTTAATCAGCCCTTCCGAAAAAGAGAAAAAGGCGGACGTTTTCCTCGCTGCGCCACGCTCGGCTCTTGATTTCCACGGACTCCACCGTCTATGTGTGAAATTTGAAATGGCTGTCACCTCTCCTTTGGAGGAGGTGACCTGAAGAGTCAGCAGCAGCCTCCGCGAAGGCCATCCGTCCGCAGCAGGGTGACGCAGCCGGGGGGTCGCTGCAGAACTTGGCCACAGGAGCCTCAAGGCAGACGAGCCCAGGCTGGAGCTTCGTCGAGACCTTCCTCAGGCCACCCTCTCTCTCTCTCTCCCCAGTGAATGTTTCTGTTGGCCAAGCAGCAGGCCAACCCTCGGAGGAGGATTCCGAGCAGTGGGAAGGTGGGGAACTCCTCTCCCCGATCCTTTATGAATGCTCTTCGTATTTATGTGACTTTAAACTCTCCCTTGACTGGTATGTTATTTGTTTGTAGGTTCTAGCTATTTATTGTTCCGTGCTTGCATGCTGAAACAATACCTGTAGTTGTCTTCACGTGTAAGGACTCGTGTGACTGGTTGTATGTTTTGCACATTTTGTGGTTTTTACTGTGCTTTTGCAGCGCAAAAAGGAGAACTTTTGGAACAACTTTCGGGGTGGGTGGGGGAGGGGTTTTTGTCTTTTGTTTTCTCATTCAGAAATAGCAGGATTATAAGGCTGGATCTTAAAACCACACACATCCTAAAGGAAGGAGGATGGAGATTGCTTTCTCAGCCTTCCAACCCACTGGGGTGTGTATGTGGTGTGCTTTGTACATCTTCTGGCCCATGTTTCTCCCTTCCCCACTGTCACTCAGCCACAGTTCTTCAATCTGATCACTTCTCCAGCGGGCTATTTTATTTTTTTCCCCAATCTGGAAAGGGCCAAGTAAGAATTTTTCAATTTCTTGTGTACCTTCTGCTTGCCTAGAGATAGATAATTCTGGAATAGTTGTGGTGCACAAAGCACTGTTAAAGGCATTGTCCAAAGTCTATTTATTTATTTATTAATCCTAGGGGAATATTTTGCCATAGCCACATTTCCCAGGAGGACCGAAGCCTCACATTTTTCAGACATGGAGAATTAGGGAACAAATGGAAGTGAGGCCCGTGAATGCCACTGTCATTATCCCCAAAGGAGCAGCCCAAGAATGAAACTGACCCAAAATGACTTTTTGGAGCTTGGGCTTGCTTTGTTCTAACGGCTAATGAAGCGGCCGAAAGGTGCACGTCTGACACCAGGCACTTGGGAGCGGTCTTCTACCTCCACACTTCTAGCTCCTCGATTCTAGTTTTGAATCAGTTTTGGACTCATAGTTTTCAGGTTCTGAATTCCATAACTCCCCATCATTAAGACTGGGCAGTTAGTACAAAGCTTGCATTGCTTTTGTTAGGGGGTGTTGAAAAGACCAGGATCTCAGAATGGGGACAGCTTGCATGGCCATCTTTCACCATTCAGAATTTTAAGAAAATGGACTCTGGTGTGCACTGCAAAAATGCTCCTGTGTCAGTGAGGCATTGCCTTTTCTGGAAATCAAATCTGGTACTCCAATCCTGAGGTCTTTACCACATGAAAATCTTGACACTGGCTGTTCCTTAACGGCTCTTTCCACTTGTGTTACGAACAAGTTAAATAACATTTGGACCCAGATTCTGACCTCTTGAAATCATTTAAAAAAAAAAAATGCCTCGGTCATTTTCTAGCAGGCTGCTAAGGGTCAATATCTCCTTTTACCGACTATCTAATGAAGTGGGTAAAACTTTTGTTCTTCAAATTCACTGATTATGGCTAGGTAGCTTATGGTGCAGATCAGGCTGTGGTTTTTGAGTCCTCACATCTGTACGGAGGGTGGATTTCCAGCAGCTGTTTCAGAGCCACGCACTGTTCTTGGATTGTGTGTATGACACAAACACAAACTCACACTAATGTTAGAATGGGCCTCAGGCCCTGCCAGGAACATTTTGGTTTCTCACCCTGGGAATTGACTAGGAATCCTGGCTCGGTGCTGCACCATCCCAGCCCTGCACAGCACTCCGCTACACACACTTGGAGGCAAATGCAGTTCACAGCACAGCGCACACAAAAACCCTGGCATAAGACGTGAAGGTTCTTCTTATTTTGTGGGCCGGTTGCTGTGGAAACGCACAACAAAGGGCAGCCTTCCACTTCTGCTATAATTGTGTAGACCCTTTTCTCCGGGCCTGACACCTGTCTGAATAAGACTGATTAGAGCTGAATAATGTCCTTTCCTTGACTATTGAAGATGTGGTTCACGTACTTTAAAAATCTGTATAAGTGATGAAGTAAAATGTCTGTGTTGTGTCTTTTTGTTTGCTACTACATTTTAAGGTTTTGTAAAACTGCATTTTTTTTCACAATGTGAAACTGAAGGTCAATAAATTATTTAGAGATTTTCTCTTGAATGCGTGGTTCTCCATTTTCTTTAAAATGTTTTTGAGGATTACTAGCCCCCACCTTTTTAATGGAATAAGAAACCCAGCTGGAGCTGTAGTTCACCCGTTTTTCCTGCAACATTTTACTTTTGCTCTGTTACACCAGTTCAGAAGAAAAATATTAGACTGGGGACACAGTAAAATGGTAAAATGCTCTCGATTTATTCCCGGTCTATCAAAAGCCATATAGTGTCAGATTTACCTCAAATAGTGGTGGTCAAATTTTTGTGTGAATGAAATGGCTTGATTCTCCCCTCCCTGCCCAACCCCCCATCCCACCCTGGGGTGACAGCACCCAGCAAGGCTCAGTTTCTGCATTGGCCTTGGTTTGGGGTAAGAGAAGGGAAGAGGTGGAGAACCAGGATGCTTTGGATGTGCTTTTTGGCTCCCCTGTAATAATGCTTTTCCTATACACAAAATGCATACATGGGTGGATATTTATCTGGGGAACTCCTATTTAGAGAGGCAGAAAAAGGGTGGGAATGGATAATAATAATAATTGTGGTATTTGTTAAGTGCTTACTATGTGCCGGGCACTGTATCCTGCGCTGGGGTGGATACAAGCAAATCAAGTTGAAAACAGTCCCTGTACCATGTGGAGCTTAGAGTCTCAATCCCCATTTTACAGAGGAGGTAACAGGCCCAGTGAAGTGACTTGCCCACGTTTATAGCATACAAGTGGCAGAGCCGAGATTAGAACCCATGACCTGACTCCCAGGCTCTTGCTCTATCCACTATGCCATGCTGCTTTTCCAGTGCAGTCCAGCCCAGAAACAAGGCAGCTATTAACTACCTGCACTTGTTGGCCTCAACTGAATGGGCTCGCCTCTGAGGCCTTAGCCACATCTCGGCCCGCCATGGTGCTGCTCACTCCAGCAGCATGAAGGGTACAAGCCCTTCCAGACTGGTGGGAGGCAGGGAACAGCTGTACTTCAGTGGTTTAAACCTTCTCTTCTCCCATCATTTCTCTGACATGGCAGGGAGGATTTGATGTGCGGTCATCCACGTACTCGAGCCTATAAAGTGAACTCCGGTCAAGATCATTGCCTTATGCCCGTGCCACAAACACCAGGGTGGGGAGAATCAAGCTCAGTCCTCCAAGGAAAATGGGTAAGTCTTATCAACAAGATCGAGACACTTTGGATCAGAAATGAATTCAAGAAAGGTGCTTCTGTAGTCAATCAATGGTATTGTTTAAGCACTGAATGGGGGCCAAGCACTGTACTAAGCTCTTGAGACAGTACAGTGTAGCAGGGGAGGTGGCTATGTTTCCTACTCAGAATGAGCTCACAGTCTAGATGGGGAGACAGACATTCATATAAATAACTTACCATCAAGTGCTGTGGGGCTAAGAGTGTAGGGGATGCCAAATGTTGAAAGGGTGCAGATCTAACTGCAGAGACGATGCAGAAGGGAGAGGGAGTTGGAAAAGATGGCTTAATTGGCACAGGTTTCTTGGGTATGAGGCCTCTTAAGGGAGGGTGGTCATCTGGCGTATATGGGATATAGTCGTCCTTCTGATGGCCATGCCAGACCAGGTCAATCAATTAATGACATTTATTGAGCACTTGCCATGTGCAGAACACTACACTAAGCACTTGGGAGGACACAGTGCAACAGAGTTGGTAGCCATGTTCCCTGCCCAGAAGGAGCTTTACAGTCTAGAAGAGGAGACAGACATTAAAATAAATAATAGATATATACATCAGTGCTGTGGGGCTGAGGATGAGGTGACTATCACATGTTTAAAGAGTACAGATCCAAGAGTATGGACAATGCAGAAGGAAGAAAGAGTTGAGGAACTGAGGGCTTAGTTGGGGAATGCCTCTTGGAGGAGATATAATTTTAATATGACTTTGAAGGTGGGGGGTCTGGTGGTCTCATATATAAAGGTGGAGGGAGTTCTAAGCCAGAGGGAGGACATGGATGGGTCAGCAGCGAGATAGAAGAGATTGAGGTACAGTGAGCAGATTGGCATCAGAGGAGCATAACAAGTGGTCTGGTTTGTAATAAGAAATCTGCAAAATGAGGAAGGAGAGGGGAAACTGATTGAATGCTTTAAAGCCGACAGTAGGGAGTTTTTGTTTCATGCAGAAGTGGATGCTCAACCACTGGAGGTTCTTGAGGGACGGGTAGACATGGCCTGAACTTTTTTTTAGAAAAATGATCCAGGCAGCAGAATGAAGAATGGACTGGAGTGGGGAGAGACAGGAAGCAGGGAGGTCAGCATGGAGACGAATGCATTAAATCTAGGTGGGATAGGATAAATGCTTGGATGAGTGTAGTAGCAATTTGATGAGGGAAGGGTGGATTTTAGCAATGTGAAGGTTGAACCGACAGGATTTGGTGACAGATTGAATTTGTGGGTTGAATGAAAGACACGAGTCACGGATAATGCGAAGGTTATGAGCTGGTGAGACAGGGATAGTGGTGTCTACAGTGATGTGAAAGACATGGGGGAGGACAGGGTCTGGGTGGGAAGATGCGGTCAACAGCAAAACTCCTCCTCTGCACCTTGTAGGAATTTGGAAGGACTCCTGGCACCTAGGTAAATTATCTCCCGGGAAACGAGAGCAAGGCAGTGGTGGCTTGAAGGGAGAAGGAGCAGCACAGGCATCAGGAGATGCAGTCTTTGGTGCCAGCACAGTGACCAAAAGAGTCACCTGTGGAGCAGACCTAGTTGGCCAAAAGGCAAGTAGCACCAATCCTATAGGCTTCTGGAGGGAGAAGGTAATTTAAAGACAATGGATCACATACAATTTCTCTGCAATACATGGAAAAGCAGGAGTGTGAGCCTTTCCATTTGTTCACATAGCCTCCTCCACATCCTGTAGTCCCAGAGGACTTTGCAGACCCAGTGAACCCCATATAAATCCCCACTTCAGGAACAATACATCTTTCCTCGAGCACTACCTGCATCCTGCGAGAAGGGTTACAGGCTGTTCCAGTGTACCCTGTTCATTGGGAATTATGTTTTCCGATGGAAAGGAAACACTTTGTAATTGGAGGTTCAGGGAGAACTGGAATATGACCAGTTTCCCAAGACACATGCCTCATTTCTTCAAAAAGGACCTTAACACCGTGCCAGGCCAGACCGTTTCAGAGTCAATTCCCAAACCACATTCTACTAAACCAGTGCCATGGCTCCCTGTAAGGAGTTGGCAGGATGGCCAGGGTGGAAATTGCACCAAGAGGGACGCCAAAATAATCACTGCACCATACTGACCCTGGTCCTTGGCAAAGGGGGCTGAAAAAGTAACCCCCAAGCTTGACTGCTGTGGTTCTATGTTAAAAAGAGAATCAAACAAGGTCCTTGATCTTCCAGAAAAATTCTGCTGGATTGTCCAGCAGAGATGGCAGATGGTTCAGTTGGGTAAGAGAGTGCTTGGCAGTGAACAGGAGCTCTGGCAACCAATCAATCAATCAATCAATTAATGGTATTTATTAAGCTCCCTCTACATTGTAAGGTCATTCTGGGCAGGGAACCTGTCTGCTAGTTCTGTGGTATTGCACTCTCCCAAGTGCTTAGTATGGTCCTCTGCTCATAGGAAATGCTCAATAAAAACTGTTGATTGATTAAGCAATTACTTTGTGAGAGCATTGCACTGAGCACTTAGAAGAGTACAATTCAATAGAGTTGGTGGACACGATCCCTGCCCACAAGGATTTTGTAGTCTAGAGACAAAGGTTACCAACATCACTTAATATTTGAGAGTCTGCAAAGGGCCTGGTGGGGGAGGACTCATGGAATTCATTCATTCATTTGATTTTATTTATTAAGTGCTTACTGTGTGCAGAGCACTGTATTAAGCACTTGGGAAAGTACAATACAACAATAAACAGTGTCATCCCCTGCCCACAACAAGCTCACAGTTCCAGCCTAGGATGGCCTAGTTGATAAAGCACGGGATTGGGTAACAATAATAATAATAATAATGTTGGTATTTGTTAAGCGCTTACTATGTGCCAGGCACTGTTCTAAGCGCTGGGGTAGATACAGGGTAATCAGGTCGTCCCACGTGAGGCTCACAGTTAATTCCCATTTTACAGATGAGGTAACTGAGGCAAAGAGAAGTTAAGTGACTTGCCCACAGTCACACAGCTGACAAGTGGCAGAGCCGGGAGTCGAACCTATGACCTCTGACTCTGAAGCCCAGGCTCTTTCCACTGAGCCACGCTGCTTCCCCATAAACTGGGTTCTAATCCGACATTTCCACCTGCCTGATGGTTTCCTCATCTGTAAAATGGGGATACAATACCTGTTCTCTATCACTCCTGTACTATACTAGGGGCTGGGTCCAGTCTAATTATCTCAAATATACCTTTGTGCTTAGCATAATGCTTGGTAGATCGTTAATACAGAGAGGTGTCCAACAGAATGCCTTCACCCTTGCTCCCCTAAGCCATGCTTTCTCCCTTTCTGAAAAGTTGGGGATTCCACATTTGATTGTCAGTGAAGTAATAATGGTATTTACTAAGGAGATAATACACAGGTGGGAATTAGACAAGGTTCCTGACCCTTGAGGGGCTCACAATCTAAGAAACTTCACTTTTTGAACTCCACTGTGCAGTTCTCTAGCCAGTTCACCACTGTAAACTAAGGTCTCCCCAAAACCTCATTTTACGTTTGCCAAGATTCCCGAGAGGGGAGCCAGGGGCCAGAATTTTGCTCTATGGTCCCCTGGAGTAGTCATAGTTATTCCAACAATGGAACTACTCTAGACTGAGAGCTCGTTGTGGTGCAGGAACGTGTCTACCAACTCCTTTATACTGCACCTTCCCAAGTACTTAGAAATCTGCACACAGAAAGTGCTTAATTAATACCGTTGATTAATTGATTGGTATTCACTGAGTTTCTGTGTGAGTGCACTGTACTAAATGCTTGGGAAAATACAAAGGAGACAAGAGGAGACTGGAGGCAGAGGAAACAAAAACATTCTTCAGGGGACACTTTATGTTGCAATTCTCAGTTCTGTCAAAAACAATGTGAAAGCATTCTGTATATGATCAAACCTCATTGATCCAAAACCAAGGGATGGAAAAAAAATGGACCTTGACTGAACCAAATTAATAGTATCAAATACTTTTATTAAGTAACAATAAGGTTATGGTCAGCTTGGAAGAGTATGCTAAGAATAAGCTCATACAGCATTAACGTAACAATGTTTTTACTACAATACACTCAGTTCTGCCATAACTCTACTTTACCTACATGTTTTGGCTGGAATGCTGATAGGGCATTAAGGAACTTTTGTCCAGCAATGTGAACCTGTTTATATATACAGCCCACTGTGGTGTCAGAAGAAACAGTTTGCGTTTCTCTACGTGTGTGTTCCTGCCCCCTCAGAATGGGTGGATTCCATAGGGGTGGCTTTCCTGAATGTGGAGTTTGCAACAATGCAACTCCTGTGTTTTAAGAGAACTGGGTGACTATGGGGGACAGTTTCTTGCAAAAACAAAATGGTCCATTTTCAGTCTTGCGGTGGTAAATATAAAGAATGCAATGGTTGTCTACCTGCTTGACACAGTCACACAAGTCCTGATTTTGGTTGTAATCCTGGCCAATGAATTTTAAGTCACTGGGATCTGTTAGACACTGTACAGTTAGAGGGAGGTTGTAGTTTAGAGAGAGAAATGTGCATATGGCATGTCTGTGAATTAAAAAGGACTTTGGTTAAGTAAATTACAAATTTCCCATAATCACGCTCAGACTGTGCCCTTGGACCAGTTGGCTTTGTAAACCTTGGGAAACCAAGTTAGAAAAAGTTTCTCTTTTTTTGGTATACCATTGCTATAGCAACCATAATCTCTATCTCCAAAGAGATGTGGGACAGCAGAGAAGGGAAGCCTTTGGAATTTGGGCTAAAGCTCTTCCTAATCCTTTTCTTATGCTATCAGATTATTTGTTTTGTTCAGAAAAGTTATTTTACACCCAACTAGTATATTGTGCTGCAGTTGTTCATTTGATATCCAGGTCAGGCTCGAGATAGATTAATAGAATAATCACATAGAAAATGAAATGCCTGCTTGCTGGAATAAAATGGGGCATCTGCACGTAACTGTAATGTGAAACACAAATCTTACAACAGATTTTTTTCCCTCCTGTTTTGGGGGGGTGGGGGGAGGTCTCTGTGCATATGTGTGTGTATGTGTGTGTGTGAGTGTGTGGTGTTTTCAGGAAGAAAGTCTGAGCATGCTTATGCTTATAATTTATTAAACTAAATGCACACACACAAGCACAATTAAGAAAGCAAAAGCTTGTAAATAATAATAATGATGGTATTTGTTCAGCACTTACTATGTGCCAAGCACTGTTCTAAGCACTGAGATGGATACAAGGTAATCCGGTTTTCCCATGTGGGGCTCACAGTCTTAACCCTCATATTACAGATGAGGTAACTGAGGCACAGAGAAGTTCAGTGAACTTGCCCAAAGTCACACTGCTGACAAGTGGCGAAGCCAGGATTAGAACCCATGACCTCTGACTCCCAAGTCTGTGCTCTTTCCCCTAAGTCACACTACTTCTCTCAAGCTCTTGTTTTTGAAGTTTTCCAGTCAGATAGTAATGGGCACTCAGTACCTAGACTCCTTCCTACTTAGACTGGGAGCCCCATGTGGGACAGAGACTATTTTCATCCTAGTTATCACGTATCTACCACAGTGCTTTGAATGGTGTTTGGTAGATAGTAAGGGCTTAACAATCAATAATTCATATTTATTGAGTGTTTACTGTGGGCAGGGCACTGTACTAAGTGCTTGGGAGAGTACAACACAACAATATAACAGACACATTCCCTTTCCACTACTAGCTTACAGTCTAGAGGTTGGAGACAGACATTAGTATAAATACATAAATTACAGATGTGTACATAATTGCTGTGTGGCTGGGTAGTGAATAAAGGAGGCAAGTCAGGGTGCAGCAGAAGGGAGTGGGAGAAAATGAACAGAGAAGGCCACTTGGAGGAGATGTGCTTTGAAAGGGAAGAGAGTGTTCGCCTGTCAGACATGAAAAAGGAGGGTATTCCAGGCCTCATCAACAGTGCTCACCTACAGTCCCATCATTGTCATTTCCCCATTTCACTCTGAATATAGTTTCTTCTTTACTGTTAGGTTCCTGGTCCCTAGAAAAAATGTCTTCAGACCCAGGGTTTCAGGGTCAAGATAGGACCACTGGACCTTATGCGCCCCCTTAACAGCCCCGCGCTGCAAACTGTAGGCTCCCTGTGAGCAGGGAATGTTTCTGTTTATTGTTGTATTATACTCTCTCAAGTGCTGAGTACAGCGCTCTGCACAAAGTAGGACTCAGTAAATACAACTGAATGAACCTGTGGGAGACAGCAGTTCCATCTGAAAATCTCCCCCTTTCTCCCCCAACCCCCTAGATCTCATTGCCCCATTGCTGCCTCAGTCACCAAGCAAGACTGGATGGAGGCTGGCTTTTAACTTCTGCCTCAGCCATAGTTCACTGTACCATACAGGCTTTGGGTTTTTGTGTTTTAGCAACTTCACAGTATTTTAGAAGGTAAAATATCAATGAGTGACAATAATATGAAGCATCCTGCTGCAGTGAATATAAAAATGTTGGTATTTGTTAAGCACTTACTATGTGCCGAGCACTGTTCTAAGCACTCGGGTAGATACAGGGTAATTAGGTGGTCCCACTTGGGGCTCACAGTCATAATTCCCATTTTGCAGATGAGGTAACTGAGGCACCGAAAAGTGAAGTGACTTGCCCAAAGTCACACAGCTGACAGGTGGCAGAGCCGGGATTAGAACCCATGACCTCTGACTCCTAAACCCGGGCTCTTTCCACTGAGCCACGCTGCTTCTCTATAATAATATAAACATTTATTTAGCCACGGCACTATCTTCGAACCATCTATCTTCCAAGCCATTAATATCCATTGAATCAGTGGTTACCGTAACACGATTCTCCTACAACACAAGTCTCTTTAAGAATGTAACCCCTGTGTTATAAAAGAAATGGGTGTAGTTTGACAGCATACTCTGATGGTCCGCCCCATTTAGTTTGCAAACCCGTTGGCCCCATCTCTTTGCCTGACTTTGCTCTGTAAAGGCAAGTACATCTGTATAATTGGACCTCAGTAACCAGTAGCCATAGTAATAATTGCAAAAATAGCAACAGCAAACCAATATTTCCTCCATGTAAACCAGACAGACAGCATTCTCCTTTGTAACTTTGATGGGTTACTTGCAAACTCTTGCAAACTCTCACCAGTTCATTCCCTACAGAGGGAGATACCCCAGTTTGGTTGAAAATTAAAATGTCTCTTTTATCTTGAGGTTTTGAATAACAGGATTTGGGAGTCATTTCATGTGAATTTTAAAATAAAACCATTTCTGTAATAGCACCACGGTACTTTCTGATCTTTTTAAAAGAATGACTATTACAACTATTCAAAACTTTTTAAAAGGGGTCTTAGAGCATTGTTAGAAAAGAAATGCAGGCCCATTATCCACAGTAGTTTGTTTTCTTTTTCATTTTTTTCCCCAACAGTTTTTCAGTGAAATGGCACTCAGGATAAAAAGGTTCTCATTGAATGGGGCTGCCCGAACCTTCATTTCTTGGCAGCAGCGGGAAACAGAGTTACCTCCCTTATGCACTTTGCTTTGTTCCTGCACTCTCACTCCTCCATTAGCCAACACCTGTCTTCAGGGATGAATTTGGGTTTCTTGCAGGTATTTTTTGAAGGATGATTTTCCTGCCACTGGACAGCAGATCCGTAGCTGAGGGCAGTGGGCGAGCCTCAGGAGAAACAAAGCAAACGATTTGATATAATTGGGCAGTGCTGGCCGAAGGACGGTTCAAAGCGAGGCTGCTGTGGCAGCTTCTCTTCCCGCTACCGGCTGGACATTCCATTCTGCTGTTGGGTCAAAAGGGGATTTTCAGGAACCACCTGCAGGTCGCGTGGAAGGAGGTCAAAAACCCTTGCAGAGAAATGGAAAACTTGGTTGACCTGCCCAAAGTCTAATCCCTTCCCTAACAAGGCCCTTGATTAGGGCTTCTCCACAGTTCACAGGAGGGCTCCCTTCTCTGAGTCTTTTGGATTGAAAGCAAAAATTTCCAGCTTTCATGGACTAAGATCTGATTACCTCCCCAGAGCATCTATAGGTGGCCTTGATTCCAGACTGTAGACTCAGTCTTAGCTTTAGGCAGTTGCAAGGAAGTGAGCTAATAAGTTCAATTGGTATTAAGTGCAAAGCACTGAGGTAGATTCAAGATAAGCAGATAAGGCACAGTCTCTGGCCTCCATGGGGCTCACAGTCTAAGCGGTAGGGAGAGCAGATATCTTACTCCCAGTTTAGAGGTGAGGAAACTGAGGCCCAGAAGGGTTAAGTGGCTTGCTCTAAGTCACCCAGGAGGCCAGAGGCCGACCTTATATTCAGGAATGTAGTGCTTAAAGATTCATATCTTTTCTCCCTGTAAATCACAAAGAAAAAGATTTGAATACAATTAGGCTGGTCAATATAGGTGTTTCCACTAGGTGTATTGACCAGAAGGCAATTAGGGAATTAGAGATCCTTCTTCCTGGAGCCCAAGTCTGGGCATCCTTATTGACAAAGCTAATGATGGGCATGCTGGTGGCATCAGAGTGGGTAAGTACAACAGCCTGAGTTTTCTTTAATCCGGGATGGGACAAAAAAAAAGCCCCCATGTTACAGGAGACCTGGTGTGCCGCACTTGTAAAATAGCTCACAATTTTAAATGACTATTAAAAGTGGCTGGTATTAGTCCCATTTAAAATACCTCACATTAAATAGATTTGTGGTAAATATAACTCCGTTGACTACCATTACTGGAATCAAATTTGGGACAATAGGAGGTATCTTTCTTGAGAACTAAGATTTGCTGCTGCTTATGCCTAGTTCCAGCTTTTCCTTTGCTCTCATGGGTTACAGTGGTTTCAGCTTATTTGTCTATCGGGCAATCACTAAAAACTGTGTTCCAGGTATCATAAAGCTTTATAATTATGTACTGCCTCTCATCTGAGAATCTCCGTGTACTTTATAAACATTATTGCTTTAATCTTTACCACACCCCTCTGAAGTAGGTGGAAACTATGACTCTCCTGAGAAACTGAGAAACCAGAGAGATTTAGGTGACTTTATTAACACGGCAAACTTTGGGAGCCACAAGACTCAGATTTTAGGCTCTATGTTGCCAAGATCACTACCTTAGCCCCTGATGCCCATTGACTTTGACTTTCTTTCTGTTTATACATATTTGTAGGCGTTTGTCAGGAAAGGTGCAGTGATAATCACATAATAGTTGTTTGCATGAACCCAGCTGGGTTTCATCTCCAAATCTCCAAGTGCAGGAGGCCCTTTCATTGGCCCAAGCTGTACTCTACATACATTATCCAATTAAGCCTTCCAACTTCTCCAGCAGGGAGGTAAAGGATGTATGGATAGTCTAATGGGAAACTCCTGTGCCTTGCTTTATGGAAAATGACAAGCTGGGCTGACTGGTGCATGCTGTAGCACATTCAGTAATTACAAATTGGGGAATGCAATGGCATGCTGGGCTGATAATGCTGTAGAAAATGCTCCTTGTGCAGTTATATTGTGCAGTGCTGGTAGTTTTAGTAAAAGATGTTCAAAATAGCTTTGGAAGCATCTTTTCCCATTTTGGTTAATTACAATGCAGCCCAATGTGTGTGGGGGGGGGGTTTTCTCTCTGAAACCTTAGGGGTGGAAGGGGCTGGAAAGCTCATCTAGTTCATTTCCCTACCATGTGGAAGCACTGCAGCTAAACCTGCAAAGAGATATTCTCCTACTAACTACATTGCGATTAATATAAAATACAAAATATGACTGAATTCATCATATTATTAAGTGTTAAGAGCCATAAAAGAACCTTGTGATAAGCATAAGACCAAATGAAAACCTTTTTTAAAAAAATGGTATTTGCTAAGCACTTATAAGACAGGCACTGTACTAAGTGCAGGAATACATACAAGCTAATCAGATCAGACACAGTCCATGTCCCACATGGGGCTCATAGTCTTAATCCCCATTTTACAGATGAGAGGAACTGAGGGCCCGAGAAGTGAAGTGACTTGCCACTTCATGGAAACCCCCTAGTGTGCTCCTTCTAGAGAAGCAGCATGACCTAATCGAAAGAGTAGAGGCCTGGGAGCTGGAAGACCTGGTTTCTAATCCTGGCTGCACCACATACCTGTTGTGGGATCTTGGGCAAGTCACTTAACTTCTCAGGGCCTCTGTTGCCTCATCTGTAAAATGAGGATTCAATGCCTGTTCTCTCTCCTACATAGACTGGGAGCCCTATGTAGGACCTGGTTATGTTGTATCTACCCCAGCACATAGTACAGTGCTTGACACATAGTAAGCACTTGACAGATATCACGATTATTATTATTCTAATTAATCCATCTCAGCTTGTGGGAAGGGCCTGGAAACTCATTTTAAAATGGGTTCTAGATATGTCTTTCCTTCTGATGCAGCATTAGTTCCTTTCTGAATCTCCAGAATATTTTAAATACATGGATTTAGATTCCAGGTAGATTTTACCCACATTTGTGTCTCTCACATAATTACTGCTCTTGGTGTTTTTCCCTAGGATTGTTCTCATGAGTGTTGCTTGCTTCCTTTCCTCAAATCTGACAAACCACAGCTCTCCTAAATCCCACCTCCTCCAACAAGATATACCTGCTTAACTTCCCAAATCTAAGTCACATCAACCATTCAGTCCCCTCTAGCACTTGCATATTTACTTATATACAAATGTTTGATTTTACAGTCAATTTATGCATTCTAATTAGTCAATTTCTCAATCTCTTTGTCTGTTTCATGCTTTAGAATAAATCAATCAATGGTTTTTACTAAGCACTTGCTGTGTAAAGGGCACTGTACTAAAGCACTTGGGAAAGTACAATACAACAGATTTGGCAGACATGATGCTTGCCCACAAGGAGACAGATATTTATATATATATATATAGTATTTGTTAAGCACTTTACTCTGTGCCAGGCTCTGGGGTAGATACAAGCTAATCAGGCTAGACTACTGTGTCAGCCTTCTCTCTGATCTCCCTTCCTCCTCTCTCGCCCTGCTCCAGTCTATTCTTCACTCCACTGCCCGGCTCATCTTCCTGCAGAAACGATCTGGGCATGTCACTCCCCTTCTTAAACACCTCCAGTGGTTGCCTATCAACCTCCGCTCCAAACAAAAACTCCTCACTCTAGGCTTCAAGGCTCTCTATCACCTTGACCCTTCCTACCTCTCCTCCCTTCTCTCTTTCTACTGCCCACGCCGCATGCTCCGCTCCTCTGCCGCCCACCTCCTCACCGTCCCTCGGTCTCGCCTATCCCGCCGTCGTCCCCCGGGTCACGTCCTCCCGCGGTCCTGGAACGCCCTCCCTCCTCACCTCCGCCAAACTAATTCTCTTCCCCTCTTCAAAACCCTACTTAAAACTCACCTCCTCCAAGAGGCCTTCCCAGACTGAGCTCCCCTTCTCCCTCTACTCCCTCTACCGCCCCCCCCACCTCTCCGCAGCTTAACCCTCTTTTCCCCCCATTTCCCTCTGCTCCTCCCCCCTCCCTTCCCATCCCCTCAGCACTGTACTCGTCTGCTCAACTGTATATATTTTCATCACCCTATTTATTTTGTTGATGAAATGTACATCACCTTGATTCTATTTAGTTGCCATTGTTCTTACGAGATGTTCTTCCCCTTGACTCTATTTATTGCCATTGTTCTTGTCCGTCTGTCTCCCCCGATTAGACTGTAAGCCCGTCAAAGGGCAGAGACTGTCTCTATCTGTTGCTGACTTGTTCATTCCAAGCGCTTAGTACAGTGCTCTGCACATAGTAAGCGCATAATAAATACTATTGAATG
Organism: Ornithorhynchus anatinus; assembly: GCF_004115215.2. NCBI lineage: Eukaryota > Metazoa > Chordata > Mammalia > Monotremata > Ornithorhynchidae > Ornithorhynchus > Ornithorhynchus anatinus. Next base: position 23,792,803 of record NC_041728.1, on the reverse strand, counting down.
AATGAATGAATGAATGAAAGGTCATCCCTCATGGGGCTCACAGTGTTAATCACCATTTTTACGGGTGAGGCAACTGACGCACAGAGAAGTTAAATGACTTACCCAAGGTCCCACAGTAGACAGGTGGAGAGGCTAGTATTAGAAGCCAGGTCCTTCTGACTCCCAGGCCCATGCTTTCTCCATTAGGCCATGCTGTGAAGGGAACCTGCACAGGGCTACTTGCTCTCAACACCTCCTCAGCCTTGGACCCAGCTTCCACAGTCTATGTCCAACTAGTCCTCAAACTGTCTCTGAAAACAGTCCCTCTGTCTGGCATATGTATTAACCACACTGATGGAGTGCATCCATTAGTATCCATCAGGTAGACACAGTGCTAAGTAAGAGGATGATGCAGAAACAGTAATAAACTCTCCCTACCTTCTAGGAGCTTGCAGTCCAGTGTGGGGGCAAAAAGTAACTTTTTGCTTCTATAAAAGGCAATGCCAAAACTATCTCAGATGATTGCCCCTTATGTTTGGAAATATCTTCAACCTGGGGGCACATAGTTCTCCCTTCCTCTTCTCATACAACCCTTCCCTCTGCCCCCCCTCCCCACCTCTCCGCCCTTCCTCAGCACCTTCTTGGGAAGCAATGTGGCTTAATGGAAAGAGCACTGATTTGGGAGTCAGAGGACCTGGGTTCTAATGTCTGTTCTGTCACTTGTCTGCTATGTGACCTCTGGCAAATTGCTTAACTTCTCTGTGTCTGTTTCTTCAACTGCAAAATGGGATTTCAATAGCTGTTTTCCCTCCTACTCAGATTGTGAGCCCCATATGGGACAGGGACTGTGTCTGATCTGATTAACTTGTATCTGCCCTTGTCTTTAGAACAGTGATTGTCACACAGTAAGCACTTAACAAATATCGTAGTTACCATCATCACCATTCTCTCTCCACACCACCTGCTTTCCCACTGGGGCCCTGGGGAAACTTCACATTCCTCAGGAAGGTCCTGCCCCCCTATAGAGTGGCCACAGAACTCCCACAGAGCTGCTGAGCTTCACTTCACTTCTGGAGCGGGCTTCAGGCATAAAGATTTATCAAGAGGAAATGGACCTACCTGTTTCGCTTCTTTATTGTTGAGATATCCCAGATACTGCTTGCTCACTATTATGCTTCCTTGAGAAAATCTGGATGAGAGAGAGAAACACACACCATGGTCACAAATCACAATCACCTTGCCCCCTCCTACCTCACCTTGCTACTCTTCTTCTACAAACTAGCCCACCCACTTTGCTCCTCCAATGTTAACCTTCTCATTGATGTTAACCTTCTCATTGTATCTCAATCTCTTCTATTTTGTCACCGATCTCTCACTCACTTCCTGCCTCTTACCTGGAATGGCTCCCTTCTTCATATCCAACAATTACACTCCCCAACTTCAAAGCCTTATTGAAGGCACATCTCCACCAAGAAGCCTTCCCTGACTAAGCCCTCCTTTCTTTTTCTCTCACTCCTTTCTGGCTCCTTTTATTCATCCCCCCTCCCAGCCCCAAAGCACATATGTACATATCTGTAATTTTATTTGTATTATTGTCTGTCTCCCCCTCTAGACTGTAAGCTCCTTGTGGGCAGGGAGTGTGTCTGTTTTATTGTTATACTGTACTCTCCCAAGCTCTTTGTACAGTGCTCTGAACACAATAAGTGCTCAATTAATACTACTGACTGACAGACACATACTGACACATCTGAACCCTTGACCCAACCAATGCTAGAGAGAATGATTATGTCCCTGGGAGGTTGATTTGACACAGGTTCATGGGCAGTCTCAGGCCATGGGAACACTCTGCAACAAAGTCAATCTGCCCCAGCAGGTCTTCACAGTGGCAGCAATAATATTTGTTAGGCACCTCTTCAGGCAACCCACTTTACTAAGGGGTTGAAAGAATATTTATCAATTTTATTTTAGGATATTTGTTAAATGCTTACTATGCATCAAACACTGTTCTAAATGCTGACCTAGAAACAAGTTAAATCAGACACCATCCCTATCCCACATGGGGCTCACAGTGTAAGTTGGAGGGAGAGCAGGTTTTGAAACCCCATTTTTACAGTAGAGGAAACTGAGGAAGAGAGAAGCTAATTGACTTGCCCAAGGTCCTCTGACTCCCATATCTGTGCTCTTTCCACTAGTCCACATTGTTCTCCCCCTCTAGAGTGTAAGCCTGCTGTGGGAAGAGAATGTGGCTGTTACATTTTTGTATTGTACTCTCTCAAGCTCTTAATACAGTGCTCTGCACACAGTAAGCGCTCAATAAATATGATTGACTAAATGACTGAGTGACAACCACAAGAAGCTTTCAATCTAATGGGGGAGAAAGAGGATATTCTTCCTCAGGACTGGATCCAGGGAAGAGAAAGTAAGAGTGAGGAAAGAGATTCAACATTTGTTCAGTCCAGAGAGCAGCTAAATTCAACTGGTAGCAATTAGAAGGAAAGCGGCCAAAAAGTCAAGTTGTGTTTTAAGATGTTTTCTAGGTCAGATCTTGGGGTCAAATCCTAAAGTCCTTTAAAGGCAAAGCTGATGTCAACAATAGCTTTGTATGTATTAAGGCTGCAAAATATTTGAAGTAACTTGGCCCCATCTATAAATGATTTGCATCCGGAAGACGCAATGTCGAGGAGGTGGCTATGGTTTTTCTGTGCACCTGAATAATCTGCAGACAAGCCCTAGTCATTTGTTTATGAATATTTTCCATTACCTTTATTTCCAAGCATATGATACACATTTCATGTCGTTTGTCCTTATTCTTCTTCAGCAGAATGCCAGAAAACAGCTGGTGTGTATCTTTTCAAGCTTTTGTTGATAAATATGCTGATGTCTACGGGTTTTTTCTAGTGATTAGTGTGAAAAATTATTGATTTTCCCAAAAGTCATTAGTTCTTGATTGCTGAATTGCACAAAAGAATATTTTTCACCGAATAATCAATCATGCTCTCCCTACATCCCCTGAAAATGAGCCTCTGGGGAATTTTAAAAACAAATTCATATTGACATGACCAATATTTGGTACTGTGAAGAACTGTGGCCCGCCAATGTGTTCAATCTTACTGTAATAACTTTACAAATCTACATTCCTATTTCATCAGCAAAAGTTAGTGTATTCAAAATTACACTGTGTGTGTGCAGTGGAGTGTGTGTAACAAAACCTTTCTAAATCTCTCTACATGATCCAGAACCTCCCGACTAATTGCTATTTAGTCTTGAGTTTATGTAGCCTTTCAAATATTTTGAAAGAATGGTGATAACTTTCTCTCTGGGGGCTTGCAGGTTACTTAGTAGAAAAGCAGCACAGCTAATCTGGGATTCCATAATGAAGATCAAGGCTAGTGTGGATAATTGAAATCTGCAGGTAACTCCAAAATTCTCTGGTTTGCTCTTAGTTGCAGCCTCCTCTCCCCCCTGACATTTGGACTGAGTAGCCAAGTGGACTGAATGGAGATATCCCAAACTCTCCTTACATTGGCAACTCTCTGATGGAGATGTGCACAATCCATTGAAAGACTGCTGGGTGACTTTGGGCAAGTCACAGCCTCTCTCTGTCTTAGTTTCTTCATCTATAAATTGGGGATAAGATACCTGCTCTCCACAACCCTTTGATTGTGGGCCAGGGATGGAATCCAATCTGATTATCTTGTATCTACCCAAAATATAGTTCCAGTACACTTTCCATAACCTAAGCATAGCATTTTTATGCATAGTAAGCAATTATAAGGAATACAATTATTATTGTTATTAGCCAGGTTCAGAATATGATAGACCAGGATCTCTTCAGTCCTTTGCCCTGCCTAAGTCATCCCTCTTTTCCTCCACAGTCTCCTTAGGTGGGTTCAGATGCCAGACAATGTTCACAGGATCCTAAAGCTCCCTGTCCTCTTTCTTCCAGACCACACAGAGATGCCTCTTTGTGATGGCTTGGGGAGAAAAAGCTTGAAAATTCTACTATGTGTGGAATGGAGACTAGAGGGACCCAGTGTCTGAGACACCCTTGAAGTCTTGGCAAAGGTGGATGGAGAAGTAATTCTTGACCCCATTTCATTCAGTCTACTGTATTTATTCGTTCACTGATTCAATCGTATTTATTAAGCACTTACCTCATCCAGAGCACTGTACTAAGCACTTGGGAGAGTACAATACAATAATAAACAGACATGTTCCCTGCCCACAATGAGCTTACAGTGTAAGGTGAGGCAGGGGAGACAGACATCAATACAAATAAACAAAATTACAGTGGGGCTGGAAGGGGGAAGAAAAAAGGGAGCAAGTCAGAGTGACACAGAAGGGAATGGGTGAAGAGGAAAGGCAGGGCTTAGTCTGGAAAGGCCTCTTGGAGGAGATGCGCCTTCAATAAGGCTTTGAAGCGGGAGAGAGTAATCGTCTGTCGGATTTGAGGAGGAAGGGCGTTCCAGGCCAGAGGTAGGACGTGGGTGAAGGGTCAGCAGTGAGATAGATGAGATCGAGGTTCAATGAGAAGGTTAGAGGAGCAAATTGTGCAGGCAGGGTTGTAGAAGGAGTGTAATGAGGAGGCAGTAGGTAGTAGTAGGTAGGAGGGGGCAAGGAGGTGGAGTGCTTCAAAGTCAATGGTGAGGGGTTTTTGTTTGATGCAGAGGTAGATGGGCAACCATTGAGGTTTTTGGAGGAGTAGGGGTGAAATGTCCCGGACGTTTTTATAGAAAAGTGATCCAGGCAGCACAGTGAAGTGTGGACTGGAGTGGAGAGAGACAGGAGCCTGGGAGGTCAGCAAGAAGGCTGTTGCAGTAATCCAGGTGGGATAGGAAGAGCGATTGTATTAACATGGTAGCAGATTGGATGGAGAAGATAGGTTAGATTTTAGCTTTTTTTTTGTGAAGGTGGGACCAACAGGATTTAGTGATGAATTGAATATGTGGGTTGAATGAGAGAGAGGAGTCGAGGATAAAGCCAAGGTTATGGGCTTGTGAGACAGAAAGGATGGCGGTGCCGTCTATGGTGATGGGAAAGTTAAGGGGAGGACAGGGTTTGGGTGGCAAGATAAGGAGCTCTGTTTTGGACATGTTAAGTTTGAGGTGATGGGAGGGCATCCAAGTAGAGATGTCTTGAAGGCAAGAGGTGATGCGAGACTGGAGAGAGAGAGATCAGGGCTGGGGATGTAGATTTGGGTATCATCCATATAAAGGTGGCAGTGGAAGCCAGGAGAGTGAATATTCTGTGCTGTACACTGTACTAAGTGCTTGGGAGAGTACAATATAACAATAAACAGATACATTCCCTGCCCAGAAGGAGCTTACAGTCTAGAGGGGGAGATAGACATCAATATAAATAGGATCTTAGCAGGGGTGAATCAATCAATCAATGAATGAAATTTATTGAGCAGCTACTTCGTCAGAGTGCTAAGGGCTTGGACGAGTCACCAGAGCTAATTGGATATGATTTCCTCCACTTAGGGTGTTTTTGAGCACGGTCATGGGTTCTAACCCCGGCCCTGCCACTTGTGTGCTGTGTGACCTTGGGTAAGTCACTTCACTTCTCTGGGCCTCAGTTCCCTTATCTGTAAAATGGGGATTGAGAATGTGAACCTCACATGGAACAACCTGATTACCTTGTATCTACCCCAGCGCTTAGGATATAGTAAGTGCTTAACAAATGCCATCATCATCATTAGAATCTAGTGGGGCAGAAAGGCCTATATGTTTTTTACAAATTATGTAGGTATGGAAGTAATGGAAATAGTTTAAATCCCAATAGTTTAAATCCCCAGACTGGTATAGTTACATAAATGGTAAGGCTGATGGTCAGATTCAACCAATCAATCAGTGGTATTTATTGAGTGATTGATTGATTCATTCAGTTGTAGTTATTGAGCACTTACTGTATGCAGAGCACTGTACTAAACACTCAGAAGAGTACAATATAACAATAAGTAGACACATTTCCCATCCTCAATGAGCTTATAGTCTAGATGGTGAGACATATTAATATAAATAAATGAATTGCAGATATGGACATAAGTGTGGAGGGGCTGGGGGAGGGGATGAATAAAGGGAACAAGTCAGGGTGATGCAGAAGGGAGTGAGAGAAGAAGAAAAGAGGGATTAGTTGGGGAAGGCCTCTTGGAAGAGATGGGCCTTCAATAAGCCTTTGAAGGCTTTGAAGCCAATGGTAAGGGGCTTCTCTGATTGGTGCAGAGGTGGATGGGCAACTACACTGGAGGTTTTTGAAGTGTGGGGAAAAGTGGACTGAGCAGGCTTTTTGTCTTTTTAGAAAAATGATCTGGGCAGAAGAGTGAAGTATGGACTGGAGATCAGCGAAGGGGTTGATCCAGTTGTCAATCAGTTGATCACATTTATTGAGCGCTTACTGTGTTCAGAACCAAGTATTTGAACCAGGGGGTTGGTGGCTTAGTTGGGGGAGGAAAGGACGGATTGTAGAGATGTCGGGAAAAGAAATACCACTGACTGATGGAACTGACAAGCTATGGCCACTGCTTGAATATGTGGGTTAAAGCAAAGAGTTAAAGGATAATCAATCAATCAGTTGTAATTACTGAGCACTTACTATGTGCAGACCACTGTACCAAGTGCTTGGGAGAGTACAATGCAACAAAATCAGCAGACATGTTCCCTGCCCATAGCAAGAAGTCAGTCCAGAAGGGATAATGCCAAGGTTGCAGGCTTGCGAGATAGGGAGGACAGTGTTGTCTACAGTAATGAGAAACTCAGGGGGAGGACCAGGCTTAGTGAATAGAGCCTGGGTCTGGGAGTCAGAAGGACATGGGTTCCAATCCCAGCCCTGCCACTTCTGCCTTGTGGCCTTGGGCCAGTTACTTCACTTTTCAGGGCCTCCCTCCCGCATCTGTAAAATGGAGATTAAGAGTGTGAGCCCCATGTGGGTCAGGGACCAAGTCCAACCCGATTAACTTATATCTACCCCAGCACTTAGAACAGTGTTTGGCACATAGTAAAAGCTTAACAAGTAACATAGTTTTTATTATTACCATTTAATTATTAATTATTATTATGGTTATTATTAAGATGAGGAGTTTTACAGCAGAAGTAGCTGAGGCACAGAGAAGTGAAGTGATCTGGCTAAGGTCACCCAGCAGACAAGCAGCAGAGGCGGGACTAGAACCCAGATCCTTCCAACACTAGGTCCAGGCTCTATGCACTAGGCCACACTGCTACTCTTCACGCTGATAGTCTAGAAGGGAACTGCTAACTCTGTTGTATTGTACTCCCCTAAGAGCTACTGTGTTCAGGGCACTGTTGTAAGCACATGGGAGAGTACAATAGAGTTGGGAGACAGGGATCTTGGTTCCATGGGATTGGCATGACTTGAGATTTGGGAATTTCCTGGAGGAGGTGGGATTTTAGGAGGGGTTTGAAGTTACGGAGAGCTATAGCCTGGTGGATTTGAATGGGGAGAGGGTTCCAGGCAGTGGGAATATGACTTGAGCAAGGGGTCATAAGAAGAAAAGTCAAGAATGATGGTGATTGTCCTGCCATTACAACAAAATTCCAAATTCTATAAATACACTTCTTCATTTGGTGGAGTAGTGTTGTGAGGCAAAGGCTTGGACTGGTCAGATTCTGTGCCTGAAACAGTCTTGTGATGGGATTAAACTCTTCTAGCTCTACCCATGTGTAAAATGGCGATTCAATTACCTGTTCTGCCTCCCGCGTAGACAATGAGTCCCATGTGGGGCAGACACAGTGTAACTAACCCAGAGCTCAATACAATCTTTGACACAAAATGCTTAGCACACACCAAAATGATCATTATTAATTATAGCTTGAACTGTACTCAATGATTGATTCATTGGGCTCTATAATTCAGGAGTGATGCCAAGCTGTTGTGCTCTCTACTATTTTATCATGTTTCTGGGCCTGGGATTTTTGGTTCATTGGTTAAAACCAGTTTTTAATGTTTTAGCTAAAATTTTCACACCAAACTTTGGGATTAGAATTTGCCACTTTAGGTAGAAAGAAGAGTGGCCTCCTCAAGACCAAACGGTGTAAGGGAAGCAGCATGGCCTAATGGAAAGAGCCATGGACCTGGGAGCCAGAGGACCTAGGTTCTAATCCTAGCTCTACCACCTGCCTGCTGTGTGAATTTAGGCAAGTCACTTCAAAGCCTTATTAAAGGCGCATCTCTTCCAAAAGGCCTTCCCTGTCTAAGCCTGCCTACCCTGTCTAAGCCCTCCTTTCCTCTTCTCCCACTCCATTCTGTGTCACCCTGACTTGCTCCCTTTATTCACCCCTTGTCGCAGCCCCACAGGACTTATGTACATATCTGTAATTTATTTGTTTATATTAATAATCTGTCTCCCCCTCTAGACTGTCAGTTTACTGTGGGCAGAGAATGTGTCTGTTATATTGCACTCTCCCAAGTGCTTAATATAGTGATCTGTAGATAGTAAGCACTCAATAAATATGATTGAATGAATTAATGAATGAACTTAAATTTTCTGTGCCTCAGTTTCTTCAACTGCAAAATGGGGTTTAATACCTGCTCTCCCTACTTGACCTTGAGCCCCATGTGGGACAGGGACTTCATCCAACCAGGTTAAATTGTACCTACCCCATTGCTTAGAACAAAGCTTGACACATAGGGCTGGAGCTGAGAGCAGAGTCAAAGTCTCTTGAACTCTCAGTTTGTGGCTCAAATGACAGGCAAAATGACTTGAAATTTTCATTCAGTTTGTTTGTTTTCAATAACCCACCCCACAGAAGATATCTGTGAATCATACCCAAGTTCATGTTAAGGATTGGGTAGATGACATTAATCATATGAGCAAAGACTATTTACAAATTTTACCAGAACATCAAAAATTCACTGAGAAGTTAGGACAGATGGCTCCCCACTCTAGGAACAGGTTACTTTAATCTTCCACCATGCCTTCTGGCTATTCAGTATTCACTAAGTTTTCTTCTCTTCAAGTTTACGACGAATACCTCCACTTAACACATCTGTTGTTATGCCACATCCATTTCCTTGCCTTTTGTGAAAGCAGAATTCCTGGAATTACTTTATCTTGAAGGCACAAATCACCATGTAATAACTTTGCACTTAGATGGCAGCTATTGAACACACGAGCCCAGAGCATAGCAATTACCATATACAACAACCATGCATAGATTTTAATCTTTTAAATTAGATATTATCTCAAAATGGGGGGGGGGGAGAAAGTTACATGATAATTAACTCATGGGATCCAGCGGCAATTTCCATCATTGTCAGAAAGTGATCTGCATGAGTGGGATGAGAGAAGATGATGATAAAATACTGCAATTTTATGGCATTTATTTTTATTAAGTGTCTTTGATAGAAAAAGCACCATAAAATGCTTTGAAAGTAAAAGGAGAATAAAGGAAGAATGTTTTCCAAGGGTGATGTAAAGCAATCTTCCTGGGTAAAGAAGAGGCCATGAAAAAGTGAAGGAGAGTTAGAGAGTGAAGGGTGAGATCAATTCTTTCAGTGACTAAGGAAACTGTCACTTTAAAAGTAACAATGTCAAAGCAATGAAAAAGAAAGTCCCCTGCTTCTTGGGATTTGGGAACTTTATGGCAATCCTGGGAAAGTGATTTAGAAGCAGGGAGAAGGATCCAGATGGGAGGAAACCAAGAGATTATAACATCAGATGGTAATCTCCTTGTGGGCAGGGAGAATGTCTTCTGAAGTATTCCCAAACACTTAGTACAGTGCTTCACCCTCAGTAGGCCCTCTGTAAATGTCCTGATTGATGAGATGCCCGAGTACTAGTAATAATAATTAAAAAAATTAAATTTTTTAAATTATTCCTTCCAAAAAGGCCTTCCAAAAAGTAGGGAGAACATGTATTAAATCCCCATTTTGCTGATGAAGGAATTGAGGCACCAAGAAGGTAAGTGACCTGCCGAAGGTCACCCAGCAGACAAATGGTAGAGCTGGGATTAGAACCCAGGCCCTCTGACTCCCAGGCTGTGCTCTTTCCATTAGCCATGCTGCCAATCCCAGAGGTAAGCCCCAGGTCACCAGCCAGGGCTAGCATTTGGGTGGGATGTGGACTCTTCCTAGCTGTGCTAACCACCCCTCCCGACCCAGCCGCTGCCTCTTTGCACGGGGCTGGGGAGGGACCCTCGAGCGAAATCTGAAAAGTTTCTAGAGCGCCTACAAAAGGAGCTTCTGGAGGCCAGACAATGCGGAGGGTGGCTTGGTCCAACCCTGATGCAAGGCCCGTGTCTGACACCAACCGCCGCCTCCTCTCTTGGCCTCTCCCAGCTGCCTCTCAGCCCGGAACCTCTTAGGGCCCGAAAGACATTGCTTTTGGCACCTGGGCCCCAAGGCAGTTGGTCAGAGTCCCACAGAGAAATTCCTGACAGTGTTGAGGATTTCTCCTTTTCGGACACTTTATTTCATTAGCACAGTTGATGGTTTTTCTTTATAAATAGCCCATCCACCCAACCCTCAAAGAGTTCCATTAAAGTGAAAGAGCCTGCCCTCTGTGGCTGGCAGACAGAGAGGCACACCGGGTACTTCCCACTGTCGATTCCTCTTAGCAAGCAGACGAGTAGATGGTCCAGGAGGCGGGGTGGGTATTTATTGCTATTGTTCTTGTCTGTCCGTCTCCCCCGATTAGACTGTAAGCCCATCAAAGGGCAGGGACTGTCTCTGTTACCGATTTGTACATTCCAAGCGTTTAGTACAGTGCTCTGCACATAGTAAGTGCTCAATAAATACTATTGAATGAAAAATTAAACACTTACTACATGCCAAACACTGCAGTATATTCCAGATAATGAGGTCCCCCGTGGGGGTCAAGTCCAAGAAGGAGGGAGAACAGGTATTTAATACCCCCCAATCCTTCTGCCGATGAGGGAACCGAGACTCAGAGAAATGAAGCACCTTATTCAAGGTCACACAGCAGACAATGGGCAGAACTGGGATTAGGACTCATGTCCTCTGCCTCCCAGGCCCGTACTCTATCCAGTAGGCCACGCTGCTTCCCAGGTGTATGACATGCTTCTTCAGCCTCAGAGAACTGCAGAAGGGGCAAGGGAAAGGTTCCTGACTGGGAGGGTCCAGGCATTAACACCTTGAAGTGCTTGACATATGATCTCATTCTTGTAATTGGGCCACTCCTTCCTATGTGTAGACATTAGACTTTCAGGGCCTACTTACACTATTAGGGGACTGAGGAGGGTGGAGAAGTTTGGGAGGAATCAAGATCCTACTCAGAGATGGGAGCATCACCTGGCAGCGCCCAGAGGCCTGGGAGAAATCCGGCTCAAACTGGTCTGGGCAGGACAGAGAACAGGACCCGACGGGACATTGAGGTCGTCCAGAAAGCTGCTGGCAATGGCTGTGATCAGGCAAAACTGAGCAGTCTGGGAGGCCTAGAAGTGGGCGGGTTTTTGTGTGAGGAATTCTCAGAGGAAGAAGTTTCTGAATTAGGATTTAATGCTGCTTCAACTGTGAACAGGAGGTTGGAGCAGGTAAACCAAGTTCAAATGCCCAATTGTCAGGAGTCAGCAAGTACTAAAATCAACAGTGCCATCCACGGAAATGCAAACCATAGCCTAATGACCTCCAAATGTGATTTGCTAAAAAGGGTTTCAACCTGGGTCAGGTGGACCTCACAAGGTCCTAGCAAAAGCCCAGTGGGTTGGGGCAGGCTATGTGGTTGTGCTTGGCTTTAAACTTTGGACAAGTCAGGAGTCACTAAAATATGGTGAACAAAAACTGAGGAGATTCTGGTATGGGAAAGCAGTGTGCCAAACTGGAAAGAACACAGGCCTGGGAGACAAAGGACCTGAGTTCTAATCCTGACTTCACCATTTACTCTCTGTGTAGCCTTGTGCCATTCACTTAACTTGCCTCAGTTTTCTTGTTGGTGAAATGAGCATTCAACGTCTGTATCCCTTCTACTTAGACTGTGAGCCCTAGATTAACTTGCATCTGCCCCACTGCTTAGTATAATGCTTGGCACATAAGTTAAGGCTTAGAAAATGCCCCAATTATTATTATTTTCAACCACTCAATTTTTTCTCTCTGGAATTTTCTAGTTCAGATAGCAAAGCAGGTCCAGCCCTGGTTCCACTAAGGAAGGACTCTCTGATTTTGGAGGAGAGGCTGGGTATCTCTTGGGCCAGGTCCACCAGCCTCATAGGGTTACTTGGAATCCCTTATTTGACTCCTAGGGAGGTGAAGAATGATGGTGTCCATACACTCTTTCAATTTCCAGGACATCTCTCTGAATGATCAGACTGTACTCTCCCCTCCAGACTGTAAGCTCATTGTGGGCAGGGAATGACACTCTCATTCATTCATTCAATCGTATTTACTGAGCACTTACTGTGTACAGAGCACTGTACTAAGCACTTGAAATGTACAATTTGGGAACAGATAGAGGCAATCCCTGCCCAACAATGGGCTCACAGTCTAAAGGGGAGACAGACAACAAAACAAGAAGTCGGGCATCAGTACCATCCAAATAAATAGAATCGTAGATATATACACATCATTAATAAAATAGAGAAATAATGTATACACAAGTGCTGTGGGGGAGAGGGGGTAAAGCAGAGGGAGGGAGTAGGGGGAATGGGAAAGGGAGGCCTCAGTCTGGGAAGACCTCATTCATTCATTCAATCATATTTATTGAGCACTTACTATGTGCAGAGCACTGTACTATGCGCTTGGAATGTACAGTTCGGCAACAGATAGAAACAATCCTTGCTTAACACGGGCTCACAGTCTAAATGACGGGCTCACTCTCATGGCCTTAGATACCCACAGGGCTTTTCCTCCCTGAATTCCATAAGGGAATGAGGAAAATGGGGCGGGAGAGAGGTGAAGGTGGGGCCTGGGCTGCTGCAGTCCTTAAGGTAATAGTGTCCTGGAGAAGGTGAGCTCTCAGTAGGGCTTTGAAGAGGGGAAGAGAGTTAGTTTGGCAGATGTGAGGAGGGAGGGCATTCCAGGTCATTGGTAGGATGTGGGCCAGGGGTCGACGGTGGGAGAGGTGAGAACGAGGCACCGTGAGGAGGTTAGCAGCAGAGGAGCGGAGTGTATGGGGTGGGCTGTAGGAGGAGAGAAAGGAGGTGAGGTAGGAGGGGGCCAGGTGATGGAGAGCTTTGAAGCCAAGAATGAGTTTTTGTTTCATGTGAAGGTTGATAGGCAACTACTGGAGGTTTTTGAGGAGGGGGGTGACATGCATGCAATAATCCAGTGAGAGCTTGTACCAGCAAGGTAGCAGTTTGGATGGAGAGGAAAGGGCGGATCTTGGCGATGTTGTGAATGTGAGACAGGCAAGTTTTGGGGACGGATTGGATGTGTGGGGGTGAATGAGAGAGTGGAGTCAAGGATGACACCAAGGTTGAGGGCTTGTGAGACGGGAAGGATGGTAGTGCCGTCCACAGTGACGGGGAAGTCAGGGAGAGTGCCTAGTAAGTGCTCTGCACACAGTAAGTGCTCTGCACACAGTAAGTGCTCAATGAATATGATTGATTGATCAGAGTTGATCTTGGAGGCTATTTTGATAGAGAGTGTTTGTGGTTCTTCAATGTTCACCTTTAAATCTAGGTCTGATTTCAAGGGGAGAGAAATCATTGGACTTGGAGTGACCTAAAGGGCATGCATTCTCCCAAGATGTCCACCTCAATCAATTAATCCATGTTATTTATTGAACTTCTGCTTTGTGCAGAGCACTATACTACAAGCATGGGGGAAGCAACACGACATGGTAGGTAGAGCACACTCCTGGGATTCACAGAAGATGATGGGTTCTAATCCTGGCTCTGCCACTTGCTGCTATGTGACCTTGGGCAAGTCACTTTAGTTCTCTGTACCTCAGTTACCTCATCTGTAAAATGAGGATTGAGACTGTGAGCCCCACGTGGGATATGAACTGTGTCCAATACAATTTGCTCGTGTCCACCCCAGTACTTAGTTCAGTGCCTGGCACATAGTAAGTACACAACAAATGCCATAATAATAATAAGAGGAGAGTAAACCAGAAGCAAAAGACATCATTCCTGCCCTCAGCGGGCTTACAGTCTAACAGGACGTGCAGAGCAATAAAAAGTCTTGGGACCTCAAGATGTCACCCGATCCTGTCCCCTGCCTCTTGTAACATCTGCCTTCTAAAAGGCCTGGAGAAGCAGCGTGGCGCAGTGGAAAGAGCACGGGCTTTGGAGTCCGAGGTCATGGGTTCGAATCCCAGCTCTGCCACTTGTCAGCTGTGTGACTGTGGGCAAGTCACTTCACTTCTCTGTGCCTCAGTTACCTCATCTGTAAAATGGGGATTAAGACTATGAGCCCCACATGGGATGACCTGATTCCCCTGTGTCTACCCCAGCGCTTAGAACAGTGCTCTGCACATAGTAAGTGCTTAACAAATACCAACATTATTATTATTAAAAGGTTTTATGTCCCTGAACTATTTCCTTTCACCATGTTTGACCCTGGAACCCCCGAGATGTGACCTCTGCAGAGATCCCCCCCCCGGGTCGATCTGTGAAGCTGCCCCCCTAAACCCTCATCTGCTCCCCTCTCTGTTTTATACTAAAATCCTTGGGTGGAAGAGCTAGGCATTTTTAAAAGCTTCTCTTTCGATTTTAACCTGGAGTCCTTTGACAGCCACTAGGAAGATTAGTGTGAGTCCACGTTGGCACAAGTCCTAAGCAGAGGCTTAACAGTCTGGGGTCCGGCCGGAGTTGGAGATCTGACCCTCCCAGTGTCTCATCTGGCCAGAGACATTTGCTGCTTAGCCTGAGCTCTATTTCCCCAGAGCCCAATTAGACAGACAAGCAGTTGTGCCTGTCTCACCGGGTGCTGCTTGGGGCAAACGAACAGTAATTCAAGCACAACATGTTGGAAAACATTTTGAATATGAGGAGACTCTCCTCTCTGAGAAGGAATGCTGTCCCTCCCCGCTCTTTCCCCCATGTGCCCGGCTCTCTGGCACCAAGAAACAAGCACATCTGTGCAATGGCTTTCAACCCACCCTGCTGGCGGTATGTGGGTGACTCGTAAACCCAGTTATGTTTATAAAGCAGCTGGGAAATCTGCAGCCTCACTGTTACTCAAGCAGACCTCTCTCTCCT
This sequence comes from Ornithorhynchus anatinus, assembly GCF_004115215.2. Lineage (NCBI taxonomy): Eukaryota > Metazoa > Chordata > Mammalia > Monotremata > Ornithorhynchidae > Ornithorhynchus > Ornithorhynchus anatinus. The sequence goes on along the minus strand of NC_041728.1, from coordinate 23,777,708 downwards.
CCCTCTTCTTCTTCTTCTTCTTCTTCTTCTTTTTAATTTGAAGTATGCCGGCACAAAGTATTTTAATTGAATTAAGACCTTTGTTTCTTCCTAAGAGTCCAAACAAAGCATTTCCAATAGCATTGTCAGTAATGTCCTTGCAGCAGGGTCCCTAATCTCTTCTTTTAAATTTTTCTTTCAAAATAAGGCTAAGGAGTCTTTAATTAACTATTAAAACGAGTGTTCTAACACCCAAGACAAGATTGAGAAAATCCCTTTAATTACTGGAACCAGATTTGCCTTGGATTGTAAATACCAGTTTACTCCCCTTCTAAATTAGGCCTTAATTAAATTGGCTAAGGTGGTGCACGAGTGCTGGGAAAAGCCCAGTAATTTGCATCAGTTCCAGTTTCAGCCAAAGCTAGTTTTAGGGCAGAGGGTGGGGGTTCCTGAATGTCTATTTCTGTTCTCTGAATGGGGAAAAAAATCACATGAAATTAGATTAATTTACCCTCTAGAACTCATGTAAGTCAAACACACTCTTTCCACATTCAATTTATTCAAATATCTTCGCTATAGGATTACCCCACTGTATCTCTGTGGTGTATGTCTGTGGCCCAAACATATGTTCTTGATATCTATATACATTGAGCTGGCATATTAGACAGGCAATCCAGATTTATTGTTTAAGCAACATTGAAAGAAAAAACAGACTTTGCTCTCCCAAGGCTCAGTATGGTGAATAGTTTGCTTGAAAACAAGCTATATGTTTTTGTCTTTCTCAGTCTGGGTTTTAGTCAACACATTTAGGTGTTTAAAACGATCTGCTAATCCAGAGTTTCCTCTCCTTGTACCATCTGGTTTAAATTCTGTCTACCTGTTTAGCATGTAGGAGTCTTGTCTGCTTGAGTGTATAAGGAAGTCACAACTCATTAACAGCTTAGGTAAAATTCCTGGTGGGAATAAACAGCATTACTGGAGTGGAAGATTTCCTCTTGGGAAAAAAATTAGATAAAACTCTGATACAAAGCAAAGCACTCGAAGGCATTTGGGGATACAATTTTTTTTTTAACAAGTCTTTTAAAAGGAACAGGGAGGTTTTATTTCAATAATTTGATAATCCCTCAGCTCTGCTAAAGAACACAAATGTTTAATTAGAATAGCAGGAAACTCAGAGCCCAAGTGTTGATATAACAAATAATTATGGCATTAATTAGTGCTTACTATGTGCCATAACACTGTGCTAGATAACCAGATCAGACAGTCCCTGTCCCAAAGAGCACTCCAAGTCTTAAAGGGAGGAAGACTGGGTATTTTATCTCCATTTCACAGGTGAGGAGACTGAGGTTCAGAGAAATTGAAAGGGACTTATCCAAGGTCACATAGCAGGCCAAAGGCAGAGCGGGCACTAGAATTTAGATCTGTGCTTTGCCTACTAAGCTACACTGTCTTTCAAGTGTCATTCTTTCTAAACTGTCTAAGCAGATGAGATGGGCCTTGACCCTTTGTCATAGACTGCTTCCATTGGGATGTCCTTTTCATTTTTATGATATTTGTTAATTGCATAGTATACGCAAGGCACTGTACTAAGCGCAGGGTAGATACAAGCTAATTGGGTTGGACATAGTCGATGTCCATCAGTCAGTCAGTCAAATTTATTGAGTGTTACTGTGTGCAGAGCACTGTACTAAACACTTGGGAGAGTACAATCTAATAAATAAAAGCACACATTCACTACCCACAAGGAGCTTATAGTCTAGAGGATGAGTTTACTTGTCTCACAGCCTTAATCCCTATTTGACAGATGAAGTAACTGAGGCATAGAAAAGTAAAATGACTTGCACAGGTTCATACAGCAGACAAATGACAGAACTGGGGTTAGAACCCAGATCTTTCTGGGTCTCCCAGGCCTGTGCTCTATCCATTAGGCCATGCTGTTTCTTTGTTACTGGAGCTCCCAGAGCAGATTTCAACATGGTGATGAAGTCTTCCATTCCACAGTTCTGTGTTTGCTGCCAGAAGAGTTTCCTGTAAGGAAATATGATATTTCCCATTCATTAGGAATCCCTTTGCTGGGGGTATGCTCGTTGTGGACAGGGACTGTGTCCGTTTATTGTTATATTGTACTCTACTAAGAGTTCATACAGTGCCCTTCACACATTAAGTGCTCAATAAATATGATTGACTGACTGACTGACCTACTGGGGAGGGTGTGGGAGTCAAGTATGAGTTATGGAACTCAGCACCCAAGGTTTTAGTAATCACATGTAATACTTCTCTGCAACTGTGACCATCCAGTGAATTCCCCCTTAGAGCCATTTGCTCTCCAATGTAACCAACACCTTGGGGTCTTTTTCACAAATGATGAAACCCCAAGGTGTATTCTTCCCATTTTTGTGTGTTTTGAGGTGAGCTGCCTGGGCAGCCCCTTTGCCTACAGTGGGGAGACCAAACTCAATATTTCTGAAAAGCTTCCTTGATCCTCAACTTCCTTCTGTTGGCACTGGATTTCAAATAATAATAATAATAATTATAGTACTTGTTGGGCGCTTATTATGTGCCAGGGACTGTACTAAGCACTGGAGTAGATAAAAGCAAATCGGGTTGGACTCAGTCTCCTGTCCCATGTGGCGCTCACAGTCTCAATCCCCATATTGCAGATGAAGTACCTGAGCACAGACAAGTGAAGTGACTTTCCCAAGGTCACACAGCAGACAAGTGGCAGAGTCAAGATTAGAACCCATGACCTCCTGACTCCCAAGTCTGCTTTATTCACTACGACAGGCTGCTTCTTTTCCATTCAAACTGAGTCTTTTTTTTCCCTTCAAGCTGAGTCCTTGGCAGTGAGTTAACCCTTAACACTGACTAAGCCACATTTCCTCTGACCCAGTTCACAAAAGACAGCAAGTTGTTTTGACCAGAATTGTGCAGAAGCTTGTAACAGTCAATATTTAGACAGCACAGCTACGTACTTTGAGCTCAGTCTAGTCATCATTCTCTCCATGTGGGATCCAGGAGGTCAGGATGTGGGTGGCAGAGGGTTGTGGGTGGAGGGGATAGTTGAAGGTTGACTGAGTTTATCAAAAAAAGCTGGCCGAGGAAGTATTTGAGGAGAAGGACCCAGGGAGTAGGGGCTTCTGTTGCTCTAAGATGATGTTTCTCAATCGGTGGTCCACAAGAGACCTCCAAAGCACTTGCCATCATACCTGTTGGAGGACATGGTTCCCTTCACTTTGAGCTCATTTTCTACTGTTCCCATTTTATAAAAGGCACATCTGGGGGAGTGGCTGGGAGCTAGAGTCCTACACTATCTTTTCTTTTCCCCCTCCTCTGGCAGTAAAAATTTCCAGCAGAAGAGGACGAACTTTTCTGCCCCCACTTCTGTGCCTTCTTTCCTCCTCCCCTACACCCCAGAGGGAGTCTGTTTGGCTCTTCCTCTGCTGAAATGGCCCTCAGACTGAGATGAGACAAGACTTAGAGGAACTGAAAGGAGAACATGGTTGCCTAGTGTGAGAGAGAGGAAGACACCCAGGGAAAGTTGTCTCTGGACTCTGAGGTAAATCTTTGTTTGAGAGGGAATTCTTGAGCCCCTCCCTACCCTGTTTGAAATTTTTAGTAGCTAACCCAGGTCTTATGTCTATTTTGGGAGGGGATTATTTGTCTTGGAATTAGATGGCTCAAGGTGGTGACTTGAAGTTCCGCCTGCCACAATTACTTCCCATTTCAGTACTGCTGTTATTTCAGGGAGTCTGTTGATATGCTTGTCCCCCAAATCAGGGGGATCTTAGGACCAAAGCTCATCCAAAGAACTCTATCACCACTGTCATCAGCATCAACCCTTGGTGTTAATTTTAGGGCCAGTCAACCAGCCCCTGAGAAGCAGCATGGCCTAATGGTTAGAGCATGGGCCTAGCAGTCAGAAAGACCTTCGTTCTAATCCTGGCTCCCACCACTTGTCTGTTGGGTGACCTTGGATAAGTCATTTAACTTCTCTGAACCTCAGTTATCTCAACTGTAAAATGAAGATTAAGACTGTGAGCCCCATGGGGGACTTGAACTGTGTTAAACCTAGTATCTACCTTGTATCAATCTTGTATCTACCCCAGCAATAGTACAGTGCCTAGCACAGACAGGTTAGATTAGGACATTTCTGAGCCTACTGTTGGGAATATTTCCTGGACTACTTCTCCGTCTTCCCCATGGGTAGAATGGAGCAGCAGATTTCTCCTTTCCTCCCTACTCCCACTATTTGTACATAATTTGTGTCTGCCTGTCTCCTACATTAGAGTGTAAGAGCTTTGAAGGCAGGGGCCATGACTTTTATTATACTATCCTAGCTGTTATTACAGTGATCTGAACACAGTAAGTAATCAATAAATGCTATTGACAGATGCGAACCAAATAGATAGAGTTTGCCTGAATATGGCCTAGAGAGACTGATGCCTTGGAATGGGATGTTTGAGTTCTCTGTGTCCCAGGAAAAATAATTTTGTTCAGTCTCTGGAAAGCAAGATCAGCAGTGTGGGATAGCAGAGAGAGTGTTGCTTGGCAGTCAGGGTACTGGAGTTCTAATTATGACTCTACCACTTAACTGTTGGGTGACCTTGTATAAGTCACTTAAAACTTCTCTACACCTTAGTTCGCTCACCTATAAAATGGGGGTTCAATGTCTGTTCTCCCTCCGGCTTAAGCTGGGAGACCTGTATACGATAGGACTATATCCGATGATTATCTTGTATCTACCCCAGCACCTAGTTCAGTGCTTGGCATGTAGTAGGCACTTAACAAATGCCAGAATTATTATTATTACTACTAATAATAGCAATGATATTAGTATCAATAAGTTGCAACTTTCTGCTTTTGCCCCTCCCCCCGCAGATTAGGAAGAAGCAGCATGGCCTAGTGGATAGAGCACGGACCTGGGAGCCAGAAGGACCTGATTTCTATTTCCAGCTCTGCCACTTGTCTGCTGTGTGACCTTGGGCAAGCCACTACATTTATCTGTGCCTCAGTTACCTCATCTGTAAAATGGGGATTAAGAGTAAGAATCCCATGTGGGACAGGGACACTGTCCAATCTGATAAGCATGTATCTACCTCAGTGCTTGGTACAGTGCCTGGCACATAATAAGCACTTAACAAATACCATAAAAAAATGGTGAGGGGGTGGGGAAGGAATAGCAGCAGAGAAGGGTGGCAGCCAGGTCCTGGTAAAGAGGCTGGAGCTAGAAGAGTTACAGTGGTGGGGAGGAGGAGGAGGAAGGATGTGTCTCAGGCACCTGGTTAGACCCCAGGAAACCTCATCCTGGCTGGGGGTTCAGACCTCACTTCCAGTGGGGGCCTGGCATGATGCATTGTCCCCTGAGTTTCCTGAGAGGGAGGTGGCCCAGACCAACCCAGAGCTCCAGGATCCACCAGAGGAGCTCCAAACTGCCATCTGACTCTCTTCCTGGCCACTGCCTGGGCAACCAGAGGAAACAGGAGCTGTCCTGCTCTGCTCTGTAGATGCTCCAATCAAATTAGGCCCTTGTTGATGAATTCTTCTCCCTGTACTCATTTCCCCTCCGGCGAATTCCTTGCCTGTTTCCTCCTTTCTTTTTCTTCTTTCATTTGCTGCTTTTTTTCCCTTTCAGTCCTTCCCTTCACCTCGTTAACCCTTTCCAGCTCAATGGGACATAAAAGAAAGACGGGGCTTCATCCCATTGCAAAGATTCCAGGACCAAAAGCCTTGGTTAGAAGGAATTGATGATAGTGATAATGGTTTGTATGGTGCCCCTTGCACTCTCGTCCCTGGCAGTCGTATTCCTATATGGTATACAGAAAGTGGGCTGGGATGCAGTTTTCTGAGAGGGAAACTGGTAACTGTGGGCTATTTTCTACTGCAGACCCTTATTCCAACTACATGGAGGAAGAAAGGTACACGTTCCAAATGCTAATGATTATAAATATAACTGAGGGGGTGACACTGGGCTACATGCCATGAGGGCCGACAAGTCCTTGCCCTTTAGAAGCTTACACTTGCCTATTTTATGGCAGCTACCTCTGACCCTGGAACTTTCTCTTTTTTTCTCTTGTCCTTCACCACTGCCCCTGCTCTGCTCCAGCCTATCTGGTATGTCCACCAAGCTCACTGGGGATAAGAACGTGCCTACCAACTCTGTTGTATTGTTCTCTCCCAAGCAATTAATTCAGTGCTCTGCACATAGTGAGTCTGACATAAATATCATTGATTGATTGATTGATCGATTGAAGGGATGACCTAGGTGAAAGAGCAGGAGCCTGGGAATCAGGAGACCTGGGTTCTAATCCCAACCCTGTGAGTGGCCTGCTGTGTGACCTTGGGCAAGTCACTTATCCTCCCTGGACCTCAGTTCCTCATCTGTAAAATGGGGGCGGATAATTGCTCTCCCACCCACACCAGGGCGGGCCAAGGACTGTGTCTAATCTGATTATCTGGTATCTACCCTAGTGGTTATAACCTAGTGCTCTGGCATGTAGTGAGTCCTTACTAAGTGCAATAATTATTAGGCACTGCAGCACTCTTCAGGAAATGTTGCTGACCTCCAATCTAGAAAATTCTGCTTTTAACCCGAGTGAATTCAGGTGGAGAGCTAAGATCACTATACTACACTTTTATACTTTGAGTGGACAGTAAAGAGGCTTTGGAGACCGCATCCCCACAGCAGAGTACCTATCTCAGAGATGACAGAAACTCAATGGGAAATGAATTATATAAATCCATTACACTGTTCAGTTAAACATAAGTAATTATAGTCATCTCCATCCTTTGTAATCTTGTTCTTAACTTTGTGGCATTTCCTGGCTCTGGTATTCTTTGTGCGTTATTAAACCCATCAGCTGGGACAATGACTAATTCCTTTCAGGTATATTCTGTCTGCTTTTTGTTGTTGTTTGGGCTTGGAAAAATATCTCTAGAGCTTGGCACCCCAAGGACCTAACTCTTTCATCCAAAATGCAAGCTGCTGCTGCCCATTCCAAAGGGGAATCTGAAAAGCCCTTTCTCCCTTAACCTGATAATGCCTTATTAATTGGCCAATTCATCAGGCAATCAATTATATTTATTGAGCCTTTACTGTGTGCAGAGCACTGTACTAAGCATTTAGAAAAGTACATCACTCCAAGTCCCATCTTCCTTGCCCAAGTTTTCCCATTTCTTGTTCCTGCTGGTCATAATTTCTATGGGTTAGCTTCTGTCTGAAGCTTAACTAGATGGTTTTCATTCATTTAGTCATATTTGAGTGCTGTACTAAGTGTTGGGTAAAGTACAATACAACATAAACAATGACATTCCCTGCCCATAACAAGCTCACAGTCTAGAGGAATTCAGTTCGAAAGTTCCAGAGGAATCTTCTGAAAAGGTTTTCCCAGGATCCATTTTTTTTCCTTTGGTGAGCATGAAGGAAGGGGCATGGGAAAAATATTTTGGTTGGATGAGAGGGCCTGGGTATCTGCTGCCTTTTTAATTTTAAAGCCATTAGAATTCTGAAAAAGTTCATCAATCAGTAGAATTTAATAAGTGTCTACTGAATGTTGAACATTGTAATTAAGTGCTTGGGAAAGTACTGCAAAAACAGGGGACGAGTTCCCGGCCTTCAAGCAGTTTACATTCGAATGTGGGAGACAGAAAGAAATTATTTACAAATAATAATTCTTCCTTCTGTTTTCCCTCCTACTTAGATTGTGAGCCCCAAGTGGGATAGGGACTGTTAATAATAATCATAATAATAATAATAATTATGATGACTGTACCAATCTTGTATCTTGTAGTTAACCTAGTACTTAGAACAGTGCTTGGCACATACTAAACATTTGAGGAATATAATAATAATAATAATGATAATAAATAGTGGGAATAGTAGGAAGAACAAGGATATAGTATGTAGTATTGCATATATAGAGAGATGAAATAACTGAGTAAACAATCATATATGAATTCAGAAAGCTGTCATTTGTCCCCATGCCTGTAGTTAGGACACATCAAATGCCTGAAGAGCCAGTTTCAGGGTCAGATTGCTCTTGAGAACAGTTGGGAATTTGTCTGCTGGACTGTGGAAAAGGCTGAATTTCTTTAAGAAGGGGGAAAGGGGAGCATTAGAGGTTAAATATCGCACTCCACTTTTGCCTAGCCCCTTATTCTAGCTTTCTAAATGACAATATGTGGTGGCCACCAATCCCCAAAGCCACTCTCCTGAAAGCACTGTACTGGATCATAGGGTCACTTGTGGTCACATTGACTTGCCAGAGGAAAGCAAGGGAAATTCTGATTGGCTATATTTGACAACCAGAAATGTGCAGTGAGAGAGCCAGCAGTTTCCTGTCTGCATATCTCTTATCTCTTTCCCTTTTTCAATATTTGGACAAGGTGAAGTTATAAATCCTTTGAGTTTCCATTCTGAATAAACATAAGCACTTTCTAAGAAGAAAACAAGTTTGAACATGCCCTGATCGGATAGAGCTGTGAGATTGTCTTCCCCATATAATCAAGCATTGACTCAGGGACTTCACCATGAGCCCACTTGAAGCTGTTCAGTGCCATCTTTGCCTTTCTACACATATCACACACCATCAAGGGCATAAGAAGACCAGAGAGCTTGAGATTGTGCCTTAGATCACTGATTTGATTTAGATGTAAGCTCTGAAGGCCTGGAAAATTCCCATAATACTATGCTCCTGAGCATTGCTGCTGAGGTGAGGGGTCAGAGGGACGAGAGAGAGACGAACTTCTGACCTCCACCCTGGATGGTGAGGGTTCTGGAGATTGGAGACTAAGTGACAGGGCTTGGCATGGAATGGAGATGGATCCCATCCTACCATTGCTCCTCTCTCCCCCAAAGTATGGGCTCCCCACATAATGCTGGGTGAACCCTGACCCTCTCATCTTGGGGCAGTCCAAAACAGGTCAGACATCATTACCTATGCTTAGTGGCCTGTATAAAGCCATTTGATGGGCTTGGTCTAATTTCAAAAGGGCACAATAGTTTCGCTGTTGGGCTCGGGATGTTGGTTGCTGAGCCGTGTCAAGCCTGCTCTGTCTGGCCTGGGGTGTGGTATTTCACTATGAGGAGTTATTTCAAAATGGCAAATATAAAAAGAAACACTGTACTGGCCAGAAATGGCTTAGTTAGGGCTATGCTTCTTATCAAATCAGGTAACTAATCTGAAAAGGAGCTCTACACATGTAAATAATAATAATAATAATAATGATAATAATGACATTTGTTAAATGCTTACTATATGCCAAGCTCTGTATTAAGTGCTGGGTTAGATATAGGATAAACAGGTCCTAAATGGGCTCACAGAGTAAGTAGGAGGGAGAACAGGGAATGGATTCCCATTTTTCAGAAGAGGGAACTGAGGCACAGAGAAGTTAGGTGATTTGCCCAAGATCATACAGCAGGTAAATCATGAGGGCCAGGATGAGAAACCTGAGCCTCTGACTCCCAGGCCCACCTCTCTCTGCAGAATGTGCCTCTTCTCATTAATGACGCAGACCCAAGTAGGACAATTAATTTCTCAGAGCCAGACATCCGTGGAATATCACCAAACAGAGGTGGGATTGACATCTCCAGCCTCTGGACTATTCTGAGATTGAGAAATCTTCAAACATGACAAGCCATTAATGGGAAACTGCCCTTCCTGAGGGCACTGATCTCTGCTCTCCTCTTGCTAGCTTTTATGGCTTTTTTTGATCGTTCGGCTTTTCCTTTCTTGTTTCTTTTTTTTTTTCAAAGGTTAGTAAAGCTCTGATTTCATGACCGAGTTTAAAATTTCACTTCCCATCACGCCTTCCCCCTGCCAAGCACTGTTTCAGATACCTAGCGCCTTGTCTTTCTCGATCAAAGTGAAGCAGAGTTTTGGGTTTGCTACATTTCCTGGCAGCAAATCATCCGTCGTTTATTTCTCAGCTGTTGTATATGAGCCACTTTAGTTTTCTTTATTTACTTGGGTGACAGTGTGGATTTCTGGAGCAGCTAGAACAGATATTACTTGTGAAAACAGTCCAAAAAAAAAAAGCCAGAAACTTAGAAATTGTGGCATCTGTTGCTTGCATTCTTTCAGGAAACACACCATCACCTAGTAACTTTTAAAATTCAATAAAAACCAAATAAAATGCAGACTAAATTTACCAGTTGTTTCCCTGATTTCATTTGCTCTGGAGGCAGTGACCTGCAAACTCCTTTATGATCCTTGATTTGGGAGGGGAATAGGGGGCCCTGAAGTCACAGTGTCCTATTGGCCTCAAGAAAGGCTCCAGGTCAATAACCTTTTATTTCTGACCTTTTAACTAGCTCTAGTGGGCCATGAAAACCAAATGCCATTTCTTTCAGACTCCTGGGAAGTTTCAACTCTCTTGAATCTAATTCTCTCTGAGTTTTCCTCCCATATATTCAAGTCATTGATACTGCAACAGCAGCTCTCAGTCATGTGAGAGAGAGAAAACTCCAGGCCCGTAAATGCTCTGCCATTGGCAAAACCTCATCGTGGAACTATGCAGCTAGACGGTTTTCTCCTCAGACTTGAGTAGTGGTAATAATATCATTTATTGAGCTTCCACTGGGTGCAAATGTGCTGTATGAAGTGCTTGGGAAGTACAAAACAAAAGAAGTGACATATTTATGTATGTTTCTGTAGTTTATGCCTGTAATTTATTCCTTTATATTAATGTCTGCCTCCCCCTCTAGACTGTAAACTCCTTGTGCTCAGGGAATGTATCTATCAACTCTGTTTTATTGTACTCTCCCAAATGCTTAGTGCAGTGCTCTGCGCATAGTAGGTGCTCAATAAATTCCATTGATTGATTCATTCATTTACTGCCCACAAGGAGCTTACATTCTAAACGTGGAGATGGAAAAATATTTACAAATAGCATAATCTATGACAGCTCTCTTTTCAAGGAAACAGGGTAGGGAGAAGAAATGCTATCCCTGGTGGTATGAGTTAACCTTCTTGGTGAAAAAGATTTTGGAGTGCCTCCTCAACACAAAGGATGTTGAGAATCTAATGCAGATCACCTCAGAGCCAGGAATTGGGTTCGGATTTGCAAATCCTCCAATCAATCTGTCAATTAATAATGGTATTTATTGAGCACTTGTGGTGTGCAGAGCCCTGGAATAAGGCTTCGGAGCATACAATACAAGAATATAACACACTCCTTACCCAAAAGGAGCACGCAGTCTAGAAGGGGAGACAGACAATATAAACAAATATATTCCTGGCATGCACATAAGAGCTTTGGGGCAGAGCATGCCAGCATGGCATGTCTGAGAGTGGAGTGAGTAGCAAGTGCCTAGGAGGTACAGATCTAAGTTCATAGGTGATGCAGAAAGGAGAGGGAGTAGGGGAAAAGAGGGCTTATTCGGGAAAGGCCTCTTGGAGGAAATGTGATTTTAATAAGACTTTGAAGGTGGAGAGAGTGCTGGTTTGGTGGATATGAAGTGGGAGGGAGTTCCAGGTCAAGCGGGAGGACATGGGAAAGGGTCGACAGTGAGATAGATGAGATCGGGGCACAGCGAACAAACTGGTGCTAGAGGAGCAAAGTGTGCCGGCTGGGCTTGTAGGAGATGAGTGAGGTAAGAAGGAAGGGGTGAGATGATTGAGTGTTTTAAAGTCAATGGTAAGAAGTTTCTGTTTGATGTGGAGGTGGAGGGGCAGGCTTGATCTGTAGCAAAGCGGGGCTTGGTAGCTAGCATTTTGTTATTACAATTCACCTCAGTCCAGCTGAGAAATGTCAGGTTGAACCTGTAGTAGATTTTTATTGTTAATTCACTCTCTATTTGAACAAGGAACCTTGCAGGGTTGGCACTGGCAGCCCAAACAACCTGTTATTATTATTATTACTACTATTATTGTTGTTGTTATTATTATGTTGGTTCAGAATGCTCAGTTCTTCCCTGGTTGGGCTGATTTTTCACAACTTAAATTTTTTACTCTTATTCTTCACTATTTTGAGGGCCCGTTCTAGAGGCCTGCTTAATGAGGCATTTTGGAAACATCTGCCATCATGGATATGTCTACACTCTAGGTGGTGGTAAGGTAACAGAGGAAAGTTTTCCAACCAAGGGCCCCAACTTGTTGCTCAATGACTTTGAAGAGCACAGTCAATTGTGGAATATTCTGAGGTGCTAGGACCTTTCTGTGCAAGGGAGAACTGGAGGTGGGGTGGGGTGGAGGATTTAGGATTCCAGATCTGTAGGGTTTCCTCAGAATTTTAGCCCTTTATTTCTGTATATATATAAGATAGACAGGTAAGGTGCCCATTTGGCAGGTTTTATATTGGACATTCCTGTTTCCAGCTAGTGTCCCTTTTCTGGGACAGAGATGGCACTGGAGCGTTTATATCAGCTTCCTTGATTCACTCTGTCTCAGCTCCGCTGTCAAGGCCAGTGGGCCTGAAGAGATCTAGGAGGGGGACGCAGTGACTCTAGAACAAAGAAAGGGACCAACAACATACTCTAGACTGTAAGCTCCTTGTGGGCAGGGAATTTGTCTACCAACTGTGGTGCATCATACTCTCCCAGTGCTTAGTACAGTGTCTGCACACAGTAAGTACAGAGAAGCAGCGTGGCTCAGTGGAAAGAGCACGGGCTTGGGAGCCAGAGGTTATGGGTTCAAATCCCGGCTCTGCCACTTGTCAGCTGTGTGACTGTGGGCAAGTCACTTAACTTCTCTGTGCCTCAGTGACCTCATCTGTAAAATGGGGATGAAGACTGTGAGCCTCCCGTGAGACAACCTGATGACCCTGTATCTACCCCAGTGCTTAGAACAGTGCTCGGCACATAGTAAGCGCTTAACAAATACCAACATTATTATTATTATTATTAAGGACTCAATAAATACCATTGATTGATTGATGCTCTAGGTTGTGCCTATTTCCACTGTGAAATTTTTTTGTGTCCTATGATGCCACTACATTATGCTGTGTCATGGAGAATCTGTTCATTATTTCATTTTAGACAGATGTGAGTCAGGCCTAGCTTACTGTATATGGCTGGGGAAAAGTCCATGTGCTAATTTGAGCCATTGTACTTTTGGAGGAAGTGGAAGACTCTGGGGAGAAGGGAACAGGATGGGATTTGACTAGCAATTTCATCAGTGCTTGAATTTGGCAAGTTGAGTGACATCCTACAGTTTAGGGGACCCGGACTACTAATAACAACGAATGAATGGTGAGTTACTGTGTGTGTTGTGTGTATGTGCATTTCTGTGTGAATGCTGTGTGGAAGGAACCTTATTAATATTCCTACATAGTCTTGTCACACTTCCATTCCCTGTGGAAATAGTCTTTTTACAGCTCTTTCTGGATGATATTTATTGAGTGCTTCTTTATGGGCAGGGAATGTGGCTGTTTATTGTTGTGTTGTACTTTCCCAAGGGCTTAGTACAGTGCTCTGCACACAATAAGCACTCAATAAATACAGAGCATTGTACTAAATGCTTGGGAGAGTACAATACAATAGAGTTGGTAGAGCAATCTCTGCTCACAAGGAGCATACAGTTTTGCTTACTGTGTATAGAGAATTCAATAGTATTTATTGAGCACTTACTATGTGCAGAGCACTGTACTAAGCGCTTGGGATGAACAAGTCGGCAACAGATAGAGACAGTCCCTGCCGTTTGACGGGCTTACGGTCTAATCGGGGGAGACGGACAGACGAGAACAATGGCAATAAACAGCGTCAAGGGGAAGAACATCTCGTAAAAACAATGGCAACTAAATAGAATCGAGGCGATGTACAATTCATTAACAAAATAAATAGGGTAACGAAAATATATACAGTTGAGCGGACGAGTACAGTGCTGTGGGGATGGGAAGGGAGAGGTGGAGGAGCAGAGGGAAAAGGGGAAAATGAGGCTTTAGCTGCGGAGAGGTAAGGGGGGATGGCAGAGGGAGTAGAGGGGGAAGAGGAGCTCAGTCTGGGAACGCCTCTTGGAGGAGGTGATTTTAAGTAGGGTTTTGAAGAGGGAAAGAGAATCAGTTTGGCGGAGGTGAGGAGGGAGGGCGTTCCGGGACCGCGGGAGGACGTGACCCAGGGGTCGACGGCGGGATAGGCGAGACCGAGGGACGGCGAGGAGGTGGGCAGCAGAGGAGCGGAGCGTGCGGGGTGGGCGGTAGAAAGAGAGAAGGGAGGAGAGGTAGGAAGGGGCAAGGTGATGGAGAGCCTCGAAGCCTAGAGTGAGGAGTTTTTGTTTGGAGCGGAGGTCGATAGGCAACCACTGGAGTTGTTTAAGAAGGGGAGTGACATGCCCAGATCGTTTCTGCAGGAAGATGAGCCGGGCAGCGGAGTGAAGAATAGACCGGAGCGGGGCGAGAGAGGAGGAAGGGAGGTCAGAGAGAAGGCTGACACAGTAGTCTAGCTGGGATATAACGAGAGCCCGTAATAGTAAGGTAGCCGTTTGGGTGGAGAGGAAAGGGCGGATCTTGGCGATGTTGTAGAGGTGAAACCGGCAGGTCTTGGTAACGGATAGGACGTGTGGGGTGAACGAGAGGGACGAGTCAAGGATGACACCGAGATTGCGGGCCTGAGAGACGGGAAGGATGGTCGTGCCATCGACGGTGATAGAGAAGTCTGGGAGAGGACCGGGTTTGGGAGGGAAGATGAGGAGCTCAGTCTTGCTCATGTTGAGTTTTAGGTGGCGGGCCGACATCCAGGTGGAGACGTCCCGGAGGCAGGAGGAGATGCGAGCCCGAAGGGAGGGGGAGAGGACAGGGGCGGAGATGTAGATCTGCGTGTCATCTGCGTAGAGATGGTAGTCAAAGCCGTGAGAGCGGATGAGTTCACCGAGGGAGTGAGTGTAAAAGTACTAAGTCCAGGGCTTAATACAGTGCCTGGCACGTAGGAAAAACTTAACAAATGACATTATTATTATTATTTTTACTATTACTAAGTGCTTTGGAGAGTACATTACAGTAGAGTAAGAGAAGCAGTGTGGTTTAGCAGAAACAGCATGGGCTTGGGAGTCAGAGGTTGTGGGTTCTAATTCTGATTCTGCCCCTTGGCTGTTGTGTGACCTTGGGCAAGTCACTTCACTTCTCTATGCCTCAGTTACCTCATCTGTAAAATGGGGATTAAGACTCTGAACCCCATGTGGAACAACCTAATTACCTTGTATTTACCCCAGTCCTTAGAACAGTGGCACATAGTAAGCGCTTAACAAATACCAGCATTATTATTATTATTAGAGTTGGTAGAGCAATCTTTGCCCACAAGGAGCTTACAGTCTAGACAAGAAGCTGCTGGAATTTCCTTCAGCACTTTTTCACTTCAAGACTCTAGACTATAAGCTTGTTATGGGCAGAGAACATGTCTGCTAATTCTGTTGTATGTACTCTCCCAAGTGCTCAGTACAGTGCTCTGCACACACTACTAGCTCAAAAAATACCATTGATTGATTGCTTGATTGATTCAAGATAACCTGTAGTACTCTCCCAAGCACTTAGTACAGTGTTCTGCACATACTAAGAGGTCAATAAATACCACTGATTGATTGATTGATTCAAGGTAAGCTGCGGCAAGGTTTAATTTGATTTAAACCCCTCCCTTCTGCTTCTCCTCAACCTTTGAAGTGTTCTGACTGATTTCATAAGAGAGGCTAAAGCCCATTTCAATTTAGCAATTGATAATGGTGGATTGATATAGTATAGATCAGTTTAGTATAGTACAGCTCTCATTAAACATAAGGAACCAGAAAATCAGCACCAGGGACCACCCAATACCCTAGGTCATTCCCAGCTTCCCCTTCATCCTGGCTGTTCTGAACAACAGAACAGCTTTCCCTCTTAGATTTTGTGTCCCATGAGGGACAGAGACCATGTCTAATTCCCACCTGTGCATATTCTTCCAGCACTTAGTACAATACTCTGCATATTGTAAGCACTTAATCAGTATTATTGCTACTGCTATATTTTTGCTGAATTGACTGTAAAAACAAAATTTGAAAATTGAGTATTTACATATGCCCACATAAATATCCATTTCCAAATATTTTATTACTGGTACACCATTTATGTTTTCTGCTTGAACAAGTACCTGTATTTGTTATGTTTCCTTTTGCTTTTTTTAAATATTTATGTTGTTTTGGTCAATATTTGGGATCTCGGCAAAGCATTAATGTACAGTATATTATTTCCTATGAGAAACTATAGTTCATTTTGCACTCATAATAATAATGGGATTTGTTAAATTCTTACCATATAAGCACAGTACTAACATACTAAGTCCTCTAGACTGCAGGTTCACTGTAGCCAGGGAAGATGTCTACCAACTCTTGTAGTGTACTCTCCCAAGCACTTAGTACAGTGCTCTATACACAGTAAGGACTCAATAAATACTATTGATTGCTTGATTAAGCACTGGGGTAGATTCAAAAGAATAATTAGGTCAGTCCCAGACCCTACGGGGCCCATGAGCTGAAGGGAAGGGAGAACAGGTATTTCATCTCCATTTTATGCTCTTTTGCTTAACACTAAATATTCACTGGGATACAGGAGCATAATATATGCAGTGTATTGGTGTGTATAACAAGATTAACAAGGTTTTATTAATCTGACATGAATTGTTCATCGCCCCCCAACCCTACATCCACCAGAGCTGGCCATGTATATGTAATTTGTTCCAGCTTTTGTAACAAATCAGAGAGCAGAAAAAGAATTGTTTGCCCTGCCAAACAGTAAAAGATCAGCCTTATGAACTAGGCAGCAGTGACTTATCTTGAATCAATACATGTAAAGAAGTTGAATGGCTTCCTAAATGATTCTTCCCCAGTTTTAGAGGTGGAATCCACTCTGGTTAATGATTTGGCTTCCAAAAGGGAATAATAGACCAAGAGTATTTATTGAGCTCTTACTCTGTGTAGAGCACTGAGCTAAGCATTTTAGGAGAGTACAGTAGAGTTAGTAGACAAAATCCCAGCACTCAAGAAGTTTACAATTTAGTGGAGGCGGGAGACACCAAAATGAATTACAGGTAAGAGGAAGCAAGAAAGAATAAAGATGTATACATTGTGGGAATGAGGGACTATGAATACTCAAGTTCTTAGGTAATATAAAAGGGCTGAAGTGGCATTTTGCGGGATATAGGGCAGGGAGATGAGAGATTAATTAGAGAAGGCCTTCTGGGGGAAATGTGTTTTCAGAATTAATTATGGTATTTGTTAAGTGCCTACTATGTGCCAAGCACTGTTCTAAGCAGTGGGGTAGATACAAGGTAATGAGGTTGTCCCATGTGAGGGATTGTACATTCCAAGCGCTTAGTACAGTGCTGTGCTCATAGTAAGCGCTCAATAAATACTATTGAATTGAATGAATGTGAGACTCACAGTCTTAATCCCCATTTTACAGATGAGGTAACTGAAGCACAGAGAAGTGAAGTGACTTGCTCAAGGTCACACTGCAGCCAAGGGGTGGAGTGGGGATTAGAACCCATGACCTCTGACTCCCAAACCCCGCTTCTGGAAGGGCCTGGAAGTTAGTGTAATAATAATGACTGTGTTATTTGCTAAGTGCTTGCTATTCATCATGCACTATTCTAAAAGCTGGGGTAGATGCAAATTAATCAATTCGCACATTGTCAATCAATCGGCACTTTTCTAAGCTCTTGGGAAAGTATATTATAGCATAGTTGGTAGATATGTTCCCTGCCCACTGTGAGCTTACAGTCTAGAGGGGGAGTCCCTGTCCCTGTCCCAAAAGGGGCTAAAAGTCAAAGTAGGAAGGAAAACATGTATTTAATTCCCATTTTATAGGTGAGGCACTGAGAAGTTAAGTGATTTGCCTAGGCTCACACAGAAGGCAAATGTCAAACAGGGATTAGAATGCCCAGGCCCCTCTGATTCCCAGGTCTATATTTTTTTCTAGCCAAGTCCATGCTAGATAATAGTAATGGTGGTATTTATTAAGGGTCTATGAGAACAATTCATTATGGGTCTTTCTCTTGGGCTCCATGGCAATTTCTGCCCATGGTGGCTACTTTTCTGCTTTGTAATGGGCAATGGAGTCACTGTGACACCCTTCTGCTCTCAGAGTCAGGTTAGTACAGTGCTTTACACACAGTAAGTGCTCAGTAACTTCTAATTAATTGATTGATTGAATACAGAGTCATCTCAACCAAGGTCACAGGTGGGCAACCTGCAACTCACAGGCCAGGTCCTGCCCGGCTGAGTGTTGGCACAGCTGACAGATTGTGGGATTTGTTAAGCACTTGCTTGGTGCCAGGTACTGTAATAAGCGCCAGGGTAGATCAAAGATAATTGAGTTGGACACGGTCCCTGGCCCGCATACGGCTCACAGGCACAGAGAAGTGAAATGATTTGCCAAGGTCTGACAGTAAATTAGTGGTGGAGACTGGATTAGAACCAGGTCCTTCTGATTTCCAGGCCCTTGCTCTCAAATATTAGACCATGCTGCTTCTACCAGGTGGCAGTTGGCAACAGGAAGGAGCAGTTTCTTAGAGCTGGGCAGGACCTGGCCTGTGGGTTGCAGGTTGCCCACCTGTGACCTTGGTTTAGATGACTCTATATTAGATCAATCATGAAGTTATTGAGCACTTACTATGTGCAGAGCTACTGTACTAAGCTCTTGGAGAGTACAATACCAGAGTTGGTACCATGTTCCCTATCACAAGGAGCTTATAGTCTAGAGGGGAGAGAGACATTAAAACAAATTATGGATATGTACACAGATGCAGTGGGTTGAGGGTGGGGTGAATAAAGAGTACAAATCAAAGTGCCAGTGTGACACAGAGGAGAGGGAGTAGGAGGAATGAGGGCTTAGTTGGAAAGACCTTCTTGGAGGAGATATGATTTTAATAATTCCTCTTCCTGCTTACTTTCTGTCTCCTGGGCATCTTAATCTAATGTGATTTTCCCTTCTGTGATTTTGATAGCATTGCCCTTTTTGAAGTTCTCAGGGGACCTGCATAATCTCTTGGAAAAATTAGCCCCTTAAAGTCTCCTTCCCCTCCATGGCCTTGCCTACATGCATTTAGATTTGGAGACTGTGAATGACTGATGGCTCTAAGCCATCTTGGGGTCAAGGCATTGACTGTTCATTTGTAAAACACGTTCTCCCTCCAGGCTTCTTGACAGAGGTGAATGCAAATCAAACATGTCATTTTTTTTGACTCCACTAACACATTCTAATTCTGCGAATTTTATTCTCAAGTAGTGGCTCCTACCACAAAGACCTCTCCCCCTCTTAGCATTTCAACTTTACCTAGTATTTGCAGGTTCACACATGCATTCTCTGGCTGTGTATTTAGTCTTTTATTCATTCATATATTCGATGGTATTTTTTTGAGCACCTACTGTATGAACAGACCTTTTCTAGGTATTTAGGAGAGTACAGTAAAAGTAGTCACAGGTTTGTTTGTTTTTATGGTATTTAATTCATTCATTCAATCACATTTATCAAGTGCTCACTGTGTGCAGAGCACTGTAATGTTGGTATTTGTTAAGCGCTTACTATGTGCAGGGCACTGTTCTAAACACTGGGGTAGATACAGGGTAATCAGGTTGTCCCACGTGACGCTCACAGTCTTCATCCCCATTTTACAGATGAGATAACTGAGGCACAGAGAAGTGAAGTGACTTGCCCACAGTCACACAGCTGACAAGTAGCAGAAGCGGAATACGAACCCATGACCTCTGACTCCCGAGCCCAGGCTCTTTCCACTGAGCCACGCTGCATACTTGGGAGAGTACAACAACGAACAGTCACATTCCCTAGCCACAATGAGCTTACAGTCAAGAGGTGGGGAAACACCTATCAATACAAATACAGTACAATTACAGATATATATGTAAGTGCTGGGGAGCTGGAAGTGGGGAAGAGCAAGGGTAGCAAGTCAGGGCGATGCAGAAAGGAGTGAGAGATGAGGAAAAGAGGGGCTTAATCTGGGAAGGCCTCTTGGAGGAGATGTGTTCTCAAAAAGCCTTTGAACAGGGGGAGAGTAATTGTCTGTCGGATCTGAGGAGGGAGGGCTTTCCAGGCCTGAGACAGGACGTGGGTAAGAGGTCAGTGGCGAGACAGGTGAGATCGAGGCACAGTGAGAAGGTTAGCACTAGAGGAGCGAAAAGTGTGAGCTGGGTGGTAGAAGGAGAGAAGCGAGGTGAGGTAGAAGGGGGCAAGGTGGTGGAGTGCTTTAAAACCAATGGTAAGGAGTTTTTGTTTGAGGTGAGGTGGATGGGCAACCCCTGGAGTTTACTGAGGAGTGGGGTGGTATGTCCCAAACGCTTTTGTAGAAAAATGATCCAGGCAGCAGAGTGAAGTTTGGACTGGAGTGGGGAGAGACAGGAGGCTAGGATGTCAGCAAGGAGGCTGAAGCAGTAATCCAGGCGGGAGAGGATGAATGACTGTATTAACATGGTAGCAGTTTGGAGGGGAGCAAAGGGCTGATTTTAGCTATGTTAAGAAGGTGGGAGTGACAGGATTTAGTGATGGGTTGAATATGTGGGTTGAATGACAGAGAGGAGTCAAGAATAATGCCAAGTTATGTACTCGTGACACAGGAAGGTTAGTGGTGCGGTCACACATTTACCATGTGCTGGACACAGTACTAAATGCTGGTGTAGATACAAGCTAATCAGGTTGGACACAGTTCATGTCCCACATGGGGCTCATAGTCTTAATCCCCATTTTACATAAGAAGTAACTGAGGCACAGAGAAGTTAAGTGACTTGCCTAAGGTCACACAGAAGACAAGTGGCAGAGTCAGCATTAGAAGGCAGGTCCTTCATTCATTTGTATTTACTTGAGCCCTTAATATGTGCAGAGCACTGTACTAACTCCTAGGCCTGTGCTCTATCTACTAGACCACACTGCTTTCTCACAGTTTCTTGCTTCAAAGACTTACAGTCCAGTGGAGGTGGTAGGGATGCATATTTATTGTAAATCTGCAAATAATAATGAATTTGATTCTCCCAACATTGCTAGTGGAGGGTGGAAGCCTGGATTGCATAAAACCCAGCTGGAATGGCCAGTTGGGATCTAGGTAGGGTTGGGGGAGAAGTCACTCGCTCTGTATGCACTCCTCAAGGCAGCAATGTCTTGTGAATGGGGCAGATGCTAGGCCAATGTCCTGGTTTGCCATGCTGAAGAGGGCCAGGGAAGCAGCGTGATTTAATGGAAATAAAAGGGCCCTGAGAGTCAGAGAACCTGGGTTCTAATGCCGACTCCCTCATTTACCTCCTATGTAACTGTGGGTAACTTACATGACTTCTCTGTGCCCCAGTTTTCTCAACTGTAAAATGAGGATTCAATATCTGTTCTCCCTCCTACTTAGCCTGTATATCCCATGTTGGATGAGGTTATGTCCTATCCTGCCTTCGCCGCTTGCCAGCTGTGTGACTTTGGGCAAATCACTTAACTTCTCTGGGCCTCAGTTACCTCATCTGTAAAATGGGGATTAAAATTGTGAGCTCCATGTGGGACAACTTGATTGTTTTGTATCCCCCCAGTGCTTAGAACAGTGCTTTGCACATAGTAAGCACTTAACAAATACCACCATTATTATTATTATTATTATTACCTGATAAACTTGTATTCTACCTCAGTACTTAGCACAGTTGCTTGACACATGGCAGGTGCATAACAAGTACCATAATCATCAGGGCGGGGGGGGGGGTGATGGGAAGTGGGGTTGGCTGAGATGTCAACTGAGATTCTGTGCAACAGGCTATTATTATTATTATCATTATTATTCTATTAAGGACATACTATGTCCCAAGCACTGTCCTAAACCCTGAGGTAGATACAAGGTTATCAGGTTCTACTCAATCCCTGTCCCATATGGAGCTCAAATTCTATATATATATAATTTATATAGGAGGGAGTAGGATTTAATGTTCATTTTTCAGATGAGGGAACTGAGACACAGAGAAGGGAAGTGACTTACCCAATGTCAGGCAGCAGGTAGTTGCGAAGTCGGCATAAGAACCCAGGTCCTCTGACTCCCAGGCTCATGCTCTTTCTACTAAGCCTCACTGCTTCTCATTTTTCTGCTTCCCTGAGGTGGTCTCTGTCCTTTTGGTGGAAGTGCTGTTGTTTGGGGTCCCAGTTGCAGGGCTCCAGTCCACCAATCCAGGTTTTATCTTCTCAGTCCAAACCTAGTAAGCATGGGCTGTAAGCTCCAGTCAGTCACGTCAGTCAGTCATATTTATTGAGCCCCTTACTGTGTGCAGAACCCTGTACTAAGTACTTGGGAGAGTACAGTATAGTAGTAAAACAGACAATTCCCTGCCACAACGAGCTTACAGTCTAGGCCCTGCGCTTCCCTGCATTCTTGCATTCTGAAAGAGAACGAGGTAGTTACTTTGCCGGTGGTCATGGAAGCTGCCAGTTCTATCAGGGCAATCAAAAGGGAATCACCTCTCAGTGCCTGGGCTAAAAACAATAACAATTATCCATAATTGAGATGACTGCAGGCCTTGAGGTGAGGGGCTACTATGTCTCAGTGATGAGGAGAGGACTGTGATAAACTGACATTAAAATTTATGTCCATCTGACTCCCCTAGAAGAGACTAAGTTCCTTGAGGGAAAAAGCTGCTTTTTACTTCTACTTTGTTCTCCAGTACAC
Source organism: Ornithorhynchus anatinus (assembly GCF_004115215.2). NCBI lineage: Eukaryota > Metazoa > Chordata > Mammalia > Monotremata > Ornithorhynchidae > Ornithorhynchus > Ornithorhynchus anatinus. The sequence goes on along the minus strand of NC_041728.1, from coordinate 23,755,138 downwards.
CAAATAAGTACTTGTACATGGTAGGTGTCCGTATAGTACTTCTTTATCTGTTTGGACTGCCAAGCGAAACCACCCAGATTTACTGCCTTTCTCCCACCTCACCATCCAACAGTGGTATTTACTGAGTGCTTACTTCATGCAGAACACTGTTCTAGGCATCCTTCCGTCTGGACTTGCCCTGTGCCTGCAGGCTTGTGAGGGGCTCAGATTTCAGCAACAGGCAGCCTCTACACACTTGAGAACATCAGGAAGGCTGTGGTTCATTCATTCATTCAATTGTATTTATTGAGCACATACTGTGTGGCGGAGCACTGTACTAAGCACTTGGGAGAGGTTGTGATTGGACTCTGGATGACCAGGTTGGCAGTGCCCTTTACCACACATTATTGGATTCTGAGCTCTGTCTTCTGTGTTGTTTTTGTATTTTATTATTTTCATCTTTCTGATGTTCTGATGTATCTATCCCCAAACCCCTTTCCCTCATAGCCTTTCGATTGTAGGCCCCTGGAAGGCTAAGGAGTGGGTCTAATTCTTATCCTCAATTTTTTCCAACCTTTAGCACAACGCTTTACACATACAGACCACTAATAAATACTCTGTTACTGAATTGTACGTTCCAAAGTGCTTAGTACAGAACTCTGCACATAGTAAGCGCTCAATAAATACGATTGAATGAAATAATGTGACCCAGTGACCAAGCACATGCCTGGGAGACAGGAGGACCAGAGTTCTAATCCTGCCTTCACCACTTTGTCTGCTGGTGTGACCTCGGGCAAGTTAATTTCACTTATTCATGCCTCAGCTAGCAAATTTGTAAAATGGCGTTTAAGACTGTGAGTCCCATGTGGGACAAGGACTGTGTCTAACAGATTAGCTCTTATCTAACCCAGATCTTAGTACAGTGCCTGGCACAAATACTGTAAAAGAAAATGCTATACTAAAACTATTATTACTACTACTTTTACTGTTACTTACTACTCTTATTTAGGTGTCTAGTGCATTGCTCCAAGCAAAAATGTGCTTAGTACATTGTTTTGGGCAGAGCAGTTGCACATAATTCAGACATAATTGTGGAAGCAGCGTGGCTCAGTGGAAAGAGCCTGGGCTTCGGAGTCAGAGGTCATGGGTTCGATCCCTGGCTCTGCCACTTGTCAGCTGTGTGACTGTGGGCAAGTCACTTAACTTCTCTGTGCCTCAATTACCTCATCTGTAAAATGGGGATTAACTGTGAGCCTCTCGTGGGACAACCTGATGACCCTGTATCTACCCCAGCGCTTAGAACAGCGCTCGGCACATAGTAAGCACTTAACAAATGCCAACATTATTATTATTATTACATAAGGTCTTTAATGTCTTTGGTACTTTGGCCAGGTATTGCAGTGCTTCCAAAATGCATGTTTCACTGCACATTTGGGATCGAAAGCACCAGCAAATTTAGGGAGTATTTTTCCAACAACACATATCTGTCTATAAAGACTGCGACACAATGTCAGAAGGAACTGCAGTACTTCCATGCTTGCCTTTGGACAGAGGGCGAGTACTCCGGCACGTTTTCCTTAATGTGGAGGACTGAAAAAGACCCCCACAGTCCCCTATCAGAGGCGAACTGAATGTATCTACAAAAGTTGTCAAACATACACAGAAAATATGCATTTTTCAGAAAGGTGTAGAATATTGCCAGTTTTATTCATGTTGTTCACATTTATCATTTAGCTTTATCATTTGTTCTGGAAAGCAGGAAGGGCCAAGCTTAAATCATTCATGTGACCATTTCTCTGCAGTTCCTTCAAACTTTAACAATTTCCCATTATGTCATCCTTACAAAGATAAAGGAGGCTGAGTGATAAACCTGCAGGGGATGGGGGTGTGAGTTGGGAAGGAGCAAAAGCTGGAAATGAACAATGCTAAACATGCAGAAAAAAACGCAGGGCTCGGCAGTCAGTCATTGTGATTTACAGGCTTAGATTTCAAACATTGGATTGTATATCCACCAGACATGAGGAATGAAAGAAATGAAAACGTCATTTATTTTGCACGTTGATGACATATGGGTTTTTAAGCAAGTTCTCCTATACCTCTGCTCGGTCGACCTTGATGGATCGCTCTGCTACTGTATTTGATTTCCACGTCCCCCCTGCAGAGTGCCAAGCAAAATCTGCTGTGCTCCAAGTTGTAATATGATTTCTTCTCCCAGTCCCCCACCTCCATTCTCCCCCATCAGTGACTAGGCTATGCCAGAGTTTCTTAAATATTCACTTGAAAAATGTCCCTTGAGTTTGGTTCATTTTAAATCAGACACCAGAACCTATTGTTTGGAAAGAACTTGTGACAGGGAGCATTCAATCTTTCAGGATAAATACCCAAGTGGGAATCCACTGAAGTAGCATTCTAGGGCGATTTTGAGGGCAGCATGATTTCCTGGTGCGTATAAGCAGTTAAATGAGCTGTGCTGACATGAGAGACTTTTTCGAGTATCTGGTCGCATACCGAAAAAATTGAATCATCAAGCCTCGATGGTTGGGGGAGAAGCGTATACAGATGGTCAGATACCGATTACTGAACTTGACTGTGTTTCGGGTCAAAAAATACACTCAGGCTTGGTTGACATCTCTTGGCCCGAAACTTCTTCGGGCTGAAGTCTAGGGTGGTTACCCTCCCAAAGTAACATTCACATTCTGAAATTCCTTTTATGGGTGACTCACTGGAGACAGAAACACCTCGCTTACTTTAAAAAAAAAAAAGAAAAAGATACAACCTGGTTTTAGTATTGTTCCTGTTCGAAATTCATTATGGATCAGGACTTGCTCTGCTTGGTACAGTGCATTGTGTTTAATGGGTGCCCAGTAAATACCATTACTGCTGCAGCTATAGCCAGTTAACCTAGCTTGGAGGGTAGCTGAACTCTCTGGAGGATAGTCCTTCTGTCTGCAGGGCCTTAGGGGTTAATCTAAATGAGGAAAAAACGAAGTCTGATTGCGCTGACACAGCAGCTAATAAGGGTAAGGCCAGACTGTCTCCTTATCCCTTTCCATCCTTCCTGCTAAGGGACATCTCCAGTGGCAGGGAGGTCAGAGTTTTCCAATTTAGGAAAACATGTCGATTGACTTTATGGCCTTGAGGAAAGGATTTTGTGGGGTGTGGAGGCTGGGCTTCCTGGGATCTCTTAGAAAAGAAGAAATCACCTTCTTTTACTTGAGTGGCTTGGGAACTTCCGAGGAAGGCTGAAACAGGCTGACGGGAAACATTCCCTGCTGGTTCACCGAACACCGTGTCAATACAGCTATTATGTGATGTCCACAGGTATAATTAGACCTGTGACCTCTTCAGTGTCAGGCAGCTCCTGATGAAAATGCAGGGCAAAGTAGAAAAGACACTGACTTCACAATCCCCTTTGGGCTTCCTGAATCCTGATGGTTTGCTTCATACACCTAGGAGAAATGGTCACTTGCAGAGCTACAAAGCATTTTCCCCTCCTCTGGTCAGCCTGAGAACAGATGGAGTGTCACAGTGGGTGAGAAATGTTTATAGAACTGAAAAAAAAAGAAGGGGAAGTTAAACCTATTGATGAGCTGCCTGAGCGGATGTGCTAAAATTCCAAATCCATTTGTGGGAAGAAAGAGGAGCAGATTTAGAGGAGAATGTTTCTTCTAAAGAGGAAGAGGAATTGTTATTCAACATTGGCTTCTATTCTTGGCACTGGCTCAAACTGAAGCACCCAAAGATACTTAGAGTGAAGATCAGTTTGGACAAGTGTCTGGAACTTTTGCTCAGCTCCTCTGTCATTAAGACTATCATCACCCAGCGCTTAGAACAGTGCTCTGCACATAGTAAGCACTTAACAAAAACCAACATTATTATCATCACCATCTTCATCAGTAATATTTATTGAACATCAATTGTGCGTAGGGCACTGAACTAGAAAAAGCAGAGGGCCTGGTGGAAAGAGCACAGGCCTGGGAGTTTGAGGGCCTGGGTCCTAATCCTGGTTCCACCACTTGCTTGTTCTGTGACCAACTTCTCGGTGCCTAAGTTTCCTCATCTGTCCCGGCTCAAATGCATGTCTGCTGTGTGACCTTGGGCAAGTTACTGCACTTCTCCATGCCTCAGTTACCTCATCTGTAAAATGGGGATAAGAATTTGAGGCTCATGTGGGACAGGGACTATGTCCAACCCGATTAACTTTTATCTACCCCAGTGCTAAGGACAGTGCTTGGTACATAGTAAGTGCTTAACAAGTACCATAATTATTATAAAATGGGGATGAAGACTGTGAGCCCCATATGGAGCATGAATTGTGTCCAACCTGATTAACTTGTATGTACCCCAGTGCTTAGAACGGAGCCTGGGTAGGAAAACTTCTAGTGGCCATTTCATTTACCATTAGCCAGCAGTCCGATGACTATGGGAGTATAGTATATATTGAACAGCTACAGCTAGCAGAACACTGTATTAGAAGAATATAGAAAACAAAAACTCCTCACCATTGGCTTTAAAATACTTAATCACCTTGATCCTTTGTACCTTACCTAGTTACTCTCCTACTACAACCCAGCCCACACACTTCCTTCTTCTAAGGCTAACCTTCTCACTATACCTCGATCTCATCTATCTCGCCACCGATCCCTTGCTCACATCCTACCTCTGGCCTGGAATGCCCTCCTTCATCAGAATAGACAGATAATTGCTCTCCTCCACTTCTAAACCTCATTGAAGGCACATCTCCTCCAAGAAGCCTTCCCTAACTAAGCCCTAAGCCCTTCTCTCCTCTTCTCCCACTGTCTTCTTACTTGCTCCTTCATTCATTTTCCCTCCCATCCCCACATCACATATGTATATATTTGTATATATCTGTAATTTATTTATTTTTATTAATGTCTGTCTCCCCCTCTAGATTGTGAGCTCGTTGTGGGCAGGGATGTGTCTATGTCTTGTTATACTGTACTCTCTCAAGCACTCAGTAGAGTGCTTTTACACAGTAAGTGCTCAATAAATACAACTGAATGAATGAATCCAATGGAATTAGTTGTCATGATCCCTGTCCTCAAGAAGCCTACACATGAGTGAAGAGCTTTCATTCTAGTAAAGAACAATTTACATTGAATTTAGCCTCAGTTGGGGGATTTATCGAAAACTGAAAAAGGGATTAAAAGATTAAGAATTTCATGTCAACTGAAAGAATAATAAAGATATTGATTAAGTGCTTACCTAATTCCAAGGCACTGGGCTAAGCACAAAATAATCTGAGCATACACAGCTCAGGTGCCACCTGAGACTAGCAGTCTAAGAGGTTAGGGAAAGGAAAGTATCATCACCATTTTACAGATGAGGAAGCTGAGGCATAGCAAGGTTAGGTGACTTGCCCAGGGTCACACAACAGGGTAGCATTATGTTAGTATTAGAACCTAGATCTCCTGATTTTTAGGCATGTGCCCTCTCTACTAGGCTCTGCTCCCTCCCAATTTCAGAATGTTATGGAATTAGACTTCTGAATGTTCATAAAGTGAAGATACGAAGATTGTGACTGATAAGCATAGCCCTATGACCTCTTTTGCGCTGCCTCACTGGATGTGCATGGGGGCTTTCAAGATGGTAATTATGACAGTAAAAAAGCCTGTTTTCAGAGAGCTTCCTAATTCACCAAATACAGACACTTTTCTGGAATGACACTCAGATCAAAAGTTCAAAGAAGTCAGCCCGTGAGGGCAAGAAGAAAGATAATAACTTGCCGCTCCTCAATGGTGTTGAACCGAGATGGCTAATTGTAAACCCCTAAATGTCCCCTTCCGTGTGCCGGGAACAGATGGCCTGTGGTGCTTTTCAGGCAGTAATAGCAAGTTCTGAAACCAGCTTCCTAACATTCAGGAACACATTCCTTTCCCTGCAGGCCCCAGGAAGATAAAATGCCATGTTAACTTCTAAACAGGACAAGCCTGAATGTCACTGAAAAAACAAAGAGGGGTCCCTAAGGATGCTCCAGTGGGTTTTAACATTCCCAAATGACGGAAGCCTCCCAATAAATCAATGGTACTTACTGACCACTGATTGAGTTCTAAGCACTGTACCAAGTGCTTGGGAGAGTACAAGAGAAGTAGGACCCATGTTCCCTGCCATCGAGGAGCTTGCAGTTTAATGGGGAAGAGAGGTAAAAATTTATTACAGATAGCAGTAGCTAGAGGAAGAAGAAATAAATGACAGGTATGATCAATCAGTCAATGATATTTATTGAGTGGTTACTATGTGCAGAGCACTGTACCAAGCATTTGGGAAAATACAATTTAACAAAATTGGTAGACATGTTTCCTACCCACAAGGAGCTTACAGTCTAGAGGAGGAGCCAGACATTAATATAAATAAATAAATTATGGATAAATAAATTATGGGACAATAGGAAGCAGGGCTGGTTGTAGTCCATTTGCATCTGAACTCAAGGCTTAGTTTGTAATGAAGGAGGAGCCTGAGCTCAAGTGATGCAGTTTTTTGTTGTGTTCTCTTAATGTTTAGTATGGCACAACAAAGACCAGTCTGTTCATATGCACATTGTGGTATGGCCTGTAGGTCTCCCCCTGGCTTGTTTGGCCCATTCAGCACCCTTATGTGGAAGGATGTCAGAAAATTAAAGTCCTGAGAGTCAGATGTGAAATCATTTCCTTTCTTATAGAATGGGGAGGAGTTGGGTAAAATAAATCCCCGGCCCAAGACAAGCAAATGGGGCATTAGAATGAAACCTCTCTGTGGGCAGGGCATACACTGCCTAGATTCTTACATTTAATTGTGATAATAATAATAATTATGACATTTATTAAGTGCTTACTATATGCTAGGCATCGTACTAAGCACTGTGGTGGATACCAGCAAATTTCATTGGATAGAATCCCTGTCCTATGTGGGCCTCACATCTGAACAAGAAGACAAGTGGCAGAGCCAGGATTAGAACCCATGCCCTTCTGACTCCCAGGCCCATGTATTTTCCTCTACGCCATGCTGCTTCTCATACACCATGCACTCTCGGTGCATCGTGGTTGCTCAATATTAAATCAACTCACCAGTTTGAGAACTCACAAATTTCAGCTTCTTTGCTTCCTATAATAATAATAATAGCCATAACTGTGTTTGTTAAGCACTTACTTTGGGCCCAAGGTGCTGATAATCACTCTGTCTCTGTCCCACGGGGCTCACAGTTTAAAGAGGAGAGAACACATATATCTAAGCCCCTATTTTACAGATGGGGAAATTGAAGCAGAGAGAAATTAAATGACTTGTCCAAGGTCACCCAGCAGGCAAAGAAGGATCCAGGATTAGAATCCAGATCTGCTGCTCTCTGATCTCACACTATCTTTTAAGAGTCTCTCTGGTAATGATGTTAAAAGTTGCTTTTTATTTAAGATTACTTGAGCATCCACTGTACTAAGTGTTTGGGAAGTACAAAATTGATTGTTTTAATGTTTCATGACTCCTGTTGTGTCTGGCTCTTTTGTGTCTGGCTTTAAGCCCTTTTTTCCACTGATACTTTTAGATTGTGAACCCCATGAGGAACAGGGATTGTGCTTAATTCCCACTGGTATATTTCCTCCCAGCACTTAGTACAGTGCTCTGCACACAGTAAGCACTTAATACATACTATTACCTCTACTACTCACTCCTTAACATATCATCCGCGCAGCTTGATCCTTTTCTCATCGACCAAATAGCATGCTTTTTTTTTCAATAACTGTATCTGAGTTGACTGTCACTATCTAATCTCCTCTTATGCCAGCCTCATCTGCATTGCTAATGGGATTGGGAGGAAATTCTATCCCATAATATCATCATGTCATTGTTAGATGTCATTAACACCCTAGTTCCCTCCTTTTTTCCAGCTTCTGGCTTTTAGGAAGGCCCACAGTGTCTTTTGAACACAATTTTTTCCTTCAGAGTCTGTTTTGATTTTCCTACTGAACAGAAGAGTAGGCCAGAGTCTTCAGTTAAACTTCTTTTCTCTTAATCTGTGAACAAAATCTCTTGCTCTGTAGCAAGATACCCTCAAGGATTGGCAAGCCTTCAGCTGGAGCTGAGATCCAGCTACCATTTTAGCAATAGGGAAGTCTGATTTTGCCCATATTTCAGAAGAAATTTAATATCCCAAGGTCATAGACAAGAATATAATCTTGCCATTGCATTCACACTAGTCAGAACAGACAGAGATCTGCCGAAGATGTCAGTGGTCGAAGATAGTACTTCTACTAGTCAGTTCATTTCCCCGGCAAAATTCAGTCATCAATTATCAACCTTGCTGCCAGCCTCTGGATATTTTGAAGAAAGTTCTAAAAATGATGATATCATCTTCCTTGGGGTCTTGAGAATTATTTTCTAAAGACATTCATATTAAGGTTTGGGCTGGATGCTTATAGTTCCGGTGAAATAAATCATGTTGGCTCATGTTCCCTGAGTCAGGACTGACAGTTGCAGACATTTCCTTCAGTGCCTGATGATTCAAGCACTATGCTCATGAAAGTGTGCATGTAGGGTGGCCAGTGAAGGCTCCCAAAAAAACCTAACTTCTGAGACACATGTGACATTAATCAACCACGTGATAGCATTTATTGAAGGCTTACTCTACACAGAGCACTGTTCTAAGCATTTGGGAGAGTACACAGATAATAGATACAATCCTTGCCCTCAAGTAGTTTACACTTTAGTGGGTGAGACAGAAATTTGCAATCCAGTTGGGGAGACTGTAAAATAAATTAGCTACATTTTGCCGACACAAAACAACATGTCAATAATTGTGGTATTTATTAAGTGTTTACATAATGTCAGTAGGGAAGTCTCCCCGATTCAACCTGAACCTACAGCAATTCCCTCAGATATGCTGACCTCTTTCCATCAGGCTGCCAATCAAAACCACTGGGAACCTTTAGTGCCTTCCAATCAATCAATCTTGTCTGCTGTGTGACCTTGGGCCAGCCACTTAACTTCTCTGTGCCTCAGTTACTTCATCTGTAAATGGGGAGTAAGACTGTAAGCCCCATGGGGGACATGAACTGAATTCAATTTGATTACCTTGTATCTACCTCAGTTTCTAGCACATAGAAAGCGCTTAACAAATACCATAAACTGAAATCAATCATATTTACTGAGTACTTACTGTATACAGAGCACTGTACTAAGCAGTTGGGAGACTACATTACAACCAAATTGGTAGATATGTTCCCTGCCCACAACGATCCTTGCAACATTCGCCACAAGGGATTTCAACAACAGCAGCAGCAGTGAGCATCCTCCCCAACTTTTAGAAGGCCCTTACAGGTACCTTTTACCAGGACTCGTCTTTTTGTGTTGCCTTTTAAGTTATTTTTTGTTTATATTATATTCTTTCATCTTTCCTACTGTCGGCAAACCCCACCCCACCCAATTTTTAGATTTTGAGCCTGTGGTGGGCCAGAGGCCATGTCGAACTATCACCTGTATATTTTCTTTCCCAGTGCTTACACTCAGTACATAGTAAGCATTTAATAAATGCTATTATTACTACTACCATTACTATTCTTACTTCTATTACCCTCCAAATGATCCAGAAATTTTGTGTTTCCTTCCTATGTCCATGTGAACTAAATGTTATGTCTGAGTTGTAGAACTCTGTGGCAGAACTGTGGCAGAGAGAGGCAGGGGTTTGATAATGAAAACACCCAGATATGAAAAGCACTTGTTTCTGAATTGTGAACCAGAGGGGGGGATAAGCCAGCCAAAAACTATTCTATCATCTGAAAACTAGGGAAGCAGCGTGTCCTAGTGGAAAGAGCACAAACCTGGAAGTCAGAGAACCTGGGTTCTAATTCCGGCTCTGCCCCTTGTCTGCTGCGTGACCTTTGGGCAAGCCACTTAACTTTCTCTGGTGCATTAGTTACCTTGTCTGTAAAATGGGGATTAAATCTTACATCCTCCTACTTAGACTGTGAAACCCATGTTGGACAGTGGGTCTGCGTTCAAACCTATTTGTCTTGGTTTCTAGTCCAGGGCTTAGTACAGTGCTTGGCAGCATAGTAAGGCGCTAAATGAATATACAACTTAAAGAAACAAACCAAAAAAAAACAAAACCCAACCAAAACTGGCTAACCTCGTGGGTCTAGTGGAAAGAGCATGGGCCTGGGAGTCAGAGGTCCTAGGTTCTAATTTCGGCTCTGCTACTTGTCTGCTGTGTGGTCTTGGGCAAGTCATTTCACTTCTCTTTGCCTCAGTTTCCTCATCTGTAGAATGGAGATTAGGACTGGACTGTGGAATGAACCTGATAATCTTGTATCCACCCCAGTTGCTTAGTACAATTACCTGGCTTTGCAAGTGCTTTAATAAATACCACAATTATTGTTTTATTATTTTTATTACAAGGAGAAGGTTATTTTTGTTAAAATGACCATGATTAAGTCACATTGATTCCTGCTTTGCCTATTGGGCATTTGGGGTAGTTTTTTTCTAGAGGTAAGGTGGTGGTATCATTCTTTCTTTGTAAGTAAGGAAACAAAGGCCAAAAAGTTTGACTGGTTATTGCTCAAACCTCCCCATGGGATAGGCTCTGGCAGAGAGAGGATTAGAATCCACAGCTCTGACCCAACAGAACAGAGTTTCAAGGGTGGGGAAAAAAAGCCCACCCTGTTGCCCCACTTCCCTCTACTGTGGGCAGTGCCACTTTTCTACCTGTTTCCCAAGTCCCAAACCTCAGGCTAATCTTCACGACCACTCTTGTCTTTTAGTTCCCACAGAAAACCCATTTTTAAGACTAACTGCTTCCTTCTTTCCGATTTAACTCCCACCTCCTTTTCCTCTCTACCCACCACCACATACCTATACCTGGATTACTATAACATCCTTTCAGTGGCCTCTCAGCCTCCAGTTCAGAAGAAAAAAAAAATGTTGGTATTTGTTAAGCGCTTACTATGTGCAGAGCACTGTTCTAAGCGCTGGGGTAAACACAGGGGAATCAGGTTGTCCCACGTGGGGCTCCACAGTCTTTAATCCCCATTTTACAGATGAGGGAAACTGAGGGCACAGAGAAGTTAAGTGACTTGCCCACAGTCACACAGCTGACAAGTGGCAGAGCTGGGATTCAAACTCATGAGCCCTGACTCCAAGCCCGTGCTCTTTCCACTGCGCCACCACTGCTTCTTGTAAACTGGAACTCTTTGAATCAGAAGACCTCAGGAGATACCTGATGGGGAAAGATTACTATCAGTCAATCAGTAGTATTTATTGAGTCCCTCTCAGTGCAGAGTACTGTACTAAGCACTTGTGAGTGAGAGCACAATACCAGCAAGAGGAAAGCAAGTGTGGGCTTAGTGGAAAAAACATGGGACTGGAAGTTAGGAGACCTGCCACTTACTACTGTATGACTTTGGTCAAGTCACTTTAGTCCTCTGTCAGAATTTCCTTATCTCTAAAATGGGGAAAACACACTTGCCTTTTCCTTTGTTTGAAATTTATGAGCCCCATGTGGGACAGAGACTGATATCTGATCTAAGAATGAATTTCTATCTAACCCAGTGGCCACCAGACTCTCCAGTGAGTCCACTGGGAACTCCCACCCTACCATCCTGTGCCTTTGCTTCTGACCCCTGCTGGGTGTGGGGGATTTAGGAGAGAGGGGGAGACTGCCTCCACTGATTTTAAAACGTTGGGAAGGCTTTGACTGAGATAGTGGCACCCTGGACAACCTAGAGGTAGGAAACCTCTCAGCGGCTTCCTCCACTGCAGTGCTTTGATGCTCTTGCAACGCTTTGATGTTCTTTGCCGCCTCAGGGTGTTTTTCCTTATATAATGAGGAACGTAGTTGCCTGGTGCAAAGAGCATGGGCCTGGGATTCAGAAGACTGGGGTTCTAATCCTAACTCTGCCACCCTTCTGCTGTGTGACCCTGAGCAAATTGCTTAACTTCTCGGTCCCTCAGATTCCTCAACTGTAAAACTGGGATTCAGTACATGTTACTAAGACTATGAGCACCATGTGAGACAAGGACTGTGTCTGACCTGATTAACTTGTATCTACCCCAGTGCTTAGAAGAGGGTTTAACATGTAGTAAATACTTAACAAATACCATCATAATAATAATAATTATTCTTACAATGCCATTCTATTGTACTCTACCAAGCGATTAGTACAGTGCTCTGCACACAGTAAGTCCTCAATATATATGATTGATTATTGTATATTGAATCCTTCTTCAACCACCTTTTAGTCTGTGAGCCTCTTGAGGGTCAGAGATCCAGTCTTCTTTATGATTCTTTTTCTTTTCCAGCCTTTAGTACAGTGCTTTCCACAAAGTAAGTGTCATTGAAAGAATAATAAGCACTTAATAAATACCACTAAAAGAAATAAAACTTGCTTAGAGTCAAATAGGGGAAACAGATTTCAAGTAACTTTCCCCCTAGAAAAAGACTGCAGTATTTCCCACTTAAGATGGCAGGAGGGTATACCTCGCGAGTCTGACCTTCACTACCACAACTATTACATTAACAGCTATTTTCCCCCTAAGCCTTCTTTCTGAAGGTGAGTTGTTGTTAAAAAATGCTTTGTTGGATTGGGAAGCCCTCTCTCTTTTTGGAGCCCTTCAGGAAGCATCCCAGCAGGGTGCTTATTCACCCTCAGGTTTGTTGCTTGAAGCAGTGGGTTGGGCATATTAAGCTCTCTGGGTTGTTTGCACTTTGGCCAGAAGCCCGCTTCTTCCTGGGCACCTGAAATTATTTTTAGATGATCCAGCTGGCACACTGCTGAAACCCATTAATGAGTCAGGAATGATCATCCTCAAGAATGTGTGTTTGTTTTCCTGAACAAGAGGATGAGAGGTTGCCAGGAGAGAGGTCTGCCAGGCTTGTGGTGCTGGTGGAAGAAGAGGCTTTGTTACAAAAAAGAAAGATCCAGGCCTTTCTCCCAGGAACCCTGGAGGAAAGACTTCAGATAGTGACTATGGAAACCAGCTAATTAGGACCCGACTGTCAATAAAATATTCAATATCCCCTTTGGAATGTGCCTGCAGGCTTAACAATGCCTCATACTTGATTTTTCTAGAGAGTCCCAGTGGTCTAAGTGAAGGGAACTGGACGAGCCACAAAGAATGTGGTGGCCAGCGGTTTTGGGATGTGGCCCAGAGACATCATCCCATTTTCCCTTTCTGTGAAAGGGGGATGATCGTTTTTGACAGGTAATCCAGGGAGGGGATGGACAGGAGCATGTTTGGGAATAATTTGATGGTTCCCTGGCAGAAAGTGCTGTATCAGTGCAGAGTTCAAGCGGTTTTCACCTTGGATGAACTTAGGGCAGGGAGAATTGCCCTGGGCCCTATGCTGCCCTCCCTTAACCCCACCTCCTGGTAAGAGGACAGTCACTCAAGAGAGGGACCAAATTGGCCCTGGAACCAGAGGTTACAGGGGCAAGTTCTGGGGGTAAGCGCTCAATAAATACTATTGAATGAATGACTGAATGAACTACTGAATGAATAATCCAAGCAATTATCCTATCCCCTTAATTACTGCATCAGCCTCCTTGCTGACCTCCCCTGCCTCCTGTCTCTCCCCACTCCCAGTTTCCTATTTCACCCTGCTGTCTGGATCATTTTTCTACAAAACGATGCAGTCCAGGTTTCCCCACTCCTCAAGAACCTACAGTGGTTACCCATCCACCTCTGCATCAAACAGTAACCCCTCACCATTAGCTTTAAAGCACTCAGTCATCTTGCCCCCTCTTAACTTACCACTTTGACCACAACCCCTCCTATACATTTCACTCCCGTAATGCCAAACTACTCATGGTACCTGGATCTTGGCTCTCTCACTGCCGACCCCTTGCCCACATTCTGCCCCTGTCCTGGAACTCCCGCCCCCTTCATATCTGACAGATAATCACTCTCCCCACCTTCAAAGTCTTATTAAAATAACATCTTTCAAGAGGCTCTCCCTGACTAAGCCCTCATTTCCTCTTTTCCCACTCCCTTCTGCATCACTTTTTCATTCATTCAATAGTATTTATTGAGCGCTTACTATGTGCAGATCACTGTACTAAGTGCTTGGAATGTACAAATCGGTAACAGATAGAGACAGTCCCTCCCCTTTGACGGGCTTACAGTCTAATCGGGGGAGACAGACAGACAAATACAATAGCAATAAATAGAATCAAGGGGATAAACAAGCATCACCCTTGTGTTTGGATTTGTACCCTTTATTTACCCCCACCTTCAGCCCCACAGCACTTATGTACACATTCATAATTTATTTTTATTAATGTCTGTCTCCCCCTCTGGACTGTAAGCTCATTGTGGGCAGGGAATGTGTCTGCTAACTGTTGTATTGTACTCTCCCAAGTTTAATACAGTGCTCTGCATATAGTGAAGCCTCAATAATTACCAATGATTGCCATCATCATTATTATTATTATTCTGTACCTTACCAAGAGCTTAATACAGTGCTCTGCACACAGTAATCATTGAGTGAATATGACTGATTGATGGATTCATCCAGTTTTGTGCGGGGCAACTTGATCTTCAGCTGGTCTGCCTCCTCTCCAGTACAGATGCGACATCAGACACTTTTCCATTTGATAATTTATTTTAAGCTTTCAGTCTCCTTCTGCCTCAGCTCCTAATGCTGAGCACAGCTGTTTGCAAGAGGTACCCATGCCCACAGAGATATAGGAAGGGAAAGCCAGAGTTTTGAAGCAAGAGGGGAAGATTGAGGTGCTCCTTGCAATGCACTTTAGATTCAGGTGAACTTCCACAAAATATTCCTTGTGGCATTGATTTGTTACACTAGAAGCACAACAAATGAAGCAGCATGGCCTAATAGATAGAGCACGGGCCTGGGAGTCAGAAGGACCTGCGTTCCAATCTTGGCTCTACCACTTGTCAGTTGTGTGACCTTGGGCAAGTCACTTCACTTCTCTGTGCCCCACTTACCTCATCTGTAAAATGGAGGTTTAGACTGTGAGCTCCTTGTGGGATGGGAACTGTGAACAATCCAATTTGCTTAGTACAGTGCCTGGAACATGGTAAGTGCTTAATATCACAGTTATTATTATTAATGTTATTCTGTGTGCCCCATGGAATGTGATGTTATAATAATAATTATATTTATTCTGTATGCCAAGCACTGACATTGATACAAGATAATCAGATCAGACATAGTCCCTGTCCCACGCAGAGGGAGGAGGAAGAATAGATATTTAATCCTCCTTGTTTCAGGTGAGGAAACTGAGGCACAGAGAAGTGAAGTGACTTTAGAGAAGCAGCATGGCTCAGTGGAAAGAGCCCGGACTTGGGAGTCAGAGGTCACAGGTTCGAATCCCAGCTCTGCCACTTGTCAGCTGTGTGACTGTGGGCAAGTCACTTCACTTCTCTGAGCCTCAGTTCCCTCATCTGTAAAATGGGGATTAACTGTGAGCCTCATGTGGGACAACCTGATGACCCTGTAATCTTCCCAGCGCTTAGAACAGTGCTCTGCACATAGTAAGCACTTAACAAATACCAACATTGGTATTATTATTATTTTCTGTGGTCCCACAATAGGCAAATGTCAGAGCCGGGACTAGAACCCAGATCTTCTGTCTTTCAGTCTGTGCTCTTTCCACTAGGCCATGCTGCCTCCCTGTCATGTGCTGTCTGGATGTCAGGTATCCTCAAGGACCATCATTGGCCATCTTACGAGAGAGACAGAAAGAGCAGCCAAAAGCCCGGGCAAGTCACCAGCAGGATAATCAAGCCCAGAATAAATGAGAGCTGGCGGTTACTCGGGACTGATCCCTGTCTAGATTTACAACAATGTTTATCTCATTTTACTGCTTCCTTTTCTTTCCTTTCCATTCCAGAAAATAAGTTCAGAGCAAGGAAAAACCAGAATACAATTTGATATCCCCCCCAGCTCACAGACCGTACCCTTAGTTTTGCCAGATGCATGATTTCACTTTGCATTTTGGCTAGACCTCGATGGCACCCCTAGGGAATGGTCTTCTGGCCATGCACATCTGCCTGAATAGGACTCATCGTGCTCTTGGCAGAGTTGGGGGCCACACATTAGATGGGAGGGAGTTGTTGCTAATCATGTTTTCCTTATCTCAGGGTCTGCAAGAACTCAACTTCCATATTATAGGAGAACTAGGTATATCAACATGTCCCCTGAAATTTTACCTTCCCTTCTAGGCCTCAGATGTGATGATACCATGATGCCTACTCAGGTTTCTGGTTAAGAATGGTTTGCAAATCAATTGACCATACCATTAATGTAGGCCCCCCACTCACTAAACCTGCCATAGACAAAAAGAATTTTTGAAATGGAGGAAGTCCACTGTTTTGCACTTGGGCAAAACACTGCCAGCATAAGAAGTTTTTTTCCTACTTAGATTGTGAGCCCCATGCAGGACAGGTTCTGTGTCCAACTTAATGAGTTTACATCTACCCATGTGCTTAGAACAGTCTTTGACATGTAGTAAGCACTTAACATATACTATAACATATACTATATATATGTATATAATGTTATATATATATAACATATACTAAATATATTGATATAACATAACATATGCAAACTCTTTTTTGTACCCTCATTTGGTTCAGAGGTTTTTTAAATGCCATGTTAGGCATTTACTATGTGCCAGGCACTGTACTCAGCACTGAGGTAGATACAAGATAATCAGGTTGGACATAGTCCACTTCTCACATAGGGCTCACAATCTTCATTCCCATTTTACAGATGAGGTAACTGAGGGACAAAGAAGTTAGGTAACCTGACAAAGATCACAAAGCAGACAAGCGGTGGAGCCAGGATTAGTATCCAGGTCCTCTGACACCCAGGCGCATGGTCTTTCCACTAGTCCACACTGTTTCTCAAATTGGTGATTTCAAATTGAGGTCAAATTTATTTATTTGGTTTAGCATTTTATTTACTTCTTTGTACCTGTTGCCACTCTCTTCTTTCTTGGTATTGTTTATTGAGTGCCTACTGTGGGCAGAACACTATCCTGAATGCTTGGGAGAGACCTGGCCCCAGCACTCAAGGAATTTACAGTCTTAGATTGTGAGTCTCCCCCAAGGGACTGAGACCATTATTCTCTCCCCCTACTTAGTACAGTGTTCAGCACACAGTTAGTGCTTAATAAATGATCACTTCTACTACTACTCTACTACTACTACTAGAGGGGAAGATTGACAGACCCAGATTGTTCACAAGTAGTTGTAGTAGGAAGAAGAAACAATCCCTGCCTTCTTCCTTCAGTATAGCTCCAGCCCTTTCAGATTGTAAACCCCCTGAAGGCCAGGGAATGTGTCTGAATGATTACTCTGGTGCCTTTTTCCAGCACCTAGTATGATGTTTTGCCCAAAGTAAATGCTTAATAGGTGCAATCACTAATAACAGAATAAGTATGAACTAATTAATTATTAATGATTAAAGAATAACAAAAATTGCATCATGGTCTGAGACTTGTGGGGAAGTATTGGTTAAGTACTGAGACTTGACTAAAGAATTGGAATTCTGGAACTTAGTCTGTATTTAACTTGATTTATAAGCCCTTTAGTGTTTTCTTTCATCAGAGATTCCAGTGACTCTGTTCCTCATTTTCTTCATCTGTTCAATGGGGATAAAAGTGAATATCTGAACATGCTTTGGTGAGGAAATAAATGATGGTAAAGAATTCAGAAGATGAAGTAAAAATGATGTCGGGATTTGTCTTCCAAATATTAATGGAAACCTACAAACTTGAGAACAGAGTACATCATGAGACAGGCATATGTGGAGTCATCCAAGCTGCTCTCTTTTTTTAAAAATTGGTATTTGTTAAATGCTTACTATGTGCCAGTGCCAGTCACTGTACTAAGCACTGGGTAGATACACTTTAATCAGGTTGGACATAGTCTCTGTTCCACACATAGGGCTAACAGTCTTAATCTCCATTTTACAGGCGAGGAAACTGTCACAGTGATGTGAAGTGACCTGCCCAAGTTTCAGAGCAGACCAGTGGATGAGTGGGGATTAGAACCCAGGTCCCCTGACTCCCAGCTCGTGCTCTTTCCCGCTAGGCCATGCTGCCTCCCAATAAATATAATTGACAATTATTTATTTTGATTACTCTGTAAATATTTTTAGTGTAAGCTTTCCTGTTGACAGGGAATGTGTCACTTTTTTGTTCTGTATTTCCCAAGCACTTAGTACAGTGCGTTGCATTCAGTGGGCATTCAATCAATGCTATTGTTGCTACTCTTACTGCAATTAGCTATGCAGACAGAATCTGTTTGTTTCTTCACTTTTCTCCTGTGTAGCAACTGAAGTGTAGGAGGAAGAGGATAGTGAAGGGGATTTATGCCGAATCTATGTTCTGATTTTAGTTGAGCAGCTTGCTCCTGCCCCAAAGACAAAGATGAAGAAGAAAAAAAGAAAAGCAGCCTTTAAATGATTTACTTTCTTCTAGTGTTGACTTATCTGTTGGCATTAGCTCAAAATGAGTAGGAATTAGATTCCCACAGGAGAGATGAAGCCAAACAAAAGAAGGCATGAGTTCAAGATTTTTATTGTGAGAACGAAAACATTTCAGACTGAGTTTTGTTTTTCACAGTGGAGATAGTCATGGACTCTGGGCTTTATTAACACTTGGGAAAAATCTAGGGGATGTTTTCTTTCCCCTCGTCCCTCTCTAACAGTAAACAGAAGGAAGCGGTGACTTTTGTGATTTGGACTTGGGTTTGATCTGAACTGCAGTGACATACCAATACATTTTCACATCAGCTTCTGAACAGCAGCCGCCTGACAGAACCGTCTATTGCCTCGCAGGGACGGACGTCTGTGTGACCTGCAGATCAAAGGAAAGGATCTGTACTTGCTAGCCCGGCCTCCCTGAACCCCCCAATCCCTCTGGCTTTGGAGTTAATGTGTGGTTTGTTAAGTCTGAGTTACGCACTCAGAATCAGAGGATCAGACCACCCACTTTTCCAGTGTGTCTGGCTCTGCTGGAAAGTTTCCTGGGACAGGGTGCAGATGACGGGCTGGGTCAGAGAGCAGACACGCTGTAGGGGCAGGGATTTTCCTGTTAACTTTCCTAGGGTGGGAAGACCCAAGTCGAACAGATCCCCGGGAAGAACAGTCCACCTTTTTTTTAATGGTATTTGTTAAGCGCTGTACTAAGCCCTGGGGTAAATACGAACTAATTCAGTTGGACACAGTCCATGTCCCACATGGGGCTCACAGTATTAACTCTGGTATTACAGATGAGGTAAAAGAGGGACAGAGAAGTTAAGTGACTTGCCCAAGGTCACATAGCAGGCATGTGGCAGAGGCAGGATTTGAACCCAGGTTCTTCTGACTCACAGGCCAATGCTGTAACTAGTTGCTAAGCCACACTGTATCTGCTCATTTTGTCCAAAGCCTAATTATCAGATTTCTGGCTCCTCAGGATTATAAAACCTCTAGAAGCATTTCCTCATTTTAGGAAGTGGGATATGGGGACACTGCACATATATATAAATTATATATTATGAATGAATCATTTATATTAATGTCTGCCTCCCTTTCTAGACTATAAACTCATTATAGGCAGGAAACATGTCTACCAACTGTATTATATTTTATTCCACCAAGCACTTAGTACAGTGCTCTGTACACAGTAAGCGCTTAATAAATACCATTGATGGTGATTGGGGGCAGGTCTGACATTCTCCCACGTTTATTATGGTATTTACTAGGTATTTGCTATGTGTTGGGTACTCAGATGGATACAAAATGATCAGATCAAACAGACACAGTCCCTGTCCCACAAGGGGGTCACACTTTAACTCATCCAAATTTACAGTTGAGGAAACTGAGGTCATGAGCAGTTAAGTGAACTGTCCAAGGTCACATAGCAAACAAGTGGAAGAGCTAGGATTAGAACCCATGACCTCTGACTCCCAAGCCCATGTTCTTTCCATTGAGCCACCCTGCTTCTCAAGTGAGGTAAAACCTTGTATAGTGCTATAATTGTGTTCTTGGTAATTACCATACATGGAAATCTATGTAGATCTATGTAGAGAAGCAGCATGCCTCAGTGGAAAGAGTTTGGGCCTGGGAGTCAGAAGACTTGTGTTCTAATCCCAATTCTGATACTTGTCAGCTGTGTGACCTTGGACAAGTCTCTTCACTTCTCAGTGACTCAATTACCTCATCTGTTAAATGGGGATTAAGACTTTGAGCCTTATGTGGGACAGGGATTGTGTCTTATCTAATTAGCTTGAATCTACACCAGTGCTACATACAGTGCCTGGTAATATAGTAGGCGCTTAACAGGTATAAAAAATCAATATTATAAAAGTTCCAGAATTCAGTGGGTGTTAAGGGATGAGGTTCTCAAGGTCTAATATTTTTCATAATTAAAAAATGGCAAATATCTAAGAACTGGGTAGAGAATCTAAAATAGAGATTGTATAATTAAAAGGTTAGATCGTGAAGAGAAAAGAGTATGAGCTGGGGTATAGTAGGAGAATAGAGTGAAGGTGAAAGAGGGATAGCTGAATCCCAGAGGTTAAGAGTTTTGGTATAATGCAGAGATAAGTTGGTAGCCATTGCAGCTTTTGAGGAGGAAAGTAATGAATCTGAATAGTGCTTTAGGATGAGGAATCCTGTAGGTATATGTTTTTGAGAGAGGCTTGAGGCAGGGAGATTAATAAAGAGGTTGATGCAGTAATCCAAGTGGGAATGGCAAAGGATTGAATGCCCCCACCTCCCGAAAGGGTGGAATGTAGTGTGTATACACACAAACCCCTATATAATCAGTGTCTTTTCTTCGTGTTCCTAGTTGACATGACTCATGGTGGATTTTACTCAATTTAGCATGAGTATAGGAGAGGCTGAAAAAGACTACAGGGTGACCGACATCCTCTACCACCCTGTGTACACACAAAGGCTTTCCCCTGTTGTGCTGACATGTTTGCCAAAGCAATGCCTTGTCCTCTCTTTAATTCTGGCTCTTTGTTTCATGATTTTCTGGAAGCTTCTGCTCAAAAAGAACCACTCCTCTCTTGTTTGCAGCACACCAGACTGAGAATCACAGATGTCTCCTGATATTCAACCTCCGTGCGGCATTGTCTGAAGATGTGCTTTGCCAAATCTTTAAAGAGTTTTCTGTCTTCAGATGGCCCATTTCAGCTTACTCTTTAGCAGCTATCTGGGTAACCACCTGTTATTCTTGTCCCACCCCAAAAAACTCAGTTGAGATAATCCTAGCTTCAATGTTAGTGGGTTGTCTTTGTTCTAGAGCTTATTGTTAGTAATCGACAACATGGCATAGTGGATAGCGCATGGGCTTAAGAGTCAGAAAGTTATGTGTTCTAATCCTGGTTCCACCACTTGTCCGCTGTGTGACCTTGGGCAAGTCACTTAACTTATCTGTGCCTCAGTTACCTCATCTGTAAAATGGGGATTGACTGAGCCTCACGTGGGACAGGGACTGGGTCCAACCCAATTTGCTTGCATCCACCCCAGTGCTTAGGACAGTGCCTGGCACATAGTAAGTGCTTAACAAAAAGTGTTATTTATTCTTCTTCCTATTATTATTGTTGATAGTAGTCTCAACCTGCCAAATGATGTTGGCATTGCAGATGGAATTGCTCAGACTCATCTGTAGTATTTTATATTTATACCTGACTTTAGCACTTGTGCATATGTATATATAGTATATATATGTCTAATTGATGATTCATTAATTATTCTTTCTCATTCTATTTGTAAGCATTATCTCTATCTTTGGCCACTAGCCTGCAATCTCCTTGTGGGCAGGGAACATTTTGAGCTTTTATTGTGTTTTTTCAAGTACTTAGTACAGGCATTATCCCTACAAAGCTGGATACCATCTAGGATTGGGCCTGGGTTTCCCAGCCATCTAGAGGTTTGGACACCATTACAGTTCTGTAGCCCTTCAATTTGGTCTGAAGTTAGATGTCACAGCGTGGCTCAGTGGAAAGAGCACGTGCTTGGGAGTCATAGGTCATGAGTTCGAATCCCAGCTCTGCCACTTGTCAGCTGTGTGGCTGTGGGCAAGTCACTTAACTTCTCTGTGCCTCAGTTACCTCATCTGTAAAATGGGGATTAACTGTGAGCCTCACGTGGGACCATCCTTCCCGTCCCGCAGGCCCGCAATCTCGGTGTCATCCTTGACTTGTCCCTCTCGTTCACCCCACACATCCTATCCATTACCAAGACCTGCCGGTTTCACCTCTACAATATCGCCAAGATCCGCCCTTTCCTCTCCACCCAAATGGCTACCTTACTATTACGGGCTCTCGTTATATCCCGGCTAGACTACTGTGCCAGCCTTCTCTCTGACCTCCCTTCCTCCTCTCTCGCCCCGCTCCGGTCTATTCTTCACTCCGCTGCCCGGCTCATCTTCCTGCAGAAACGATCTGGGCATGTCACTCCCCTTCTTAAACAACTCCAGTGGTTGCCTATCGACTTCCGCTCCAAACAAAAACTCCTCACTCTAGGCTTCAAGGCTCTCCATCACCTTGCCCCTTCCTACCTCTCCTCCCTTCTCTCTTTCTACCGCCCACCCCGCACGCTCCGCTCCTCTGCCGCCCACCTCCTCGCCGTCCCTCGGTCTCGCCTATCCCGCCGTCGACCCCTGGGTCACGTCCTCCCGCGGTCCTGGAACGCCCTCCCTCCTCACCTCCGCCAAACTGATTCTCTTTCCCTCTTCAAAACCCTACTTAAAAATCACCTCCTCCAAGAGGCGTTCCCAGACTGAGCTCCTCGTCCCCCTCTACTCCCTCTGCCATCCCCCCTTTACCTCTCCGCAGCTAAAGCCTCATTTTCCCCTTTTCCCTCTGCTCCTCCACCTCTCCCTTCCCATCCCCACAGCACTGTACTCGTCCGCTCAACTGTATATATTTTCGTTACCCTATTTATTTTGTTAATGAATTGTACATCGCCTTGATTCTATTTAGTTGCCATTGTTTTTACGAGATGTTCTTCCCCTTGACGCTGTTTAGTGCCATTGTTCTTGTCTGTCCGTCTCCCCCGATTAGACTGTAAGCCCGTCAAACGGCAGGGACCGTCTCTATCTGTTGCCGACTTGTTCATCCCAATCGCTTAGTACAGTGCTCTGCACATAGTAAGCGCTCAATAAATACTATTGAATGAATGAATGAACCTGATTACCCTGTATCTACTCCAGCACTTAGAACAGTGCTCGGCACATAGTAAGCGCTTAACAAATACCAACATTATTATGATCCCACTCGTGCTGGCTTTCTTGATCCTGTTTCCTATCTCAGTCAAACAATCAGTAGTATTTGAGCACCTACTATGCACATAACACTCTACTAAGGACTTGGGAGAGTACAATAAATAATTAGTAGGCATGATCCCTGCCTTTAAGGAGCTTAAAGTCTAGCTTGGGAGACAGACACTAAAATAAATTACAGACAGAAGGAATAGTAATAGTAGTAATAGCAATTGTTAAAAGCCTCATCTGTGTAAAGCACCGTACAAAGTGCTGGGGAAAGGATACATGGGTGGGAATTAGAGTTTCTGACCTTCAAAGGGCTCAAAGTCTAAACTAGGGTTTAGAGTATAAAGATAGTACATAAAGATTTGTACTTAAGTGCTTCAGAAGGAGGAGAGGGCATATGCAATTGTTTAGGTGGCACAGAACTGCTGAAGTGGACATTGAGGGGGGAATATGATAATTATTCAGGGAAGGCCTCCTGGAAGAGATAAAATTTCAGAAGGGCTTTTGAAGATGAGCAGAGCAGTGGTCTGCTGGATGTGAAGGAGACTGTGAGACTATGATTTGCATGGGGGATAGGGACTGTGAACAAACTGATGGGCTTATATATACCCTAGCGCTTAGAACAGTGCTTGGCACATAATAAGAGCTTTACAAATACATAATAATAAAAATAATAATAGCGAGAGAATTCCAAGCAAGAGGAAGTAGTACTAGAATGAGGCACAGTGACGAGGTGAACTTGGGAGGAAGGGAGAACACTTAATAAATTCACATGGGTACTGTTGCTATTAATATTAGTGTTACTCCTAAGAAGGCTAACCCTCTCTTTCAATTCTTTAACCAAAATGGTTCCCCAGGGGCTGGGAGGTCCTTTAGAGTATTCATGAGGAGAAAGACTTATGAAAGGAAAACAGTATGCCGAAATACAATGTGCAGCTTTGAAAGTTGGGCCCCAGCTTTTGTTATGTCCAGACACCGCTCTAAATCCAGGCTGGAATAGTAACACCGAATCTCCTCCGCTCAACTCCTACTCCTATTGCTCTGAGTCAGCCCCTCAAGAGGCTGTTTTGGCTGCCATAGCTGAACAGGAAGTCTAGCCTCCATCCCCATGAGGAACTCTTGAGTAAAGGGCAATGATATATCTGCCATAAAGAGGGTTTTTTTAAAAAACTGAACACAACTCTTCTTTCCTCTGGATTTCTGTCCCTCGTATTCACTTGACAAAGAAGGGAAGAAGAGAGGACAGAGCAAGAAACATGCACAAACATGTTGAAAGTAATCAAACCCAAGAGGAAAATAAATGCTACCTCAAGTCCCCAGCACATTCACGCCCACACAAAAAGCCAAACCTGGAAGGGATGATCCAGAGGAAGCCAGGACTCTTTTATAGAGGCAGCCCTTAGTCAGCAGGGAGATGATCTCATCTGGGAAGGGAAAAGAGGCCTTTGGTGAATCTGGAACAGCTATTCTCAGTCTGTTGCTTCAGAGCAGCCCAGCTCAGAACAACTCCAGGAAAGATCCGTCCTAATGGAGGGTAATCCTGCAGACTGCAGGTCAGAGAATGTGATTACCAACTCTATTATACTGTGCTTTCTCAAGCACTTAGTACAGTGAATGCTCAAAAAATACCATTGATTGATTGATAGGTTAAAAATGGGCTGACAGTCAATCACATTTATTGAACGCTTACTGAGTGCAGAGCATTGTACTAAGTACTTGAGAGAGTACAATATAACAGAGAACAGACACACTGAGTGCTTAGTGCAGTGCTTTATGCACAGTAATCACTTGATAAACACAATTGAATGAATTCTCTGCCCACAACTAGCTCACAGTCTAGAAGAATGTGTCACAGTCTAGGTTCAAGAATGCTGAACTGCGGGGCATGAGCTGAGAGTTTGGGAGTGAGAGGAGGAAGGGGAAGGAGGGAGAAGGGGGTGGATGAGAGATGGAAAGAGAGAGCATGGAAGATTGGGAAAAGAAAGATTACTATGGTATTTTTTAAGATTTACTAAGGGCCAAATACTAGGGCAAATACAAGACACATTAATCGGATAGTTCCTTTCCCCCTCAGGGTTCACAGTCTTAGAGGGGGTGAGAGGAGGTATCTATGTGCTCAAGGTCACCCATCAGGCCAGTGGCAGAGCTGGAATTAGAATCTGGGTCTTCCTGACTCCCAGCCACATGCTCCGTCCACTAGACCTCACTGCAGATAAAGAAAAAGTTAGAGACAAAAACAAGAAATATCAGCTTTAAAATGAGCATAATTTAAAATTCCATAACAGTGGAAGCAGATTCTTAATTTATACAAAATACATGGCCCATAACCTGGGAAAATGAAATTTAAAGAGTGAAGGGTCATTTGAAAAAATCTATTGCTTTCTTCAGTTAAGGTCCATCACTGGAGAAAATATAGATTGCCTTCGGAGACAGAAGATATGGAGATAGAAAACTTTCCAACTTCTTATTCCATTACTCAGGGAAATGGCAATTTGCCTTGGATGCAATAGCATAAAATCAGTGATGGCACTCTCAGGTTTGGAATGATAACCCCTAGATCACATTCATCAGTATTTATTGAATGCCAACAAAATGTGAAACCTTGTAGCAAAAGTTGGATGAGTGCTTTAGAAATAAGACTCACTGTTCGGCTTTGGAAGATTAATTCATGGAGTGATAATAATACCAATAAGTTTTATTGAGTGCCCTGCACTATTCTTTCTAATTTTTTGAGAAGTACAACAGAAGCACAAGACATGTTCCCTGACTACAAAGCGCTTGCATTCTAACGTCGAAGACATATAAAATTGATGCAAATACTGGAATTATAATAAATAATTTAATGAGAATAAATGAATATGGCTACTGAAACAGTTGTGACTGTGAATGAACAATCCTACCTGACCAGCAAGAAACCTGAAACTCTGCTCCTCCAGCCTCAATGCTCAGATCTTCTTTATTTATCATTATGTTGTTTTTGTATTTATAGTGTTTCATTTCTTATGTATCCTTTGCTAACCCTACCCTCTTATTCTTAAATTGTGAGTCCCTCTAGGGTCCGAGGAGCCATGTCTAATTCTTATCCATGTATTTTCTCTTGTGTTACACTTGACTACTGTACACTCCTTTAGTGCAGTGATTGTATCTACCAAGCTCTAACGACTGTATTGTCCTCTCCCCTATGCTTAGTACAATGTTCTACCCACAGTAAGTGCTCAATAAATTCCATCAATTGGTTTACTACAGAGCTTGTCATGCAATAGGAAAACAGTGTGGCCTAGTGGAAAGAGCCTGGGCCTGGCAGTCAGAGGACCTGAGTTCTAATTTCAGCTCCACCATTTGTCTGCTCTGTGACCTTGTGCAGGTGACTTAATTTCTCTGTTCCTCAGTTGTAAACTAGGGATTAAGACTATGAGTCCCTTGTGGACTATGGGCTGTGTCCAATCTGATTATCTTGTGTCTACCCCAACATTCAGTACAGTGCCTGGCACAGGGTAAGCAGTTAACAGACCATTTAAAAAATTAATGCTTAATAAATGAGCACTTTAAAGCACTCAATCACCTTGCCCCACCCTACCTCACTTGGCTATTCTCCTCCTACAACCCAGCCCGCACACTTCACTCCTCTATAATATTAATCTTTTCACTGTTCCTTGATCTCATTCATTCATTCATTCAATAGTATTTATTGAGCGCTTACTATGTGCAGAGCACTGTACTAAGCGCTTGGGATGAACAAGTCGGCAACAGATAGAGACGGTCCCTGCCGTTTGACGGGCTTACAGTCTAATCGGGGGAGACGGACAGACAAGAACAATGGCACTAAACAGGGTCAAGGGGAAACATCTCGTAAAAACAATGGCAACTAAATAGAATCAAGGTGATGTACAATTCATTAACAAAATAAATAGGGTAACGAAAATATATACAGTTGAGCGGACGAGTACAGTGCTGTGGGGATGGGAAGGGAGAGGTGGAGGAGCAGAGGGAAAAGGGGAAAATGAGGCTTTAGCTGCGGAGAGGTAAAGGGGGGATGGCAGAGGGAGTAGAGGGGGACGAGGAGCTCAGTCTGGGAACGCCTCTTGGAGGAGGTGATTTTTAAGTAGGGTTTTGAAGAGGGAAAGAGAATCGGTTTGGCGGAGGTGAGGAGGGAGGGCGTTCCAGGACCGCGGGAGGACGTGACCCAGGGGTCGACGGCGGGATAGGCGAGACCGAGGGACGGCGAGGAGGTGGGCGGCAGAGGAGCGGAGCATGCGGGGTGGGCGGTAGAAAGAGAGAAGGGAGGAGAGGTAGGAAGGGGCAAGGTGATGGAGAGCCTTGAAGCCTAGAGTGAGGAGTTTTTGTTTGGAGTGGAGGTCGATAGGCAACCACTGGAGTTGTTTAAGAAGGGGAGTGACATGCCCAGATCGTTTCTGCAGGAAGATGAGCCGGGCAGCGGAGTGAAGAATAGACCGGAGCGGGGCGAGAGAGGAGGAAGGGAGGTCAGAGAGAAGGCTGACACAGTAGTCTAGCCGGGATATAACGAGAGCCCGTAATAGTAAGGTAGCCGTTTGGGTGGAGAGGAAAGGGCGGATCTTGGCGATATTGTAGAGGTGAAACCGGCAGGTCTTGGTAACGGATAGGATGTGTGGGGTGAACGAGAGGGACGAGTCAAGGATGACACCGAGATTGCGGGCCTGAGAGACGGGAAGGATGGTCGTGCCATCGACGGTGATAGAGAAGTCTGGGAGAGGACCGGGTTTGGGAGGGAAGATGAGGAGCTCAGTCTTGCTCATGTTGAGTTTTAGGTGGCGGGCCGACATCCAGGTGGAGACGTCCCAGAGGCAGGAGGAGATGCGAGCCTGAAGGGAGGGCGAGAGGACAGGGGTGGAGATGTAGATCTGCGTGTCATCTGCGTAGAGATGGTAGTCAAAGCCGTGAGAGCAGATGAGTTCACCGAGGGAGTGAGTGTAAATGGAGAACAGAAGAGGGCCAAGAACTGACCCTTGAGGAACTCCAACAGTTAAAGGATGGGAGGGGGAGGAGGCTCCAGATCTCATCTATCTTGCCGTAACACCCTCCCTCCTCATATTCAAGGGACACTTTCTCTCCCTGGCTTAAGAGCTTCTTGAAGGCACATCTTCTCCAAGTGGCCTTCCCTGACTAAGCCCCTCCTTCCTCTTCTCTCACTCCCTTCTGCATTGCCCTGACTTGCTTCCTTTATTTATCTCCCCCTCCAACAGCACTTTGTGTACATATCTGTAATTTATTTATATTAGTGTTGGTTTTCCCCTCTGGCCTGTAAACTCAGGTAAGGCAGGGAATGTGCCCGTTATACTGTACTCTTCCAAGTACTTAGTACAGTGCTCTGCATACAGTAAGCGTTCAGGGAATACAGTTGACTAAATCCCACCTCTGCCACTTCGAATCCTGCCTCTGCCACTTGTCAGCTGTGTGACTGTGGGCAAGTCACTTAACTTCTCTGTGCCTCAGTTACCTCATCTATAAAATGGGCATTTAGATTGTGAGCCTCACGTGGGGCAACCTGATGACCCTGTATCTACCCCAGTGCTTACAACAGTGTTCTGCACATAGTAAGCGCTTAACAAATACCAACATTGTTAAATACTATAGAATGAAGATGCATAACTGAAATGTTTATAGGTGAATATATGTATGTATACATTGAGTGTTGGGGATTGGGGTACCTAGTGGTAGAGGCTGCTAGTGGGTTGATATGACTCGAGTTGTTGGGAATTGGAAGGGGAAGAGGGTGCTGGAGAAGGTGGGGTCTTAAAGTGGGAACAGCTGTGGTTTGGTTGATCAGGTGGGTGGGAGAGGGTTGCAGGCTAGGGAATCATCAGATAAAGGCCAAGCAGGTTGCAGTTAGGGAGTAGAGAAACGACAGAAAAGTTTCTTCTCTTCTTTTTTCCTCTACTAATGGACGGACACCAAGCCATCGATCGTGAGCTAGTTTCACCATGGAGTCTTGGGCTTTGGGCAAAGACCCTTACCTCTCCTTGGGCCTGACACCGCCGGCAATTGCTGCGGATAGAAATCGATCTCTTCTGCTCTCATTCTTCTAACTTCTCCAGCCTCAGCTGTAACACAATCTCAAAAAGACGGAGAAAAAGAAAAGTTAGGTAAGAAGAGCCACGGGGCTCGACGCCACTGAACAGCGGTGAGGATGAAACGCACGGGGTGTAAAGAAATCCAACAGCGTATTGTGGCTGCGGTTGGAAGCCCCCGGGGGCCAATTAACACCTTCTTGTAGGGATTAGCCATTCTGGTGGTTGCAGCTGAGGGCCTTTAAATAGGGCGGTTGGGAGGGGTCAAAGGGCCATTGCCCGCTTGGAGGAGCACGGGGGAGATGAAAGAGCTGTCTTTTTGTCCTAGTAGGCGCTGAGGTAAAGTGGGGATAATAACTATGGCATTTGTTATGCGGTTACTTTGTGCTAGGCCCTGTTCTAAACTCTGGATGAGGAGGTGACCGATTTCCTTTTTCTTTCCCCCGTCCTTTTTCCTTTCTCCCCCACTTTTTCCCGCCGCCCCCCCTCCTTTTTCCCCGTCCCCCCCCCTCCTTTTTTCCCCCTCCCCCCGTCCTCCCCCCACCTCCCTACTCCCCCCCCCTTTTTCCCCTGGGGCACTTTGGAGGATCATGGTTAGGAAATCTGATTTCTTGGGGGGGGGCATTTGTTAAAGAATTAAATTAGTGGATTAATCAAGTTACCTGAACCCCTGACAAGGAAATATGCAGGCAGTGCTTGGGGGCCAGCTGTCTCATCACCTGGTGCTTTGTGAGGGGTCTTCCTTATGTTCCCTGGAAGGCTTCCTGAGTGGGAAGGTAGATCTTTCTTTTCACGTGTTTCTGTGGTTTGGGACTGAAAGCCAGGCTCATCATCAGAGGTGTTTGAGTGCTTACAGTGTGCAGTGAACTGTACTGAATGCTTGGAGAGTGGAGTACATGGGTCCACAATTCTTGTCTGGTCATTCCTTTCAACTCTAGGCCAGAGGGAAGGGGCCTGGTCTTAAAGTAACCCAAACTGTATTGATGAGGTGGACTATTATTTGGAAGCCTTTCACACTTGCTAACTGTTAATTCCCTTGGACTTTAGATTCCATTCTCTACAATCCCCATATCTCTCTGTGAATGCTCTTGCTCTGTCTATAATGACCACAAAAATCTGGTGTCAAGGGCATAAGGGTAATTGACCTAGTTCTCCGAAGTGAAGGTTGTGTTGCTGGCTTTTGAATTCAGAGGTCTGTTGTGCATCTTCATTAAGAAGCACACAATCACTGCATGTTTGATATTTATTTAAGAAACAAATAATTATTTGTTTATAGGACTTAACTAGTTGCAAGAGACCTCCTTTTACAACCCTCTTCGTGTGCTCTGCTGTATTTCCTGCCTGCTCCTGGAATTCTCCTAACTCCTCCTAAAGGTAAATTATCCTCTCAACATCTTTCACTTTATAATGTTTGCTATATAAAAAGAGTAATAGTGCCTTCTTTATTTGGTATTTCAGGAAGTGAAACAGTGGCAATTAGTCTTTCAGCAGCCTTTAAATTGTGATCTGCTTAAAGAATATTGTTTTTACACTGTCTTCTCTTGATGTCATTTCTTGTTTACTTCTGGGGCTCCAGAATTGTTTTCATATTCCTTGATTTCAGTTTTCTGAGACTTGATAGTTTTCTCAATCATTCAAACTTTCTGTTCTCATTTTCAATTTTTTCTGTAGCTCTTCCACTTTTCAACTTAGCCTAATACAATCTTGGTATCACTTCCTTCATTTCCCAGTAATTTTCATTATTCTAGAAATTTAGGGAAACTCCGACTGTCACACCCTGCTTCTCTCTGTTGTGCTGTCTCCAGTCAACAATTCTCTCCTGAACATTGGTTTCATGTCCAGATTGGTTGGAAATCCAGTTCTGAATTTCCTCCCAAATAACTCTACCAGTGACCATTCACTGCCAAAATAATGGTTTGGTAACTTAATAAACAGTGGTTTTCCCTCTTCACCCCCGCCCCCCACCGCCCCTTCCCCAATCCTTTCCCTAATTCCTTTCGTTAAGGGAATCTTGGTCTAGATGCAGACAAACAGTAGAGAATCCTCTTGCATTTCTTCCTCTGTAATTGTAGGGGAAACCAGGAAGTGGCACTTTCCAGATCCTTATATAAAATATATTTTAATGGTATGTGCCAAACACGGTTCTAAGTGCTGGGATAGGTTCAAGTTACTTAGGTCAGTCACAGTTCTTTTCCTGTGTGGGGCTCACAATATAAGTAAGAGGGTTTTTGTTGTTTTTTTGCCTCCCAAAAGACTCCTATTGTCTTCTTCCCGGGTTGACCCCGAAGATGGGCCATTAGAATGTAAGCTATAGGGGCAGAGACTGCATACATCCTAGTTCTTGCACTTCTAAATTCCCAGCACCCTAAATCTTAACCCATCAGTCATCTCTAGCACCCTTAAACTTTATACCCATCATCATCTTTGTGTATTTTATTGTACCTCATATTTGTAAGCACATTTATATTTACCTCCCGGTTAGCTCCCTGTGGGCAAGAAAACACGGCACTTTGTTTTTTACTTTGCAAGTCAATAGTACTTAGAGGGAGCTTCATCTATTTAGAACACCACACTGAGATACTAAAGTTAGTATCAATCAGTGGTTTTATTGAGCATTTGCTATTTGCACCACATTGTATTAAGCACGTGGGAGAGTGTAATAATAATGTTGGTATTTGTTAAGTGCTTACTATGTGTCGAGCACTGTTCTAAGTGCTGGGGTAGACATAGGGGAATCAGGTTGTCCCACGTGGGGCTCACAGTCTTAATCCCCATTTTACAGATGAGAGAACTGAGGCACAGAGAAGTGAAGTGACTTGCCCAAAGTCACACAGCCAACAAGTGGCAGAGCTGGGATTCGAACTCATGAGCCCTGACTCCAAAGCCCATGCTCTTTCCACTGAGCCACACTGCTTCTCGTAGTAACTCTGTACTACAACAGAGTTAGGCACAGTCCCTGCCCTCAAGGAATTTGCAATCTGGTGGGGAAGAGGTGGGAGTAGACACACTACAGGGGGAAGCAATGGTGTTTAAAGATGTGTTCATAAGTGCCTTGTCAGGGACTACTACTAAAAATAATCATATTAAGCACTTCACTGTACTAAGCACTTGGGAAAGTACAGTATAGCAGATATGATACACACATTCCCTGCCCATAAAGAGTTTCCAGTCTATAGGGGGAGACAGACTTGAAAATTGCATATATGTTTGTATATATTCACCACAGGGCTGAGGCTGGGGTAAATGGAGTAGCAATCCAATATAAGGGTGATGCAAAAGGGAGAGGGAGTAGGGGAAATGAAGGAGCCCCCCTACTCCACTGCACTTCCACATATGAACTCTCCATCAACTTGCCCCCTCCTAAATCACCTCCCTTCTCTCTGCCTCCAGCCCAGCCTACACACTCCACTCTGCCGCTAACCTCCTCATTGTGCCTTGTTCTCACCTGTCCTGCCGTCGACCCCTGGCCCACGTCCTACCACTGACCTGAAATGCCCTCCCTCCTCACATCCGCCAAACTAGCTCACTTCCCCCCTTCAAAGCCCTACTGAAAGCTCACCTCCTCCATGAGACCTTCCCAGACTGAGCCCCCCTTTTCTTCTCCTCCTCCTCCTCATTGCCCCTACTCTCTCCCTCTGCTCTATCCCCCTCCCTGCCCCACAGCACTTGTGTATATATGCATATTTGTTATTCTATTAATGATGTGCATAACTATATAATTCTCTTTATTTTGTTGCTACTGATGTCTGTCTACTTGTTGTCTCCCCCCTTCTAGACTGTGAGCCTATTGGGTAGGGATTGTCTCTATCTGTTGCTGAATTGTACTTTCCAAGTGTTTAGTACAGAGCTCTGCACACAGTAAGTGCTCAAATACAATTAAATGAATTAATATAGGGACTCTGCAAGTAGTCAGTTCCCCTATAGTGCTACTGCATTATACCTGATACTGCATTAAACCCAGATTTAAGGGAAGAAGCAGCATGATAGTATTCACTCCTTGATCAACCCCAGGTGAATGTTGACAAGTTTGTTCCAACAACAATTTATCAATAGCACTCGACCCCAATTGTTTACTGAAAACATATGGGAGAAGTGACTATTCTATAAGCACCACAGCATTGTGGAGTGCAAATGGGCCTGGGGGGACTGGCTGGGCTCTAATCATAGCTCTGCCTCTCACCTGCTGAGTGACCTTGGGCAAATCAGTTCATTTCTATTCCCTCCATCTGTAAAATAGGGATTATCTGTTTTCCCTACCCCTTATATTGAATCCGATGTGAGACAGGTGTTTTGTCTGACCTGATCACCTTGAATCTATCCTAGAGCTTAGCACATAGGAAGCGTTTAACAAATCACTATTATTATTATTTGGTGTTAATGGTGGACTGTGCAAAGATGGCTAAAGATTGTTAGTGTTATTAACTAACGTCTAAAAATCAAATTTGTTCTCATCCATTCATTTTTTAAAATTAAAATTAATACCTGATAGTAGCTGGCTCCCTCAGGGAGAAGAGCAGGCTTTAAATCCCATGTGCTACTGCCTTAGTGGAGTTTAAAGATACCACTTCCACTGAGTTGAGACTGCTTTTGTTCCAGTAAAATGTGCATCACCAAATTTAAATGAAACAGAGCCTGACATAAAGTCCACTTGATCTGAATGAATTCCTTTTGAAGTGACTTTATTAAGCCCATTAGTGATTCATTTAGTAGCACTTTTGTCCTAGAGAAATGGACATCCAAAAACATAGCTCAAAAAGGAGTGAACTTTTTTTTTTTTCTTGAAGTGCACCAAATATTTTGGGGGGGGGAGGAATCCATTAAAAGTGAAAGACTCTACTGCAAAAGCATGTATTCTCTCACCAACTCCAAAAGTGCTGGCAAGGATTTTTATCCTTATTAATCTACTAGAACCTAACCTGCTCAGTGGAGGAAATGGGGTGGGCAATGAATTCAAGAGAATCGGATCAAGGATTTATCTGCCCTGTCCTCTGTGGGTTATTTGTAGTGCCTACTGGAATTGATGACTCTTTCCCTCCGTAGACTTGTAACTTCCTTTTAGGCTTCAGTCAGACTGTGGGTTGAACAGAACAGTTGTGGAAGGAAAAGCAATATTAGAGTAATTTCCATTTCCCCAGTGAACTTGAAATTGCAGACCAAGGCATGGTGTCTTTACATATCATCTGAAATAGCAATCAGTATTATTTATAAGCACACAAGCAGGTGCCTTGTTAGAGCAGAGCATAAGGATAACACCTAGTTTACATCTCAACATAGTAAGGATTTCATTTCCATTTATTTAGGTGCTGAGGGGAATGATTATTTTACAGTTAGGGTTAACAGGTAAGGTCCCTCAGGGCAGAGGACACATTAGTTTGTATTGTATTCTCCCAAGCTCTTACTTCAATTCACTGTGCCTAGTGAATGCTCAGTAAATAGCATGGCTGTTATTAGGTGTCAACATGTAGAGTGAAATCCAGTGTTCTGGACCCAGGAAAGGTTAAATAGGTCACTTATGACTTTTAAAAATAGATCAAAGACCTAATGGCACCAAATTATTTTCCTTCTTCCCCACCTCTTACCCTTGGGAGTAAATGTGTGGGGTTTTCTCTTGGGGGTGGTGGTGGAAGGAAGTGGTTGCTCCCACAATTTCCACTAACAGGGAGGGGCCCCCACAGAGTAATCCTGGAATGCTGCTCTTGAGTGAGTGTACACAACTGGAAAATACTTGTCTTGCACAGCACTCTTGCTGTGTTCCTACTACTTACTAACTGCTATTCCTCTGCAAATGGATGTAGCTGAACAGTCCAGTGTGTAACTGTAGTTCTTTCCTTGCTGCCTCTGAGTCAAATGTTTATTAGCAAACTCATGATATACAGATCCCAAAATGATTTGATTTTTTTTGGCAGATTCTATAGCCATTTTAATCAATGACATTTGAAGCACTTGGGAGAGTACACCAGAAGCAACAACCATGTTGTCTGCTCTCAAGATGCTTACAATCTAACGATGGAGGCACACACAAATTATTTAGTGGGAGCAGGAGGAAGTAGCATAAATATAATTTGAATAATTGAATATAAAATTATACATAAGTGTGAGTGGTAGGTGCCAGACCAACATGACTCTTGATGGAGTTACCTCTTCCACCTTGACTTTTCAACGTTTTGACTCAAAATGGAGCTGGCCAACACTTACTGGTATGTGCCAGGTGGCTAACACTACTTCCAGACTCTTGCAGTTGAGTGGGGTTATGTTGAGTGTTTTGTGTACAGAACCTTGGTTCTGTGAGCACCTGATCTCTTCAGAAGCAAAATCTGCCCATTATGTTTGAATAAAATTCCATATCCATAGTACATTCCATTCCATAGTACACACTGAATCCAAGGGCCACTCATTCCAAAGATGCAAAATAAAAATAATTGACTCTAGTAGCCTTCTGTGATTTTTTTTTTTCTTTTTCATTCTACTACATTCAGGAAGTGACATTCATTATTACAGCTGAATGAGTTTTAGCACAACTTGATCCTATCTAGGATTTGGAGAAGTAAACACCGGAAGATCATCTTTCTTCTGAACCAGAGCTATTTACAGGGCCTGTATATTGAGATACAGATAAGAGTTCTAAGACAGACAGTAACATGCCCCCATCCAAGAAATCCTTAATGAAGGCTTGGCAAGACCAGGGACCACAATATATGCTCATTAGTAAGTGGAAAGAGAAACTTTCTCTTCTTCCTTCTTATAAAACCACAGTGATGAGAGGGATTTGCTTGGTGCCTCCACTACCACCTACTTTCTTTCCCATGGGAAAGTCAGGTTTTCTGGGTTGTTAAATGGCTTATGATATTGGTATATATTTATATATTGGATTTCTTTGCAGGCAACTGGCTCTCCCTGCTGTGTGGAGACAAAAAAAGCAAGCTGCCATATTTCCATGATGGGATTTCCTCTGTAGACTTATATGTGGTCAGGGATGGGTGAAGGGTAAATATCTCCCACACTGGGTACAACCTTTGCAGTTAGTAGAAATGATGTTTATTAAACCATTTCAATTTGCAGTGAGCTTTCCTAAGAGCTGGAGAAAGATACAAGACCAGTGACTCAGATCCTACCTGTGGCCGACAGGGGAAGAAAAGAAAGAATGGGAAAAGCTCAGCAAATTCAGGGACCAGAGAAACTATTGGTGAGGGAGAAGTAATCCCTGGGCTCCTTGCTGTCTGACTTAAGTCATTTCAATCTCCCTAATGGTCTAACTCTTATAGGGGCTTCCACCAATTGGTGTGATTCAGCAGGATTTAGTCTTAAGCCCTGATGGTGGGGTATTTTGGGGTCACATGTTCCACCCCAGGAGGGGCATGAGCTTTGGGGAAGTATCGTAACCCAGTGGAAAGAGCAGAGGACTGGGAGTTGAAAACCTGGGGCCTAGTCCCAGTTCTATCCTTGGCCTGTGTGACTTTAGATAGGTCACTTTTAACCTTCCTGGGTCTGTTTCTCCCTCTTTTTAAAATGGGGATAAGTGGGACAGATCATGGACTGATTTGATTCTTATCAACCTCAGTGCTTAAGTGCATGCCATAACAATTATTTTAGGGCCATAGAATATAGCTATTCTTCCACTTGTTTACTGCTGTTGTCAGCCTGCTGTTCCCCACTGGATCATCCTGCTCTTAATGCAGCAGCAGGGAGGTCTTCTGGTTGCTGGCCACTTTAGAGTTCTGGGGCCCACAAGAACCCAGATAGGGGGAGGAAGGACAGACAAGACTGGCTCTGGCTGGGAGAGCACATTGTATATGAGCTCTTTCAGAAAGGGAGAATGGAGGTCTTTTTCCAGAACATCACTGATTGATCTGCACACCCTCACTGAGTCGTTGGGGGGAGAGGGGGTCCCAGCTGCTAGATTGCAAATGGTAAGAGTGGAAGTAGGCAAAGAACTTGACTAGATCTGAGTAAGAGTGGGGTGTTCCTTTAGACTGGATCAAATCAAAGCCGAGCAGTAGGTGTGCAGTCATCTGGGCCCATCCCAAAAGCCAATCTGGGATCAGCAGTAGCTTTTTGAGAACCTCTGACTTTACCAGAGAGTTTCAGAAATCTGAAGGAGGTAAAGTGATCCTTTTGGTTTGAAGATGGTGTCCTGACCGTGAGATTGGATCATTCTGAATGTGAATGTTGACAGAGAAACATGCATTAAAACTACTAATGGAATTATCTTCTTGGTAGAGGAACTCTTGTTTTGCATTTCCAGAAAGATGGTCAGATTCCATCAGTCATCCTGGATAAACTAGCTCACAACAGCATGTGCTCATGATTATAAGAATGAAGTGAATTCAGATTCATAGTATTTATTGAACAACTTATGAATGCAGAATCTAGTTTGAGAACACACAAGTTCAAGAAACAATTTGTATCCTCAAGGAGGTTGCAATCAAGTCAAATTACAGATCAAAGTAGATTTATGTCTTGGATAATACATATCATTTCTGTACACAGCACTTATGTTCTATTGTGCATTTCAGTTTATCTTGCTCTGCTCATAAATACTTATGCCTGTCTCTCCCATTAAAGTGTAAGCTCCTTGTGTCCAGAGAATGTCATTTTTCTCTTATACTTCCCTTAAACACTTTGATACTCCTCCCGGCCCCACAGCACTTAATGTAAATAGCCTTATTCTCTTCTATTTTCCCTATCTGTAAGTCATTTTAATGTATGTCTCCCCCTGTAGACTGTAAGCACCTGATGGGCAGATTTGTCTACCAACCATTTTGTATTTTACGTTGCTGAGCATTATTAGAACAATGCTCTGCACAAAATGCTTAATGCCATCGATTTTAATATAGTACACTGCACCTGTTTGACACTCTTAATGCTACCTATTGCTTTTAGAGCAAATCATCAAGAGACATTTCAGGCAGGGCAAAGGGGTTCCTTCCTGAACCATTAAAGCATAGTAACTGGGCTGAAGGAAAGATAAAGCAGGTGAGTGCAAATTGAACAAAACTAAAAGATGCCTTTGCAGTTAATTCTAATGGATAAAGTACATGTGTGATGTGTTTAATGTGGTGCCAGCTGTCACACGTCACACTTGGACACTAGCTTCAATCCTTTGCCATGTTATGAATAGAATAGCTAGTAATTGTTGCTGCACTGTTTTGTTGATTATTACAGTGAATAAACACTTAGCTGAGACCAGAGATGAAGGAACCAGTCAGAACTAGCA
This sequence comes from Ornithorhynchus anatinus, assembly GCF_004115215.2. NCBI lineage: Eukaryota > Metazoa > Chordata > Mammalia > Monotremata > Ornithorhynchidae > Ornithorhynchus > Ornithorhynchus anatinus. Next base: position 23,716,676 of record NC_041728.1, on the reverse strand, counting down.
GGTTTTTTTTTTGTTCTCTCCTTCCCTTCATGAGAGCATTGCCTAGGCATCACTTCTCTTCTCTCCCTCTCCCCCCCCCAACCCCACTAAGCACTGTGTCCCCCTTTGTAGGAGGCAAAAGAGACTGAATCTGCTCATACCCCCATTAGGGCCTCAGTGATGCACTGGCTATTCTTACAATGACAGCTTGTCCATCCAGGTTTGGATGGTTAACAGAACTGGCAGTCTTCCATTTTACAAATCCGTAGTGATAATGGGGGTACATTCAGTTCTCCTACAACACCAGAGTTACATCTTTGCCACCACAGTATACTACCTGTGTCTATCAGAAGAAAGTTGGGCACACAGGCTGATGACACAGTTGTGCTGTATCCCAGGCAAATGCTGGTTTTGGGAAGACCATTTCCTGATTCTGCCATTGCATTCTACCCTCAGTGTGCAGTAAAAGCATGTGCCCTGGTATATCAGTTGCACTTGGCTCCTCTAGTGCCAACCTTCTCACTCTGCGTTTGTCTCGCTTCATTTGCAACCCCTGGCCCACAACCTGTCTCTGTCCTCCCTTCTCACATCTGACTGACAATTATTTTCCCCCCTTCAAAGCCTTATTGAAGGCACATCTCCTACAAGAGACTTTCCCAGACTAGGCCCGCCCCCTTTCCTCTTCTCCCACTCCCTTCTGCATTGCCCTAACTTGGGTCCTTTGTTCTCCTCTCTCCCTCGCCCTTCTCTTTCTCTGCCCCCCCCCAAGCACTTATGTACATATATGTAATTTATATTGATGCCTTTCCCCCCGCCCCCACCTGTCCCCCTAGACTGTAAGTTCACTGTGGGCAGGGAATGTCTGTTGGATTCTGCTTTCCCAAGTGCTTAGTACAGTGCTGTGCACACCGTAAGGGCTCATATATTGAATAAATAAATAGTATTTGTTGAGCACTTTGTGCAGAGCACTGTACTAAGTGCTTGGGAGAATATAAAACAAATACCGAAGCGATAGATATCTGAGTGTATTTGGGAGGGGGGAATTTAGGAAAATCCCAGTGTGCCAGATATATAATACATGTTCCTAAAAACTACCTGAAGTTGTTTTAGCCTGACAAGTGAATACCTATTTCTTACGGAGAGAAGAACTGCACTAACCTTCCCTTCTTTTCTTTAACACATGACCCTTAAAGACAGCAAAACCCTGTTTAGGTAGTGTTCATGTTGTGACATAAATTTACAAAAGCCAGGAAATTCAGTTATTGCTGACAGTGCTTTTAACGCCCATTTCCATTTGCTTTCACTGCAATGTGAATTCAGGACTGTCTCACCCTTAATTTAAAATTTCCTGCCTTTTGTCATTTTTTCTTTTTTTCCCCCAGTTTTCATTCTGTTTAAACAGATGAAAGTGAATATTGATATTGGTTAGGTAGTCTTTGGCAGCCATTTTCTAGGGCAAAATTAATACAAAGCACTTTGGAGTGGAAAAGGTAAACTATATTAGAAAATGCAAATGTGCATGTGGGATCTGGCCAGAAGGTCACGTATAATTAATGATCTTTTGTGTCCTGCTTATTAAGAGGGTCAATTCAATAAAAAACACTCTGCTTCCTCTTGTGCTCTGATGGATACTCTTATCAGGAACAAGGCTGTTATTGTATGTGTTCCCTTACTGATTTAACAGCAGAGAGATTACTATCAAAAGAACTGAGGGGGAGAAACTCTTTAAAGACCATTTTAAAACGCACACATATTTATTGGAACATTTACAGAAAAAGGGTTCTCTGTTTATCTTCACTTTGATGCAATATTGGTGGAGTGGAAGAATCTTTTGATGACTTAGGGTATTGCTAGCTAAGTTTCATGTAGAGGTATATGAGCTTAAGCATTCTATACCCACTAAATTTCAGGAGTGTTATGGATATAAACTTACACACTTAAATGAGAATGTACATCATCAGTCCACTATTCCATATCTTAGATATTAGAGATTTTTATAGGAGAGGGAAAAGAAACAGACTTCTTACAGGGTTTCACTCTGGGACTATCCTCTTTCACTATAATTGCAGGCTCTTCCATGAGAATGAAAAAGAATCCAAGAAACAATTCACAGAAACACCCAGCAAGAATTAAAGGGGAGAAAAGGCTCTTTATCACTCAAGACACTTTCAAAAACAAAGTTTCTTAAGTTTTGGGTGTGAATGCCAAACCTTGGAGGGGATCCATTGTTGTATGAGCCGGGTCAATTGGGCAATGATATCTCCTCTGCTGCAACTATCTGATATTGCAGAGCCATGGTTTGAGGGTACTCTTTGGGCCAAGGCAAAACACTGCAAAATAGCAGTGGATTTTTTCCCTTCTTCTGTTTAATGGGCCTTCAGCAGTAACCAGGTAAGTTTCCAAAACAAGTATTCTTCTGAGCTTCTGGTATGTGCCTCCACTCACTGGGGAGCTAGGGTTGAGTTTTGAGGAACTATTCTGTGACCCACAAAATGTTTCCAGGGCTGACCCCCACCTTCCTCCCCATTTACCTTCCCCCCACACCTTTCCTAGCCAAAGCCATCAAAAAAACCTAAAAATAACAGCAACAAAAAAAACTGTTCCTCTTATCCCTAGGCCAAAGCAATACCAGTGTCAGTGTGTAGGAAATATACACTTAGTTCTTCCCCCTAGTACAGATTCCCATGGAAACTAAACAAGAGGCAGAGAAAAACAAGGTCTGAGTATGTTAAACTGGCATCCGGTGATCGTTCTGCAAATTATTTATGGTTGGCCAGATTTCAGACTTATGAATCCTGGCCACCAATTTACAGTTTGACTTCCCTTTTCCTTTGCTCTTGTGGAAGATGGGGCTTCTGTAAATGAAATATGGTATAATTATCTGCTCCAAAAAATACTTCTGGGATAACTCAACCAAACAATGAAGTAAGGGACAAGCCTGGGTTTACAGTACCACCTCTATTTTTTTTCTCATCCTCCCCCATAGTCATCCTTTTTTTATCCACCTTTCAACCCCTTCTCTCTTCTTAATGCCCACACCTATCTTTTCATTCGTCTTCTTTCCCAAGAGTCAGTACCTGCAGTGCCACCTATATAACCACCTTCTCCCTCCAAAACACCCTCTGATCTCTCATCTACCCATCTTTTCTTTCCCACAATAGCACGGTAGTGCCTATAATTACATATATATATTTTTTGAGGGCTCCTCTTGACCAAATGTTCTCATTGATTTTGGTGTGTGGGCTCAGATTTATGTGTAGACTTGTGTGTACGCCCATTTGGAGGGCTGAGTGTCTATGGGTCTGAGTGGATGAATTCATGTGTGCATCTCTGAATATTTGATGGCTTGTAGGGTCCTCTTCTCTCTCTCTTCCTTGACGGGGATGGCAGAGGTCTTTATGCTCTTCTCCAATATCAGGAGAGAGAGCCAAACTGGTTGATTAGAGGAGTGATCCAGTCATCTCAAAGTGGGTAATGATTATCTAGTAACACCTAATCTATTCCTTCAGAGAAGCACAGGGCAGAAGTGTTCTGAATGATTCAGCCAGAGATTGAACGGAAGAGAGGTGTGCAGGAGTGGTGGAAGTGTAGTGGCAGCTCTCGGAAGTTGGTTGAGGCTGTCAGGAGTTTACTTTAAACGCTTGTCAGTGTCAGACTGTAAACTCTTTGAGGGCAGGAACCTTGTGTCTTCTTTGTACTATTCTGAGTAATTTATACTATGCTCTGTACAATTGGTGCTCCACACATCGGGTTGATTGACCTGTAAGGTGGTCAGCAGAGCTACAGGAGAAGGGTTTAACTTCATCACTTAATAATATTGATAATAGTAATGATATTAAGTGCTGACTGTTGACAGTCACTCTATTGAGTACTGGGGTGGATACAAGGAAATCGAGATGGACACAGTCCCTGTCCAATTTGGGGCTCACAGTCTTAATTCCCATTTTACAGATGAGGTAACTGAGTCAGAGAAGTGAGGTGACTCACCCAAGGTGTCACAGCAGACAAATGATGGATCAGGAATTCAAACCCAAGACTTTCTGACTCACAGGCCCTTGCTTTATCCACTATGCCGTGATGCTTCTCCACTGAATGGGGGACTAGTGGGATTACTGGTAAGCAAACACTGTGGAGTCTAACAAAATATGAAAGAAGCTTCCTTCAGGCCTAGTGTCTTGTTTCCCAGGCATATGGGCTAGTACTTATGTTTCGTGACTTCTGGTGGGTAAATCTGCCCTAACACATGGTGCAAAACCTGATGAGCGCTGTTTCTGTTGGCTGTGAGCCCTGAGTGACTACTCAAACAATTACACGCCTCATGACCTAGAACTTTATTATCTGGTGCAGTTGGGTGGACATGGCAGATTTTGATGTGCTCATTTTGCACAGGCTTAGCTTCTCATTTCCAGGCACCTCAGTGCATTTTAGACTGACAGGGGGTTTCAGTAAGTGTATATTGTATACTTTTAGGAAGTGAGCTTTGCTCCCCAGCCCTGACCCATTATTCCTGTCAGGTCTTAAAGCTTTGCATGAAGATCCCCTGGAGGAGGGTTTTGTCCTATGAATGCAGACATCCTTCTCCATTGTGTGGAAATTTGGCAGGGCAGCAAGCCGACACAGGTCCTGACACCCCTCCCCACTCTCAGCTGAAGCAACTGGGCTGGGGAAGGCAGACACAGAAATTATCATTGTGGCTTGTAGGCTTCCCTACTGGAGGGAGCACCAGTGTTTGTTGTTGTTTGGATGCGAAGCTTCCCCACCCCCTCCTCCTCTCCCATTCTTGACTTTTTCCCTAGGATCCTTCCCTGAAGGACAAACGAGGAGTTCCCAAATCAAGGGGCCGCCCCATAGAATGGAGTCACAATTGAGTGAGTGACAGAATTTGCCTCTCCCAGAAGCAGCTAAAGCTAGCCTCTTTGGCATGTTGGAACATGGGCCATTGGGTTGAGTATTAAGTTGGTTGAGTATTAAATGTGATTTTACCTGGTTAATATATTTATTGTTATTTCTCTGTGAGTATGGGGTCTGTGTGAGGGGTAGGGAGGATCTTGTTTTATATCCTCAACTTCCTGTTCAGCATTTTTGGCCCCAGAAGCACTTGAGTATTTACAAACCACCACCCCTAGCTCTTTTATACATATATTTATATACTCTTGAGCAGGGTGGTCCAATGCGAAGAACACAGGCCTTGGAGTCAGAGGACATGGGTTCTAATCCCAGCTCCATCATCTGCAAGCTGTGAGACTTTACAAGTCATTTAAATTATTTGTGCCTCAGTTTACTCATCTGTAAAATGGAGATTTGATACCTGTTCTCCCCTCTTCTTAGACTGCAAGCCCCATGTGGGTCTTTAAAGTCCTACATGGGGCTTTTTTGAATACCCCCAGTTACAACCTAAAATGTGCAAGTTGTATTCTTGCAGAATCCTGTATTAGGGAAATTTATTCTACCACCAAGGTGTTCTGTATCCGAATCAATCTATGTGAGCGCTTACTGTGTGGAGAGCACTGTACTAAGCACTCGGGAGTGTACAGTACAGCAGAATTGGTAGACACATTCCTTTCCCAAAGGGAGCTCAAAGTCTAGAGGCAAGTGTTGTTGGATGGATGAACGTCCCTTTTATTCCCTAGCAACAACTTCTACCCGAAAGGCATAGGTATAAATAGGGTTTCAATTCAGGTGTCAATCTCTGCATTAATGTTTCTGTGTGAAGGCTAATCTTCAGTGGAGAATGTGTCACTTCGAGACACAAGTCTCAAATTTCAAACTGTTATTTTTTTCTGTTGTTTGTGGCCTGAGTGTAGGTGAGAAGCAGCCCCTCTAGTACTTTGTGAAACAGTGCAGCCCCATGGAAGGGTTGGGTGGTGAAACCCTCTCTTAGTGGGACAGGGGGCAGTGTGTTCTTACTTTGTTTTTTTCAGGAAATCATTGTTTGTTCCAAAAGGTCATTAGGTCCATTAAACAGCACTGACACGTTCAATTCCAGGCTTTCATTACTTCTTGATTGCAAGTACAGTTGTTTTTGGTGTTCAAGGTCTACAAAAACTGTTTGATATCCCAGCCATTTAAAAATCCTCATTAATTTTGTTCCCTTTATTAAAGGATCTACTTTTGGGGTCCAGTCATAAATATCAACAATTAAGCTAGTAGTTTTGCTGGCAAATTGTGGAGAATGCCATAAACTTCTTCAGTGTAAACTGGAATATGTTTTACTAAAAATGAGGGACACTAACTTTGGTATGCCATCATAAAATTATTCAAATTCCTTTAATTGAAGATGACTTGTAAATTATCTCCATTTCATTATTTACCTATTTGAAATTTTCACGGAGGGCAGCAGAGCAATGACTCAGGACTTTGGAATTCCCTTTTTGGCTTTTGCTGAGGCTGGCGGTAGCCCTTTCCTGTTGATCCTGTGGAATTAGCTGAGGCAAGTCCTGTTGAAGTCAGCAGTAGTCCCCAGCCCCACAGACTAGCTGAAATTTTGGCCACTGATTGACCTGCTCCAGTACCTTTTAGCCCCACTTTTAAGCTTTACCTTCCCAGGTAGCTCCCATCCAATAGCTGCTTATAGCACTCATGTTTACACAGTTTAGCATTTATGGTCTCCTCTTATTGATTTACACTTGTTTGTTGTTCTTTCCATTCCCATCAGCAGTTTTGTTGTTTCTTCAACAATTTGGGAATGGCTTTCGTCTGTTAGTCTCCCCCTGCCCCTGTCTGCGGTCTTACTTGGTGGATGGAGCATGGACCTGGAAGCTAGGACCTGGGTTCTAATCCCCACTCTGCCACATGTCTGCTGTGTGACTTTAGGCAAGTCACCTCACTTCCCTGGGCCTCAATTACCTCATCTGTAAAATGGGTGAAAACTGTGAACCCCATTTGTGGACATATTAGTGTCCAACCTAATTAACTTGTATCTACCCCAGCGTATAGTACAGTGCTTGGCCCATAGTAAATGCTAAACAAGTACCATAATCATTATTACTCTCCCAAGTGCTTAGTTTAGGACTCTAAAGACAGTACTGCTCAGTAAAAACTGTTGCTTGAGTACCAGTGGTGTTAACTGAAACCTGATTCCCTCCCTGGTTCCTTCTTCTCCCTATTCCTTGAAGCTTAATGGAGCCAAGCTGAACACCAAGCGGTAAAGTAATGTGGCCTAGTGGATAGAGCACCAGCCTGGGCATCAGAAGGACCTGGGTTCTAATGCCAGCTGTGCCACTTGTCTGCTCTATGACCTTGGGCAAGTCACTTAACTTCCCTGGTCCTCAATTAACTTAACTGTAAAATGGGGATTAAGGCTGTGAGCCCCATGTAGGACATGGTCTATGTCCATCCTGATGAGCTTCTATCTACTTCAGTGCTCATTACAGTACCTGGCATGTACTAAGTACTTAACAGAGACCATTTAAAAAAATCCAGTTGGAGAATCTCATCATCCTGTAAGCCTCCTGACTGACAGACTGACCTATGGAAGAACCTTCCATCGCCCCGACCCCCCAGCACCCCAGGGGCAGCCCTGGAAGCTCCAGACTTTGGGGTACAGGATAGGGGGCAGTTACCTCCCTCTCTCACCTCCTTTTATTATCTCTGGCCAGAATAAGTATAATGAGAAGGTCTTGGGGGTTAACAATTGAATGTGCTAAACAACTAACTACTTTTAGACTTAGGAAAGTTCATCACATCTCTCCACTCCATCTGGTCCTGCAGTTACTCTGTCTGGGTGGCCAGCCTCACTTGTGGTATTCGTTGCGGGAAATGGCAGTGTTTGCTAGGGTGGCTGATCCTCCACTGACAAAGCAGCTCATGATCTACTGTCAGGAGGTGCTAGAGAATCCGATCAGCAATCTGACACAGGCAGTGAGAAAACCTTTCAAAAATAATCGGTTTTGTGGGGGATTCCTGCCGTGCCCATAAATCCTTCACCGTGATGAGTGGACTTGAGGACTTGCTGGTTGTTTTTTCAAGATGGGCCAGCTATTTCAGTGGAATGCATAAAGTGCATCTTTGGGAGCCGGCAGATTAAACAGTGGGAAAGTAGATAAGTGATCGGTTGTGTATCAGTTAATGACTAGCTAAGAGTTAACATTTCACAAACTGCGGCCTGGAAGCTAATGACTGGACTAGAACACAGAACTATACTGACAGTAAATGACAGGGGAGCAAGCGAGTTTATCACATACCTTTGAGCTTGGCTGGGCCCTGTTGGAAAAGAAAAGCAGGGAAAGCACTGTTAGAAGGGCCAAATAGAATATGGAGTGATAATAACATTGACCAAGGCAGTGTAAGAATAATCCTACAGCCTAATAGTACTAAGAACATGCTCAGGTTTCAAGAATGTTTAGGGTATTCACTGAAGTTCATTTTAGAATCTCAAAGCATGTTCCAAACATCACTGTGCCTGTCAGAGTAGTACTGTTTCAGCCCCTGAATGCAGAGCACTGTGCTAGGTGCTTGAAAACATAATACAAGTGAAAGAAGTTTCAAGTCTAATGGTGTGGGGATGGGAATAAGTGGTCAAAAATGACTTAACACACAAGAGTAAAAGCATTTATATATAAAGCCAATAAATAAGGTGTTTAACTGAGAAGCAGCCTGGACTAATGGAAAGAGCATGGCTCTGGGAGTCAGAGCACCTGGGTTCAAATCCTGAATCTGCCACTTGGGCAAGTCACTTCTCTGTACCTCATCTCTAAAATGGGGACTAAGACTGTGAGCCTTATGGGGCTCAGGAACTGTGTCTAACCTGATTATCTTGTATCTAACCCAGTGCTTACTACAGTGCCTGACATATTGGCTTAACAAATACCATTTAAAAAAAACAACAAAAAATCCTTCTGGGGACTCATGGCTTTAAGGGTGGGGAGGAACATGGTTTGGTGAATTTGAGAAAGGAGTCCCATGGAAGAGAGAAGACATGAGAAATAGATGAGTCCAAAATGAGGAACAGATAGGTTTGGGAGGAGCCAATAGGTTTATTCGAGATGTTATAGGGGGAGGGCAGGAACCATTCCCTGTTCTACCTTTGAAACCTTGGAGTGCTGAGTTCATGCCATTTATTCTGATGATGGATACTCGATAAATACTTTTGAGTCCTTACCCACCCTCTTAGCTATAGCTGCCACTTTAAAAATGCCCAGGGAGGGGTGTGTGTGTGAGAGAGGGAGAGAGAGAGAGAGGGAGAAATGCCTGTGCAAGATCAAGATTGTACCATAGGCACAATGTCTTAAATTGGCCCTGGATAAGTTCCTCGTAGGCAGGGAACATGTCTATAATAGCTGTTATACTCTCCCAAGCGCTTACAATACTCTGCAAATAGTAGATGCTTAATAAGTATGATTAAATACAGACCAAATTAATCCAGCTGTATTTGGTTTAGCCAATATTTCATTTTTGAGTTAATCAGTGGAAGGAATCCTTTAGAGGATGGTGGCCATTAATCTGGTTTTAAACTGGACAGTTTTGTTTTCAGCTAGTCTGTCCCCTTTCTGGGAGGTGTATAATCTTGTTTACATTTAATGTCCAATATTTCACTTTTTAAAATTCCCAGCCTCCCTTTGCCTGGGATCCTGAGGCTGACTCATGTGGTTTCACATTAGTGCTTATATTTACAGGGAATTGGGAGGGGAACTCTCAGCTTTTAGAGCAAGGGAGGGGTGAGGTGTTTCCTCCTTTCTCTCCCCCCTTTCTTCCCCCCCCCAGTGTCCCACTCTAGGTACTGTAGATTTTCACAAAGAACCTTTTTGTGTGTCCTTAAGATGTCATTACCTAACCTACATAACATCTGTAAAGGAATGTCCTATCAGCAAAGGAATGTCCGGTATTTGAGTGCCATCAGTGACCACCCTGCTTTAGCTTTCTAGCTTGGGAACTTAGGACTGTGGAATCATAAGGTCACAATGTATCTTAGAGGTCATGCGGCTTATCCTGCCTCCAGGACTCTTTCTGCCCATCCTAGCCAATGACGCAGTTGGGGCAGGGTGGATGGGACAGAAGTCTAGTGGCAAAAGCCCAGACATGGTTGTCAAGAGATCTGAGTTCTAGTCCCAATTCAGCTGTGTAGCCTTACACAAGTCACTTAAATTCTCAGGGCCTCAGCTTCTTCATCTGGAAAATGGGGATGAGAGAGATCGTGGCCCTTTTGTAGAACAGGAACTGGCTGACCTAATAACTTTGCCTACCCCTGTGCTTAGCACAAAGTAAGACTAGCAAATGCCATTCGTATTGAGCTTCTAATTTTTAAACACCTTGGAGAAATTGAGTCCAAGCCTCCTTTGGTAACTCATTCTAACACTTAATAACTCCCATTGCCCCCAAATTCTTTCTTCTACTTTAGTCTCAATCCCTCAGGCTGCTGTTTAAATAGAATTGGAAAGTTTGGAAAGTGTTTAGCTAGGAGGAGTGACATAGTGGACAGTATCTTTAAATGCTTTATGAGGGTGGATTTTATTTACTGCCCTTTGACTTTGAACATTAAGGTATTCTTAATGTAAAACAGTCTTATCCAGGCAGAAAGAAGTGGTTGTAAATGGGAATAGTTTTGAAGTGGTGAGGTGATCCTTAAGGGTTGACAGTCTGCTAGGTGAGTATTTTAAAGCTCTCACTCCCTCTGTATCTCACTCCCTCTGTATCTATGGGATTTCTCATTGAGTAGGCAGATCCAGTGTAAGAAGATGATATCCAATATCTGGCCTGAAATCTGTACAGTGGACCATATGGTGTGAATGCTGTGTACTGTGTTGTAATTTCAGAACTGTATCCAGAAATATTTGCTATTCTGAAAATACTTAAGCAGGGTGTGTTGGGGGCAAACTTGTAATTAATATCATGTATTTATTTGTATCCCTTTTTTGATAAACTCAGAATGCTGTACAGATATTAACCCAATAACCTTTGTACTTCTTTTGTGTGTTGCAAGTCCTATAATAATACTAATGATTGTGGTATTAAGTGCTTACTAGGTGCCAAATACTATCCTAAGTGGGGGATTAGATATAGGATAATCAGGTCTCACAAAATAAGAGGGAGAACGGGGATGATAATGTTGGTATTTAAGCACTAACTACTTGCAGAGCACTGTTCTAAGCGCTGGGGTAGATACAGGGGAATGAGGCTGTCCCATGTGAGCCTCACAGTCTTCATCCCCATTTTACAGATGAGGGAACTGAGGCACAGAGAAATGAAGGGACTTGCCCAAGGTCACCCAGCAAGTAAATAGTGGTGGGGTTAAGAACCCAGATCCTCTGACTCCCAGTCCCTGTGTTCTTTCCACTAGGCCACACTGCTTCTCTAGTCTTATAGTTGAATCAACTCAATTTTGCACATTAGGTAAGTGGAACGAAGGTACAGGAGAGCTTCTCTGGCTGAGAAAATCAGTGAAAGGGTCAGGACTAGAAACCTGGATGGTTGCTCCCCCACTTTTTTGGTGAAATCTTTCTTTGGTTTAGCTTCAAAGACCAGAGGTCTTGTTTTCAAAATAACCCCCGTCACCCTTAAATACTAACTCTTCTGTACACCTCTGGATTTCCACGCCTTGCCTGTCACAGCCAAATTGATCTCCTATCTGATTGCAGCTGTCATGGGCCAAAGCACATTTTTCCATGAATGTTTTGCCAGTTGGAGCATTTGGACTCAGGATGGCTGAGTAGTCAGAAAGTCATATGTGACTAGCCCCTTTGTACTGAGTAGAGAGAGAGAGTGTGAGTGAGTGTACCAGGAGGGGGAATTTTGTGGTAGCAGCAGCAGAATAATCCTAATAATTCCAAAATAGCACCCCTGGCTGGAGGTGATAAATTTGGCATCTTGCGGGGGAAAAAGTGTGACTTTGGGATCTGTGAATGACCCCTGAAAGTACAGTTTGTTGACATTTTTCTCCAATTCTGGGCTGGCTCAGACCATATAAATTCAACTGCCAAGCAACTGTGCTTGTGTCAAATTGGAGAGCGCTTTGTGATGATGAACTAGGATACTTGAATCAAACTAATGTATTTTGGGCTTTTGCTTATGTCAGAATTTGACCACATTTCTGTACAACTGAGAGATGCAAGTTCTTTCATTATTTGGATTCCTAATGGAATAAGTGTGCATGTGGAAGGAGCAGAGTATATTTCATTGTATTTCACTTCAAGGGATTGGTATGCTTGTAGCATGTATGAGATGTGACAACTATAAAACAGTTTCCTTAAATTCTATTCAAGTGTATACTCCCTGAGGGATTGTCTTTTCTCTCAATAGTATTGAGCCCTTATTTTACACAGAATACTGAACTAAGTGCTTGAGAAAGTACAGTAGAGTTAGTAGACATTCTTTTTAATTATCTATTGTGGCTTTTTTTTAGGTACAAAGTGTTGCTCCCTTTGGCCAAGTGCCTACTGTGCACAGAACGCTGTGGTAAGCACTGGGGTAAACACGAGTAGACCTTGGGGCCTCACCCTGTAGGTAAGGGAAGATCTCAGGTAAAGAGAGGCATAATTGTGGTATTTAAGTACTTATTATGTGTCAGGCACTGTTCTGAGCGCTGGGGTATATAAAAGATAATTGGGTTGGTCACAGTCCCTGTCCTACATAGAGGTCATAGTCTTAATCCCCATTTTACAGATGAGGGAACTGAGGCATGGAGAAGTGAAATGACTTGCCCAAGGTCACATAGCAGACGTGGCGGAGATGGGATTAGAACTCATGAATTTCTGACTTCCAGGACCGTACTTTATCCTCTAGACCATGCTGCTTCTATAATAATTGTGGTATTTACGTACTTACTATGTGCCAGGTTCTGGATACAAGCAAATCAAGTCCTGTAAGTATGATGAAGGCCTGGTGACATGAAAATGAGATATCAAGTGTGACCAGTAGATCACCTAGAAGGCCCTCATCCTGTCAGCTGAACTTCAGGGTTTGCAGGGCCTGCCTTATAACTGGAGTAATAATAATTGTAGCATTAAGCACTTACTGTTTGCCAAGCAGTGCACTGAGCCCTGGGGTAGATACAAGCTAATCAGGTCCCACATGGGCCTCACAGTCTAAATAGGAGAGAGAACAGGATTGAATCCCCATTTTGCAGATGAGGGAACTACGGCACAGAGTCTTGAAGTGACTGGCCGAAGTTCACACAGCAGGTACGTGGCAGAGCTGGGATTAGAACCCTGATCCTCTGACTCCTAGGCCCTTGCTCTTTCCACTAGGCCATGCTGCTTCCTAGACTAGCCTCCCAGCAAGCACTTATTGAGGTGTATTTTGGTATTGGCTTTGGCTTCTCTGCAACTCTGGTCTGCCCTGGCAATTGTGAGCTCCATATGGCATGGGAATCGGACCTAGTGCTTAGCACGTTGCTCGGCAAGGTTAATGTAATAATGTTAGTATTTAAGTGCTTACTATGTGCAGAGCACTGTTCTAAGCGCTGGGGGTGATACAGGGTCATCAGGTTGTCCCATGTGAGGCTCACAGTTAATCCTCATTTTACAGATGAGGTAACTGAGGCACAGAGAAGTGAAGTGACTTGCCCACAGTCACACAGCTGACAAGTGGCAGAGCTGGGATTCGAACCCATGACCTCTGACTCCAAAGCCCGGGCTCTTTCCACTGAGTCACGCTGCTGCTGCTGGTGACAAACTGCCACCTCCGTCCCAATGGGCATTTGGTCAGTCAGTCAGCCTGTGCTCCCATGCCTGTCAATGGGAGTGGTGGAGGCTGCTGCAAGACTCAGTGGCATGGGAGTTCCTGGCTGTGGGATTTTCTCTCCTCCTTTTTCATGGCCTTCTGAGCCTAGCTAGGTGTGCTATCTTCCTCCCCACCCCCAGTGAAGAGTGGGGCTGCTGCTAGGCATCCCTAAAGCGGGTTTGCCATGAGGCAGAGCCCAGTTCCAGGGCGGCCACTGACTAAGCATATCGCCTAAGGCTGTATTTGGTTCTGGGATATGCTCTGCTCATATGCTCTCTGACTCTGTGCTGTGAAACAGGTTTCTTTGACACCGATATGCTCTTGGAATCTCCTTCCCCCAGAAATAGCCTAGGACTTGTAAAAGTTGGCAGTCCTTGGAAATGAGAAGCAGCGTGGCCTAGCAGAGCCCAAGCCTGGCAGTAAGAGGGACACTAATCCTGGCTCTGTCACTTGCTTGCCAATAAGGGCTTAATCAGGGAAGGCTTCTTCGAGGAGATATAATTGTCTCTTGTTTACTATCTGAAGCTGATCTCCGTGGCCCCCAAGGTGGAAGAAACCTGGCCTGGTGCAGTGTTTAGCCACTGAAATGAGCAACCTACTTACCCAGGAAGGCCAGTGTAAACTTAGATCTAGTAACTGAAGTATTTTATTAAGCATTTACCATGTGCCAAACCCTGTACTAAACCTTAGGGTAGATGCAAGATAACCAGTTTGGCACCACCCCTGTCCTGAATGGGATTCACAGTTCAAGTGGGAAGGGAGGACAGTGGGAATAGGAGGGAGCTGTGGAGAAGGAAAGACTTTGAGGAGTTCATACTTGGTTTTAATTTTGTCAATGAAATATATGGCATGGTCATGAGGTGTGAGAGTGGGGAGGTGGGGGGCACTGGGGACCTAAAGAGCTAGTTAGTCTGGAATAGAATGGGCAGAGGGCATTGGCATCAGTAAGGGAGAAGTGTTGTTGCTGGGCAGAGTTTTAGCTGGTGACAATGAATTTGTGTTGGCTGAGGTCGGCCTGATGCCTGGGTGTCTGCCAACATCACTCCAGTGCTTGATCAGATGAGTGGAGGAAGCATACTGAGAAGGTGATCCAGGGCTGGTGGTTGGTCAACTGAAATGGGTGGAAGGACAGGTGTGCAAGGGAATTGAGTGTGGTCAATTGGGGAGGAGGTAGGGGTGGATTTGTTTGAGATGGTTAGGTCATGTAGTGAGAAGTAACATGGTCTAGTGGATAGAACACAGGCCTGGGAGTCATAAGGTCAAGGGTTCTAATCCCCTCTCTGCCACTTGTCTGCTCAATGACCTTGGGCAAGTTACTTCTCTGGGCCTCAGTTACCTAATCTGTAAAATGGGGATTGAGACTGTGAGCCCCACATAGAACAGGAACTGTGTCCAACCTAATTTGCTTGTATTCACTCCAGTGCCTGGCACATAGTAAGCACTTAACAAATAATATTATTAAAGGAAACAGCACAGCATAGTGGACAGAGCACAGGCCTGGGAGTCAGAAGGTCATGGCTTATAATCCCTGATCCACCACTTTTCTGCTATATGGCCTGGGGCAACTTCACTTCTCTGGGCCTCAGTTACCTCATCTGTAAAATGGGGATTGAGACTGAGCTCCACATGGGACCAAGACTCAGTCCTATCCAATTTGCTTCTATCTACCCCAGCACTTAATACAGTGCCTGGCATATAGTAAGCACTTAACTAATAGCATAATTACAATAATGGCCTGGAATAAGTGGAGGAAGTCAAAGGTCTCTGAGGGCAAGGAGGGACAGGATAGTTTTGCAGGGTGGAGGTTGTGGTCAAAGAACGTGAGGTTTCAGAATTGGTGAGGTTAGAGATTGTACAGTGACTTGTGGTAAGGTTCCATAGATGTCCAAGTTGGTGAGTGGGTGAGAGGAGGCTGGGCAGGGATCAGCAGAGTGGATGAGTGAGAGGAAGCGAGCTGCTGGGAGAT
Organism: Ornithorhynchus anatinus; assembly: GCF_004115215.2. Taxonomy (NCBI): domain Eukaryota; kingdom Metazoa; phylum Chordata; class Mammalia; order Monotremata; family Ornithorhynchidae; genus Ornithorhynchus; species Ornithorhynchus anatinus. The sequence continues at coordinate 23,701,075 of NC_041728.1, read as the reverse complement.
CCCCAGAACCATCTGCATAGATCTTGAAATTCTCAAAAAGCATCATAGGGAGGGAGAAAGGCATTAAAATTGTTCGAAAAGTTGGAGATGGGGCCTGGCCAAGGGTAGGTAATGAAAACTAATAATTGAAATGAGTGGTAGAGGCGGATGTCATGGGCTTCAAAGGAAGCAAAGGAAAAAAGTAAAGAGGAGGGATGGTGTGAAAGTGGCTTTCTGTTACATATTCCCAAGCACCTAGTACTAAGCTCTCAGTTCTAAAGGCATTCAGCAGTATGTGTTGATGATGGATGTTTCGTGGAAATCAAGAGTAAATCTTAAAGGTTAAAGGGCGAGGGATAACAAACTTAAATAGGCCGCTTTATTTTTCTTTGTTAGGCTCTAAGAGTAAACAATAACAATGATTGTATATAATTTTAATTTTAAAATACCCGGTGGGCTGTAGAAGGGATATATATGGAAAGCAACCCTTCTGTCTTTCTGGGCTCCCATAGCAGCCCTCTGAAGAAAAAAAATAAGATGAAATACCACCTAGTCTAGACTTTATTTGGAAGAGAAATGAAGTATACATGCAGGACCAGCTTTGGACATGTGGTCACCCTGAGGTGGGGGTAAGGAGGGGGTGGGGCGACTTGCCACCATGACCCAGGTGAGGCTGTGGGCACACTGTAATGAACCAGCATGACTTAATGATGTTTCACAGAATATTTCACAAAAGTCTGCCCAAATCTGTGTTGCGGGGAAAAAAAAATAAAACGACAAATGCAGTCTTATAGTAACTTTACAACTCCTGGTTCATGAAAATTCCCTGCTTCCAAGTTCAGAATACGAAATTCTCACGGTGTTGTGAAGCTGCCCTGTCTGGTGGGCAGAAGGGAGGGAGGCAACTGCCTCTCATTAACTACTCTCTGAAGCCTGTCTCCATGGCCTCCAAGGTGGAAGAAACCTGGTCAGATGCAATGTTTAGCCACTGAACTGAGCAGCCTACTTACTCAGTAAGGCCAATGTAAACATAGATGTAGTAACTGAGATATTTTATTAAGCATTTATCATGTGCCAAACACTGTACTAAAGCCTAGGATAGATAAAAGATAATCAGGTTGGACACAACCCCTGTCCCAAATGGGGCTCACAGTTTAAGTAGAAGGGAGGACAGGCAGTGATTTCTCATTTTACAAATGATTAAACTGAGGCACAGAAAAATTAAGTCACTAGCCCAGAGTCTCTCAGCAGGCATGTAGTGGAACCGGGATTAGAACCCAGGTTTCCTGTAGCCTGTTGACACTGTCCTTGAGTTTGTGTGCTGTTAAAAAAAAAAAAAAAAAAAAATGCCTTAAGCCTCTCTGAACTATGGTCAAGTAATTCTTCCTGCAGATTTGGCTTCACATGTATATAGAATAGCTTGCGCTGTGTTCTTTATTCACACTAATTACCCCTTTCCGCTTGTACTGTACCTCCCATGTCTTTTCTAGCTGGGGAAATTACTAATCATGAATTTAGGAGGAACATTAACTAAACTGTACCATAACGCTGGCTGAAGCCAGCAACATATTTCTCACCTCCATTCTGGAGTTGTCTGCTCTAGTGCTACTCATAACAGGTGTGGGTGAGGTGTGCTGTGTTGGCAGGAATTAAACCTTGGCCAGTGATGCATGGTGAACAAACAGACACCTATTGAAACAGCTCACCTAAAGAAAATGCATGCTAGGGTCTTGCTGTTCCAACCCGTGCCCACAGCAGCAGGGACTGGTTGGACTTGAGGGAGTATTTGAAGGTCTGTGCAATCTGGGTGTACTCTTCAGTCATGTGACTGACCTGTGAGAAAAGTAACCTTGATGGTTTGGGGTCTGGAGAGTGTGACATGCCTTTTGCTGGCTCCATGTCAGAGCAGATTTGCAGAGGCTGTGTGGCTTTCTCTAGGTTTTTTGTGTTTTTTTTTGTGTGTGTGTATAAAGGGACGTTGTTATAGGTTCATATTCTTTCCATTTCATCTCCATAAGGCAGTGGGATTCTAGCACAGACTATGCCATTGGCCTGCTGCGTGCTCTGGTCAAGTCACAACCTCTCTGGGCCTCGGTTTCATTATAAAATGGGAATGATACCTGTCTATCCCTCAAAGGCTATTAAGATGCAGTGAGATCACTGCTCTGAAAGTGCCTTGGAAAATAACTGCTATACAGATTCAAGGCATTAGAATTGTTAAAGTATTGCTTTCCCTGCAGAATCTTGGCATGGGTAATGCCCTGGATGTAGTAGTAATAAAAAAATGGTGTTTAAGCACTTGCTATCATCAGTGGCATTTACTGAGCACTTATTGTGTTCAGAGCACTGTACCAAGTGCTGGGGAAAGTACAACAAAGTTAGTAGACAGATTTCCTCCCACAATGAGCTTACAGCCCAGAGGAGGAGGGACAGGCATCATAAAGTACAGATAGGGGAAATAGTGGAGAGTAAGGCTATGTCCATAAGTGCTGAGAGCTGGGAACATCTGTTTACATTCATAATTAGCTGGCCTACACATTTGAACATGGGGTGGGTTCTCTCCTATCATATGAATGTTATTGTGCCCAACCTGATCAGCTTGTATCTATCCCAACACTTAGAACAATATATGATACTTAGTAAGCACTTAACAAATACCATCATATCAGTCAGGGCAGTTTACCTAATACTTTCCCAATCGGGGTGAAAGTTGCGCCCTTCAACAAGGTTATTCGGATCTAAGGCTGCTGCTGAGAGGGTCTGTTCTTCAGTAGCATGAAATGGACACTGGACGGCCTATTTACATAGGACTTTGGTTTAGATTAGCCCCAGAGCAGGGAAAGCAGGGATGATTCTACCATCAGCAGGACATTGCACTCTGTTATGGTTAGGGAACGTGTCTGCTAATTCTGTTGTGTCGTACTCACCCAAGCTCTTAGTACAGTGCTCTGCACATAGTAAGCACTCAAATGCGATTGATTGCACTTGATTTCTTTCAATAGTGGTGAGCCCTCGGTGCTCTTCCATCTTGTCCCTGTGTATCCGAGAGCACACATGGCAGATGGATAGAAAAGTAGCAGTTTGTGGCCAAGGAAGTGCTGCCCTTTCAGGACCTATGATGAGTCAAAGCTAGAAGGACTTGCTTTATTAGATAAGGAGTGGAGAAAGCTGCTTCTCAGTTTAGCCATTTTCAATTTGGAGGCAGGGCTTTGGGACTGGAAGTGATGGTGGAGGCGTGCTATTGCGGCAAGCTGCAATAGACCAGATTTTTCCCCCTTATTTGTGGACCTTGAGTGGGTTCACTCATATTTTTGGTCTTTTAAATTACTCACTGCCCATTTGTTTAGGTTTGTGCTGAAATCTTCTGTCTACCAGTGGGTTCCAGGACTGTGCAGTTAGCATCTGGAGCCCCAGAAGTCCGGGTGATTTTTATTGTATTTATTTTTCCCCAGTGCTTGCTTCTGGGAGAAATCATTAAGCTTATGAGGCTGAAATTCCAAGCCAGTGTTTCAAAGAGTGGTGTTTACTCCATTTTATTATTACAATAAAACACTTGGGTGCCCCCACAACGACCTTGTATAACAAATTGAGGGAACCCCTTAGGCAATCGATAGGGAGGGCAGCATACATCTCTCTCTGTAGAGCTATCTCAGCATGGAGCCAATCAGAAACTTCATTCACTGAACATCCCAAGTCACTTGGTGATAGGATTCTGTTTGCTTTTAAGCTCTATCAGAGGTTTTAATGGCTCTATTCACAGCTGGTCCATGGCCCTGGTTTATACTCTTCTGAGGAACAATTCCGGATTTACTACTAATAGAGCTAGCAGGAGCTGCGGGTTTTTCCTTTTTCTCTCCTGGGTGTACTAACACTGGTCATAGCCCCCTTTCAAGCCTTGTATACTGGTTCTTAATCTTTGTCTTATCCTGCCGGAATGTTCCCTCTCTTACCACCCACCTCTTTGAACACCAGGTATTGAATAGCTGGAAACTGATAGCTGGAGTGGTGATTTCAGCTTGTTCCTTTCAGTGAAGCCAGACACTCTGGGGTGAGTGCCCTGAGGTAAGCTGGAAACAAGAAGAATCTGAAGGAACCCTCTGGCTGTTACCTTCTTCCATGTAGTTAAAGCTCCTCCGCCCAAAACAACAGTAAGCCACAGGATTCAAAAGATAATTATAATAATATTTAAGCACTTACTATGTGCAGAGCACTGTTCTAAACACTAGGGTAGATGCAAGGTAATCAGGTTGTCCCACCTGGGTCTTAATTCCCATTTTACAGATGAGGTAACTGAGGCACAGAGAAGTTAAGTAACTTGCCCAAAGTCACACAGCTGCCAAGTGGAGGAACCAGGATTAGACCTCACATCCTCTAACTCCCAAGACAGTGCTCTTTCCACTAAGCCATGCTGCTTCTCACTAAGCCATGCTGCTTCTAAAGATTTAAGCATTGGACTGTTCTCTGGTCTTTCTTTTGGATGTTGATGCCTTTCTTCCTCTGGTTCCTCTGCTCACCATTTCTCACCCCATTTTCTACATTTTTCAATATTTGTGTGTGTGGTCAGTCAAAAGTATGCAAGAGTATAATGTGTCTTGCCTCATTGCAAGGGGAGAGGTCTTGAAGAGCCAGTTAGGGGATTGACTGGCTACTGGGGTTGTGCCATCAATGAATTTCTAACTGTAAAACCATCTATGGGATCTTACATGGAACGTGGGTCTGATTTGAATCTTGGAAAAATAGCTGGTGAACATGGGTGGCAAAGACCACAGTGGATAATAATAATAATAGTGGTATTTAAGCACTTACTCTTTGCCAGGCACTGTACTAAGTGCTGGAATAGATACAGGATAATGGTGTTGACCACAGTGCCTGTCCCACATAGGGCCCCCCACAATCTCAATCTCCATTTTACAGATGAGGTAGCTGAGGCACAGAGAAGTTAGATTTGCCCAAGGTCAACAGCAGACAAGCGGAACTGGGATTAGAACCCAGGTCTTTCTGACTCCAGACCCGTATTCTATCCACTAGGCCATACTGCTTCACACTGCTAAGGAGGTAACTACCAGTCAACCTTGCTGATCTGTGATACTGTGAAATAGCATTGGCACTAAGCTGCAGGCATTGTAGTGGCCAAGAGGTTTTGTATGTAAAATTGTGTGTGCCCCACAATATGCTGCAACTCTGCTGGCCTACTTATTGCATCCTCTGTTTCAGCGGAAGTGTGTCTGGCAGAGAGGAGGGAGTGTGAGCCGTGCTGTGTGTATCATGAGAGTTACAGTCATTTCTGGCACACAGTTCAATTGAGGGTCATCTAGCATTTAGGTCAGGAGGTGCTAAGTCTACTTACTGAAAAGAATACTACATGTTTGTCAAGGATAATTAGAATGGGTCCAGTCCCTGTCTTACCCAGGGACCCACAATATAAGCAAGATGGATATTTAACCCCCATTTTACAGATGAAAAACCTGAGACACAGTAACTTGCCCAAGGCCAGAACTGGGGATAGAATCTAGGTCTGCACCCGATTCCCGGGCCCGTGTTCCTCCCACTAGATCACACTACCATCATGACAGCAGGAGGGAACAGAAAGGGCACTCACTGTCGCAGGTCTTTGTTAATCCTCTGAGCTGCAAAGAGCCTGAAATTCTGCTCCTCTAACCACAGTACTTTTCTGATCTTCATTTTTCTCTCTGTTTTCTTAATGTTTTTGTTTCATCTCTCCCCATGTCTATTGCCAAGCCCCTCTCACCCTTTTTATTAGACTTTGAGTTCCCCCAGGGGCCAGGGACTGTGTTTATTCCCACTGTGTATTCTCACAGTGCATAATACAATGCTTTGCACATAGAAAGTACTAAAATATTATTAGTACTCAGGAAATATGTGAGAGCTGCAAAGTCTCCCTCTCCCCTGCATGGACTGCCTTAATATATATCTTTGGAAGACAGCATCTTCAGTATGTTAAAATGCTGCAAATGCAGAGAGGAATGAACAGATAAAATTCTAGAGCTGTTCCTCATACCAACCACAGGTCTTGATAGCAGGATATCATCTTCCTTGACCTACATGAGTGGTGTGAACAGGCTCCCTGAAGAATCTGACTGGTTGTAGAGCTGGGACCTATTTCCTCACGAAAATCAACACGATCAGGTCTGAGCTCCCCAAAGTCACCCCTCCGCCTCTCCCCTCCCCCCCACCAACCCCCTCCCCTACTTTCCCATCCTTCCCTGCAGTATCCTCAGAGGAGATCTCCTCCCTCCTCGCAAGTGCCACCCCCTCCACCTGCGCCTCGGACCCCATTCCCTCTCACCTTCTTAAAACCATCGCCCCTGCCCTCCTACCTTCATTAGCTTCTATTTTTAACCACTCAATCTCCAAGGGCTCCTTCCCCTCTGCCTTCAAACATGCCCACGTCTCCCCCATCCTAAAAAAACCCGCTCTTGACCCCACTTCCCCCTCCAGTTATCGCCCTATCTCCCTACTACCCTTCCTTTCCAAAATCCTAGAACGAGTCGTCTACAATCGATGCCTAGAATTCCTTAACTCCCATTCTCTCCTAGACCCCCTCCAATGGCTTCCGTCCCCTCCACTCTACCGAGACTGCTCTCTCTAAGGTCACCCATGACCTCCTTCTTGCCAAATCCAATGGCTCCTACTCCATTCTGATCCTCCTTGACCTCTCTGCTGCCTTTGACACTGTCGACCATCCCCTCCTCCTCCATACCTTATCTCACCTTGGCTTCACGGACTCTGTCCTCTCCCGGTTCTCCTCTTACCTCTCTGGCCGGTCATTCTCGGTCTCCTTTGCTGGAGCCTCCTCCCCCTCCCATCCTTTAACTGTTGGAGTTCCTCAAGGGTCAGTTCTTGGCCCTCTTCTTCTCCATTTACACTCACTCCCTCGGTGAACTCATTCGCTCTCATGGCTTTGACTACCATCTCTACGCAGATGACACGCAGATCTACATCTCCGCCCCGTCCTCTCCCCCTCCCTTCAGGCTCGCATCTCCTCCTGCCTCCGGGACGTCTCCACCTGGATGTCGGCCCACCACCTAAAACTCAACATGAGCAAGACTGAGCTCCTCATCTTCCCTCCCAAACCCAGTCCTCTCCCAGACTTCTCTATCACCGTGGATGGCACGACCATCCTTCCCGTCCCGCAGGCCCGCGATCTCGGTGTCATCCTTGACTCGTCTCTCTTGTTCACCCCACACATCCTATCCGTTACCGAGACCTGCCGGTTTCACCTCTACAATATCGCCAAGATCCGCCCTTTCCTCTCCACCCAAACGGCTACCTTACTGTTACGGGCTCTCGTTATATCCCGGCTAGACTACTGTGTCAGCCTTCTCTCTGACCTCCCTTCCTCCTCTCTCGCCCCGCTCCGGTCTATTCTTCACTCCGCTGCCCGGCTCATCTTCCTGCAGAAACGATCTGGGCATGTCACTCCCCTTCTTAAACAACTCCAGTGGTTGCCTATCAACCTCCGCTCCAAACAAAAACTCCTCACTCTAGGCTTCAAGGCTCTCCATCACCTTGCCCCTTCCTACCTCTCCTCCCTTCTCTCTTTCTACCGCCCACCCCGCACGCTCCGCTCCTCTGCCGCCCACCTCCTCGCCGTCCCTCGGTCTCGCCTATCCCGCCGTCGACCCCTGGGTCACGTCCTCCCGCGGTCCTGGAACGCCCTCCCTCCTCACCTCCGCCAAACTGATTCTCTTTCCCTCTTCAAAACCCTACTTAAAACTCACCTCCTCCAAGAGGCCTTCCCAGACTGAGCTCCTCTTCCCCCTCTACTCCCTCTGCCATCCCCCCTTTACCTCTCCGCAGCTAAAGCCTCATTTTCCCCTTTTCCCTCTGCTCCTCCACCTCTCCCTTCCCATCCCCACAGCACTGTACTTGTCCGCTCAACTGTATATATTTTCGTTACCCTATTTATTTTGTTAATGAATTGTACATCGCCTTGATTCTATTTAGTTGCCATTGTTTTTACGAGATGTTCTTCCCCTTGACGCTGTTTAGTGCCATTGTTCTTGTCTGTCCATCTCCCCCGATTAGACTGTAAGCCCGTCAAACGGCAGGGACTGTCTCTATCTGTTGCCGACTTGTTCATCCCAAGCGCTTAGTACAGTGCTCTGCACATAGTAAGCGCTCAATAAATACTATTGAATGAATGAATGAAGCCAAAGTCTTGTGCTATTCCTGGAGTTGATACAAAGTAGTCAGATTAGAGTCCCTGTTCCGGCAGGTATCTTAACCTCTATGTGCCTCAGTTTCCTCATCTGTCATACAGGGACAAGTGACTTCCCGTAGCCAATCAGAAGGCCAGTGGCAGAGCTGGGATTAGAAGCTGAGTCTCTTGTCTCTCAGTAGCATGCTTGTTGCACTAGGCCACACGAGCATGTGGTGGCAGATTTATTGAACCCCTTAGGGCAAACACCCTGAAAAAATGAGTTCTCCTGTTCCTTCTTGAAAGGACATTGTGGTGCTGGTCCAAGCCTAGTACTGAGGGTCTGGATCTGGGTAGGGTGGCAGGTACAGATACATCACTGGACACCTGTATATTCTTTAAATGACCAGCCTTCCTCTGCCTTTTCTCCCCCCCCCCCGCCACCACCGCTGGTACTGTGTGTCTATCTAGGACTGTTCCAGGCATTGGATAAATACAATTAATCAGGCTGGTTACAGTCCTTGTCCCACCTGGGGTTCCCAATCCAAGTAAGAGGGAGAACAGGTTTTGAATTCCCATTTTACAGTTGAAGAAACAGAGGTACAGAGAAGTTAAGTGCCTTGCTCAAACCCACACAGCAAGCAATTGGCAGAGCTGGAATTAGAACTCGTGTTCCGCCACTCCCAGGCCCATGCTGTCTCCACCAGCCCACACTGCCCCTGCCCTTAGTTTAGAAGCTATATCTGTGTCTAACACTAACTAGGTTCTGCAGATTTTCACAAAGAAGCTTTATAAGTGTTCTTTTGACAAAATTATGTTGGTCTGTTGTTTCTGGGTTGGCTTAGGGCTGTCCTGTATCCCTGAGTATCATCTGTGGTAACCTTGGGGGTTGGAGTGGAAAGGCTTCACTCCAGACTGGAGGACTCCAGGGAATTAGGTTGGTTCTAGGGTTGGCACAAGATCACCAGAGTGATCTTCCTCAGCATGTGTACCCCAGAACAAGACTAGAGGTTTGGCACATGGCATATCCCAGACTAAACTGGACCCAGAGGCCCACACCAGAGTGAAGCTGACGCACCCCTTCTGAAGCATGATTGTGAACCATTCTGTTCTCCCAAGAGTCCTCTGGGTCAGGCTTCTCCTGGACCCAGCCTGGTCCTAAGTCAAAGGTTGCTAGGTCCTATTTTCTTTCTATAACATTCCCTTCTCTGTGGTAATTCTGGGACCAACCTGCCCTTTAGGAAGTGGAAACCTTCCAATCTATGGCCCTGATCTCCCACTCCACCAATGGCCCTCTTCTGCAAGATGGCAGCTGCCCTGTGAAAGTAAAGAGGAAAATCTTCATAAAATGTGGTGTCCCATGCTGAGAAGTGCTCCCTGCCTCCTGAGTTGTCAGATGGTTTGGGTGACCAGAAAGGTTACAGTTTCCTGAAAGTAATTTGCTGCCATCTGCCCGGTGTCTTTGGTCCCAGATGAGCCAAAAGCTACTTGTGCTTGAAGGGGAGGAGTTCTAGCCCCTGTCATCTCTGTGCTTATTTTGTAGCAGTGTTCACAAATGCCACCTGAAGCCAGCCTCCGTTCACAATTGAGGGATTTTTCTCCATCTGTTCATCAGACATTTGAAGCCTCAAAGTGCTGTTTTTTTTTAGGGAAATAGTGAGGCCTAGTGGAAAGGGCATGGGTTTGGGAATGAGAACTTAAGTTCCATTTCTCTCTGCCTCTTGCCTGCCATGTGATCTTGGGTGAGTCAGCTTTTCTGTGCATGTTTCCACACCTGTAAAATGGGGATTCACTGCCTGTTATCCCTCATAATTAGACTGTGAACCCCATGTGGTGTCTGACCTGATTATCTTGTATCTTCTCCCAGTGCTTAGTACATAGTAAGTGCTTAAATACTATTATTAGATATTTTTATAGCAAGTTTCATGCTTTAGCCTTTATATATTTGTCAATATATGCCTGCTTGTCTTTTCCCTCCTCCTCAAGGGCAGAAAAAGGGTCTTATTCTTCTATATGTTTCCCAAGCACTTAAATACAATCTCACATTCAGTATCATCAATAGTCCTTTCTAGTCCTTTCTGAGCACTTTGTGTGCAGAGCACTATACTAAGTGCTTGGGAAAGTATAATTCAACAGAGTTGGTAGACATGTTCTGTGCCCACAGTGAGACTAAAGTTTAGAGTACCATGGAGTAGAAGGTGGGGTGAATATCAAATGTCCAAAGGACATAAATTCAAGCACATATATAGAACCTTATAGTAATAATTATGGTACTTATTAAACGCTTACTGTGTACCGTGCCTGGCATGGTACTAAGCACTGGGGTGGATACAGTCCCTGTCCCACTCCTCATTTTACAGATGAGGTAACTGAGGCACAGAGAAATGAAGTGACTTGCCCAAGGTCACACAGCAGACAAGTGGCGTAGCTGGGATTAGTACCCATGACCTTCTGACTCCCAGGCTCATGCTCTATCCACTACACCATGATGCCTCTCTTGTAGTTAGCGTTATTGTCTTTCCGTCTGAAGGCCAACTTTGCAGGTATGGTGCTCAGCAGACAGAAGGGAGTGAATCAACATTATGCTGGTCAGGATGTATGGAAAAGTAAATTGTAAGATATTTACTTAAAATTTCCACCTTGATCATGGAGGCATACAAACTAGTCCTCTCCACTGCTGCTGAGTATGCTGCATTCCCTCCTGCCACTGAGGGCCCCTGCCTCCGACACGCTCCATGTGCACTGGGCCAGGGATAAAAGCTGCTGCTGCTGTCTGCTCTCAACATCTTCCCTGCCACCACCCAGTCACATTGCCTCTGCACCACTGAGGAGACTCTATCCAGTCCTACCTTTCCACCACTCCGGCAGGAAAGAGAAAAGCACTTAGAGTATGGGGTTTCCAAAAGACCACTGAAAGGCCAGTGGCTGCTATGGTGACTGCTGTGGCTATGGGTGAGCATTAGACTCTGAGCCCCAAAGAGCTGAAATTCTCCTCTAGCCACAGTGCCCTACTTGTTGTTTTTATTCAATATATTTGTCCTTGTGTTTTGTTGTTGCATCACTCCTGATGTGTCTGTCTCCAGCACCTTCTTTCCACTGAGATTGTGAACCCCCAAAGAGACAGGGACTGTGTGTAATTCCCACCTGTATTCTTTCCCGGTGCTTAGTACAGTGCTAAGTGCTCTGCACACAGTAAGCACTCACTACTGTCACTACTCTAATTCCTCACTAGTTCAACCAATCCTCAGTGTTGAATCCTTTTAAGGTTTTCTCTGGGTGACTTCCGAGTCTCATGTCAACAGTACTAAGGGGTTAGGCAGCATGGTCTAGTGGCAAGCACATGGATGTGGGAGACTTGAGACCTGAATTCTATTTCCACCTTTGCCTCTGGCCCATTGCGTGCCTATGGACAATTGAATTTCTCTGTGATTGTTTCCTCAGGTATAAAATGGGAATAATAATTCCTGCCTTTTCCTACATCATGGGGATGTTGACACAAATAAATACTCATAGGAAAATACTATCCAAAAATATTACATATGAAAGCCAGTGAATCCATGTATATAGCTCAACCCCTGTGGGTAGTGATACTCCTAGTTTAAGGGGCATGAAGGCATATTTCCAAAGTGTGACTGATTGTAGAGGATCTTAAATGTTTTTGCGTATAATAGAACAGAGACCTAAGTGGATAGGAGTAAGGAGCCCTGGGTAATTTCTAGTTCACATAGTCTCCCGTGGCCCACTTGTAGTTCAGCAAGAAGTGAGCTTTCCTTTTATCCAACAGTAAGTAGTTTGGTTTCAAAATGTGATGACATGAATAGATAGATCAGTTTAAATCTTATCATTTGGGTTTGGTTGAATCACTGATCTGAATAGTGTGTAACTTGAGGAAGGACAGACTTTCCCTCAGTTTGAAATCCAGAAATACCAAGGGGGGATAAAGCCCAAGCTCTATTGATCTGGGTATCTTTCCTTTTTAAATCTAAAGCCTAGTAATATGATTAGGCCGTCAAGGGGGGCTCTTAGCCAGCTAAGAATTTTTTTTAGTTTGACACCTGCCGGGCCTGTACACAGAGCCCTGTTTGTTGGTGTTCATAACCTGGGCTCAGGCACAAGCTGCAGGGGGCTTGTATTTGTGTGTGTGTGTGTCTCTCCCCACCTCCCCCCCATTGGTAGACTTAAAAGATTGGTTGGGAGAGATTTAGCCTTCAAACATAACATTAATCGTATTTACTGAGCACTCAGTGTGTGCAGAGCACTGTACTGAGTTCTTGGGAGAATACAATATAACAGTTATTATATCCTCTCTATTTAGCCTTGCCGTTGGTCTAATGGAAAGTGCATGTCTCTAGCAACCTGGAGATCGGAGTTCTCGTTCCAACACTGCGATGTAGGAGACTGCTAGGGCTGTCACCAGTGGTAAAGGTTTCCAACAAAAGCACCACCAAGGGTGTTGCGGGAAGTGGAAGGGCCCCACAAGAACCCTGAGAAATGGGTGGTTAACATGGTGGGAAGGGGGGAGATTGCAGTGTAAACCACCAGCTGTTAGGGTTCTCTAAGGCTCTGCATTGGCATTATATTATGGTTGCTTCCATCATCAACAGGTTCTGCATCTAAAACACCTTTGCATGTATGTCAGTTAATGGAATTGAGTGCTTACTGTTTGCAGAGGGCTATACTAAGCACTTGAAAGAGTACAATACAACAGATCTGCTCCCTGCCCACAAGGAGCTTATAGTGTAGAGGGGGAGACAGATGTTAAAATATGCATATGTTCATAAATGCTGTGGGGAATATGCATATGTTCATAAGTGCTGTGGGGCTGAGAGTGGGGTGAATAAAGGGTACAAATCCAAGTCCAAGGGTGACACAGAATGGGGAGGGAAGAGAGGAAAGTAGAGGCTTAATCAGGGAAGTCTTCTTTTAAGGAGATGTGATTTTAATAAGGCTTTGAAGGTGGGGAGAGTGGTGGCTTGTTGGCTATAAAGGGAGAGGGAGTTCCAGGACAAAGGCAGGACGTCGGCAGAGCAACGAGACAGATGAAATTAAGGTATAGTGAGTAGGTTAGTGTTAGAGGAGTAAAGTGAGTGGGCTAGGTCATAGTAAGAAATCAGCAAGTTAAGGTAGGAGGGGACAAGTTGATTGAATACTTAAAAGCCCACATTTATCACTTATGACCCGTCAGGAACATGATTGGCAAGGGCAAGAGAGCGCAAGTATTGTTGAGCCAACAACCAGCCATATAATTAATTCCTGAGATTCATCCATCATTCTTCAGAGAACATCTGAGGAAGAATCTCAAGGATCTTGCAGACTAACTGCAGGGACTAGACTTTCATCTGGTTTCCAGTGGAGCTTTCTCCATTTGCTGGGTGACTCGATAATCTATGGTGTCAACATCCACTGAGAACACTTTGGGATCCTGCCACAATGTATATATTTTTTTTTAATCCAACATAGGTGCCAAAGTTCTCTTCATTCTTGGTGGGTTAATAAATATTGGATTTTCTATGAGTACTGTTTTATTGAAGAGCTTCTTAAAAACCTTGCCTTACTATTCACCTGAAAAGCATCTCTGTGAGGTGGGTAGCAAACAATATCTTCCCTTCCCAGGTGGAGAAAATGAAGTACAAGGAGTACAAGCAGTAGAGCTGGTAGAAAGAACTTCCGTCTTCTGGATGTACTTGTACTCTGTTAGGCCAAATGGCTCCTAGAAAATTAAATGTAGACCTTGGACCTGAAAGGCAGAACATTTTTTTGGCAAAAAATACAGTATCTTGAATACTGTGGAGACTGACTTACCCCCAGTCTATTTTTTTACTTATACTGGTTCATTTTGTGAATTTTCTGTAGAAAAATTTTATTACTATTTTTTGGCATGTTACAAGAAAAAATGAATACAAAAGCAGAGACAGAGAACACAAGTATTTGCCTATGCATCTTAGTGAACTCTTTTTCCCTACTGAGTTTTTGTTTAGCTATTTTCTCTCTCCTCTTCTGTCCGTCTCACCACCTTCTCCCTGCTTCTTTTTCCCTCTCTCCTAATGAGGTTGATGGCGATGATAATTATTGCTGGTTATTTAAGGACTTACTTTGTGCCAAGCACTGGGATAAATAGATCAAGCACAGTCCTGGCCCCACATTGGGGCTCAGAGTTTAAGTGGGAGGAAGAAGAGGTATTCCCCACTTTTAAAAAAAAAATAGATGAGGAAACTGACACAGTACCTCTGTGAATTGCCTAAGGTCAAAAAACAGCTGGCAGAGCTGGATTAGAATCCTGGTCTCCTGACTCCTATTCCTGTGCACGTTCTACTAGTCCCCCTATACCTCCATGTAGATTTCACTCACTTTTCCTCAACATCCTGAATGGTAGCCTGGTTTATTAAATCACCTTAACAATGATATGTGGAAGATTAGGGGTTTTCAGTAAAGTTCAAGTTGGTTTAAATAGGCCAGGGGCAGTTCATGTGTAGCCCTGCCAATCATGTGGAAGGCAAGCTTATAAGGAATATGTAGAAATGAAAGTTTTGAAAGGTAATTTGAAAATATTGATAGTCTAGTCTAATGTGAGCAGCCACCAAGATGCCCAGATTCTGCTTTTGATTTGCTGCCCTTTGGACATAATGTTAAGCAATAAACCTAGTTCAGTGACTTAGTAGTCTAGACTCACAAATCATGGTCCGGGCAAATCCTGTGATGACATGTTATGTCTCTGAAATGCCTTTTGCAAGGCGTTAACTTTGACATTTCTCTACAGAGTCTTTGGGCATAAATGGCAAATGAGTGATGCTGAGAGCAAATGAGTTGAACAAATTCCTCTCTGACCAAATTCATTCTTTGGTGCTTCCCGGGGTCTGTTTCTCTTCAGCTGCCTCTCTTCTCCCCACTCCACCTTCAAAGCCCTATTAACATTCTACCTCCTCCAAGAAGTCTTCCATGATTAGGCCTTCATTTCTCCTATTCACTATCCTTTCTACATTGCCTACACATTTGGATATGTGTCCCTTAAGCACTTGATGTTCATTCCACAGTCCCAACCCCATGGTATTTATGTACATATTCTTATACTTTCCCCTCCCCATTTCAGTAATTTCAATATCTGTCTCCCTTCTTAAATTGTGAGCTCCATGTGAGTAGGGAGCAGGTCTACCAGCTCTACCGTATTGTTCTTGTACTGAGTGCCAGGCCTAGTACAAGTGTATTAAATAAGTGCTCAATAAGTACCAGTAACTGATTCAGGCAGTAGAAAACTCCACTAAAAGGAATGAAATCCAACAAGCTTAATTTTTTTTTTTAGGCCTTCACCTGCACCGTCACAGCAGCTGTCCTAAACTGTATTTTTCTAAGTTCCATTTTTCCCTTTTCAAAAAATATCATCCCAAATCAGATCTTAATGGAACCAAGAAAAATATTCAAATTTAGCTGTGCCTTTTGGCCACAAGCAGCAATCTGAGACATGCAGCCTCCCATTTTTGCTGGATTGTTTTTTGGTGTTTTTTTTTCCTCCCTGAAAGGGAATTTAGAATACTGAAACCCATTGGCATGCTGTTGTCATTGACAAGAAGAACCACCAAGGAAACAGCATTTCCTAGGATGTAGATTGTACATTCCTTGAGGGCAGGGCAGATGTGGGTTTGCTTCTAAAGTACTCTAAGTACCTTGCTTCACACTCACTTAATTCCCCTGATTAATTGATGATGGGAGAATGCTAATAAAGAGCTGAACTCTACCATTTCCTGTAAAGTTGATTATAAAAGAAAAATTGCTTTTTGTGACATGTGCTTCTTATAAATACAGTCCCGCATGATAAATACCATCCCGCATGATAGACAGTGTATATAACAAAACCCTTAGAAACTGTGGTTAGTTCTTTTGAGGATGGATGAACACTGTTTGAATTTCAAGATGATTCATTCACAGGATTTATCAGTGGAGTTTTTTTTTAGGAAGGATTTACATTTTTTTTTGGTCACCACAGGCAATGGCAATATGTTATTTATTCAGTGTTAATGGTTCCTCCAAATATTTACTGAAACTTCCTGAAATCTGGACATTAATTAGGTCAGAACTCAAATTTCCTCCTCCTTTGGTCTCCAGCCTTTTAAGGCAATCTCTTTGCTAGTATCTAGCAATTACTTGTGAGCAGTGTAACAGCAGAAAATAATAATTGCTGCTTGAGAGAGATTTCCTCTCCCTTATTTTTTAAAATTGCAGTATTCCACAAGGTAATGCTGATATTTTAATTAATATGCAAAATGACTTCAGGAGGGTGACTAGTTTGTAAATTAAAGAAACAGCAACTATTGAAATTATGAGAATTCCCATATAACAGATTTGTAAAATTTATGTATATGTAAATCCATGATTTTTTTTGTTTTTGGTGTGTGTTTGCAAAGAAAAATAACATGAAATAGTTACATAAAGAGACGGGTGACTTCTCCCCTTCCCCCCTCCCCCCCTCCAAGGAATAAGGCATTTATTGTGAATATTAGTGAGTTTGAGTTATCAGTTTTAGGAAGCAAATATGCCTAAATGCATTAGCCTCATTTTAGCTGATGTCCAGCTGACATCCTATTATGAAGGGGTAGTCCTTCCAGATTTCCTTCACTTAAGGACTGGAATATGAACAGTTCCAATAAGTAAGCTTAATTTGAATTGTCACATAAAATAGCAACCTGATACTGGTATCTCAGCTCCGAGTTAGAATCAGCACCTTTGACTTAATGTGTAGATATATAATGTACGAAAGAACAAAGATGTTATTGACCTCTTAATGGATATTTTTGGTACATGTCCATGAATTCTTGTGTACATATTTTTTACCAGATATTACACTTTTTAATTGATCAGAACCCTATCAAAATCTTGATTTAAACCACTGATTGTTTAAATCGTTAAATAATTTCCAATCCCAGTGGATTTATTGATATGCTACTTCTGAGAGGTGCACAGGTTTCCTTTGGGACTAGACAAAATGATCCAGGTCATTGCTGAACCAAAGTAGTCTAGGAAGATTTAAAGAGTAGATTTATGCACTGGTGGAAATGAAATGATTTCCTTTGGGAATCTTTATACTACCAGTAAATTGTCTACATACTAGAAATTCCACACCATTTTAATGAAATTTCTCCCCATTTCTGCCATTGCACCTATTAGCTCTGAATGAAACCTGCTGGTCTCACTTTCACAACATTGCCAAGATCTGCCCTTTCCTCGCCATCCAAACTGCTACCTTGCTGGTACAGGCTCTCATAATATCCCAACTAGATTATTGCATCAGCCTCCTCTCTGATCTCCCATCCTCCTGTCTCTCCCCACTCCAGTCTATACTTCATTCTGCTGCCCAGATTATCTTTCTACAGAAACGCTCTGGGCATGTCACTCCCCTCCTCAATCTCCAGTGGTTGTCTGTCAACCTCCGTTTCAGGCAAAAACTCCTCACTCTTGGCTTCAGAGCTCTCCACCACCTGGCCCCCTCCTACCTCACTTCCCCTCTCTCCTTCTACAGCCCACCCCGTACACTCTGCTCCTTTGCCGCTCACCTCCTAATAATAATAATAATGTTGGTATTTAAGCTCTTACTATGTGCAGAGCACTGTTCTAAGCGCTGGGGTAGACACGGGAATCAGGTTGTCCCACGTGGGGCTCACAGTCTTAATCCCCATTTGACAGATGAGGTAACTGAGGCACAGAGAAGTGAAGTGACTTGCACACAGTCACACAGCTGACAAGTGGCAGAGTCGACATTCGAACTCATGACCTCTGACTCCAAAGCCCGTGCTCTTTCCACTGAGCCACGCTGCTTCTCCTCACAATGCCTTGTTCTTGCCTGTCCCGCCATCGACCCCTGGCCCACGTCCTACCACTGACCTGGAATGCCCTCCCTCCTCACATCCACCAAACTAACTCTCTCCCCCTCTTCAAAGCCCTATTGAGAGCTCACCTCCTTCAGGAGGCCTTCCCAGACTGAAGCTTCCCTTTCCCTCTGCCCCTCCTCCCCTCCCCATTCCCCCTCCTCCCTCTCTCTGCTCTTCCCCATTCCCCTCCCCACAGCACCTGTGCATATTTGTATATATTTTATTTCATTTTATTAATGATTTTATTTATTTTATTTAATGATGTGTATATATCTTATTCTATTGATGGCATTGATGCCTACTTGTTTTGCTTTGTTTTCTGTCTCCCCAGTTTAGACTGTCAGCCCGTTGTTGGGCAGGGATTGTCTATCTGTTCCTGAATTGTACATTACAAGTGCTTAGTACAGTGCTCTGCACACAGTAAGTGCTCAGTAAATATGATTGAATGAATGAATTGAAATTTCTGTTGGAGTTTGAGGCTGCACCCTGGCTTTCTAGGCCAGGTAAAGTGGGGGTGGAAGGAGTCCCTGACCCAAATTTACAAAATGTATGCCAGAGACTCCTGGTTACTGATTGATACCCCTAGTAACTCCAAACGGGTCCAAAAAACTAATCAGTGGATATTTGAGCACTGTACTTAATGCTTGGGAGAGATCACCAGAAGCAAGATACGTATTTCCAGTTTGAGAGAATAAACTATTAGTGATAATAATAATAATGGCATTTGTTAAGCACTTACTATTTGCCAAGCACTGTTCTAAGCACTGGGGGGAATACAAGGTAATCAGATTGTCTTACATGGAGTTCACAGTCTTAATCCCCATTTTACAGATGAGGTAACTGAGGCACAGAGAAGTGAAATGACTTGCCCAAAGTCACACAGGAGACAAGTGGTAGAGCTGGGGTTAGAACCCTGACCTCTGATTCCCAAACCCGTGCTCTTTCCACTGAGCTACTCTGCTTCTGATTTGCTGGAGAAGATTTCTCCAATAGCGATTCTCCAGTAGATTTGCTGGCCCTCAAGAATCTGTCTAAAGGGCAAACAGACATTAAAGTGAATTACAGATAGGATGAAATGATGTACATAAGTGTAATGGGAGTCTTGTGCTTCACTTTTGGACATGGAAATTTATGGATGTATTGGAGAGTTGAAGTCTGATCATCCATGTCCTTTTGATAGCTCTGAGGGCTGATGACTCTGTTTCATTCTCAATCAACACCAAATGTATTCAAGGAAAGTAACCTAGGAATGGGAGGTAGTGTGATAATACTATTGTGGGGTTGATGTCTGTTGGGTAATGCCACTGGGGAAGGGATGTGGGTGGAGCTGTACCCCATGCAAGGCCCCATAGATATCACTACAGATTGCCCAAACTTCCACTGGCAAATGTGTTTCTGGGACCCCTATTTTGGGGATAAAGTGTTAAAGTCAGATCAGTACCCCAAATCTTACCAGTCATTCAGTTGTCTCTTGCAAGTATGAATGTATTTATGACCATCCTAAGCATTTGTGTGCATATCAAGCAATCGTGTTTGAATGCACACTGTGTGCAGACCACTACCAAGCACTTGGGAGAGTACCCTACAACAAAGTTGGTATATTTGAACATTCACATTTATTTTGATTCCAGTGCTTTAGAATTATCTCTGTTTTTCTCCCCCATTAGCATGTAAAGCAGAGAACAATTATACGTCAGTAGTACTAAGTGCCTATTACAGTGCACTGCACTAAGAAGTGTTCAATAAAGGTCATCACCGCTAGTAAAGCAACCTGACTTAATGCCAGGGACGGGAAACCACACATTTAGGGTTTGTCCTTGCCAAACAATGTCATTTGAGTGCTCACTGTGTGCAGAGCACTGAACTAAGATCTTGGGAGAGTATAATACAGCAGAGTTGGAAGACATATTCCTTGCCCATAAGGAACTCATAGCCTCTCAAATGTTTGGAGGAGTCAAAATATTGTGCTTTTTAAAAATATATATTAAATGACCTGCTAGAGGGGGCCACATTCTGAGATTCCTGTCACCCCAATTAGTGAACCCAACTCACCAACTGCTGCCTTTTCCAGAAGGGTGCTGACTCCACGCTCGCATCTGCCACCAGTCATCAGAGGGTGATCCTCTCCCCTAGGGTGGCCACTGACAGCACAAAAGAATTCCAGATATCCCTTTGCTGACCCCATATTATAAGGGTTTCATAAAGATACACAGGAAGAAGGTTCTTTAAGGAAGTTAACAGCACCTACAGTGATTAAGTATCACCAGATGAACCCCTGACCCTTTCCCTTGCTCCAAAGCCTTTGTGCTCCTTTCCCAGGCTCTTATAAACACAGGAGCTGCTTCTGAGCTGTAGGGCTGAAGCTGAAAGGGATAGAAGTGGAGTGTTTAAAGTAAAAATACCAGGCATAAAGATGGCAGGTGCCTTATCAGTACCTGACAAGGGACAGACCAGCTGAAAACTCAACTGGTATACAACTGGACAAATAGCCAACCTACTCTTCTTGTCAACCTCCCCCAGTGCAAAGGGGGAGGAATTTACATAATCTAAAATGTTGGTAATCCATGTGTGGATAATTAAGATATGTACTTTGACTACCCTACCCCCAATTATCAGTTTCTCTAGTGCAGTTCTGTTTATCAGGCCTCTACTCAACCAAATTCTTCATGACCTGTTTCACCTGAATTTTTTTTTGCATTCTGCTGTCTGCATAATCCAAAGTGGTGTTTACATTTGCAATTTGCAACTGTGAAATATCACCCCAAAGCACTTTCCTTGAAAGTGATAATGGGAGGAAGGAGTAAAGTATTTAAGCCCTTGGATTCAGAAGTGAGTTGACAAAATTTTGTGCATACTGGGAAGCAGTTTGAGAGCCAGATTACTATAGGATATTTGTATTACTATAGGATATTTGTACCTTGATATAATGTTGCCTAACTTTCCTTAACATTGGTTGATTCAGCAGATACCAGTGCATCCACCAGGTTCCCACTGGATGTAATACAATAGCACCAACATGCTTTCTGGTGTTGAAAATACTTTATTCCAGACCACTGATCACTCCACTGAGTTTACTGTATATATCTGTGCGGCTTTTCTAATTGAAGCAAACAATCTTAAGAACCTGGTTACTGAGTTGGAGAGTCACATTGGGGCTTCTGTAGATAAGAAGATAGGCTGAATGGGGTGGCCAGCTGATGGGAAGGCAAACTTTTTCCCAGTTGTGCTGTTTATCAGCAAACCAGCACATAAGACAATCCCCTGATGGTTTTTAGGAGGGTCCAAATGCAATCCTGATGGTGTGGAGCAATGATTGCTCAAGAGTGCCAGAGGGAGCTACTTGGTTCCTCAGCCAATTGGGTGATAGCCTAGCTTAGGGTTGAAGGGATGAAAGAATCTCTGGGTCTAGGCCTTCTCCCTTGATGATGAAGTGCTAGGAAACAGACAGAGAGGTGTGACTTCAGACCCACACCTTGTGGGGAATTACCCCTGGCAAAAAGTCACCTATTATGATCTAGAATTCCAAGGAGAAATGGTATGAAGTCCTTCATATTGTTTAATACAATGCTCTGCACACAGTAAGCACTCACTAAATACAATTGATTGGTATGTGCCAGTCCCGTGCTAATCCAGTCAGAGTCCCTGTCCCCAACAGGGCTCTCAATCTAAAGGGTAGGGGAAGCAGGCATCTTGAATTTATTTTACAGTTGAGGAAAAAGGCACAGAGACTTGACCAATTTATACAGCAGGCCAGAGTACAGCTGGGATTAGAACTCAACCCCATGCTCTTTCCACTAGGCTAATCTGTTTGGGAATTAATCTCTTCTCCTGTTTGACATGAAGCAATGATTTGCTTGAGATTTTCTTTTTTCAAAATTCTGACTGTGGTAGGTAGCTTCAAAAGAGTGATTTTTTTTTTTATTTTAAAAGCATATATCACTGCAGCATTAGTATACACCCAGTCTGAGGTTTTACAATTGATGTTCAAGTTGTATGAGATCTGTGATACCAGACAGGGAATTAGCTAGGAGTTGTGCTAGCCATAAATGCCATCCCTATAATTAGATTGATGAAAAGAGAATTTTGAAAGCTTCCAACTCAATTTCCCTCATTTAGGATACATTTATTTAATTAACTGTTTCCCTCCCCAATCCTGGGAATAGCAGGAGGCAGCATTGTAAATATGGAGAATAAAGAGTTGAACAAGGGGCATTGAAACTGATAGTTGTAGTTAATCTAATATACGCATTTTGGGATTCCTATCAAAGACATTCATCATCCATTTATTCCCCACACATTTCCTTGGGAACGCTAATTTAATCTGATTTCCGAGCTTCAGAATTAGAATTGGAATGGGGTACAAAAGGAACATATGTTCTGAGCGGCCCAAGTGCCCAACCTAAACTGGCTGTCCAGCTGACAGCTGGGAAGATTAAGCAGTGTCTCCTTTGAGCCACAGGTCTTGGTATGAAATAATTGGAAAGGCCAAACAGAAGAATATTGTGTTAAAGTCAGCTTCACTGAATGTTGTAGGAGGAAATGATTTGTTCTGCTGGTTTTTTTTCCTCAAGATGCTCTGTTTACCAAGTAAACCAGATGGTTTTAGCTACAGTAGTCTTATTATTATAGTTTCCTGGGTGACATCACAAGGAGTGTTGTGAACAGATCTGGTGGTGTTCCTGATAAAAGTATCATTCATATTTTTGCAATACTCTGTGGGAATTGCTTTAAAAACGTGATTCTCCTCTAATTTCTCACTAGTATGCAGGAGGTGCAATTTTCTTTACTGCTAACCTATTTTGGATCCCTTAAAGAGGGGAAACAAATCAGACATTTCAACTTCAACACGATATGTCAAGATTATTTGTGTTTTGGAAATAAGAAATCTCCTTTTCTAACATTCTTTTGTATTTTAAAGTGGGCAAGTTAGGGACTTAGATTTGATATAAGGAAGAGTTTTCTGGCAGTGAAGCTGTTGTGGACATTTATGGATTAACAAATGCTATTTACTGGCTGTTCACTTTTCAATTCGTTGTGCCCTTATTTTCCAAATGTTAGGCTCATAATCATTCATTCAAGCATATTTATTGAGAGCTTACTGTGTACAGAGTAGTGTACTAAGTGCTTGGAAAGTACAGTTTAGCAGTACAGACAATCCCTGCCCGCTCGGATCTAGAAGTAATTACATTACCATCCTTTTGTGTTTGAAAATCAGGCTATGGCTAATGATCTGTGAGTGGGGCAGGGGAGGGGAAGGGAGCTGGAAAGATGGCTCCATCCTGATCGTCCTTGACCGCTCAGTTGCGTTTTGGCACTGGACCATCCCCTTCTCCTCAGTACGTTGGCTTCACTGACTCTGTCCTCTCCTGGTTCTCCTCTTATCTCTCTGGCCGTTCATTCTCAGTCTCCTTCATGGGCGTCTCCTCCCACTCCCATCCCCTAACTATAGGGGTCCCTCAAGGTTTAGTTCTTGGTTCCCTTCTATTCTCCATCTACACTCACTCCTTTAGAGAAGTCATTTGCTCCCACAGCTTCAACTATCATCTCTATGTGGATGATACCAAATGTATATCTCCTCCCCTGTTTTCTCCCCACACCCCCGCTTCCATCCCGGATTGCATCTCCTCCTACTTTCAGGACATCTCTACTTGGATGTCCTCCCAGCACCTAAAACTCAACATGTCCAAGACAGAGTTCCTTTTCTTCCCTCCAAAACCCTGTCCTCTCCCCTGACTTTCCCATCACTATGCATGGCACAACCATCTTTCCCATCTCACAAGTCCGCGACCTTGGTGTCATCCTTGACTCCACTCTCTCATTCACCCCACATATCCAATCCATCACCAAATCCTGCCGGTCTCACCTACACAACACCGCTAAGATCTGCCCTTTCCTCTCCATCCAAACTGCTACCATGTTAGAATAATCACTCATCCTATCCTGACTGGATTAGTGCATCAGCCTCCTTTCTGACCTCCCAACTTCCTGTCCCTCCCTACTTCAGTCTATACTTGACTCTGCTGCCCAAATTATCTTTTTACAGAAACGTTCTGGGCATGTCACGCCCCTCCTTAAAAAATCTCCGGTAGTTGCCTATCAACCTCCATATCAAGCAAAACCTCACTATTGGCTTAAAAGCTCTCCATCACTTTGCCTCCTACTATAATAATGTTAATAATGTTGGTATTTGTTAAGCGCTTACTATGTGCAGAGCACTGTTCTAAGCACTGGGGTAGACACAGGGTCATCAGGTTGTCCCATGTGAGGCTCAGTTAATCCCCATTTTACAGATGAGGGAACTGAGGCACAGAGAAGTGAAGTGACTTGCCCACAGTCACACAGCTGACAAGTGGAAGAGCTGGGATTCAAACCCATGACCTCTGACTCCCAAGCCCGGGCTCTTTCCACTGAGCCACGCTGCTATCTCACCTCCCTTCTCTCCTTCTACATCCTAGCCTGCACACTCCACTCCTCTTGAACTTAACCTTCTCACGCTGCCTCCATCTCGCCTGTCCCACTGTCGACCCCGGTCCAAGTCCTATAACCAGGAATACCCTCTCTCCTCAAATCTGCCAATCAGTCTTCCCTTCCCTCTCCCCACCCCAAGCCCTACTGAAGGCTCACCTCCTCCAAGAGGCCTTCCCAGACTAAGCCCCCCTTTTCCTCAGCTCCCCCTCCCTTCCACATCACCTCGACTCCCTCTGCCCTTCTCCTGCCCTCCCCTTGGGCCCCACAGAGCTTATGTATATATGTATATATCTATAATTCTATTTATATTGATCCCTGTTTACTTGTTTTGATGTGTATATATCTATAATTCTGTTTGTATTGATGCCTGTGTACTAGTATTGATGTCTCTCTTTCCCCCTCACCCCCCAAAGACTTTGAGCCCATTGTGGGCAGGGACTGTCTCTTTATAGCTGAATTGTACTTTCCAAGAGCTTAGTACAGTGCTCTGCATATGGTAATCAC
This sequence comes from Ornithorhynchus anatinus, assembly GCF_004115215.2. Taxonomy (NCBI): domain Eukaryota; kingdom Metazoa; phylum Chordata; class Mammalia; order Monotremata; family Ornithorhynchidae; genus Ornithorhynchus; species Ornithorhynchus anatinus. The sequence goes on along the minus strand of NC_041728.1, from coordinate 23,676,106 downwards.
TCAATAAATATGAATGAATGAATGACTGCTTGGCTACAGGTTTTTTCACCCTGTATCTTATCCCTCCTTTAGTTCAGGGCATTAGCTACTTTTTATTAATACTGGGAATTTAGCACTCTTCACTTTTTTCAAAGTGTTTCCACATATCTCTTTTTTTCCCTCATTATAGTCCTCTAAGGGAGAAGCAGGTATTCCTCAGTGTCTGACCTGCTTATGTTGAATCTACCCCAGTACTTAGTACAGTGCTGGGCACATAGTAAGTGATTCACAAATATCATGGCGCTTTTATTATTCACATTTTACAGATGAGGGAACTGAGATTAAGTAACTTGCCCATGCTCACACAAAAGGCCAGTAGCAGAAATTAGGACTAGGATCCAGGCCTCTTGATGACTCAAATCTGTGTCTTTTCTCCGAGACTCCCTGCCACTCAGTAACTATTTTCCAAGCTGGGGACTGTGTAACTCTGCCTGTTGGATTTATGTTCTTTCCTACCCATTCTTTTACTGAAAAGGAAAATCTCCATATCTAATTGCTGATGCCAGGTCTCTTTCTTGTTTCCCAGCACTCCATATTTAAGTCCCATTACAGTTGTTTCTGAAGAATAAGTTTTTAGTAGACTGTAGTAGTCTCTAGACTGTTAACTTGTCGGTAGGGCATGTCTACCAACTCTGTTGTTCTCCCTCAAAGAGCTTAGTACAGTGTGCTGCACATAGTAAGTGTTGTTAGTTAATTGTTAGTGAAGAATAGAAAACTTTGCAGAAGACAAGGTAGAAAACCAAGATAGATACCACAAGGTGATAGGTAGATGTTAAATAGGAGCACCACTCTCTACAAACCATTTGAAATCATGTGATGATGATTGGGTTTATTTGTGGATATCATTTCCACATGGTTCTTAAAGGGAATATTCTAGAAAATAGTACAAAGCCATTACCCTGAAATAAATGATATGTGTTCACCGTTGTACATTTTAAGTGGTGATTATGGCAAAATGAGTTATTACTGGTTTGATAGCAACAATGTTGCAGTGCTTTAGAGCTGGTAGCCCATTTAAAGGATATTGGTCTATTAAGTGCAATCACCAAGAGAACATGGTAGTGATGCATTTTATATAAACCCCACTGCTTAAATATCAGAATGTGACTGCCTTGGTATCCTTTTCTATCCTCTGATGGCCTCTTCCCTCATGTTACTTTGGGAGTCTGTTTAATGATTACCTGATAAATGTTCATATCAGAAATAATCCTAAATTTGGTTTGTAGTGGAACTTTCTCACCAGACTGTCAGTGTTAGGTGATTTAGTGGAATATTTTCTGAGGATGTTAGTAATAAGTTTAAAGGACAGGTAATATGGGTGGGGTGGGAAACATATATACCTTTTCCTCCCTTTGCCACCAGCTAGTTTCATCACTCGTAATTTTTTATTATTGAGAACTCTCACTCCCTGCAGATATTAATTTAAATGAAAAGCAGATTTCTTCACTCCAGCAGAAGTAATAGAGGCAGGTGTGGTTAGTTTAACACTAGGAATGAATCAGAAATGCATAAATCTTTCTTACTCGTTCCCCAATTTATGCAGCTCAATGTAAATTAATTTCAAAGCCTCTTTAAGTTATTTAAATGGAAAACACATTAATTTTTTGTCACTCTCACCTCTTCTGCATATTTTCATGAATAAAGCGAGGCAATTTAGTACAGAGAATTGCTTAAATTCAAGTGTCCAATTTATAGATTCAAAATATAGGAAATGTGCAAAGTTAGTACAATTAACGCAATGCTATTTCACATTATTGCATTTAAAAGTATAATAAGCTTGCAATGCAAGTGAAATGTTGACTTTCCTGTAAACTCTTTTTGGTTTAAATGTATCTCTTCTATCTTGGATCAGAATAGGTTTTTGTGTCTTTTATAATGGTTTCCTGCATATGCTGAAGAGACATGTAACAGCTCAGTTTTTTTCCACTATGAAGAGAAATATTTTCCAGCTGCATTGCATTTCTGGACTGGAATAAACCATAACCACTGGCACCAAGCAATTAGGAGCCTTGACTCCTGTCCAAAAGGGGCAGGAGGGGTTTGCTTTGCTCTGAGACACTCTGATTTCCACAGCTTGGATGCCACGATGCTTTAGCCTCCTGGAAGACTGAGATCGTGCTTGAAGCCAACACTTAGTGTCGTCCCCCACTTGAAATTAGCATGGCTGGCAGTGCTTTTTTTCCCCTGCTAGGAAGATACAGCTTCTCTACCAGGGATTGCATTGTAGTTTCTGCCTTGTACAATTTAGCTGGAGCAGGGAGTGTGGCTCAACCCTGTGCCACTAGGGCCTGGCTGTTGGAGACCCCTCTCCACACTGTGCCTTTCCAGGACCCAAGCCCCACCCTCCACCGGGAGTGACTGACTGGACCACGGAGGAAGCAGGGATGGAAATTACCTATCAGTCGCTCGTATTTGAGCACTTACTATTGTGCAGTGCACTGCACTGAGGACTTGAGAGAGTGTACTATAACAGAATTAGTAGAAATGTTCCCTGGCCGTAAGGAGTTTATAGTCTAGAGGGGGAGATTACAGTCTGGGGAGAGGAATTATATAAATATTCAGAACACAGAGAACTTTGCCCTCACTGAACTGAGGATGGTTAGTAAAGGTCAAGTAAAGGGATTACTCTGATCTTGAATTTATTGTGTGTGTGTGTTTGACTTTTCTTTCAAGCACCCTTTCCCCCTCTCCTTCCCACCACCCAGTTGAAGCTCTTTGTGGACAGGGGCCTTGTTTTAATTTGTGTGGTTGTTTTTTGTTTTTTTTTTCCTCTTCCCCATCTAGTACAGAGCTCTGGACAAAGTAGTCACCTAACAAATAAGCATAACAACAATTCTGGCTAATTACCAACAGAGCATTTGGACTTCTGTTTTTACTAGTCTTTTTAAAATTAGTTGAAAAGTGCCAAAATGACCTGTTTAGCTAGTTCTCAGTTGTGTTGACTGAAGCCTACTGCATCCTGCTGATAATATTTTTTTTGTACAGTAATGTGATAGAAGTAAAATTTCCCCATCCCTTTCATTTTCTGCCTTTGATATTTCTTTTGAAAGCCTTTTTACCTTTGCTTCATGCCATTCTGACCAGGGTTTGTTGCCCTTGTAACAAGAAGCGGTACTTAGGTTTAAAGGGAGAGCTGCATCCTTGGAGCACCTGCATTGGTAAGTTCACGCCTGAAATAACATCACGCAAATCACTTCTACATTTGATAAACCATGGAAGAAAGAGTTTTCTTTTGGGAATACAGCTTATTTGGAATGGGAAATTAATTTATTTTGCTGGCAACTCCTGTATCTTATGCCATCTCTTCTGCTTTCCTAGCCAAAATTAAATAATCAAAAAACCTCACCCCACATTTCATGTGACCCATCTGGTAGATGTAGTTATTTGGAGACCAGTGGTATTTTTTGAGCAGAAAAGTGCAAATGTATTCAAATGAAAACCAAACTTGATGCTTTATCTCTCTGTATGTTAGTAAAGAGGAAAGATGGCTCTCTGTAACGTCCTGCTCAGAGTTGATCAACTAGAATATTCTGAAAAACTTGAATCCCTTTCTGCATAATACCATTGGTTTGGAAACAATCAGATTCAAGTATTTATGCTGAGAATGCAGCACAGAAAAAAAAAATCCCATGTAATGGGTGAGAAATGTAGGAGCGTTAATCCAGTGATTCCAAGACCGGGGCAAGTTGGAAAGGGTGGAAGGGGAACAACTTGAGATAGGGTCCCTATTGAGCTTCCTATGCCCAGGGCATTCAGGAACTTAATCTGGCTGGTGTGTGTGTATGGTGATTCTTTGTATTTAAATCGATAAATGTGATTGTGGCTGAAAAGGCTAATGCATGCCCAATAGTAAATTGAGACTAACACACTAGAAAGCCATCTTTACAATTGTCTTCAAATGTTTGCTCAGGGTTGGACTAGTTTCTTGCAACTTTGATGCAAGTCAACGCAGTGTCAGGCCATGGGGCAAAACTGTGAGAGTGTGGGGGGTGATGAATGAATGATGAGGGATAGAACATGGTTGTAAATGGATGGAGCAAGTTTTTCACCTTGCCCTCACCACTAGCACTTCCATTTTCTTTTTCCATCATCACTTATGTGAGCACATATGTGCACACACACACATTGCACAGGGTCCTGCTACATTCTTAATAATATTAAGCACTCTGTGCAGAGTATCTTAGAGACAATCTCTGCCCAACGGGCTCACAGTCTAAACAGAGGAGACAGGCAAAAACAAACAAGTAGTCTATCTGTTGCCGAATTGTACAATCCAAGTGCTTAGTACAGTTCTCTGCACATAGTAAGTGCTCAAATACGATTGAATGAATGAAAATACTAGGAAAATGCCCAGGTGGCAACTAGTCTCCATCCCTCAGGGAGCTAGCAATATAAAGAGGTAGAAGGTATTGGTGAAAGACCTATAGGGAGAGATGAATCAAAGACAAAAAACCAAGCTCAGTAGGGTGCCATGACTAGAGGAACAGAATTTCAGACTCCTCAAAGCTCAGAGTCCACAGTTGTGACCTCTGCGGTTGCAGCTGCCAGAGGCTTCCTGTAATTTTGTGGAGGTGGCACCAGGCTGTGTCTGCTTCCTCTGTCCTGCCAGGATGATGTGAGGCAGGTCGGGATGGAGGCAAGCCAGTGCGGGGTACTGGGGACATAGCATGGTGGCCTGGTGGAGAAGGATGCTGAGTCACAGTGTCGTCTGGTGGAGAGAGGGTTGTAGTGAGCACCCAGCCATGGCTTAAGTCTACCCAGCTGGCAGTGCACAGGTCATGCTGGGAACAGGGCCCCGGGAGCCTTGATGTGGGGCGGCAGTTACCCGGAGCTGGGAAAACCCAGTGGAATCCCCAGATATTCGGTATCCCCTGCTCTCTGGGACCCGGGCCCTCTGAAGGCTAAGGCTCAAGGTGGCAGATGCCCTGCTTCTGCTAGTGCAATCCTTCTGGCCCAAGCAGAGACAGCCAAGGATGTTGCATTAGGCAAACTGTATGACTTTTTTTTTAATGTAGGTAAGACCAGACCACCCAACTCTCATTTAGCTGCTGAAAGCTGATGTGAAACCAGATCTTTAGGGGTGAATTGAGTTTGCAATAGTAGATTATTAGATGCCTGGAATTGTACTCCTCTGAGCAGTAACACTGACCATTATACTACCTTGTGTGAACAGGTCTTGAGTTACTATGTAAGTGAAAGCTGCATGTGTGTTGCCATTTTCTATTTGGTATCCCTCAAAGCTTTTTCATTATGACTGTCATCTAAGGCACTGGGGGGAAATTTGCTTAGAAAACTTAAGAGAAGGAAGTGTCCTTTCATACAGTAAGTGCTCAATAAATACCATTGATTTTTTTCTTTACTCACACTCTATTATTTGTTTTTCAAAATAGTTCTAAAGAAAGGTGAATAAACACATGATTTATACATACCATTTATAGCAATCAGTATTGCTTTTTCAGTTGCTCAAGTCATTTCTGAGAACCTCAGCGTGTTTCACTTTAAAGGGTGGATAATGAAGGTCCTCAATGCACCTGTCATTTTATCCCAGGAAAATGTTATGATGATCCACTCTGTTTAACGTACAGGAAACAGGGTGTGTCTGAGAAGGCTTTGTGTGTATGAGATGAGGCTATTATTTTCCAGACAATTAAAGAGGTCTAACTAAAGAGATGGAGATGTTTCAACTACTTATGCAAATCATCAGCTGCTGGAAGGTTTCTTTGACATTCAATATGAAGAGATTGATTTGTGTGATGGTGGGGATTTGTCTTGTCACCAAAGTAGAGGTGGCTGTATTTTGATAATGGAGATGAGATGGTGTGGAAATTCCCACACCCACTGACACTCAGGGAGCACTCAAACTCTTGCAGTTTGGCAGGTGATTTGACCCCAGAAGGAAGGGCAAAGAATGTCTAATTATGCATTCCAGCAGCCCTGGACATGAATGATTTGCAGCTGGCCCAGCAAATGACTTTGAATTAATGACTTATTAACATTCAGCAGTGAGGTACTAATAGGGGGCCGAAGGAAAAATGACGATGAGCAGGAATGATGAAAGGTGAACTCAAAGGCCAAAAAAGATGCTCTTGGGCTTTTCTGTGGGATCCCATTTCCTTTCGCTCTAGGGGAAGAAAATGACAGGTGGGTGCCCAGGAGATATTTATGTGTCTGGCAAATAGGTGCTTTCATTTCTAGCCAGTTAAGTCAGCAGCAAAATATGCATGAAAAGAGAACAGAATCCAGGCACTGTGCTTGCTAAGAAATTGAGAGGGAAAATAATCATTTCAATCTCCCTCCACCCCCCCCCCCCACCCCCACACAGCCTCTCTCTCTCTCTCACACACACACACACACACTTTGAACTAATCTGGAGGACAAGTATATAAGAATCTGGAAAATAAAAGGATGAAGTGTATCTGGCTGCTGGTATGTAGAGTCCTCTCAATGATGTGTGGGTAGCTTAAGCATTTTGTGATGGGCAATTTTTCCTAGAGATGAGGAAAGATGAAATTCTGGTTTCAGTAGCAATCTTCTTCCCACTTTCTAGTCTCGTCATGGGCCTGCAGTTTTGTGTATTTTAAAAATCCAGTTTCTTTGACTAGAAATAATTTGAGGCAAGGTGGGGAATTGAGTGGAGAATTCAGCTATTGTTTCTGAGAATTCTTTATCTAGGATTATGTGGTCTAATTTAAATGAAACCAGCTTCCCATCCCTCTCAGTCAATCATATTTATTAAGCATTTACTGTGTGCAGAGCACTGTACTAAGCTCTTGGGAGAGTACAATATATCACATTCCCTTCCCACAAGCTAAAAGTCAGACATTAATATAAATATATTAATGATATGTACCTAAGTGTTGTGGAGCTGGGAGAGGAGTTGAATAAAGGGATCAAGTCGGAGAGACACAAGGGAGTGAGAGTAGAGGAAAGATTTCAGACCACAAGCGAATCTTCTTGAAAGTGATCTTACTGGGCCAGTTGTGGAACATGGCTATTGATCTGGGGGTTAATGAGCGACACTGCAGTCCAGTATCTTGGGCAACAGTGAACTCGGACGTGGAGGAGGGAAGGAAAGTGCAGTTCTAAGTGATTTGGGGGGAAATTTAAAGCTGCTTCTTGAGGATTTTCTGCAGAGATGGTGGTCAGTGGGGAAAATTCCTGAGAATCAACTTTAAATTTTTCTAGAACACACCAGAAGCCTCTCCTCCACTCCCAATTCATTACCACCGAAGGTTGACTAGAGTTCTGGCTCTCTCTCGAGGAAATTTTTTAGTTTTTTTTTTAGTTTTTGGAGTCATAAAAGGAAACTTAAGACTTTTTAGGCCAACTATAATTTATAAATGGATTTCAAATACGATTTTTGTCAATCTTAACTACTCTTGTTTTTTAGTTTTCAACTATGAAATAAATTAGGATTTATTGAGCTCCTACTATGTGTAGAACTCTGTGTCTAATGATTGGAAGAGTACAATAGAATTAGTACCTATAATCCTTGCCTTCACAGTTAAGTCAAATAAGTTACAATCCTGTTGGTTCCTCACAACGGAAGAGTTTTATACAGATCTGTCAGACTGTCACCCTGATATTGGGCAGGGATTGTCTATCTCTTGCCAAATTGTACATTCCAAGTGCTTAGTACAGTGCTCTGCACATAGTAAGCACTCAATAAATACTATTGACTGAATTGAGCATTTACTCTGTGCAGAACTCTGTCCTTGCACTTGGGAGAGTTCCATACAGTAGAGTTAGTAGAGACAGCCCCTGCCCACAAGGATTTTACATTCTAAAGGAGATGAAAAACATTAAAGTACAGATAAAGGAAATTAGAGTATAAGGATAGGAACATAAGTGCTGGGGATGGGGTGAAGAATACCAAATGCTTTAAGAGTATGGGTGTGCAAAACAGAAAAGTGCAAATTGGGTAAATGAGGGCTTAGTGAAAGCCTCTTAAAGGAGATATGATTTTAGTAGGGTTTTGATGGTGTGCGTGATGGCCTCTTGGATATGAAGGGGGAGGGAGTTCCAGATCAGAGGGAGGACATGAGTAAGAAGTGGATGGTGAGACAGAGAAGATCAAGGTAAAATGAGTAGTTCAGCATTAGAGGAGTGAAGTGTGTGGGTTGCATTGTAATAGAGCAGCCCAGTAAGGTAGGGGAACAATTTGCTTTAAAGCTTATGGTAAGGAGTCTGTTTTGGTGTGAAGGCGTATGGGCAACCATTGAAGGAGACATGGGCCAAATATTTGTTTGTAAAAATGATCTGGGCAGCAGAGTGAAGAATAATAATTATGGTTATTGTTAAGTGCTTACTTTGTGCCAAGCACTACTAAGCATGGGGGGTGGATACAAGTAAATCGAGTCAGACACAGTCCCTGTCCTTTTATTCATTCTATTCAATGATTTATTCTGTGCTTATTGTGTGCAAAGTACTGTACTACTATTAATTATATTTGTTAAGCACTTATTACGTGCCAGGCACTGTAAGGAGTACAAAGGGCTCACAGTCTTCATCCCCATTTTACAATAAGTAACTGTAGTTATGAAGTAACTGAGGCACAGAGAAGTGAAGTGACTTGCTCAGGGTCACACAGCAGAGAAATGGCGGAGCCGGGATTAGAACCCATCATCTTCTCCCAGGCCTGTGCTCTATCCATTATGCCATGCTGCTCCCTGTGGGCTACTGCTAAGTATGGACTGCTCTTATTCATCTCCATCCCAGCCCTACAGCACTTATAAAGAAGTGGAGAAGCAGCATAACATAGTGGATAGAGCATGGGCCTGGGAGTCAGAAGGTCATGAGCCCTAATTCTGACTCTACCACTTACCTACTGTGTGACTTTTGGCAATTCACTTCACTTCTCTGTGCCTGTTACCTCATCTATAAAATGGGGGTTGAGACTGTGAGCCCCACATGGGACAGGGACTTTGTCCAAACCGATTTGCTTGTATTACTTGCTCCCCCGCACTCCCTCCCCAGCACTTAGTATAGTGCCTGGCACATAGTAAGCACTTAACAAATACCCCAGTCATTATTATTATTATGATGTACACATCTGAAATTTATATATATTATCCCTGTCCCCACCCTAAAAATATATATAATGTCCTTTCTAACCTGAAAACTTGTGGTCAGGGGAAGTCTGTTATAGTGTACTCTCCCAAGTGCTTAGCACAGTGCTCTGCACACAGTAAGTACTCAATAAATATGAATGAATGGTGTGGGGAGAGACTGGTGGCAGGGAGTCACAAGGAAGATGAGAGAGATGAGTCAAGGGTAAATGCCAAAGTTACAGGCTTGTGAAGCAGGAAGGAGGATGGTGTCTACAGTGATGAGACAGGAGGAGGGTAAGGTTTTGGTAGGCAGATGAGGAATTCTGTTTTGGAAAGTGTTGAGTTTGAGGTGTCGGTGGGGCATCCAAGAAGAGATGTCTTGAAGGGAGGAGATGTGAGACTGCAGAGAATAGTGAATAGACGACAGGCCTAGGAGTCGGAAGGTCATGGGTTCTAATCCCAGCTCTGTCAGGTATCTGCTGTGTGACCTTGGGCAAGTCACTTTACTTCTCTGCACTTCAGTTACTTCATATGTAAAATGGGGATTGAGACTATCAGCCCCACTTGGGACAGAGACTGTGTCCAAGCTGATTTGCTTGTATATCTTCCCCCCAACCCAGCACCTAGTACAGTGCTTGGCACATAGTAAGTGCTTAATAATTACTGTGGTATTTGTTGTAATTAATAATAATAATGAGGGAGGTCAGAACTAGAGAAAACAATTTGGAAATCATACATGTAGAGATGGTAGTTGAAGTCTTGGGAGCAAATGAGTTCCCCAAGTGTGTGGATGTAGGGCTCAATAAATACCATTAATTGAGAACAGATTGGGACCCAGAGCTTAGCTTTGAGGGACTCCCACAGTTGCGGGGGTGGGAGGCAAAGGATTACCTGGCAAAAATACTGAGTGGCCAGAGAGAGAGAACTAGCAAAGGGCAGTGTCAGGGAAGCCAAAGTTATTTATTTCCAGGAGAAGACGTTGGACCACAGTTTTGAAGGAAGCTGTAAGGCCAAGGAGGATTAGGTTGGAGTGGACGCCATTGGATATGGTCTGACTTTAGGGCCATTTCCATGGGATGGGGTGGAGGTGGGGATCGGAAGCCAGATTGCAAGTGATCTCGGAGGGAATTGGAGGAAAGGAAATGGAGGCAGTGAGTGGGTGTTTTAAAAAGCAAACAAAAAAGCAACTTGAGGAATGGTAGGAGAGAGATACAGCCATAACTGAAGGGAGCCGTGGGGTCAAGGGGGAGTCATTTTTAGGAGAAGAGATTTGTGGGCATGTCTGAAAGCAGTGAGGAAGGAGACACTGGAGAGTGTGTGATTTGAAGTTGGAAGTCAGGGAGGGAAAGAGGGGTGGAAAGGGAAGCAAGTTTTCGATAAATTGTGAAGGGTTGGGATTGGAGCAGGTAGATTTTGAGAGGAGGTGGGAAAATCTCTGGTACTGTTTGGGAAAAATGAAGAGTTGAAGTGGGTGGGACTGGAGAGATGCAGGGGAGATCTTACAGAGATCGTGCCAGATGGCTTCAATTTGATCAGTGAAATAGTTGGCATGGTCACTGGGGGCAAGAGATTAGAGAGGCAGGGGATTGGGGTTTGAGGAAGGAGTTGTCTGAAACAGCAGTTGTGGCCAGTGGACAAGGGATTCAATAAGGATGGAGAAGTAAAGATTGAGGTACAAACAGGGTACCACCCGGGAATTGGGAATTCACCCAATTCCAAAAAACTACAGAACTAAGAGGCACTTATTTTTCTTGAATTGATAAAATTAAAGACTATGAAAGGGAAAAATTGGGATATTTGGTGCCACCCTGACCTGAGGAGTGGAGTAGGACTTGTCCTTGAAGTCTTGTTTGGTGCTATTGTTGGAGCCATAAAGTAGCTGGACTGGCATTTCTTTGCTCTTGTCTTAAATGTTAACTGTTATGCTGTTAGTGTTTTGTTATTTGCACATATGCAAGAAATATGGTTCTGCTCATTTTTCCTTGTTAAAAAGTTCAAGAGTTTGAACAGTAGTTGAAATTTTCACATTTCCATTTTTAAAATGCAGGGAAAAATGCATCAGATTTTCTTTACTTTGTAACTTGTCCTTACAGAATTGATGGAATTGATTTACACTTTATATCAATTCAACTTTATTGAAATGCTTATCACGTTGACCTATAGATCACAAATTTGCATGGCCTGTTTCAAAACTTCAAGCCACTTTCTTTCATGATAAAGAGTTCTTATTCACAGATTTTCTGTTCCATTTCCACAAAATGGTAAAGCAGCTCATTTTCAACTCTGTTTAAAGCAGTGAAACAGTTTTTAAATAAGTAAAAGGTAAGGTTTGAGGAAGCAGTTGGCTTTGAAATTCCTAAGCATCTAACACATTTGCTTCTCCACATTTCTAGATAGCAAATTCTATTTGAAGCTTCTGTTTGCTACTTTAAGTATCGCTGGTGACAGCATTGGCTGGATGAGCTATCATTCAGCCAATAAATAAACCCTTTCCATAACAAATTCATTTGGAATTTGAGTGCTTTTATATTTGAGTTTGCACCATTGCCTAGAGGGAAAAAAAAAATGAAATGGGGGAAGGGATTAAGGGAGGGAGAAGGGAAGCTCTCTGTTTAAAGTTGTAGGCCTACAACTCTTTTGTAAGTAGTTCAATGTACTGGGTTCATTCAATTGTATTTATTGAGTGCTTACTATGTGCAAAGCACTGTACAGGCGCATGGGAGAGTACAATATAACAGACACATTCCTGCCCATGACGAGCTCACAGTCTAGAGACAACAACATGGCACTGATATGATTACTGAGGAAAAGAATGGAGTCTTGGCAATAGAAGTCTCACTGTTGCTCTTACATAGGCTGATATTGCCTGAAAAATACTTAAAAATAATTTTCCAGGTTGGGTGGTGGTCGTTTGTTATGGTATTTAAACGCTTACTATATTTGTAGATGAACACGGCCAGGGCCACGTCCAATTCCTCTCTGTATTTTTCCCAGGGCTTAGCACAATGCTTGTACAAAGTAAGCACTTAATGAATACAATTACTACTATTACTTTAATACATCAAGCAGTGTTCTAAGCAGTGGGATAGATACAAGTTAATCAGATCAGACACAATTTCTGTCCCACATGGGGCTCATAGTCTAAATAGGACAGAGAACAGGCATTGGATCCCGGTTTTACAGAAGAGGAAACAGGCACAGAGAATAATCATAATAATAATTGTGGTTTCTGATAAGTGCTTACTAGGTGCCAGGCCCTGTACTAAGACTGGAGTGGATACAAGCAAATCGGGTCGGACACATAAGGCTCACAGTCTTAATCCCCACTTTAAAGATGGGGTAACTGAGGCACAGAGAAGTGATGGTATATGCCCAAGTTCACACAGCAGACAAGTGGAGGAGCCGGGATTAGAACCCAGGTCCTTCTGACTCCCAGACCTGTATCCTATCCATTATGCCCATCTGCTCTTTATTTTAGTCTGTGCTTACAACAGATTCAGAGTTGGATTTTTTTTTCCCACTCCCTTTACTTTGAGGGCAGGGTAAGTTCAGATATTTGGAGTTGTGTGGGACAAAGCTGTCACCAACTAGAACACAATAGTGACTACATCTCTTCTGTCTAAAATTTTTACAGAGCTAAATTTGGGACACTCACACTCAATATACCCAGTTTTTCTACAGCAAGAGGGTTGAGTTCTTGCAAAACGCCATGGGAAACTGGCCCTGTAGTATTCGCTGCAGTGAGCACTCTTTCGACATCGAGGCTTATGCATCCAAACAAGCTCATGTTGTTGGAAGAATGTTTCCTAATTCCCTAAAAACATTCTAGCCAAAATGCCTAATGAAAACATGTGGTGTGTCAGAACTGAGTAGGTAGGAATTCTGTTGGCAAAACTGCACTGAATACGTAAGGGTGAGAGTTGTTGGTTGATTTAACCGAGGTCAGCACAATGTTTTAAGAGGCACCCTACTGCCTGACCCTCCTCTATTCTCCCCCAATACCCCTCCATGTTATCGTGGGGACAGATATGAGGGGCCAAAACCCAGAACATTTCACCCAGTTGCCATTCCTGAGTCTTCCCTTTGCGGCTTAGGAATGGTTCACATTTTGCTACCTCTCTCTACTTCAGCCAACATGATGAAAGCAGACTGGAGAATCTTATGCAGTACCAATCAGTAGTGTTTGTAGAGCTTTGCATCAGTTGGACACTGGAGTCTCATAGGAACACGGGAATGTCGGGCACTGAGTCCCAAACTGGGCGTTCCCCATGCTGGGTCCCCGATGCCAGTATCTTTGTTGCCCCGTGAAGCGCCTGGACTGTGGCTTGGATGGAGCCTGGGATACCTTTAGTTCCACTCTGCTTATTGTTCCTGAAGATCGAGCTTTCCTTTGTGTCTCAAGCTCCCTGAGGGCAGAGACCCCAGTGCTGGGTGCTGATGGTGGTGGCCATCATTTGTGATTGTAGATGTTGGGGGCAGAGCCCAGATCATGCCTGAATTGGAACAATGCAGACCTGAAGTCACTTTATTCTACCTGGGAGCCCCCACCCTCACCCTCTCAACTTCACTACCCCCTCTCCCCTCCCCCTATACCAACCTTCCCTGCCTAAACCTTCATTTCCCCTCTCCACCCTCCCTGCTGTCCAGTTGAATCTGTATCCCTTTAAGCAGCTGATATTCACCCTGCCCTCAGTCTCACAACATTTTTATACGTCTTTGCATTCGTCCATTTCCCCTCTCTGTAATTTATTTTCATGTCCATCTTCCCGCCTAGATTGTAAAGCTCCTTGTAGGTAGGGATTGGTTCTTTGGGACTACCAACTCTATTGTATTGTACTCTCCTAAGCACTTCCCACAGTGCTCTGCACACAGAACTCAATAAATACCACTGATTGATTGCACTTGGGAAAGCACAGTGGGTTAAAGGACATGGACCTTAATCTCAAGGAGTTTACAGTCAAACACCAGGCTGGGAACTGGAGACAGCCCAGTTACTTGTCTCAACAATACCCTTGTCAAATAAGGGTAAAATGGAGGCTATATTTTCACCAGGAAGCACCCTAAAGCCCCTTTTTACAATTAAGTCCTGGCTAAGAAACACAGCATCATGCCAGTGGAGCATAGCCTGTGTAACTCAAGGCAATTAGGTTTGATAGGTTTGTATTTTGGAGCAGTAGAATAAGGCAACTATCATTCATCAAAAGAATTAGAGAAAATGGGTTATCTTGGCCCAAGTCATTTCTCCTTTTTTCCTGTCCCTTTTCTTAACTGCTGACCATTTCACTCCTTTTCTCCTGTTTTTTTGAATTCCCTTGTCTCAATTCAGAGTGGTGCTAAAGTTAACAGCTCCAGTTGGCATTTCTATTCTCAACTGAACTGCTCAAGGTTTAGTGTCAAAGCATGTCAAGTTGCATTGGGTTGAAACTTGACAGATTTGTCTAAGTCGGTTTTAACTTTCTAAAAATTCAGAAAAATATTACTTGGATTTGGTTTCCAATGATTTCTCTGCCAAGCACTAGGCCCCAAACCGGCTTTATTTGACAAAGAATGACATTTGGAAGGCAGTTTTCAAAGCAGCTTAACTTGTAATAAAAAAAAAATGTGGCTGGCTGAGCTATTTGTATTTCTCAGTCAAGTGCTGAGAAGGCACAAGAGTTAGCTTTGCTTCTCTGAAGTGTGGCTTAGAGGAAGGAGCACAGGTATAGGAATCAGGAGACCTAGGTTTTAATTTGCACTCTACCACTGCCCCGCATTGTGACCTCTCAGCACCTCAATTCTTTAAAATGAAGATAAAATGGCTGCACTTCCTGCCTCTTAGATTATGAGCCCCTTGTGGGACTGGGACTATGGCTGATCTAGTTTAGTTTGCACCCTTAGCACTGTGTCTGGCCCATCATAAACACTTCATACCACATTATTATCTTACACAAGCCTGATCCTGTGGTATAAGCTTATAAAGGATTGGGGAATTCACAAGGCTTAAGGTTCATTTTGGATGCATCTTGTTAGACTAACTAGAAATGTTTAAGACTAAGGGACTAAGTGAGTGCTAATTTTAGCTTTGATGAACTTGGCTTTATCTTCTATCTGTCAACTGGGACCACGGCTTGGGTTCCTATCTACTCTGGAGTTATGAGTGAACTGAGTGATGTGTTTTGACTGCTTAAAAAGAGAGGTAGTATTCCAAATGATATTACTGTTTCTAAGACAGCCCTGCTGTTGGCCAAATTGTTCTGGGAATGTGTACCCCTGGGTTCTAGCTCCTGCTGTGTGATCTTGGGCAAACCACTGAATTTCTTGGTGCCTCAGTTTTATTATCTGAAAGTAGGGATAAAATTTGTTTGCCCTCCCTCTTAGACTGTGAGCCCCTTGTGGGACAGGGATTGTGTTCAATCTGATTATCTAGTATCTCCCCCAACATTTAGCACAGTATCTTGTATATAGCAAGCCCTTCCTGAATACCATCAGGTCTGAGGCTTGTCTGTTGCTCTTGTCCAGAGAGTCCATTTTCATTAGTAATAACTAGTTGAAATCACAAAGTTTTTGTGAGTGAGGAGAGCTTGCTTTTTGTTTTATTTCCATTATTTCCCCACCTGATGATAGGCCCCTGCCATTTCCTGCTGGCTTCTAGAGCCTGACCTCTCCAGTGTGGCTACTCTACCTCTTCCATTGACCCTCATCCTTCCTCAGGGTAACTGGCCTTCATCCAGCCTCGGATCTCCTTTCCAGTGACCCCTGGCCTCGGCCCATCTCTGGCCTTTGGATAGTCATGTTCCTAGCTCGGTCTCTGGGCTGTTACCCAGAGGCTATTGCCTTTAGGGAGTCAGAGTGCCCTGACCAGCCATCAGTTTCTTCTCTCTCTAACTCCACCAGCTCCCTATCTGCAAAATCTGAAGTCGGGACCATAGGAGGCCTCAGTGGATCCTGGCCCTCACTGGGGCTCCTCTCCTGGTTGCCTCTAGCCCCCAGAGTGTTGCGGTATTGCAACCAAAGCACCATCACCGATCCTCCAGTTCCCTGCCACTCCTTCCTTTTTGCCCACATTTCCATCCCCCTCAGGACTGTAAGATCCATTGCTTAGATTTAGAGTCCCTCATTCATCCTTGACACTACCCCTTTTCATTCTGGTTACCCCCTTCCCTCCAGCTCCTCCTATTCACGAGTGTCCTTAGCAAGGGACCAAAGGGCTAACACTATTACCCGTCTCTTATTATATCGTATCTTTGGTACAAGGCGTTAAACACTTTTTAATGCATCGTATGTCAATTCAAACTGCAAAAGCCAAATCAAACCCATTTGAAGGAAGTAGCAAGTAGTGTACTCATTTTCCAGCCCTGCATTGGTATTTGAGCAGTATTCTCCCTGGAAGTGCAATGTGGGCAGGGAATGTGTCTACCAGCTGTATTGTACTCTCCCTAGCAGGTAGTACAGTGCACTGCACACAGAAAGCACTCAGAACCATTGATCTATAGCAAGGGGCCAGGGCCCCTTCCTTCCTGCCAGATCCTTGGTGCAATTGAAACACCAGCACTTGAGCAAGGCATACAGGGATGCGAGAAGTGTGCTCTCTAGACCGTTCACGCCCACGTATGTAATCTTGCCAACGGCAGGGTCTGTCATCTTTGAATCAAGGGATGATCCTGCAAATAAGTCACAATGATTGGAAGCATCATTCTTTTTTACTTAACAATTAATGAACCAATGGTATTTATTGAGTGCTTACCGTGTGCAGAGCACCACTGTAGACACCTGGGAGAGTACACTACCACAGAGTTGGTAGACCCTTTGCTTGTCCACAAGGAGCTTCCAGACTAATCTTCAATTATTCAATCCATGGTATTTGAGCACTCCCTGTGTGCGGAACAACATATTAAGCACTTGGGAGAGTATAGTACAGTTGTAGGTATGATCCTTACTCTGAAGAGTTTATTGTTGTCCTGGGTGATAGAGAGCAGAGCCTGCACAGCAACTTACGATTTTGATATGATGTCCCTTTGGGCTAGAAGATCCAACTATATCTTACCTCCTCTTTGCCCATAAGAGTGTAAGCTTTTTATGGGCAGGAAATATCACTTGTTTGCTTTGTACTTCCCAAACACCTACTACAGTATGTTACACTTAGTGAACCTTCAATAAATACTATTATTGTTTTTGCTCTGGGTTTGAGTGCTGGCTTATCTGGTTCAGAAATACTTCTTATTCAGAATGGCTTTGTTTTCCCAGGTTTCTTTCTCTGCTTGTTAAAGATGCAGCACTGTCAGAGCAGTTCTCATCTGAAGCATGCTCTGATGCACGGAAGCCCTAATTCATTTTACTGTTTTGTATCAAAGTTTGCATCTCTCATAGCCTAAATTCAAAGAATGTGATTATGGCTAATTATCATTGGCAAAATGGTTTGAGGTTGATTAGGGATTTTCAGAGCAGTTAATGGAATCTTGAAGGGGTTTCATTACACAGATTGTTTCCTGTTCTATACTACTTTCAATATTAATATATGGAAATTTAGTTCATTTGCCATACCTTTTGATATTGAGGGCAAAATCAGTATAATCGCCTCTGATTGTGTTTCGCCTGTTTGTATTTCATATTGGTTAATGTCATTAGAAAACTGATTATTGAGTGGTTAATCTGCATTGTAGATGCTGGTTTTGGAATGACATGATTACTGTTGGTTTTTGATTATTTTTCATTTTCTACTCATCTGCAGGTGAGCATTCACAAGCTTCTATCTTACCGAGAGAATGTGTCTCTCGTTCATGAAATCGGGCAGTGTGTCTTTAAAATCACCATCTGATGTAGGCTCATGTTTTTATTAAATCTGCAGAGTTGTTATTGTTTTTGCAGAGTGTGGAGCAGTGCAAGGGTCTTGAAGCCCCTGTTTCAATATCCCTTAGTGGCTGGTCAGAGGCTGCCGTGTGAGGAATGAGACCAGCCTCCTGAAAGATTTCTTAGGATTGAGGGTTGTAATTTACAGGACCTGCATTGCCTGGGGCCAGAGCCCCTGCCTTCTCCCTTCTAACCGTCCCACCCTGCTGGGCAATCGAAACACCAGCACATGTGGTAGCCACACCCCGATTGTTTCATAGTTGCTCCCCATGGCTCACGTCTGTCATTTAGGCCCAGGAATAGAGCTGGAAAGCTGGTTTCAGGATATGAGTTCAGCTTAGTTTCGGTTATGGAACGTTATCCCACAGCTTCAGAAACCCCCAACTCCCAGACAGGGTTTGGGAGTGATCGACAGAAGGCCCTGTGGGCCTTCTGACTGAGCTTACCCCCATTCGGAGTTGCGGTTGATGGGTATCGGGTGGCACATAAAAGCTCGCGCCTTCTCATGTGTGATTTGAACTGCCTGACATAGAGGATCGACATCTGAAGAATTCTCCCTTGCAGTCGACACCTTCCACTTCCAAGGGGACGCTCCTGTTGGCTTTGAGCACACTCGATTCTTCTGTAATACATGTTTTCACTTCATGTTTGGGCGAGAACACTGCACTCCATGCTCCAGCATGGACCCGACTGGCTCAGGTGCAAGAGTGCATGGGGTACTGGGCAAACCAACAGCTTGGTAATCAGTTTCTCTGGGTAGCTTTTTGATCCTGAAGTCTTAAAAACAAGCCTCGTCTCCTGTCCTCCGTGAAGACTCCATCATTATCTTCCCCACAACATGCACTGATCCGGGGAAGTAGCATGCTTAGTAGTTAGAGCAAAGGCCTGGGAGTCAGATTTGTATGAAAGTCTGTCTGTTCCCCTCCTAGACTGTAACCTAATTGTGGGCAGGGAATGTCTTTTGTTGTAGTATACTCTCCTAAGCATTTAGTTCAGTGGTCTGCACACAGTAAGCGCTTGTTAAATACGATTGAATGAATGACCTGAGTTCTACTCCTGGCTCTGCCACATTTCTGTTGTGTGACCTTGGACAAGTCACTTAACTTCTCTGTGCCTCAGTTATGTCATCTGTAAAATAGGGATAAGAGTATGAGCCCCATATGGGACAGGGACTGTGTCCATCCTGATTAATATGTATTGATCTCAGTGTTCAGAGTAAAGTGCCAGCACTTACTAAGTGCCAAGCACAGTTCTAAGTGCCAAGCTTCCTTCCACCTCAGCTCATGCAGCTGGGTCCTTGGCTCGTAACGAGCACTTTTGTTCAAAGGGTTGGGGGGGGCACGATGGCTGTGGAGTTGGTGCGGTGGGGGGGCTGCGGCAGTAGTCCCCTGTACCCCAGAGAAATTCTGGGATGGACTTCTGCCTCCAGTATTGTGGTGTTCCATGTGGCCATTTAATGCCTGTGATGTCACGGGGACCTGGGTGCCCAGGATCTGCAGGGACAATTGTGACCCCCTGGCCTCCATCCCATCTCTGCTGGCCTTTTCCAACTACTTTTTCGGCCCTATATAGCCACCTTTTCCACTGCCCTTGCTGTTGTGGCTAAATCCCACCCTTGGGGTTTGCCCTTTTTGTTTGCTCAGGACATTCACAGAGATGCATTTCATTGAGTTAATTAGATTTTTCATCGCCATGCAACTCTGGATTCTAGAAAGCACACAATGTGAAATGTCGATATCTCTTCTTCTCATTTGTTTATCCTTGAAGGTTAAAATGAAAGGAACTGAACATTTATTTTGGGTCACAGCATACTGAATATAAATACATCCTCCAGAGCTTCAAATATTTACCTTATCTGTCCTCTCAACTTTCTCTTGTAAATGTAAAAAGAGTTTAATTAGGCAGGTTAGCGGGAATCGTTGGTCGTCTAGTGAGCCAGTGATCCCGCTGATTAGGAAGGAAGGGGACATCCATAAAATATATATGAGCTTTGGATAAATAAATATTGGATTGCATAGGGGATTTTGGCAAATTTTCTCTTTCCTGTCCTCTATATAGATCACTTAGCAATATCGGCAGTGGAAACAAGCAAGACCAAGAGATGGATTGTGTAATTTTTCTGAGTAAGGCAATTTATATCATGAATTGCTTAGCTATAGCTAAGTCTAAAGACTATAGCTTAGTCTTATCATCATCATGTTCGGGTTTAGAGTTTATAGATTAAGACAGTTAAGTCTGGATGTATAGAGTGGGTCTTCGTGTGAAGTCCTGGAAGAAAATATGGGTGGTCCAGGATCACTTTGCAGCCAAATTTGTACCTGCAGGTGATTAGAGAAGCAGTGTGGTCTAACGGAAAGAGCATGAGCCTGGGAGACAGAGAATCTGGGTTCTAATCCTGGCTTTTGCCAGTTGCCTGCTGTGTGACCCTTGGCAAGTCACTTCTCTGTCCCTCATTTCCCTCATCTGTAAAATGGGGATTCAGTACCTGTTCTCCCTCCTATTTAGACCTAAGCATGGGCTTTTGAGTCAGAGCTGGATGCTAACCCTGGCTCCACTGCCTGCCTGCTGTATTACATTGGGAAAGTCATTTAACTTCTCTGTGGCTCAGTTCCCTCATCTGTAAAATGGGGATTCAGTACCTGTTCTCCCTTCTATTTAGCCTGCAAGTCCCGTTGTGGACACAGGGACTGTGTCCAACCTGATTAACTTGTCTGCCCCAGTGCTTAGAACAGTGCTTGACACATAGGAAGTGCTTAACATGCCATACATTGTTGTAAGATTGGGTAAGTGGTCTTTTGGCTTAGAGAGCACTTCTAGCTGTGATCTGTAATCCGCACATGTCGGGGTGACTGGAAAGACTGTCTGCTGGATGCCCCTTCTACTCTGTATGCATGTATAGACTGATCTTGGAGATGTGATTGCAGCTGCTAATTGCCAGTCAGTTGTCGTTATTGTATATCTTCTTTGTGCAAAGCACTGTGCTAAGTGGTTGGGGGACTACACTAGTGGACACATCCTTTTCCCCCAAGCTAGTGGAGAGAGACAGCCCCTAAAACCATTACGGAGAGGAGGAAGAAGGAAAGTGGATATGTAGGTGAATCCTTAAGAAATCTGGAATTTGCCACAGTGCAGAAACCAAATTTGGTGGTGATTGCTACCCTGACCTTTTGATCTTTTCAGTCACTTTTGCTTCACAGACCACTTGTGCACTTGTCTTCCAGAGTTGATTCGCTCGATACTCAGAGTGGAGTGCTTGATTAAATACACATTAATCACGATTTGGTTCTGTGTCCTTGAAGTGTTCTAATTTTCTTGAAGGTGCCCCGGGCTAGCTTGCCCATTAGATTGTAAGCTCTGTGAGGGGCAGCAGCTATGCTGCCTATTTTTGTTGTATATTCCCATTTGCTCCACAAACAATAGGTACTCCCATATCAATGGTGATGGTATTGATTTGGTAGCTATCTGGGTGGCTTTTTTTATGGGATTTAATTGCTTACTATGTGCCAGGCACTGTGCATAGAGCTGGGGTAGATACAAGTTAATCAGGTTGGACACAATCCATGTCCCAATTGGAGCTCCCAGGTTTAATCCCCATTTCTCAGATGAGGTAACTGAGGCACTGAGAAGGAAAGTGCTTCTAAGGTCACAAGGTGGGCAAATGGCAGAGCCAGGATTAGAACCCAGGTTTCTGACTTCCAGACCTGTGTTCTCTGCATAGGGCCTCGCTGCTTCTCAGGTGTTTAGTTCTGAGGAAGAATTAGGTAGCAGGTCCCCAGCTCTCATTCCTCCAAGTATGGTCATCCAGCTCAAAATGATAATGGGACCATGATACTCTGACCTCTAATGCCTTCCCGTGCACATGCCCTGTGCCTTTAATAATAATGATAATAATAATAATGATATTAAGCACTCACTATGTGCCAAACACTGTTCTAAGTGCTGGGGTAGATGAAGGGTAATCAGGTTGTCCTATTTGGGGCTTACAGTTTTAATCCCGATTTTACAGATGAGGTAACTGAGGCATAGAGAAGTTAAGTGGCTTGCCCAAGGTCACACAGCAGACAAGTGCAGAGGCAGGATTAGAACCCACATCCTCTGACTCCCAAGCCCATGCTCTTTCCACTAAGCCATGCTGCTTCTGGATTGCTCCACCAACCACACTCTTACATAGCTAAACCCTCTTCTCCCCCCTCTCCCTCTGTTCCTCCCCCTCTCCTGTCCCATCCCCTCAGCATTGTACTCGTCCGCTCAACTGTATATATCTTCATCACCCTATTTATTTTGTTTAATGAGATGTACATCACCCTGATTCTATTTATTTGCTATTGTTTTAATGAGATGTTCTTCGCCTTGACTCTATTACCATTGTTCTTGTCTTCCTGTCTCCCCCGCTTAGACTGTAAGCCTGTCAGAGGGCAGGGACTGTCTCTATCTGTTGCCGACTTGTACATTCCAAGCGCTTAGTACAGTGCTCTGCACATAGTAAGCGCTCAATAAATACTATTGAATGAATGAATGAATGAATGGCTGACTCTGCAAAGCCAGGGGTGGACTGGGTAGGTCTGAGGTCAGGATTGAACATCTCGTGGGCCATCCCTGGAGCTCCAGAAAGCAGTTATGTAAGTGACGTGAATCAGAAGGCAAGCGAGATCACAGATTAAACATTCGAACCAGTTAGGCGAAAAAAACCGGACCTTTTGACCTTCTGGCATTGATATTTCAGTAGAATGGCAGGAGTGGGATTTTTCACTTTCTCTTGGCAAAGAAACGTTTTTCTTTGCTCTGTAGCATCTGCTGGGAGGGGGATTAGGAGTAGATGTGGGGGAGGTTGTGAGGGAAATGTTTAAAATGGCAACAGTTTCCAATTCCAAGAAAGTTACTAACCAGGATGGGCAAATTCAGCGGTGTTTAAGGTTTACAGAATGTCTTGAAGCATTTTCGGTTTGGCTAAACATCAGATAATTAAGAGGGAAAACGCTAGCAAAATGTATTAAACCCATGTGTGTGGACTGGAAGAGACATTTAATGGGCATCTTTCTTATTCATTTACAGTTGATTCATACAAAAGCTGTAGTGTTTGCCATTTACTAGCCCTTACAAGCCCTTGGAGATGGTCTCTAAGACTTCCTGTCTGTAAGATGTGACACCAACGTTTTCCGAGAATAAGAGGAACTTGGATGTCAAGAGGTTCAGAATGGGATCCCAACCCAGAACGCTCGATGCTGATGAGGAATGTGAACATGGCACTGTCTTCTCCCTTCTGTAATTGCTGTTGACTCTGAGGCAATTGCTTTGGTTGAACTCCCAAGCAGATTCTTGCTCTTTCAGGAAAAACTACCCCTCCTGATCCAGGCCTTAAATACTGATGTTCGGGCCCCGGAATATTTTTTCCCCCCTAATAGTTTCTTAGGTAAAGAATTTAACATTTATTTAATGCAAGCACTACAGCGAGTACAAGTTAATCAAATTGTCACTGTCCATGTTAACAATCTAAGCAGGTACTCCCATTTTACAGATGAGGAAAGGACCCTGAAAGATTAAGTGACTTGCCCAAGGTTATACAGGTCAGTGGTAGAGTTAATAATGATGACAATAATAACTATGATAATAGTGGTATTTGTTAAGCTCTGTGGTGGGTACAAGATAATCAGACCTCATACAGTTCCTGTCCCACAAGGGGCTCATGAACTAAAGAACAAAAGAGAAATGGTATTTCATCCTCATTTTACAGATAAGGAAACTGAGGCACAGAGCAGTTAAGTGACTTTCCCAACATAATACAGCAAGCAGGCAGTGGAGCCAGAGTTAGCATCCAGCTCTTCTGACTCCAAAGCCCATGCTTTTTCCACTCAGCCCTGCTGGATTAGAATCTGGGTCTCCTGGTGCCCTGCTCTGTCCATTAGGATATTCTGTTCTCTTTTAAGAACAATGTCCAGTCGGCATTACAATTAATTCTTTTTAGCAGGCCAAAGATGGTGGGCTTTTATGCATCCTTCTTGATTGGCCAGTGGTTTGTGCTATACATTACATTATTTGGGAAGCAGCGTGGCTCAGTGGAAAGAGCACGGGCTTGGGAGTCAGAAGTCATGGGTTTGAATCCCAGATTTGCCACTTGTTATCTGTGTGACTGTAGGCAAGTCACTTCACTTTTCTGTGCCTCAGTTCCCTCATCTGTAAAATGGGGATTAAGATTGTGAGCCTCAGGTGGGACAACCTGATATCCTGTATCTCCCCCAGTGCTTAGAACAGTGCTCTGCACATAGTAAGCGCTTAACAAATACCAACATTATTATGATTATTTGGGCTTCAGAATGGAGTCTTTGATATATTTTACAGTGCTAGACTGCTGTTGAGACTAACAAATATTTTTTACATCTTAATTAGTTACAAGAAGAAAACTAGATAAGATTGTATTTGTACACAATCTAGTTCTGAGGTCATGTCTCAGATCCAGCTCATTTGGAAAGTTAAAGGAAAGTAATATCGGGATGTCAACCGTCGTGTTTTTACCGAGCACTGCTATTCCTACATATTTACTATCTTTTGAGAATGAATGAATGTTCCTGTACAACTGTTCTGTTCTCCTGAGAACATCAACTCCTCCTCTCCTGTTTCTTGGTGTGTTCTTATGAATTAAAAACTATCTAGGGGCTTCTACATGATCCTTAAGGCCAGAGTAATGCAAATGATGGATGATCAAGGAAATGGAGCAGCTTTCCTGTGAAGTAGTTGGAAAAGATTAGAACCTTTGTCTGGAAAGATGATGGCCAAGAAGGGTTGTGATTGCAGCCAAAATGGTTCTAGAAGGGCAGAGAGAGGAAGAGTCAGAGGAGGGATGGGGGTAGAGGAGAATAGCTGAAGAAGGAAAGATGGGGGGTGGTGAGGGGAGGAAAACCAAAGGACAGGAAGAGGTTCAGACAAAGAGGGCCCCAGAGAGAGTATCAGGAAGAGTGGTGTGAGTCAAAAAGGAAGAGAGATGTCAAGGAAGTTGAAAGAACTGAAGAGAGGAGGGGGTGGATAAAGGATTACAGCAACAGGAAGTGGGGAGATGAATGTCTAGAGGGGAAGAAAAGGTGGATAGGAAATGGAAATCAAGAGAGGCCCTCAACAGAACCATTGGCACAGTTCAGAGTATTGGGGGGGGGGGGGTAAGACAGTAATTATGGTATTTAAGCACATATGATATACAAGCACTGTTCTAAGCACTGTATGAGATGAGCTCCATGTTGAATATGGACTGTGTCCTACCTGATTATTTACCTACCCAGCGCTTAGTACAGTGCCTGACACAGTGGCTTAATGGAAAGACCCTGGGTCTGGGAGTCAGAGGTCATGGGTTCTAATCCCTACTCTGACACTTATCAGCTGTGTGACTTTGGGCAAGTCACTTAACTTCTTTGTGCCTCAGTTACCTCATCTGTAAAATGGGGATTAAGACTGTGAGCCTCACGTGGGGCAACCTGATTACCTTGTATCTACCCTAGCGCTTAGAACAGTGCTTGGAACATAGTAAGTGCTTAACAAATATCATCATTATAAGTACCATTTAAAAAAAAAAACAACAAATGTGCACACACAATGGTTGCCATGAATTAGCCATTTTTCTAAGTGTCTTTTTTGTTCTAGGGACATCCTGTCTCAGAGTGTTATCCCAATGAGTGGCAAAAATGCATCAGATAAAACATCTTGTCAGGAGATAAGATGTTGCTTACCTTAGAAAATACCCTGTTTAATTTTTCAAAGGGTGGCTAGAGGTGAAATTGGTGTCAGAGAGAAAAGGTGTTTTTCATGATTGCTGATTGGAAAAAGTAAGTTTTATAAAACTGTCATGCTTATCTTGAGCCATTCATTTAATATAGCTGTTATTGCCTTGGCACCTTTGGATCTCATTCATATCTGCAAAGCTTTTATAGTTCCTCCATCGCAAAGGTCAGTAATTCCCAGGCAGAGCGCATTACAGCAAGCTGTACTGAGAGAAAGCACCACAAGATAATGTCACCACATATAGAAAACTCACATTTTGACAGTTGCAGTTTTTTCTGCAGTCTGGGTTCTGACTCTTCTTTAGAATCACTGGTTATCAGTAATTTTATTTTTATCACTGAAAGCAAACCCAAAGCAAATGTTTTATGTGATTGCACATTTACCAGTGTGGGGCATGTTTTTAAGACTCAATGTTTTCCTCTCAAGGCTTTTTTTAAAGGCATTTGCTAAGTGAGTACTATGTTCCAGGCACTCTCTATACACTGGGGTAGATACAAGCTAATCACATTAGATACAATGTCCCACGTAGGGCTTACAGTTTCAATCCTCTTTTTAGAGTTTAAAGTAACAGAGGCACAAAGAAGTTGAGTGACTTGCCCAAGGTAAGTCACTTTGCACTTCCACACTTTCTTTGGGAGGACAAAAGTACTGCTCCTAAGAGTTATTACCAGCTTCCTTTAGAGACTGCAAGCGTGCGTGTGCACACACACACAGGCACACT
This sequence comes from Ornithorhynchus anatinus, assembly GCF_004115215.2. Taxonomy (NCBI): domain Eukaryota; kingdom Metazoa; phylum Chordata; class Mammalia; order Monotremata; family Ornithorhynchidae; genus Ornithorhynchus; species Ornithorhynchus anatinus. Next base: position 23,649,706 of record NC_041728.1, on the reverse strand, counting down.
CACTCTCTCTACAGATTTGGCTTTCAGCATTCAGTGCTCACAATTCTATTGAACTAAGAAATTGCAGGCTAAACTCATGTTGGGCTTTATATCAAACTCTGGAGTCTAACTTTACAAGATTTTAAACTTGCTATCTCACATATAAGAGCAGACATAACTGATGTGCCCAGAGTCAACTGTGGGTGCCACTCCTCCTCTGGCAGAACCCATTCTGGAAAGACCAGGGAAGGGATAGATTCAGAAATGGGAACTAAAGTGGTGTTGGCATGAGCTCAATTGCTACTCAGAAAACTGAGTAGATCTGATTGTGGTTTCTCCATAGCCCCTTCACAAGGATACTAGTCACACCTCCCCAGCAGCTCCTGTGATTCAAAGGGATTATTTTTTCCTCCCATATTCTTGATTGTATCTAAAATTTCATGTAAGATTTTTGCTTTCAATCGCAGGCTGTAGTGAGGGTAGATGTGTGTGGGGAGGGGGTGGGGGCATTGATTAGAATGGCCATTGCTGATAATCTGGATAATTGAGGAGACTATCATCATTAGGCTGGCCATTCACTCATTCATTCAATTATATTTATTGAGCACTTTGCAGAGCACTGTATTAAGTGCTTGGGAGATTACAATAATAGACACATTCCCTGCCCACAATGAGCTTACAGTGTAGAAGACTGAATAAAGCCATTTGCCGGTTTTATTCCAGGCAATCAGGCTCTTTTGATCCTAGAGAAGCAGCGTGGCGCAGTGGAAAGAGCACGGGCTTTGGAGTCAGGGCTCGTGAGTTCGAATCCCAGCTCTGCCACTTGTCAGCTGTGTGACTGTGGGCAAGTCACTTAACTTCTCTGTGCCTCAGTTCCCTCATCTGTAAAATGGGGATTAAGACTGTGAGCCCCACGTGGGACAACCTGATTCCCCTGTGTCTACCCCAGCGCTTAGAACAGTGCTTGGCACATAGTAAGCGCTTGACAAATACCAACATTATTATTATTATTATTACTTCCCTTCTCTGTGCCATTTATCTCACCTGTAAATTGGAGATTGAGAATGTGAGCCTTCATGGGACAGGGACTGTGTCCAACCTGATTTGCTTGTATCCAACCCAGTGCTTAGTACAGTGTCAGGTACATAGTAAATGTATAACAAATACCACCAATTATCATTATTATTAGTAGAGGAGGCCAGGGATCCCCAGGGCAACACATCCTAGGTTTTACAAACTTCCACAAAGTAGGTTTTCGGGTGTCTTCGTGTCCCAATTGTGTTATGTTTTTATTTAGGTCACTGTTTGCTTGCTCCCGGGTCAGCACCTAGGTGTCAGATACAATCAGTGAGTGCCTTTCAATAACCACCCTAATGATCACAGACAAAAATGACATAATCATGGCAGCCAGAGTGGCTCCAGGTTGACCCAGTGACCCATTCTCATTACATCATGCAGGTTCGGCCTTGGGGATCCAGTGGAGAAAGCATTAGTGTAGAAATCATTTTCGACGTTCCAGTCATAGAGCAGTATGTGACCTTGCTCCAGTGTCAATCTTCCTGTGCCCCAGTTTTCCAATCTGTCAAATAAGGATAATGCCTTTGCTCCCTACCTCTCTGGGAGGTGAGGAGGATAAATGAAATACTCTAGGTAAATATACTTGGAGCTTTCCAGGAGACATTTGCTCTGGAAATCCAAGGGATTATTAGCTGAGGTTTAAATATTTTGAAAAATTTCCTCCAGGTGTCCCTGCTAAAGAAGGGTTTGTATTGTCAATGAACCTGTTCTTGATTGGGTTCAATGAGCCAGTGTCATCTCAGAGCTCTTATTGCCTTATGCATTTTGTTTGATCTCAGGATTGCTGGGCAAGTATTGAGGAAGAAAAGTGTTTTCTTTGGGTCAGTGCTTCCCAATGCTTCCAATGCTTACGTTTCCCAACTCCTCTGAAGGTTCTGTTCATTGTGGAGAACCTCAGTTGGGTTTCATATCTAAGCATTTTTCACCTGTCATTCAACAGGTGTGGCGAGATTGGACTGGGCTGGATAATATGCACATAGCTCATGAGTTTTTGTTTGTTTCATGGAAGTTAAATGCTAACAATGTGTTAAGTATTGGGGTGATACAAGTCAATTAGGTTGGACATAGTCCCTGTCCCACACAGGGCTCACATTCTAGGAGGGAGAACAGGAGAACTGAGTCACAGAGAAGTTACCCAAGGTCACAAAGCAAGCAATTGGCAGAGCTGGGATTAGAACCCAGGTACTCCAACCCCTGGGACTGGGCTTTTTCTACTAGAACATTCTGCTTCTCATGGTGGTCCCTCTTTTCCTTTGTAAGAGAAAATGATGCTTCTCTCTCTTGGGTGATTTTTCGCAAGAAATTTTTCCAGAGAAGCAGCATGGCTTAGTGGAAAAAGCATGGGCCTGGGAATAAGAGGACCAGTGTTCTAATCCTGACTCCACTACTTACTTGCTGTGTGACTTTGGGCAAGTCACTTTAAGTTCTCTGGGCCTCAGTTCCCTCATCTAAAATGACGATTTATTACCTTTTCTACCTCGTACTTAAACTGTGAGCCCTATGTGGGGCCAGATGATCTTGTATCTACTCCCGTGCTTAGTATCTAGTAAACGTTTAACAAGCATCACAATTATTATTACTATTCCATGGGTCTGAAGTCAAGGAGCGGACTGGTGATCTCTGAAAGACCTTTCCTCTGATTCTCAGATCCCATTCTCAAAGTCTTATTCTTCTGTAAATTGAGGGGTGACACTGGGTTTAGCTGGTCTCAAATTTTCCTTCTTGTCCTTATTAAAATATTGAGTGTCTACAGTGTGCCATAATGTGATTGAAGGTCATTCTGAGAGATTTGCTTCAGATACTGATAAACTAAAAGATGTTTTCCTTGTCTATGTCTAACTTTGTAGGGTTGTTGAAGGAAAAGAAAATACTGAGCAAATTAACAATTGGTATGGAAATTAAAATCTTCCAGGAAAGAGGTTTTTTGTTTGTTTTTCATGTGTGGGATTGAGAGTTGGAAACCACAAAAAGGCTTGTGGATCTACAGCTGACCAAAATCTGTTTATACCTGCAGGTTTAGTCAGCCTTTAGAGGAAGGAGAGTCATAAAGGCCTTGTGGGGAGAAGCTGGGGAGAGAAAGATTGTGTCCATCTGTTTTTTTTTTTTCCATGGCTTCTCCCCCCCACCCGTGTGCTTAATGCAGAATCATTGACCAAAAAAAAGCCACTTCACAAAAAGGCAGAGGGATGCTGCAACTTCTCCCACATTTCCCTAAAGGATAAAAATGCAACAGTTGCAACCACAATTACATTAAGAAGCTGCTTGCTTAAACTTTGGCTGTGTTAAACTGTAAGCCTGTCAGTGGGCAGGGATTGTCTCTATCTGTTGCCCAAGTGTACATTCCAAGAGCTTAGTACAGTGCCCTGCACAAAGTGCTCAAATACTACTGAATACATGATCTAGCAGAGAAAATGAGTGAGCTCACACCTTTCACACCCACCTACCCTACCACTCTTTATTGAAATAACTTTGTCCCATTTCAAAAAAAAATAAAATTAGTCACTCCAAGCATGCCAAGACCCCAGGACCTTAATGAAATAATGGATACTGGACCTACAATTTAATTGCCAGGTGCCTTCATAATGATTTTAAAAGGAGTCCTTGAAAATACGACAATTTGGTGGGATGGTTTTACCCATGGTTATTTTATTATGCACATCAGGAAGATGCAAAACTAAAACTCATAAAAGCATTATATTTTTGACCCGCTGAGTAGACCACTGCTCACCCTGTCTTTTAAAGCCCTTCTGAAATCATATCTCCTCTAGGAGATCTCCTCAAGTTAATTTCCCTTTCCCCCCAGTCCCCAATTCTCTATCCCCTACTACTGTCACTTCAGCACTAATATGCTACCCTAGGACTTGGGTACTTGTTCTCCACCCCTGCCCAGTCACACTTATGTTCCTCTTTCTATGAACTGTACTTCCTCATGTTTGTAATTTATTTTATTCATTTATTTCATTCAATCATAATTATTGAGCACTTACTGTGTGCAGAGCACTGTACTAGGCGCTTGGAAGAGTACAATAAACAGATACATTCCTTGCCACAACAAACTTAGTTTAGAGGGGGTTACCATGTCTATTATTTCTTTTGTATTCTCCCACTTAGTAAAGTGCTCTGTATATAGTAGGCCCTCAATAAATACTTTTTATCTACTGAAATTTTGCTCTGTTTCTAGAACCTAAATCTAATAGGGGTAGTTAGCAGCAAAACATACTCTTGTACATATTCATTTATGGACTCTATTTTAAGTTTCAGCTGTCCATCCATCTTTCCATTCTTCCTATCTCCCTGACTAAATAATTTTGCATCTGTCTCCCTCTCTACATTGTAAAGTCCTTGTAAAGATTGTAAAGACAATCCAAATACTTTTAATTTAAAGAGGACTCCATTTAGATGGGAAGCAGCATGTACTAGTGGAAAGAGCTCAGGCCTGGGAGTCAGGACCAGGATCCCAATCTCAGCTCTGCCACTTGTCTGCTGTGTGACCTTGGGCAAATCACCTAACTTTCCTGCGCCTCAATTTCTTCACTTGTAAAATAGGGATTTAAATACCTACTTTCTTCTCCACCCCTTGAACTGCGAAACCCATGTAGGACAGGGACTATATCCAATCAGTTTATAGTGTTTCAATCCCAGCTCTTACTATAGTATTAGGTACGTAGTAACTGCTTAACAAATACCACAAAGATGATGAGGTGGGAATTATTCTATTGTTACTGTACTTCAGAACTGGTAGTACTTGCCGTAGACTCTGGTTTTTTGGTTCTGAATTGCCTTCATCAATAGAAACTAATTCTCTGTTTGACCTACCCTCAGTCCCATAACACTTATGTACATATCTATAAAGTATTATCACTTCACCTAAGCAGTAGCATCCTTGGGGTTCACTATTCTTGGACTGGATTAGAATGGGAAAGTCAGATTATTCTTGATAGAAAAAGATTGGATTTCAGTTCAGTTGGATAAGTGTAAGCCTTAAATATAATGCAAGTCTTTGTAATAATGTTGGTATTTGTTAAGCGCTTACTATGTGCCGAGCACTGTTCTAAGCGCTGGGGTAGACATAGGGGAATCAGGTTGTCCCACGTGGGGCTCACAGTCTTAATCCCCATTTTACAGATGAGGGAACTGAGGCACAGAGAAGTTAAGTGACTTGCCCACAGTCACACAGCTGACAAGTGGCAGAGCTGGGATTCGAACTCATGAACCCTGACTCCAAAGCCCGCACTCTTTCCACTGAGCCACGCTGCTTTGTTCATTTCCACCATTGACTGGGTAACTTTTCTTTCTACTGCCTATTTTTCTCAATGTGCTTGGAGTCTCTCAGGCTTCTTGAGATTAGATAAAGGTTTGCTCTTCTCCCTCTGACCTCACACACTGCACTATATAGAAGGGTCAGGAACAGCTGAATGGCTCATTAGTGACAAATGTGGAACTAGCTGAAGAAGGACTGGTGACCCACCGATTTTGTGTAAGGGAACGTTCCCCCAGGAGCCAAAGAGAAGCTCTGCAGCAGAGGCACCAACCTTTGGAAGACTAGAAGGGAAGAGGCTGATGATTGGGTTGGCCTGGATGTGTGTGTGCACGGCATCAGTCTGGTGACACACTCACTCTTGGAAAAGAAAACTGTGAACTCAGCTCTCATGCTGCCACCTGACTAACCTACGTTGACATCGTAATTCAGTACTGGTGGGAAGCACCCAACCTTACTGAAGCACATTTCATCACAGTGGAAAAAATCAGACAAGGTTTGTTTTTTTGTTTTTGGCCCTGGTGTGTTCTGGGTTGTGGTGAACTAGGGACACAGGAAAAGACAAGCAAAATTTCCCAGCGTGGCCTAGTGGGTAGAGCGAAGGCATAGGAGTCAGGACATGTGTTCTCATCCCCGCTCTGCCACTTGTCTGTATGGTCTTGGGCAAGTCACTTCACTTCTCTGGGCCTCAGTTCCCTCATCTTTAAAATGGGGGTGAAACCTGTGAGCCCCATGTGGCACAGGGACTGTGTCCAACCTGATTACCTTGTATCTACCCCAGTGCTTAGAACAGTTCTTGACACATAGTAAGTACTTAACAAATATCATTATTATTATTATTCCTTCCCGCCTCTCTCTTCTAAAATTTGATTTACAACAAATTTATCAACACACAGTTTTCTGGGTTTACAGTATATTCTCAAACTTGCCTATCCATCTCTAGTAAATAAAGAACATCATCTTTGGGGTTAATGGTGATGAGGCAGATTTTCTTTGGCCTTGATAAGGGTGGGCTGGTAATATTTTGTCAATTGCAGTAGTCCTTCAATTATGTGCACTAATGGAGAGTGGAGCATGAGGTAGATAATTTGGAATGAGTACTCTGTAGACAGAAATGTACCTATGGAGAAACACACACACATATCCACCTCCCCGCCCCCCTCCTAAATGTTCCCTTTGACTTGTTATGGACAGAGAATGTCCACTGTTGTATTGTACTCTTCCAAGCGCTTATTAAAGTGCTTTGCACACAGCGCTTAATAAATACAATTAAGTGAATGAATGCCTCAGACTCAAAGGGATCCAGCTAAATAACTGGCTAAAGTGGGTGACAGAAATGGCAGCAGCTTTTGGGTTATGGTGCTATGGCATGGCAAGAACATTTTGCTGTGGTCATTTTTGTAAATTTTGGCCTACCTGCTCCCGTATCCCTTGTTTGGTCATTGAACTCTGTGCCCCAGTGACAACATGACTCGTAGGGATCAGAGAGTGCAAGCAGTTAAGCAGTGTTGCACAAAAGGCCAGGACCAAACCTTTATACACTTGGATTTAGTAAGAAGCATCTTAATATTTTCAGTGTGTTTTAAAGTTTCTAAGGCACAAATGCAAATTTTTTTTTCTTTTTTCACCAAAAATAAAAAAAATTCACCTGAGAAGTCATATAAACTTTTATGGCTACTGTCACTACAGCTGGTTCTTTCACCGAATTCTTGGGCCTGAAGTCTTGGCTAATCCATCGTTTGCAGCGGGGTACTCCAACCTCCCTCTCCCAACCACATAGGCTCTGTGGGCAGCAGGCTCTTGGCAAATAACTCTGGACTGATGTAGGGAAGGGAGCCCCTGAAACATTGTCCAGGAGGTCAGCAGGAAAGTATAGGTGGATGTGTGGGTCCTGAACTTGATTTGTCTTCACCTATTCAGGATCCACAATGGCACCAGTCCTGGTGAAACTTAGTGAGAGCGGGCATTGAATCAGGCACTTTCCTCAAATTCTCCTTTCACGAATATGAGGCAGAAAAAAGAGACTCGGAACCAGGATCTGAGGAAGCTGGGTTCTTGGAGATATATAGTGAGGAGAATTTCAGGAAGGAAGGATCACTTACCTAGAACAATGCATGGCATATAGTAAGTGCTTAACATACCATCTTTTTTTTTACACTGTACAATGCTCCAATTTTGATTTAAGAAACCCAGTCCATGAAACAATCATTTTAAACCATGTGCCCTGTGATGTCTTGTCTTGCTTTATGCTGCTGAATCATTTCTGACCCATAGAGAATCCATGGACACATCTCTCCCAGAATGAGTTTTTAGAAAGCTGGGCCTCAAGGCCATTGCCAGTCTATCTTACTAATGCACTTCAATCCTCCAGGAGGTAACAGCCATGGAGAATATCCAAGAGCAGTGATGACCAAAAACTGCCAAATGTTTCCTGGGTCTCAGCATCATTAACCCTCACTTCAGTCTAGGTGCTTGTGAGTGGAAGTGGAAGCTTGGATGCTCTCCTGTAAGATCATGGTTCTATGCCCTCACAGCAGAGGAAGGTGATGTTCAGCAAGGCTCCGACTAACTCGGGAAGTCAATCATTTATCGAGTCCTTACTGTGCACAGAATACTGTACTAACCTCTTGGGAGAGTACAATATAACAACGATATAACCGAATTAGTAGACACTCCCTGCCTGCAACAAGCTTAGAGTCTAGAGGGAGGTTCAGTCCTCCCACAACCTAAAAGTAATGTCTTTGGCTTCTACGTCCATGGGTGGGCAAGTGACAAGGCGTCCCAACTCAGTCCATCAGAGCTCCCTAGCCTCATTAGCTGGAATGAGCCGTATGGCCAGTTTATATGGTGTGTGTCAAGTCTGGGTCTTGCTATAAATTGGTTTATATCAATGTCTTCCTCAGGCCATAAGCCTATGCAGTCCAGATGGCAGAGTGCTTCTAGGGTAAAAACCATATGGTCAGGTAGCGATTGACTAGGAGAATTATATTGTTCTGAGAAGCAAACATCCAAGAGGGTCAATGACATATGTGTCAGGATTAGTTGACAGCAGCGTCGACATGAAAGCAAACCATCTGGATAAGAACTGGAGGACTTGATAGCTAGGGCAAGGTGAAGCAAAACTTCCTGTAAAAATGTTAAGCCGAGGGATGGGATGAATAGAAGAAAGATGTGACTCAAAAGTAAAATATCGAGGGTTGATCTTGGCACGTTCACTAAAGGTAATTGGCAATGGTGGGTCCATAACCAAGGAACTTGGAGGGGGTCGGCTTTCACAGCTTTTTGTCCAAATTTCCAGGAGAGCAATTGTGGAATAGAGTAAATGGAAGTGGAAAGCAGTCATGCAGTGGATAAATCATTTTTTTTGTGAAGCAGAAGAGGTGTCTTGATGGAAGTGACAGGAAATGCCTGTAGGCCACATACACAAGCCAACACTGTCTCTCCCTTTCTGGACCATCTCCTTCTTATCACCCTCCTGCAATGAGGGCCGGAGCAGAGGGAGGCTGGGCAGTGGAACCCCAGTTCTTGTAAATAGAACCTAGACCCCAGTACCTGTTCCTATAAAACCATTCCCACCCCCTCCGTTGAAGTTGTTTTTTGTAAGAGAACATTGCAGGAACCCAGCAAGGGCCATCTGAGAAGCTGTGGTCTCTGGATTTACTGCTACTTCATGTGCTCTGTGACTTGGAACAAATTACTTAGCTTCTTGAGGCCTCCATTTCCTTCTCTGTACAATGGGGATACAGTGTCTGTTCTCTCTGGCTCTTCATTTGTGAGCTCTGTGTAAGGTAGGGATTGTGTCCACTCTGATTATCATATAGCTACGCTGGTATTTAGGAGCAAAACTTTGACATATATGAATACTGTAATTAATTCTCTTCATTCTTTGAAGGCTTTTTTAATCATTCCAAAATCACCCTTCTTTACTCTCCTTGCCCATCTGCCAAACTAACTCAGTATTTCTGCTCTCTTGATTCTAACATTCTGTTTCTTGCATGCCTATTCCCCTACCCCTAAAGCTGCATATTTATATATTTATACCTTTTGTGGTTCATATGACAGTCCTGAGCACACTGGCCTAGTGACAAGTGACCTAGTGAAAGGAAGTCCCTTATCTCCAGGGCAGGTGGAGGAGACAGATAGGAACCTGCAAGAAATGGGAGATGCCTGGGGGGGGTGTATGCTTCAGGTTGGCTCTTCAGAGACCCCCTTCTGATTGAAATGCAAAAGGTTTGCCACTCTCCAGTACCTCCACACTCTCCACAGCTTTTCCAGAACTGTGTTCCTTCCCTGTTTCCCACTCTCCTTTCCCTCCCCACCACCCAGGGTTGCTGGAGCAGGGAGATTAGAAAAGACTCATTTTGGGTAGACCTAGGCCTGTAAGGTGCTTCAGCACCATTCAGTATATTGGTTGCCAAAATGCCCACCTCTTAATTGTGTAACCTCAGGGTTAGATTTCCAAGAGAAACATCCATCAGGGAACTGGGAGTTGCCTCTTAGCTGCAATGTAAAAGAATTGAATTTTGGTGAGCGGGAGTGCATTGAGTGGCTCTTAACATATGCATATAGGGAGGACCTAGAGGTATCTAACCTCCTGTTCGGAAAACAGAAACCTGGTATTCCTCGCCTCTCCTGCAGCCCATGCTTCTGAGATGAAGGGCTGGTTAGCTCATGGATCGAGCTACTCAAGGTGTCCTATGGAGCCCCTTCCAGGTTCAGGAAATAGACATGCCCCATTGGTGTGTGTCCCTGTAAAGAGGTGTGCTATGACAGTGGTTCTAGGAAGGCCACCAGTGTGGCACTCACTTTGGCATGAGCTCTCTTCTTAGTACTATATTTTGCACACAGTAAATGCTAAGTAAATATGATTGCTACCTTTGGAATGACCTCAGTAAGAGGAGGGGAAATAGCTGCCCACTTTAATCTGAGGAGGTTGTGTAGCTTTGGTAATTCGAAAGTGACAGCCTTCCTGCTTCAGAGCTTGGCTACTTTTGTTTGGTTCTAAAGGGGGTTGGGGTGTTGCTGATGCAACAGCCATGTTGGGTACTTGCCATGGTTTTTAGTGGAAAAGCATTGAACCTGACTTTGCTCTCTAGTGATGGAAAGTAAGGGGGGAGAGGCTTGGGCTTAAACTTGTTCCTGAGACTGTAAACCCTTGGTCAGGAAATGTGTATACCAACTCTTTTATACTGTACTCTTCCAAGCTCTTAATACACAGTAAGTATTCAAATACCATTGATTGAGCAGCAACACAGTGAGATAGAAATGTCAGCATGAAGGCATGGAATCCTCTATCTGTGTACAGCAGATAGAGACCTAGAATGAATAGGCTCAATAAGTGACAACTTCCTCATAGCCAGGCTACTTTTTGATTTAGGAGTCTCCACCTGCTTCTGCAATAGATGGTGAAATTAGGACATGGCCGTAGATCTTGGGTACAGGAGTTTAATTTTCTGGTAACTTAGTAAGAGGTGGAATAGCTTCAGGATTTGATGGTCTGGAAAGGTTAGGATCCTTCAGTCTAGTGAAGTAATGGTTGGGAGTTTTCCAAAAGTTAGTGGAATGAGCACAGGACTGGGTTTCCGGAGACCTGGGTTTTAATCCCAGCTCTACCCCTAGCCTCCTGTATGGCTGTGGGCAAGTCACTTCTCTGTACTTCAGTTTCCTCATCTGTAAAATGGGGATTGAATACCTGTTCTCCTTTATCCTTAGGCTGTGAGCACCATGTGAGATGGGGAATGTGACTGATCTGATTGAAACCATCCCAGTGCTTAGTACAGTGCTTGGCATGTAGAACAAGCTTAATAAATACTGTTATTACTTCCAAAATAAAAGAACAAAAATTTTCAAAATAATGAAAGGTATTGACAGGTCAAACAGAGTTGGTTTCTCAAATCCAGTGGAAAGACTGTGGAACTATGAATCATGAAAAACAAGTTTTAGTCCCAGCTCTGCCTGCTGTATTCCCATGGGCAACTCACAACTAATCTGGGATTCAGTTTCCTTTTCTGCAAAATGGGAATAAGATACCTCCTCTCCCTCTCCCTTAGATTGTGAACCCCCAGTGGCACAGTGACTGCCTGAAATCTTGTATCTACTCCAGTGCTTAAAATGGTGCCTGACTTTTAACATTATAAAAGGGCAAGGAGTCACCTACTAAATCCAAATTTCAATGAGAAGCAACCTAGAGAAGCAGCATGGCGTAGTGGATAGAGGACAGGCTTGGGAGTTGGAAGGTCACGGGTTCTATCCCAGCTCTGCCACTTGTCAGCTGTGTGACTGTGGGCAAGTCACTTAACTTCTCTGTGCCTCAGTTACCTCATCTGTAAAATGGGGATTAAGATTGTGAGCCTTACGTGGGACAATGTGATTTCTGTATCTACCCCAGTGCTTAGAACAGTGCTCTGCACATAGTAAGCACTTAACAAATACCAACATTATTATTATTATTATTAATAATCCCAGCTCTGCCACTTGTCTGCTGGCTGGCCTTGGGCAAGTCACTTCACTTTTCTGTGCCTGTTACCTCAGCTGTAAAATGGGGATTAAGACTGTGAGCCCTATGTGGGACAGGGATTGTGTCCAAGCTGATTTGCTTGTATTCTCCCCAGCACTCCCCAGTGCCTGACAAATAGTAAATGCTTAACAAATACCATTATTATTATTACTATTAATAATGAAAGCCTCCTACACATAAGGTGATAAGCATATGAAATTTGATACCATTTATTCAGTCATATTTATTGAACACTTACTGTGTGCAGAGCACTGTACTAAGCACTTGACAAAGTTGTTTAGGCACAAAGTATCACAAGGTTCCTAAGGGGTTTGGATAAATTTGGATAAGCAGCTGATAGCACTAATACTAACAATCATTATGGTATTTATTAAGGGCTTACTAAGTGCCAGACACTGGACTAAATACTGGGATAGCATAGATTGAAAAAACTACTATCAAATGGGGCAGAGGGTCATAGTCTAAAAGAGAGAACAGGTATTGAATCCCTATTTTACTGAGGCACAGAGAAGTTGTGACTTGTCCAAGGTCCCACAGGTAAGTGGAAGAGCTGGGATTAAAGCCCAGGACCATTGACTCCAAGAACCGTGCTCATTTCCATTATCACCCCATTTCCCTCCTGCCTTTCCTCTTGAAACTCCTTGAGTGAGTTTTCTACCCCCATTACCTCTATTTTTCAATTCTCTCCTTAACCTCCTGCTGTCTGGCTTCTGTCCCTTCACTTCATGAAGATGGCACTCTCCAAGATCATCAATGACCTCTTTCTTGTCAAATCCAATGGCCTCTACTCCACCATAACACTCCTCAAACTCTTAACTAGCTTCCATGCTGTGGACCACTCCCTTCTACTGAAAACACTATCTAACCTTGGCTTCACTGACATTGTCCCCCGTGATTCTCTTCCTATGTCTCTGGCCATGTCTCAGTGTGTTTTGCAGGCTCCTCCTCTTGCTTCACAATCTCTAACTGTGGGAGTCCTCAAGGCTCAGTTCTGGGACTCCTCCTGTTCTCCATCCACACCCACTTCTTTGGAGAACTCATTTTCTCTCATCACTTCAAATACCATCTCTACACAGATGATTCCCCAATCTACCGCTCCACTCCTGACCTCTGTCCTCTTGCAGTCTTGCATTTCTTCCCTCCCTTCAGTACATCTCTTCTTGGATGTCCTGCTGACACTTTAAACTAGTCAAATCAGAATTCCTTGTCTTCCCACCCAAACTCTGACTTTCCCATCATTCCACACACCACCTGCTTCCCTGTCTCACAAGCCCATAACCTTGGCATTATCCTAGATTCATCACTCTTTCTACCCACACATTGAATCTTCACCAAATCCTGTCAGTTCTACCTTCATATCATCTCTAGAATGTGCCCCTTTCTCTCCATCCAAAGTACAACCACCCTGATCCAAACTTGTCTTGACTACTGTATCAGCCTCCTTGCTGACCTCCCTGCCTCCAGTCTCTCCCCATTCCAATCCATACTTCACTCTGATGCAGAAGTAGTTGGGTGACCACTGGAGGTTTATGAGGAGTGGGGAAACAAGGGATGAATTTTTTTTTTTTTTTTTTTTGGAAAATGATCCAGGCAACAAACTCCTTACTGTAATTAGCTTTAAAGCTCACCGTTTCCCGTGCTACCTTACCTCACTGATCTCCTACTATAACCCAGCCCACATATTGCCTTCTTCTAATGCCATTCTACTCACCATGCCTCAATTTTTTTTTATTATGGTATTTAAGTGCTTACCGTGGGCACTGAACTAAGCTCTGGAGTAGATGCAAGGTAATTAGGTTGGACCTAGTCCCTGTCCCACTTAGGGCTCACAGTCTTAATCCCTGTTTATGGATGAGGTAAGCGAGGCACAGAGAAGTTTTGACTTGCCCAAAGATACACAGCATACAAGTGGTGGAACCAGGATTAGAACCTAGGTCCTCTGATTTCCAGGTCTGTGCCCTTTCTACTAGACTATACTGCTGTTACCAGCCCATTACCCACATCATTCCTCTGTCCTGGAACTCCCTCTGTCTTCATGTGTGAAGACACCTTCAAAACCCTCCTAAAATCACATCTCCAAGACACCTTCCCCAATAACCCTCATTTCCCTTTACGCGCTCTCTCACTTTTCTGTGTCACTTATGCCCTTGGATCTGTACCTTTTAAGCACCTGAAGCTTGCTTCACCCTCAGCCCCACAACACTTATGTACATATCCTTATACTTTCTCATTTCCCCTATCTGTAATTTATTTCAGTGTCTGTCACCAACCTCTAGACAGGAATTCCTTGTGGGCAGGAATAGTGTCTATAGAATATATTGAACTTTCCCAAGCTTTTAATATAGTACTCTGCATGCAGTAAGTGGTCAATAAACACCACTGATTGATCAGTTGATTTTTCCAGTAGTCAATGCTGCCCCTCTAGCAGGGAGGGGCAGTTGGGGACTAAGGAAAAAAAAATTGAGATGTTAGAAGGGGTATCCTGACTATGAGGTTGGGTGGCCAGTCATCAAAGTCTTCCTTAAAACACCTTTAAGGACACTGCCAGATGGAGTACAGGTAGGATGGCCCATTGGTCTAACCCAGAAATGGAAATTTGTACAGAGAGAAGTGCGAGGGCACTGATCTGGACAAATAGCACCTCTTGGTGATAGATCCATAACCTTTTGGGAAGTTTGAGGCCAGATGCTTTCTCCCTATACCCTTGAGGGCTTCAAACTGTACTAAGTGCCTGGGAGAGTATGATATAACAGAGAAACATTCTCTGCCCATAACGAGCTCACAGTCTAGAAGGGGAGACAGACAATATACATAAATTACTGATATATACAGATATATATATATATCTGTGTATCTATATATGTGTGCTGTGGGGAAGGAGGAATGAAGGGAGCAAGTAAGTGCGATGTGGAAGGAAGTGGGAGAAGAGGACTTAATCACAGAAGGTTTCTTGGAGGAGATGTGCCTTCAATAAGGCTTTGCAGTGAGGGAGAGCAATTATCCATCTGATATGAGGAGGGAGGGTATTCCAGGCCCAAGGTAGGATGTGGTCAAGAGGTTGGTGCAAGATAGATGAGCTCTTGGTACAGTAAGAAGGATAGCATTAGAGGAATATGCAGGCTGGTTTGTAGTAGAAGAGTAGCATGGTTGAGGTAGGAGGAGTCAAGGTGACTTTAAATCCAGTGGTGAAGAGTTTTTGTTTGATGCGGAGGTGGATGGGCAACTCCTAGAGTTTCTTAAGGAGTGGGGAAAACATGGTCTGAATGTTTTTGAAGGAAAATGATCCAGGTAGCAGAATGCCTCTAAGACCCCAATAGAGGATCCAGTATGCAGTCATCTTCCAGGGCTCTGGAAGAGTTGCTGGGTCTAGGTCCCTACTTAGCTGCTGTTTTTTGCTTACCTGCAAAGAAACTCTATTTTAATCTACTTTTAGGCTGGCTCTTCCTCCTTCCACCTCTGTCACCTGAGCCAGGAACTCAAACCAACAGTGAACGATGGAGGTGGCATCTTCAGTAGCTAGAATGATTGGTCATTCTTCTGACCCTAAGAAGAAAGATGTGAAAGGTGGAAGCTGGGGGTTCTATAAGGAAGGATCTCACCAGCTCACAATGGCTGGGGTGTTGTCGTGGAAGGCAGAGGGGGGACCCCAGCTTCTGCTCATCTAACTACCCATTCTGGAGTTTGTGGCAAAGCCAAAAGTTATCCCTGTAGCAGCACGGTGACTGTTGAAAGTTACAATGCTGGCCAGTTAGTGGTTCTTTGGAGGCCGTTGATATTTTGATAGTGTTGGTAATAGTATCATTTATTGAGTGCCACTTGATGTGGTGCACTGTAATAGGGCTTTGGGAGAGCAGAATAACAAAGTACTGAGAAGCCACATGGCCTAGTAGAAAGAACATAGGACTAGGAATCAGGAGATCTGGATTCTAATTCAGGCTCTGCCATTTGCCTGAGGGGCCTTAGTCAAGTTGCTTAACTTCTCTTTGCCTCCGTTTCCTCATCCCTAAAATGGGGGTTGAATACTTGTTCTACCATAGTGGAAAGAGCATGGGCTTGGGAGTCAGAGGTAGTTTCCAATCCCGGCTCCACCACTTGTCAGCTGTGTGACCTTGGGCAAGTCACTTTACTTCTCGGTGCCTCAGTTACCTCATCTGTAAAATGGGAATGAAGACCGTGAGCCCCACATGGGGCAACCTGATTACCTTGTATCTACCCCCCACTTCTTAAAACAGTGCTCTGCACACAGTAAGCGCTTAACAAATACCAACATTATTATGCTAGGAGCTCCATGTGAGACACGGGGACTGTGTCTGATCTGATTATCTCCTATCTTCCCCACTTTAACGGCTGAGCCCCAGGTAGGACATGGACTGAGTCCTACCTGATTTACCAGGATCTACTCCAGAGATTAGGACAGTGCTGGACACATAGTAAGCACATAATGATCATCATCTACCCCAGCACTTAGAACAGTTCTTGGCCCATATTAAGTGCATAAATGCTATTATTATCGTTATTGTTACTATTATTTGACACATCCTCTGTCCACAAGGAACTTATACTTTAACAGGAGAGTAAGAGTAATAGAGTAAAAAAGCCAAAATGATCTTCCTTCCTTGTACAGGTATACCTCATGATGTGACCATGAAAATGTAACTGTAATGTAGACTATATTTTCTTATAAGCTTCCAGTCGGAGTTGGTTCTGCAATGAACCCTAACTAACATAATGACTGAGCCCTACAAGCAATAAAAATTGTATTATAAATCTATCCCCCTGTCCTCTGTTCCTAGAAAACCTAAAATTGATCCCTTCCCAGTCTAACCCCCACCCACCCAACATTTCTTTTCTTTGCCTGAACTTTAATCATAGAACCACACCACTGTTTTCCCTTCCCTTTTCCCTGCCCTGCTTCCATGCTCCAGCCAGAGCTGCACGGGGAGGGAGGGACTGGGATGGGGGCAGGAGGTAGCACAGTCTGTCCCCTCCCAAGATACTACCGTCACCTTACATCTCAGCCCAATCTCTCCCGTGGCAGCTTTGGCTGCTAACTGTGAAGGAGATGGGGTTGGGCGGGGGGGTGGGGAGAGAAAGCAGAGGCAAATCCAGTAACAGCTCTTCCAGTGGCTAAATTCAAACAAAGGAAAAAGTGACTGAGGCATGGTGTTGAGAAAGAAGGCTAAGTTCAGGTTTGGGGGAGTCAGTCAATAAATGCAATTGAGTAGGAACAGGAAGCCCATTGGGAAAAAGAGGGCAGGGAGAGAATCTATCTGTGGTGGTTGCATGGAATATTGGAGTGGCCGTTTACACCTACAGGAAAAGTCAGCAAATAGTACAGTACATATCCCCAGGGTTTACGCAGTGTGGGTAGCTATAACCCACACCAAACTGCATACAGTCTTATGTGGTGAAATGGGACAAGAAGTTCCAACCTGGCACCCTTAACCCTCTTTTGGGGTGCCTGAAGGGACCATTAAGAGCTAGAAGATACCTTGGGACATTTAGTGAGAGAAGCAGTAATCGCAGTGTTCACTGAGAGCTCACTTAAGCACCATAATAGGCACTTGGGGAAATGCAGGATAAGAATGTGACTCATTTCCTACCCGCAAGGAGCTTATGCTTTCAAGGGAGAGACGAATGTAAGAATATTCGAGTGGTCAGAATAAATAACTGAATGACACGTTATGTGTGAGTGCTGAGGATGGGTATAAATTAGTTCATAAGTGCCAGGTTCATCCAATCACCCGTAACTGGTAAGTGATGCCAAACCTTCCAGCCCTGGTAAAAACAAAGGGGCACTTGGCGATAAGTAATGGAAACTAGGGAAATGTTACTGTCAAAGCGATTGCTTGTTTTTATTGGGTACGACTACACCAAAACTTCAGCCCCAACCTCTTTTTTTAAAACAAGAATAATCATTTCAGAATGATTAATGATGCCTGCAGCCATCAGTCTTGCTTCCCGCGGTGAAATGCCGAACTCTCATACGTGTCTGGGTTTGCAGCAGGGTGTGCGCTAAATCTGGCCGCAGATAGTTTCCCAGAGAGCGCAGACAGTCGGGGTATTGTTCAGAGACTCTGACCGTGTGGAGGAGATGTGGAACAGGACCGTCTCTCTGGCGGGGGAGGGCTCTGCTTCGATTACGGAAGTGAAATCGTTTACTCTGTTATAAGGGTCCGAACAATGGAGCGGCCAGCCAGCGGGAGCCTAATCCTCCACTCTGGCTTTTTGTAAGAGGATGAGAATGGTTTCTTTGAAATCAGGTGGGATTACGTGAGGATTACAATGGAGAAATAGGTAAAACAAAGGATCACTCACCCCACAAAGAAAAAAGAGCCCTATAGGTTTTGTTTCTGCAGCGGCTTCTTCAGTGGAGGATCTGTACCCTCCCAAGGCCAAGTGACCCCAGACCTCTCTTGGCTGGGTCTGCAGAGCTCCAATGTGATATGGAGCAACTCTGTTGGGTTTGCTCCATCTAGACAGCCAAAAAGATGATTCAGGTGCCAGAATGGACTTTTATTTTTTCTTCTTCTGAGAGGATGTCTACAGGGAGCAAATCAAGTGAAGAACTACCCAGTTCTTCATTTCACTGGGCTGTGCAGACCCAGCCCAAGATAATGCTGAAAAGGATCAGGGATTGATCCAGGGGTAAGTTCTGGTTTTCATTTGGGAAGATTAGGAGACACCTTCTTCCCAGATTCCATTTGGAAAATAAATAAAAGCAATGATTCCTGTCGGGGAAAATGTAGTGTTTGTTGATTTATGCAGATTCATCATTTTAGGTCTGTAAACTGAGCACCTGGTTTAGAACTCTACAGAAAAGAAGCTCATAAATGCTGCTTATGCTGGTGTTTGTGAAAATGAGAGGTGACACCATGGCCTAGTGGGAAGAGCTGGGGATGTGGAGTCCGAAGACATGGGCCCTCTTCTCAGCTTGGCCACTGACCTGCTATGTGACTTTGGGCCTGTCACTTATCCTTTCTGGGCCTTTGTTTCCTCATCTGTAAAATGGGAATGAGATAACTGCTTCCTATTTTTTCATTTGTAAATCATAATTATTATCAAACTCTCAATTGGATAAACTTTTGAAATCTGTTTCACCAGGGATAAGAATCCAATTCCATGTATAACGTTTTCTGTCCTTTGAGAGCTCCAGTGAAGGATGGAAGAAGCCAGTTGCTTGAAACTGACCGTAGATAATTGACTTAAAAGGATGAAGATAATTCCTAGCTTCAGATAGATATTGCATAAGTAGATTGAAAGGAATAATAGGGAATAGGGCTGCTTCCTTATGAAAACAATATAGGCACACTGTGGATTACTAGTGGGAATTGTACATCCTCAACCAAGGAGTTCAGCCTCCCACCCAGGTCTGCCTCTGGTCAGTCTTTCAAACCGGGGCCTGACTGTTTCTTCCCCAGGATTCCAGAACAGCTCAAATCACTGTCACTCACCAGGCCCAGCTTCTCTGGCTTAGCTGGTGATTGGAGGGTTGCCTGAATGTGCCCCAGAATGGGCATACCTGCAACTGCCCAGCACTAGTAGAGTCCCAGCATAAAGAAGGTCCTTAAGAGGCCTGATGGGAGTGGTCGTTGGGGGGCGGCTAACCGCTCTGAGCCCCTTCCTCTCCTTTTCACTTGCAAATTCCCTTTGTAAATTTCCTAATCAATTCATTCAATCGTATTTATTGAGCCCTTACTGTGTACTCAGCCCTTGGAACAGTTGGACCAGGACCTGTTCTCCAGACCAATGAGGTGGGAGGACCTCTCTGAAGGGAGCTGCTGTGATAGGCGAAATTGTCTCTAAGACCTGCGGACATCTATGCGTAATGTGACTGCTCAGCCATGTCCCTGGTGCCCCCTAAAGAAAAGAGGCTAGTCAGCTTCTAGTAGGGTATATCTCTTCTAATCAGTCAATGGAATGTATTTATTGAGCACTTACTGTATGCTGAGTACTGTCCTAAGCACTTGGGAAAGTACAATACAATGGAATTGGTAGACTTGTTCCCTATCCACAATGAGCTTACAATCTAAAGGAGACAGATATTAATGATGTGGAGCTGAGAAAGGGGTAAATACCAAGAGCCCAAAGGATACAGTTCCTCGTGTATAGATGAGAAAGAAGGGAGAAGGAGTCGGGGAAAGAAGGCTTAAGGAGGGAAATCCTGTTGGAGGAGATGTGATCTTAATAAGATTCCTTACTCTCATAGAAGTCAAAAGGAAAAAATTGTAGGTTCTGAAGTCCATACCTGATAGATGTTTTGAAGAAGGTGTTGACTAGCTTCTTTCTGCCCCCAGCCTTCCCAAGACTGGTGGAATCCTGGACAACTGGGTCTGTGGCCCCTGTGCCCTCTTTTTTATATCTTTTTCAGGGACTAGTGCTGTGGTTAGCATAAGTAAAGGCTGGGGTTGGGGTTTAAGGAACTGAATCAGCCTGCTCAACTACACCCCCTTCATCCTCCTTGCACCCCACTGCTTTCTACATAGAAGCAGCATGGCCTACAGGATAGAGCACGGGCCTGGGAGTCAGAAGGTCGTGGATTCTAGTCTCGGCTCCACTATTTGTCTGCTGTGCAACCTTGGACAAGGCGCTTAACTTCTGTGCCTCAGTTCCTTCATCTGTAAAATGAAGATTAATTCAGTGAGCCCCATGTGAGACAGGGACTGTTTCCAACCAAATTACCTTATATGTTCTCAAGCACTTAGAACAGTGCCTGGCATATAGTAAGTGCTTAACAAATATACCATTATTATTATTCTTACATGAGGTTAGAGTTATTTTTTAAATAGTATTGAAGTGCTTACTATAAGCCAGGCACTGTACTAAGCACTGGAGTAGTGTGGCTCAGTGGAAAGAGCCCGGGCTTGGGAGTCAGAGGTCATGGGTTTGAATCCCGGCTCTGCCACTTGACAGCTGTGTGACTGTGGGCAAGTCACTTAACTTCTCTGTGCCTCAGTTACCTCATCTGTAAAATGGGGATGAAGACTGTGAGCCTCAAGAGGGACAACCTGATTACCCTATATCTACCCCAGCGCTTAGAACAGTATTCTGCACATAGTAAGTGCTTAACAAATACCAACATTATTATTATAATTATAAAAGCTAATCAGGTTGGACGCAGTCCATGTCCCACATGAGGCTCGCAGTCTTAACCCCACTTTTATAGATGAAGTAACTGAGGCACAGAGAAGTTAAGTGACTTACCTAATGTCATATAGCTCACAAGTGGCTGAGCTGGGATTTGAATCTGGGACTTCTGACTCCCAGTCCCATCCTCTTTCCACAAGGCCACATGCTGCTCTCGAAGCACATTTTTCTCCGTGATCCTGAGCATGCCTATCTTGGTACGGAGCCTGATGGGAAGGATCCACTGTCCACAACACCTTCAATCAGTGGCATGTATCAAGTGCTTACTGTGTGCAGAGCATGATACTAAATGCTGGGGAGAGGAAAGTATACAAGACTTGGTAGATAAGTTCCCTGCCCACATCAGCTTTGAGCCAACGAGGAGGGTTGCCCCTCATCACACAGCTCAAATTCACACATCTAGAGTCTCAACCAATTGCTGAGGGCCACACCACTGTGGCATTATGAGACGCATCCTAATTTCTTTTCTATTTCTGAGTTGTTAGAGCAGATCCCATTCATGTCATTAAAGAAACCTGCATTTGGTACCCTATGGGGGAACTACTGAGTTTTGTTCCAGATACTCATGAGTAATACTTTTTCCTCTTCAGGAGGTGATCACTGCTTTAGAGAATAGGAAGGGAGCTTAAGGGAGGGTCTGCTGGGGGACAGAGGAGGAGTTCTGAGTTCTAATTCTGCACCAGTGAAGGCTGCATTCTTTGGCCTTGGTCAAATCCCTTTAATCTGTGTGGGCTTTCATTCCTCTTCAGTAAAAATGGAACCCAAACTTTACCCAGCTGCAGAGCAGGGAAATGCTAAATTATCCACTTTGTCATATGTGGAGAGTTGTAGCAACTAGTCCTGATTTTTCTAAAACTCAGCTCTTCTCTGGTATATATTGATGGTATTTGTTAAGCGTGTACTATGTGCCAAGCACTCTCACCTTGCAGAACTATCACAGAATCAGCTCAGTAAGAAATTCTAAGTCACTTTGGGCAACTTGCCCAGGGTACTTGAGCCAAGGGAACTGATCTTTATTTTAACAGGCCAAGAACCTGCCTGGGAAAGCTTTAGATACAGGTTTTCTTCCCACGATGACTTCTCTTTGTGAATTAATCTATTAGCTGGTATCTGTGTCTGTTTACTTAGGAACATGTATGCTGGTAATTGGCTTCTGTCTGTAAAAACTGGTCTTGAAGAAGAAAGTGATTAATTGCCTGTTTTAAGGAGTGTGTGGATGTGTATATGTGTAATGACAGACACTCTTGTGTTTCAGATGCTATGTAAAGAGGAAAATTAATGGGAAATTTGGGAGGTTTGGATTGAATAAACAAATGTGTACAGACTAAGTCAAATCTCTGAGCGGCAAAGCTGGGGTGGGTGAATTTTCAAAGACTTTTTCCAAAATATAACCAGGTGGGAAGCAGCTTGGTCCAGAAATCACACTGAAGGAATTTTGAGGAAGGCAGTGTGTGAAATTTTTCCAAATCCTTCTGCCCTTTAGCTGAGTCAGTGCTGTTAGAAAATTCCAGAGTGATCACATTATTATTCAACACTATGTTTTAATAACACTAATAACAATATTTATTAAGTGGTTACTATTTTCCAAGCATTGTGCTAAATGCTATGGTATATTCAAGATAAGCATCTTGGACCCAGTCTCTGTCCCACATAGGAGTTGCAGTCTGTAAGAGGGCAAGGAGGTATTTAATCTCCATTTCACAAATGAGGAAACTGAGCCACCGAAAAGTTAAGTGACCGGCCCAAGTTCCCTCAACAGGCAAGTGGATAGATTGAGGGCTAGAACTGGACCTTAGGTGCAGGTCTACCGCTGCACCTAAACATTTCATTTTCACCCCAAGAGAGGGAGGTGGGGAGAGGGAAAGACGGGAATGGTGTTTTAAAATCTCTCCATTACTATCTTGTGTGAACTGCAGGAGTCGGATGGGTTTTAGGGTGCTAGGAGGAGCCCACTCTTAAGGGAATTCAGAATGATTAGGCTATAGTTGATGGAAGGGTGAATGACATCATGCAGAAGCAGTAGGAAGCATTTTGTGCCAGATTAAAAATAAGTGCTGTGTCTCCTGCACCCACTTGAGATGTGGGCGGGATTGAATCAAACCTACATGTGGTAGCTTGTGGGTCCAAAGGAAGGTGTTAAGCAGTGTATACTGGGTTTTGGGTAGAAGGGTCTGTATTTTCCTACACCAGTATGGCGGGCTTCCCGAACTCTACATTAATTGCCGTAGGCAGAATTGTCAAGCTGGGCCATGAGCTGTGTGTCAGCCATCTTGTTTGCCTTGGTGCTTACCCCAGTGAATGGGGGGAAACATGGGCTTTGTAAGGACTGGGAATTGACTCTGGGGAGCTCAGAAAATTGGACTCTTTCCCTGGTGAAGTAAAGCAGCTGGCCCGTGTTCCTGAATGGGAAGAGTGGATTATATTTATAGGAGAATGTGGATGAGACATATTGTCCTTATCCAATATTCACAGAGGCTTCCATCTGATATGTAACTGACTCCCTCTGACACTCCTGCTCCCGCATCTGTTCTTCTGTTTTTAAATGCAGTGTTATCTTTCTTTCTGGGATCCCTTTCCCTGAAAAGATATCAAGTGACAGAGGCAGCAGTTTCTGAATTTCAGAGTGCTTCCAGAGTCTATTGATTAAATATTCACTTCCCTCTTGTTGAGGCTTGTTTATATGCTTAACAGAGTAAAACAACTAATCAATAGTGTAGTCACACTGAATGTTGTTTAATGTGACTTCACCTTTAAACATCAGTTTATTCAAAAGCAGGTTATTTTTCAACCAAAACTTGCACCTCCAATTGAACAGAAGTCCCAGGAATGGTTTTGGTAACAGTCAAGAAGATGACAGGCGGGCGAGTAGGGTGGAAGGAGAATTGTTTTTAATGCTTGCTTATTTTTTAGGTCAAACCTGACACATGGCATGGAGGAAAGCATGCTGTGGCGATCTTAAAGGCTGTGTAATTAGGACAACACCTCTCATGAGGTACAACTGGCAAAGGAGTGTGTTTTGGTAGTTGGTGAAAAGTCATATCTGGCTTGGGGATTTATTGGTCCCCACCATAAGGGGAAAAGGCGGTGAGAATGGAACATGGAATGGTGAGCATATGGCTTGCCCAAGTGACTCATGTATATTCGACAGCAGGGACATTTCAGGGGAGTGCCTGAAAGGGTCAGCCAAGAGGAGGTTTCAGGAGCTGTTGAAGGCTGGTTAGTGTCAGGAAAATTTTTTTTTCACAGGATTCTGATCACTGGGGGCACGTTTTTTTTTTTCCAAAAGAGAAGTTTTGCTTGTCAGTCTCTGGTGTCCTTAGAAGCTGATAACGAAAAGGCAGGCATGTCTCTGGCCATAAATCCAGGGAGGTGAACTACGTGCTGATTAATGAAAACAATCTTCAGTTCTCTATTAAACCAAAGAAACCTCAGATATTTGTTATCCAGACATTATTACTTGGGAGCATAACAGGGGAAGCTTATCGGGAAAGTGCAGTTTCCTCTTTCAGGGGCCTCACCTTTTCACAGGTGCTGTGAACATTTGAAGCTGAGCAAGGCCTCCTGCAAGGAGACTTTTGGACTCTGTTCAATGAGTGAAATTTAAAATGTTTTCGCAGAAGCTTAGCAGGCTCTCGGGTGGTGGTGACTTAACTGTTTTAAAGCGGCAGCAATTGCCCTTTCATCTTCTTGACTAATACTCTTTATGCCCTGTGCCCTTACTTCACATGGTAAATATGTGACCTCAAGATAGGGTGTACTTCATGAAAGGAAACTTGAGCAATTTGCCAAGAGATAAGAGGAAGAACAATTTGAATGGGCTTGATAAAATGGACTCCCAACTTTCTGAGGCTGCACGTTGTCAGGCAGTAAAAAATAATCAGCACATGCACACCCTGGGAAGGAAAGCCAGTCAATGGATTAAGCCAAGGGTTGACAGTCAGAAGCTTATGAGTTCTTGTTCTGGCTTGCTTGTTGTGTGACTTGGGGCAAGCCATTTTTCCTTTCTGGGCCAAGCCTTACATAGGCTGAAATTTCACAGCCTAGCCCTTTGAGCCTGGGTTTGGGCCTGGCTGAAGTGGAGGCCTGGGATTATGGTGTTCACTGGCCACTCAAGTCCAGTAAGCCTAGGCCACCTCCCCTGGTTAGGTATTGGGGGATGGCGGTGAGGAGCTACCCTGAAGGAAAAATTGTTATGCTTATTCCTGTGGCTCAAATTTGGGGTTTTTGCTGGGGGGAATGGGAGTGCGAGCAGTGCGGGGAGGGGAGGTTGGAACACAAGAGACCAGAGCTAAGGCTGTGCTTCCATAGTCCTGTAACTAGGATGACCATTCCACCTAGCTTGCCCCCTGATAGGGGTTTAGTTTAAGGTGTTCAATAAATTCTACTACTACTAATAATAATAATGTTGGTATTTGTTAAACGCTTACTATGTGCAGAGCACTGTTCTAAGCGCTGGGGTAGACATAGGGGAATCAGGTTGTCCCACGTGGGGCTCACAGTCTTAATCCCCATTTTACAGATGAGGGAACTGAGGCACAGAGAAGTTAAGTGACTTGCCCACAGTCACACAGCTGACAAGTGGTAGAGCTGGGATTCGAACTCATGAGCCCTGACTCCAAAGCCCGTGCTCTTTCCACTGCGCCACGCTACTTCTGTGGCACCAGTCGTCTTCACGCTTAATATTTTTACTTTCAACACCCAATCTCCTTCTGCCTCTCTCTACTCCTGCAGTCAAGTCCTGTGGCTGGGAAGCAGTTCTTGAATTTACAGGGACCTGAGAAGGGAGTGCAGTGATCCTGGAGCCAGTATAGGGATAAGGGAGCTTCCCCTATGATATATGGTTTTGGTTCAATGGAGAGCTACAAAGCACAGTTTTGTGTGTCCTTATGATGTAGTTCTGTTAAATAGTCTTCATAACAAAAATGTGTTGCTTCTGAGTTGACAGAGGGATGTCTATTTGGCATGTGTACATGGCCAACCCACTGCAGGCCAGGCTGAGCCAGTGTTGGATTCTGGGCCCTGATTTTGGCCCCTACAAAATGGGCTCAGTTTTGGTCTCCCCCCCACCCCCCACCACCACGCCTCCCCACCATTTGCACGTGGAAGCCAAGAGTGTGCTCCTTATGGCTGGGGTAGTGGGAGCTGGAAATGGATTTGGGAATAGTAAAGTCACTTAAAGGCCACCCCCAGCCCCACAAGAATGCTTCAGATGAATCAAATGATAGTTGGGAAATTCACTGGAGATAAGGAAGCTGTCTCTTCCTCCTCCTCCTTCCTCCTCTCATTCCAGTCTATCTGTGAGGGGGAAAAATAGTGACATCCGTTTCCCCCTCATTTTTATGTAAGTGAACTTGGGGCCTAGAGAAGTGAGTAGAAACAAGAGCTGCTCTGAGCCAAGCCTGTTCCTGGCAGATACTGGACTTTCCTGTTAAAAATGACTCTCTCAGCTGTCGGAATGACGAAGAAGGCAACAAAACCAATATTGGGTGCAGTCAGACTTATGTTTAATTGAGTTTCAACAGGGACACACTTTCTGTATGTTTTAATGGCCCAGACTTGGAATTTCCAGTGAACAAGAAAATCAAACTGAGATGAATCCAACTTCAAAACAAACACAAAAATTGACAGCTAGTGAGATTCTGGCAGTTGAGTATCCTCCTTCTGACTGTTATGGACACCAACCCTGATGATATTCATGAACACCAGGTGCCTCTCTTTTTTTCCTATGATATTTAAGCACTTACTATCTGCCAGGCACTGTTCTAAGCAATCGGGTACATATAAAGTAATCAGGTTGGATACAGTCCCTGTTCCACATGGACTTAATCCCCATTGTGCAGATGAGGGAACTAAGGCGCAGAGAAGTTAAGCGATTTGCCCAAGGTCACACAGCAGACAGGTGGTGGAGTTGGGTTTAGAACCCAGGTCCTTCTGGCTCCCAGGCCCTTTGTTGACTGAGAGTAATGTGTGTGTGTTAATGCACCTTAACGTAATGATATCATATGAGACATTCGTTGGGAATCTGTAGATCCTAGGCTCCCTCACTCCCTCCTCGGTCCCTGGAAAGACAGGTGCCTTCCCTCTGAGCCACTGAATTCAGTGGCAGGAGTCAGAGCTGAGGGAGGCTGGATGCCTAAAATACAAACTGTGGACAGAAAGCCAACTGGTCTTATCAGTGCCAGACAAGGGGGCATTTCAGCTGAAGACAAGATAATAGCCACTAGGTCTTGGAAACTTAAGGCCTAAAACAACTTAGTTTGGGCATAACAGGAAGTGAAAAATGGGCAAGAAAGAAGCTTAATAAAAATGGAAAGTCTGTCCCAAACCATGGTAGTCCTTAGTAATGCTGGTGCCAACTATCATCCATGACTGATTTCTCTAGCCTTGAAGAGCATGCAAAGGTCTAGGAAGTCATATTCTACTGTTGAAACCCTTCCTCCTCCTATTAGGAATATCTGCTCCTTTTTTTTTTAATTAAAAAAAAAGGTATTTAACTGCCTATTATGTGCCAGGCACTCTACTCAGCACTAGGGAAGATACAAGTTAATTAGGTTGGACACAATCCCTGTCCCACCTAGATCTCACATCTTAATCTCCATTTTATAGATGAGGTAACTGAGGCCCAGAGAAGTGAAGTGACTTGTTCATAGTCACATACGAGACAAACGGTGGAACTGGAATTAGAACCCAGGCCCTTCTGACTCCCACACTTGTGTTCTATCCAGTAGGCCACGCTGATTTTCCTTGAGGGCAGGGGTCATATCTCCATCTGTTGTACTCTCCTAAGTGCTTAGTTAAGTGCTCAATAAATAGTTATTTATTGATTAAGGAATAAACAAGGCAAGGAAACACTCAGAAACATTGTTTGGGTTCTGGAATTGTTTGCTGAATAGCCATGTAGAGCTTATCGGGATGGGTGTGGGTTCTTCTTGACCTTGGGTTAAAGAATAAAATCAGATATAGGGACAGGGAAGATGTAACAGGCATACAAGTAATATAGTTTAATTGAGGTCTACTTTTAATAGTTGCTTCTGGAAATATAAGGAGACAGGCCCGAGAACGAGGGACAGACAAAGGACAGAGGAGAAAGACCTGAGAGCTACTGCAGACCTCAAACTGAATACCTCAAGGTAGTCACTATTCACTTAACATTGGAAGATATATGTAATGGGTCACCAGGGAAGCAATCCCTCTGCTACTCATATATGAACTTGAGTATTGTGTCCAGTTTTGTCCTTCTCTAAATCCTTTTGAAAATGTGAAACTAGGATGGATCGGTAAAAGATCAACAATCAAGAAAAAGATAAAAGGGATGGAAAGGCTGAAGGAGAGATATGGGGAAAAGAAGAGAAATAGATGACTTAGTAATTGCCTTTCAAGATAAGAAAGGGGTTTACAAAGAGGGCTATGATCAGTGGTTCTTTCCCAAAGGTGACTCTCAAAAAAAACCCCAAAAACAAAAAACCCAAAATCCAGGATCTAAACTGGAGGGAAAGACTTTGGTTTGACAAGTGATGAAACATTATAGTGGCCTACCCAGAGAGGCTGTGCTGCCTCCATCCCTGAAGATCTTTAAAATTATTTGTTAGATACCTACTACGTGCAAGGCACTGTATTATTATTATAAGTGCTGAGAGTCAATACAAACAAATTAGGTTGGACATAGTCCCTGTCCTGCATGGGGCTTAGTCTTAATCCCTATTTTACAGCTGAGGCATGGAGAAGTGAAGTGACTTGTTCAAGGTCACACTGCAGACAAGTGGCAGAGCTGGGATTGGAACCCAGGTCCTTCTGACTCCCAGGCCTGTGCTCTATCTACTAGGCCATTCTGCTTCTCATCTTTAAAACCAAACTGTGTATCTTTTGTCCTGGACCATATAGACCAGGGCTTTTTCACCAGCAAGACCAGTATCAGTAGTAGTGGGTAAATTAACAGAGTCTTTGCTTCAGGGTATCTAATGGGTCTCTAAAGGAGACCCATCTAATTGTTTCACTGCTCCATTCTGAGTGTCAGCTGTTTTAGGGCTTTTTTTCCTCCCCCTTCCTTTCTCTCAGAGCTACACTACAAGGGCCATGTACCATAATAATAACTGTGATATTAAGTACATACTCTGTGCCAGGCACTCGGCTGGGAAAGATACAAGATTACCAGATCCATGCAGGCCTCGCCTTCTGAGGCGTTAAAAGAAGGCAGGTGGTGGTATCCCTATTTTACAAGTAAGGAAACTAAGACCCAGGGAGATTCAGTGGCTTACCCAAATTTACTGAGCCAGAAGTAGAACTAGGGTCTCCTTTCAATCCCATTTTCCTTCCTCTAGGCTATATTACCTCTCTCCCCATCTGACTGTGATATTTTCTGCTATAAAAGGGATACTTTTTTCATAGACCTTTTGCAACCCCCAAATAGGGAAAGGGCTATTACACAGGGATTTGTGTCATGTAATAAGGGGAACAGGAGAAAGGAAAGGAGGAGAGGCGAAAGGTAAAATGGCAATCAGAACCTTCTCTTATTCTTCTTGCATTCTCCCAGGTGCTGTGTATACAATAGGCATTCAGTGAATTAACTCCCTCACCCTGCTGTGTGGTCTTTTTCACCCTTCTGCTTCTCCTGTTCAGTCTGTGGTAGTATTAGTGAATGAATTATCCCCACCTGCTTTGTTACTCTCACCCTTCTGCTCCTCCTCCTGGTGGCTACCTCTGCTTACTATTTAGGTGGTATAAAACATAATCTTGTAGTTTCTCCTTAGAAACCTGGTTGGGACAATTATGAAGTGGAGGCAGTTATGCCATTAGATAGGGTATTTTAAAACAAAAGTTTGATAGCTGGTTTAGGTATTAACCGTGGTTCATTGCTTGAGGCCTTGTCTTTCACCATGATTCTGTGAGTTTGACCATGAACCATCACCTCAAGCCTTAGTTCCTGTCCAGAAATAACTTCCTATACATCTCTATAAAATATCACTATTTGAGCTGCAGTTCTTTGTAATAAACCACAGATTACTAATTTGTGGGCCATAAAGTGATGTGGAACTTTACGAGCTCCTAGGACTGCAGCCTGCGGCAGGCTGGCTGACTTCAAATATGTAACGGAATGATAACCCAAGTAGAAACCATTACTGACACAAGAGCTGCATCTTGATGAGTTCAAGGTCACGGACTCCCTCATGGGTGTTGGGTTAGATGGTTTAAGCCCATTCTTGTTGATAATCAAACTGAGACTAATCGCAAAGGGATTCTTCTAAGGGGCACAATAAATCCAAGTTGGTCTGGCATGGATCCCAGTGATTATGCTTCCAGTCCAGTGGTCTCACTCTTTCCCTCTGTGGGGACTAACTAAGGTCACACCTCTCCTAGAGATGTACTGGTTTAAGTGAAATGCTTAGGCAGCATATTCTGAAGTCAATACCTGGAATGGACCTTGGCTCTTTGTGGTAATGCTTGGTATTTCTATGAAGTCTTTCCTGATAGCTACCTCAAGATTCCCCCTCTAATCTTTACAACATCCCTTTGAGTTAGGTAGGTGCAAATGGCGACCTTCTCAGTTTTTACCAAAAGGGAAAAATTGAAATGGAGAGAGTGGTTAAAGATGTGACTAGGGACACATCAGCCTTGTATACACGAAGCCAGACTGTGGGATGGGGAAAATTTGGTGACCCCACATTTCTATTTTTGACATCAGCATGGGTAGAGGTTTGATTCCAGAGCCAGAACCTCTTGGCACACCTCCAAACATATCCCAGGACTCTCATCTTCCTACTTAGCCTCACACATCTCCCACTACAACCCAGCCTGCACACTTCACTCCTATCACCAACCTACTCACAGTTTCTCAGTCTCATTTGTCTCACCCCCAACCCTTCGCTCATATCCACCTCTGATCTGAAACTTTGTTTTACTTCGCATCTGACAGACCACCACTCACTCTGTCTTCAAAGTCGTACAAAATCGTATCTCCTCCAAGAAGCCTATCCCAACTAACCTCTCATTACCCCCTCCTATCCACCTTCCCATCTCTGACATGGGGCAATTGGGTTTGTATGCCTTAGCACTCTCTTATCCCACCTCCAGCCCTACAGCACTTCAGTCCCTATCCTTATTCTCTGTTGCTTCTCCTATATGTAACTTATTTTAATGTCTGACTCTCTCACTAGATCATAAACTCCTCTAGGGTGAGTATCACATCTACCAATTCTTCCTTATAGTACCAGCTTTCAAGGCGCTTAGTATAGCGCTCTGAAGTCTGGCTGCAGGGCAGTCAGCATCCCTGGTCGCCTCCTGGGGAGCAGCAGCATGTGGAGATTGTATCTGACTTTATCTGTGGCAAGCTTGGAGGCTGGTAGGAGTCGCCACCACAGGGAGAAGTAGTGGCATGTCTGCAAAGACCTTGGCAGCTCAGATGATGGCCACAGGCCAGATTAAATCAACTGATGGGTTGGATCCAGCCTGCGGGCCACATTTTGCCCATTCCTGCTCTAGAGCCTAGGCAGATTGGTAGTGAGGTGGGGAGCATCCCCAAGCAGCACCTGTCAATCAGGCAAGCTGTTTGCTGGGCCAGTTGGGGCACAGTGAGTCTGTAATCTGACACACAAAAAACCCTTGTCTGCATGGCCTCAGCTTAATGCTTTTCTACCCACACCAAAACTAGAATTTGTTTTGAATATACTCAGGTCATGAGGTTGAAAGCATAAAGCTTCACAAGAAAACCCCAGAGACAAGTTGAGTATTGGGATGCCACAGATATAAGCAGCATGACCTAGTGGATAGAGCACGGGCCTGGGAGCCAGAAGGCCCTGGGTTCTAATTTTGGCTCTGCCCCTTGTCTGCTGTGTGACCTTGGGCAAGCCTTTTCACTGCTCTGTGCTGTAGTTACCTCATCTGTCAAATGGGGATTAAGACTGTGAGCCCCATGTGAGACAGGGACTGTGTCCAACTCGATTTGCTGGTACCACCCCGGCATTTAGTACAACGCGTAGCACATAGTAAATGCTTAGCAAATACCACTATTATTATTATTATGAGTAGTCACTAAACCAAAATAAATTTTATAAGGAACAGTATAGACATCTACATTTTGTAGTGCAAAAATGACAGCTTTGTTGCTTTGAAAAAAATGCTGATTATTGGCATTTAACCATTATTAGTTAATCCTTTGGAGGTAATTATCTCTTTAAATCCCTGTTTTGTAAATGGGACATATGTTCTTTACTGGCCTGAAGTTTCATAAAAAATCTGGAGCAGAACTGGAAACTTGACTCTGGATTTGCTGACACCCACTAACCCTTTAAAAGTGTTTTCACTCAAATCGATAGGAAGTCCAAAAAAACCAAGGTGAAGAATTTCTCTGTCTAATGCAGTATCAGACCAAAATCTATCCTTAGAGTAGTGGATTGTTTAGTGTTTTGTTCCTGTGCACTGAACTCATGATAAAGATTCTTACACCCTACATACAACTTAATACAGCCCTATTAATTAACAGTTGCTTATTAAGGATTTATATTGAGGTTTTTTTTTCCCCCAACACCTATCTCCAGAAGTTTTTCCATTCTTCTTGGTCAATTTTTATGGTGGCTGTAAATACAGGATTTCATTTAAAATGTTATTTTTATCCGTTTACTCTCTTGACAGAGGTTAAATGTAAAAATAATGGAGTGACTTATGTGTGTTTTCTCTTCCTGGTCTTCTCTCTCATCCTTTCTCTAATAATGGTTAATGCCCCCAGAACTCAATTCATTTATTTCCCATTTGTTTCCTGCTGCAAGCCAGAGTTAGTTATGGTACCATTAAGAGAAGACTTAAGCTTGAATGGAGTTAGTTGACAATGCTATTGTGATGGAGAGGTAAGGAAAAATGGTGAAAGGGGTTTTAGGAGTTGCTTGTAGTCATTCTTACCTTTTCTTAAACGTGGTGTGTGTTAGTGCCGTGGTTTGTAATGCTGCTCCCTTCCTGGGTTGTGAGATGTTCACTGTGAAGAGCTCTTCCCCAGCCTGTCGTCCTTTGCTCCCTCAGCCAACCTGCTTTTTTGCTTCCCAGGCAACTGCCTCCTCTCTTCCATTACTTTAGAGTCTCCTTGGCCCCAGTCACCCCCTGCCGAATTGTCACGCCTGAGACTATATGGTTTTGGTACAGATAGAGCTACTGTCTGGCTCTGCAAGGGGCAAGAATGTTTCACTGAAACATTAAGGGGGGTTGGATTTGCTCAATGTGCCAGTCCACACCCTTTATTCCTCCCCCCAATCTATTAGCATCATTGTTCTTTGGATGTACTTTTATCATATTCACTTATGCACTTTGATACTCACCCCACTTACTAGCACTTATGTACAAGTCTTTATACTCTGTTACTTCTACCTGTAATTTATTTTCATATGTCTCCGCTGCTAGACTGTAAGATTCTGGAGAGCAGGGATCATGTCTGTCAATTTTATTTTCTTTCTCAAGCTCTTCATATACCGCCCAGAGTAAGTGTTCAGTAAATTCCACCGATTCAAGACCACCATTTTCAGTAAAGTGGTCTAGTGGGAAGATCCTTGGATTGGGAGCTTGGGTTCCATCAACTCTAACTTTGCAATTGGCCTTTTGGATTAAGGGTGAATCACTTAATTGCTTTGTGCCTCAGTTGTTTCATCTGTAAGATGGGGATTCGAGGGTAATCCCTTTGTGGGAGTGGGATTGTCTGATGTGACGATTTTGTATCAACCCCAGAACTTACCACAATGGTTTGGCACAGATTTAGCACTGAATAAAGTTATTATTATTACAAGAAACCATTCCCTACTGGCCATTTGCCTCTTAAGCTCTCTTCTAAAAACTGCAGATTGTGAGGTGGGACAGGCAGGCTAAAGATCAGAGGGATGAGCCAAGCCTTGCAGGCCTCGTGGTCATTGTGTTGGGATTGTGGAATTGATCCTCCCTAGGAAGAGGGACTTCTAGAGCCCTTGACCGAAGTGTCTTTCTCCTGGGAACCGAGAATGACTACGAATCACTTGGGCGGGATCGGCAGATGGTACCCCCGGCACCACCAGTTATGCGGATTAGTTGACTTTTTCTCAGAAACTTTGATATCTGGCAGGATTTAAATGGGAGTCACCGCAAGCCTTCCGGGTTGTGGATGCATTTCTGGTCCTGTAGTTATAGGACTATGAAACATCTCTGATCCTAAAGACACCCTGGGAATTGGCCGACAAGACATGCACTTCTCACTCCAGTTTTCCATTAGAATTCCCTCCCCTAACCCACAGAGCTTCAACAGGAGCAAAAGATTACCTGGGCCAACTGTACTGCAATGAAATGGGTTTCAGGTCTCTTGTTAGAGCTTCCTGGGAAAATATTACAAGGCCGCTATATCTAACATAGGTGCGGTTTTCAGAAAGACCCATATTTATGGAAAAGAGTTGGAACAAACCCCTGTGAAGATGCTTCCTCTGGAGAGAGTACTAGCACTTAGCCCTGATGCAGGGCTTTTCATCTTCAAAGAGCCTGACAAACAGCAATTAATTCTCAGAACATCCCTCTGAGGGAAGTAAGCATTACTCTCCTCATTCCAGAAGGGTGCCTCGGGCCCATAGGTTTCTGGCTTCAAGGTGGCAGAGAGAGGGAGGGTCAGTGCCAGGAACCTGGTCCCTGCCTTTCTTTCTCCCTCCCTCGCCTTCGGTTTAGGACTCAGCCTTTTGGTGCCTTTCTGTCCATGCCGGTTTGGCGGCAGAGGCCCCAGAGGAAAGGCTGCCCATTTGGCTTGTTGAGCAGCCCAGGCAGGATGTGTATCTCCTTCAGGGTCAGAGAGGGAAAGGGAACGGCCTGGGGTCTCCATGGCTCGTCTGTCTGAGGCTGCCATTTTAATTACAGAAACCCAGAAGCTTCATCAACGTTCTGACTCCTTGGCGGCAACCGGTAATTATTTACAATTCTGTCACACACAACTCACAGACTTCAAAGGCAGCTCATTACCGGGCTTAGAATTCTTCAAATTACTTTCCCATCATTCTGAAAGATGTTTATAAGTAGCTCATAATGAGGCTCTAATCTCACCCTTCACATCACTGAAGGCGCTCACAGTAGATGGACTTTGATAAAATTATTCAAACTCAATGTGCTTATCTTATTTTTTTTCCTAAAAACAGTTTTCCCACTTAATAGAAGTTTTAATTTTGATTTTTTAAGAAGCCATGGTCATGAAGAAATTATGAATTTAAGACTCTTACCTGACCCTTTATAGTCAAAGATGGGAAAAAATTAGATTAGACTTTCAAAAGTGAGCTGTCTTGCAATTTACAGTTGAATTAACAAGGACAATATATAAAGAATCAGGAGGACCAAAAGTGGAAGTTGAGGACCTGGGAGATAAGGTTTCCCAGTCAGAAAGTCAAAGCTGGTGTTTATCATCAGATTATCGTATTAGAGCCAGAGCCTGTCTCAGAATACTAGTAAACTTGACTCAACCCATCCTAATGATTAGATGGAGAGGCTTGTTATTTTATATTTATCTGTACTTACATGTTGGGTTATACTTATGTAATCCTAAATGTCCCCTCCCCACAAGAGAAAAAGACCAGATCAGGGGTTTGGGGGGAAGTTTACAAAACTACAGGACCCTCTCAACTCTACTTAATCCAGTCAGTTTTTCCATGTTTACTAGCCAGTATAGAGATTATCAGCTGTTCCCTACATGTTCACTGTGGAGGGTAGGTGATCTGGGGTAAAGTCCTTAACAACCAAAAGCATTTATTGAATTGCAACCTGGCACTGCAGTTCACTGGGCATTGTAAATCTAACTTGTTTCACAGTCTCTGCCCTTTTAGAGTTTGCAATCCAGCATTTCTGTTTCTATTACCAATTGGCCCATCATGAATGTTGTTTGTTAGGTACTAGTAATTAAGGTTTCAGTGCTGAGTTCATCAATAGTCAGGAATGTCAAACTTCTGTAGGGAAATTAAATCTGGGGATAGTTCTACTGAGTATGGCATCTTATGTTTATCACAGGGACCAACAAGTTGCCATGGCTATTGCTTTTGCTCCACCTCCCTTCCCCAGTAGCATCATGGCATATAATAGTGATAGAGCACAGGTCTGGGAGTCAGAAAGTCATGGATTCTAATCCCAGCTCCACCACTTGTCTGCTCTGTGGCCTTGGGGAAGTCACTTCACTTCTCTGGGCCTCAGTTACACCATCTGTAAAATAGCCCCACATGGATCAGGGACTGTGTCCATCCTGATTACCGTGTATCTACACCAGTGCTTAATACAGTGCCTAGCACAAAGTAAGCTCTTAACAAATACCATTATTATTATTATCCCTTATTGGGGCGAAAGAGTGAGCAATCCTGCTGCTGACAGCCACATCAGGAGAAAGCCCAATAACAGAGACCCACTGGTTGCGTTTTTATTATTACTGTCGGGTCAAAAGTGGTTCTAAACCCTAGGGAAGATACTGTTAATTAGGTAACTGCCAGTGGTTGCCACTGTAGTCTGTGCTGCCTATTTTAGCCAACTATTTTCAGGAATCTTGCTGAGTCTGTCACCTTATGAGATGGACTCCCTGATTCTATTTATTTGCCATTGTTTTTGACATGTTCCTCCCCTTGACTCTATTGCCATTGTTCTTGTCTGCCTGTCTCCCCCGATTAGACTGTAAGCCCGTCAAAGGGCAGGGACTGTCTCTATCTGTTGCCGACTTGTACATTCCAAGTACTTAGTACAGTGCTCTGTACATAGTAAGCGCTCAATAAATACTATTGAATGAATGAATGAATGACTCATGGTGCTTTGGCCAGAAACCTTCCCCCATGATGGCAGAGTTCCAGTGGACAATCCCTTAATCCTGGCCGTCTTGACACCTCCACTATGGTGGGATTGGGGAGGATACATTCTATAAATGTTAAGAAAAGAGATTTTTACCTTCAGTACAGGCATGAATGCAAGTCAATTTAAGGTGTTGGAAAGGGAGAGGGGCACTTTGTTTAAAAAAAAAAAAAAAAAAAAGGTGGCAAGAGCTCTTGTCCATCTTTCCTCATGAATTGCTTTTTGGAGGGGAATTGGCTTTGTGGGGATCTGCTGAAAGGGAAGTGTTATGAGCTTTGTGGCCATGATGGAAAAAATCCTTTTGCTCTACATGCTTTC
The DNA here is from genome assembly GCF_004115215.2 of Ornithorhynchus anatinus. Taxonomy (NCBI): domain Eukaryota; kingdom Metazoa; phylum Chordata; class Mammalia; order Monotremata; family Ornithorhynchidae; genus Ornithorhynchus; species Ornithorhynchus anatinus. Next base: position 23,612,615 of record NC_041728.1, on the reverse strand, counting down.
AAAACGCTGTATTGGTGTTGCCAGATTTTCAAACCAAGGCGGTGGTTTGTGGTCTAGTGAAAAGAATCTGGAACTGAGGAGTCGTGAGACACCAGTTCTGATCCCCCACTTCAGACACTTGCCTCCTGTATGGTCTTAGATAAGTCACTTAACTTCTCTGTGCTTCAGTTTCTTCATTTAAGATAGAGATGAGCTACTAGTTCCTCAATCAGTGGGATTTACTGAACAAACCCTCAGTGGTTGCCCATCCACCTCTGCATCAAACAAACTCCTTACCATTGGCTTTAAAGCACTCAGTCACCTTTCCCCTTTTTACCTCACCTTACCACTTTCCTACTACAAACCCAGCCTGCACATTTTGCTCCTGTAATGCCAACCTACTCACTGTACTTTGATCCTGTGTATTTCACTGCCAACCTCGCCCATGTCCTGCCTGTGGCCTGGAACATCCTCCCTCTCCATGTCTGATACACAGTCACTCTCTCCACTTTCAAAGCCTCCCTGAAAGCACATCTCCTTCAAGAAGCCTTCCCTAAGTCCTCATTTTCTCTTCTCCTACTCCCTTCTGTGTTGCCCATTCACTTGAATTTGCTCCCTTTATTCACCCTTCCCTCAGCCCCACAGCATTTATGTACATATCCATAATTTATTTGTGGATATCTATCCCCTGCCTCTAGACTGCAAGCTCCTTGAGGGCAGAGAAAGTGTCTACCAAGCCTTTTATATTATACTCTCCCAAGCGTATAGTACAGTGCTCTGCACAGAAGTGTTCAGTAAATGATTACTGTGTTTAGAGCACTGTATTAAGACTTGGGAGAGTACAGTACAACAGAGTTAGTGGACACATTCCCTGCCCACATCGAGTTTACAGCCCAGAGGGGGGCATTACAGTAAATTAAGAATTTGTACATAAATGCTGAGGGGGAGCGGGTGGGATGAATAGCAAGTGCTTTAAGGGTACAGATCCATGTGCATAGGTGAAATGGAAAAGGAGAGAAAGTGGGGGAGATGAGGGCTGGCTAGGGGAGACCTTTTGGAAAAGATGTGACTTTTAATAAGGCTTTGAAGATGGGGAGAGTGATTGTCTGCGGGATATGAATGGGGAGGGAGTTTCAGGCCAAGGGAAGACATGGGCAAGGGGATGGTGGCGAAACAGATGAGATTGAGTTGTGGTGAATAGATTGGCATTTAGAGGAGTGAGGTGTGGGCTGGGTTGTTTTGTCTTATGTTGTCGAGTCACTCTGACCCATAGCGACGCCATGGACCCATTTCTCCCAGAACGCCTCACCTCCATATATCGTTGTTTTGGTAGCATATCCACAGAGTTTTCTTGGTTTAAAAAAATACGGAAGTGGTTTATCATTACCCCATTCTGAGCAGTAAACTTGAGTCTCTGCCCTCATCTCTCTCCCATGCTGCTGCTACCCAGCACAGGTGAGTTTTGACTTGTAACAGATCGCCTTCCACTTGCTAGCCACTCCCCAAGCTAGGAATGGAATGAGTATGCCTCTTCTTGTCTCTCTCCCATAGTCAAGACTGGTAGAGTACTGGAAACTCTCCAGGTGAGACCCTTAGAGGGCCCGCTGGGTTATAGGTAGTAGGAAGTCAGTGAGATTAGGTAGGAGTGGGTGGGCTGACTGAGTGCTTTATAGCCAGTTCTAAGGAGTTTCTGTTTGATGCAGAGGTGGATGGACAAACATTTGCTGTTATAAGTGGGAAGACATGGACTGAAAGTTTTTAGAAAAACTTTCTAAAAGTTTTAGAAAAAGGATCAAGGCAGGAAAGTGGGGAGACAGGAGGCAGGGAGGTCAGTGAGGATGCTAATGAAGTAGTCAAGGAGATAGAAGATGAGTGCTGGGATCACTGTAGTGGTTTGCATTTTAGTGATGTTATGAAGGTAATATAATGATGGCATTTAAGTGCTTACTATGTGCAAAGCACTGTTCTAAGCACTAGGGAGGATACAGGTGATCAGGTTGTCCCACATGGGGCTCAGAGTCTTAATCCCCATTTTACAGATGACATAGCTGAGGCACAGAGAAATTAAGTGACTTGCTGATAAGCGGCATAGTAGGATTTGAACCCATGACCTCTGACTCCCAAGCCTGGGCTCTTTCCACTGAGCCACATTGCTTCTCTAGAACCAGTTCTCTCTCCTTAGATTGCAGATCTCTTGTGGGAGACTGTCCAATCTGATGACTATATCTACTCCAGTACTTAGCCAGGTACATATAATAAGTGCCTAATAAATACTATCATAAATTTTTTTTATGAATAAGTTGCCTTTGTAGTTTTCCTGTTTGAAGAAACCACTTTTACCATTACAAACCCTAATGAATGTGCTGAAAAATTCAGGCAGGTTTTCTCCCATTCAAAAGGAGCAGTTTGAGTTCATTGATTAACAACCCTCAAAGGAAACTGTTTTGAGACCATCATCAACTTTATACATATACTTCAGTGTCCCATGCCCTGCTTCCATTTTTTATTACTATTTGAACTTTAGAAGAAAACCCTTTACCTGCCTGGACATCAGCTTCACCACCTTTAATTCAAAGGGAATATTTACCACTCATTTTCTGCAGTGGACTGACTAATGATTGGGAAGCTCTTTGAGAACCTCAGATGAAAGGCAGGATCGAAGTTCACCCTATTACTGCTCCCAGATGTTTATCTTTCCTGGAGTCCTCTGGTGTCAAGGCAATATTCACCATGTCAGTAATGGATGGAATGAGAGAGCTTTCTCCATTTTGATAATGATAGATACATGCAGTTTTTCTGGAACAAAGCATCATGACAGTAACCCAGGTGGCTGATATTAAATTCATAACCTATTGGAGGTGGAAAAGATTAATAAAAAGACTGCCAGAGCTCTCCTTGAAAGATAAAGGAAAAGAAGAAAAGCATCTGTGGACGAGGATAAAGGAAACAATACAGAAAAACCCCATATTTTATGAAAGAATGATCTCTGCTTTACCAATACCCACCAGTACAAAAATAAGCCCGTGATTTCAGGAAGATTAAAAAAAAGTAATTATAACTCCTTGACCAATTCTATCCTTTTAATGATGAGTTATTTCTCCCTGGCATCCAATTTTGATTGTCTGCATGTTGTGCTCCTCAGATATTCTAGCAGAGTCAGTTAACAGAGAACAGTGCAATTGCCTGCCATTTCCAGTGGGAATTTGAGCTACCAAATATTTTCCTCAAAAGAGAGAAAATTGCCACTTGTCGACTCCCAACTATGTTTAGCTTTTTAATTTTAGATTAAACATCTGCAACTTATTGCCGGAACATCCGGTTCTGTCACAAGACCACATAGTCTGAACCTTGTTCTCTCCCTTTCCTTCCCACTGTGCCTGCAGATAAGTTCATTCCCATTTCGTGAAATTCAGATGGTATCCAAAGGAGCCATTATATAATTATAAAATGAAGAAATTGAAATCTTCCTCCCTATACACTGCAATGTTGGCATCTCTTCACCCGAACCCTCTACCCCATCCTGGAATATAGCAGGTGTCGGGCTTTCCAAGTTAAGGTGAGGGAAATTGGAAACGGATGGAAAGAAGAGTGTGGATTTCACTTTTCAGTGCTACTAGTTTTTCTGAGGGCCAAATTCTACAAACCTCAAAACTGGGATTTTTCTCCTAGAATTTCTCAGTAGGATTCACATATAGCTTTCGCTCCCACTTAGACTTGACATTCCTAGCCTTGGAGATAGTATCTATTCATACGGAATGTTGGTCCTAGAAAGAAGCTTTGGGATTTTTTTTTTTTCCCAAGCACAGCAGGAAATGTAAGGGCACCCACATCTTGTAATGAATAAATTGGTCTGGCTTGTCAGACTGTTTTCTCGAAATAGATTTTTCATTTTCCTTTAAAGTGCAGTCAGTTCTGTTATAACCCATTACATTTCATTACATGATTTGTTTATGTAATGATGGAAGAAGTAGGGAATGTTAGAACAGAATAGAATTGTGTTGTGGTGAAGAACACAATCCACAAGTTGGCACAAGTAAATTCTCTGAGGGAAGAAATGGTTGTGCGAGACTTTGACCAATGCCTCTATCTTACTGGACCATAGAGTTCTTGTAATCTTTGTAACTTCAAGTATTTAATATTTTAACTAACAAGAAGTGGTAAGGGTTTAAGGTGTTCAGCTAGTGGTGGTCAGAAAAGTAATCTAGGAATTGGTATGGGAAAATTTCAGTCATGGTGATATGGGAAGCAGCGTGGCTCAGGGGAAAGAGCCTAGGCTTCGGAGTCAGAGGTCATGGGTTCGACTCCCGGGTCTGCCACTTGTCAGCTGTGTGACTGGGCAAGTCACTTCACTTCTCTGTGCCTCAGTTACCTCATCTGTAAAATGGGGATTAACTGTGAGCCTCACGTGGGACAACCTGATTACCTTGTATCTACCCCAGCGCATAGAACAGTGCTCTGCACATAGTAAGCGCTTAACAAATACCAACAGTATTGAACCATCTCCCTCCTGATGTATACCATTACAAACCCTTTAATTAGGTCCCGTTCAGTCAGTGGTTGCTTTCATGTGACTTTCCACAACATGAGGTTCTTTGAGAACACAACTACTGTGTTCTAGAAGAAATAACCATCCTGCAAAGTATTCCCCATCTGTATTATTGGACTATTATAAAGGGTTCTACTCACCTTGAAACTCATGTGATGTATTTCCAAAGTCTTTGTAGTCTTTTAAATAGAAGAGCTTCCTTAGAAAGATATAGTAGGGAAAACAAATATACTAATTTTTGTAATACCAGAGAGAGATTAACCTATATAAAAAAATCATAGGAACTTCAAATCATTCCTGAACGGTAATAAGGGGCCAGAAACTATTATTTAGGTGCATTAGATGAGATTGATTTACCTCACCTCTAGATTAAAATTAAGCTGGTCCTAGCCCTGAGGCCCTTTGTACTTATCTCATTATTTAAAGTAAATAATCTGAGGGATTGAGGGAGCACTGCTAGTATTCTTGGGAGAATGCTTTCAGTGCTCTGTGGTGCTCACACTGAAGCTCAAAGTTGTCATCGCAAAGTGGTTGTGTGGCTTAGTGGAGAGCAATGGGCCTGGGAGGCATGAAACCTCTATTCGAATCCCAGATCTGAAACTGACTTGTCGAATGACCTTGGGCAAATCACTTAGCCTCTTGGCGCCTCAGTTTCCTCTTCTCTAAAATGGGGATAAGGTACCTACCTCTCCCTACCTTTTAGGTCAGAAGCCCAGTGAGGGAGAGGGGCTATTTCAAACATGATGATCTGGTCTCTATCCCAGTGTGTGGTGCACAGCACCACTAGGTACTAAGCGCTAAAACTAATTTGTGTAGTACTCTGACTATACATTAGAATTTGGATTGCTCACAAATGCTAGAAGCACATTCTGGCTCCAGATAATTTCTTCTCATCTGGCAGAACAGACTTGGAGCTGTTCTCTTGCTCGTTTCCACCTCTGTCACCTTGTTTGAAAGACTGCCAGTGGCTCTTCTTGCCAATATACCAAACGGACTGACCAGTTTCCTCTTGTGGCCATTCAGTGCAGAATGTGTCCAGAGGAACTGATTCTGTTTCTCTCTCTGGCTGTTCTAGCAAAAACCAAACTGACGGGCTGGTTGATTTGTCTCCGGTGACATATATTTGCTAAGTTCTTTGATAGTTTTACTACCAGCAGTCCACTGAGAGTAGTAAGCAGGCAGTAGAGTATCTGACTGTAGACACCAGGTACCATATGGCTTTAATTTTATGTTTTACATTGGTATCATAACAAATTACTCTATGCCTCTCAGAAAAACTGGAATTAAATTCCACTAAAATGTATTTTTAAAAATCAGGTCTACAACGATACGTAGCTATAATTCTCTCTAAAACTGTATAGCATTTATATCCTAATTACTTTGTCTTCCAATCCAATCTAGAAAGTGTTCTTTTCAGCGTTGTGATTTTCTAATGGGCTTCATTTAAGAGCTGTTTTCATATTGGTAGATTTATAATTTTGATAGGAAACTAGCTTTAAAAACGTAAAGTGCCCCATTAGGCAGTTCTCGAGTGAATTCCTTATCACTTCTCTATCCACTTAACTGAAATATACAACAGATATGCACATTGTTTTGGTGGCCTTATGATGGGAGTTGAATTTAATTAAAAAATTGGGAGACCGATAGAGTTCTTAGATCATGTGATAATGAGGCTAAAGGCTTTCAAAATACACTTCCAACAACTACAGTAAGACTCTGGATATTCATTTGGGCTCTGCCTAATGAATTCTCCAGCTTTCATGCACTATTAAACAGTGAGGGAATTTATCATGTAACCCTAAATTTAGCACTCTTAGCATTCTCTTTTTTTTTTTTTTGAGTTAATTCACATGGTCTCTTACAGTTTAGAAAGAAAATGGGGAAAATAATGAAGTCTCTGAGTTTAGAAAAAATCTTTCCACCAAACCTTTATGCAGCTCATGCACTTGAATCACCTAGGTCATGCTTGCAAGTCTTCCAGTACTTTTACCAGTTTAGCAGATTTCCTTCAACCCTGTTCTTGCTTATCATCTCTAGTTTTACACCTACAAACCCTTGTAATGCTCCTCACAATTCTTGGCCAGTGAGATTATTATCTAGTTTAGACTGCCTGTACCCATTACAATTCCCTTCTGACCTAAACCAAAAACCTCCTGTGTGCATAAAAACCTAACATGGAGCAGAGGGGAGAGAGCTCTCAATTCCCTTCCTCTAAAATGCCTTCCTGATCTGGTTTAGGCCAACCATCTGAATTCCTTAAACTCAAGAGTATGGGTCCGTGTACAAAGTTGACCTCATGTGAAGGACATGTTTAGTGAAACAGCCTGACGAAATACACTCCTCTTGTGGGAACAAATGCCATTCCTCCCGTATGTTTCTGGCTTACAGTCATCATAATCCAGACGCTGTGGTTGACCTCTAAAGTGTCCCAACATATCAACTGACTTTTACTATATCCATCAAAGAGTTGAAAAGAACCAGGCTGCCTGCCTGCCAGCCAGAATGCTTGGGGTATGGCTAGAGCAGCTGATGCCGCCTCCTCATTCCTGCCTTCTCTTTGACACTTGTGAGCCGCCCCAGCCAGGTAGGCTGGACCCTTGGTTATGTGACCCAAAGTGCCACATGAACAGCAGAGCCCATCAGTTGCAACCTTGTCATTCAACCAAAAAGTGGAAGAATCATACTTGCTGAGGCTGGATGAGGCCAAGCATTTTTTTAAATTATTATTTTGAGGATAATTTGTAGAAGAAAAATCTATTACTATGGATATTGACACCACAACATTTTGTGAATTTTTAATAAGAGAAATCCACTTCCAGATCCAGATAGGTGAGGTAAACCTAATGTAAGTTGTTTCTTAAGGTTAGATGGGATTAAACTGTGCCAAAACATCGCCTTCTTTTTGGAATCCTGGACTGTAGGAAGCTGGCTGACTGTCATACAGTAATAATAATAATTGTGGAATTCGAGTGCTTACTATGTGCCAAGCCCTGTACTAAATGCAGGTTAGAAACAGTATTTCACATTTTACCCTGCCCCATCCCAAGTGCTCAGTTAGGGGAGTCTGACCAATGGAAACCAATTCCTAGAGGGCTTACGGATCAGAGGCCCTCTCTGACTGGACATGACTAGAGTTGGGCAGCTGCTGGGCTTGTCCCCCTATATTCTCATGGTTGGGAGAACCCTGGAGTAGTACACTTTGGTCTCCAACCTGGACATTTCCTACTTGTTCTCACTTTTGTAATCTTCACCCTTTTCCCTCTTTATCCCCTGAAGTAAAAATGTTTTTTTTTTCCTCCCATTATTGAGACTTTCCACACCAAAGCTTTAAAATGATGGCTAAGGAGAGTTATGTAGAAATAGAGGGCTACTTTGTGGACAGTTGGAAAAGGTTTTGATAAACTATTTACCATCAGCTGCTCTGAATGGTTTAAGCAGTCACCTTGGCTCTACCGCTTGTCTGTCTGTGACCTCAGGCAAGTCACTTAACTGCATTATGCCTCAGTTTCCTCATCTGTAAAAATGGGGATAAAATGCCTGTTCTCTCTCCCATCTAAATGTTGAGCTCCATGTTGGACAGGGGCTTTGTCTGGTCAGCTTATATCTACCCTGGTGCTTAGTACAGTCCTTGATGCATAGTAAGTGCTTGAACAAATGTCCCAATTATTGCCATTAGCCCTCCTGTGTTTCCTTCTGGTGTCCACTTCTTTTGACAGCCATCGGTTTAATGTCACTTAACAGATAAAGGACAGATGTGCCAGACGTTCTGGGAGGTTTACCCTTCCCATCCACATCCACAAGTCATTGATGCTGGCCCCTCCCACTATTCCCTCTCATGGGGAGGGGAAAAAAAGAAAAGGCTCCCAACAGCAGGACTTCCCAGAGGGAGTAAACCGAGTCTGGCCTTATTCTACCAGCAGCATCTCTGCACAACTATGCCCTTAGCAGCAGCAGGATCGGGAAGAAGCTCTGGTGAACAGGGTGAGAAGCAGTGTGGTCTAATGGAGAGAGCACAGGCCTTGGAGTCGGAGGAACTGGGTTCTAAACCTGGCTCCTCCTCTTGTCTACTGTATGACCCTAGAAAATCATTTAACTTACCTGTGCTTTAGTTACCTCATCTGTAAAGTTAAGACCATATATCCCATGTGGGACATAGCCTGCATCCAGCCAGATTAGGTTGCATCTACCCCAGTAAAGTCACTGGCATATAATAAACATGTAACAAATACCATTGTACAAATGAAATAAAAATAAGGAGCAAGACCTAGATTGTGACTCCTGTGCAGTTGGATCTGTACCCTTTAAGCACTTGATATCCACCTCTCAGCCCTTGTGTACATATTCACAATTTGTTTTAATGTCAGCCTCTCCCCCTCCAGACTTAGGGGCAGAGAACATGTCTACCAACTCTGTTATATTGTACTCTCCCAAGCATTTAGTACAGTGCTTCACAAACAGCAAATTCTCAATAAATAGAATGGATCCATTGATACATATTTCACCTACTGGAGAGTTGATAGTTGACTGGCTACAAGCTTGTTCTCCGTAGAGGCTTTTAATCCTCTTTATTAGAACCCAGAACTCACACGGGGCCTCTTTCTCCACTGTTTTTATGTTCTGGGTTTATATGAATACACTGGGCATCTTTCATCCAAGAATCTCACAGTCATTAACAAATGTAAATACACAAAACTCATTTTACACTTGGAGAAACTGAACAGTGACAGTAATCCAAGTCAGATTACAGTTCAGAGCAGGTCAGTAAGGTGCTCACACCGGTCTGCTGGTGGTCATTTAGAGGCAGGAATTTCAGAAAGTGATAACAGCACAATCAGATAAACTTTAGGACAAAATGAATGCCTCTAGAATTAAGAAATTGAAATACACTCAGTCTTCCTTTAGCAGGGGATCTGAATTCCTGCCAAACCCTACATTTACAAATACCTGCAATGTAATATTCACCATGCCCGATGCCGTTTTAGTGCCCAAACATTTCTTCCGACACTGTGGCTGGAGCACTGTATCCAAACAGGCTTGCTCACGATATCGGACAAGTGTTCCCTCACAACATTGGAATCAAAATACATAGAGAAGCAATTGTGTTATGACAGAACTGAGTGGAATGTGACAAGACAGATGGGGGTTAGATCACAATTGTAAGATGTTAGGATTTGGCCTTAGAGTCGATAAAACCCATTATCTCCAGCACAAGTGCCTTGAACCATAATAGGATTGGTTCAATTTAATCCTCTGACTATTACCATCCTGTGGCTTGTTCAAAGCCTGCCTTCTCGTTGCCCAAGTCACACAGTCTCTCTCAAATCTGTTTGTTTCTTCCTTTAATTCCTTCTTTCTCCATGTACTCTTATCTTTTTATTTTTAGTAGTGTTGTAGAATTAACTTGCCCTTTTCTTCTGGGGGTTTCCTGCTGTCCTGAACTTTTGTCTTGTATAGAGTTTTTCTCCACTGTGGTCTTTTCATCAATCTTCCGCCTCTCTTTTAATTCTGTTTTTCCCCCTCCATGCTACCTTTTTCTTTCCCCTCCTTTTCTGCTTTCTTTTTACCCCTCTTCTTCATGTTGTTTGCCTTATCCTCCCTCTTTAATAATAATAATAATGATAATGTTGGTATTTGCTAAGTGCTTACTATGTGCAGAACACTGTTCTAAGCACTGGGGTAGATACAGGGTAATCAGGTTGTCCCATGTGAGGCTTACAGTGTTAATCCCCATTTTATAGATAAGGTAACTGAGGCACAGCAAAGTTAAGTGACTTGCCCAAGGTCACACAGCTGACAAGTGACAGAGCCGGGGTTCGAACCCATGACCTCTGACTCCCAAGCCCATGCTCTTTCCACTGAACCACACTGCTTCTTTAACCCCTCATTTTCCTATTCCCTTTCCCCCTCTGCCCTCGGTTCCCCTATTTCCCATCCTTAGAATTGCACCACTCCTCCCAGTTGGATAGGTGGGATTTCTTGATTTCCAATTGCATTCATCAGGCTGGGTTGTGGGTGGGGAAGAGTCACTTTGGATCCAAGATTCCTTGAGCACAGTTCTCAGTTATTCATGGTATCTATTAAGGTCTTATACTATGCATCAAGCACTATGCTATATGCTTGGTTAGATAGAAATATGAGAGATTAGATGATCCCTTACAGTCTAGAGGGGGAGACAGACATTCATATAAATTAATTACTGGTGTGTACATAAGTGCTGTGGGGCTGAAGGAGGGGTGAAAAAAGGGAGAAAATCCAAGTGTAAGGATGATATAGAAGGGAGTGGGAGAAGAGGAAATGAGGCCTTAATGTGTGAAGACATCTTGGAGGAGATGTACTTTCAATAAGGCTTTGAAGGTGGGGACAGTGATTGTTTGTTGGATATGAAAAGGGAGGGCATTCCAGGCAAAAGGCAGGTCGTGGGTGAGAGATCAGTGCTGAGATACGTGAGATCGAGGTATAATGAGTAGGTTGGCATTAGAGGACCAAAGTCTGCGGGTTGGGTTTGTAGTAGGAAAGCAGCAAAGGTGAGGTAGGAAGGGGCCAGGAGATTGAGTGGAGGAGGAGAGGCAGGATTGCTCTATCTAGCAGATAAGACCTCCTATTTCCCAGAGTGTAAAACAAGCCCTTGCCTCCCCACTTCACCCCCGACCTCTACCCTCCACAAAGTCTGATCTGCAACCCACTGCAGTAGGGAGGGGAAAGAGAAATAGGGAATGAATTGGATGCTGGCTCTGTCATCATAAATGAAGATTCTGACTGGAAAGCCACCTAGGGTGCCCCATCTGATAGGACAGGTCCAGCGGGAATCCTGAAAATGAGCGGCAGAGACCGGGGCAGCTGCCAAGGAGATTGCCCTGTACAACTGCCTGCCGAGAAGCAGCGTGGCCTAGTGGAAAGAGCATGTGCTTGGAAGTCAGAGGACCTGTGTTCTCATTCCACTTCTGCCACATGTCTGTTGTGGGACTTTGGGCAAATCATTTTGCTTCTGTGCTTCAGTTTCCTCACCTACACAATGAGGATTCAATACCTGTTCTCCCTCCTGCTTAGACTGTGAGTCCCTTTGAGTCCCTTGTGGGACCTGATTATCTTGCCACCTACTCCAACACTTAGTACAGGACTTGGCAGTAGGTGCTTAGCAAAAGTCACAGTTGTTATTCAGTCAGTCATATTTATTGAGTGCTTACTGTGAGCAAAGTACTGTATTAAGCATTTAGGAGAGTATGATATAACAAAGACCCATTTTCTGCCCACAGTAAGCCTATAGTCTAGAGGCTGAGAGAGACAGTAATATAAATAATTATTACAACATTGGCACTATGCTGCAGTCATTTTGCCTGTAAATGGGTTTTGCACCGAACATTATTGCGTGCACTTGGCAATGTGCTACTCTCTTGCCCTTTTGAGTATTGCCCTCATGGATCAGTGGCACAACCAGCAAGGGAAAAGAGAGGGCAAGTGGCTCTGCGTACACCACTATTGCTCGCATTGATCCCTTCATGTGCATTTTCAGTCCTGGAGGACCAAGATTTGTCTAATTTTTGGTAGGAGACTACGTGACCAGAACCACCCACAGGGAACAAGGCAGCAGGAGAGTTAAGCCAACTACTCCCGGCAATGCCAGCACAGTCCCTATTTGCCCCTCCATGCCCTTTGAGGGCATTCTTTTGCAAGAGGAGAGAGCTGACCAGCTGATGGCATATTATTCTCCAGTGTTTAGGAGGTGTCCCTGTTTCCCTTTCCATATGAGCTCTGATAATGATCCTTATGCACTTGTCCGATTCAATAGCCAGATCCAAATATCTATTATGCAGCTGTAACTTGGATTTTTTTTTTTTGCTCTCCTGATATAACTCACTACATTCAGATTTTGGTCATTTTGTATTCACTAAGATTTTTTCCTGTGTATTTGTGAGCACATATAAAGTAAATATTGGAAGACTGGTGGCCAAGCCAGTTTATTCTCAGCCTGGCTATAGATCTGTGAGTGAATGGTCGTTGGATGAAAACATGTAGTCTAAAAGTAAGAGACTGCATGTAATCAAGGATTTATGTACATTGAAGTGGAAAAAAGCCTCCGTGTCTAAGTGGAAAAATCTGCTTTACCTTTTTTTTTTTTTTTTTTTTAAGTGAGGACTGTTCTAAAGTAAATGCCCATCAAATTACTGGTAAAATGGGGAATAAATCACATTTCCATTAGGGCACCTGTCTCCTTTGAGTTCCTATACTTTTGTATTTAAACTTTCACCGTTGGGATTTTAGGAACTCATTATTTCCATATCCAGGCCTAAAGCATGGCATGTAATCCCCAGTGTTTTAGGGAGGGGAACAAAGGTATGAGCTGCCTTGAATTTGGAAGACCACTATATTAGAGTGCGTGCAATGACGTACTTCGCCAAGGAACTGGAGGAAAGGTTAATAGTAATGGTGGTATTTAAGTGCTAATTATGTGCCAGGCACTGTACTAAGCACTGGGATTGATACAAGCAAATAGGGTTGGGCACAGTCCGTGTTCCAAATGGGGCTCACAGTCTTAATCTCCATTTGCCAGACGAGGTAACTGAGACACAGTGAAGTGACTTGCTCAAGGTCACACAGGCAAGAAGAGCCAAGATGAGACCCTAGGTCCTTCTGACTCCTAGGCCTGTGCTCTCTCTACTAGGCGATGCTGCTTCTCTAGTGTGGAAGCATAAAGGTTAATGTCTACTATGTTTAATGCCTGGATAGCTGACTTTTGCTTAAAGGAATTTAGAAGAGACAGAAACTAACACTGCCTTTTCTCCATCCAGAGGAAAAAGGAGGATGAAATTATCTTGATTTTTAGATTGCCCTTTGACTGTTTGCCCCTGAAGAGCAAGGGTCCATGCCTTTTACTTTTGTCTTACTCTCCCAAGTGTTTAATACAGCGTTCTGCAAACAGGTACTCAATGATTACCCTAAATTAGTAACTTGAGTCATTTAAAGAGATGTAGGTGAGGTACAAGGGAGACTTATTTGACTGTAAGGGTTAGGAATGAGGTGCCATAGAGTGCTTTTTTAAAATATTAAACTATTCTTTTGCCTGGTGATATTCTCCTTCTTGGGGAGGCCATGCTGAAACTGATGGACTAGATTTGGTGATGGTGATGATAGTCTTCCTTCAAATGACAGATGAGTTTTTAAACAAAACTTAGGGTTAGGGCCCTTTAGGAAGAAATTGTCATGCTAACGACCTGTGCAGTAGTAATAATAATTGTGACTGTTAAATACTTGTGTTCCAATCACTGTATTAAGCACTAGGGTGGATACAGAATCATTAGATTGGACACAGTCCTTGTCCTACATGGATCTCTGTCTATGTAAGAGAGAGAAGAGATATTGAATCTCCATTTTACAGATGTGGAAACTGAGGCACAGAGGAATTAAATGCCTTACCCAAGGTCATGCAGCTGATAATGGCAAAACAGGGAGTAGAACCCAGGTCTTTTGATTCCCAGGCCTGTGCAGCATGGTGTAGAGGATAGAGCACAGGCCTGGAGTCAGAAAGCCATGGGTTCTAATCCTGGCTCTGCCATGTGTTTGTGTGACCCTAGGCAAGTCACTTCACTTCTCTGTGCTTGTTACCTCATCTTTAAAATGGGGATTGACTGAGCCCCACGTGGGACAGGGACTGTGTCTGAAGAATCATCTAGGGTGTTCCTGTTGAGCCTGTCCGCCTCTGGAATCCAGTCAAAAAACCATCCACACTGGTGGCGTAGCACTAGCAGACATACTGTAGAACTGGGTCTAGAACTCCTCTCTCCTGATTCCCAGAGTTATACTCTTCCACTGGACCATTATCAGGGCTGTAGGGGTGTGCAACAGGACTGTAGTGAGATGTTGGAGTCTAAGAAGACATGCTCAGGTTAGCACAGTAGGAAACCTTAAAGGCTGCTTCCTTTTCTATGGTACTGCTGGAGAGATGGGACTCTGAAGAAAGAAATCCAAAGCCTGATGGTACTGAGCCTTCTAGCATCTGAATCACCAAGGCAGAAAAGAGAGTTAAGACTGAAATATCCAAGCAGTGGGGATCCCCTTCAATCCCCAGTTTGCCTTGCAGTTTGCCCGCAAGATTTGGGAACTGGCTAGGTCATGTTCTGAAAATTCTACTTGTAACGTCGGAGATTTCAGGGAAGGCTCTGCTGTAACTATGGTAAATCCCCAGTGGACAATGAAATTAGGCCTGCTGTGGACATTCATAGCACAAATCTTGCCATTGTCTAAATTCATTTGTTTCAATATTCCCCAGGATTTTCCAGTAAATAATCTGACTTTCTTCAAGATAAATGACACCACCTAAGAGAAGGGTTTTTTCCTATCCAGTTCATTAAGGGGAAAGAAAGATTACCACCATTCCAATCTACTTGTCCTACCATAGGTAGAGCTTGTTTCTTTGCCTCACCTTTGGGTTTTGAGGAAAAAGACATTTAATTTTTATATGCCACTAGGTAGTGTGGTGTAATAGAAAGAACATGGGATTGGGAGAGGACCTGGGTTTTCATCCCAACCCTCCTACTGGCCTGCTGAGTGACCTTGGGCAAGTCATTTAACATTTCTGATCAATCTAATTTTTTTTCACCTGGGAAATGGGGATGTGATGCCTACGTTGCTCTTCCATGTATTGGTTTAGGGAAATGTGTGACTCCTGCTGTCTTCCACATGTTCTGTCTGTGCTCTTCGGTGTGGAAGAGAGTTACTGGGTCCTAATTTTCTGCCCACCCATGTAGGATTGACTGACTTTGGCCACTACAAAGTAAGGAAAAATTAGCCAAACATAATGACACGATATGGAAGCCCCTAAAGCTCTGTTGGGAAGCAGTTTGAGGATTTCTCACAGTTCTCCTTGTAATTATTTTAGGCAAATATTATAAAATTGTCAGTGTCTGTGCTGGCATTGAACAAATGTTTATGATTTCTCACTCACTAGCCTAAAACAAATGAGTAGAGTTATACCATATGTGTCCTAGGCCTACTTTGTTTTATACATTGAAATTCCTCACTTTTTAATAAGCCCTACTTTAGCCTTGCTTTTACAGTTGCATGGTGGAATGGTGTCAGTGGTTGCAATTTTGACTTCTACATTGTATGGCTTTTGTGACCTGTCTTGTGTAAGGGCTATAAGCCCCAGGGATATCCCATCCCTTTATCTTCTTTTCCCTCCTCTTGGTCTCCCTCTCCACTCTTCCATGCAAAGGCTAGCCCTCTTCAGGCAATCAGTTTTCCCAGACAAGTCCACAAATCTTTGTAAAATTTAAAAAGCATAATGTATCCCTTCTATTCTCTATTCTATCGCCCCAGTTTGGGGCTTGTTTTATAGTCCTTTTTCTAGTCTGTCCCTATAAAACTTTCTATGACTGCCCTTGGTTTTCTTCTAGTCTTTGTTGAGAAAACTTTCATTTCCCACCATCAACATAGGATTTGATGTTTCAGTCCCTGAACTACTCTTCTGTTGTTGTGCATCACAGTATTAAAACCATTTTGGGCACTCTTTCTACTGGCTCACTGATTTGAATCCCAGCAAACCATTTTCCAAAGTGAATTCTTATAGCTAAAAACTCTGAGTAGTTGAAGTCCAGAGAAAAATGGCAGTTGGGCTATTTTAATGATCTGAGTATCCGTTGACTTTTTCTAACTTGGAAAAATCGAAGATGTTAGCTTTAATTTAATGCACTAAGAAGCCTTTGAGAAAGAACATCTTAAATAGACAAAAATCCAGTGCCATCTTCAGTGTTGCCTGTTTCCCAAGCCTCAGAAGGCAGCAGACTGTAGGTTTTAAGTGTGGTTGGGAATATGGAAGAATCTCAAGTCCCATTTATCAGAATTTCAAATAATTTTGTCCCATTTCTTTATTGGAGAGCCAGTATTTATTCAGTGTTCTCTATGCATGGCACTGAGGTTAGCACATACGGTGTTTCCCTAGGTTTCTACTTTATAACTTTTCTGATGGTGCATTCAGCTGTTATATTTGATATTTTTCTAAGGAAGAACTATACCCTAGATCAGACCATACATTCACTTAGTCTACTGCCCAGGTCCCTGGAGGGAAAGTCTGTATTTCTGGTCTGGGCAGAGATGAAGATAACCATTAATCAATAATCCAGTAATCAAAAGGAAGGGACTGGGCAAGCTGGGTTTGGTTTAGTCAGAATTTTTCTTATAGAAGATTCTGACCAAAGTGAAGGCATATCAGGCTCTTTTAGTACCCAACCACATACATTATATCAAATTTCCTCCCACACTACCTACATGCAGTACTTAATGGCCAGGGACAAAACAGGCTCACAATGAGGTCCTGGAGTGAATCAGACCATCAGCACCTAAGCAATCCTTGTCATAGTCTCCACCCTGGACTGGGAAAGACATGTGAGTGGAAAGGATGGCAGTAGAACTACCCAATCAAGGTGGGCCAAAGAATCACTTTCAAGACTTGTGAGAAGCAGCATGGTCTAGTAGATAGAGCATGGGCCTGGGAGTCAGAAGAACCTGGCTTCTCATCCCGGTTCTACCACTTGTCCTCTGTGTGATCTTGAGTAAGTCACTTCACTTCTATGTGCCAAAGCTTCCTCATGTGTAAAATGGGGATTAAGACTGTTAACCTCATATGGCATATAGACTGTATCCGACCTGATTAGTGTCTATCTACCACAGTGCTTAGTTCAGTGCTGGGCACATAGTAAGCACTTACCCATTTTTTTTTAGTGGTATTTGTTAACTTTCTTGAAACAGAGGTTTGGGCAAGTTGGACAGAGGGATATGTACTGCTGAGATAACAAGTGCAACCATGCACAGTGCAGAAGAGATTGTCACTCCTACTTTGATTTCACCAACCACTCCCAAACATGCCAATAAAATCTCATGGTACCATCAAAACTAAACCATAGCTCACGTTTAAGTGTGACGAAGAAGGGATCTGTTCCGCTGGACAATGGCAATTGTTTCAAATTACACATTCTATAAAATAGATCAATATTATCTCAAAGGGAATTTACTCTGTCCATTCAGTTGAATGGGGTGTGGAATTGGAAGAGGAGAAACTATTCTATCATGGTACCTTGCCAGAAACTATTCTCACAGTAGTTGTCTTGGGGAAAGTCCTCAAACAAACAACATACTTGCGAATTGATTCTAAATCTTCTCTGATAGCCTGAGTAATCTCTTGTTTTGTTGTTTCTTCCCCCACAAGGGAAAAGTGTCTCACTGCTGGCTATAAAAACCCTTTATAATGTCCCAGTCCTGACCTCCAGTCACACCCGATTTTCTTCTTCCCTCTTTTGGGATGAGTCAGACCCTCTGGGAACCAATGTCCGTTCAACTGAAAAATGGTCCTCATTAAAATGATCCAAATTCTGATTTGGAAAGCAAAAGGTTAACAGTACCCAGAAAAAAAAATTCCAGCAGCTCACAAATCTAAGCATAATTATGTATGAACATGAGACTTTTATTGCTGTCAAAATTAATCACTTTTCAACTTCCAGCTGTTAAAACCCTTCTGGCTGTTCTCCAAGCAATTCCCCCACAGTTACTTTTTCTTCAATTAAATCCTGGTGCCATTTTTGGGCTCCTGTTACATAAGCAGCAATTTTAAGATGGGCTTCTCAGTTTGGTGTTGGGTTTTTTTGTTTTTTTTCAAAAGAAGAAAATGACAGAATGTGAATCCTGCTCTCACTCTTGCAGCACAACTTTTACTTCATCTCTAGGCTTCAGAAACAAGTGAAGTGGGATTAAAGCATTAGGGTTTATTATTAAGCCCTTTCTATTTGCACAGTGTTTCACAACCACTTTTATTACCCCTTCCTTACAGCCACCCTGTGAAGTATGCTAAGCTAATATTGTTATGCTCATTTTACAGAGGAAGAGAGTGAAGCACAGAGAGATTTTTTCCAGGGACACCCAGCTTGTTCATGTTGAAAATAGGATTAGAATTTACCATTCCCAAGTGCTTTTTCTTTTGATTAGTTCACCAAACTATTCTGCCGTTTCCTTTCTGGGAAGGGCAGTCTCAAGTCTAGCACTTTCAGACCAATCCTGTTTCTCTAATGGACCAGGTCTCAGACTTCCCCGACTTTTAAGCTCTGCTAAAACTCCACCTTTTCCAGAAAGCCCTCCCCAATCAATCAATCAGTCATATTTATTGAGCGCTTACTGTGTGCAGAGCACTGTACTATGCGCTTGGGAGAGTACACTACAACAATAAACAAACACATTCCCTGCCCACAATGAGCTTACAGCCTAGAAAATCCAAAGTCATTTTAGCCCTTATGTCTTCATTTATATCCACCTCTAGTGATTCTGTGTATTTACATATTCAATTATTGGGATCCCACGATCTATAAATACTTTTCTGCCTGTCTTCTGTATTAAATTGTATATTCCTTGTGAGAAAGGAATGTGTCTTGCACCATCTTCTATTGTACTTTCTCAAACACTTAGTACAATGCATTGAAATCAACGTTCCTTACCACCCCTCCTAGTGTCCTTGCAGATAGAGGCTTGCCAGCTTCGTGGGGACGAGTAAATCTAAGGGGTAGATGATAGCTTTATGAGATGCTGGGGGAATTAGCTGAGCCATTAGAAGATCTAGTTGTCTTGCACTTTTCACCCCATCTTTCTCTTTTGATGGTCCTTCCACGTGGGTGGGCTCTGCAGAGGTAGCAGGCAGAGAAGTTCCTTTCCTCCAGCTGTACATGCCTGAGTCAAGAGTATGATGGGCGGGTTGGAATGCAAGTCAGTACAGCGCTCCATAACCCCACCCTTGGTTTCCCTGATGACATGACTTAGGGCCAGTTTTGCCACGGTCCTATTCCCAAAGAACCCTGAGGTCACAGAAACTCCCCTGGTTCTCTTGCCGCATCCAACGCCGGCACAAAGGAACGCTGCTGTCTCTCCACATCGTGCTGTATTGAGTCAGACGGGTGCTTTGGGGTGAACGTTGCATAAATCTGTAACAGCAGCCTAGCCAAAACACTTAATGAAAGTATACTGTATTGGAAGAACGCGAAGCTGCATGGACCTTGGAGTCAGATGACCTGGGTTCTAATCCTGCCATTTGACCTTGGGCAAGTCACTTCACTCCTCTGTGCCTCGGTTACCGCATCTGTAGAATGGGGAATATGTCTCTGAGCTCTATGTGTGACAGAGACTGTGTGTAACCTGATTGTCTTGTTTCTTAGTACAGTGCCTGGCACATAGTAAGCTCTTAACAAATACCATTAAGAAGCAAGCAAACAAAAAGCTGAGTATTTCCCTCCCCAGAGGAAATCAGGTGAGGAGCTTGGCAATTGCCTGAAGGGGTACTTGATACAGGATCTGAAGTGAGTTGAGGCCCACCGTATCTACAAAGCACTAATGTCCACATCTTTATACTTTGCTGCTTCCCATAACTGTAATTTATTTTAGTGTCCATCTCCCCCACTAGATTGCAAACTCATAGTGGATAGGAATCTTGTTGACCAAATCTACTGTACTCTCCGAAGTACTCAGTACAATTCTCTGCACACAGTAAAGAGCTGGAATGATTGATTCAAGTGTTTCATCAAGGATCCCATTCCCCAAGTGCTGCCTCATTGTTCTTTGCAAGGGATTGATAAGAGTAGAACAGGTGCTTCGGCAACAATAACTGCATAAAAGAAGGGTCCTACTATAGCCATTGTTTTGCATCCCATGATTTGCATGTAAAATACTGAAAGAGGGATTGTTTATCCCAGAACAGCTACTATCCACAAATTGTCACTGGTAAATTGGGTGAACAAAGAAATATGTGTGGCTCTGTTCAGTAATAATAATCATTGTGGTGTTTAAATGCCTACTATGAGTCAAACACTGTATGAAACGCTGGGCTAGATACAAGATGATCAGCTTCCACTGGGGCTCACAGTCTAAGTAGAAAGGAGAACAGCTCTGCTTGTCTCTCATCCTCACTGTACTTTTTTGTACAGTACTTCTGACTTTGCAACTTTACAGTATTTACTTTGGGAAAAATAAGTAGTAGTAAAGGGTATGGAGCACTCCTCTAGGAAAGAGCAGAACAATACTGGAGAAATTTGTGTAGAAAAATGTTGGTTGTGGTGGTATCTTCAAAGCTTCTGCCTCATAACCTGTGAATTCCCATCACTTCAAAAACACAACAGCTATGATAGAGCAGAACTGACTCTATTGGAAAAAAAAAAAACTTGGAGCAGGGACAGCTGAGCTTGGTGGGGACAATATTGGGCTACTCTGTGGAAGGAAGTCTTAGTCTGTGGAGAGCAAAATGAAAGATTCTGTTGGTCATCTTACCCCCTGGCACACTGGGTGGCCCATCTTTTTTTTTTAATGGTGTTTATTAAGCATTTACTATCTACTAAGCACTGTACCTAGCGCTGGGTTAGATACAAGACAATCTTTTTGGACATAGTCCCTAACATTGGGCTCATAGTCTACGTACACTGGAAGGCCTGGCTTGGCACAACAAGTGCAAGTGATTGGTAGGAAATTAGTAGGAAAACAGGTATCTCTAAAACCCACGCTTTCCTCCAACCAAACTGCTGCCATGCTGACCCAAGCACATATCCTATCCTGTCTTAACTACTGCATCAGTTGCTGACATCTGCCTCCTCTCTCTCCCCTTTACAGTCCATACTTCATTCTGCTGCCCAGATCATTTCTCTGAAAAACTGTTCAGTCCATATCTTCACCACTTCTCAAAAACCTCTAATGTCTGCTCATCCAACTCCATGTTGAATAGAAAGTCCTTACCCTTGACATAAAAAGCGTGGGTATGGGAGTTAAAGGACCTGGGTTCCAATCATGACTTCACTTCCCATCTATGTAAACTTGGGCAAATCACTGCTCTCTTCTTCACTTACCTCATCTGTAAAATGGGGATTTTTGACTGTGAGCCCCATGTGGGACATGGACTGTGTCTGTCTCCATTAGCTTCTATTTACCCCAATGCTAAGTATAGTGCCTGCAAATAGTAAGCACTTAACAAATTCCAATTCTCTTCCTGCTCCCTAACCTTGCTAAACTTGCTGCCCCTAAAAGCCAGCCCACACACTTTGTTCCTCTTACACCAACATACTCTCTGTACCTTGATCTCATCTCTCCCACCACTGACTCCTTTGTCCTTGTCTTCCCTCTGGACTGGAATTCCCTTCTCCTTCATATAAGCGCTTAGGTCTGTGCTCTACATACAGCAAGTGCTCAATAAATACGATTGAATGAATAAATATGACAATCCACCACGTTCCCTACCTTCAAAACCCTCCACAACTCACTTCTCCAAGAGCCTTGTGAGCCGGGAGTGTCTCACAACTATCTTATAATGTACTCTCTCAAGTGGTTAGTATAGTGCTCTGCATGCAGTAAGCGCTCAATAAATGCAATCGACTATGCCCTTTATTTTCCCAATCAGCCCTCTCCTCTGCATCTATTATGATTTTGGCTATATAACCCTAAAGCATTTTGAAACTCACCCCAGCCCCACAATACTTATAAACATATTCTTATATTCTACTATTTCCCCTATCCCTAATCTATTTTAATATTATCTCCCCTTTAGACTGAAAGCTCCTTGTGAGCAGGGATTGCATTTACTAACTCTTGTATTGTGCTTTCCCAGGCACTTACGGTAGTGATCTGCATACAGCAAGTACTCAATATCATTGATTTATCGATAGTGGGTGTGCAGGAGGGTTGTTAGGAATCCTAAAAAAAAGTTCATTATAGATTTCAAAACCAGCCTCACTTGCATCGTGACTTATTAGAAAGAGCACACTGCTGGGTTTTCAATCCTGGCTTTGCCATGTGCCTGCTCTGTGACTTGGGGTAAGTCACTTAACTTCTCTGTGCCTCAGTTCCCCCATCTGTGAAATGGGGATTCAATACCTGTTCTCCCTCTTATTTAGATTGTGAGCCCCAGGTGGGGCCTGATTATCTTGTATCTACCCCAGCACTCAGTACAGTGCTGGCACATAGTAAGTGCTCAACAAATACCATTATTATATAAATATCATTATTCAGCTTCATGTATTGGCCCTTTGGAACACCAGAGAATCTCTGAGAAGGCCAGTATTTCGGTGTGGCTTGGGCAGGTGGCAGATACCTTGGGAAATCACCAAAATCCCGCATGTCTGGCTTCCATTCAGCTAGATAATTTTTTTTTGATGGTTAAACCCAAAACTACTGAATCATACCCCATATTTCAAGGGGAGACTTGCCTGACTTTCATGCCTAATTTTTTTTTCCAGAAGTGTAATCTGGAAATTGGGGGAGAAGCTATATTTATAGCTGGACTCTTTTAATAGTTGGCAAAATGTAGTTAAATACACTTCAAATTTTCCTACTCCTAATACTCTCTGGTATAAAATGTTCTGGCTTATTCCAAGAGCTGTGTCTGCAATATTTTCCATTTACAACATTTTTCTAGATGGTCTAATATATCTTGTGCTCCACTGAAAAATGTAATAAGTTTCAAGTTGCTGCCACCCAATTTAAGACCAATGTACATGTGAAACAGTTTTTTTTTTTTAATCTCCATCTCAGTTTGGCATCCATCACAAATAATCCATAATAAACATTTAGGGCCTAAGTCTTACTGATCTGGACAGAAACGTGCCTCCCTGCTCTGTTGAATTGAACTCTCCTAAGTGCTTAGTATGATGCTTTGTACACAGGAAGTGATCCATAAATACCATTAATTTAATTGATCTAGACCTAACAGATTCTTCCTCCAACTGAAAAATCTGGTAATTGCAGATGTTCATACTCTTGATCCTCTCACAATTCCTGCTGGAGTGGGGTGAGGGGAATATAGTTTCCCCCTGAATGGCCCAAATGCTTGTTGCTTCCATTCCATACTGGATTATATATTTTTTTGGTGCCACTGAAGCAGTGAAGTTTCAGAATGAAATCCTTCAACAGAGGTAGACACCAGAACCAGGTACTGTCCCTTTAAAATGAGTTCCATCTCTGGATAAAGAGCCAACAGCTGACTATGGGCAAGCATGGCTCTTTGGGAGGTAATGTGGAGTAGATGCTTGTTTGCTAAAATGAACATTTTTATTCACTCATTTCAGATTGCAGGAAAAAAGAATGGTGTTGCAATCAGGACTTTTCCGCTCTAGTGCCCAAGTTTCTGTCATAATTGCCATTGTTTTGGAGGCTAATGATCCCATTCTTTTAGTGATAATAGTCCTTGTTCAGAAGACAAGTCAGTTGAAGATATTGTTTTGCTCAGGAAGCATTAACAAGGATTTATATTCTATCCTTTGAGCATGAGAAGCCTTAAATTACAATTGACAGTTGATTATCCAAACCTCAGTAAAATAAACAATGGTTATCTAAGCTAAGACCAGTTCAGATACAGGCTGCTCTTGGACTCAGAACACAATTGGTTCCAGAAAACTGCTTTGAAGTTAAAATGTTATAAATAAGAACCAATTTTCTCCTAGGAAAGATGCAGGATTGGTGTTTGAAGTATTCCCCAGAATTGGTATTCTCAATCAATTATAGCTGAGTTTGATAGCTATATCAATGTATTCATATAGTCAAAGGTAGCCAACCTTTTTTGAAAGTTAAAAATGGACCTGTTGACCCTGTCTGTATAGGAACAATGAGAAGATGGAGAAACAATTTTAGAGAGAAGGTGGTGAGGAAATTTAAAGAGGGTTTGTGGGGGGAGGTGAAGCAGGAGAAGCTGGGGGTCAGGAAGGGGCCAGGGTAACCTGATCACCAAATGGAATATCTAGGGAGAGTTAGCTCATCTGTCTTACCTCTGATGATGTACTGTAGGAGGTGAACTGAGCTAGTGCCAAAAAGGAAGCTAATTTCATAAGCTCAAAACTGCTGTTTTGGGAAGCTGAATTGGTACAAATATAGATATGCTACACGTGCTGTTTACCATACCTTGAAACATAAGTTGAGGACTGCCTGTAATCAAGAGCTTCTTTTGATAATTGAACAAAATTATGTGGGTTCCTATCCAAGAAAGCCAAATTCATTGTTGGTTATCCAAATTTTGAATGATCTGAATGAGCCAGTAGTTGAATTGTTGGCTCCATACTGAATGTTTTTCATTTGATTGTGTTGTCAACTCCCATAGGACCAACAGATTAAGAAAAAAAATAATTCCAGGGAGTTTGGGAGATATATCTATTTGATGTTCTCAGCTTGCCTGAGCGCATTGAAATGTGGTTCTGTAGAAGGCCCAAACTAGTCCTAAGTTTTCATGAAATTAGAATTGAAAATTTGACAGGGCAGATGTTGCACTTAGAGTATTCCGCCACATAATGATTTATGTGCACTGCATAATTTCCTCCACCGCAGAAATTCCTCCACCCCCATTTTTTTTTGAGGAAGAAGTGAAAGATTTTTGTAAGGTACAATAGCCATCCAGGCCAAAATAAAAAGAGAAGTAGTTTAAAGATGCCATGGATAGGGGTTCATGCTGCAAAGTTTTCTATTCTTTTTAATATGTGCATGTGAGTGGGATAGGAAGGTATCAATCATTGAGCACTTAACTGTGTGCAGAGCACTATACTGAGCACTTGAGACAGTACAATGTAATAGAGTTGGTAGTCAGGTTCCCTGCCCACAACAAGCTTACAGTCTAGATGGGGAGACAGGTATAAATATAAACTACAGCTTAAGGGCTGAGGGAGGGGTGAATCAAGGGAACAAATCCAAGTGCAAGGTAAGGTAGAAAGGGCAGGTTGTCACACAGTCTGAAATATCGTTGCTCCTTGGGGCAGGGTCAGGAGGTTGCCATAATTCAAATGCTTATTGTATGCAGATTTTGGAGAGGGCAATAGAAGTAGAAGATTCAATCTCAAATGTTCTCTTACCTTGCTCTTCTCCCCTCCTTTCTGCCTCCCTTTCTTTTATGTCTTCTGCTTCCCTGTTGTTAGATTTAAAATTTCCCAGGTAGGAGCTCTTTCTCTCTTTTGAGGTTGCAAAAATTGTGCAAAGAAGTGGAACAATCATGCAAGTAAATATGGTAGATTTACACTATTTAGGAAACCAAATTGCTTGAAATGCCTGCTAGATCATAATAATTGTGGTATTTAAGCACTTTCTTTTGCCGGCATCATACTTTGTGCTGGGGTAGATAAAAGATGATCGTGTTGGATGTAGTTCCTGTCCCTTATGAGACTCATGGCCTAAATAGGAGGGAGAAAAGGTATTGAATCCTTATTTTGTACTGATGAGAAAACTAAGGTTCAGGCAAATGTAGCGACTTCTCCAAAGTCACACAGCAGGCAAGTGGCAGAGCTGGGATTAGAACCCAGGTCCTCTGACTCCAAGGCCCATGACCTTTCCACTAGGTGATGTTGCTTCTTCAAAGTAAAACTCACTCATGGTGGTGGTTGGAGGTGTAGCAGGTGGAAGAAGATAATAATAATGGTATTTGTTAAGTACTTACTGTGTGTCAATCACTATTCTAAGCGCTGGGGTAGATACAAGGTAATCAGATTGGACAGATTCCCTGTCCCACATGGGGCTCACAGTCTGTGACAGGAATTAAAGTGATGGCAGGGGCTGTGCTAGGCTGGAGAGGTGGCAGCAACTTTGAGAAACTTAGGGATGTTTCTTGAGAGCAGGGGGTTTTGTCATGTCTAGGGTACTCTTTCAAGTACTTGGAATGAGTGGGGCAGTCCATCCATGGGTCAACGTAGCCCTTGGACTGGGGGCCTAAACCCTGAGACCACCCAGCTGCTCCCAAGCTCTCTGTTTTCCTGGGATCCAGCTTGGGCTCAGGGGGACGATTGGGATGTGATCTTTCACGTGGTCATGATAATAATTGTGGTAATTAAGTGCTTATTATGTGCCAAGCACTTGACTAAGCGCTGTGCTGGGTACGAGCAAATCGGGTTGGACGCAGTCCTTGTCCCATGTGGGGCTCACATTCTCAATTGCCATTTTACAGATGAGGTAACTGAGGCATAAAGAAATGAAGTGACTTGTCCAAGGCCACACAGCAGATGAGTGGCAGAGCCAGGATTAGAACCCATGATCTTCTGACTCCCAAGCCCATGCTCTATCCACTCTGCCATGATGTGGTCTATTTCATGTGATCTTTCAAGGGAGGCTGGTACCCAAATGGATCTCTGAATCCAGGACCCAAGTACCCTATCTTCTAAAGCCTTCTGAAATCATTATCCCCCCTGACCCGAGGCCTTCCCCAATTAATCTCTCATCTTCTCACCTTATACTGCCACTTCAGCCTTTCAACACCACCTAACCAGTTAAAAACCTTACAACTCCTGTGGCGTTTATTTTGCAATACATATCTTAGTCTCATAAACTCTATTACTTCCTGTCTGTAAGGTATTTAAGTATCTATCTCCCCTTGCTAGATCGTGTGCTCACTGAGGGCAGGGTTCATGTCTACTAATACTATTATACTTTCCTGAGTGCATAAGTATAGTGCTCTGTAAGTGGTAGGTACTTAATAAATCCTGTTGTTGATTGATCTGAAAGAACTCTGTGTTAGAAAAAGCGCTCACTGTAGCCCTCACCCAATGTCCAATACTGTGTGCGTACGTACAACTGTTGGTTCTGACGCTGTGACGCGCTGTGTCCAGACAAGTGCTCGTTGTCAGAGTAACGTTGCCTAATTCTGCCGTTGCACTCCAGCCAAAGTGTGCAGTGAAAACATGGGTTCTGAGAGTACTGAGTGTACCATAAAATCCCCTAAATATCCTGAAACTCTCAAGCAGATACAATCTGGGAAAATAGGCTCACATTAGTCCTGCCCAACGTGGTATTCCCACTGAGCAAAGGAATTAATCAATGGTATTTATTGAGCCCTGACTATCTGCAGAGCACTATGCTCTTTGAATCCTACCAAACGTGCCAAACTTCTGTCAGACTGCTAAAATTGAATAGGTGCCCAGTTCTCATCAGTCTTTGCCCAACTAGGGCCAAGCCTGGAAGTTGGGGGTGAGATGGGAATGCTCCAACCTTGAGTGCGAAAAGAACAGGGAGAGAACAGCTGGGTAATGTGAACATATGAGTAGAACTGAATTTCCAGAGTGTATTAATCAGTAAGCGCAGGCAGCTTAAGGGGAAAGTGTGAAAGCAGCCAAAGTTCTACTGAAGGATCCTTACAAGCCAGATTTTCAAAACCCAGTGCTCTAAGATATGTCCACCAGTGAGCGGGACATTAGTATGTGGCTGGTAGGCAAATGTGAGGCTTCACTTCGCTCTTCCTAAAGTGTAAAACTCTTCTCCCACTTTCTAATATGCTGCAACATTCAGGAGGTAGACATCACAAACCTTACTTCCAAGAAGGTCATAGGTTCTAATCCCGGCTCTTCCATTTGTCTGCTGTGTGACCTTGGGTAAGTCACTTCACTTTTCTGGGCCTAAATTACCTCATCTATAAAATGGGGATTGAGACTGAGAGTCCCATGTGGGACAGGGACTGTGTCCAACCTCATTGATTTTTATCCACCCCAGCGTTTAGCTCAGGGCCTGGCACATAGTAAGCTCTTAACAAATACCATAAGCATTATTAAGTCTCATAACATTTCCTGGTACGAATATCCTGGTGGAGCACAGGTTTTATAAATTAACATGGGATTCATACAACTTGCAAAGCTTTTATTTATTTCATGTATCCGTTCCACTTTGTTTGAATAGGGTCAGTGGTCAAAAAAGGCAAGAGTATAAATAAACAGGGCAAGGTTATAAATCCCAAGTAAAGATAGGGGAGATATCACCAGAAACTTGTGTAAGATTCAGAAATCTCTTGCTCAACTTGGGTAACATGTATATGGAAGTAGAAATGTGCTCTCTTTTTGTAAACATCATCATAATCAACAAATGTGTATTGAATGTCCATAAGATGCTTAATAATGTGCTAACTGCTTCATGGGAAGATTGGAGTGGGGAGTATAAAAAGCTGAATTCGAATCTCGGACTTTGGGAAGCAGGAGAAAGAGAATTAATTTTTCAAAACCGTCAATGAAGGGGTGTTTGGTGCATATCTAGGTACTCTACCATTTAAACACTCATGTGTCTTTCTATTATCAACTTCCTTCTATAATGGCATAGTGAGAAGCAGCCTGACGGAGTGGAATAAAGCACAGACCTGAGAATCAGAAGGTCATGGGTTCTAATCCTGGCTCCACCACTTGTCTGCTGTATGACCTTGGGCAAGTCATTTCACTTCTATGGGCCTCAGTTACCTCATCTGTAAAATGGGGATTGAGACTGTGAGCCCCATGTGGGATGGGGACTGTATCCAACCCAATTTGCTTGTATCCCACCCCAACACTTAGTACATTGCCTCACACATGGTAAGCACTTAACAAATGCCATTATTATTGTAAGCTCCTGGATGGCAGGGATGATGTCTTTTACATCTCGCGTACTCTTGCAAATGCTTGTTATAGTGCCACACACAGAATAGGTACTCAACAAATACTACTGTTGATCTAGGACAGCTTGTGGGTTGCTTCTTATCAGGGATATCAGGGCTATAACCCACACTAAGGGAGAAGGGTGGAGAGGAAAAAGGAATAACATGGACAGTAAAAACTCAATAAATACGGGTAATTGATTAGTGCATTAGGGGGTGAGGTCCAAGAGATTTTCATTAGTGATCACTTAGGGGTGAAGCTTCATTTCCAGCCCACACTAAGATGGGATTCAAACTACTGTTTTGGATCCCTTTCATTCATTCAATCATATTTATTGAATGCTTACTATGTGCAGAGCACTGTACTAAGCACTTGGGAGAGTACACTATAACATACACATTCCCTGCCCACAATGAATGTAGTCTTGATAGTCATTAATATAAATTGCAGATATGTTCAAAAGTGCCGTGGGGTTGGGTGGGGTGATGAATAACAGGAACTAATAATAATAATAATAATGTTGGTATTTGTTAAGCGCTTACTATGTGCCGAGCACTGTTCTAAGCACTGGGGTGGACACAGGGGAATCAGGTCCCACGTGGGGCTCACAGTCTTAATCCCCATTTTACAGATGAGCTAACTGAGGCACCGAGAAGTTGTGACTTGCCCAAAGTCACACAGCTGACAAATGGCCAAGCTGGGATTTGAACTCATGACCTCTGACTCCAAAGCCCATGCTCTTTCCACTGAGCCACGCTGCTTCTCTAGTCAGGGTGACGCGGAAGGGAGTGGGAGAAGAGGAAAGGAGAGCTTAGTCAGGGAAGGCCTCTTGGAGGAGATGTCTTCAAAAGTAATTGTTGGATTGGAGGATGGAGGGCATTCCAGGCCAGAGGCAGGATGTGGGCAAAGGGTTGGCAGCGAGATAGATGAGATTGAGGTATAGTGAGTAGGTTAGCATTAGAGGAGCAAAGTAGCGATGTGATGGGCAATGATGAGGAATCTTTGTGTGATATGGAGCCAGATGGGTAATCACTGGATTTTCTTGAAGAGTGGAGAAACATGTCCTGAATGTTTCTGTAGGAAAATGATCTGGGCAGGAGAGTGAAGTATGGATTGGAGTGGGGAAAGACAGGAGGTTGGAAAGTCAGCAAGGAGGCTGGTACAGTAATCAAGATGGTATAGGAAAAGTGATCGTATTAATGTAGCAGTTTGGCGAGGCAAGGGTCTATTATAGCAGTGTTGTGAAGATGGAACTGACAAGATTTAATGATGGATTGAATATGTGGGTTGAATGAGAAATAGGTGGCCGAGGTAACTTGTCACTGTGCAGTGACCAACTGAGTGAATGGTCTGCTGAACTGTAACTTAAAAGGATACTCAGACAGCAGTTATCCCATTCCTTCGGGCCCCTATAACCCCTGCAATTCACCTGTAAAATTGAGATAATGCAGGCCAAAGAGCATCTTTGAGGCCTGACATCTGCTTCTTGCACACAGTATTCTCTCTTGAGATGAGATATCTGCCTAAACCCTTTTGCATAAATCCTGCTTGCTCTGATTGTGTAATTCATCTCCTTGGATTGTCTGGTATGGTGGGATGCGGTGAAATGAGAAAACAAAGCAAAACCCCCAAACATAAGCTATTGGCTGGGTCCTCTAGGCTATTCTGTTTGCTCTTGTTGGCCTTAAAGACTTCATGAAACTGCAATACTGCCAGCTGATTCCTTGGGGCCTTTTTGCAAGCAGCTTCATGCTTCCCTTCTGATGGGATTGAGTACAGCGAGTGGAAATTGGGAAAGAAACAAATCCCACTATCCATGGCACATGGTGGCCACAGGGAGGAGGGAACTGGAGTGGTGGGTTTCCACGAGATTCCAAGTACTTCATGTGCCTAGCAGAAATGACTTCTTGTATTGTCACTTAGAGGATAGGGCACGGACCTGGGAATCAGAAAGATCTGAGTTCTAATTCCAGCTAGGCCACATGTCTGCTGTGTGACTTTGGGCAAGTCACTTATGTCACTTATCTTCTCTTTGCCTCAGCTACCTCACCTGTAAAATGGGGATTGAGACCATGAACCCCATATGGGACAGGGACTGTGTCCAACCCAATTTGCTTGTATCCACCCCAGCACTGAGTACAATGCCTGACTTGTAGTAAGCACTTAACAAATATAATTATTATTAGTATTATTGCTCTCATCTGGTTACTCCTGGCCACATTGTCTGGAACCAAATGTTTCCTTGTAACCTGAGCCCTCAGTTTAGGGGGACCGATTGATAACGTATGCTTTTTCTTCCCTAGGCTGTGTTGTTCTTTTTCCTACAACTCTATAGTCCTGCATTATTCATTTACACTCTTCAGTCTTCCTTTTTCTCTGCTTCATGCTTGCCATATTTCTTCCTCTTCTCTGCTTAGTTGCAGTTGTGGTATTAAGTGCTTACTCTGTGCCAAAGCGTTGTGAGATACAAGATAATCTGTTTACAAACAGTTCCTATCCCAAATGGGGCTCACAAGCTAAGTGGGAGGGAGAGTGGGTGTCTTTATACCCATTTAACAGGTGAGGAAACTAAGGCATAGAAAGGGCCAGTGACTTGTGCGAGATCATACAGCAGGCAGGTGACAGCTGTGTTCAGAACCCTGGTGTCCTGACTCCCACTCCTGTACCCTATCCAATAGCACACACCACCTCTTGCATACTTGTGTCATGTCTACTTTATAGGCTCCCTCCCCCAAATTTTAGGTTGGTTAGCTTTGCTGATGTCCCAGTCAAGCCCAGCCTCTCCTTTAGGGCCCACCCATTGCACAAACATTTGCCAAATGTTCTCTGCATTGGAAACATGCCCTAGGGTCTCCTTATTCACTAAGCTTTGCTTCATGCTGCCTTTCCAACTGTTCTTTGTGAACCCCTGATCTGCCTGTAGCTGCAAAACATGCAGATTTGCTGGGGAAAGCCCTGGGAAAGATCCACTGACTAGCCTGCCACTCACCTTCCTTTCTTTTGCAGTTAATTTAGGAGAAAAGATAAATATTGATAAAGTACTTGAAAGACCCTGGTTTGAGGAACAGTTTGCAGTAACATGATGTCGGAGGTTGTTTTGTTCTTTAGAGTTTCTTTCTACCCTGGCGGTGTAAATAGTAGTCCTGACATTGCCTTCTGCCTGTACCTGCCCTCTGGGTTTTCTTAAGAGGAACCTGCCTCTCCCTTCTCTCTCTGTTCCCCTCAGCAGGGCTGATGTTTCTATGTTTGGGATAAGCTGCTTTGCATAACAGTCACAAAGGGGGCCAACTGTTTCACCTTTGCTGTCAAATTGGCCTCCTTTCTCACCGATGAAAGTTAACAGGTGGTAAGTGAGCTCTGGCAGTTCAAGCCTCCAACCCCAAACCATCAGAAGGGAACCGTGACACGAGCTCCGTCCACCCTGGCAGGAAGCTCAGCAGTCCTGAGCTCATTCATTCAGTTGTATTTACTGAGCACTTACTGTGTCCCAAACATTGTACTAAGCCCTTGAGGGAGTACGATACAACAACAAACAGACAATTCCCTGCCCACAACAAGCTCACTGTCTAGAAGAGGAAACAGACATTAATATACACAAATAAAGAATCAAATTACATATATATACATAAGAACTGTGGGAATGGGAGAATGAATGAAGGGAACAAGTCAGGGTGATATAGAAGGGAGTGGGAGAGAAGAGGAGTGGAGGGCTTAGTCAGGGAAGGCTTCTTGGAGGAGATGTGCCTTTAATTAGGCTTTGAAGTCAGGGAGAGCAATTATCTGTTGGATATGAAGAGGGAGGGTGTTCCAGGCCAGAGGCAGGATGTGGGCGAGAGGCTGGCGGTGAGATAGATGATGAAGGTACAAAAAGTACTGAGCTACATTAGGCCATGAGGTGGGAGAGATGAACTGCATGTGGGGCTCTCATCCAGAGCTCTGCTTGCCGCTCCAGCCATTATGTTGAGCAGTGGTGAGGAAAAACCCTCCTCTCTGCTTTGCTCTTCCCAAAGGTGCTTAAACTCAGCGCCGGGCAGGTTTTCTGTCCTTATCCTTGGAGCTACTTTCTGTGGGCACCTTTGTAGGGGGCTGCTGCCCAAGAAATGTAGCTTGTAGCCATTTGGCTTGTAAGTGTGTGTGCATGTATGCTTCCTGGTCTCTGTGAGTTGGTGTGGTTGGTAAGAGCCCCTTCATTCAGTCCTATTTATTGAGCACTTACTGTGTGCTGAGCACTGTACTTAGCACTTGGAAGAGTACAGTACAATAAACAGATATATTCCCTGCCCACAATGAGCTGAGAGTCTGGAGAGGGTGACAGACATTAATATAAATACATTACAGGTATGTAAGTCCTGTGGGTCTGAGAAGGGGGGAAGGAGGGCTTAGTCAGGGAAGACCTCTTGGAGGAGATATGCCTTCAATAAGGCTTTGAAATGGGGAAGAGTAATTATCTGTCAGATTTGAAGAGGGAGGGTGTTTCAGGCCAGAGGGAGGATGTGGGCGAGGGATTAATGGAAAGGTAGATGAGACTGAGGTACAAATAGAAGGATAGCACTAGAGGAGCGAAGTGTGTGGGCTGGGTTGTAGTAAGAGAGTAGCGAGGTGAAGTAGGAGGGGGCAAGAAGATGGAGTGCTTTAAAGTCAATGGTGAGGAGTTTTTGTGCCACTTTGGCCTTACAGCCATGTAATACTGTGGCATAGCAGCATCAAAAACAGTTGCCAAAGTGTCTTCAGTCCCCTGAGGATATAAAGCCAGGATGAGGCAAGGCAGGGCCATCTGAAGCCTACACCAATGAGATTATCTCTCAGTCACTTTCTTCTGGGATTGACCACCAGTATCTGGGTAGCATTTTGCCCTTCAGCTTTAACTGGATTTATCAGTAATTGCTAGCCTTCCTTCTGAGGATAATGATGTGGTCCCCCACTGTATCAAGGAAGAAGGAAATGTATTTATACCGATCTTAAACTGTCAACTTTAGGGCAGAATATGTGAGTAAGCTTGTTGTGGGCAGGGAACATGTCTATCAACTCTGTTACACTGTACTCTCCCCAGTGCTTAGTACAGTGCTCCATATGCAAAAGTAATAATAATTGTGGTATTTGTTAAGCGCTTACTATGTGCAAAACACTGTTCTAAGCACTGGGGGATGCAAGGTGATCAGGTTGTCCCACGTGGGGCTCACAGTTTTAATCCCTATTTTACAGATGAGGGAACTGAGGCACAGAGAAGTTAAGTGACTTGCCCAAGGTCACACAGCTGACTAGCGGCGGAGCCGGGTTTAGAACCTGTGACCTCTGACTCCCAAGCCCGTGCTTTTTCCACGGAGCCACGCGCTCACTAAATATGATTGAGGAGAGTAGATGACATAAGGAGATGCAAACAACTGTTGGTCAGGGCAGTGAACTGCAAGTGGACACACAAGCAAAAAGGACAGAGCAGAAGTTTCCAAGAAAGAGGGACATCCAGTCTCTTACAGCATTGTGAAGCAATGGACTATTGTGAGGCGACAGCACCAGACAGACCAGCCTGTCAGGGATCTATCAGAAGAGGGATTGCTCTCTATGAGCAGAGAGTTTTGTCACCTTGGGAGACCGAGGTTTATTCAAAAACCATGCTAGATCCTGGAAATATACATTCATTAACAAAGCAAAAGATAATCACCGAAAGCGAAATGGTGTTGGTTTTGCCTGGATCTTTTCAGCCATAACCCTGTGCCAGAGGTGTGTAGTCAGGGCAGTTCGTGAGCAACCAGAAATATAAATAAACTAAGCAATCACATTTCTATTTATCTTATTAAAATGGCATTCAGACGTCTTTCTTGCTTTGGGTTGAGATGGCTGAGAATGCTGTCTGTCAAATCTCATACCATGCTATGCCAGCAAGGCAGGCCTTACCAACCCCGTTTTGTAATATCAAAGCCACATTTAAATATCTTAGGTTATGCTGTGTTATAATGGTATATCCATGTGTAGAAAGTGGCTAGGAAATCCAGGGTTTGGGATGGAGGAACAAAAGAAACTTGATATTCTTCAATTGATCAGAGGTATTTATTGAGCATATACTGAGTGCAGAGTAATATACTATAAGCTGCTTGGGAGAGTACAAGCAGTTCTTCACAGATCCGATGCAATATTCTTTACAGATCCGATGCAGTTCTTCACATCAGTCAGCAGGCTTAACTTTCCTTCCTGTTGAATGAGATTTTACCCTTTCTTCTTGTGGAAAGATGGGCATTTGATATTAATGAATGTAATATGCTTCTAACCTGAGCTAATGAAGACTATTAGCCCTGCCTATTTTGGCATAATGGGAGCTGCTATTTTCACCCATCCTCTCAAGAAATATTTCAAAGTTACTTTATTTTATTCGTGTTCTTACTAACTCCTAAACCACTCTGACCTGAAAGCCAGCTAATTCTTCCTTCTGACTGGTTCTGCATTATGCTTTAAGTGCAGGGACTGGCAAATTATAGAGCTTTGGTTCAATCCATTCAATCCCAAAAACAATTATCTCACGAATCTGGGCTAGATATTTTGACAATCAATAAACAGTTTGCTCATTTATGAGTATTGACGTTGTATTTATACAAACAAAGCTTTGTTTGGGCAAAGAGTAATCTGGGATGATGTTCTTTTTTCCTTGTATGTAATTTCTCAGTTTAATCTCAAGACACAATGGGTTCATTGATGCTACCAGTATAATGGAGCTGGCTAACCCATTAAAAGTTCTGTTGTAGCCAAGCATAGGAGTGGAGAAAAAATGGTACTGTTATTTTTGAGGGGGTCTCATCCTCTCTTGACGCTCTCTACTTTCCCTGCATTGCAAATAACGCTTTGAGGCTCAGAGCAGAAAAATCATAATCATCTTCACTGGAAAGTTGTGGGCTAGGTACACTCGAAGTGTAAGGTCCTTGTGAGCAAGGATCGTGTGTATCAACTCTATTGTATTGTACTCTTTCAAATGCTTAGTAAAATGTATTCTGCAGACAGTAAGTGCTCAATGAATACAATTGATTGATAGGTCACAGATCTGTCCCTATGCTGCGGAAACTTGCTACTGAGTATCAGCACTAAGATAACAAGCTCTAAAAGCAAAGTGTAATTTCAGTCTTGGGCCTTGGAAAACCAACCCCCCTCCTGGTATAACTCCATCCATTCGAGGATGGAGGAGGTGGGAAGTGTTTAAGGAATGGGAAGGGAACATGGCTATCAATAAGTGCTCAATTAATACTATTAATATTAGAGGGGCCCAAAAAGTCCAGCCAGCTGTCCCAGGACTATAATGACCTGCAGCCACCCAGAGGGTATACCCAAAATGGAAGAAATAGTAATGAGATTTAAGCAGTTACTATGTTGCCCTGGTATTAAGTACCAGGGAAGTTGCTAGATAATCAGGTCTGACAAAGCCCCTTTCCCATTTAGGGCTCACAAATTAAGGGGGAGATAGATGAGGTATTTAATCCCCACTTTACACATTAGGAAACTGAAGCACACAAGTTAAGCGATTTGCCGAAGATCACTAGGTAAATGGCAGAGCCAGAATTAGGACGCCGTGCTCTTTCTACTAGACGATCCTGGTTCTTAGAGGAGGAAGAATCAGACATCAAAAAACAAACAGCAGTGCCAACATGGAGGCACACAATCTGGGGTTTTTTTTGGTTTTTCCTAAATTCTCAAAAAAAGAATGTGAGAAAGAGGTGGGAGCTGGGGAGAAATCCAGGTAACTCCCCCCCAGCCCCAGTCTTGGCTTGTCTGGGTAGGAGAGAGAACTGAGAATAAGCAGGCTGTTGGGAAAGGAATAAGGTGAAAAGGACTTCCATTAAAATGAGCCAGAAGCTAAGCTTACAGCCAACAACAATTGAAAGTGGTGATATTTATAGGGCTGTATGTATAAACAACTTGTTCTACTCTTGTCTGCTGGTTTAATTACATGATCTTAATCTCTGATTTAGTTAACTATAGCCGTTTCAGGACCGCTTCTCAGCTGTGCATATGGGCAATTTACTGTTTCAGACTTTTAACTCCTTCCTAAAACCCCAACTTCTCCCTTTCTCCCCTCCCCATCTCACGTCCCTAATGACCTCACCATCCTTTTCATTGTTAAACTTGAAGCCATCAGGTGTGATCTCCTGAAAATCTCCCTGCTCCTCTCCAGTCCCTTCCCCCACCTGCTCCCTCATGGACACTCCCTTCCCAGCAGTATCTCAACAGATGATTTCCCACCTCCTCTCAAAAACTCTGACCTTCACCAGAGCCTCTAACCCAATTCCTTCGCATTTTAATAAAACACTTACCCCCCCCCCCCCCCCCCGTCTCTTCTCCCCTGACCACCATCTTCAACTGCTCACTCTCCAGTGGTTTCTTCTCCACTGCTTTCAAACATGGTCATGTATCCCTATTCTAAAAAAACCCTTTGCACCCTCCAGCGATTGCCCCCTTTCACTGCTGCTATTCCTTTCCAAAGTCTTCAAGCACTAGTACTTATTGAACACTTACTGTTTGCAAAACATTGTATTAAGTGCTTGGGAGAGTACGATAAAAACAGTTGGTATGCACATTTCCTTTCCACAAAGAGCTTGCAGTCTAAATCCAGTTGTTTACACCCTCTGCCTCCACTTCCTTTCTTCCAATTCTGTCCTTGAGCCCCTGCAATCTGGCTTCCATCCCCTTCACTCCACAGAAACTATCCTAAGGGGCTAATGACCTCTTTCTTGCCAAATCTAACAGCCTCCACACCATCCTAATCCTCTTTGACCTTTCAGCTGCATTCAACATTGCAGACTACCCCCTTCGCCTGGCTACGCTGTCTAACTTTTGATTTTGCTGACTCTGCCATCTCCTGTTTTTTCTCACATCTCTTTGGCTGCTACCTCTGTCTCACCTATTCCTCCTCTGCCTCCCACTCACTCACTAAGGGGTCCCTCAAGGCTCAGTTCCAGAACCCCTTTTGTTCTCCATTAAAACCTACTCCTTGTTTGCTCCTATGGCTTCAGTTGTCATCACTATATGGATGGATGGCTCCCAATTCTCTACTTCTCCTTTACAGTGTCATGTTTTCACCTGTCTTTAGGACATCTGTCCCACTGACACTTCAAACTTAGTATGCCCCAAATAGAACTCCTCATCTTCCCATGTATATATCCTTTTCACCTGAGATGTCCATAAATGCAGATAGCAGCACCATCTTACTGGTCTCACAAGCCTGTAACCTGGGCATTTATCCTCTACTTCTCTCTATTCACACCATTTATTCAGTCTGTCACCAAATCCTGTCTATTCTACCTTCACAACATTACTAGAGTCCACCCTGTCAGCTTTAGTCACTCAATCAGCTCTCCCTATTCCTACCCAGCCTTGTTTCTCTCCCACTACAACCCAGCTCACACAGTTTGCTCAAGCACGGGCTTGGGAGCCAGAAAGACCTGGGTTCTAATCCTGGTTCCAGCACTTGTCTTCTGGGTGACCTTGGGCAAGTCACTTAACTGCTCTGTGCTTCAGTTACCTCACCTGTAAAATGGGAATTAAGATTGTGGGCCCTATGTGGGACAGGGAATATGCCCAACAAATACCACAGTTATTATTATCTTCTAACGCCAAAATATTTACTGTATCTTGATCTCATCTCTCCAACCATTGACATCTTGCTCACATCCTCCCTCACCCTGGAACTCCCTCCCTTTTCCTACCTGATAGACTACCACCGTCCTCATCTTCAAAGCTCTACTAAACTCATACTTTCCCCAAGAAGTCTTCTCTGACAGGCCTCTCTTGTCCCCATCCTGTTCTCCCTTCCTTCTACATTACCTATGCACTTGTCTTTAATCCCTCTGCACCTTGACACTCACCCCACCCCTAATCCCACACCACTTTTATACACCTCCTTACATTCTACTGCTTCCCTTATGACTGTAATTGATTTTAATATATGTTTCTCCAGCATCAGATTGTAAACTGCTTGAGAACAGGAATCATGTCTAATAATAATGATGGTATTTAAGTGCTTACTTGTGCCAGGCACTGTACCAAGCCCTGGGTGGATACAAGCCAATTGGGTTGGATATAGCCTCTGTCCCACATGGGACTCACACTCTCAATCCCCACATTACAGATGAGGAAACTGAGGCAAAGAGAAGTCAAGTAATTTGCCCAAGGTCACTCAGCAGACAAGAGGAGGAGCCGGGATTAGGATTTAGGTCCTTCGGCTCTCAGGCCATGCTCTATCCACTATGCCACGTTGCTTCTGCCAACTTTACTGTATTGAACTCTCCTAAGCGCTTAGTATAGTGTTCTGCACACGGTAAGCACTCATGCATTTATACTGATTGGTTCTGGCTCTAGTTTCTGTACCCATAGATGTTGGCCACCTTGATAACAGGAAAAAAAAAGTATCAGAGAGTCAAGAAGACCGGTAAAGTTCGCTTTAAACAAATAAACAGCCGCAAGGATTTCTGTTATTTACAAAGGGATTAAGATCCTGTAGTGCTAATTAGTGGCTCTTTTGACTTATTGTGTTTGGTACTAAATGGATTTTATGGGCTGGCTGATTACTTTCATTTTTAACCCTTTCTAAATCACCATCACTGTCCTCAGTTTGGGGGAGGTTTTTTTTTTTGGCTAATCTCAGCTGCCTTTCTATTTGTCTGCTATGCACATCCAGTTGCCCTGAGGTCTGAGGCTCCAAGAGGTCCTATTAGTCCCGGAATGACCCCATTAACCCAGAGCTCAGCTAAGAGGATTCCAAACCTAAGATGAAGGCTGCAGGCAAAGCTGAGTAAGTGGCTCTCCGAGGTGCCTGAGACCCACAGACCCCCCCCAGTGACCCCTCCCTGCCCTCAGCTCTGATTGGTTCCTAAAGTAGTGGGGGGTCTGGGAGATACCCCTATCTGTAACTTATTTTAATGCCTACCTCTCCGACTAGACTGTAAGATCCTTGTGGGCAGGGATCAAGTTTACCAACTATTGTATTCTCTCAAATACTTAGCGCAATGCTCTGCTTTCCTTAAGAGTTCAATGGATTGATTTCCTAAGCAATCCAGGAGAGCTCTTCAATTAACCAGTCTTCTGCTCCACACACCTATTTCTTCAGAATTTCTCAAATCCCCTAATTTCTGTGGGCTCCACCTATAGTATTTTTTGAGATCCTTTTATGTACAAAGCACTGTTGTAATAGGTGCTTGGGAGAGTATAAAAAAATAGAAGACACAGTCATGGATTTGACGATCTAATGGGAGAGACCAGTAGGCACAGAGGTATTAGTGTAATGAGACTAAGCGGAAAACAGAGATC
Source organism: Ornithorhynchus anatinus (assembly GCF_004115215.2). Lineage (NCBI taxonomy): Eukaryota > Metazoa > Chordata > Mammalia > Monotremata > Ornithorhynchidae > Ornithorhynchus > Ornithorhynchus anatinus. Next base: position 23,572,448 of record NC_041728.1, on the reverse strand, counting down.
CAACTGGCAACAACGAAAATAAGCAACAAGAATAAATGAATGAATGGAATAAGTAAACCATAGGCACATAAGTGCTAAGGTTACTGATGAGGTGACCTGAGCATGAAGGTGGGGATTAAAGAGAGCCATTCCCCAGCTAATCCCCATTTATACAAAATGACGTGTGTATCGATGTATTTATTCCTGGCACTTGAAGGGGCATAGTCATGGCAACTGCTTATTTCCATGGTGAATTTGACAGGGCAAGGCAGGTTCTGAAATCCTTACCAGGAAATCCCAAGTAGGAATAATCGAGAGCAGGGAAAGGGGTGGGGAGAAGAGAGGATAATAATGTTGGATTTGTTAAGCGCTTACTATGTGCCGAGCACTGTTCTAAGCGCTGGGGTAGACATAGGGGAATCGGGTTGTCCCACGTGGGGCTCACAGTCTTAATCCCCATTTTACAGATGAGGGAACTGAGGCACAGAGAAGTTAAGTGACTTGCCCACAGTCACACAGCCGACAAGTAGCAGAGCTGGGATTCGAACTCATGAGCCCTGACTCCAAAGACCATGCTCTTTCCACTGAGCCACGCTGCAGTTTGAGCCAGAAGGTGCTCAGAGTTTAGACCTGCCCAACTCTGACCCTCAATCCTGCCGAGATTTCTCCTGGCTCTCGGTGGGCCAACCCGGCCCTGCCACCTGGTGTAGAATAATTAAGCTCGGGGGTTGGGGTGGGATGGAAGAAAAATGTGGATGCTGCTCTCCTTAGCCTGTAAGGAAAGGTAAGGGCGTGTGCTGGCTGGGGCTCAGGGAGGCAGGGAGCCCGCAGAGAGCCAGCAACCCTCAATGGTAGCATTGTTGGTTCTGCATACCTTGGAGGAGCCGTCTGAAAGAAAAGAACAGATAAAGTTGAAATGTTAAATGTTTCCAACAAAAGCTGTTTGAGAAAAATTTCCCGAGTCAGCACTTGGTTGCCTTTTTTTTTTTCCTGAGGCCTTCTGGGAGATGGCTTAAGGCATTCAGGGGCAGTTTGCAAAGGTAGTGGTTCCACCGAGAGAGGTTGGGCCCTTTTAGAGTAAATTGCTTTGTCAGGCACCAGCCACTGACCATTTCCTCCATCAGCATAAACCTGGAAACTGTCCCCTCCCCAGGATAGGCAAAAGGGAAGCAGTGTGGTCTAGAGCACGAGCCAGGGAATCAGAGCACCTGGGTTCTTATCCTGACTTTGCCACTTGCCTGCTGTGTGACCATGGGCAAGTATTTTAACTTTTCTATGCCTCAGTTACCTCATCTGTTGGATGAGGTAAAATACCTGTTTTCCCTTCCTCATAGACTGTAAGCCCCGTGTGGAGAAGGGACTGTGTTCAACTTGATTATCGTGTATCTATTTCAGTGCTCATTCATTCAGTAGTATTTTTTGAGCGCTTACTATGTGCAGAGCACTGTACTAAGCTCTTGGAATGTACAATTCAGCAACAGATAGAGACAATCCCTGTCCAATGACGGGCTCACAGTCTAAACAGGGGAGATAGCGAAACAGAACAAAACAAAAACAAGACAACATCATCAAGATAAATAGAATCAAGGAGATATACACCCCGTTAACAAAATAAATAGGGTAATAAATAATATATACAAATGAGCACAGTGCTGAGGGGAAGGGGGAAGAGCAGAGAGTCGGGGGGAGGAGGGGGGGAGCAGAGGGCAAGGGGAGGCTCAGTCTGGGCTCAGTCAGTGCTCAATATAGTGTTTCTCCCATAGTAGTAAGCACTTAAAAAAGGATTGTTATTATTATTAGTTCTTCATCACTACAGCACAAAGGCCCAAACTTTTTCCACAGTTCATCTTGGTTTCTGGAATTTCTTCCCTCCCTCCTTCCTTGGTAACTCAAACTGAAGTCCCCCGTATCATGCCATTGACTATAATCCTTTGCAATTTGTTTTTCTTAGGTGGGTCCTCTCTCCATCCTTCTAAGAACTTTCTTATTAGACTGTAAGGTCTTTGAAGATTGAACAGCCTATCTTGCTTTTATTGTACTTTCCCAAGTGCTTAGGACCGGGCTCTCATACAGTAAGCACTCAATGGTTATTATTGATTGTACTAACAAAACAGCTTGTGTTTTAGCCATTGGGATCAATGAAGTTGTGACAGAGTGGGAAATGCACATCCAATAAACATGTTTATTGGGCTTTTGGATTTGCATGTCCCATTGTCACACACAGATCTAAAAGCCCAATAAATGTGCACAATATATGTGTGTATTTATCAAGGTGTACAATGAAGCAGCAACTTCCTTTTCATTCATCCTTCCCAGCTCCACTAAACACTAAACACTCATTTTCGTCTTCTTGCAAAGAGCCGAAGTTTTTTAAATGCCCAAACCAAATGTCGCAAGGCAGATGCCTGGCAGCATTTCTGTACAAGTTTGAAACCTGATCCACTGGGCCCAGAACTCTTGATATCAAAAACTCTCATTGCTGACTGATTAGAAATCTAATAGAGGACCTCTCAATGTGCTTTTGTTCCTATCAATTTACATGCCCTACTACTTAAGCATTTCTTCCCATTTGTAAATTATTTTATATAATACAATAATGATTATGGTTTTTGTTCAGACTGTCATGAAATCCTGTCAGTTCAACGTTCATATCGTCTCCAAAATCTGCTCTTTCCTCTCCATCCAAACTGCTACCACACAGATCCAAGCACTCATTTCCCAACTTGATTACTGAAGTCTCCTTGCTGACCTACCTGCCTCCTGTCTTTCCCAACTGCTGTCCTTCACTCTACTGCCCGGATCATTTTTCTAAAACTGTTCAGTCCCCATCTCCCCTCTCCTCAAGAACCCCCCAGTGATTGCCCATCCACCTCTGCATCAAACAGAAACTCCTTCCTGTCGACTTAAAAGCACTGTTAGCTCTCCCCCTCCTACCTTATCTCATTGATTTCCTATTACAACTCAGCCCTCACACTTTGCTCCTCTAATGCCAACATTTACAGTGAATCTCATTCTTCTCTTTCTCACTGCCTACATCCTCCCTCTGGCTTGGAACTCCCTCCCCCTTCACATAAGACAGACCACCACTCTCCCCATCTCCAAAACCTTATTAAAATCACATCTCCTCCAAGAGGCCTTCCTTAACTAAACCCTCATTTCCCCTCCTCCCTCTCTCTTCTGCATCAACTATGTACTTGTATCTGTACCTTTTAAGCACTTGATATTCACCCCACCCTCAGCCCCACAGCACATATGTGTCTGTAATTTATTTTCATGTCTGTCCCCCTCTAGATTTAAAGCTTCTTATGGGCAGGAAGGGTGTCTACCAACTCTGTTGTATTATACTTTTTCAAGCACTTAGTACAGTGCTCTGCAGAAAGTGCCAAATAAATAGCATTGATTGTCAAATTGATATATGTCCATCTCTGTACTATGTGCTGGGATAGATTAGGCCAGAAGCCACTCTGTCTCGCATGGGGCTCACAGTCTAAGTGGGAGAACAGATTTTTGAATCCCTGTTTTACAGATGAGGAAACTGAGGCAAAAAGAAGTTGAGACTTGCTCAATGTAACACAGCAGGGAGGTAGCAGACTCCCAAGACTCCCCTGCTCTTTCCATAAGGCCACACAGCTTTTATGGCCATCTCCCCTCTTAGATTTTAAGCTACCTGTGGGCAGGGATAACACCTTCTACTTCTGTTTTACTCTGTCAAGCACTTAGTACAATACTGTGCTCCGTGAATACTATTAATATATTTTACTATTGTATAATTGATGTACTGACTTTTCATGGGGTAGGAAAACTCCCGATGTTGCTGGGTTAACATTTTGTTGATTCATCAGTGAACTACTTTTCCTAGAGAAGTGTCATACCAGTGTGTGGATGATTTGTACACTCACTTCCTCTGGCACCCAAGTGTTCACTACATGTTTGGGCTTGAACACAATAGTGGAATTAGAAAATGTTCTTCCAACTACACAGTGTTGCCTAGTGGATAGAGCAGCGGTCTGGGAGTCAGAAGGACCTGAGTTCTAGTCCCAGCTCTGACACTTGTCTGCTCTGTGTTCTTAGACAAATCACTTCTTCTCTTCTCTGTGCTTGTTACCTCATCTTTAAAATGGTAATTAAGACTGTGAGCCCCATGTGGAACATGTACTGTATCCAAATTGATTAGGTTGTTTCTACCCCAGCACTTACTATGTTCCAGGCACTGTGCTAAGTGCTTAACTTCCATTTTTTTAAAAAAAGAACAAAAACCCAAAATTAAAAAAAAAAACACCCAACCATGTCTGCTGGAAGACATAGTTGCGCATGATGGACTACAGCTGCAATCTTCCTTCTCACGGGGTTCCACAAGAGTGCCCCAGGTTCTAGTAGTCTGACAATTTAATGGAAAAGAGCTGCTTCAGCTGAGAGTCGAAGGACTAGGCCCCAGAAGTTTGAGCAACTACAATTCCACTCTAGGTCTTGTCTTTACCGTGCATCTAGAAGAAGCAGGCCAGAGCTCTCCGAACTCCCGTGTATTGAAGAAATGGATCAGTAGTGGCCTCATCTTGCCTCTCTATAGCATCCTCTGTCAGAGCTTGTCAGCACCATTGCAACCAATTGCTCCTCTCTTCCACCTGGAAACTTTGGAAGCCGTTCCTGCCGAGAATTGACATTAGCCAGGGTGTCCAAAGAGAACATCCTTTTCAGGCAAGAAAGAGAAGAGCAAACACAATATATAAAGTGAGCTGGCAGTTAACTTAGTTTTTGAAAGATGAGTTCAGAGCAAGTTGTAGAGCATTATTCCTATCCTGGGCTCATGTAGTAGAAAATTCATCTCTTTTTGGTTTGTTTTAGCAGCTTTGATTCTTGAGGGTGTTTTATTTTTTAAGATTCTCTATTTCTCTGTAAATTTCCCATTAGCTCTTGTGTTGAGCTAAATAGATGAGGGGGAGGGATATCTGGTGTCAACCGGTTGGTGAGCATTTGTCCTTAGACCTCACCCCTGTCTGGCTGCTGAAGAAAGCAGCACTGTTAGGTAGGGTCCAGTCCAGCCCAATCCGTCAAGGTGAAATGGCAAATGGGAACTGCCCCTGACATAAGGCCATTTCTCTTAGGAAACACAAGGGTGATTCAGCCCTCCCTTCCTTCAGGGAAAACAAATTGGGCCCTGGGTCAAGTACAATGTGGTGGTTGTTTCTCGAGCTGAATCGTGAAAATGTCCAGGTCCTATCTGCGTAGCATTTATGTATGAAGCTTACCATGCTGCCATCTCCATCGTTGGTGAGCGTCAGTTGCTGGATTTACTCCAGATATGCTTAGGACAGTGATGCCATGTGCTTTGAAAAAGCCCGGGCCTGGGAGTGGGAGGACCTGGCTTCTAGTCCTGGCTCCACCACTCGTCTATATAACCTTGGGCAATTCACTTCTCTGGGTCTCAGTTTCCTCATCTCTAAAATGGGGATTAAGTCCTCCGAGTTAGATTGTGTGCCCCATGTGGGACAGGAACTGTGTCCAATTTGATTAATCTGAACTCTACGCCAGTGCTTAGTTCAGTGCTTGGCACATAGTAAGCACTTAAATACCAAAATTATTATTATTATCATCCACACACCTATAATGGTACTATCAATTAAGTTTATTGAGTGCTTACTTTGTGCAGAGCACTATCCTAAGCACTTGGGAGAGTACAGTGTAACAGAGTTAGTAGTTAAAGAATCTATAAAGCACTTAGAGGTGGAATCCTGCAGCCCAAAACCAAACCTTTACTGAAGAAAGAGATTTTGGTCCCTCAGTAGCCACTCTGCCTGCACTCCAATAATCTACTATGTTGACTGACTATGGCAGGGGTTAGAGCTGAGCCAGTGAGGCCTTTGGATTCCATGGGCATTCGCCTTCAACCAGGGCCAGGGTAGGAGTCTGGAGGGCCCTGGGTAGGGGTAGTCAGAAGGGGTCTCATAGCTTGCCCTCCCAGCCCCTTTCTCCAGAGTCTCCCCAAGCAAGGTGCCTTCCACCGTCCCACAAACCTTCCACCTTCCCCAGCCTGCTACCCTCCTCAGCCAGCCTCAGGGACTGGGGATGGCCCTGGAGAAGATTTGGAGGGGCCTCATTGCTTGCCCAGGGCATTTCTTCCACAGCTCTGCAGAGCCATTGGGTTCATCCCCTGGAGTTTTCCCCTTTCCGAATTTGGAGGGGCAGGGGAGGAGAGTAGAGGGTTTCGCCCAAGTGTCCTGACCTCAGGTCCTGTCGTTAAACAGGCATTTGTAGCTTTATTCTGGGAGACCTTTTCGCTGGTCGGGGGGATTGCTGAATGGTAAAACCAACCAAAGAGAGTTGGAACCTGTTGCCTCCCAGTCAAAGCCTTGCTGGGTTTGGAAACCCTGCCCTTCAGGGCCACAGTTCCAGGGCTGCCCCTTGTCCAGTTTGGGGGCCCTGGAGAGACTGTTTCTATTCCTGAGCCGCAATGGGAGCTCCTAACCATGTGGAGGGATCCAGGAGTCGGGGTTAGAAGTCTGAGAAGTGTTGAGCAGCCTAAAGACTTGATTATTCCTTTAATAGTAATTATGACATTTAGGGTAAAGAAATACCATATCAAGTACTTACCCTATGCCAAGCACTGCTAAATACTGGGGTAGATGCATGTTAACCAGACTGGACATCATCCCTGTCTCTCAGGGGGATCAAAATATAAAAGGTAAGGAGAGCAGGGAACATATTTCCCCTTTAACAGATGTGGAACAGAAGCACAGATAGGTTAAGTAGCTTTACCACAATCAAACAGCAGGCCAATGGCAGTGCTGGGATGAAAACCTGGGTCTTCTGTCATCCAGGCCCATGTCCTTCCATGCTGTTTCCCTGTTCTCTTTCGATTGGTAGCCCTTTGTTTTAGCTTGCTTTGCCGGTGGCTTCTGGGTCACAATTGTGGTTGGAGCATGCAGGTGTCAGTTTGTGTGCCCCGGGAGATGCTAACTAGGGTTTGCGGTGGCTCTGTCCGCCCCTCTAACCATGGTGCCCGCACACTGAGCTCTCTCCAGATGTAGTGTGGCCTGGTTATGTGAAGGGAACAGTAAAGAACGCCTCATCAGATTTAGGACAGTTTCCTTGGCTCGTTCATCACTTAGCAGTTTAGATTTGTAACGTGCTACTCTCGTTCTCCCCTTAGTGGGGACAATACATTCTTTCAACAGCGTGTGGTTCTTTTGGAAGCATATTGCTGAAAGCTGGAGGGCCAGAGACTGCCACCGCCCCCTGCCCTTTTCAGAAGGCAGGAGTCCTGGACAGGTGGAGACCAGATGCAGGGCCAAAGCAAGGCCAGTGGATGAACTAATTTAGCAGCCGCTTCTGGTTGCATTTAATGTCCTCACTCTGTGGTGATAGGTGTCCCAGAACTCCTGAACAAACTAGAAAATGATGCTATATATCTATTTGCGTTTCATTTATTCTGAACATGTGCTGTGAGAGAAAACCTTTGCCTGGCCCTAGCTCAGCACCATGATTCAGTCCTGGACAATTCCTTCCCGGTTAGGGAAAAGAGAAAGACAAGAGTTGTTCAAGGCCAAGAGTTTACAAACTTGGAGGAGATGTACACCCCTGACTGCATTTTGGGACTATGTAGGTCCAGGCTCCATTGTTATGCATGGTGTCTCAGTGACTTAGCTTAGGATCAGATTTGACTTTGCAGAAAATGCAGTGGTTTGGGATTTTCAAAATGATAATGGCATCCTATAATCAGGCTGGCCAAGCAGAAGGCACGGTGCCCTAGTGGAAAGGGTGGGGCTGGGGATTGGGAGCCTGGGTTTCTAACCCCACTGGCTTGTTCTGTGAACCTAGGCAAGTCACTCAACTGCCCTAGGCCTCAGTTTCCTCAGCTGTAAAATTGGGATAATATCCTCTCCCCACCTCAAAGAGAAGTTGTGAGGATGAAAGGTAATAAGTCATGTGATGGTGTAAATGTAAAATATCATTATTATTAAAGGAAAAAATGGAAAGAAAATGGTCAGTGGCCAGTAATGGTGAGAGAAGTTTCTTGACTGTTTCTCTGCATCTTCTTCACAAACATGGGTATGCCAGAGTAATTTTCCTTCAGTTAAATAAAATAAACATTTTTCCCTATTTATAACAATGTGACGGTTTGGCAGCTGCTACAGTAGTCATGTCAGTTCTGACAAGGGAGGGAAGAAGCAGTTCTAGCAATAAATGGGACTCAACGGCTTGCTTCCTGACTGACTTGTCTATTCACAGTCCATCTCATTCTGTAAAAGAACAATTCCCGAGACCTGTCAGACAGAGACATACATACATTACCCTGAACGCGTGAAACAGGCCTCTCAGCATTTTTGTCCCACTGCCTTTTTCAGTTGGCTGATGACCCAATCATAACTCTGGGCCCAAATGAATTTCACCCCAAATCTTATTCCCCTCCACCGGCTCACATTGTCCCTAAAACCGGAAAGTCAACATTTCTTTCAGAACTGCTTTTCTTTAAGGGAAAATGAACCCCTTGCTGACACACACATTTGGAAACTAAAAAATGTCTTTTGACTGTTGTGGTTTTTTCCTGAGGTTTGCCTGTCCAAGGTTTGTAGGAAGGCTTTTTAATTACATTCAGAGCAGATCCTTTTGTAAGTTGGAGAAAGCTGAAGATGATGATTTGGTGTAACAGAATCCATGTGCAAGATTGAGAGTCTTCCCCAGAATACCCAACTGTGGCTGGTTGGTTGCTAACGGGGATCATCGTGTACCCCGGTTCTCCTGGAGCCCAGGGGTTATGTTTAGCTGTGTGCTAGGGGGGAGCTCATGCTGACCTTGTCTGCATGCCACTTGTCGGCTGTGTGACTCTGGGCAAGTCACTTAACTTCTCTGTGCCTCAGTTCCCTCATCTGTAAAATGGGGATTAAGACTGTGAGCCCCACGTGGGACAACCTGATTCCCCTATGTCTACCCCAGCGCTTAGAACAGTGCTCGGCACATAGTAAGCACTTAACAAATACCAACATTATTATTATTATTATCATGCACACATTTACACTAGCATGTAATCAGTCATATTTAGTAAGTGCTTACTCTGTGCCTCACTTACCTCATTTGTAAAATGGGGATTGAGACTGTGAGCCCCACATGGGACAGGGACTGTGTCCAACTTGATTTGTCCGTATCCACCTCAGCACTTAGTACGGTGCCTGGCACATAATAAGCACTTAACAAATACCATCATCATCGTCAGGGCACTGTACAAAGCAGTTGGGAGAGTACAGTATAACAGAGTTGGTAGACATGTTCCCTGCCCACAAGGAGTGTATACACGCCAACCATCCCTTCTGGCAGCAGCAGCAGGGTTTGCTGTATCCAAACAGGCTCGTGTCCTTGGATGAAATTCCCTAGTTCCCTAGCAACCTGTTTTGTGAAATCACCCAGGATGGCAGATGGAGAAGCTGACATCTGTGGGCCCTCCACAGACATAGAACTCAATTTCCACCCTCTCTGTTCATGCGTCCTGGCTCACCGTTAATTCCAGGAGCATATAGGGTGAAGTACCAGAGATCTGAGGTTATAGGTGAGGAACCCAAATTTGTCAATGGCCCTGTCCCTGCCCTAGGCCTTCCTGTCTTCCCAGGCAGCTCTAATTTGGACTTGAGGTCAGCTGGCTTACAAAAACTCCAACAGCCATACTCCAACTTTGAATCAGTTTCCATCCTGAAGACTCTGTGGCTTCTAAGGTGGTTCTGCAGGAGGCTGCTCTGAGGGCTTGGATCTTTTCTTGGAGAGTTTGAGGATCGGATCTGGTCCAAGACCCCTCTTCTCCTTTCTCCCCACCCCTGCTGACCCCCAGTGCTGTCCAAGACTTGTCAGAGAGGAGGAAGTATGATGTAGTAGAAAGAGTTTGAGGCTGGGAGTCAAAAGACATGGATTCTGGTTCCAGTTTTGCTGGGTTCTAATCCCGGCACTGCCACTTGTCTGCTGTATAACCTTGGGCAAGTCACTTAGCTTGTGCCTCAGTTACCTCATCTGTAAAATGGGGATAAGAGCGTGAGCCCCACTTGAGACAGGGACCGTGTCCGACCTGATTAACTTGTACCTACCCCAGAGCTTAGAACAGTGTTTGGCACATAGTAAGTACTCTACAAATACCATTATTATTATTATTATCTTTCCCCTCCCTCACAGGGATGTTGTGAGGATAAAATCTTCTGTAAACTGTTTTATGGGCTACCCAATCTCTTCCTTCAGCTGCAGAATCACTAGCCTCCTCAGGGTCTGTCAAACTGAGAAGGACCTGAGTTCTGAGGATTGAAGCCATCCTGGCCTCACTCCCCCAAAAGTTGGGCTGTCACTGGCCCGGTCTTCTGAATGGGCCTAAGCAGAGGAGATACACTGCCCAAGGCTTTCCTGGGTATCCCTGCCATTGTTGGACTTGAAAAGCTACCACCTGTGGCCTTAGGGGTGTCTAAGGAAGCCAAGCCCATGGCTATACCCTTGCTTGGGTTCAAGAGAGTGATTCTAAGGTTGTTGTGGGCAGGGAATGTACCTATCAATTCTGTTATATTGTACTCTATCAAGTGCTTAGTACAGTGCTCTGCACACAGTAGCTGCTCAAAAAATTCCATTGATTCACTGAATGACTGAAAGAGTTAAGAATGGAACTTCTCTCCCAGATTATTCTTGACTTTTAAATCGGGGTACAGTTGCCCCCTAAAATATGCCTTTTGGAACAGAGATGATTCAAAAAGGATGCCGATGAAGTATTTGGGGAACTGAGCTACAAAAAAAGATAGTATTCAAAATCTATGAATGATAAATTGTGTTTCCCATTTAAGTTCATATTTTTTAAGCTTTTAGATTTCCCTGGCCTGACGTGAAGGTGTGGTAGGGGGAGTATTCTAGGGGCAAGAGTTTCCTCCCTGTACGTGAAAAACACTAATCAATAAACAAGACCTCTACCAAGTGATGACTATGGAGAGAGCTATGTTGTCATTTCTGTAAGGCAGAGGGAAGGAGACAGACATCTGATGATTCCCAAAAGCCTTTTTAGGCAGAGAACATGAAATATCGTCTGCATCCCCTAGTAGAAAGATGGATGTTAAAAAGGTCCCCAGTGGGCAAGTCAATCCATTTTTTCTCTAAGGAGATAGCTCTTGGCATTTCTCCAAAGGCGTTGCCAGAGAAGTGGGTCTTCTTAGACCAAGTGCTTGGCTCCCGCTGGCTGGCCACAAAATGAGGGTGGTTAGTCACCTGTCTGCCTCATCCCAAAGATGCAGCTCAAGCGACAGGGCAGTACTGGATCAGACTTCCTGGAAGACGTGATCTCACTGCACTTGTTTCCAGTAGAAAACTGAGTGTGGCATATGGACTCTAGAAAGGGGAAGAATTAGTAGCAGAGCAGGGTTATTTTGGGTGAAACAAAATGACGTAACCCGTAGAACTTCCCACTTCATTTCAAGCAGCAAGTAGTTTCACCCTGCCTGCTACTGACTGGGGCTTAGAAAAGAAGTGGGGACTCACTCTTTGCCTCTCCTCTCCTAGAAACTGGCATGTTTAAGCAATGAATGGTATTTGCTAAGCACCTATTGGGTGGTCAACACTGTACTAAGATCTTGGGAGTGAACATCAGAATCAAAAGACCAGGGGAGGGTGGGGACACAGAGGTGACAAATCATTCACAGGTAATGGGAGCAGGAGAAAGAAAAGGATAAAAGTAATAATAATTATATTTGTCAAGCCCTTAATAATAATAATGTTGGTATTTGTTAAACACTTACTATGTGCCAAGCACTGTACTAGACACTGGGATGGATACGGTCCCTGTTCCACATGGGGCTCACAGCCTCCAGCCCCATTTTACATATGAGGTAACTGAGGCACAGAGAAATGAAGTGACTTGTCTAAAGTCACACAGCAGACAATTGGTGGAGCTGTCTCCCAGACCCGTGCTCTATCCACTACGCCGTGCTCTTTCCAGGATGTAGCAGGTAGTAGTATCGGTCAATGGTATTTGAGTGCTTACTATGTGCAGAGCACTGTACTAAGCTCTTGGGAGAATACAAGATAACAGAATTAGCTGACACGTTCCCTGTATGAGTATGTCAGAAATAGAGCAGCTGAATGAATAATTGAATGCAATTGAATATGCATGTATTTGGCAGTCTGGAGATTGGCCATACAAGCAAGGGTTGTTGAATTGATGAGACATGGGATGTGGAAACCTATCATAGAGTGTTTCTTGGAGGAGGTGGGATTTTAGGATGACACTGGAAATGGGTAGGGTCAGGAAATGCTCCTCAGACAGTCCCTTGAAGGGAGAGTGGAGCATCCCTTAAACTGTCTAATCTAAATTGCTGGTATCTACCCCAGTGCTTAGTATAGTGCTTGGCACATAGGTGCTTCACTAATACAATAATAATAATTTTCTCTTCTCTGCTGTGGACATGGGGAGTCAGTGGAGGAATCAGGCTTTTCACAGGAAAGTTCAGATCTTTCAGTAAAACATCAACTAAAGTAACAGCAGCGGCAGCCGCAGAATCTTTCACCAGGAAGTGGTTGCTTGTTCCTGCCATTTTATCTCCTCAAATGGCTCAGCCTCAACTTTCTTTATCCCCTCTGCCTTCCCCTCCCTTCCATCGTCCAACAGCCCGAACAACGACCCTATAAAATCCACCGACTTGGGTTCCCTTGCCAGAAGGAGCTGCCTAACTGGGATCCTTTCCCCATAAAGTTCATTGATTTCTTTGCTGTTTAGTGCAGGGATTTTCCATTGCCCTTTTGACACCAAATTAAACTTTAATTCAGGCAGAGAAGGAAGAATAAGCCAGGTTGAATTGCTCTGCTGAACCCTCAGTGAGCTCTTCTGGGAATTAATTGTACTGTACCTCTTTTGGCTGCTTGCAGTTTAAGTCTGTTCTCCGCAACCCCAACCTCCCATACACACTCCTCCTTCTCTTCCTCCTCCTCCTCCTCCTCCTCCTCAGTACCCTTTAAACTGTTCAGACATTTCCAGCCGAGTCCTTTAGTCTGCTGGAAGAATCCTTCTTCCGGGACCCAGCTGCTTGCCAGAGAGCTGCCCAGCCCCACAGGAGGTGTTTGTTCCATTGAGTGATATCTGGGCAGAATTACGTGATGTTGGGGCACTCACACCGCTGTTAAATAAATCAAGAGCTGAGTCCGACTTGTGGCTAATCTAGCTCTCTGGCATGCCATTAGCAGAGGTGAACACAAATCCACATCAAACTTGGTTCTCTTTTTTTCCAGAAGGCCAAATTTACAGCCCATTAGTACTGAGGGGGAGAGAGAACAAGAAGATCAGGGACAAGCAGGTAATTCATTTGGCAATTAAATGGATTTAAGCACTGGATTAATCTGGAAGCAACCGGGAGCTCCATTTTTGACATCCTAAAGACATTAAAAAAGGAAGGAGATGAATTTCGTTCCCTCCTCCTCCTCCCGCCCCTCCTCCTCCACACATTGTTGCTTTAGCTGGGTGTTTCCCTATCATGCTTTGTTTTTATCCTTTCTCTTTCCTTTTGACATTAGCATCCAACAGCTTAATCCTGTAACTCCAGGAATAAAGTCTTCCTTCCTGTTCCCACCTCTAACCAAACACCACACCCTCCTCAGTCAAATTAGCAGGTCAACCCTCCAACTCTGAAGAAATTCACTGTAGCAGCTATTCCCATTTGAAATCAGTTACTGGTATTTGAGGTATGAGAAGCAGCATGGAGCAGTGGAAAGAGCCCGGGCTTGGGAGTCAGAGGTCATGGGTTCGTATCCTGGCTCTGCCATTTGTCTGCTGTGTGACTGTGGGCAAGTCACTTCACTTCTCTTGGCCCCAGTTACCTTATCTGTAAAATGGGGATTAAGACTGTGAGCTTCACGTGGGACAACCTGATTACCCTGAATCTACCCCAGCGCTTAGAACAGTGCTCTGCACATAGTAAGCACTTAACAAATATCAACATTATTATTATTACTAAGCACTTGGGAGACTACAATTCAACAGAGTTGGCAGATACGTTTCCTGCCCTCAGGAAATTACAGTCTAAAGAGGGAGCCAGACATTAAAATAATTCATGTTTAGGTGCGTAAGTACTAGGACTGGAGTGAATATCAAGTGCTTAAAAAATACAGACCTAAGCATATGGGTAACTTGGGAAAATGTAGGGGAAAATAAGGGCTTAGTCAGTGAAGCCCTCTTTGGAGATGTGATTTTTTTTTTTAATAAGGCTTTGAAGGTGGGGAGAGTGGTGTTCTGTCAGATATGAAGGGAAAATGGAGTTCCAGGCCGGAGGCGGGATGTGGACAAGAGATCAGTGGTGACATGGGTGAGATCGGGGTATGGGGTTGGCTTTAGAGGAACAAAGTATGCGGACTGGGTAGTGGTTGTAAATCAGCAAGGTAAGGTAGGAGGGGTGGTGAGCTGATTGAGTGCTTTAAAACTGATGGTCAGAAGTCTTGGTTTGACTTAGAGGTGGATGGGCAACCGCTGGGGGTTCTTACGGAGAGAGAGAGGTGGAAAAGGAATTTCCCTCGGCTCACCTCTGTTTCTGGCTTAGATTCAAGCCTTGTCGGGATTTTTTCCACAGATGCTTAAAGAGCTAATATTCGGCCTTGCAATCTGATAAGCAGCGTGGTCTAGTGGATAGAACATGGGCCTGGGAGTCAGAAGGTTCTGGGTTCTAATCCTGGCTGCACCACTTGTCTGCTGTGTGACCTTGGGCAAGTCATTTCACTACTGTGCCTCAGTTACCTCATCTGGAAAATGGGGATTAAGACTGCGAGCCTCATGTGGGACCGGGACTTTCCCCAACCTAATTGTCTTGTATCTACCCCAGTGCTTAAAACAGTGCTTGACACACAGTAAGTGCTTAACAAATACCAGCCTTGTCCTCAGGAGAACAATGAATTAACTGCCTTCACCTCCCCACATCTTTCAGGGGGTGGACTGTGGAAAGCTAGAATGCATCCAATGAGAAGCCCCCAGGGAATGGCTGGGATATTATTTGTACAGTATTAATACTACTCTCACCATGTGCCATGGCTGGGTTGCAAGAGCGGGGATCATATCTTTTGTTTCTGTGGTACTCTCCCATGAGTTGGAAGTCTCCTGCCTGTGGTAGCCACTCAATAAAATATGATTGAGTGAGCTCCCATCCCAGGAGAAGAGCTGTAGCCTTCTTACATAGTCTGAAGTCCTGTCAGGGAGAAGTCAGGAGGTAGCAGTCCCACCTAAATCTCCTCCTCTCCCCCCGACCCCCAGTCCCTCCCCTTGCATCTGAAAAGGACTTGGACAGCCTGACCCTGCACCCTCGGCACCACTGCACCTTTCAGGAAATGGGACTCTAGAGGACTGCCTCTGCATGGGTCAGCAGTGGGGCAGTGAGGGAAGGGTGGCGATTTGGAGGTCCAATCCCTCCAACCCTCCCTCAGCTTTCCCACACCACATCTGATAGTGATGGTGCAGTAGCAATGACATTTAATCTGTAAGTTCTTCCTGGGCTGTAAGTTCCTTATAGGCAGGGAATGTACTTACCAACTCTGTATTGTACTCTCCCAAGTGTTTAGTACAATGCTCCGCACACAGTAAATGTTCAAGTACCATTGATTTTTTTGTGCGTGCACACGTTACAAAACACTGTACTACACTATGGAGGACATCGATTCAGACACAGCACATGACCCACTGAGGGCTCATAGTTGAGAGTTGGGAGGACAGGCACAAGGAAAGCATAAATTTAGTAAAAGCAACAGGAAGGGCAGTTCAAAATATGTTTCTGCTGGGAGGGAGTACACTTCAGGTTCCTCACTTTTAGGTAAGACCAGTCTTGGTCCAAACCTCCCCAGCCTTCCAGTTTTCTCAACATCCTTTAGGTTACACTCCTCCACCTTTTGCCCTCAGCTTCTGTGGTGGTGGTAGGGGGAAGGGGGATGTTAACTCTGGAGATGATGGGCCACTGGGCCCCTGAAGCAGCCTTGCTCCAGTGGTAGAGGGCCTGGACCGCTCTCTGCCTTCCATTCCTCGGGGAAGCGTGGTTCTCGGAGAGGTGCATGGCCCACACCTGGAGGTCTGGGGCAGTTATCCTGATTAGCCCAACCCAAAAGATGGTCCGGTATGTCACATTACTGGGTTTGGAATGGAGGCCTGGCTTCATCCATCTTCCAGTAACAGCAGCTTCTCAGATTAAGCTTGGCAACTGTTTAATATCACTGGGCA
Organism: Ornithorhynchus anatinus; assembly: GCF_004115215.2. NCBI lineage: Eukaryota > Metazoa > Chordata > Mammalia > Monotremata > Ornithorhynchidae > Ornithorhynchus > Ornithorhynchus anatinus. Next base: position 23,556,283 of record NC_041728.1, on the reverse strand, counting down.
AGGAGCTCTCCAGACCAGTTTCAAATGGGAAATGGAGCAGGAGTCCATATCCAGTTGCGGCCACAGGGGAGGAATTGAAGCAAGCAGGATGCAATTACACCAATACAACACCCTGCCTCCTAATTTCAAGGAAGTTTATGAAATCCTCCCATTTTAAGAAATCTGCCTCCTCCTAATGTGTGTAATCCCTGCCTTTCAGGGCCAGCATTTAAAGTAGTTGCCTCTGTGAGGGAGGAGAAAGAGAGAAACTCTGACTCCAAACCCTGACTACCATATTATTGAGGTTCTGGCTCCAAGCAGGCAATACAAATCAGAGTTTTCTGGCAAGCAAAAGCTTTTGAATCACCCAACTTCACTTCAGGCTTCATCTTTCCCATCAGGTCATCAGAGCAGGCATTAACAGCAGGTCTTGATTCATGCAAAGAGCAAATGACTACATACCATGAAACAGGAAAAAATGCATCATGGAAGGTCCTCAGGAGATCTTATGGTCCAATCCCTTGCCTCTGGGACAGAAAACTCTTATTTCCTTAAAACTCCCCTATGGTAGAGTTACTACCGCATACCAAGTGTTTATTACAGTGCTTTGCTCACAGCAAGCACTCAATAAATACGATTGAATGAATGAATGATGTTTTATTGGACAAACAAACAGTGACATGCTCCTTATCTAACTCTATTCTTTATTTTGCTGCTATTTGAACATATTTCCTCCTGTTTGGTCTTAGGGGATTTGGAGAGCACCTGGTCAATATCCTCCTCATCTGATCCGTCATATACTTGCCTTATGCCAATTCTCAGCTGACTCTCTTTTAGGCTAAACAATCCTGTTATAGCAATGAGAAAAGGAATTGCACATGCATCCCGTTCTGCTTTAACATATGTTTCCATTGTTTGGGTTCGATATGAAGCAATAGAATTAGGGAGCATTATTCCCACAGCATGAGTCTATCTTGGTATAATCCGGTCCATGCATTGGTGTAAGTATATTTGGAGTGGGAAGAAACTGTAGTGTGGGCACATATAACCATGGTCCAGGAGTGATCCTGCTATACTTCCCAGCCTTGGCCTTTCTGTACTGGACCACAACATGCTGTATTTTCTGTTTGCTTGTATTTTTGTGACTTTACAGTAATATACGATAACATAGCAGAGTGCCATGTGCAAAGCATTCCTTAGTAAAGAGTACAGCACACAGTAAGTACCACTGTTGTTTGTTTTTTTTAAGTGGTATTTGTTAAATGCTTACTATGTTTCAAGCACTATTCTAAGTGCTGAGGTAAATACAAGTTTATCAGGTTGGACACAGTCCCTTCCAAAATGAAGCTCACACTGTAAGTTGGAGGGAGGAGGATTTAATGCCCATTGTACAGATGAGGTAACTGAGGCACGGATAAGGTAAGTGACTTGCCTAAGGTCATGCAACAAGTAATTAATTGGCAGAGCTGGGGTTAGAACTCAGATGTTCTGACACCCAGGCCTGCGCTCTTTCCACTAGGCCATGCTGCTTCCCATTAATTGAGTGATTTCTTTAGTGATGGACAAGACAATAAAAAAAGGAATTTGTATGAAAAAATATCAGTTTGTAATGGTATCTTTGATCCATCTAACCCTCAGTCTATTAATTATATTATTAATAATAATTTTGGTATTTCACTGGGGCAGGTACAAGGTTTAGACACACTTCCTGTCTGCCATGGGGCTCACAGTCCTTAACATGATTTACCCTTAACAAGAGGTTCTTCAGAGCACAACTCCCACATTACAAGAGAAATGTCTATATCGTGTTGGATAGCTCTAATTTCAGAGTTCAACTGCACTACTTCTAGTGATCCTTTTTAGAATGGTTAGGAAGAGCAATTATAGCAAAATCAAATCAGTTTCCACTCATTGGTCATAGTGGCACTTTTATTAGAGTTCTATTTTTGTTTCCCCGAGTGACAGAGGAACTCTCCAGCAGCAAATATGGAGTGGGTCAAATTATTCGGAGAAAGACACAACCAGCTTTGGTGAGCTGGGTTGGTGGTTCAGAAACGTTTCCCCACTCCTCAAGAAACTCCAGTGGTTGCCCATTCACCTCCACATAAAACAAAAACTCCTCACCATTGGCTTTAAAGCACTTAATCACCTTACCCCTCTTACTCACCTCCCTACTCTTCTACTACAACCTAGCCTGCACATTTCATTCCTCAAATGCTAACCTTCTCACTGTACCTCAGTCTTGTCTATCTTGCCGCCGACCTCTCGCCCACATTCTACCTCTGGCCTGGAATGCCCTCCTTCCTCATATCAGACAGATAATTGCTCTCTCCTGCTTCAGAACCTTAATGAAAGCACGTCTTCTACAAGAAGCCTTCCTTGACTAAGCCCTCTTCTCCCACTCCCTTCTGCACTGCTCTTGCTTGCTCCTTCATCCTCCCTCCCATCCCCAAAGCACATATCGTATATATTTGTTGTTTATTTATTTATCTATGTATATTAGCATCTGTCTCCCCCTCTAGGCTGTGAATTCGTGGGCAGGAATGTTCCGTTTGTTATATTGTACTCTCCCATGCATGTAGTATTGTGCTTTGCACAAAGTAGGCACTCAAGAGATTGAATGAATGAATGAATGGTACTCTTCTGTCTGAGTTGGTTTGAAGCCATGCTCCTAGCCTGGCATTAGCAAGTTTACATTGAAAGCTCTTGAGCTCTGGAGGATTAGGAAAAGCGTTTCCTCTGTTCTCAGACCAAAAGTGTACATTTCAAAGTCGGGGGGTGGGTGGGGTGGTAATCATTTTGTTTCTGAGTCATCCAAACAGGAAAATGGAGCTCAACCACCCCAAAATGAATTTGCTTTCTCTTTGTAAATTTCACTTACCTGTCAACTCTTTTTTTATTGTATTCTCCCAAGTGCTTAGTATAGTGCTCTGCACATAGTAAGCACTCAGTAAGTACCAATGATTGAGCCACTTCTTTCTTTCTCTAATCCTAAGTACCCCTAAAATGGAATGCTCAGACAGCAGGATAGTTTAGATTTAAATGCACCGATGGAAAGAAATTGGAAGAAATAGTTTTCATAGCAACTGTCACTCAGCCATATGTGTTCCAAGGGAAGAAAGCAAATGGGGGAAACCATTTAAATCTCATTTTGAATTTTCAATTGCAAAAATGCAAAGTATTAAATGTCAAAGTTCTATTTAAGCAAATCGTAATTTAGTGGGCTGTGGCATGCTGTCATCGAAGTACAGGAACTACATCTGTGACTTGATAACAATCCAGTATAATTTATACTTTCCAAGTGTCTCCTTTTGCTGAAGTTTCTCAACATTGTATAACACTAGCAGAAATGGAACAACGTGTTAGAGCAGGCTGGCTTGATTTGCAGCTTTGAATGTATCAATTTTCTGGTATATTTTCACCAAATCTTTTGTATCAGTATCACATGCCTGTTCTGTCTGATCCACTCTGCACATCATAACAAATGAATGTTCAGACACAAATAGAATAAAATGCAATTATACCTGTAAGAACGAGGTTTCTCCTCCATCACTGTGTATTTGGGAGGCTGACAAGAAGAGGTTTTTATATTAGTCTTCTATCACTTACCAGTTTGTTATATTTACTCTGAAAGCGATGTGGCAGATCTCAATTTTTGGCAGCAGTAATGTCAGGAAGACCAAGGGTGGGTGGCAGGAGAGATCAGGTGGTTCAAGTGAGCAGGGAAACCAAGAAGGAAAATTCAGCTCCATAGTTGTTAGCTTAAAGGTAGACTCAGTGAACAATGAGATGAAAGTTCTCTCTATGAGGGTTAGGCTTCAAAGATATAGTACAGTGCCTGGCACATAGTAAATGCTTAACAAATACCATTATTATTATTATTATTGTTATATAGACTGCAAACTCATTGTGGGCAGGGAATATGCCTACTAATTCTGTTGTATTCTAAAGCACAGTGCTCTGCCTGTAGTTAAGTGTTCAGTCAGTACCATCGATTGATTGCCATAGATGTGCAGCTGACAATCTCTTCCATTCTCTGCATATGTACAGTCATCCCTGTTGTATTGATGCATTTGTAGTCTGCAGTGCTGGGTGATTCTGGCCCTCTATATCACATTCTCCCTGCATTTCTCTGTTTGGAACTAGTTACTTCATCCCCGATGGCTGCACTTAAGGCTAGACCGTTGGCCATGTGACTCTCTTTCACTCCCTGGGTCCTGCCCTTCCTGCATATGGTTCTTCAGTCTTTGCCTTTGGCCAGGGGTCGTGCGTGGCACTTTTGGTCTCGACTGTGAGATGGGGGAACCGCTGGGGGAGAGAGGAGGTGTTTGTTCAATATGTGGTTGGGGATCAGTTCAAGTGAGATAACTATCGTGAAGTAGGAAGACAGGATAAATTTAGGGAATATCCAGAACAGAAAACCAGTCTACACCAATTCAAAATGTAAAGGAGAATCAAGAATTCAAGGCATGACTCAGACCTGGGCTGATAATGTGCAATTCTATATGCCTCAATTTACTCATGTTACAGGAGGATACCAGGAATGAAACACTGGGAGAACTACCTCACTTCTAACTGTAAAGTGGCCCCTTATGCCCCAGTGAGGGTGATGATGTGAGTAACACAAGGGAAAACTATATTTCATGTTTCTAAGATGTTATCGTAAGAGGTAAATTATGACTGCAAGAAGATTAGCACCGAGTTACAAAGATCCTAGGGAAAATCAATACCACAGACAATTTTTGAAGAGCGACGCTTTCAGTTCAGAGCCGCTGATTTCGCTCATGGCTATTCCTTCCTTAATCAGGGACAAGTAGGACTCACTTGTTTGACTCTCAGGAATTTCATTCCTTGGGTAAAGATTTGATCCATTCCTGGATTCTGAATGGGTCTGTCTTCGTTGAGCACTTTTATTTGAAAGGCACTTTCACCTTCCCTGTTTTTTGTCATCATAAGATCCTTGTGAGGTAGGGAAAGTTCACTATTGCTATTATCCATATTGTACAGATAAGGAAACTGAGGCATATAGATTAAATGACTCATCCCAGTTTGGGGGTGAGCTGGGACTAGAACCTGGGTCCTCTAGCTCCCAGACCCAGGCTCTTTCAACTGCACCATGCCGTCTCCCTGGATGGAATGAATCACTCATTGTGCTTCTTTTAGACTGTGATTTCTGCTGTTCTCCTGAATTTGGGGTGGGAAGAATCGCCCAGCAGGGATTCCAAGGGCAGAGCTAGCATAGGACCTAATTGTGGGGTTGAAATTTTCCAAGCCTCTGTTCTGATAACAATTAGGCCTTGAACTTCTTTAGTGCTTTTTTTTCCCTCCCCCAAATAACTTTTTCATGAGTTGCTTCATACCTGTGAGGTAAAGAGAGACACAGATTATTATCCCCATTTTATAGATGAGGAATTTGAAGTCACCGGCAGGTCAGAGGCAGAGCTGGAATTAAAAGCCAAGCCTCTTGACACTTGGTTCCAGGCTCTTTTCATTATACTGCACTATACCACCTATACCTTAGGCCACAGGTACTCTCGAGTGCCCTCATTCCACCTCCAACTCTATAGGGTTCTATTTCCACAGTGGAATCTACAATTAAGGTTTTATTCTAGTTTTCCCCCCCAAGTCTTGATCCAGAAGCACATGGGTCCAGCCTGACCTCAAAGTTAATGAGGCCCCTGAGGCCTAGTGTCCTCTGGGTAGGTTACCAGGGCTTCGAGGAGGTCAGGGTTGTGCCCCAGAGAGTCCATAGGTGCTTTCAATCCTGCGGAAGCAGTTCGGTTGACTGGATTTCTCTAAAGTCCAGGGAATGGCTGGGGTTGGGACATGATTGGCATTTGTAAATGGACAAATTGGACTTTTATTGCTTTCTTTCTCACCAGCAGAGGTCTATGAGGTGGCATTGGAGCAGTCTCCAGGGTTCCTGCCAAGATTGCACCACAAAAAAAAAAAAAAACAAAAACCCTAATCTGATTGGATTTGGGGCCCCAGGAGGAAGAAATTAAGCCTCCAGCGAAAAGGAAAATTAGAACTCAGCTGGACCCTGGAACGGCTTGTGGGAAAGGATTTAAATGCAGGTTGCCTTGAGAAAGTTTATGTGGAAAGGAGACATGATAAATGCAAATCGGGAATGAATGAGTAAGAGCCTGTGTATTTATCTATGTGCTGAGGAGAGCCTTTGCCGGTACACCCAGCCAAGACGTAGCCCCCAGATCACTGTAATCACAGAATTCGTTGGTCTGCCAGCAGAATGAAACCAAAGGTTTCCACTGTTTCTTCTGTCCCTGCTCAGACTGCTGGATAGCCGGGTGGGGAAAAGTCTACCAACTCAGAGCAGCCAAGTCCCTGAGCCTCCCAGAAGAGTTCAGGGGTGTGTGATGGAGGGTTATGAGAAGAGGGAAGGAAAGGAGAGTGCTTTTCCCAAAAAGGAAGCACCTCCACCTTTAACCCCATATTCTCCTCTCTCTCTCTCCACCTCAGGCACCTTTACCCAGGATAGCGAGGGTGAGGGTGGAGGTTAGAGGGTGAGGTTCCTTTCCAACTAGCTGGATTATTACTTGCAAGTGAGCTCACGCATTAAATCGCAGCATGCTTTCTGACTGAAACAGGTCCCCAAGGTGGGTTGTACTGAAACCACTCTCCATTTCCTGCCAGAGTTGCCTTATGGGTTCTTTGTGTTGGCTGTCAGGAGAAAGCCCTGCCAGTCCTCCCTTGTCTGAGGGGTCTTCTTGGGGTGAAATAAAATGCAGCAACAAAAACGGTGGGGTGGCTGGGGCAGAGTGAGTTATAGCTCTGTTTGGTGGCTGTGGCTGTGACCAGGTAAAGCGGCCCATAACTCATTTTGTCCCGTGATGGTTTTTATGACCCTGTTTTAACACAGTTTGGAAAGAGCGTCCTAGGCAACAGATGTCTGAGATTGGTTTTTTTTTTTTAATCCCACTGTGTGGACAGGCCTCAGGCTTGGGCCAGTGACTCATTGTTGTGGTATTATACACCACAAGATTAAGTGTGTGTTGTGTAAAGTGTGGGGTAAGGTTGATCAGTTCCATTTCTTTCTTTGATGTATCAGAGGAGGCTGCCTCCTTGATGGCGTTTGGAATGATTCCAAGCACAGTATGCTGTGAAAATAGCAGTCTCACCTTTTTCTTTTGTGTGTGTGTGTCTGTCTGTACAAGCACATTTGTATTCCATTTTCTCAGCCTCTCTGTCTTCTGATGGTTTAAAGGGGAAAGTTCTTTTGGACTTCAACCCAGATCTGACTTATAACTCTGTCTCTGTGATATTTAGGTTAATACTTTGACTTTGTCTAGCACCTTTATTTTTTTACTATCTTAATCTCTTATAGTCCTCACAACATCCCTAGGAGATAGGGAGAATCAGGTCTTGTTATTTCCATTGTAACTATGGGGAAATTGAGGCCTAGAGAGATTGCAACTTGTCAAAGGTCATACAGCAGGCCAATGTAAGATCTGGGACTGGAACCCAGGCCCCCTGACACCAAAACCTGTGTGCTCTTTCCACTACACCATACACTAGCTCTGGTGCCAAAAGCCAAAACAGCTCAAATAATGGTTTGGGTTTTTTTGGGTGGTTGTTATTTAAAAGAACACAAAGTTTGAAATTCCCTCGGAAAGATGTCAGGATAGACATTTTTCTTTCCCTTGTCTTCCAAATACTAGTGCTTCAGCCCGCTGGAACTACGTTACTCTCTGAGATATTGCCCTTTTCTAATAGTCTGTTGATATGCAAGAAACACACACAGGGAGAAATGTGCAGAATAATGCTCAGTAAATAAATGAATCCAGCATTATCTAGTGAAAATCTGTCCTTATTCTCCTCAAATGCATTTTTCTTCCTGTCACTATGATATTAATTTGGAGAACAAAGAAAATTAAAAGGCTAATGGTCAGATTCCCAGACAACTTACCAATGGTATTTAAAAAAAGATCAGGCACATTCCTCATCACATCAGCTATGTGTAACAAATAGCTTCCTTGTAAAGCCAGATTCCCCAGTGGAGAGCCCCTCCACCCCCCCCATTTCAGGTTTCTCTCCAGTCAGAGAACCAATTCCTCTCTCACCCATTTCAGTTCTTGCTAAGATGTTCTGGAGGTCCCAACAGTGGCCTGGCCTTCATTTTTTATCTTTCTATTGGGCAACTCCGATTGAAGTGTCTGAGAGGACAGACCCTTTAATAATGCAATTTGATATTGCTGGTCTCAAATCTTGGAAAGAGATCAGAAAGATCTGTATTCCTCCTTGGAGGAGATGACAGACAGTCAGGGAAAGTGGAGTGTGACTAGTAGTGCCAGGTTGAAAATGAGGTCAACAATGTGGATTCCAGTGGGTTGGATGGTTTGGAGAAATCCCAAAGGCCAGGTTCACAGAATGGGGCTGAAATCCCAACTGTGAGATGAGAGCATTGTCTGCATTGCTGTAGTGTATTGGCATTTATCATTAGATTTCAAACTCCTAATTAAGCTGTAAGCTCCCTGAAGGCAAGGAACATGTGTTTGCTGCTGCTGTATTCTCTCAGGTGCTCATTGCAGTGGTTTGTGCTCAGGCACTAGAGAATACCATTGATTGAAATTGGAATGGCTTCAGCTTGGGTAATAAACCAGGTGGATGTCAGCATCCTTCTAGCTTCTTGATGAGCCAGATGAAATTGACAGGTTCATTATAAAAACTTTATCATCCCATGAAAAAAAATGTTCTGGACTTCTAGGATTGCTTCCCTACCTTCCTAGATATATTGACTTGATGTTGGCAATCATTCTTTGCTTGTGATTATTGAGAATTTTTGGAGCCCCCATAGGGTGTGTGGCACTGTTTAGGTTGCTCCACCAAAAATAAAAATGCATCTTTATGAATGCTGAGTTGGCATTGAGCATAAAGGCAATTCCTTCCCTTTGTATAGTGCTTTTATTTGCCTAAAGCGATTGGTTTTCCGATATCCCTGGGTGTAGAGAGAGAGATTTTACAGGTGAGGCAATTGAAAGCTCAGTGAGGTTAAAGTAATTGCTGGAGGTCACACAGCAGACCTGAGACATACCTGGAACTAAAACCCAGGTCTCCTGACTCTTAGACCTGGGCTCGTTCCCCCAGATCATGTTTAATAGGACCAGTGCTTCTGGGCATTCTCTTTAAGACCTGGTTGTGAACTGAGAAGGGCCTGGTATCCAGAAGTGTGGTGGTTATTTTATTTGTCTTCACTTCAACAGTATCCAGAAGTGTGGTGGTTATTTTATTTATCTTCACTTCAACAATGGTAACAGACAGGTGCAGAGCTCAGGTTGATCTGATGGGCTGAATACATAGCAAGTGACCCCAACCTCCTGACCTGCCTTGTCTCCCGTACACCCCCTTCCCTGCAAATCTGTCCTGTTCCCCCCCCACCCCACCCCGGAGACCTCTGATCTTTTGACCCCACCCCCCAGTCTTTTAAAGTAATCATGCTCCATCTGGTCTGCATACCCTACCTACCTACTCTTGAGACACAAAACCATACCTTCATCACCGCCTTCTCAACTGAACTCAATTCCCTCACTCCCCAGCCCCTTCGCCGATCTCATACCTTCCCTCCCCCAGCCACAGATTACCTCCACAGTATGCTTTCTCAACTCTGTGCCTGACCTGTGGAGCAGTATGGGCAGAAATCTAGACCCAGACCAACTTCGCCTATCTCACATTCATCGGTATCTGCATTAATTCTGCCCTCTCTTCTGCCCAGCAACAATACTTCTCTATCCTTATTGACTCCCATGCTCAATGCCCGCAAAATCTATATCTGCCTTTTAACTCCCTCTTCCAACCCCCTGGTCTCTCGCCCTCTCATCCCTTGTCCCTAATTACCTGGTTATGTACTTTGATAAAATTGAAACCATTAGGCATGGTCTCCTTAATATCTCCCCTGCCTCTTTCCAGTCACTTCAAGGTCACCTAGAAGCAGCGTGGCTTAGTGGAGCAGCATGACACTGTGGATGGAACACAGGCGTGGGAGTCAGAGGACTTGGGTTATAATCCCAGCTCCGCTATGTGGCTGCTGTGTGACTTTGGGCAAGTCACCTAACTTTTCTGTGACTGTTACCTCCTCTGTAAAATGGGGATAAAAACCCTAAGCCCCACGGCAGGATGTGGACTGTGTCCAACCTGAGTAACTTGTTTTCCGCCCCCAGCATTTAGTACAGCTCCTGGCACACAGGGTTTAACAAATGCCATAAAAAATTGCACCTTCAGTTTCATTTTTTGTGATTCCTTTGTGTGTATTTCTGTAACTGCCTCCATGTCTTACGCTTCTCTGGTGCTTCCCAAACACTTAATACAATGAAGTGCCTCCAGTATATCATTATTGATACCAAAGCAAACCGTTTCAATTTCAAGATCGAAAGCATTGATCTGAAGGCTTCCTCTGGGCAGAACTTTTATTAAATTCATAAGGAACATTCAAAAGAAGCAAAAAACATAATTCCTGTTCTCCAGAAACATATGTCTAATAAACAATTAACGGACTTATAATAACTGTGGTACTAAGTGCCTACTAAGTGCTAAACACTGTACTAAGTGTTGGGGTAGATAAAATTCAATCAGGTTAGAAATGGGCCTTGTCTCTTATGGGGCTCACAGTTTAATCAATCCATCAGTGATATTCATTATCCATCAAACATTCATTTAGTGCTTGCTGTGTGTAGAGCAGTGCACTAAGCGCTTGGGAGAGTTTAGTATAATGGACTTGGTAGACACATTTCCTGCCCACAAGGTCTAGAGGGGGAGTCAGACATGAATATAAATAAATAATTACAGATATGTATATAAGTACTGAGGGCTGAAGGTGGGGTGAATAAAGGTTGCAAATTCATATGCAAGGGCATTGCAGAAGGAAGTGAGAAGAAGAAGAAATGAGGACTTAGTCGGGGAAGGCCTCTTGGAGGAGATGTACTCAAATACCATCATTAAGGCTTCGAAGGTAGGGAAAGTGATTGCCGGTCGGATATGAAGAGGGATGGAGTTCCAGGCCAGAGGCAGAACAGGGGTGAGGAGTTGGTGGCGAGAATAATGAGATTGAGGAACAGTAAGTAGGTTTGATTTAGAGGAGCAAAGTGTGTGGGTTGGATTGTAGTAGGAAAGCAGTGAGTTAAGGTAGGAGGGAGCAAGGTGATGGAGTGCTTTAAAGCCTATGGTAAGGAGTATCTGTTTGATTTGGAGTTGGATGGACAACCACTAGAGGTTCTTGAGGAGTGGGGAAACATGGATTGAATGGTTTTATAGGAAAATGATCCAGGCAGCAGTTTGAAGGACTGAAGTCAGGAAAGGCAGGGAGGTTAGCAAGGAGGCTGATGCAGTACTCTCCCAAGTGCTTACTGTGTGCAGAGCACTGTACTGAGCACTTGGGAGAATATAGTACAAAAGAGGTGGTGGACACATTCCCTGCCTCCAGGAATTTACAGACTAGAGCCTTGTTGCTCAGAATTTAAGTAGGAGGGAGAACAGGTATTTTATCCTTCTCTTACAGATGAAGAAATTGAGGAACAGAGAAATTAAAGACTTGTCCAAGATTACATAGCAGGCATGTAGAGGAGCTGGTATTAGAACACAGGGCCTGACTTCCAGGCCCGCCTCCTTCCACTAGGCTATTCTGCTTCTCGGGATTTGGCTAGGTTTCTCCTATTTGCTGAGAAAGCATACCAACTGCAAAGCCCTGCCATATAGTCATGCTAATTAAAGGGCAGAGTCCTTATGATAATAGAAACAAACAGTTTGTATCTGAGTAGCTATCACATCACGATAAGCTTGCTATAATTCCACGACTCTGAAAACTCAGTATTTACCTCAGGTTGGTAAACAAATGGATTCCTTGCAGGATGCAAGGCTGTAAGAAGTGAAATCACCATTTTCTTTAGGACGCATACTGCTTCTAAGGAAGAAAGGGAAAAAAGACACAAAGGAGAAAAGCACAGCTGAGAATGGCATGTCTGAGGGGTCCTGCCAAGATTTCATTGGCTCTTGTTGGGTGAGATGTGCAGGCCCCATGAATGCTAAAATGGTGGAGCCTGAGCAATAGAGCCTTGTGCCTTCCCTCTCACTGTGGAGATGCTCAGATACCCACTTTGGCTTTGTGGTACCTGGAATGGGGACCACAGTTCATGTTGATTGCATCCTTCCAAAAAGGATGGCCAACCATGGTGTGTGTATTTGTGGTCGTAGTGACACTTTCTAAAAATTTTCACATCATTTTTCCTGTCCCACTATTCTACTTATGCCTGTCTGCATTACCCAAACCACTTTCAGTGCTCAATTGACCCAACTCAGCAAACTGTCCATACCCGCTTTCACAGTGCAGCCCCAACCCAAAGAGCTGTGGTTTTGAGGCTGGATTTCTAAGATGTGTCCAGTTCTGCATTTTCAAAATAAACCATTTGGGTTCTTTAGTATCTAGGAACATTTCCAAGCATTAGAGAAGAGCCTGGCACATCTGGGTAGTGGGGGTGCCAACTGGCTAGTTTGCCTCTGCAAGCAGTTATTTCCAGGATCCATTCTGGTTCATTGGCTGCCGTTTGGGCACGTTGACATTCAGTAACCAGAAGGTCTCATTTGAGTAGCTGAACTAAGGCACACAAGTTCAGATGGAATTTGAGAACCATGAAAGCACTTTGTAAAAACTACGGTCAGTTTATTAAGAGCACAACAGGCCTTTCCCCACTAAACCCTCATTTTCTCTTCTACTTCCTTCATTGTCTCCCTTACATTTAGATTGGCACCCTTTATTCATCCTACCCTCAGCCCCACAGCACATAGGTACATATCCATGATTTATTTATATTAATATCTGTCTCACTTCTAAACTGCAAATCGCTTTTAAGCAGGGAACGTGTCTATCTCACTAAATACAATGATTGATTTCTCCTTCTCTGGATTTTTAGCTGGTTTTGGGCAGGGAACATGTCTACCAATACTGTTGTATTGTACTCTTCCAAGGGCTTAGTATAATGTTCTGCATAGTGAATGCTCAATAAATACCAAGCTCATTATGGACAGGCAACATTCCTGCTAATTCTGTTCTCTTCCAAGCACTTAGTATTGTGCTCTGCACCATAAGCCCTCAGATACTATTGATGTGTTGACTGAGAGTGCAAAACAAAAGGAGGTGGTAGACAACAATTCCTGCCCCCAAGGATCTTGCAGTTTAGAGGGGGAGACAGACATTAAAATAAAATACAGATAGGGGAAATGGCACATTATAAGGATCTGTATATAAGTAGAGGGGTTGGGGATGGGGTGCATGTCAGGTGTTTAGGGAGTACAGATTTGAGTTTATAGGCAACATAGAAGGGGGGTGGCAAATAGTGGAAATGAGGGTTTAGTCAGGGAAGCCATTTGGAAGAGAGGTGATTTTTTTTGGAAGGGTTTTGAAGGTGTGGAGAGTGGTGGACTGTTGAATATGAAGTGGGAGTTCCAAGACAGATGGTGCTTGTAGGTCAGGGTTGAGATGGATCAGATTGAGGTGCAGGGTATAGGTTGGCATTAGAGAAGTGAAGCTTATGGGATGATTTGTAGTAGGAGATGACTGAGTTGCGGTAAGAGTGGGAGAGGTGACCGAGTGCCTTAAAGCCAATTTTAGGCCTTAATGTGGGGTTTTGCAAGAAAGAGACCCCCATGTTCTAGGAGATCTGGCTGTACTTCTCATTGATTCCTTGACTCACAGTGCCCCTTGACCACCCTTCTCTTACTTCTCAAATTTAGCATCTTCCTGGCCGGTCTGGTAAAGTTTTGGTAAATTATTATGGTTCCAGGGAGGCATTAATTTAACAAGAGCCAACTAGTCAGCCAACATTTTTTTGTGGCATGGGGAAGAGGGCATCTTCATAAACTTTTATAAGATCTCATAATCCCTTAGATTTACATGTCTCCTTTCCTCAGGAGCGTTCAAAGGGTTTCACCTTTCACCCACTCCTTAGCTGTACCTTGCTCTTGTCTCCACAACCAGTTTCTCCTTTCTCACCCCATCCCTCCAGCCTGGGCTCCCTCCCCTATAAATCTACTGGACCTCAGCCCTCCCCACCTTCAGTCTCATGAAAAGAAGGCAGGCCTAGAAACAGCATGGCCTAGTGGAAAGAGCATAAGCCCGGTAGTCAGAGGACCTGCAGTGTGACCTTGGGCAAGTTGCTTAATTTCTCTGTGCCTCATCTGTAAAATTCAGTTGTATTTATTAAGTGCTTACTGTGTGCAGACTTTGAGCCCTATGTGGGACAGGGACTGTGTCCAACCTGATTAGCTTGTACATACCCTAGCACTTAGAACAATGCTTGACATGTAGTAAGTGCTTAGCACATAGCATTGTTGTCATCATCAGGATGTAAATTCTAATCCTGCCTCTACCACTTGTTCCCTGTGTGACTTTGGGCAAGTAACTTCTCTGTGCCTCATTTATCTCATCTGTAAAATGGGGATTAATGCTGTGAGCCCCATGTGAGACATGAACCATGCAAGCTGATTATCTTGTATTTACCCAAGCATTTAGTATAGTGCCTAGCACATAGTAAGCACTTACCAAATACCATTAAAAAAAAAGACTGAGTCACATTCTAATCCTGCCTTTGCCACATATCTATTGTTTGACCTTGGACAAGTGAACTTTTCCAGGCCTCAGTTTTGGCATGTGTAAAATGGTCTTACCTGTTAAGCTGTAAGCTCTGTGTGGGACAGGGGTTGTGTCTGGTCTTAGTGTCATGAATCTACCTCGGTTCTTAGCCCAGGGCTTGGTATAAGATAAATGCATGATGAATCACATCATCATCATTCACAGCCTTCATCAAATCTCACCTTCTTCAAGCATTCACTGACTAATAGCAATAGTCCCTGTTGTATCAACTCAATATCCACCTCTTGCAATTTTATATGTATTTATCCACAACCTCAGCACTTGTATATTATATATACATATATTTATATATGTACTCAAACATTCAATTTATTCTGATTTCACAGTTGGTAATATTTTTATATCTATCTCCGCTGGTAGGATATACTGTCCTTGTGGGCTGGGAAATTGTCTTGTGCTTCTGTTGTACTATCCCAAGCTCATACCTGGACCTTTAGCTATCACCTTATCTACTTCCTACCATTCCTGTCCAAACTTCTTTATCAAGTTGTTTAAGCCCACTGCCTCCTCCGCCTCTCCTCCAGTTCTCTTTTTGACCCCTTGCAATCTGGCTTCTGTCCCTTTTACTCCACTGAAACGTTCTCTGCAAGGTCATCAATGACCTCCTCCTTGCCAAATCCAATGATTTCTGCTCTTCATAGTTTTTCAGACTTCAGTTGCCTTTGTCACTCTGAACCACTTCCTTCTAGAAACACTGTTTAACCTTGGTTTTAATGACACTGTCCTTTCCTCTCTGACAGCTCTTTCACAGGCTCCTCCTCTGCCTCCCACCCTCTAACTGTGGGGTCCCTCAAGGCTCAGTTCTCGATCCCCTTCTATTCTCCATCTACACCCACTCTCTCAGAGAACTTATTTGCTCCCAGAATTTTAACTACCATCTTGACGTAGATGCCTCCCAAATATACTTCTCCAGCCCTAACCACTCTCCTCCTCTGCAGTCTTACATTTCTTCCTGCCAACATTTCAAACTCAATATGTCTAAAACTGCACTCCTCATGGTCTCACTCAAACTCTTTGCTCTCTCTGACTTATCACTATAGACAACCCACCATCCTCCCTGTTTCAGAAGGGCATAACCTTGGCATTATCCATCTCTCAGATCTTTCCTTCAACCCACATGTTCAGTCAGTAACCAAATTCTATTGCTTGTAATTTCAGAAGATCCCTAGAATTCTCGCCTTTCTCTCCTTCCAAACTTCTACCCTACTAGTCCAAGGACCTGTCATGAGCTGCCTCGACTACTGCATCAGTCCTCCTCAGTGACCTCTCTGCCTCAATCAATTGTATTTATTAAGGACTTACGGTATGCCAAGTACTGTATTGAGTCCTTGGGAGATTACAATATAACAGACACATTCCCTGGCCACAATGAGTTTACAGTCTAAAGGGCTTCCAGTCTCTTCTTTCCAGTCCAAACTTCATTCTGCTGCCTGTATCATTTTCTGTAGACATTGTTCTGCACATCTCTTCCCTTCAGACACCTCCAATTTTTGCCCAGCCATCTCTGCATGCAACTTTTCACCATTGACTTTCAGGCACTCAGTCAACTGTCCCCTTCCTACCTACCATCTCTCCTCTCCCATTACAACCCAGCCTGCACACTTTGCTCCTCTAACTTCAACCAACTCTTGGTACCTCTCCCTCACTTCTCTCACCATCAGACCCTTGCTCATGCCTTCCGTCTGAGAGCCCAGCACTCTCCCCATTTTCAAAGCCTTACTAAAATCATATCCCCCCCGAGGAAGCCTGCCCTGACTAATCTCTCATCTCTTCACTGTATTTTCCCCTGTCCCTCAGAGTTTCCAAAACATATCTTTATACTCTGTTGCTTCCTCAATCTGTAATTGGTTTCAAGCTCCTCAAGGGTGGGGATTTTGTCTACTTAATCTAGTGTACTTTCCCAAATGTTTACTACAGTTCTCTGCACACAGCAAGTGCTCAATAAACACCATTGATTGATTGATTATACTAAAGCAAATTACACTTGGGAGCTCAATTACCAGTCTTACTGGGTTCATATTTATTGAGCTAAATCTCTCCCCCCCCCAAATAAACTAAGGATATAAGGATACTTGACAGATTCTTCTAGGTTCTTATGAGGGAGTGAGAATTGCCCTCTTTTACTAAACCATCATTTATAAGGTATCAGCCTGATGTGTTTTTGGAGAATGGAATGATCTCTTTGATCTGATATTCTTGTACCTCTCCTAGTGAATATCTCAGTGCTTAGCACATAGTAACTAGAAAAACTTGTGGGGATCAGACACAGACCGAGAGTCCCACATGGGACAGGATCTAAGTTGGGGAGAGCAGGTAATTTATCCAAATTTGGCTGATGAGGAAACTGAGTCTCAGAGGTTGAAAAGTTTGCCCAAGGTCACTCAGCATGCCAGTGAGTGCTGAGTTCAGAATCCATGCCTCCTGTCCCTCGATCCCTCACCTTCTGGCTCCCAGCTGGGTGACTGATCCTTTGGATGCACCTGTCTTTCCTCATTGCCATCTGATTTTTCACCCCAAATAATAGTAATAATTAATAATTATGGTATTTGTTAAGCACTTACTATGCGGCAAGCACTGTTCTAAGCACTGGGGTAGGTACAAGGTAATCAGGTTGTTCCACGTGGGGCTCACAGTCTCAATCCCCATTTTACAGATGAGGTAACTGAGGCACAGAGAAGTTAAGTGGCTTGTCCAAGGTCACATAGACAAGTGGAGGAGTCAGGAATAGAACCCATGTCCTCTGACTCCCAACTCTGTGCTCTTTCCAATAAGCCATGCTACTTCTCCAGATCCAAGTCAGACTAAGTCATTGTTATTTATTGAGGACTTACTGTGATCAGAGCACTGTACTAAGTTCTTGGGAGAGTGCAATATAACAGAGATGGTAGATATTAATCCTACTCAATGACAAACTTACAGTCTAGAGGACAAGGTACAGAAGAGGACCTGCTGCACTTCTAGATGCTCAGAAACAAGCATTTCCAGGGTCTGGTGAGAATATGGATTTGAAGAGCAAAGGATGAAAGAGATCCTGCTTCAGCCTGCCCTAGACACCTGTTTAATGTCTATACAGTGGCAGGGTTGCTCATCTCCAAAATATGCACATGAACTTCCTTGTAAAGACAGCATTGCCAGCTTTCCCAGCACAGACC
The DNA here is from genome assembly GCF_004115215.2 of Ornithorhynchus anatinus. Lineage (NCBI taxonomy): Eukaryota > Metazoa > Chordata > Mammalia > Monotremata > Ornithorhynchidae > Ornithorhynchus > Ornithorhynchus anatinus. The sequence continues at coordinate 23,538,496 of NC_041728.1, read as the reverse complement.
TATTTTTATGCTCGCTTTCCCAACCCGCAAGGACAGTCTCTCCCCTCCCAAATCTTCAAACGTGTCACCTGGCTCTGAGAGTCCATACTTGGCAACTGTCCCAGATGACAATGGAAAACACCTGAGGCCCAACATCTTCTTAGTCACTCCCTCCCACCTCTCCCCACCAAATGTGGTCTTCCCACATCCCTTTTTTAAACTCAAAACCGGAGCAGAGAGCTCCAGAGATTTGTGAGTCCATCCCCGACTCCATAAACATCTCCTATTAGTTTGATCCGTGTTGCCTACTGTCTCCATGAACCCTGCAGCTGTGGCATGAACAGTGAGCAGAGGAATGAAAGTCGAGACTGAGGCACAGTTAGATTTGCAGGGTGGGTAGCAGGTGAAGCAAGCACTTGGGTAAGTCCTCCTGAATATTTCTTGAATCCGTTCTTTACTCTTCACCCCTACAGCCACAACATTAGTCTAAAGCCGTACTACCTGACACCTGGATCAACCACATCAAGTTCCTCACATGTCTCCCCTATAAGGTTTCCACCTTCGGCTTTCAACAAGAAACGCCTTTCTCAAGGGTCATTTTTATCAGAAGCTTAGAGCTGCCTGGGCTCAATGTCATAAACCAAATTTTAAATTTTAAATCAAGAACCATTGACCAATGACCTAATTACCCTTCTTTCTTCCCACATCCTTATCCATGGTGTTCCTTACAGCCAAGATAGCCTCCATAATAGCCTTTTGAATATGACTTGCTCAGGCTTCAAGCCACCAACTTTTCTATTCCTCCTCCCCACTTCTTTGGGTTGTCATGATCATCAATTTTTTTATGGTACTTAAGCACTTGCTATGTGTCAAGCACTGTTCTAAGCACTAAGGTAGATATGAGAAGCAGCGTGTCTTAATGGAAAGAGTTAGAGGACATAGGTTCTAATCCCGGCTCTGCCACTTGTCTGCTGTGTGACCTTGGGCAAGCAACTTAACTTCTCTGTGCTTCAGTTACCTCATCTGTAAATTGGGGATTAGGATTGTGAGCCCCACATGGGACAACCTAATTACCTTGCATCTACTCCAGCACTTAGAACAGTGTTTGGCACATATTAAGTGCTTAAATACAATTATTATTATTATTATCATTATATGTCAGCAGGTGGGACAGAGTCCTTGTGCCGCATGGGGCTCACAGTCCAAGCAGGAGGGAGAAAAGGTCCCCATTTACAGATGAGGCAACTGAGGCACTGAGAATTGAAATGACTTACCCAAAATCACAGAGCGGGCAGTTGGCAGAGTTGGGACTAGAACCCAAGTTCTCTGACTTCCAGCCCTGTGCTCTTTCCTCTAGGACATGCTTCTTCCCTTTCCTCTGTCAAAACTCCTTCTGAAACCATCCCAGACTCATTTCATCTGGCTCTGGCTACACCAACTACTACTATTCGCCATCAACCCTGCTAGCCCTGAAATCGATGATGCATATATTCATAGGTTTCTATATTTTAAAAGTGTGTTTTCCTCTAACTTATTCCCATATCTCCCATTAAACTCCTCTAGTTAACCCAGTAAGCCTGACCTGTTGCTGTCTTGGGCTGCTGGTAAGTCTGGGTCACCCTTGGGATGTTGCTTTAGATTTCTGGCTTCCCCCCAACCTCAGGTCACCCTGGGCCCCTGGATCAAATCCAGCCAGAATATTTTGGGCACCTCTGGCCCCAAGGTTTCTGGCTTGTGACCCTGCTATGTGAGGCCACCCTGGGGCAAGATATGCCTCAGGGGTTTATGCTTTGAGCCAGCTCACACCAAACATCAGGGTGTCATGACTACAGACATCAGAGCAGTAAGATGGCAAGATAAGACACTGGGGCAAGAATCTCCTGTGTCGCAATGTTACAACTACACATTTGAGGAAATTATAGAGATTTCTTCCCCGCTGCAACGTTACAGTACGTGCTGGTGTTAGCCTGAGGTGCCAGTTCCGCAACAGCATCAGTTTCTTAAAACAAAAGGCAGGTTGGAAGTGGTTCCAGGATGGAGCACGGCCCTGCTGGGGAAAGAAATGCGATGCAGGGGAGTTCCAAGCTGGCTCGGCACAGGGGCATTTCAGAGGAGTCCAGCATCTGATTTCAAGCCACATCCTGAGAAAGGATCCAATTTGGTGGCCTTGGGACTAGAGTTACAGCTCGTGTGAGGCAGAGCACTGGGATGGGGAGAGAGCATAGTTCACCTCCCTATGACAGAAAGTGCTCAGGCGCAGCGGCAGCCTAGGGAGCTTGGGAGGATACGGTTTTCTTTCTCAATATCAACAGTGCTTCATCTGGCTGAGAGCATTTTTCTTTTCCCTCCGCTGTTTGGAGATTGAGGTGGTCTTTTCATCATCCACCCTTAAAAAGTGAGGCAGTAAATATTACATAGCTAGAAAGGAGTAAGTTCTGGAAAAGGAGAAGAGGTAGAGTGGAAGGGTGTGGTAGATTTAATTTCCCTACTGACTCTAATAAAAAATGATTTTCCATCTCCTTACACACATGCACCCCCGCCCCCCAACACACCCCTGCACCCTCCCACATCCATGAGAAGCAGCGTGGCGTAGTTGATAGACCATGGGCCTGGGAGTCAGGTCATGGATTCTAATCTTGGCTCTGCCACTTTTTTGCTGTGTGATCTTGGGCAAGTCACTTCACTTCTCTGTGCCTCAGTTGCCTCATCTGTAAAATGGGGATCGAGACTGTGAGTGTGGGTATCCAACCCCAGCACTTAGTACAGTGCCTGCATATAGTCAGCACTTAAATATCATAATTATTATTACTGTTATCCATTCACTTGCAGCATCACAAAGCATAGTTCTGATGGGACAGTGTGAATGCAAAAGCTCCTGCTTCTACTCCATCTTCCAGAACTCAGTAACAACTTTGTAGGGTTCAGGGAGTCTTCAAGAGGGGTTTTGCAAAGCAGTGTGACCTAAGGGAAAGAACCCAACCCGAAAGAACCCAACCCTGGGAGACAGAGGATCAGTTCTGTTCCAGGCTCAGCCACTTGTTTGCTGTGTGACCTTGGGCAAGTCACATCTCTTTGCCTCAGTTCCCTCATCTGTAAAATGGGGATTAAGACTGTGAAGCCTTAAGAGGGACAGGGTCTGTCCCCAACCTGAGCAGCTCGTATTTACCCCAGTGCTTAGTACAGTGCCTGGCACATAGTAAGTGCTTAACAAATACCATTAAACCCCCCAACTCTCCCCAACTCCAAAAACACTCCCACCCCTTTGCCTGTTGGGCTAAACAAGTGGACGAATCATTGTTAATTTTTTATTCAGGGGTTCACCCTCCGTAGAGCTGCCTGAGGGCTCCCTGTGTCAGGAAACAGCAGCAGAGAGGGCACAGGCAGCAATGCCTTTGAGCAGAGAGGAATGGGGGAGTCCAGAGTGGGGGCTGTGGCTTCAGGAGTCACTGTCATCCCCCCGGGGCCATGAGGGAAGCCAGGTACCTCGCTGCCTGACAGCTCCTGCCACTGAAACTTCAGTCCACTTTGAAAAATTATGCAAATAATTTTTCATTTTCATTTTTAATTTTAATAAATAGTTTGTATAATTTTAAATAATGCAGTACTAATGGCAGCAGCAGTAGTAATAGTACTACTTTTTGAAGGTGGCTCAGTGGAAAGAGCCTGGGGTTGGGAGTCAGAGGTCATGGGTTCGAATCCTGGCTCTGCCACTTGTCAGCTGTGTGACTGTGGGCAAGTCACTTAACTTCTCTGTGCCTCAGTTACCTCATCTGTAAAATAGGGATTAACTGTGAGCCTCACATGGGACAACCTAATTACCCTTTATCTACCCCAGAGCTTAGGACACTGCTCTGCAAATAGTAAGCACTTAACAAATACCAACATCATTATTATTATTATTACTCAGTGCTTGGGAAAACACAATGGAAGCACATGAGTGTACTGTGTGACCTTGAGCAAGTCATTTTACTTCTCTGTGCCTGTTACTTCATCTGTAAAATGGGGATTGAGACTTTGAGCTCCAGGTGGGACAGGGAGTGTGTCCAACCCGATTTGCTTGTATCCACCCCAGCGCTTAGTACAGTGTCTGACCCATAGTAAGCACTTAACAAATACCACAATTATTATTATTATTGCCCACAAGGAGCTCACTTCGTAATGGGGGAGATGGGCATAAAAATATTTCCAGATGGAGCAGTCGGAATGAGCAACTGATTGCACAATTGTTTCTCTGTGTTTTGTGTGCCAAGGCTAGGTATAATTGCTAAGTGCTAGGGGAGGCTGCTAGAGAAGGCTGTTGTGTTGCTACGACTTGGGGTGCTGGGTGTGAATTGGGGAAAACTTGGAGGAAAAGGAGGATTTAGTCTAAAGTGGGGCATGTGACGGGACCTGGGAAGCAGGCAGGGGTGTGGCAGGGTGGGCCTGGCTGAGAGTGCCCTGGATTTTGAGGTGGCAACCCAGGGTAAGGGCTGCCCTGCTGGGAGCTATAGGCCCCGGGCAGGACTTTGAGGTGGTAACTCTCCAGGTGCATGATAATACTTGTGGTATTTAAGTGCTTACTATGTGCCAGGCACTGTATTAAGCTCTGGGTTCAATACAAACAAATCAGGTTGGACACAGTCCCATTCCCACATGGGGCTCACAGTCATAATCCCCATTTTACAGATGAGGTAACTGAGATACAGAGAAGTGAAGTGACTTGCCCTAGGTCATAAAGGAGAAAAGTGGCAGAGCCAGAATTAGAACCCAGGTCCTTTGACTCCCAGGCCATAGTCTATCCATTAGGCCACGTTGCTTCTCATTGCTGCTGCTTAACTCCAATCAGCCTCCAAATAAGGCTCCACGCCGACAGACAGACAAATGCAATGATCTGCTGACACAGGATTCCACTGACACAGGAACACACAGATAGGCCGACAGAAACACATGTGCTGACACATCCACAAGCACATATTGTCAGAGACCCGCTGATGCAGACGGATATGCTAAGAAGGACATCACGAGCTTATGTGGTCACAACAGAACACCCATGCCAGACTGGCACAGACACTCTCTGACCTGGACCAACACCTGGTGACACCCCTGCTGGCCCCCCCCCCACACAAGCATGGCTGTTCCCTGATGCATACCTTGTTGGTTAGAGTGTGTAGACTTACATACCCATCAATCAATAGTATTTATTGAGCCTTTACTGAGTGTGGGAAACTCTACCAAGTACTAAGTGCTTGAAAGAGTACAATATAACAGTTGGTAGACAATTTCTTACCTTCAGGGAACTAAGAGCCTAGAGTGGGAGACTGAAATGGAAATAATTTGGGAAATGTCAGGGTATAAGGTCACATACTCCCTCTCAGGATGGCCCCTGGAGAGTTTCCAGTACTCTACCACTCTCGGCTATGGGAGGGAGAGTCAAGCAGAAGCACACCCATTCCATTCTGGGCTGTGGCTAGTGATTGGAAAGCAATCTATTACAAGTCAAAACTCACCTGTGCTGGGCAGCAGCAGCATGAGAGAGAGTTGAGGAGAGAGACTCAAATTTACTGCACAGAAGGCGACAGTGGTAAAACTTCCACTTCCATATTTTTACCAAGAAAACTCTATGGATACACTACCAGAAAGACAGTAGATGGAGGGAAGGCGTTCTGGGAGAGATATGTCCATGGAGTCACTATGGGTTGGAAACAACTAGACAGCATAAGACAAGGTCATGTACATGAGGGCTATGGGACTGAGGTTAGAGTGGATATCAAGCACTTAAAGGGTACAAGCACATAGGGATCAAAGAAGGGAGAGCAAGTAGGGAAAATGAGGGGTCTGTGGGGAAGACCTCTTGGAGGGGTGATTTTAATAAGGCTTTGAAGAAGGGGAGAGTAATGGCCTGTTGAATAGGAAGGGGGAATGTGGCCCTCCAGGCCTGAGGGAGAACCTGGGCAAGGAGTCAGTGGCAAGATAGATGGAGATATAGTGAACAGGTTGGCATTAGATGAGGGAAGTATGTGGGCTGGGTTGTAGTATGAGATCAGTGGCGTGAGGTTAGGAGAGTGAGAGCTGAACCTTAAAACCTATGGTAAGGGAATTTCTGTTTGTTGCAGAGGTAGGTGGGCAACCATTGGAGGTTTGTGAAGAGTGGGGAAATATGGTCCAAACTTTTATTTAGGAAAATATTCCGGGCATCAAAGTGAAGTATGAACTGGATTGAGGAGAGTTAGGAGCAGATAGTGTCTACAGTGGTGGGAAAGTCAGGGTCTGTGGTGGGAGATAAGTTTTGTTTTAGACATGTAAAATTAAAAGTGTCTGCAGGACATTTAAGTAGAGATGTTCTGATGGCAGGAGGAAATATGAAATTGCAAAGGAGAGGGGTCAGTGCAGAAAGAGGTAGATTTGAGAACCATCCATGTAGGGGGGTATACTCATCGGTACAGAGAAGGACAAAGACATGTAGAGAATTTCTCCCAAAGACACAGGTGGATGACCCATAAAGAAACCCCGCTAGATATTGGCACACATGGTTATAAATGGGTCTTCCCCCTCATTTTCCCATCACTGTAAACAGCACCACCATCCTCCCTGTCTCACAAGCCCATAGCCTTGATATTGTCCTCAACTCATCTCTCTCATTCAACCCACATATTCAATCTATCACCAAATCCATGCTCTACCTTCACAACATCACATCAGTAAAATCCACCCTTTCCTCGCTATCCAAACTGCCATCACGTTAATCCGAGCACTTATTCTATTGCACCAGCCTCCTTGCTGACCTCCCTGCCTCCTGTCTTTCCCCATTCCAGTCTGCACTTCAGTCTACTGTCTGGATCATTTTTCTGAAAAAACACTTAGTCCATATTTCCCCAATCGTCAAGAATGTCCAGTAGTTGCCTATTCCCTACTGCATAAAAAACCCTTCCTTACCACTTTTAAAGCACCCTATCACCTTGCTTCATACAATCTTTCGGTTTTCCTACCACAAAGCAGCACTCAGTTTGCTCTTTCATTCCTTTAATTGTATTTATTGAGCGCTTACTGTGTGCAGAGCACCTTACTAAGCGCTTGGAAAGTACAATTCGGCAACAGATAGAAATAATTCCTACCCAACAACGGGTTCACAGTCTAGAAATTGGCTCTTCCAATGCCAACCTACTCATTGTACCTTGACCTCATCTATTCTCACCACTGACCCCCTTGTTCACATCCTGCTTCTCGGCCTGGAGCTCTCTCCCCCTTCATACCCAACAGACAACCACTCTCCCCATCTTCAAAACATTGTTAAAGGCACATTTCCAAGAGGTCTTCCTCGTCTCAGCCCTCATTTCATCTGCTCCCTCTCCCTTCTGTGTCACCCTTGCCTTTGGATTTGTACTCTTTATTCACCCCAGGCTCAACCCAACAGTACTTAAATATACTCTCCCAATTGCTTAGTACAGTGCTCTGCACCCAGTAAGTGCTCAATAAGAACCATTGTTTAATAGCTAGGCTTCCAAGATGGGAGAGTGTGGTGACCTGCAGATATGAAGCAACTGCTTAGTGTGCTTTGCACACAGTAAGCGCTCAATAAATATGATTGAGTTCCAGGCAGGAATGCCGAATAAGTGTTCTTGGATAGCTAGCTCCTAGAGGACAGGGATCCTGTGTGTTGAGGGTAGGGCTCAGGGCTAGATGGAAATTTTATTAAAAGCTCATCGGGCATCCTGACACTGTGTTGATGCTGATTGCTAAGATTAAGAAATCAGAGCCTGGGAAAATACTGAGCAATCTCCACCAAAATGCCACATAAGCACAGGCTCAGATGTATGTTCATTATGTGAGAATTGCTTCTGTCTCATTTGAGAGAAAATTATGAATAAAATCCAGTATCTTTATTCATCCCATGTGTCGAAGGAAATGGAAGTCGGCTGCTTTATTCGCCGTTCCACTGTCATTATTGTTAATGGGAAATACCCTGTCTTCATATTGACTCAGATATATTGCCCTCCATTAGAATGCAAACTTCTGCCTAAGGTCTTAGTACACTATGTCAGGGACATCTCTATTTAGTGGGCAGGGAGAGCCCCATCACAAGGGAAGATTTAAGGTCTGATTGAGGTTTGTACTGACAACTGCAACTTCACATGGAAGCCTCCCCCAGAACTCTTAACTCTCTATTAATGGGGAACAAGATTGATGCGGTAATTAAAACCTAGGGGTGATCCATAGCTCAGCCTTCTCTCTCAAATCTTAGAATATCTACAAACAAGTAGCGAAACAAATTTGAGTTTGACCTCCTTGTTTTTCATCTGCCCACACTGATAGAGGGGTGTGATTTACTCTCCCTAATGCTTAGTACAAGGCTCTTCACAGAATAGTTACTTATTAAGTACTATTATTATTAGTTACTCAATAAGTACTATTTGTTGATGAATCAAGATTAGGTTGCCTCATTACACAAATTAATAGGAGTATGTGGGCTGTCTGTACACACACTCAATGCATATTGTATTTGTGTAATTATATCAGTCATAAACTAATGATAATTCTTCAGTATTTTGCAAGAATAGAAAGAGTACAACTGCCAGAAAGAAGAAAGAAGTGAGCTTTCAATTCTGCCTCCCAGAGATAAATCCAAAATATTCTGTTTATAATATACATGAATAACAAACCCGGACGTTCTTCTATATATGTGCATATGTACAGACTTTCTAGTTATCACACAACTCATATGTGTAAACCTCTTCCTGGGACTATAAGAAAGGACAAAGCTGCAAGCCAGCCATCCGCTTTTAACTACCAGAATTTGCAAGATTAGACAAAAAAAAAACACATTCTGGATCTGCATTTCAGCTGTATGTGAAGGAAATCCAGGCATCTGGCTGAGTGTCAGCATACAAAGTGGCTTGTGCATATTGATGAGAAAATGGAGAATTACTCCAAATCCTAGTCATATCATTTAAAAAATTTATTCTAAATACATCAGCAAGCCTCTCTGCAGAACTAAGCAAATTCCCATCTTGAAATTAAGAGAAAATGTAGCAATCTTCAAATAGATAAATAGAATCAGAAGGATTCAATTTCCCCTTTCAGGCTGTAGATAGTATTGGTTTTATGTGTTTTAGGCAAGGTTGCTACTTTTTTGGGAGTAACAATAATGAGCCTGTTCCCCCTTGAGCATGATTCGGAAATCATTTCCCTTATGACTTTTGACACCTTTATAGACTAAAAAGTAGCAATTTATCTTTAAATTGTTTTCTCCTGTTCAGTACTTAAAATGACTATCTCAGTTATACATCCTCCCCTCCCCACACCTCCGGGGAAAGAAGAATCTGAGAATATGGGACAATGCAGACGGGGGAGTAGGATTCTGGGCACTCTGCTGCTGATTTAAAAACTATTATCCTTCTCCATTACCACCATGTTACCCTCTTTCCAGACAACATTTTGTAACACAATTTGTTTCCTGAGACAGTGTCACCAGAGTACTAATGAGTTTTGAATCCATATCAAATAACCTTGGGACATTTTTATACAGTTTGTTTAGATTACATTTTTTGCAGACAGCAGTAGTACATTAATTGCCCATTTTCAGCAGAGATTAGATACACTGAAACCATTATTCCCTATTCAATTTAATCCACTGGTTCTTATCACGAATGCTATCTGAAATAGAATTCTGATGTTCTGGGCACTGTTCCTGACCCTGCCACTGACTCGGTGTTCCTTACTGTCTTAATGTTTCAGGTTTTCCAGGAGTCAACTGGAGACTCAGATCACTCACAGAGGACTTTGAGTTGATAAATATTTATTCGCATATTCATAAAGGTGGAGATCATAGTAACGGAGATGACATGTAAGTGTAAGCATTTATAATTATTATTGTTATCAGTAGTAGCACTAGTTGTATTGAAACTCTAAGCCTATTCATTGCAATTACACAGGGATTCAATTACTTTTTGTGCCTTTCTTGGTTTTGTTCCTTGATCATGAGGGGAGATTTTTGTTCTCTCACCATTTCATGTTATGCTTCTGATCAGCCAAGGTAAATTGGTGTCGACCTGTGAAACCCCAAGAGGGAGAATGGTGGAAATCAGGACCTAAGGAGTTCCACAGGCTTTGGTTTGATTTTTCTGAATAGAAATGGGGGATTTCTGGTCACACTGCAGAGGTCAAAGTTAGTTGTAAATATGATCTGTATGTAGTATTCCTTATGTGTCTATTTCTCTAAATGGCAAGTTGGACTCCATTGTTAGATTGTGATGTACAGGACAAATTCTAGGTACTTAAGTCAATGAGTAGAAAATCTCTGTTAGCTAATGCTAATGTTTGTGGTATTTGTTAAGTGATTACTCTCTGCCCAGCACTATACTAAGCACTGGGTAGATGCAAGATGAACAGGTTGGACGCAGTCCCTGTTAGCTCAGCTATTGTGCCAAATCCCTGCAACCCAGCAGGGTAAATTTTAAATGCATTTGTTATGCAGTTGCTGAAACCGAGGCTCATTTTTTGTTAGCATCTTTTAATTTAGCCTTTCTTTGCATCATCTTCAAGCCCTGGCTTTGATTATAGCATAGAATCACTTCACCCACTGAGCTATTAGTGTCTTCTTCAGATTCAAGCATCTTTCAAATCCTGTCCTGAAAACCTCTCTGAAGTGTCTGTGTCAGAATGATTTTATCTGTCCTAAATCATGTTTTGCCAGCTGCTCGGAGCAGCAACATAGAGAAAGCATTTAGGCATATGGTCCAGATGCTAGTTTTTATCTGAGTGAAATCTATCGGCAAAAACTCTGGAATTTTAAAAAACAAATCAGTGTATATGATGTCAGAATGTTTATTGTTTCTATCCTGGGAACATTTTTTTGGCATCTGGCTTCAATCTCAAAGGTGTGTCTAATTGTTGTAAAGCCACAGCTGTGTGAAGCTGATTTACTAGAAAAATCCACCATATCTTCCAACTTGAACTTGTGATACCAACTATGCTTCTCACCTTGGAACTGGGCTAAAGCCCACAGCCCTTGTAAACTTTCTTCAGGTGAGTAGAAAGAGTTTTTCTTTAGCAGTTTTCAGAAGGAGAAAGTTGGCTGCCTTATCTGGGCTCTTGAGCAAGTTCAGAGAATATAAAAGGAAAAAATTAAAATTTGGACATATTTTTCACTTTCCATATTAGCGTGTGACTCTTTCCAGACGGCTGTTGTGCGAGCGTGAGGAGAAAGACAGTATTGCAGCAAGCAGCATTTCTGTTGAGACACTGCATACTTGTTTTCCCAGTGGCAAAGTAGATATTTCAGTGTTGACGTTTCTTAGGACCTTCAGTCCTGGTCTCGATGAAGCAGGAAGCTACTATTTTTAGTTGGGGAATATTAGTTAGAGATGAAGAAAATAGAACTGAAGCCAGGATTGTATGGTTTCTGCAAGTTACTTAAGGTTAAAACCACAGCATACTAAGGAATGGACATTTTCCCTGGACAATTTTCCAACATGATCAGGCTCTCTTTATCACTGTTCGGCTACTAGAAGAGGGCTAGTTTCTCTTGATGAAGTTTCATCCTTTATGAACTCTAAAGGTCTTGTGTCCTCCTTCCCCCTTCTCTTCCTCTCCCATTCTCCCTTCTTCCCCACAATGGAAGAAGCCCCGGGTCTTTAGGGATAGAACTAGAACTCTCTGTAGAGTTCTTGCTACATTGTAAAGTCCTTGAGGTCAGAGAGTGTGTCTGCCTAGTCTATTGTGGCCTCTCCTGAGCCTTTACTGCAGTGCTTACTGTATGATTAATTGATTATTAGCATCCCATCCTACCCTACTATTGTTAACAACTACCGTCACCCAGCCTTGAGGCCCAGCAAAGCTTGTCTCCCCAACAGCCCTGAATCCTGCACCAGAGAGTGTCCTGAAGATACAGCTCTTAGAGGGACTTACCTACTGGGCTTCCTTCACAGCCTTGGGTCATTTCCACTTTAAAGCACCTATACACTATAAGATTTCCCATACCCTTTGGGTTTTTCATGGAATTTGGGTTCAGATCATTGATGAATACCCTTAATAAATGGGGTGACTGTGATACATCAATCAACCATATTTATTGAGCGCTTCCTGTGTGCAGAGCACTGTACTAAACACTTGGGAGAGTACAATAAAACAGAGTTGGTAGAGTTGGTATAACATTGTTGGCTGCCCACAATGAGCTTACAGTCTAGAACGGGAGACACAGTAATAGTAAGATTAAGAGTAATAGTAAGAGCTGTGGGGCTGAGGAATGAGTGAATAAAGAGTGCAAGTGTGACACAGAAGGGAGTGGGAGAAGAAATAATGAGGGCTTAGTAGGGGAAGGCCTCTTGAAGGAAATGTGTTTTTAATAAGGCTTTAAACCTTGACAATCTTCCAGTTGACCAGCGGGGATCTAGCTCTTGGTTTATTAAAACTAGTAGAAAGTACTATATCAAGTGAATTAATGTTTCAAAATTTCTCTCATGCCACAGTCCAGAATTCACCACCAGCCTCTTGATTTTCTAAAAGAACAAAATACCTTCTTCAATCTGCTGAAGTGGTAGGAGTTATGTTTGACTCCCAACCTCTCAAGAAAGAAGGAGTGGTTCGAGGGGGATTGGATGTGAAATCCAGGTCCAAAGATTGGGAGAGATGTGCTGTCTAGAGGGGCAGAGAAAGTGGAAGCACATTGCATGATGGGATAGTTATACCATGGAGTTATCTATGTGGTACTAAATCATTTGGGGTAAGCACTTAATGAAATTGCTGTCTGTCATCTGACAAAGAAGTTCAAAGAGAAAGTAACATGTGTAAACCTGGCCTTAAAGATTGTGCAACGCGGACTGCTGATTTCAAGACTAGGAGTGTGCATAAATGTTTGGCAAAAAGATAGACTTTTGATCCTTATTGCATGAGGGTAAGCTTACTTGGATGTTGAATTCCCATGAATTACCAGTCTCCCTCCCAGAATATCCAAGCCATATGCTCTTCTAATTAGTGGAGAAGAGAGGCACCTTTTGCAGGAAGAAGCAACCAAAACCATTCCAACTTTTGGTTTTCTCCTTTACTGAATATCCTCTATGCAGATCAGAGGAATTCTAACAATTGGTAGAAACTTTCCTCTGTAAAAAGAAAATTGCTCATGACATTGTTGAAGACATTGTGAATCTTTCATCATCTAGCCTTAGAGAAATAAAAATATAAGTATTTCTGTTGAGAATTTATAACTACAGTAATATGAAGAAGCAGAAGCAGCATAGAAAGAGCTACAGGAAAGGTCATGTCCCTGGGAGTCAAAAGACCTGAGTTCTTAGCCTGGTTCTGCCACTTGCCTCTCTGTGATCTTGGGTAAGGCACTCAATTTCTATGTGCCTCAATTTCCTCAACTGTAAAATGGGGATTAAATATCTCTTCTCCCTCCTACATAGACTGTGACAGGGACATGTAGGATGGGAACTGTGTCTGATCTGAATATTCTGTATCTATCCTAGCACTTAGTACATAAGTGCTTTTAACAAATAGCACAATTACTATTATTATCATCACCATTATTATTTTTCATTATATGACTAAGTCCTGGGTCCCTTAGCCAAAGGTTTTCCCACCACATACATTCAGAGATTCATTTAATTAATAAAAGCTTGACTTGAATGGATTGCCTCTTGATGAAGATTGGGAAAACATCCTCAGTGCTCTACTAGGAGCTGGGCAAGAGGCTGTGGATCTTATCCCACAGGCCAGGTTCCCAATCAGGTTAGTAATGGAGATAGGAAGAGCCAATGGCCCTCCTGAAAACCACCTCTCAGCCGAAGAGACTGGCTACTCACCCTTACCGCCCTCAGGCCAGTGGGCCTGCTACCTGGCAATTTTCACCAGGCGAATGACAAAAAATAATATTAATCGTTACATTTAATTGCTTACTATATGCCAAGCACTCTACTGAATGCTGGGACAGATACAAGTCAGCCAGTCAATTGTATTTATTGAGCACCTACTGTGTGCAGAGCACTCTACTAAGCACTAGGGAGAGTACAGTATAAAAATAAACAGACACATTTTCTGCCCACAGCTAATCAGGTCCCATATAGGGCTCACAGTCTAAGTAGGAGGAAGAACAGAGATTGAACCCCCATTTTGCAGATGAGGGAACTAGGGCACAGAGAAGTTAAGTGTTTTGCCCAAGATCACACAGTAGGTAAGTGGAAGAACTGGGATTGTCAATCAGTGGTATTTATTGAACAATAAGTATGTCAAATTAGAACCCAGGTCCTCTGACTCCCAGGCCCATGTTCCTTCTACTAGGCCACGCTGCTCCTCTGCAAAGGGAAATGCAGTCAGTTCTCCGGTAGGGTGAAACTTGTGTTCACCAAAAACTAACTGCAGAGGCAGAATTGTATTATGTCACTCATGCTTCTATCCTCACTGAGCATGTGCACTCAACCATTTATTCCAGCACCATATGGTACTGTATCTAGAGACACACTTTGTGGGAAGAAAGTTAGCTGATTCCCCAAAAGCATTCTAGCCAAATTGCTTAGTGAAAACATTTATAACATTAAAAGATTTATAATCTATAACAGGAGAGCAGACTGTCAATTTTGATGGCTGCATTCTCAGTTTTTTCAATCAGCGATATTTATAGAATGCTTACTTAATGCATAGATAGTACTGTGCATGTAAATGTTTGGGAGAGTACAACAGAACCAAAACAAATTTTCCCAGCTTACAATCTAAGGGGGAGACAAACTATTTACAAATAGTGGGAGACTAGAAAGAAGGGTATGTGTCAAGTGAAACAACTGCAAATTTATCTGAGTTTCACAGTTCACATTTGTGATTAGATTTGTACATTATAGGGGAAGAATTTGCATGCAATGTTAGAGTGTTTCACTACACAGCTTAACGGTTCTTGGGTTTTTGACAAATAAGAGTCCCGAGTCCTCGACGACTTGGATCAAACAATATGCAGTATCCAAAGGCCCCGTCCCCCATGAGCATGCAGGGAGAAGTCTCATAGCACAGCACAGCAGCAGATCTCACCAACCCGGAGACCTGCAGCTGAGAGCTGCTTAGTCAAATGAAGCGCCAAGAGAATCTGAGGTCAGCAGAATGTGATACTTGAACTGGCTTTTGGCCAGTTGAAACTGCAAACTGGGTTTTAATTGGAGAATTTTGAACCCACACAAGTTTCTTGGTTATTTTTTTTACAAAATCTAATCAGCATTTTGTAACACTACATGCTTGGAAGAGGTTGTCGTATTGCATCAAAAGACTGCGGACAAAGAGGACTCATTTCCTTGGCTTCTGTATATCAATATTTTGGGTTGGGAAACTCTTAGATAAAATGTTTGGTGGCAGGAGACTTCAAAGAAAGGAAAAGAAATGGAAGAAGTGGATTTTCCTTGAAAAGCACCCATTTCCATACCCTTGCTATGCCAAACTGGCAGTCTCCTGTAGAGCCCTAAAACTAATTTGGGGAGCCTTAATCTGACCAACTTGTTGGATCAAAGTGGAGAGCCACCCTTGGACAGCAAAGTACAATTTGAGGGATCTGCCTCAAAGATTTCCTTACCACTAGAGAAAGTTTTTTGTGTTGTGATTTGCTAAGTAAAAACGTGAGCCAGGATTTGGGGTGATCTACAGAGGGGTGTACAGTTAAGGTTTGCCTGGCTCCTTTCTCACCTCAAAGGAAAACACCAGTATTATAAATCTCAGTGGAATTTGTGGTTTTCACAATAAAGAATGCATTTAACTTTCCAAATATCCTTAAATAGCAACATAGAATGCATCCTTGCATGCACACATCCTCCCTCCCCTCTCTCTCTGTGTCTCTCTCTCTCTCTGTCTCTCTCTCATATGAACACACATTTGATATGCTCCCTCAGAGTCATTTGTTTGAAAAAGCTCTATTTTCCCAACTTGATTCTCTAGAAGATAATTACATGACAAGGCAAGCCCCTTCAGCCAGATTGCTAGTGTCCCTCAACCTAGTTTTGTAAATAATAGTGATGATCCTGGGTCCTTTTAAAGAAACTTTAATTGGGATTTGCCTTGAAAACATTTTAATAGAACCTGATGAATTCTGCCAACACACCTGAGAGGGTGCCGTCATGAAGTAGGGAGGAGCAGGCATTATCCCCATTTTACGGGTGAGCGAACTGAGGCCCAGAGAGGTTGTGTTCCATCCTTGAGTCAGGCCATCTGTCAGACAGTGAAAGAGCTGGGACTAAGACACAGGTCTTCTGACACACAGCTCTGTGCCCTTCCCACTAGGCCCTATTACGTCATTTCTGATGCCTTCTGTTTGGTCTCAGACTGGGCTTAGGTTGGAGTATAAAAGTCCGACCTGGTTCTGGACCCCCAGCCCTTGGACTTTGGGTGCCCTTCTGAAAGCCTAGTTCTCCAGGTCTCACCAACGGCAATGGAGACTGGGAATTCTTGTACGGGCTTGGGAGCCTAAGTCTGGGAATTCTGGTTCTGACTGGAGGGAGTACTGTGAGCTTGTCATCTAAACTGTGAGCTCATTGTGAGCAGGGAACTTGTCTACCATCTCTGTTATAATGGACTCTCCCAAGTGTCTTGTACAGCTCTGCATACACTAAGCACTCAATAAATGCCATTTACTGATTCACTTCCATTCCCAGAGAGAGGGGCACTGGTTAGGAGGGGGCATTGGATTTGCAATCTGGTCTTCCACTCACTCTGCAACCTTGAGCAAACCACTTCTCTTTGCCTTAATGAGGCTACATAATACTCATCCCTACTTACCCCACTGGGATGTGGGGAATAAAGAGAAGATAATAATGGGAAAGTGCTTGGAGCTCTTCAGAAGAAAGATGCTATATAAATGGGATGATTATAAATGTGGATGCACTTAAAAATATATTCATATGCATGTTTTCCTTTATAACCTGTTCTTAGGATCTGTTAGGGCAAGCTTATTTTGATTGCTAAAAAGAAAATTACAGATACACCTGTATCTGCAAAAAGTAAACTTCCCGAATGAGATAGTATGCATGTGAAATGGCAAGTTTCAACCCATGGCATTTTCATCATGTTGTAATTGGCTGTAATTAGCACCCAACAAGCTGTAACGTTCCTTACCTGCAGCTGACTGGCACTCGGAAAAGGGCCACATTCTTTCTTAATTAAAAAAAATAAAATCAAAGACAATTGAAGAGACTGCACCCACTCTGCTTTTCGCATATGGGGGCAGTGCCCAGCTCAGCCACACCAGTAGGGCTCCAAAATGACTCTGGGGAAAGTACCAGCACATTACCAGATCTCAGAGTGAGAAGGCCTGACTGCATGTTCTAGCCCCCGCAGCCCAGTTGCACTGGGCATGCAGTTCGCCATATGGGGTGACTCAGAGTCCGTGACTGAATTTCCTTTCTGTGTCTAAAAAGGGCGAAGAAAAGGAAATTGCCTGGGAAGTCAACTAGGTGCATCTAAGTCATGCTGGTGGGCCTTGTATGAAAATGGGTTACTCTAGAATGAACAATTAAAAAAAAAACCTTGAATGCCTATTAATGAAGATGAAAGATGATGCTTGTGGTGCTTGAAGGGTGAAGAAACCCTTCCGAGTCCTGGTGATATCCCCAGGCAAAACACTCCAACCCTTCTAGCTCTACCCACTGCCCATTCTGGGGTTCTCAGGGGACCTATATTTGGAGACTCAGCACAACATTGGAGACATTCAGTGCTCATGTCGCTCTGAGCCCTTGAAAAAACAAAAAACAGATCAGTTAGGGAGAAAGGAAAGTGCTTTGTACTAAACCTTTGGATTCAAGTTTTCCTCTCTTCACTAAGCTCCTGTGGGCAGTGGGCATTTCTAGCAACTCAAATATAATTGAATGAGTGAATGAACTCTGTTACACTGTAATCCCCCAAGCACTTAGTACAGTGCTCTGTACACAGTAAGTGCTCAATATGCTCATTGCAGGCAAGGATTGTATCTGTTGTACTCTCGCAAGTCCTTAGTACAGTGTTCTGTTCACAGTAAGTGCCCAATAAATACGATTGATTGAATAAATACCATTGATTAATTACAGTTTTGATGAAAAGAGCTTGTACTGAAAATGATTTACTCAGCTAACTAGTATTGTGGTTTTCTGGGGTTTTTTTTAATGCTTATTATGTGCCACCCACTAGTTAAGCCCTGTGGTCGATATAGGATAATCAGATCAGACACAGTTGCTGCCCAACTTGGGGTGTACAATCTAATGGAGTTGGAGAACAAGTATTTCATTTCCATTTTACACATGAGGAAATTGAGGCACAGAGAAGTTCAGGACGTGCCCAAAGTCACATAAGCAAGCTAGTGGTGGATCCAGGGTTACAATCAGTGATATTTATTGAGCACCTTATGAATGCTAAGTACTTCTGAGTTCAGGGTGCCTTCTGTTTGTTATGTTGTACTATCCCAAGCGCTTAGTACAGTGATTTGCACACAACAAATGCTCAGTAAAATACAATTGAATGAATGAATACTGTCGTATTGTATTCTCCCAATTGCTTAGTACAGTGTTCTGCACTTAGTAAGTGCTCAATATCATTAATCGATTGAGACTAAACGCGAGAAGCAGCGTGGCGCAGTGGAAAGAGCACGGGCTTTGGAGTCAGGGCTCGTGAGTTCGAATCCCAGCTCTGCCGCTTGTCAGCTGTGTGACTGTGGGCAAGTCACTTCACTTCTGTGCCTCAGTTCCCTCATCTGCAAAATGGGGATTAAGACTGTGAGCCCCACGTGGGACAACCTGCTTCCCCTGTGTCTACCCCAGCGCTTAGAACAGTGCTCGGCACATAGTAAGTGCTTAACAAATACCAACATTATTATTATTATTATTACTCTACTAAACGCTTGAAAGAATACAACAGATGCAAAGCGCATATTTCCTGTGCTCTAAGGGCTTTGAATTCAGTGAGGGAGACAAGGGTTATTAACAACTATTAATTTACATATAGCAAATGAAAAGAGCACAAGAGTGGGAGACACGAAACCTGTATTCTCATCCCGGTTCCACTACTCGCCTGCTCTGTGACTTTGGGTAAGTCACTTAACCACTTATTATTATTATTCCACTTCCTTATTTTTTAAAAATGGAGATAAAATTCTTATTTTTCCTTCCTCTTAGATTGTAAGACCCATGTGAAACAGAAACTGGGACCCGTCTGATTATCCTGAATCTACCCCAGCACTTAGTGCAGTTTTGGGCCCATAGTACTGTAAGCTCACTCTGAGCAGGGAACTTGTCTACCAAATCTATTGTATTGTACTCTCCCACCCGCTTAGTACAGTACTCTGCACACAGTAAGTGCTCAATAAATACCACTGTTGATGATAGTAAGTGTTTAATAAATCTTGCTATTATTATCATTATTATTATTACTATTATTATACTGGGAGCAGGAAGTATAACTACATCCATTACTGGTGCTCTGGCTGTGTCCCAGGGGCTCTCATCCAAGTACCCCTAACTTTTTATATGGTTTACAGGTATGAGGTGCTGTGATTTTGGTGTCTCAAAAAGCTTTGAAACCTTAAAATCTGTGGCTGCCTTTAACCTTCTCTTTTTCTAAGTTGGACCAAATTTGCCAATAAACAGTTAAATGCATTAATTTATCGGGGTCCAATAAATTGTAAATTCTTTGAGGACAGGGATGGCTTCTTTTACTTCCATTGTACTTTCCCAAGCTCTTAGTACAGTACTTTGTACACTGAAAGGATGCAATATCACTTATTGTTTTTTTAATAACATTTATTTCATGCCCATTTGGTACAGTGCATCATACGAGGCACTTGGAAAACAGACTAGTACAGTGACATGCAAGGAGTTTACACTCTAATGGGGAAAACAAAGGTAAAGAATATTTACCACCCAGACAAAGTAAATTGAGTGGACATCTATACATGAGTGCTAAAGGGGGTGTAAGTAATTTCCTAAATGCAGAAGATGATAGAAGGGATGATTTGGCTCAAAGTCAGAAAATTCACCGGAGACGACTTGTTGGAGAAGCTGAGATTTTAGGAGGGGTTAAATGTGAAGAGCTTGTGGGTCATCTGATGTTGGATGTGAGGGAGATTTCTAAGTCAAGGGAACAGGGTGAGTAAGGGGTTGGAGGCGGGAGAGTCAAGAGCAAGGTAAAGGTTGATGGTTTTCATCGGGGGAGCAGACAGTGGGTGAAGAGAGCAGATTGGTCAGGTGAAGATGGTGATGAGAGAGGCGTGCTGAGAAGGAGCAAGTCATTTTAGGGGATGAAAAGGGGTGGGAACAGTGGCGCAGGTGGATTTGAAGTAAATGTATTAAAGATTGTACATTTTATGTTTGATGCATTATTTTCTCCCACTCAAAAGTATATCGGACTTTCTGGCCACAAGTCAAGTGATGAAAACCTCTGTAAAAAGGGTTAAAAGTAAGCCATCAGCCAGTAGTGGTTTTCCAATTTAATTGGTGACTGGAAAGCCTGCCTCCAGATTTGTTAGGTGGATATGTGCCCAGAGACTTATTTAAAAACAAAGTCGACCACCCCAAAAGACTTGGAGAATCTTAGTTGTAAACTCTGACCTTCCACCTTAGATTCTGAGTCTGAAGATTTTGAGCCAGGCAGCCAAGAATGAATTCATACTACCTGCAAGTGGCCATTTTCTGTTTGCAGGAACGAAATGAACCTCAGGCTGCAGGAGTGGCCATCCTGGGGCCAGTGGCTCTGGAAGGGCCACCTTGTTCTGCTTCAGTTTCTACCTGGGACTTCTCTGGCTCTGCTCGGCAGGCAGGAAGGAAGTAGTCAGAGGAGGCACAGTGGTGTCAGCTGGAGCAGCTGCAGTGATGGATGAGAAGAAGGGGCTCCGGCACAAGGAAGGCCTCCCTTCATGTTTTCCCTCCCCCCACACCAGTAGTTCTGGAGGGTGGCAGGAAGTGTTGAATTTGTACCAGGAGAGGTCAGGGATGAGGGCTAGGGCATCTACCTATTGCTGAGTCAAATTCTTCCCGGTAATGGTGCTTGAGGTGAAAGGATATAAAAGGGTGAAGGGATATGAGAGGAAGTTTCTTTGTTTCCTGCTGCCACTACAACCTGGTTCCTTAGTGGCCTCAGGCTCCAAATAGTCGTAATATTTCTTAGGCACTTATTCTCATCTATCTCACCACAGAACCCTTGCCTAAGTACTCCCTCTGGCCTAGAACTCACTTCCCTTTATATACGACGGACTGCCACTCTCCTTGCCATAAAATCACATTTCCTTCTAGAAGTCTTCCCCAACTAAGCTCTCATTTCTCTTACTCCCTCTCCCCTCTGGGTCGCCTTTTAACTTGGATCCCTACCTTTTAAACACTCCATATCCATCTCAGCCTCACAGCACTTATGTGCATAAGTGTATTTCCTGTTAATATCTGACGTCTCCTGTAGGGCGCAATCTCCTTGTGGGTGGGAACTACATCTATCAACTCTGTTGTGTAATACTCTCCCAAGGGGTTAGTACACTGCTCGGGACATAGTAAATGCTTAATAAATGCCATTAATTGATTGATACTATGCTCAAAATGCTGGACTAAGCCCTAGGGTAAATACAAGGTAATCAGGCCAGATGGAGTCCCTCTCCATCTTGGCCACACAAACTAGGAGGGAGGGAGAACAGGTATTGGATCCCCATTTTACAGGTGAGGAAATTGAGGCTCAGTGAAGTGACTTACATAAGGCCACACAACAGGCAAGTAGCAGAGATGGTATTAAAACCTAGGTCCCCTGGCTCCCAGGCCTGTGCTCTTGCCACTATGCCACGCTCCATCCCAGTCTTCACTCTCCAGATTGTTTTCAGTCAGCACTTCTCAGAGGTGCCAGGATGTGGCCACAGATGCTGGAGCACAAATTACGCATTAGATGAGCTATCCTGCGCTCCCAGGTCCTTCAGACTGGGTCAGCAGGGACCTGCACTCCCTTATTCTGACATAAGAGCACAAAGAGCGAAGCAAAGTTTTGAGAGCACAGGTTGGTCCATTGCACCTGCACAGGTTAGTGCCAGTGTACCTGAATGTGTTGGAAGCAAATAATGTCATAGGAGGAAACCTGTGTGTGGGGACCCGAAAGCGTTTTTGGAGAGCATTTTCCTTAGGAGATAAAAGTAACAAACTCTATGTTTCAAGTCAATGGTGTCTGATTGGAGCGGGTTTGAGGTTTCACTTGCACTGCTGTTAATCAAAAGAAATACATTCTCTCTCCCTCGTAGACTGTGAGCCTCATGAGGCACAGGAACTATGTCTGCCATAGTTAGTGCTTAGTGCAGTTGTTGGAACGTAATCAGCACATAATAATAATTATGGTATTCGTTAAGCACTTACTATGTGCCAAGCACTTTTCTAAGTGCTCGGATAGATACAAGGTAATGAGGTTGTCCCGCGTGGGGCTCACAGCCTTAATCCCCATTTTACAGATGAGGTAACTTAGAGAAGTTACGTGGCTTGCCCAAGGTCACACAGCAGACAAATAGTGGATCCGGGATTAGAATCCGTGTCCTCTGACTCCCAAACCCGTGCTCTTTCCCCTAAGCCATGCTGCTTGCACCTGTTCTCAATGGTATGATTGTATCTGGTACAGGGAGGAAGATGGCTTTCGTGGTTGGAGTGGCTGCGTGAGATTTTGGTCTCATAGAACCTCTGAAGAAGATTCAGTCAACCACTTCTACTTTCTGCATTCACCCCCATTTCTCTCTCTCTCTCTCTCTCTCTCACTCACACACACACACAATATCCTACTCTCCTGTAGCACATTATTCACCTCCTTGGAGTCTCACTATCAGAACACCTGGCCTTTCCTGACTATTTCCAGAACTTTGACTTTCTTGCAAAATCTCTTCCTGAGCACTGACAGATGGAGGTCACCTCAGATGGTGGACCACAACAGTTTTAAGATGAAAAGGCCACACCCATAGTCTTAATGGGTAGTCAGATCCTGATTCACAGAGAGAACAATGATTTGTTTGGGGTATTAATTGGGATACATTGCACCTGGCTTTCATTGGCTGCATCCAGATTTTTATGTTACCATAAGTCCCTGACTGTTGTAAGGTACAGGATCATGTCTGTTGTTTGGATGTTAAAAGTAAAACAGTTCCCATTTTGGCCCTCACCCATTGAACTGACAATCCTGTTTGGTCGGATGAAGCTTTGTTTAAGAAATGAGGGATGACTTCACCGAAGTTTTGTGCTCTGCAACTAACTTTGAAGCAAGCCTGAAGGTAAATATTTACAAGATGGTCTGGAAGATGTCAGTTCTCCTCTGCATAGCGTGTGGTCATCTTCACCTCAGATCCTACCCTTTGCTCCAGCCGTTGCTACCCTCCTCCACCTCTTTGTTGAATGTGCTGGCCCAGATTTTTCAATTTTTCCAGTGGGCCTATCTTGGAATACTTGGATGATGTTATGTCTGTTCCAAGAAAACATTGTGAAGTTGCAGCCTGTCAAAGACAGCCTAGAGCCCATTTCATCACTCTGTACCCCTGATGCAGTGCCCAGAAGTTGAGCCTTAATGCTCTTCTAGCCTTTTAGTGCTGCAAAGCAATGAAAAATGGGCTGTGAAAACAATGTGAGTCTCTCTCACCAAATCTGGGCCACTGGCTTTTGAAAAGCACATTTGTACAATGTGGGATGCACACTAAGGAGATGAGCCAATACAGTCATTCTGAAGTGTTTGCCCAGGCATTCAATCCTCCTATAGCACAATGGATTATATCCCTGATGAACCTCACATTAAGAAAATCTTGGCTACAATCAATCAGCAGTATTTAGTGAGCATTTAGTGGGTGAAAAGCACTGTACTAAGTAAGCGCTGTACTAAGTGCATGAGAGTACTAAAGTGGGTAGAATTAAAATCAATCAGGGAAGGCCTTCTGGAGGTGACATGATTTCAGGTGTTATCTGAAATTGGGAAGAGTTGTGGTCTGACAGATTTGAAGCAGGAGGGAGTTCAGTTTCCTCAACTGTAAAATGGGGATTCAGTAACTGAACTCCCTCCTTAGACTGTGAGCCCCATGTGGGGCAGGGACTGTGTCCAACATGATTAATTTGTATCTGCCCCAGTGCTTAGTACAGTACTCGACAAACAGTGTTGAACACATATCACAATCATTATAATTATTGTAATAGTTATCATTATTCGAGGTAGGGCAAAGGGTGCGGGGAAGCAGTCAGCAGTAGGAGAGATGAGAATGAAGCACAGTAAGTAGGTAGTTCCCTGCCTTCGAGAAGATTTCCATTTAATGGGAAAGTACGCAGACAAAATGGATTTACGAATAGCTTTAGTATGTGTGCTTCTCCTGGAACTGTGCACATGCAAACAACTGTTTCTGCCAACATTGTATTGTGATCTGCCTAAGGTTTGGGAGAACTTTCCTTAATTTTCCAAATGCTTTCTATCCAAAATGCTGTGCATTGAATTCCTATGGGTTTTGGAACCTGTAGTTTTTTTTAGCCCTGACCCTTCTGTAGAAAGTTACGTATCCAGTAGAAGTAGATATGAGTTGATCTCAAGAAAGATGAAGCCCAACCTCCTATAAAGCAACATGGCTTAGTGGATAGAGCGCGGGCCTGGGAATCCGAAGGACCTGAGTAATAATCCTGGCTCTACCACTTGCCTGCCGTGTGTCCTTGGGTAAGTCACTTAGTTTCTCCGTGCCTCAGTTACCTCACCTGTAAAGTGGGGTTAAGAGTGTAAGGCCCATGTGGGACAGGGATTGTGTCCAACCCGATAAGCTTGTATCTACCCCAGCGCTTAGAGCAGGGCTTGACACTTAGTAAGCACTTAACAAATGCCACCATTATTATTATTCTCTTGAGGAAGAGATGCCAATATTATGTCTCCAGGAGGGACCATCGAATGGAGAACCATGATTGCATGTGCAGAGACCGAGGTTGCTCGCTGCCCGGGCAGAATGCCGTTTCACAAGCCAAACAGATGAGCTAACAGCCCCGTTGGCTGCCCCGATGTGGGCTCTGCCTCTCTGAAATGCACACTGGGCCGAACTCTCGGGCAACTCTCGAAGTTGGCTTTAAGAGTGTGAGCCAAGAAAGGGGCCAGACATTCTCCATCTGTGCTCTCGAAAAATCATTATTAAAAAAAAATCTTGGCGCGTGTCCTTCAGCATTGCTGCTGTTGATGAGAACAGCTGCTTCTTTGGCCTGTAGAAAAGCACAACATGAATCTCTTTATTCCTGCTTTTTTGACCAGAAAATACTAGCCCATACCAGTCCCAAGCAAGACAGGTGGCATCCATACAAACTGGAGACGAGGTAATGAGATAATGGTCTGTGTGATCCGCCATCGCCTGGCTCACTGGACTTGGCTCCCGTTCAGAACACTCATTGTTTTCCGGTTTTAATGAGCAGGCTCTATAAAATGCACAGCTCCCAGAGCCTCTTTGATTTCCTAAATTTTATTCATCATCTCTTTGTGACCGATTCCTTTACAGGATTTGCTTTTGATGAACTGCAAATATCCATTATGTTTGTGTAGGACTGCCTGAAGCTAGAGGTCCTGGGCTTTCAGCTTTGGGGGCCGCTGGGAATTATGGGAAGCCATGGCATTGAATGCGAACCTTGCCTCGTCCCCCCTCCCCCCGCCTTTAAGGCAAAAGAGTTATAAAATGGCAGGTTTAATCATTGGGAATAACTTTGAGGCTCGACTTAAAGGATGCTGGGGGAATCATTAGTTGTCTCCGTCTCTAATTGCCTAGGATTCAGAAACTGTGTGTATATTCTTGGGGCACTTTGAGCAGCGGGAGGCAACAAGCTTTCATTGTAGGTGGAACCGGGTTTGGGCTTGATGGACTGTTAAGGGTTGAGAGCAAAAGTAGATTGACTGCGGAGAGAGTCCTGGACCACAAAACAGATCCTATAGGCTAGAGTGGAGTCTCCCCTCTTTCACACTTCCATTGCCTGGGCCCCTGGACATGGGCTTTCTTGCATTCTGGACCAATTGAATCCTGGATGGGACTTAGATTCTCTGTCCTGTGAACAAACGCCACCTGCCAGGCCATCAGGAGTGAATACAGTCTCTACCCTTTGTTATGTATCTTATTGCTTTTGGTCGCCCCCTCACCATCTGGCCCGAGGGTAATATCCAATTCAGAGGCATGCAGAGAGGAAGAAATTAGTCTACCTGCCTTTGCATCTGTGCACAAAAATGCATCCCAAGACAGAGAGAGAGCACGGGCCTGTAAACTCACTGTGGGCAGGGAACGTTTCTACCAACTCTGTTATACTGTACTCTCCCTAGTGCTTAGGACACTGCTCCACTCACAGAATGTGCTCAGTAAATACCACTGACTGAACAATATGAATTATGTTCAGGTTTCCTCAGGTTCTGTTTGGTGGAGGCAGGTCACCACAAGTCCCTTCTTAAAAAAAAAAAAAAAAAAAGAATTCCTCCAACAGCCCATTTCCCAGCTTGATTCACCCAACGTGAATGATTGTCCAGACCTGAGACCAAGCATCTTAGGAGAAACCCTGGAAGCCTGGGTCTATCCCCTTACCCCATTGTGAATCAGCAGATGGTTCCTAGTCCCAAGGTTGCTGCCCCTGAGGGAAATTAATCACCTGCTGAGTGAGGTCCTGAGCAGTACTAGCTCTGGGGGCCCACCTGACATGGAAGGTTTGACTTTGAGAGTCTGTTTAGACAAATTGACACACTCCCGGGCAATATGCCTGGCAAAGCATCCTTGACTTGTAAGGAAGAAGTTTCTTGAACCCATTAAATTGTGAGCTTCTTAAAGCAGGGAGTGTGTGTTCTATTCATCAAGTGCTTAGTGCAGTGCTCTGCCTACAGTTGGTGCTCCATAAATGCTATTGATCGAACGAGTGAGAGGAGTTCTCCCCTTCAGCCGGGAAGGCAGCACGTTGAGTGGGATTCCTGTTGTTCCACCAGACCTCAGGGTGTTCCACAGAGGAAGGGCACATTGGGGCTCAGCGGGAAGGCCCCCTCTCCCTGGTGAAGATTTGGGGGCCTCGGGGACTCCAGGACCACTGTAGGTGGGGAAAGCCCCACTGGGGATAGGGCCATTCCTGAGCCATGGCACATCCAGTCAGTTCAAGGACTGTCTGCGAGAGGCAGCTCAGAGCAAATGGCATTGGGTTTTGCTGCCTGTGCCTGCATGGTTTGCATATTCTTTTCAGTTAGCAGAGTGGCCCTGGAAAGATACCCCTGACCCACAGGTTGTGGGGGGGAGGGAAGGAAGGGAAGGGTTACTTTGGATCTCCCAATCAAACAATGGTATTTATTGAGCACTTACTGAGTGCAGATCACTGTACTAAGAATTTGGCCAAGGACAGTAGAAGACACACATTCTGTGCATAAAGAGGTAATCTAATCTCCCCACTCCTGGTTCATTAAATTAGTCTGATGACTAATCATTTTGTGTCCAGATCAAGACAGGATCTGGCTGGTGCATGGAAAGAAGGTCAGGATATGGGGGGAAAGGGGAAGTGAGGAAGATAATTTTGTTATTGGTTACTTATTAGACTGTGAATTCTGTGTGGGGCAAGAATGGTCTCCAAACTGATTTTTTTTTAAATAAATACATAAATAAATAAATTACAGATATCTACATATATGCTGTGGGGATGGGAGGGAGGATGAACAAAGGAAGCAAGGCAGGGCAACACAGAAGGGAGTGAGAGGAGAGGAGGGCTTAATTAGGGAAGGCTTCTTGGAGGAACTGTCCCTTCAATAAGGCTTTGAAGTGGGGGAGAGAAATTATCTGTCTGCTAGCAGGGAGAGCATTCCAAGCCAGAGGTAAGATGTGGGTGAGAGTTTGGCAGCAAGATAGACGAGATCGAGGTACAGTGAGAAAGTTAGCATTATAGGGTTGGCTTACAGTAGGAGAGTAGCGAGGTGAGGAAGGGACAAGGTGATTGGCTTTAAAGCATTCAATGGAGAGTAGTTTTCTGTTGCATGTGGAGGTGGATGGTCAACCATTGGAGTTTCTTGAGGAGTTGGGAAACATGTTCTGAACATTTTTGCAGGAAAATGAATTGGATAGCAGAATGCAGTATGCAGTGGAGTAGGGAGAGACAGGAGGCAGGGAGGCCAACAAGGAGACTGATACAATAATCAAGATGGGTAGGATAAGTGCATTAATTTGGTAGCAGTTTGGATGGAGAAGAGCAGATTTTAGTGATGTTGTGAAGGTAGAACTAATAGGATTTAGTGATGGCTTGAATATGTGGGTTAAATGAGAGAGAAGAGTCAAAGTTAATGCCAAGGTTATGGACTTATGAAACAGGAAGGATGTGGTGTCATCAACAGTGATGGGAAAGTGAGCGGGAGGATAGCATTTTGGTGGGAAGATCAGAAGTTCAGTTTTAGCTATATTAAGTTCATATGCATGTAAGGGCCTTGTCTATCAACTCTATTTTATTGTACTCCCCAAATGCTTAGTACAGTGTTCAGCACATAGTAAGCACTCATTAAATAACATTAATTGATTGACGGAAGAACCTCAAGAACCCCCCAGTGGTTGCCATCTACCTCCACACCAAACTGAAGCTCCTTAATTTTGGCTTTAAAACAATCACCTTGCCCCCTCCTATCTTACTTCACTGCTGTCCAACTACAACTCAGCCGACACAGTTCAATCCTCTAATGCTCATTGTATCTCAGTCTAATCTATCTCGTGGCCGACCCCTTGCCCACGTCCCGCCTTTGTCCTGGAACTGCTTCCCCCTTCATTTCCGACAATCACTCTCTCTACCTTCAGAGTCTTATTAAAAGCACATCTCCAAGAGGCCTTCTCTGACTCAGCCCTCATTTCCTTTCTCCCATTCCCTTCTGCATCACTCTTGCACTTGGATTTACACCCCTTATTCACCCTACCTTCAGTTCTAGAGCACTTATGTTCATATGTTATGTTCATATATGTTATGTTGATAGAGAAGCAGCATAGCTCAGTGGAAAGAGTCTGGGCTTGGGAATCAGAGGTCATGAGTTCGACTCCTGGCTCTGCCACTTGTCAGCTGTGTGACTGTGGGCAAGTCACTTAACTTCTCTGTGCCTCAGTTACCTCATCTGTAAAATGGGGATTAACTGTGAGCCTCACGTGGGACAACCTGATGACCCTGTATCTCCCCGAGCGCTTAGAACAGTGCTTGGCACATAGTAAGCACTTAACAAATACCAACATCATCATCATCATCATCCATAATTTATTTATATTTATATTAATGTTTGTCTGCCTCTCTAGGCTGTAAGCTCACTGTGGCGGGTAACGTGTCTAGCAACTCTCTTGGGAGAGTACAATATAACAGCTTCGTACAGTGCTCTGCTTCAGTAATACAATAAGTAGTAGTAATAGCAGTCATTGAACACCTAGGTGCTTGTGAATTACAGATAACAAAGTGACTGTGAGCCCATTGTTGGGTAGGGATTGTCTCTATCTGCTGCTGAATTGTATTTTCCAAGTACTTAGTACAGTGCTCTGCACACAGCAAGTGCTCAACAAATACGAATGAATGAGTGACTGTGCTCTTTCCCCTAGGCCACCCTGTCTCAGCAGATAACTCATTGTATACCACCACACTAAGCAGTTGGGAGAGTATACTACAACAGAGTTAGTAGACATGTTCTTGGCCCACAAGGAGCTTAAAGTCTAGAGCTTACAGACATTAAAACAAATCAGAGATATGTACATAAGTGCTGTGGGGCTGAAGGTGGGGTGAATGTCAACTGCTCAAAGGATGCAGATCCAAGTTCCAAAGTGATGCAGGAGGGAGGGAGAGTAGGGGTAATGAGGGTTTAGTCAAGTAAGACTTCTTGGAGATGTAATTTTAATGAAGTTTTGAAGGTAGGGAAAGTGGTGGTCTGACGGATATGAAGGGGAAGGGAGTTCTAGGCCAGAGGGTGGATGTGGTTAAGGGGTCGGTGGTGAGATAAACAGGATTGAGGTACCGGGAGTAGGTTGGTATTAGAGTAAGCACTCAGTAAATACCATCGATTCATTATAGTCCTCAGTCCTCGCCTGGGTCCCTCTTGGGGCCATAACCCCTGTGACCTCCTTGAATCTTATTCCTGCCCCTGAAGGATCCATCTCTCCATTCATTCCCAGCTGGATCATAATGGCAATGGGCAGAAGTGTATTCTATATGCTACCCAGACTCCTCCATTCTCCCATCCTACTCCCTCTTCCTACTCCCTCTTCTTTTCCTCATCCTTCTTTATTCCCCTCTTCCCAATTTGGAAAACTGACCACTGGTTGTGGTGTCAAGGATCATGGCAATACATTTGGGGGTGATGACTGTACTGCCATTCACCCAGCCCAGAGTTCTGCTTTCCTATCACATGGCTACCTGCCTGCCCCTTGGACTGATCTTGTGACTTCTCCTCATTGGAATTCTCTTCTACTCATAATTTTCCGAGTGAAATTACTGATCTAGTGCCCAGCTTCTACCCTCACAACATGGATTCAGTGGACACTCAGACAGTCATTGATGGTAATGATTATCATATTAACTGGACATTCCTGCAAAGATCATGTCTTCAATGGAAAATTTTAGCTCTTGTAGTTAATGTATGTCCACATGTATGTAAAAGTATTCACAATTCCCAGGGCAATGCCTGTGTTCTTAGTAAATCCCAACAGAGGTATTTATCCCTGTCCTTCGTATCTGAAGCTACTGTAGCAATGATGGGATTTTTTTTCCACTTCCTGCTGCAAGCAAGGCATTTTGCAGTTGTGATGGCCTGCATGACATCATTCACACTTCCTCATGCTTCAACCTAAGACTGGGGTTGGGATTATGACCTGATCTATGACTTTGGCCAACCATTTCTCTCTGCACCTCTTATGGTCTTAACTGGGTTGCCATTCTGTACACATACGTACATCTGGCATACTGCTTTGGAGTGAGATATCTACATCAACTCTAAATGCCTGTGGTGTTTGCGCCAATAAGAACTTTGACCTCAGAATCAGATCGTGAAATGTTGGGAAGAAGGAAGGGCACCCTCAAAAGGGAGAGAGGGAGGTGGGGGGGAAGAGAGAGAGAGAGAGAACAAAAATGAAAGCAAACAGGCAGAAGGAGGTGGGGGTGTGTGGGAGGATGAAAAAGGAATAGCAGAAGACAGAGTGGAGAGTAAATCTGTAAATGGAAACATCTTTAAAATATGTTTCCACGTTGGCAGCTTCAATGTTCCAAATTCAACCACCTGTTCATCCAGCTCACTTTATTTCATTTTCTTTCGATCTATTCCAGAAAACAGTTTAAAAGGGACCTGGATTATGTTTCATTGCCAATATCAGTTAGTTTGTGGTGCTTTGTTGAAGGGGGAAATAACGTGGGTCTATAACATCTGTAGTGTGTTCCTCTTGTCATATCAATGCTTTCTCCTTTGCTGAGCACAAAGCTCACACTTGATGAAAACGAAAAGTGACCATTTGTCATTCAATCTCCATTATAAAGAGAACGATATACAACATTTAATATGAATAGCATTCTTAATTGACAGCTAAAGTGTAAACCCTAAAGAGGGCTTTTACCACAAAAATTCTATTTCCATATACCTTTAATCATCTGGCAAATTACCTTATTAACCACGAGGGAGTCTGGGCTTATTACTTAATTAAAATTTCTTTTCCTTTTCTTCTCATTCAAACCACATGGGCCTGAATTGCGGGTGGTTTTGTGTTTTCTCTGCCTTGTGATGTCTCCGCAGTAATAGCTGCATGGAAGAATTTTGGTTATGTTGGGTGGATGACTAAAGAGTCAGCAACATTAAAGGAGGGAGTGGGGCGGGGGGGTGGGGACGGGAAGGCAATTGTCTGGATAGACTTCCCCTAGCCAGTTGACATAACTGCTACTTGGGTGGTACAGAGTTCTGAGATGTGTACAGCCATTTACCTCTTTCTCTCGCCAAAACATCTGGAATGCAAAATTCTGTCCTTCAACAGCCACGTACGTTAGAAAAACAACAGGACCGAAAAATGACTGGATAAAGCCTCATTATTACTGGTAGGAAATTAGACATTTAAGGTTATACTTCAAAGCAACTATTTTTATTACAACATGCTCAAACAGTTTGATTTATTGGGTAACAGAGCAGGACTATGGCAAATATTCCGCCTCACAGAAATGAAAAAAATAGGACACAAAGAAGTGACAGGCGAAGAGGTTTAAAGAATTCACCTACTAGATGAATAATAATACTGATCTACATTATAAATGATTCAGTCTTCTCTGGCCCCCCAGATTGACAGTGAAGAAAAAAATCTCTGTGAGGAAACAATTCCTTCTGATTTCTTTTATAATTTGGAGAAGTAAATGGTTGGAAACTGTGAGGTAATCTTCTCTATAAACTCAGTACTGGTCAGTGTCTTGTTCTGGATCCAGGAGCTGAGGGATTTGTCAAAAAACTTTAGAGGGGAGTCACAGGATGGCCAAAGAATCAGAAAATGGAATCTAAAAGAAAGACTGAAGAAATTAGGATGATTCAATCTGAAGAAGAGAAAGCAGAGGGATGACTTTCAGAGTGTGGCTTTCAAGGGCATGAAGGGTATTTTACAGAGAATGATGCCTCTCTGTTCTGCATTATTCCCAAAGACATAATGTGAAGAAACAGGCTAAGGGTGCAGAGGGAAAGATTTAGGTTAGAACTAAGGAAAATTTTCCAGATAATGAGAGTAGTTAATATCAAATTATTAGTAGCTGAGAGAACTTGTAAAACCTCTTCTTTTGGAAGCCTTTAAAATTAAGAGGATTTTCATCTGTGTGGAAGAGGTGGGGTGTTGTCTGCTCTGAACTCAGGGTCAGGGACAAGAAAATTCCAAAGGATCCCTTACAACTCTAAGGTTCTAGAATTCCACAGCCATTTTTCAGGACCATAGGGAAAGATAGGAGCCCACTGGGTTCGTGGATGACAACGATGATGGCCATGAATCCAATGAGTGGGTTTTAAGGAGTGAACTACCTTACCTAGCATGGGGAGTTTGGTGATACCAGAGGAGTGGAGCAAATGGTGGTGCCTCCAAGGTAGAGGCAGAGAGGGAATTTGAGCGAGGCAAAAAGAGGGGTTTAGTGATTTCCAGTATGAAATGAATCTCTGGTGAAATGATATGCAGGTCATTATCTATTCAAGTGGCGTCTGCAGTCAGTAACCCCCACAGTTTTGAAGTGGGGCTGTGGCACAGAGCGCAGCAACAGAGTGCGGAAACAGTGTTGGCTACTGGGATTCTCTGACTCCTGCCGGGGTAGCATGTCTCCTGGATCTTTCTGGGAGTGCTACGAAGAGCAGGCTCTCGTTCAAAAATAGTTTCCCCAAACTCATCAATTGACAGTTGCAGTTCTCTCAACCCTAATCTTCAAAACGTTTGGGACAATGTTCATAAACATGTTTTAGAATCCCATGGTGTAATTGAAACATTTTTATAAGATTAAAGAATAGAACAAACTGGCACAAGGTTTGTTTGAACAAGTGTGCTGGTGATTTTTTTTCCAAAGGTAAGTGAATGTTAGATTAAGATGCTTAGCAACAGAGCTTGTGGAATTTCATTGTTTGTTTATTGAGAACACAAATCACTTGCTTGCAAAGCCCCTAAAACTTTGCAAGATGGAACACCCCCCCCCCCCCCACACACACCTTTCCCAACCTCAGAAATATACAGAGGGAACTTGGAAGAAATTGCTCAAAGTAGTGGGAGAAATAGAAGAGGATGTAGACCATGGGATCCTTGCTTTGATCTGTGCTTACCCAATTCAGCTGAGATTCTAAAGGGGAAACCCTCATAGACTTTGCTGGGCCTTACACAGACAAGTTAGTTGCAGAATTGCCTGACCACCAAGCAATTAAAGACAAAGTGTTCTTGCTAATGAATGATAATTGCTAGTAGTAACAGCATAAAATTTAAAAGGATGGAAGCCTAGGGTCGGAAAATAGCTGTCTGGGGACCAGATTCAATAGAGGTTTTCGTAATTTCTCCTCCTCTTGCGGCATTCCAAAGTCTCAGGACAGCTTGTCTAGAAACAGGGTAGACTGGAAAGCTGGAGGGTTCTATCCTCTATTTTCCATTGTGGGGCTTCCTAAATTCAAAGGCATTCTTCAAAGAACTGTTCCTGGGAAAGAAGAGAGAGCAGCCGGGAGGGAATGGTGTCTTTTTATGAGCAGGCAGGAGAGCAAAGGTAGGTGATTGATTCAAGGCCTTAGGAGTCAGCCTCAGATAAGAGTGTGCTGTCTTGCCGACCTCACCTGTTCCCGTTAATGAACGAGCCTGGGAAATGGGAGCAAGATCAAAGTTGATCTGGGACAGAATTGCTGACATTCTTGGAATAGTTCTGAGTTTCTCCATTCACAGTGAGCATGAATCAAGTTCACTGACATAGAAAGAGGAACCCACAAAGCCACCTTTAGTTCTTTTGTTACCTTGACTCTCAGCTCCTTACCCTCCTTGACCCCCCTCCTCCTGAAGCTGATGAGCGGTGACCGCTGCCTGAGCCCTACTGGTGCCTTCAGCGGAGCGATTTCAGGGGTCAAGCGGTGTAGCCACAGCGAGAGAAGATATGCAGGAGTCGAGGAGGAGGATCCAGTAACCTGCTCAAATAGTTAGCTCACTCCAGAACCATCGACAGGTCCCAAGGGAAGGAAGGACGAGCTTCAGGCCTGAGACTTCCCGAGTTAGAACCTGCATGCATGGAGGAATCGATCACTGTGATGGCGGTTTGGGCGGTGGCACTCAGGCCCTCGTCCCTCTCTGCCAGTCATGTTCCAGGGAGTCAGGCCAGAGGTCAGTGGGCTGTGATAGATTCAATGCTCTGGGGTCTGTGGGTCCTTCATCGGCCTTTTTAGGCACAACCACACACATACACACCTGAAGGGTGGTAGGTATAGTTTGAAGCTCTTTCAGGATCCTAGACAAGGCTCTGGATTAAAGTGGCCATTGACAGCTCTCATAGAGCTGTCACCCAGAAGTTCTTGAGTCATATGTTCTGCCAGGCAGACAGCATAACTAAATGACAGGATAGGCACCATTTTGCCAAAGTCCAAACAAGTCCACCCAAACCTGAATTATTTTCTCCAGGGAAACCTCTGACACCTCCCTTTTAATTAATAATTGTGGTATTTATTAAGTGCTTACTATGTGCCTAACAGTGCACTAGGGTAGATACAAGATCATCAGGTCCCACATTGGGCTCACAATGTAAGTAGGAGGGAGAGCAGGTTTTGAATCCCCATTTGGCAGATGAGGGAACTGAGACACAGAGAAGCTAAGTGACTTGACCAAGGTCACATAACAGGCGAGTGGCGGAGTTCGGATTAGAACCCAGGTCGTCTGACTCCCAGGCCCATGCTCTTACCACTAAACCACGCTGCTTCCCTCCTTCAGCACCTCTTAGTTCCCCTCCCAGGTCCTTGTGAACTCAGACATGGCTTCTGATTCACAGAACTCAGAGACAGGAGCTGAGGCCTAGGGAGAAAGACCAGGTAATGAAAATAAAAACTTTGGATTATACAGTATTATAGCCATACTGGAGAGGAGAAAAAGCAGCTTTAAACAAGATGAATGGCCACCCTATTCTGAGAGAGACATTCATGGAGAACCCCTGAGAAGGCAGAGAGGAGATGTATTTGCATTTAGAAGCTGTGATTAAAGCCCATTGTGCATGTCAGGGGCGTGTACATGCATCAGTCAAACTGTTATCTGAAACATTATATTAAGAAGAGCAATTAGAAGGAGTAGCTCCTCCTGGACCCCAAATCACCCTCCTCTGATCTGTCACTTGGCTCTCAGATAACATTCCAAGCCCCTAGGTATTCCTTCCTGACGGATCTAAAAGTGCAACATACAAGGCTGGGTCAGGTTTACTTGGGGGGTGAGTGACGAGGGCTGAGAGATGAGGGCAGCAGCCAAGTGCAGAGAGTGGTTGACTCTCTGAGAAAATGCTTCCCTGAGCCACCTAGAAATCAGATCTGGAGCTGGGGAGGGTAAATGTCCTAAACTGATCTCAGGAACCCTGACAATCCTTTAGTAGGGAGGCAGTCATTCAGATATCCAGGTCCTGAACTCCCCCCTGATTAAAATCAAATTGCTCTCTCCAAAATTCAAAGATGATAATTAAGTGTCTCTTTTCCCGTCTCAGACCCACATCCAGTTTGCTGACACAGGGCTGGAGCCTGTGCAGCAGCGGGCCTTTGATCTATCTTTTTCCAGCCAAGAAATCTCCCTTCTTTCTGAGGCTCAGAACTGCGAGAAGCGTTGTGAGGATGGAAATCACAACCACCACCCGGATGGAGTGCTGGTTTTTTTGGAGGCTGGCAGCTAGGGCAGACCACGAGATTGAAATGAGGGGTGTTCAGGCCGAATGTACTCTCTGCCCCACCAAGAATCACTCTCACATTGTGGAATGTGATCTTTTACTCCAAGGAAGAGATAGATTTCATTATCCCAACCCATATAGTTTGAGGACCTAGTGGGTGCAAGAGAACTGTACTAGGTGCTTGGGAGCAATTGCAGTGTAAAAGTCAAGGACATTGGCCTTGAGTTCCTGCATCAAATCCTTGATGAATTTCCTGCAGTTTCAGCTTCCCCCTCTGCCTGTTCAGCCAGTAAATCACATTTCTGTTTCGGCCTCTGCCTTTCTAACTATAGGAGGAAGATGAGTGTAAGTGTGGATACTGGTGCTTCTGAGGCTATGACCCTGTGGGAAGAAGTCCCGTCATGCACACAAACTGGAGTTGAGAGCTCGCAGTGCCTGCCATCCATGTGGTGGTAATAATAATGATAATAGTAATTGTGGTATTTGTTACGTGCTTGCTATGTGCCAAGCACTGTTCTAAGCACAGTGTAGATATAAGGTAATCAGATGAGGTCACCGAGGCACAGAGAAGTTAAGCGACTTTCTTAAGGTCAGTCAGCAGACTTGTGGCAAAGCCAGGATTAGAATCCACGTCCTCTGACCCCCAGGTCCTTGCTCTTTCCACTAGGCCATGCTGCTTCTCGCTGGTAGATCTGTCTGAGCACTCCAAAGCAGAGTGCAAAGTGTGCTCAGTGCCAAGTATAGGCCCAAGAGGTAGGAGATCTGGGTTCTAATCCTTCCACTGTCACTGACCTTCTGGGGGAGCTCAGGCAAGTCACTCAACCAGGCTGACCTTTGGTGCCCACATCTGTAAACCAGGTATAAAATAATTTTCTCCCTATCTCTTAGATTGTGAGGTCTAGGTGAGGCAGGTTGTACCTGATTTGTTTCTCTTGTGTTTTCCCCAGTACTTAGCACATGGTTAGCATGAAAAAAAAAATAAAGAATGAGAAGGAGATGGAGACTGAGTCAGGCTCTTAGTACTGCCATTCCTCAGTTAGGGATGGGGTTGACATTGTGGAACCTCCAGACTCAGCCCCATCCTTGGTCATGGGAGGCTCTATGTCTCAAGCTTCCTCCCAAGACCACAGATTCCTGTTCACATCCCTTTTGGGTTGCCATCTTGTATTTCCTTGAGGGGAATTCCATCTACTGCCCTCACAACACAGTCCCATTCTTTAACCCATCGGGACTGTCCAGGAACTGGACTGGGGGCTGTTAATCTCCTCCTTCCTCAGGGAGTGTTAACAGTTTTTTTTTTAAATCTAGTGCTAAACTGTGGAGGGTGTGGTGGCCACTGATGCCCATCTCAGGAACCAGACACAGAGATGCACATGATATGTGCATTTTGCTGGGCATTTAGTGTAACCTAGTGATATCATAAGCACCATTTTGCAAAAGTTTAGTCAAGGCCACCTTGAATTTAGATCATTTCTTGGCAAGGATCCTCTGCCTCCCCCGCACTTGCTCAAGAGCCATTGCGCTCCCTCCCAGGTCCCTGTGAACACAAATGCCACTTCTGAGTCATGGGACTTGGCAACAGTAACCAAGGTGGAGGGAAGTTTGGTGCTTAAGATAAAATATTAGGCACAAAGGCATCCGGAGCTATATTCATACTGGAATGGGACTAGATTGACTGGAAACTGGATGAGTGGCCACCCTATATTGGTGGGCAGGGTGCTTCTTAGGACAAGAGTCAATCAATTGTATTCATTGAGCACTTACAGTGTGCAGAGCACTGTACTAAGCTCTTGGTAGGATACAGTATAACAGAGTTGGTTCCTTTGGGAACTTGTTTGCACTTAAATCACTCACTAATCAGTTGCCTCTCCTTTGCTGAGGAATGGGGTGGCCCTGCAGACTAAGCACGTCCCCAGTGACATTTGGTGGCACCAGTGCAGATTAGACCCATTGAATCCTGGGAACTCACTCCCACTGAGAGGAGAAAGGTTCTCAGATGATGGAGCCTTTGAACAGGTCTAGGGCTCTAAGGAAATGTCCTTTCCTTGCAGTTTGAGAGGGATAGGCTGCAATTTTCCCCTCAGAGGAATGTGACACTAATTGGTTCAGCACAGTCATTTTCGAGACAGCAAATTAAGAAGCTTAAAAGAAAATAAATACCCGCCAGCAGCGATGGGCTTGCATCGGATTATAGGACTGGAACTTCGGTGTGTGACATATTTATCAACAGACCTAACTGAGAGTGTTTTTGTTGTGGACTTTGTCCCTGTCATTTAGGGACCTTAGAATGATGGGTAGCCTCTCCCCTGCCTCACCAGGAAAGCTATTTTGGATTTAATGCAAACCTCATTCTGGAGGCTGTTTATGTAAATAGAGGATTTTATAGGCAGGCAAATCAATGTGGCTTGTTAAGCACAGGGGGCTTCTGTACAGGTATCCATCAGTTGACAGGTCTCGGTTCATTTTATGGAAATATATGTTGAAGGGTTGGAGAACCTGCACCAATGTGGCACATTACATCCTCAAGGATTCCTGCAATTTCAGCTTTGGAAAGATGGATACAAGAATCACCCTTTCTCCTCTCGGGAGAAGCAGCAAAAGAATAATAGATAACCACAACCTTTGGACTTTGAAGACCTTGGGGATGAGGGAGAGAGAGGTTTCTGTCTACCAGACTCTCAGAGAAAAGTCAAGGGAAGAGTTTCTAGAGAGTGGCTCTTTTGATTTCTCAATCTCCCCAGTGCTCTCCTATGAATGAGATGCTGTATAGCACCAAGCAAGGAAATTTTGGGAGCAAATGAAATCCTTGGCATTTCTCTTCTGGATCAGAGGCCATGTGCTCCAGCTGGGGTGCCTAAACTGAGATGTAAAGATGCCAGGGGACTTAGGCTAGAATGTGTGTGTGATCAGTGAGAGTGAGGGGGTGGCTTGTGGTGAAAATCCACCCACCACTGGGCCTTGCCTAACCAGACCAGTTTTTATTGTGTTATCAATTGACAGTTCTATTCTATTTCATCATCCTGGATCCCAGGACATTCCTTCCAGGCTGTAAATCCTGTGGTGACCCACCCCCACTGTCTGGTTTCCTGGGGCACCTCCCCTCCCTCCAGGCCTCTACAGCCCCTAGGACATTGGACTAGAGCCAGGATTTGGGCTGAGAGGGGAAATGGAGGTGCAGAGATGGGCCTAGTGAGTGGAGAAGTCCTGAGATACTTACGATATTTGGTAAGCACCCCATATGCTAAGCCCTGGGGTAGTTACAGGGTAATCAGATCGGTCTCTGTCCTACATGGGGCTCACAATCCAAAAAGAGGAAACCGAGGAACAGAAAAGTGCCCAGGATCACCTGAGAGACCAATGACAGAGCTGGGATTAAATCCCAGATCTCTCGACTCCCACTCCCTTATTCTTTCCACTAGGCAACTGCTTTTTCCGAGCAGGAAAGGAACAAAAGTTTTCAGGGACCTAAATAAACCCAAAGGCCAATGTTCATCTCGCTGTCGTCTGTGGGCTGAATTCCGTAGTTATGACAGGTCAGAAATTGGCTCCAAGAATCTTCATTGCAGATTTGGTCTGATTCATTACAAACTTGATTCTGCGATGAGACATCCCTGCCCCGAGGGGGTCAAAGCAGAGGGGTGTGATTTTTGGGTCTGCTCACCCATCCCCACTCTGTGTATCTGACAGCAGCATCCTTTTCCTTGCCTGTGCCCTTTCTGCTCCCTGGCATTTTGCAAACTGCTGCTCTGGCAATCGGTTGGGATGAGAGGACGTGAGACCCTTTGGCTGGCCTGCAACTTTCCTTTGGAATTCTGATGAAACACGATGAAAGCAGTGCGATTTCAGGAAGGAATGTGATGTGATTTCAATGTGGAAAAAGAGGGTGGGGGCCTTGGGGAGGTGAGGAGGGAAGAACAGGAGGAATGATTGGGATCTGAAATCACACTCTGAGAGCTCTTCGTGATCGGGGACAAGGACGTCTGCACCGATTTAGTTCATGAATCTTCACCCTGGAGCTGGCGGGTTTGAGGTGCATAGCAATTCAGAGTAGTAATGAGCCTGGCTGTTCCTTCTTCACAAATGGGGTGCTGGCCAGAGGGCTGGTGAAAAGAAGCTGCCATAAAGCCATGGCAGAGACACCTTCAAATTCCCCCTGTGACGTCCCAGTGTAGCTCTGGGAATAGGTGCTCCATAAGGTTGTAACCTCTTGGAGAGCAGCGGTTGCACATCTTCTGTTGTATTCTTCCATGTACTTAGTACCGGGCTCTGCACTCTACTGATTGTTTGAGTGACCGTTTGCCAGCTTGTAGTGGGCAGAGAATGTGTCTGTTTCCTGTTACCATTGCACTCTTCCAAGTGCTTAGTACAGTGCTTGCACACAGTAAGCACTCAATAAATACGATTGAATGAATGAATTGCTAGCTGGAGTCAAGCAGACGCGGAGCTGGGACCATTCTGCTTCCATGCCTGCAGAATTCATTCTCTGTCTCTACTGCTTTTTTCCGTGCCTGAGGCAAAAGACAGAGGCTCCTCTTCTTTCTGTGTCCAGGAAAATGCATAGTTAGGGCCCAGCCACATGCAAAGGGTAGAGCTGAGCCCAGTAAATCATAACAATGTCCATCGTTTTTTCTTTCTGGGGCACTTCTTTTCCAAAGACTTCACCTGGCAAATCAGGAGTTTGGAAAGGTTTTAGTTTGGACAGAAATCATTTCTTCCTTTCTATAGGCAGGAGATAGCATTCTGAAGATCAGGATGCAGTTTAAATGGAAAGACAAATGAAAGGGAGAGATGGATTATAAAGGTTCAGAATCAGCTTGCACAGGGCTCAGTACAGCATTTTATCTCATTCACACTAATTATGTGATTGTGATCACTGCAGAGATTTAATATCTCTCTGGAGTGGCTACGTAACAACTGGTAAAACTTTTATCACTGTCTTTAAAGAATCTCAGAGAACTACAAAGGTCAGTTTTTCCACACTGGACATCAGAATGGCAGCCATAAACTGCAAGTCACCAAGGACTGAGCATTATTATTATTGGTATTTTTATTTGTATTAAGTGCTTATTTGAGTAAAGCCCTGGCATATAGCTACGGTCTTGTTTTATGCTATCGAGTCGTCACCGACCCATAGCGACTGCATTGACACACCTCTCCCAGAACACCCCACCTCCACCTGCAGTCGTTCTGGTAGTGCATCCATAGAGTTTCCTTGGTAAAAATACGGAAGTGGTTTACCACTGCCTCTTCCATGCAGTAAACTTGAGTCTCCACCCTCCACTCTCTCCCATGCCTCTGCTGCCCAGCACAGGTGACTTTTGACTTGTGGCAGATTGCCTTCCACTCGCTAGCCACTACCCAAGCTAGGAATGGAATGGGTGGGCCTCTGCTTGACTCTTCCTCCCGTAGTCAAGACTGGAAGAGTACTGGAAACTCTCCAGATGCAATCCTGAAAGGGGGATAGCTGTGGTATTTATTAATAATAATAATAATAATGTTGGTATTTGTTAAGCGCTTACTATGTGCAGAGCACTGTTCTAAGCGCTGGGGTAGACACAGGGGAATCAGGTTGTCCCACGTGGGGCTCACAGTCTTAATCCCCATTTTACAGATGAGGGAACTGAGGCACAGAGAAGTTAAGTGACTTGCCCACAGTCACACAGCTGACAAGTGGCAGAGCTGGGATTCGAACTCATGAGCCCTGACTCCAAAGCCCATGCTCTTTCCACTGAGCCATGTTAGCAATTTACTATTCACCAAATACTCTGTTGAGCACTGGGCTCCTGATCTAAGACACATGAAGCTCCTGATCTAAGAAGAAATGACATCAGGTATGAAGGGTAGTAATAATGATAATTATTAAGCACTATGTGCTAAGCACTGGGGTAGACTTAAAATATCTGTTCTCCCTCCCTCTTAAGACTGTGGGATAAGGATTATCTCCATCCTGATTTATTTTAACTCCATTTTACAGATGACGAAAGTAAGGTGCAGAGAGATTGTGACAGGCCCAAGGTCTCACAGTAGGCAGGTGACAGAGCCAGAATTAGACCCCAGAGACTCCCTGTCCCATGCTCTTTCCATTATTCCATGCTGCTTCCATTTTGCAGATGGAGAAATGTGGGCACAAAGAGATTAATTCAAGTGGGTTAGGATTTCTTGAACTTTAGCTGAGCAATGTATTTATACATTCTGTATAGTTAATTAGTAGCTGGAGCACTGATGAAAGATTCTAGGTGCCTGTGTGCTCTAGGATAATAGAAATATGTATTAACTAATCAATCATTCAGCCCAAGTTAGTTGTTGCCATTACTTGAGACCAGATGTGAGTTTGCAGGGTCACAGTAGAGATACTCTGAAGAGATCAGGGCTGCCTGTGGGAAAGGAGAAATTTTCATTTTTTTTTTCTGGGAATTATTTACCCATCTCTTGTTCCTCCATTCCTGATGCAATTGTTGCAACCTGTTCATGGGCACAAAATCTTCTTTTCGTGCTCCTTAGACAGCATTTATCCTTCCAACAAACACTTTTCCAGTATGTTTAAAAGAATAAACCCAACCACATCCTGTCAAGAATGTCTGCCAGCCAGTGACTTAAAGTCTCCTATGGTTGGATCTTCAGCCAGCCCATTGAAAAGCCTGTGGAAACCTCTACTGCTTTCCAAGAAAACGTTCGTTTTTTTCTCATGGAGATTGACACTCAGCGTGAACTAATTCCTCAGTGATTAAAGTATGGATCTCCACTTCCTGCTGATTGGTGTGGAGCAGTTTCCAATAGGCTTTGGCCTCATTCTGTCCTTCCTCTAATTCCTTCTGCGAGTTCAGAAGTAGCTGCTGCCTGTCGTCCCGGCTTTTCATTGTGTGGGTGGGGGTTTAAAGGGGACAGGGATTTTAGGTGAGATGGAGACAGGCTTCATTGAGCTCCCAGGCCAGAAAACTGCCACTTTGAGTCTTTTCATTCCTTTCGGTCATATTTATTGAGTGCTCACTGTGTGCAGAGCACTGTACTAAGCTTTTGGGAGAGTTGTTGTTGTTATGCTGTCGAGTCATGTCTGACCCATAGTGACGCCATGGACACATCTCTCCCAGAACGCCCCACCTCCACCTGTAATTATTCTGGTAGTGTATCCATAGAGTTTTCTTGGTAAAAATAAGATTTACCATTGCCTCCTTTCGTGCAGTAAACCTGAGTCTCCGCCCTCAACTGTCTCCCACGCCACTGCTGCCCAGCACAGGTGAGTTTTGGGATTCCCTGACCACGACGAGCTTGCAGTCTAGAGGAAACTCTGATGGGAAACTCAAACGTCTGACTGGAGCCTGAAATGAGCCAAGCTGGCAGCTGAAAAGGCAGCTGTGGATGGCGAGGATGATGGCCACCAAGGCCACCAACAGGGGCTGTTGTGAAAGTCCCAGACTTTCTAAGTCCTGGAGCCCCGCTCGGAGGCTGCCACGACAACTCACCACAAGGCCCGAGGTCTTGAGAGTGGGGGAGGGGACATGGCTCTTATAGGGAGGTGGAGAAAACCGGGGTGAGGGTAATTAGAGAGTGCTGTGAAGCAAGTCCAAACTTTATGGCATTCTCTAGAATTGATGAGTGTTCCCCAACCAGGCCTATAATAAACTTAAAGACCAGTACCGCTTGTTATGGCGCAGGTGTTTGCAGGTTCATGGACCATATGGTTTTCTGCTGCAATGGCTCTTACTCTTTATTCTGTAACTGAATATCAGTTAATAACTTTTAATAATCATTCAGCTTGTATCAGCTTCTAGGTAAGAAAGAGAGCCCAGCACAAAGCTCTCTCTTTTTTCATTCTCCCACTCTCACCGCGACACACCTGCAGAAAAAAGCACCTCTGTACCAGACTTCAAGGCCAT
The DNA here is from genome assembly GCF_004115215.2 of Ornithorhynchus anatinus. NCBI lineage: Eukaryota > Metazoa > Chordata > Mammalia > Monotremata > Ornithorhynchidae > Ornithorhynchus > Ornithorhynchus anatinus. Next base: position 23,494,407 of record NC_041728.1, on the reverse strand, counting down.
AATATCATCCTGGGTTCCTTTACTGACAGCTGCAGGTTCAAAAGGTGAAGAGGTCATGAGATGGAGCCAGCTCTGTGGGAGCTGTTGTGTCGCCCTGATCAGCGGGCTTTGCCGCTCTCTTCTTACCCAGTGGGCTTGTACTGCTGGTTCACTGGGGTAGTCTTTGCATTGGATTCCCATGTAATTCCTTTTTAATATCAAAACTCCCAAATACTCTCCCTCAAGGAAAAGAATGGAACGAGGTTGCTTTTTAAAAATATGTTATTTATTAAGCTCTTACTAGAGAAGTAATGTGGCCTAGTGGATAGAGCAGGGACCTGGGAGGCAGAAGGAACTGGGTTCTAATTCCGGCTCTACCACATGTCTACTCTGTGATCTTGGACAAGTCACTTAACTTCTCTGGTCCTCAGTTACCTCATCTGTAAAAGGGGGATTAAGAGTGTGAGCCCAAGGTGGGGCAGGGACTGTGTCCAGCTTGATTCACTTGTATCAACTTAGAACAGTGCTTGGCACATAGTAAATACTTAACAAGTACCATAACAATAAAAATTATTATTATTACATGCCAGGTAATATTCTAAGTGTAGGGTAGATACAAGATAATCAGGTTGAACACAGTCCCTTGTCCCACATAGGGCTCACAGGCTTCATCCCCATTTTACAGATGAGGTAACTGAGGCACACAACAGACAAGTGGCAGAGCTGGGATTAGAACCCAGGTTCTTTGATTCCCAGGCCAGTGCTCTTTCCACTAGGCCACTCTGCTTCTCATAGACCACACTGCTAAAAGCCAGTGGTCTCATGTTATACCCAGGTCCTAATTACCCTCAAGACTAAGCAGGTGTAGTTTGATAGATGAAAATAATTTAAATAGTTGAATTTTCAATTCCATCTATTTTGTTTAAAACCCAAAAGTCCTAGAGCATAGGAGGTAATAATGTTGGTATTTGTTAAGCGCTTACTATGTGCCGAGCACTGTTCTAAGCGCTGGGGTAGACACAGGGGAATCAGATTGTCCCGCGTGGGACTCACAGTCTTAATCCCCATTTTACAGATGAGGGAACTGAGGCACAGAGAAGTTAAGTGACTTGCCCACAGTCACACAGCTGACAAGTGGCAGAGCTGGGATTCGAACTTATGACCTCTGACTCCAAAGCCAATGCTCTTTTCACTGAGCCACGCTGCTTCTCTAGGTACTGGGAGTTGGCATGCTGAAGGGGAATGTGGGTGGAGGAAATAAGATCTCGTCCTCTCTAGGGCTAGGAAGATCTCCTAGAACCTGGCCTAGTGGAAAGAGCAAGGGTCTCGGTGTCAGGGGACCTATGTTCTAATCAATACCTCCCTCCATCTGGCCTGCTGGGGACATGAGGAGGAGCCTTGAATGACCGACCTCTCAATGAAATTCAGCGTGAATCAGGCCAGGTATGCTTCATTCGGTGCCGAAGATCCACAGGTCCCGCTCTCCCTCCTAATTTCACTTGGTGTTCAAAATTCAGAAATGCGTGTTTTGGGATTTCAGCACAGCAGCATCCTTTCTGTTCAGAACATTTACAGAATGTTGTTGATTGGAACATAGATTGTTAATCGCTTTCCATGAGGATCAACAGACAATTTTATATGCATAAATCACTCTCTAAATTTACTAAATTTTGTGGTGGTTTTTCTGGCCTGCCTTGCTTAGCTTCTCCTATTGTGAGTGTGACTTCATTCCCTTCCCTTGTCCTCTCCCTTCCCTTTTCTCCACTCTCCCGCTTCTTTCCTTTGTTTCTTTTTCCTATCTCCAGTCCCCTACTCCTAACTCTTCTTCCTTCTTTCTTCTTCTGTCCTTCCTCTCCCTTCTCCTTTCCTCCAGGAACAAAAAAGTTGCGTATGAATCCATTAGATGCATTTACTGAGCTCCCATTTTGTGCTAGACTCTGTACTAAGTGCTTGGGAGAGTGCAACAACAGTAAGACATATGTTCCCTGCCCTCCAGGAATAAGTCATATTGTCTAGATCTTTCAGGTATGCATTCTCCTGCTTTTCCCACAGTCTTTCAGGCAGAATGTTACTTCTTTTTTATTTCCTCTACCATATACTCCCAGGGCTTTGCACATAGGCATTCAGTAAGCACTGTTGGTTGAGAGATTGATTCTCCTGACCTCTATGTCCCTGTTTTGGGTGTATGGCCCCTGCCCTATGACACTAGGAGTTGAAGTTTGGCTAGGAGTTGAATTTTGTTGGCCTTAATCCCCAGAGTGTGTGGAGTCAAACGTTCAGTTTAGAGTCAAATTCCTAAGTGTTTGAAAAAAACCCTTCTGTAATCTTGGGAAATTCAGAATAATTGGTGGGTAAACTCAAAGAACATGGTCAGTATAGAATCGTTTAAGAGAGTCATCTTATTTAATGTACTTTATTTACTGATCTATCTCCTGAAAGTACTTTTAAGAACCAGATTTTCTTCCCATCCTCAGCAGATCGTATCTCCTCCCATGGCGTCTGCAGGTCTTTCATGTTCATTCAACTGCCTCTTGATTTTGAGCTCAGTAGCCCAGACACAATGAAGGAAGTGCTGAAGCAAACTGTAACTATAACATCAAGAATAATGACATTGTAATTATGAATCATTTACTTAGCTTGTAGTTACAATTACCACTTACCACTACATTCCTACATTTCCTACTTTTCACTTTGATTACAACTGACTGCAAGTTCTGGGGCATGTACACGCATGCCAGACATACACACACACATACAGGCTAATGGATGCCACACATGCTAATGGACTACACACACACACACACACACACACACACACACACACACACCTCCTCTCCCCCACCCCCACCCAATTCCACCCTTCTACCCCCCAAGAGAATGAAACCTCTTTGAAGATATTTCTCTCTGTCTCGGTCTTTGCCTTGGGATTTAGAATTCTACTCACATTGCAGAATTTCTGATAGAAAACCCTAAAATGAAATGAACTGCCCAAATCACTCTCATTTGAAGACTGGTGTTCTTGTGCCCATCTGCAACATCATTAATCTTTTCCTCCAATAATTTTATTAACAGCGCAGAAAGTTGCCCAGGACTAGAAAAAATCTTTTTAAATTAATCATTATTATTATCCCTCCTAGAGAGTATTCTGATGCTGTGACTGAGCTCCCCTATTCTTTCCTAATGCATTCTGTTCTGATCGGTGCTTCCCAAGTGCTCATTTGCATGTGTGCTCATTTGCTAGTCGTGCTTAATCTCTTTTGCTGGGTTTAAATCCATATTTATGAGCAGGGAAGGTGAAGCGGGTCAGGATGAAAGATGTCGTCTCCTTTCTCCTCTCCTCTTTACTATGTGGTGAGCCAGGCTTGACTGTCTCCAGATGATGAGCTGTTGCCTGGAGAAAGAGAATCACCGTGAAACACCAAGTCGCCCCCCACCTTTAAAGGCTGTGTCTGTGGCATCACTGATAGTTTCCAAATTTGGGAGTCTCCTGCTCACTCACCAGATGGGTGAAATTCATCCTTAGTAAAGAAAGAGAGGGTTTAGGGGAACCTGGTGAGAATATTTCACAGGCATAATAAACACAGCAATTATCCAAATATTACCTTGGGAGAAACTATCTTTTCAACCTATTCTCTGAATTTCAACTTTTTTGTTTCTGTTTTTTCCCTACACAAACCTTCCTAGTTGGGAACACCTAGCAAATGGCTGTTTGTACAAACAGGCATATTTGTTTGCAAATTAGATGGTTTGGAGTCTCTATACACAATGTGTATTTGAAAATGCGTTTGAATGTTTACATCTGTCCAGTGTTTGTGTAGATAGGCAGAGCAGTGTCTGTACATGTTTTGAACTGATTTGAGAGTTTGGCAATATTTTATTTGGGGATTGTGAGTGTAGGTTTCCTGGATTATTATGAATAGTTTATTAATAAAATGTAAGCTCTTGTTATGTGTCAAGCCTAGGGGGAATAAAATATAATCTGATTAGACACAGTATCTGACCCCTGCGACTCACAGTCTAAGAAGTAGGGAGAGTAGATATTTCATCCCCATTTAACAGGTGAGGAAACAGATACAAAGAGGATAAACGACTTGTCCGGGACTTCCAGCAGGACAGTGGTGTACCGGGGACTAGAACACTGGTCTCCTAATTCCCTAATCCCAAACACTTTCCACCATAACATGCTCCCTCTCCTGCTGAAATGAGTTTCAAAAGTGAGGATGCTGCTTTTCGGATCACATTAGTGGTGTCTGACTCAAGAGCAGGGAGAGCAGAGAAAGTACTGTCTCCTGAAAATATTTCCCATCATTCCTTCTCATTTCATGTTGGCTAAATTAAAGAAACAAACAAAAGGCATACACACAAAAAAACCCCTCCCAGATACCTTAAATAAAAAATAATTAGCCACAGGCATCTTCACAGATGAAATTCTTGCAATTTTGTAAGCTAAACCAAATAATAACCAACCCACAACTTAAAACCCAGAGAAGTTGGATAAAGTTTCCCCGCTTTCTGTATAAACTTGCCATTCTTTTGTTTATCTGGTGAGATATTAAGCTCTTTCATCCAAAGCACATTCTCCTCTGAGCTCACTACAGTTAATTGCTTCTTCAGCATTTATGACAGTCAGACGTCTTTGAGCAGTGGGTTCCTATGTTTAATCCCTGGAAAATGGTATCAAGCAACTCCACACTAACTGTAGGTGGAGGAATGCGTTCTGAACCAAGGCACAGTTCTCTGGCTCTTTCTACTGGGAGGTTAATGGCTCTAGGAAACCAGTTGGAGCTGACTCTTGAGGGAGCCAACTGAGTAACTCTTGGATAATACCCTCCACGCTAGGCTTAAGCCATAGAGTTCTTTAGTCATAGTGATAATAGTATTAGTATTTATTAAGTGCCTGCTTATTGAAAAGTTTTGTACTAAGGGCTAGGGAAAAGCAAGGATTAAAATTAGAGAAGGTCCCTAGCCCTCAAGGGACTTTCAATGTGAGAATAAGAGGGGGATTGACAACAGACCCAGAAGGAAGTCAAAACAAAAAACAGAAGACATGTAAAAGCAAGAGACAAGAGGAAAGTCCACAGAAGTCTTAGTTTGATTATCCACACCACCCAAGCAGGGCTGTTCAGAGTCCAGTAGTCACACCAGTCAGTCAGTCAGTCAGTCAGTCAGTCGTAGTTATTGAGCCCTTACTGAGTGCAGAGCACTGTAAGCAGGGGGGAGAAGGCAATATAACAGACATGTTCCCTGCTCACAATGAGCTTCCAGTCTAGAGGGAATAACTGTGGTATTTCTTAAGTGCTTACTGTGAGCCAGGCATTGTACTAAGCGCTGGGGTGGATACAAGCCAGTCAGATTGACACAGTCCCTGTCCCACATGGGGCTTCCAGGCTCATTTCCCTTTTTACAGATGAGGTAACTGAGGCCCAGAGAAGTGAAGTGGTGGAGCCAGGATTAGAACCTACAACCTTCTGACTAGGCTTCCCACTGGGCAACACTGCTCCACTGCCACAAAAGCCCAACTCCAGTGTTCTGCAGGGTACAGAAAGCCTCAGGCTGCCGCTTTGCCCTCATCCTGCTGGGGTGCACAGAGCCACATGGGGCCTAATGCCAAGGGTGATGCCAGCTGCAGGGCATCTTTTGGGGCTCCCCCTCCTTCTTCTCCTTTACCCCTGCCCTCTCCCCTCTTCGTCTTATTTTTTCCGTCCTCTTCCCCCATATCCCATTCTCTTTTTCTTTTTCCTTCTCCCTTCCTCTCCTGACTTTCTCTCTCTCCCCCCTTCCCTTTTGCCTTCTTTCTTGATAAACATATTTGAACACAGTCTTTCAAAGTTCCCACATTGCAGCACAATAACACTTTGCTATTACTTTAATGCAAGGAGGAGGCAAAGAAATCTTAAGAGGCAATGGCCTCAATCTGCTGTGCAGAGAGCATTAATTAACTTTCCAGTTAGGCTCAGTAAAGCCTACGAGCCCCCTAGATAGTAAGCTCATTGTGGGCAGGGAATGTGTCCATTTATTGCTATATTGTACTCCCCTAGTGCTTAGTACAGTGTTCTTCCCTGAATAGGGGGTCAATAAGTATAATCGACTGACTGACCAGAAAAATGTACACTGTTCTTGCTCCCATGTTCCAACCCCAGGCCGCCCTACCGGCCACCTTCTTAAACTGTACCTGGGCCACCTGAATCACTAGGCTTGGAGAACCCAAGGCTTGGCCTCCCTCTGATTTTTTCCTGTGACTGACTTTTGAGGGCCATCCTTACCATTCACTCAATCATATTTATTAAGCGCATACTATGTGCAAAGCACTGTACTAAGCACTTGGGAGAGTACAGTATAACAACAGACTCATTCCTTCCCACAATGAGGTCACAACCTAGAGGGGGAGACAGACATTAATAGAAATACATAAATATATAAATGAATAAATTACAGAAATATACAGGTCTATTACATATGTGCTGTGGGGTGGGAGGGAGTGGGGAGGAATGTAGGAGCAAGTCTTCCTGAAGGGAGTAGGAGAAGAGAGGAGGACTTAATCAGGGAAGGCTTCTTGGAGGAGAGGTGCCTTCAATAAGATTTTGAAGTTGGGGAGAGCGTTTATCTGTCTGACATGAAGAAGGTGAGCGTTCCAAGCCAGAGGTAGGCTGTGGATGAGAGGCCGGTGGTGAGACAGACGAGATTGAGGTACAGTCATTAGAGGAATGATGAGTGTGGGTTGGGTTGTGGTGGTAGGAGGGGGCAAGGTGATTAAGTGCTTTAAAGCCAATTGTGAGGAGTTTTTGCTTGATGTAGAGGTAGAGGTGGATGGGCAACCAGTGGAGTTTTTTGAGCAGTGGGGAAACATGGTCTGAACATTTACCAGCAAACCAGCAAAGTCTCCGCTTGCTTCACTTTGTGGGCTTGGCCAGAGCTCCCTTAAGCAGGGGTGAGATGTGGGGTGGAGAGGAGAGAAGGAGAGAGAGAGAGAGACACTCTTCTTTTAGCTTTGAATCAGCTCTCCCTCTTTAGTAGTGGGAGCAGTCATGGTATTTATTGAGTCCCTATCGATTGTAGAGCACAAAGCATTTGGGAAAGTACGATAGGAGGTAAACCCAGTAGACACAACAGACCTCCCCTGCCCTCAAGGAACTTAGAACCTAATCGAGGAGACAGGCACACAAAAGGATTTCAGTTTAGTGGGAGCAGTAGGAAGAATAAGGAGCATATAGGTAGTAGGGCCAATATACCATCTTAAATTGTCAGACTTGTTCCGTATAAATAATTGAATATGCCTACTTATGTAGGTGAAGAAGATTGGGAAAACTACTTAAGTGCTAAGGGTGGTTGATGGGTTAGTCTGGGAAGGCTTCCTGGAGGAGGTGGGTGTTTACAGATTCCTGAAGAAACTTCCTATGAAGGACCTCAGATGGAGGAAGAGCGACATTTTCCTGCAGCCAGAATGCTCATTTTGGGAGCCCATTATACACCCTCCTAAATTGAGTAAGTCTTTGCTGTCTCATGCGTGCTGGTCTGGTCCCCTTGGGGAGAAAGATAAATTCTGAGACCTTGAAACTCTGTTTTCATTTTGCCTTTTGAAGCTCCTTTGAGAAATTCTTCATAGGATATGCCCAGGTGTTAGAGGGTAGACAGAGGAGTGGCTTCTGATAGTAACAATTATGATATTTTTAAAGCACTTACTTTGTGCCAGGTACTGTACCAAGCAGATACAGTACTGTACTAAGGTATAATCGGGTTGGACACCGTCCCTCTCCCACATAGGGCTCACAGTCTTAATCCCCATTTTACAGCTGAGGGAATTTAGGCACAGAGAAGTGAAGTGACTTGCCAGGGTCACACAGCAGACAGGTGGCAGAGCTGGGATTAGAACCATAGTCCTTCTGACTCCCAGGCCCTTGCTCTATCCACTAGGCCATGCTGCTTCTCTAAGAAGGCCATAATGATTCTCTGTTAACGAGCCTTCATCCAGTCGGCAGTGGCCAAATGTCACTAGATTTTAACGTCAGGGTTTATTAGCTGAAATCTTAGATGTGTCAAGAGCCTAAACCTCAGGATCTCAACTCCCTGATTCCTCTATCAGATCACTCATAAAAAGTCTTGGCTCAGGCCTTCCCCTTCCAGTGGGCCGTCCAAAAATCCAGCTCTTAAAATGATTCTCCATCATCCCCCATTTTCCCTATCATTCATTCATTTAATGACTGTCCACCCCTCTAGACTGTAAGCCCCTTGTGGGCAGGAATTGTGACTAACTCTATTGTGTTGCACTCTCACGAGAACTTAATATAGTGCTCTGTACACAGCAGTCGATAAATGCCACTGGTTGATTGTGATAGAATCATGAATTCCCAGGAATAACTGCCCATGCTTCTGAGCACCTGCTTGAGTAGCATTTCGATGAAGTGTCCACATCTTCAAGGAGGTAGGCAGCTGGTGTCAATTTGACCACCCTTTGCCAGTTTTTGTTGCACATCCCCAAGCCAGTTGTCTGTTTTAGTCTTCTCTTGGGTCTTCTCAGGTGATAGTTCTTGTCCCTTAGTTATCTATGGGATTTAGTAAGTGCTACAAACCTATCATAGGCTGATTTCCCTTTTGAATAGATTTAGTGGCACCTGAGGTAAAGGTAGCTCTTGGGAGGCTGGCATTGTGGTAGAGTTGCTGCAGAGGGAGAGAGAGTGTGTATGTGTGCTGGGAATGGTATGGCTATCGGAAACCGAGTCTGGAAATGTTGGTCATTTGTTGCAGAACTCCTGAGTCCATTGCCACATTTCCACCAGGAGAGATAACAAGAAATAACTGTTCAAGAAAAGCCCTTTTTACCATTTCAAAAACTGTAGCCCCAGTGCATCAAGTAGCCAATTGGTGGCAGTGTTCTCTGTGGTCTCACAGGATAATAGAGAATAAGCCAACCCACCACTTTAGGGGATCTGGCTAGATCTCAGCCTCTCTCTTGAGCTCAAAGAAAGGCCACAGAGGATACTGCTTCTTTCTTGCCACATTGGCAAGACAGGACAGGAGGACACCCTGGCAATGACAGGATTGTGGGTCTACGGTACCCTCAAAGAGCCCCTCTGGTGATTGATTTTGATGCTACCAGTCGAACAGGCACTGACCAATCAGAGAAGAAATGTCAGCTCTGGTTAGCTAAATGTAGCAGCACATGGGAGGCATAATAGTAAATGTGGTATTCGTTAAGTGTTTACTTTGGGCAAGAACCGTACCACACACCAAGGTAGATAAAATCCAATTGTCACTGCCCCGCACAGAGCTGACAGTCTAATGGGAGTGAGAATAGGTACTTAATACCCATCTTACAGATGAGAGAATTGAGACACAGAGAAGTTAAGCGACTTGCCTGAGGTCACGCATCAGGCAAGGTCATCTGATTCCCAGTTCTGTGCTCTTTCCACTAGGCCATGTTGTATATCATGAGAGGCAGCGTGGGACTGGAAGTTAAGAGACCCTGGTTTCAGTCCCAGCTCTACCAGCCTGGTTTGTGACTCTGGCAAAGCCATTGAACATCTCTGTGCCTCAGTTATCTCATCTGTAAAGTAGGGATAAGTTACCTATCCACCCTCCTTTGATTGTGAATCCCATGGGGATTCAGGGACTGTATCTGATCTGATTTTTTATATTATAATAATGATGATGTTGTTTGTTAAGCGCTTACTATGTGCCAAGGACTGTTCTAAGCACTGAGGTAGACACAAGGTAATCAGGTTGTCCATGTGGGGCTCACAGTCCTAATCCCCATTTTACAGATGAGGTAACTGAGCCACAGAGAAGTTAAGTGACTTGCCCAAGGTCACACAGCAGACAAGTGGCAGAACCAGGATTAGAATGCACATCCTCTGACTCCCAAACCTGTGCTCTTTCCACTAAGCTATGTTGCTTCATATCTGCTGCTTTACATCTACCCTGTTGTGGCGCAGAGAATTATATGCTAAACTACCTGGCCCCGCTGTTATTAATTGCCCCCATTTACCTATGTCCCATTTCTCAGTTTCTCATTTCTCCCAGTAGGGTTTCCCAGCCTCTTAGTGCTGGGGAGCAATCCCAGCTTCCCGGGAGCCTGGGCCTGGGAGGGAAAATGGATGGATAGAAGGTGGGTGGGTGCCGGGATGAGAAGGGCGAACCCCACCACTGCAGATGAGATTCAGAGGCTCCGCTCAACCCTGACCAAACTTGGCAAAAATGTGGCCTTGTAACTTTACTAAGGTGTTCCAGTGACAGAAACAGCCTCTTAAAGACTAAATCCCAAGCGTGCAGTTTCCAGGCTCTCAGAATCTACTTTGCCTGAGAGATATGGTGGCATACACATTCGAGTGTCAAGAAACTTGAAAGGGCTTGATGCTTACTGCCTCCAAGGGATGTTACGGCAGCTTTGTCTCTGAGCACTGTTCACATTTGGAAGTGATTTGAATTAAAGTTCCTATTCAATTTAGACTTAAGGCGGTCTGTGCCTCCTCCTACTACAGTCAGTTCTAAGAGCACATTTCTTGAGGGTCCACAAGGATTCAGCTAATTGTCTCGAGCCCAAGTTGGTCGGCTGTAACCCTTGGTTCCTGAGCAGCCTGCTGAAGAATGCACCCCATGGAGTAAAGGGGATATATCATCATTGCCTGTTTGAGTTTGGAAGAGACTGTCTTTGTACTGCCACAGCCATACTGACAGATTATCTTCTCACGGGTATTTATGGAGTACTTACCCTGTGGAGGGCACCGTTCTAAGCTCTTGGGATAGTATAATACAATGGAGTTGGTGGACATATTCCCTGCCCACAATGACCTTAAAATCTAGAGAGGAAGTCAGACATTAATATATTCTCACTATCAATAGCATTGCTTTTTGAGGGGCTGGAGGTTGGTGGGGGGAGGTTGGGTTGGCTTCACTTTGGAGAACCTCACCCCACCTACTTCTTGGGGAGCTGACACTGGGGAAAAGTTGTTGACCCAGTTCTGGTGAAATCCCCCTGGGGATCACCTCTGTATCACCCATCAAATCCTGGGATGAAGGGACAGAGCAAATTAGTAGCTCCACCCTATTGGTGTGATTAAAAAGTGATTTTTATTGAGCACCTACTGAGGGCAGAACTGTGCTATGCTCTTGGAAGAGCACAGTAGCAGCAAGACACACTGCAACCAGGCTCCCTTAGACTGCATTCATTCATTCATTCATTCAATAGTATTTATTGAGCGCTTACTATGTGCAGAGCACTGTACTAAGCGCTTGGAATGAACAAGTCGGCAACAGATAGAGACAGTCCCTGCCATTTGACGGGCTTACAGTCTAATCAGGGGAGACGGACAGACAAGAACAATGGCAATAAATAGCATACACTTGTGGGTGAGATGAGGGCTTCCATTGAACTTTCCCAAGCACTTAGGGCAGTGCATTGCACTCAGTAAGTCCTCAATAGGTATCAGTACCGCCACTATTATATACCTCCAAGAAGTTTGCAATCTAATGGGAGAACCAGCCAGACAGAATTATTTATCAGTGATGAGGACAAAAGTGGGGACAAGGATATAAAATATGAATATGCCAGGATAAGCAGAGTAAAGAAAGAGTGTATTCAATGCTAATAGTCCTGAGCAGATCACACTCATTTATTTAGATTGATAATGATAATAGTGGTATGTAAGTGCTTACTGTGCCAGGCACTGTACTAAGTGCTGGGATTGATGAAGCAAATAAGGTTGGACACAGTCCCTGTCCCACAGCAGGCTCACAGTCTTATTTCCCATTTGACAGATGAAGTAACGGAGTCCCAAGAGAAGTGAGGGACTTGTGCAAGGTCATACAGCAGACGAGTGGCAGAGCCGGCATTAGAACCCAGGTCCTTTTTGACTCCTAGATCTATGCTTTATCCACTAGGTCATGTAAGTGCTCATATATAAGGGGGATCCCTCCAAGCCACTGTGGAGTTTGTAGGGGCTGGAGGTGGTGAGGGTCAGGCTGGCCAGTCAACAAGCTGACTGCTGGGACAGCCTGGTGAAAAGCCAATGTCAGCATGTTGTCATCCTGCGAGAATGGGCCTCCCCCATGGTCAGACCTGGAGGAGGGGAAGGGGAGAGCAGATTTGGCTGTGATCCCGTGGACTCGGGCTGGGCCAGAGCAAAAGCAAACTCTGGCTTATTGATAGTCGAGCTCCACAAAGCTGTGAACACCAACTCTGTCCTGTGGAAAATAGAAACATAACTTGGTGGCTAGTTGGTCATAAAAACAATGTGTGTGTTCTAATATCTGTAGTCAACGGGTACAAAAATAATGTTCACAGTTTCATTTTTTCCCTCCACACAATGTAAAACAGGCCGACTTTATTTTAAGAGCATTCCAGAGTGTTCAAGTCATACTTTAACACTTTTGAATAATAAAATTCTATCTTTCGCCTCTAATAAGAGAAGTATTATTTATGCTGGTCCAGTCCTAAGAGCTGCATTATTGATCGCTGTGTTCCAGTAAACATTCTACCGTTCATGAATATTTATAGTCATATTAATGGTGCTCCTCTTATAAAACTTGAGCTGGGTCTGACAGCATTTCCATTGAGTATCCCCTTGTCGTTGGATATTATAGGAATAATATTTTTGACTGTGAATGAAATTATTGCTGACATCAGTTCTCTGTGAAAATGCTAAATCAACATGATCTCCCAGAGAGCAAAATGACCAGGGAGTTTAACCGACCTACATTCCCTTGCTGCTGATTGTCTTTATGAGCTTGACTGTTTTGGATTGGCATTTCAGGCAGGATGGCAGTCTGCACTGCTGCTTATAGGATAGACTGGAAAGAGGAGAGAGTGGGAGAGTTTGTTGTGGAGCGTATTAGGTGCTTACAATGTGCTAAATCCTGTGCTAAGTGCTGGGGTAGAGACAAAATCATTAGGTCAGACATAGTCCCTGTCCAGCAAGGAGCTCACGGTACAACTGTTGGGGAAAACTAATAATAATAATGTTGGCATTTGTTAAGCGCTTACTATGTGCAGAGCACTGTTCTAAGTGCTGGGGTAGATACAGGGTAATCAGGTTGTCCCATGTGAGGCTCACAGTCTTAATCTCCATTTTACAGATGAGGTAACTGAGGCACAGAGAAGTTAAGTGACTTGCCCACAGTCACACAGCTGCCAAGTGGCAGAACTGGGATTCGAACCCATGACCTCTGACTCCCAAGCCCGGGCTCTTCCCACTGAGCCACGCTGCTTCTCATACCAACCCCATTTTACAGAAGAGGAAACAGAGGCCTAGAGAGGTTATTTGCCTCATTTGCCTCAGGTCATAGAGCAGGCCAGGAACTTCATCCATTTCTGAAATTCATGGGGGAGGGTAAAGCTTGTGCTAGTTCCTGCCAAGTATTCATATCCTAAATGTCCATGCAGGCTTTACTATAAGGCAGAGTCACATTTGAAAGCTTAATCTATCTCAATCACTGTCATTAAAGTGCTATAAATAGCAATATTCACTTTATGACTGTACGATCCTCTCAAGAAGAGCGGCATCAATCTTTGTAGAACAGAGGTGCAGATTGAACCAGTCGGGGCCAGCACTGCTCTGTAAAAGGTTTGAACACTCCGCTGTTCATCTCCCCCAGTGATCCCCAGGCCCTCTGTTAGATCCGGTTAGACTCTGGGTAGAATCTCCTCCTCGTTTGCAGCTGCTCTGTGAAAACCGGGAATCGGATTTCCAGGAAGGGGGAATGGGGTTGGAGGCGGAGATGGGGATCACCTACCAGGCAGACCTCTTAGTTTTAGAGAATGGGTCTGAAAACTCAGATCTAGGAGTGCCGGCCAGCCTCTCTGCCCATTCCTGCTTCCTCCCTGTGCTCTTGCTAAGGATGTCCAGCAGGGTCACGGCCCCTGAATTGACAGGCTGTCTGGGACAGAGTTGGTGGCTGATCCTTTCCCCCTCTACTTTCTTAGCTGGAAAGTGGGGCCTGAAAAATAGATCCGCTCCGGTGATGGAGTCCTAGAAGGCATAGACCTGGGGTGACTGGACCAGCTGGATCACCTGTCGATCTCACAGAATGGCCCGGTTGGTTCTCTGGTCAGAAATCACCCTCACCTAAGGCGTGCTCCCAGCAGGCCCTCCCGTGCCTGCAGAGCCAGACTAGAATCCAGGTTTCCTGGATTCCCATAGCCGTGCTCTTTCCACTGGCCTAATAGTAGGATTAAACAGGGTGAGGCACCAGGTCCCCACTCAGGGTCACACCTGAAGAATTTCCAGTTCTCTACCAGCCTCAATTATGGGAGGGAGAGTCAAGCAGAGGCATTCCTAGCATAGGCAGTGGCTAGTGAGTGGAAGGCATTCTTCTACAAGTCAAAAGTCACCTGTGCTGGGCAGCAGTGGCATGGGAGACAGTCGAAGGTGGAGACTAAAGTTTACTGCACGGAAGGAGGCAGTGGTAAACCACTTCCGTATTTTTACCCAGAAAACTCTATGGGTACTTCACCAGAATAATTGCAGATGGAGTTGGGGTGTTCTGGGAGAGTTATGTCCATGGCATCGCCATGGATCAGAGACGACTCCATGGCATAAAACAAGACAAGAGGCACCAGGGGCTCAAGGAACCTGAGGTGGTATTGTGTGGGGTAGTAATAATAATGATAATTATGGTACTTGTTAAGCACTTACTATGTGCCAAGCACTGTTCTAAACGCTGGAGTAAATGCAGATTAATCAGGTTGGACACGGTCCCTGTCCCACCTGGGGTTCACACTCTTAATCCCCATTTTACAGATGAGGTAACTAAGGCTTTAGAAAAGTGAAGTGACTTTTCCAAGGTCACCCAGAAGACATGTGGCAGAGCCTGGATTAGAATGCAGGTCCTTCTGACTTCCAGGCCCTATCCACTAGGCCATGTAGAGGGATTGTTGGGAAGTGCAGAAAGATTGCCAGTCCAGGAGGAGCAGAGGCTGAGGTAAATCTCCTTGTGACTGTGACCCCCACACCCTCTGGCTCTGGCGCTCGTTTGAGGACACCGGCTGTGAACCACTCTCAGCCAGATGCATTGTGCAATGAGGAAGTACCTGTTCAACCACGGCAGTGGAATGTGGCTGGGCCAGGTGGCTGGTCAACAGAAAGCTTCCGCTTCCCTGGGTGCCCAGTTGATTAACGTTTGGGCTAAGACTGAAACAAAATGCTTGGAGGAATGACAATGGTGAGGGAGAATGAGCTTGTGAATCAAATAGAAGGAAAAGTCAATCAGTGGTATTTACTTAGCACTTATCCTGTGCAGAGCATTATATTAAGCACTTGGGAGAGTACAAAGGGAAGTGCTTACTATATTCCAAGCACTGTTCTAAGTTCTGGGGCAGATACAGGATAATCAGGTTGTCCCACGTGGGGCTCTCAGTTTTAATCTCCATTTTACAAATGAGGTAACTGAGGCACAGAGAAGTTAAGTGCCCACAGTCACACAGCTGCAAGTGGCAGATCCAGGATTCGAACCCATGACCTCTGACTCCCAAGCCCGGGCTATTTCCACTGAACCACTCTGCTTCTCTGTAGAAATGTCCTGATATGAGACTGTAGAGAAGGAGAAAGATCAAGTCTGGAGATGCAGATTTGGGAATCATCTGCTGATTTGAAGTTAGTTAGAAGGTAGTTGAAGTCAGAGGAGCGAATGAGTTCTTCAAGGGAGTGGGTGTAAATGAATAATAGAAGGGGATCCAGAATTGAACCCTGAGGGACTCCCACAATTAGGGGGAGGGAGGCAGAAGAGGAACCTGTGAAAGACACTGAGAATGAGTGTTCTGAGAGATAGGAGGTGAACCAGGAGAGGACAGTGTCAGTGAAGCCAAGGTTAGGTAATGTTTCCAGGAAAAGGGGATGGTTCACAACAAAGGCAGCTGGGAGATATGATATTGGAAGTACAAAATTCTGACCAGTGGAGGGAATGTCAGCATGCTGAAGCAATGTTGCCTAACGGATAGAGCCCGGGGCCTGGAAGGCAGAGGACCTGGGTGCTAATTCTGGCTCTACCACTTGTCTACTATGTAACCCTTGGCCTCAGTTTCCTCATATGAAAACCTACTCCTTCTACTTACACTCTGAGCCTGATCATCTTGTATCTACCCCAGTGCTTGATGTGCACAGCACATAGTAATCGCTTAACAAGTACCATCATTTTTAAGAACTATAATAATTGTGCTACACTCAACATCATGCATTCGGCCTTCTCAAAAATCCATCTCCTTTCCCCTCCCTTCTGACCGAGGTTCAGAAACAAATCCCTATTTATAGTTTTGTTTCTAGGAGAAAATTGCTTCCAACTTAGGTCTTGAGTTAAGCCACAGTTTGTCAGGACAATTAATGTCTGTCTCCCCCTCTAGACTCTAATCTCACTGTGGGTAGGGAACAGGTCTACACATCTTGTTATATTGCACTCTCCAAAGTACTGAGTACAGTTCTCTGCATACGGTAAGTGCTCAGGAAGTACGATTGAGTCACTGATTGATTGGTCTGAAGTCTGAGAACTGCCTGTAATGAGTTCTTGTAGGGACCTAGAGAGGAAGCCTTGTCCATCAACACTCAGCTTATGGCAACTAGCCCCTTGCTTGGCCTTTGATGGGTTTCCGGTGTTCTCCAGCTACATTCCTTTGAAAGGTTACCCCTGAACAAGCCCCTGGGCTATACGTAACCGAAACTTATGGTGTAGCTGTGGCAGCCCTGGATTTTTGAGGCTGTCCTAGGTGGTTCTAGAAAAATATGCCAACGTTCTGGGTTTGGAACTGTCTCCGCTGACCGGTCAGGCTGCTTTGGCTCACTAAAGTATACTACGATATCCGTGACTGGACTGGAGCCTGCTCAGAATATGATGAGGTCAGGTTTCCCAGGCTTCTGGGAAGCATATGAAGGCTATTCCAGAATAATGGGAAACTCTCTCCCTCCACCTCCATCCCCTCCACTTCTGAGGTCACCCAAAACAAAGTAAATGTCCAGGACCACTTTCCTGGGCCAGTAACATGGAGTGGGCAAAACTGGACATTTACTTTGTTTCCTCTGCTTCCCTGGGTTTGTGGGTAGAGGGATTGGCGGGGCTGTTAAGCTGGACTTCAGAGAAGCCTCAAACTGGCCTTTGCTGGGAGAGGTAGAGAAGTATTAGGGGCAGCAGCGCTGGTAGTGAGGTGTCTTTTGTAATAATAGTAATTATAGGATTTGTTAAGCACTTTTATACCAAACATCATACTAAGCCCTGGAGTAGATACAATTGAATTAGGTCAGACACAGTCCTTGTGCCACATGGAGTTCACAGTCCCCACGGGACTGTTCTCCATGGGCAGGAGAACAGGTATTAAATCCCCATCTTATAGATGAATTAACTGAGGTGCAGAGAAGTTAAGTGACTTCAAATTACTACAACATTAAGGCAAGCAGTTCTTCTATCCCGCCTTGATTACTTTCAGCCTCCTCGCTGACTTCTCTGCCTCCTCTCCCTCCCCATTCCAGTCCATACTTCATTCTGCTGCCTGGATCATTTTTCTACAGAATCATTTAGTCCATGTTTCTCCACTCCTCAAGAACCTCCAGTGGTTGCCCATCCACCTCCGCATCAAACAGATACTCCTCACCATTTGCATTAAAGTACCTTGTTCCTTCTTACCTGTCCTCGCTACTCTCTTACTATAACCCAGTCTTCCCACTTGGCTCCTCTAATGCCAACCTACTCACTATACCTCCATCTTGTCTATCTCACCACCGACCTCTTACCCACATCCTGCCTCTGACCTGGAATGCCCACCCTCTTCATACTTCACAGACTATCACTTTCCCCACCTTGAAAGCATTATTAAAATCACCTCTCCTCCAAGAGACCTTCCCTGACTAAGACCTCATTTCCTCTTCTCCCACTCCCTTATGCTTCACTGTTGCACTTGAATCTGATCCTCTTACTCACTCCTCCCTCAGCCACACAGCATTTTTGTACCTATCTGTAATTTATTTTTATTAATATCTACCTCCCCCTCTAACTGTAAATTCGCAGTAAGCAGGACACATGTCCACCATCTCTGACATATCATACTCTCCTAAGTGCTTAGTATAGTGCTCTGCATTAAGTAAGAACTCAATAACTACCATCGATTGATGTGCCCAAGGTCACATGGCAGGCAAGTGGTGGAGCTGGGATTAGAACCCAGGTCCTCTGACTCATAGATCCATAATCTCTCACTGCTACACAAATATCAGTTGGAATTAGGAAAGAGGGGCCGGAACATCTGCTCCTTAAAGCTACTTTCTTTACCATGACTTGCTACCAACCCACAATCCAGCAGGAGCTAACACTCACCTGGGGCACATTTGCATCCAGCAGTCATCCCTCCCCCAACCCCCAGGAAGATGCATGAGCTTAAATAAATATCTCAGTTTCCCAATTCTCCATAAAAGCACTACAATCAGCAGCCCCTCTTGAGACAGTCTCATTTTGCTTCCTTCCTCTCAGGATTCCAGGTGTTTAATGTTTTTTTGATGGCCTGGGTCACTATTTTCCCTGATCTAGAAACAGAGCTGATTGCATTTCTGTTTAGTTCAGGTGGGGGCTTAGCCCAGGTGTTTCCAATGGAGCTTTTCCAGCTTCCGTCAAGTCCAAAACTGACTCTCAGTTGGGATTTCAAGGAAGTATCCAATGAAAGTAGTTTGAGCTGCAAGCAAGAGTGGTAATTTGCCCCCCTCCCCCCCTCCCCATGACCCTCCTCTCTCTCTTCCCCCTTCCTCTCACCCACCAGTGAGTCTTGGGGAAGGTTTACATACCTCGTTGGAAATGTCACAGAGACTGGGCCCGGGCCAGGATTGCATCCACCCCAGAACCCTGTCGGGTTTCATCTGGTTTCAGGTTTCACTGCAGTCAAGTAACCATGACTCAGCAGGCAACACACTAGATGGAGCAGTGAACTGTGGAGAAACAGTATTGAGAAAAAGCTGGAAGCAGGTGGGCTAAATAGGCAGGTTTTATGCCCACAGTGCTAAGGATTGATTTGAGGCCTGCGGTGAGATGTTTGGGTGGCACAGAGAAAGAAGGGAATCAAGAGACCCAGGTCCCCATCCCAGCTCTGCCACTGGCCCGTGGCATGATAATGGGCAAGTCGTCAAATCTCTGAGCCTCCGTTTCCTCATCTTTAAAATGGAGAGAAGGTACCTGCTCTGCCTACCTAGTAGACTGTAAACCCCATGAGGGACGGGGGCTGTTAGGTCTAATTATCCTGAATTCATTCATTCATTCAGTTGTATTTATTGAGCGCTTACTGTGTGCAGAGCGCTGTACTAAGTGCTTGGGAAAGTAAAATGTAAGAATCAACAAACACATTCCTTGCCCACAGAGAGCTTACTCTACCCCAATCTTTAGCACATGGTCTGGCTTATTACAATAGTAAGTGCTTTTCTGTATTTATAATTATTATAATGAATATGAATTATTTACCATATTTAACCATATAAATATCACCACTCTGTCCTCCACCTTGCCCCAGATTTCTGAGGAGGAAATAAAAGATTATTATTTTAAGCAGTGAGAGAAAAGTGCTCTGGGTAAAAAGAAGAGAAGGGTGCTAATGCAGGCACAGTGCAGATGCAGGCTGATGTCAGGGAAGGCATTTGTTCACTGAGAAATCCAAATGTTAGGAAGAGGAGAAGGGGGCTGAGGGGCTAATTCATGGGTGCTATTGAGAGCAGACTTGGGAGAGTGCAATAGAAGAGAAGTTGTCTCAATGCCCTTTTTCTTTCCTTTTCCATCTTTCCTCCCCTCTTTCCTTCTCTTTTTTCTCCTGCTCCCCTTATGCTAGACTTAGTTCTTATGACACATCTCTCCCCCCGCTCCCAACACACACCAACTTAGCAGCCCCTCCCCTGTTTTGGAGTTGCAAAAATTATATTTAAAAGTAGGCCAGTTTATGTGGGTGAATACAGTATTGTTATGAGTGGGTGCTGGAGGGCTCTGGGTGACTTTTTTGTGTACTGTGAAGTTTTCCTGAGAAGATCCCATGTCCATTTATCTTCAAAAGCTG
Source organism: Ornithorhynchus anatinus (assembly GCF_004115215.2). Lineage (NCBI taxonomy): Eukaryota > Metazoa > Chordata > Mammalia > Monotremata > Ornithorhynchidae > Ornithorhynchus > Ornithorhynchus anatinus. The sequence continues at coordinate 23,474,435 of NC_041728.1, read as the reverse complement.
AAAGTTTAGGATTCTGCTTCTGGCTTCACTACAGGTTTACAAGGTGACCTTGATGTTGGCCATTTTCTTCTGGGCTTTTTTGTTTTCCATCTGGCAAGCAGGAACAATACAATTTGCTCCTTATCTATTACCCTAGGCATTTGGGAGAATTAATGAGCTCTCTGTTTAGTGTGGTTTTTTTTTCTTTTTTGCAGCTCGTGCCATACAAACACAAATAATTTTTGTTTATACGAAATATGGGCCTTAACCTCTTCTTGGTGACACAGGGCTTCTTTTGATGAGTAGGAGTGTGCTCTGTCCAGTTGAGGCATTTAAATATATGAACATTAAATTATGGGAGGGAAAACAACTCTTCAGTCATAGTTAGGAAATGAATTTAAAGCCATGAAGTTTCCTTTCCCTCAATTTCTTTCTAAGTCTGGGTATTCGTTTAAGTATGTTTATTCAAATGAGTGTGAGTATATAATATGCATATTCAAGGACATGGTAAAACACGGGCTCAGCGTGAAAGAGAGGCTGACTTTTGAGAGACCTTAGCGACAAGGCATCCTGGTGGGCAGCATTCAAAAGAGAGTTCTTTCCTGAATTTTGTGGCCTAGAGGATTGAGCAAGAGTCTGGGCATTAGAAAGACCTGGATCTTCTTCCCAGCTCTGCCACTTGTCTGCTGTGTGAACTTGGGCTAGTCATTTCACTTCCCTGCATCTGTTACCTCATCTATAAAATGAGGATTATAATTGCGAGCCCCATGTGGGACTTAGACTGCGTCCAACCTGATTAGCTTGTATCTATCTCAGTGCTTAGTACAGTGCCTGGCACATAATAAGCACTTAACAGATACCATTTTTTTTTTTTAAGAAAAAGGGCTTTCTGAAAAACAGGAAGGCAGGAGGCAGTTTTGAAAATAGAGATGGGCCCAGTGAAGGACAGATCCATTAGCATAGCATGGATTTATCCCAATTTGTAAACAAAATTGGGAGGAAGGGTCATCAGGCAATAGTTGCTTAGGAGACACACACAAGTTATGTCTAGAGTAGAGCAATCTTAGAACCTGAAGGATAGATCTATATTCCTTTCTCGAAGTGTGTGTGTATATAATATATGTATATAAGATACATTTATGTGCATATATATGCATGATAACTCACTTATCCCATCCTTTAAGGTGATTATAGTTGTACAGAGTCCTCCAAATGGAAAACTCAAGTTACAGACTCACTATGACAGTGCGCATACACACATAACCATTTCTTCCAACGCCGCACCCCTCTGTGTCCACACAGACTTGCCTTGTCAGCAGAATGTTCCCTAATTTCTGCTGTCACGTTTGAGACAAACTCATAATGAAAATGCACATCCTGGCAGGCATGAGTTGATATGCGTATGTATGTGTATGTATTTATGTGAACACAGACGCGTGCACATATTTCTTTTTGTTGAGTGCCATGGGTGAGTCTGCCTCTTGTGGCACATACTAAAAGTATTCAGTATCTGCTGTAAGTCTGTTACTGGCTGGATAAACCTAAAGCTCAAATGTCTGTAATGTCCTTGTAGGCAGGGATCTTGTCTTTCAAACCTCTGTTATTGTGCTCTTCAAGCATTGCTCTGTAGAGAGTAAGTGCTCAATAAATAAATCTCAATGCACAGGTTTTTAACACTGAGAATCTTTATGTCACCGTCATCATGAAGGTCATTTTTATTGAGCATCTGTTAAATGCAGAGTATGTTCTAGGTATATAAGAAAATGCAGTTGAAGTGGAAGAACTGCTCCCAGCCCTCAAAGATCATACAATCAACCAATTAGTGGTATTCATTGAGCACTCACTGTGTGCTAAGCACTTGGAAAAGTACAGTACAGTAGAGTTGGTAGCCGTGATCCTTGCCCTCGAGCTTACATTCTAACAGGAAGACACATTAAAATAAATTTTAGGTAAGGGAATAACAATTCAGTGCAATCAATACCAGAAAGAAATTGCTTACTTCAAGAAGTTAAAATGGTTCCCATGACTAATGCTCAACCCACCAATGATAAGGTAGTAGAGTAACTTATATAAATTTTGCCCAAGATTTAATAATAAAATTAATATCTACTACCTATGGCTTTCACAAAACCAGCACCAAAGCAGTTAAATGCAGCAGCTAAAAACCAGATTTGCAATCAATCGTATTTATTGATCGCTTTGTGTGTGCAGAGCACTGTACTAAGTGCTTGAGGGAGTACAAAACAGCAATATAACAGACACACTCCCTGCCCACAGCGAGCTTACAGTCTAGAGGGGGACACAGACATTAATATAAATAAATTACAGATATGTACATAAGTGATGTGGGGCTGGGAGGGGAATGACTAAAGGGAGCAAGTCAGGGTCACGCAGAAGGGAGTAGGATAAAATGGGGCCTTAGATTCACAGTCATAAAAACAGGCAGGAAGAACCAATAATGGGAGGGATGGAGAGAGAAAGAAAGAATATAATATCAGTAACCTGGGATGAAGGCCTACAGAAATGAGCAGGGATATTTCCAGGATGTAGGATCAGTTTTTGTACAATTAGATTATAAAATCCTTCAGGCTAGAGGTCCTAAGTGCTTAGTACAGTACCTACTATTCAGAATATGCTCAGTAAATTCCATTGATGTTGATGATGGTTGAACTTCCTTTGAAAGTGGACTGACTGTGGTTATTTGTGTGCCAGGAACAAAAGAGATCAATAAATAAATTGGGGTCCCCAGGGGCTAAAGTACCCACTCCAATGGCTGTGGTTTAATGGGAGAATTCAGGGGACATTTCACAGTGGATTAATTGGGAATGATTTTTCCTTCAGTCAGACAAAAATGTACCTTTTTAATCCATAAATACAGCCGCCAGAAGCCCTTGTTCCCTTATCCTTTTCTCTGCTTTAGAGCTTGCAGGGGAAAGGCAGTGTACTATGAAACTCCCCAGTGTATTTTCACAATTGTCTGTGAAAAGCATTTTAGCGTCCCCAATAAGAACCTGTTTGTGTAAGTAATCCCCCTCTTGGGGGAGAGTGCCTAGCTTTCCATCATCCTTTTGGAAACCAGGGCCAAAGTCCTCTGAGAGAATGCAGTTTTAACAATTAGGATTCTGGGGTTCCGATTCCAGTTTGGTTCCCAACTGGCTCTGTGATCCTGGGCACAGGTTTAACCTCAATGGATCCCAGTGGACCATAATGGTCCAAAATAGAGTCAACAGAATAGGGGTGGGGGTGGGGAAGTATAATACTGCATGATGTAGAATGAATGTGCAACATGTTTCTGACACACTTGAAAGATGCATGTGGCATTTGAAGCTTTATATATGTATTTGATTCATATTGATATTTGTGCATTCAGTTGTTTGTTCAGCTGTTTCATCCTGCTGCATTTGTTCTGCTTCCAGCTTTGTCCTTGCTTTTCCACCCGCTTTTACTATTGGTAAATGGTCTTTATTTGTATGTCTCCCCCATTAGGTTGTAAACTCTTTATGAGCAGGAAGCATAGTGCTACTGTTGTGCTCTTCCAAATGGTTAGTAGAGTACCTAGCACTTGAGGCACTCAATAAATATCTATTGACTGAGTGATTGAAGGCTTACAGAATCCCAATAGTTAATGTCTTGGAATTATTATTACTGCTATTATCATTATTATTTTAAGCACTTACTTTGTAACAAACAGGATTCTAAACATTGAGGAAGTTACAAGTTAATCAGGTCAGGCCAAGTCCCTGTCCCACACGGGGCTTTCGGTCCAAGTGATCAGGTATTCTCTGAGGCATAGAGAAGTTCTGTCAGAGCTGGGATGAGAATCTCTGACCCCTAGTCTCGTGCTGTTTCTAGCAGGCCATGTGGCATAATCAATTTAGTATAAAACTTTAAGGATATAATATCTACTAAATCAATGGCATTTATTGAGCACTTATAGTGTGCTGAGCTCTGTACTAGGTGCTTGGGAAAGTACAATAAAAGGGAGTTCACGGACATAATCCTTCCCCGCAAGGAGTTTACAGTATAAATCATTCAACCAACCATATTTTTTGAGTGCTTACTTTGTGCAGAACACGATACTTGGGACAGAACAATATGACAGAGTTGGTAGAAACATTTCTTTCCCCCACAATAAGTTTATAGTCTAGAGGGGGAGACAAAAAATATAAATTAGGGATATGTACAAAAGGGCTGCGGGGCTGAGGAAGAAGTGACGAAAGGGTGTAAATTAGTGTGCCAAGGTGACACAGGAGGGAGTGGGACAAGAGGAAAGGAGGACTTAGGGAAGGCCTCTTGGAAAAGATGTGCTTTTAATAAAGCTTTGAATGTGGAGAGAGTGATCGTCTGTCAGATGTGAAGAGGGAGGGATGTTCCACACCGGGACAGGATGTGTCCTAGAGGTCAGCAGCAAGATAGAGGTACAGTGAGTAAGTTGGCATTAGAGGAGCAAAGTGTGTGAGCTGGATTGATTGTAGCTGGAAATCAAGGAGGTAAGGTACTAGGGGACAAGATGATTGAATACTTTAAAGCCTATAGTAAGGTGTTTTTTGATGCTGAGGCAGATGGGTAGCCACTGGAGGTTCTTGACTGGAGAATTATGGACTGAATGTTTTTGCAGAAAAATCATCCTGGTGACAGAGTGAAGAATGGAGTGGAGAGAGAGAGGAGGCTGATAGTAATAATAATGATGGTATTTGTTAAGTGCTTACTATGTGCCAAACACCGTTCTAAGTGCTGGGGTAGATACAAGGCTGATGCATTAATCATGGTGGGAAAGGATCAGTGCTTGGATTAATGAGGTAGTAGTTTGGAGAAGAAAGAGTGGATTTTAGTGATGCTGTGAAGGTTCAACTGACAGGATTTAGTGATGGGTTGAATATGTGGGTGTTATCTAAAGATAATACAACAATTACCATTACATGGCTAGGCATTGATTACTATATAATGAGACTGTGAAAAATGTGTTTTAAAGCTTGCTTTAGTCAGAATCACAGGATTGAATAGCAATGACCAATGTGCAACTGTTTAAAATTCGCTCTGGTGGTAAACAGTGAACTTTAAGATAAAATTGCAGATGGGTTACCTGTTTGGTGCAGATGAACTCCAAAGAAAGTTTCAGACAATACAGATGTATTGAAACAAGTTCTTAATTTCCCACAATCTTCTTGAATGTCATCTGATGTGACTGAAGTCTTGTACTATTTCAGTGTTTGCAAAACATCTTCCTCATATCCTTTTTATCTCCTTCTAAAATCATGGGGGACATCATAGCTTTTTTGCTGATCCTGAGGTATTAACAGAAGATATGCTTATAGTGTTGTATCGTTAGGGAAAAGTTCCATTAAATTGTCAACTCCTAGAGTGTAGGAACCACATCTAGTATGTAAACCTTTTGAGGGTAGGGATCGTGTCTGCCATCTCTGTTGTACTCTCCCAAGTGCTTAGTACAGTGCTCTGCACATAGTAAGAACTCAGTGAATACCATTGATTAACTGATTTGAACTATAAGGTAGTGTAGGTGCTCATTAAATGCTGCTGCCAATAATGTTTTTAATTAATGATTTCACATTATGAATTTGTTCCTTTGGATCAAGCAGTTTGCAATTTGTGCCCACTCCTAATAACGTGGGTAATAGGTTTCAATGGCCTCTCTGCACTTGTTCCGGAGTTTTCATTTCTGAATGTGGTTCCACTTTCAAATGACTTTAATATGACCATCCCTCCTCCTCTTAGGCCTTTGAATTTTCAGCCATACCCCAGTTATGTACTGAGTGTGAGTCAGTTGCCGCTATGAACCTTTTATAATTAGGGTGTTCTTGCTCAGTTAATATGTTGTTGTCTTTCCTGTAAAAAAATGTTTCTGCTAACTGATCATATATCGGATGTGGTAGAGAGTCAAATTATGCAAGTCATGCAGTGCGTGACCAACTAGAAATCTAAAAATGTGACAGTGACTGTACAATCAAATGTCTACGAAATTGATCGTGTGTCCATTATTCTTATTTTTTTGGCCCAACATTCTGTAAAGTATACCATCTGTCTAACCTCATGTCATGCTGGGCAAGCTCACTGTACTTTTCTGATGCTTCCAACAGTCTCTTGTTAGAATGTCAAAGCCACATTTCAGAAATACAGATAGGCTGCGTGAAAATGTCTGCATATATGAGCAGAAATCGTAGAGAAGTAGTGTGGCTCAGTGGAAAGAGCACAGGTTTGGGAGTCAGAGGTCATGGGTTCAAATCTCGGCTCAGCCACTTGTCAGCTCAGCTGTGTGACTTTGGGCAAGTCACTTAACTCTCTGTGCCTCAGTTCTCTCATCTGTAAATTGGGGATTAATAATAATAATACTAATGTTGGTATTTGTTAAGCGCTTACTATGTGCAGAGCACTGTTCTAAGCGCTGGGGTAGACACAGGAATCAGGTTGTCCCACGTGGGGCTCACAGTCTTCATCCCCATTTTACAGATGAGGTAACTGAGGCACAGAGAAGTGAAGTGACTTGCCCACGGTCACACAGCTGACAAGTGGCAGAGCCGGGATTCGAACCCATGACCTCTGACTCCAAAGCCCGGGCTCTTTCCACTGAGCCACTCTGCTTCTCCTGTGAGCCCCACATGGGACAACCTGATCACCTTGTATCCTCTCCATTGCTTAGAGCAGTGCTTTGCACATAGTAAGCGTTTAACAAATGCCATCATTATTATTATAATTGAAGAGGCTGGGGAAATGTGATGAAGTCTGGGTCGATGCCCTGGGGCGAGGTCAGTTTGACACCCTGAAGCCTTGAGGTTACCTCACAGCTGGAGAGAGGGGCCTTGCAGAGGAAGAGGAGGAGGGATGAAGCAGCAGGGAAATGAGTAGTCAGTAGGTCAAACATACTTACTGAGCACTTACTGTGTGCAGTGCACAGTAAATAGTACAACAGAGTTGGTAGACACGGTCCTTGCCCACATTGCACTAGCAAATAATAATAATAATAATGGTATTTGTTAAGCGCTTACTATGTCCCAGGCACCATACTAAGCACTGGGGTGGATACTCGCAAATCGGATTTGACACAGTCCCTGTCCCATGTGGGGCTCACAGTTGTAATCCCCATTTTACAGATGAGGTAACTGAGGCCCAGAGAAGTTAAGTGACTTGCCTAAGGTCATACGGCAGGCAAGTGGTGAAGCCAGGATTAGAACCCATGACCTTCTGACTCCCAGGCCCATGCTCTATCCACTATGCCATTCTTCTCATTATGGTATTTTTTTAAGCGCTTACTATGTGCCAGGCCCTGTTGTAAGCTCTGGGGTAGATACAAGCTAATCAGGTTGGATACAGTCCCTGTCCCACATACAACTCGTATTCCAGATATCTCATCATTTACCAGATGAGACTACTGAGGCAAAGAATAGTTAACTGATTTGCTCTCACACAGCAGACAAGTGACAGATTAGAACTCATGACCCTCTGGCTCCCAGGCCCTTGCTGCATCCACTAGACCATATAGTAAGTACCACCATCTTTAGAACAGCAGTCAATCAATGATGTTTATGAAGTGCTTACTGTATGCCGAGCACTGAACTACATGCTTGGCAGAGTACGATACTTGAAAGTACGTACATTTAAAGTGCATATTTAAAATCATTTACTTATATTAATGTCTCTGTCCCCTTCTAGACTGTAAGTTCATTGTGGGCAGGGAACAAGTCTGCCAACTCCATTCTAGCGTGCACTCCCAAACACTTAGTAAGTGCTTAACAAATACCACCATTTTTTTTTACTATGTTCAAAGCACTGTTCTAAGCGCTGGGGGATACAAGGTGATCAGGTTGTCCCACGTGGGGCTCACAGTTTTAATCCCCATTTTACAGATGAGGTAACTGAGGCACCGAGAAGTTAAGTGACTTGCCCACAGCCACACAGGTGACAAGTGGCAGAGCTGGGATTCAATGCTCTGCACATAGTAAGCACTCAATAAATAATACCTTTGATTGAATATGACAGAATTGGTAAACATGATCCCTACCCAGCAGGATCTGATAGTCTAGAAGGGGAGAGAGACATTAAGTTATGGATTTGGGCATAAATGCTTTAAGGTTGGGAATGGTGTTACTATCAAGTGGTTCAAGGATAAAGATGATGTCTGTTTCAGCTGAAACCCTCTTTTGAAATCCTAACAATGAGTGCCACAAAGAAACTGGGAAAATCCCCAGTGAAGAGGGAGGTAGGGCAGTGGTGTGTGTGTGTGCGCGTGTGTATGTATACATCTTTTCGAGTAATATGATGTTTTGTTAGTTTGCTTTAGCTACGTTAACCATGCTTTGATGGCATGACCTATTAAAAACCCACTCTATACCCCTCCTGTGTGGATAATTGTTTTTGAAAAGATCAGAAATCCTTTCAACTCTAAGAACATCTGAAAACTGCAGCTATGATTTGCAAGGCCCATCCCTGGAGGTAGCACTGCCCCCTCTTCACCTGACGTGCAAGCTGTCACCTTTGCTCTAAGTGAAGGACCATTTCTGGTTACTTCATGTTGGAATGGTTCATCTATACCTATCTTTCTCTGCATTCCAAAGCTACGTGATGGCTTCTGAAGCAGCGGTCTAATGTGTTTTTCTAGACTTTCTGCTGCCCAGCCTCCTCATAGTCACCCACCTTTCCTCACATCTGTAGAATGGGAATTAAATAATACCTGTTCTCCCTCCAACTTAAACTGAGGGACAGGGACTGTGTCCGATCTGATTAACTCCAACCCTTAGAACAGAGCCTGCCACATAGGAAGTGCTTTGCAAATACTATTATTATTATTGTTGCTCACAGCAGTTATTTGACCATCCATCCTCCACCCAGTGGAGCTGTGGTTCGGATACCATTGCTTCAGCATTGCAAAATGGCTGATTTCTGAAATGCCGTAAGTGATGATCCAGACATCAGTTAACATTGAACTTGTTTGAAGGGGGATTTTTCCAATTTCCTGGAAAGAAGCGGTGCATGGAGCAATTGCCCTATGGTCCATAGGGTCTTGGGGCCCTGGTTAACTCCACCTGCAGGAAATGGATGGCCAAGGCAGAGGAGGCTTAGACTCTGCCCTGCCCCTTGAGCCCATCCTTCCCCGTCCCCAGACCAGACCCTTGCCAGGCTGAAGCAGTGGGAGGGAGTGGGAAGAAGAACCACATGCAATCCTCCAAAATTCACATAGCTGCCTGTCAAAAGAGGGAGAGCCAACAAGGTGTATGTCAGCTAGTCGGTGATGCTGATGAAGCCAGATGGGTCATGAGGATCAGCCTAATCTCCCGGCCTTATTTAAATGATCACCTCTTAACACCTTTAGTTCGGGATGGAGTTTGCTGTCATGTTGCCCTACACCTCCCTGACAACCTTTATCCTCACCCAAACTTTAAGCATTCTGCCTGCCAACAACCATAACAATGAGCTCTACAGAATTTCTGGGGGCTTCCCAAAAAGGCTTCTGGCAACCAACCGGGATTTACTCTCTGGATTTCATTTTCAGAGAACTTTCCTCCCTCGGATCTCTTCCGGCCCTCCTTCCTGCTTTTTAAGTTAAAATGACTGATTTATTAATCAGTCTTATTTTGTTTACTTGTGTGTTCAACTTTAATATTTATCTTGAAGTCCTTTTTCAGTTCCAATTTGAGGAGAAAAATCTCTCTTGGGTTTACTATGTGACATAATTCTGATTAGTTAGAGCAGCATTCTTCTTATCCAATAGAGAATACTTTGCTGATTTTTCTCACACACCACTGATGGGAAGAAATGAACCATTAGTGCAGTCATCAGTGTCACCATTAAGTAATGGTAGTGGGCACTCACTGGGCATTTAGTACTCTACTGGGTAGTTTGATTGGCCACTTTAAGCCTCTGCATCTTCATTTTGCTCCTTTAATGACAGAGTAATGGTACGAACTGTCCTCATCTATATTTTGTTCAGTGAGGCTGCTGGAAATGGAATATTGATTGACTTCACTTTTTTAAAATACAGATACGCATTCTAATCTTTTCACGGATAAAACTGTTCTCTGCAAATCTGTTGCCTGTTCTATTCACTGGTCCTGAAGCTTCTTTCCTGAGCTATTTAATTGTGTGAGGAAGGTGCAGTTACAGTCATTTTCAGGCCACAGTGAACATTTTTTTTTAGGGCTGTTGAGGCCATTTTCATGTGTTTGTGGAGGCTTATAGTTTTACTGGTATCTGTTTGAGGAGGTTTATAGTTTTACTGGTATCCTATATGGGTTGTTCCTTTTTAGTCTCTTCTATGTGACCAAGAAGTTTCACCTACCTGCAAGCCATGCTTGGGAACATATAAAGCCTCTTGATGTATTACCAGCTGTGAAAACTAATGCAACCAGATGTGTGTCTGTAAGGTCTCTCCCTCTCTCCCTCTCATTCTTTCCTTCTCCCTCTCCCTTCCCTTCTGTCTCTCCCTTTTCCAGGGTGGTCTCTTGTTCATTTCGCAACTGGTCTGTCACCTATATACAGGTATGGTTCTCAATGCCTTAAAGACTGATAGTTTTTTTTATGACACCAAACCTCCTCTGCCTTGGCTCCAGCCTTCAAGTTCAGTGTCCCAGAAATGGTGCTTGTGTTCACAGGGACCTGAGAGGGGAACTCTAAGGCTCTGAATCATCAACTGTTGGGATCAGGGATCCCCTGGAGAAACACTTCAGGTTAGGGGGGACTGGGTAGGCTTCCACAAAACGTTGCATATGCCATCATTACATTAGATGTGTGGTCAGTCCAACACAAATGAGCATGTGCATCTCAGTGTCCAGTTTTCATGAGGGCTAAGAATGGCCTCTTATTTCCTCTCTATTTAGGCCGTAACTATGGAGGGATGCCCAGTGATTTTTCACATCCCTATCGTCATCATCATCATCACCATTGTGACAATTTAGTGTTTACTATGTGCGAAGTACTGTGCTAAGGGCTGGGGTAGATACAAGATGAGCAGATTGAACATAGCCCCTTTCCCACATGGGGCTTATAGTCTAAGAGGAGGTAAGGACAAGTATTTTATCCTAGTTTTGTAGATGAGGAAACTGAGGCACAGAGAAGTGACATAGCCAGGGTCAAATGGCAGACAAGTGGTGGATTACGGACTAGAACCCGAGTCTTCTGACTCCCAGTCCCATGTTCTTTCCACTAGACCGCAGTATCCCAACATGATTACTTTGTGCTTCTGCTTTTTTCAAGTCTTCTCTTCTCTTCTATCCCTTCCCCTCTAGTTCATCTTGTCTCAGGACTTCCCATGCCCTGCCGTGCCACGCAACTTTTTAGGGTCTCCCTTCCCCTTTTCTCATATTTTTGTCAAAGGACAATGTTCTATGTCCAACATAAATCCCAGAAAAGGGGAAGAAATCTGAGGATTTAAGTGCATTCTAAAGAAGTGGCCTCATTTTTCAGTAACGGCAGCTGAGGCTGAGATCCAACCAGGGAATCAAAGCTTGAACTTAAGCTATTGACTCTCAGTCTAACATACTACCTGCAGGTCAAAGAACCAGTTGGATTTGCCCTAGATTCCTGCTAATCTTTTCATTATCAATCAGTATTTTTCCCTACATCATTTTAGGCTCACTTCTCTCACTTCTGTTCCCTGGTATTTCTGTTCCCTGTATTCTGTCTCCCACATCACCTGAAGCCCCCGACCTTCCTAGTCATGTTTTGTTGCCAGTCACCTAAGTACTCAAGAATTTATTGTGTCTATTTATCTTTTTTGCACTCACAACTAAGGCATATTCACTATATTCTAAGCTCCTTGGGAGTAGGGATTACACCCAACTCTGTTCTATTGTACTCTCCCAAGCACTTAGTACAGTATTCTGCACCCAGTAAGCACTCTGTAGTACCATGATTGATCACTAATTTTTGACTTCTTTCTCCCCCATTAGGCAGGGACCTTGTCTTTAGTTTCTCCCCAAGCATCTAGTGACTGACCTCTGCATAAAATAATTCCTCGGTACATGTGCCTCTAAGCTTGATTTTTGTCAACCTTTTGGACAGTATTGAGGCTGATCACACCCTCTAAGGAGATCCTGGCTCTTCATCTGCTTTTCTCTTCAAGTGCTGATTCAGCTGGGCTGGACCGGGGAGCAGTTGGCATCAGACAGCTCAGTTTGGGAGACAATTTTAATCTGGTTGCTGGGGCTGTGGGGGTTGCACAAGAGAATGGCTTGGGCTGATAATCAGTTTCTGACTGGCCTGTTTGTGGCCTGAGATTGTTATCCCTGGCATGGATGTGTTCTGAGCCAGGAGATACTTAATTGTTCTTCATTGTTCTCACTCTTACCTCTGGCCTACATAACTGGGTCTGTTTCTCAGGCAGAAACAATATGTTCTCAAATCCTTACTGGCTTCACATGAAAGAACAGCCAAGCCTCCCCCCACCTTCAGATGGATCTTCATTTCCCAAGAGATTTGCACTTTTTTTTTCCAGATACATGTGGACCCATTTCCCCATGTGCAATTTAGTCTCCTGGTGCCTCTGCCTCTCCTGGCCTTTTCTTCACACATGTTGCCTGAGGACAGAACAACCGTATTGCATCGATTTAGACAATGCCAGGATTCCATTATGTGTGCTTTCTATTCACCTGCTGCCAATTAACCTGCCTTTTTGGCAGCCATAACAGAACAACAAATCTCTGCTTTCCTTCTACTCCATTGTCGTGACGTTCTAAAGAGGTGGGTGTTGAAAGAAATTTGAACATGCAACAGGTGTGCACGTGTGTGTGTGTGGGGGGGGGGGGCGGCGGTGAGAGAGAGAGATCAAGAAAGAGAGACATTTTACAGCTCTCCCACCCATCACGAAGAGTCTATTGAGTTTATATTTGGGCAACTCAATTTCTTCCAGAGCCAGAACCTTGGTAGGGAAACCAGTTCTAAATCTTATCAATACTGGGCATCCAGTTTACCCACTGAACATTCTGCTTCTTTCTCGCCTCACCTTTTTCCGTTTTGCACAACACCATCTTGCCCTGGCATCGAAAGCACTTGCAGTCCCTCTGAAGCTGCTGTAGACCCTCCAGTAAGCCACACCTCCTCCTGTTTCCCTGCTGTTTGAAACTACTCAGATGATAAACCTCATAGCGGGAACCAGGAAAGAAGAGTTGTGTCTTGTCCATTATCAGTAGGGGGTTTAGTTATTTAGTTAAAGCTTTCTTCAAACCATCTGTTTCTTTTAAGAGCCATGTGTCATTTGATGGAGGGTTCCTTGATAAGATGGCCAGTCGTCTGTTTTTGTGCCTGTCTTCTGTCTGGCTTGGATTTGGCGCTGGGTGGCTTTATGCCTGGTCTTTTTATTTTCAGATCCAGTTTGCCTGAACCTCTGCTCCTGCCACTGAATTCTACAACTCAGGATTCCCACCCCCACCCCCCCAAGCCCCCTTACAATGGTTACAGGACTCTGAGAGGAGAACACGGTGGTTCTGGAGCAAATTGTGGGGGTGTCCTTCCCACCCCCCTGCTTTTCCATAGTAACATTCTCGATCCAGGTGGGCTCAGCCTTACTTCTGTGAAATGGCATGTAAGACAGTGTAACATGTGATATCATGTTCATCTCCTTGTCGAGTGTCCGTGAGGGCCATCTGTGGCTACCCTAGTTCTGGAGGGCCTGCTCCATCTGACGCCACACGTAGTAATAATGCTAATAGTAATACTAATTTTGGCTCAGTGGAAAGAGCCCGGGCTTGGGAGTTGGTCACGAGTTCGAATCCCAGCTCTGCCACTTGTCAGCTGTGTGACTGTGGGCAAGTCACTTACCTTCTCTGGGCCTCAGTTACCTCATCTGTAAAATGGGGATGAAGACTGTGAGCCCCACGTGGGACAACCTGATTACCCTGTGTCTACCTAGTGCTTAGAACAGTGCTCTGCACATAGTAAGCGCTTAACAAATACCAACATTATTATTATTAGTAATAATGATAATGTTTCATAAGGTGTTTTCTTCATGCAAAACACTGTACTAAGAGTTAGGGTAGATACAAGTTAATCAGGACAGAAACAGCTCCTGTCCCACATGGGGCTTACAACCTAAAGGGGAGGGAAAACAGGTTTTTACTCCCCATTTCACACATGAGGAAACCGAGATGCAGATAAGTTGAATGACTTGCCCAAAGTCAGACCTGTCAGCCCGGAGAGCATCACTCCTGCACCAGTGCTTTGCATGCAGTAAGCGCTCAATAAATGTTATTGGATGAATGAATGAACATGGGATAAAAGGAAGATGAAGGAATGGGGTGACTGGAGGGCTGGATCAAAAGTTCCCTTAGGGTTGATGCATTCACACGTGGCACTGAGCATGCTAATGGGTTGCAGGAGTCTTCTGAAAATGGGTGCTATGAAGGAGCTGGGTGTTCTGAATTTGGATTTCATTTAGATTTTCAAAGTTGTGATTGCAATATTAGTCTGTTAGGTTGCATTCTAATTAGGAATGCGGATTACAACTCATGCAACTTTGAGGACAAACCTATATGGTTTTCAAAACCTAACCATTTGCTTGATCTCTGAGGCAAATTTCCATGCCGGGGCATATCAAACAATAGTATTTATTGTACTTGATGGAGGGTACAATAGAAATAAAATACACAATCCATGTGCTGTGTAGGGTACAGCAACTGATCTGTACCAAGACACAGTCTGAAGGAGAAGCAGCATAGCCTAATGTATAGATCACAGGCCTGGGAGTTAGAAGGACCTGGGTTCTAATCCCAACACCACCACTACTCTGCTGTGTGACCTTGGGCAAGTCACTTTGTTTCTCTGTGCCTCAGTTGTAAATAGGGATTAAGACTGTGAGCCCCATGTGGGAAAGGGACTGTGTCCAACATGCTTACTATAGTACTTGACACAAGTAAGCATTAATAAGTACCATGAAATATATATATATGTTCAGTGTAAAGATGGTGTTAGGGGGATATGATCCGAGGGTGAAAAATAAATCAAGGAAAGTATTTCTTTATATCTTGCACCCCCATCATTCTTAGCAAAAGAAGCAAGTTCACGACAGTCGGAATGCTAATGCTGCTGCTGCTGGTTGCAGGGGGGTGCAGCTCTCAGTGTGGAGGAGTTAAGTCCCTTTCATTTGGACTGTAAAATCTGTCGTGGACATTCTTTGAGATGCACGGTTAGTGTGTGTGCCCAGCAGTGTTATTTCCCAGGGACACATTGGACCGGATCCCCTCCGTTACAATCCGGCCAAAAATCTCCCACGAGCTGCATCCTGAGGGAATCTCTCCAGCTTAGCATTTTAAAATTGTTAAGGCACCTTGAAAAATTTGTCATTTTTTCCCATTGGCATCACATTTCTGAGACACTTTCAACAGATCCCTGCCATAAATGCTATATCCCTCTCTCTCTATCCAGTGGGCATAGGAAAAATCTTAACCCTTGAAATTGTCGTGAAGCACATGAAACCCAGAGTATTTGTCTCCAAGTGTCTAGTGCCCCAGAACTGCAGAATTGCATTTGTAGTTGGTAGTTGAAGTCTTGCCTGTAGCCTTCTGTTTGTGATTAGATCCCTACTCACGTGATTCCAACTCATTAGAGCACAGAGTACTTCAGACCACCATCTAGTACATGCTGGGTGAATACAGAGTGCTCCAAAACTGTTCTCCTTTCCATGATTCATTACTCCTGCTATTTGTTTTTGTTGTGTGGCTAGTTGGGAAGATGGATTCTATAGACTGGGATTATCCAAAGAGGGGAAGTTTGTCAGCACTGCTGGAGTGAGGTGAGTTAGTCAAAGCTAATTCAAGGCCCGGAATTTTTTTATCTGTAGAGGACCCTCTACACTGCTGCCCATTTTGAAGTCAATGTGACAGTTTTTGCATGCTTACACATACACGCTATTACGACCATACCAAATGACCAAAGAAAATTATGCATATTCAAAAATGGAGGGGGAAAAGATGAACTCTATCCCTAATGGACCACCTCATTTTTACCTCTTTCTACCAACGCCATGAGCCAGAGCAATGGTGCATATGACTACTTTGAGAGTCTGTGGAGGTTCTGAATTTGGTTACTGCAGCAAAATCCCAGTTCTGTAATCGTGAACTACAGCATCACTAGAATAAATTGAGTGTCTAGTGTATCCACTATACTGTATTCTTGGAGAATGTAGAAGAGATGAGACATGATCATGCTAGGTAAATGGAAAAGTTAACAGACAAGAGAAGCAGCGAAGAATAGTGAAAAGTGACCGGACCGGGGAGTCAGGAGACCTGGGCTCCCACTTGTTTGCTTTGTGGCCTTGCGCGAGTCACATCACTTATCTGCACTTCAGATACCTCATCTGTAAAATGGGGATTGAGACTGTGAGCCCCAAGTGGGACAGGGACTATGTCCAACCCAACTTGCTTGTATCCACCCTAGTGCTTAGTACAGTGCCCGGCACATATAAGTGCTCAACAAATACCACTTTTATTATTGTTATTATTATTCATATTAATAATCTGATCTCTGCCACTGGCTTGCCTTCTGACCTTGGGCAAGTCACAAGTTTTCTGGCTTCAGGTTCCTCGTCTTTCCCCTAGACTGAGAGCCTCGTGTGGGAGAGACTGTATCCAACCTGATAATCTTTGCATGTATACTACTGCTTACTGCAGTGTTTGGCACACAGTAAGCACTTTTATATATGATATTTATGAAGTGCTTACTATGTGCCGGGCACTGTACTAAGCACTGGGGTAGATATAAGTTAATAAGGTTGGATAAAGTCAATGTCCCACTTGGGGCTCTCAATCTTACTCCCCATTTTACAGGTAAGAAACTGAGGCACAGAGAAGTAAAATGACTAGCCCAAGGTCACACAGCAGACAAGTGATGAAGCCAGGATTAAAACCCAGGTCCGTATGACTTCCAAGCTTAACAAATATTATTACTATTACATAAATGCACCAGCAAAGCGCAGATGTTTTGCTTAACAATGGGAGGCTACAAACTGAGAAAAAATTAATAGTGAGGGTGGGAAGGACTAGTGAAAAACAAGTGGCAGAAATAAAGCCAAGGAATATTGTATCAAGATTATAGTGGGAGGAGAAAATCCAGAAAAAAGGAACTCTAGAGAACAGAATGGAAAGAAAGCTGCAAGAATTGCAGAAATAGATACCTAAGTCGGGCCAGAGAGGAATCTCTCAAAGACGAAGTAGATGTACTTGAATTATCTCTGGAAGATTTCGCTCACGTAAATGATGGAGAAATCGAAGAAGTGGAAGGCCACATTTACCATGGAAAGGAAATAAATGAGGCCAACTTAGTCGTGGATAAAAACATAGGGGAGGGGAGAAGCTTACGGATTAGCATCCATATAATCCTTGATGCTGCCGGGGGCTTCAGAGAACTTCAGAAAAGTCTTCAGGGAATTTTTAGCTCCACAGTTGTGCTGTCATCTACGTAGGGATCAGAATTATGGCTCAGCACAAGCCCCAAGGAAAGCACATGTAATGAGCCCCAACGAGTAATGAGGAAACTCACTTGGAAAGTCTCATTTGGGGAACATTTTCAGGTAGAGCGCCCATAGGTGGGAGCTCCTTGAGGGAAAGAAACATGAGTCTTATTACTACTGCTCTACCCTCCCACTCGATCAGTGGTATTTATTGTGGGCAGAGCGCTGTACTAAGTGCTTGGAAGAGTTCAACCAACCAGAGTTGATAGACAATGTTCCCTGCCCTCAGTGAGCTTTCAGTCTAGAGGGGGAGACCGATATTAGTATAAATAAATAATTTACATATCGATCAATTAGTGTTTTTTATTGCACTCTTATTATGTGCAGTGCACCGTACTAAGCGCTTGGGAGAGTACAGTATGTATATAAATAAATGGAGTAAAGCCAGCTCATACACAGTCGAATCAGGCTCAATTTGACCCTGAGAGGCAGAAAACGTCTGCCCGGAAGACCTAGACCATTTGGTCAGGCCCGAGAACAAACATTTGGATCTGAGATGGAGGCAGTGTGCTTGAGGTGGATGAGAATGATTTGCCACCCACTTGGGTTCGTGGAAGAACGAGCGAGGGCAAGTCAGATGCAAGGTGAAACAATCTTGTAGCATGATACGGGACGAAACAACCTGAAACTCATTAGACCATTCCTTGTTTGTGCTGCCTCTGACCTCCGGCTGCTCATCTTCAACTCGGGGCTCCCACAAAAAAGGAATAGAAACCCCTATGTGTCCTGCATTTGGGAGGCTGGGGATTGTCAGGACTTGTCATCAATGACAGCATTGGAGGCCTGATGAAGTGCAGTGCTAATGCCGTAGGCCCTAGGCTCCCTATGCACAGAAACTCCTCGCCTTTTTAGACTTGACCTGATTTCATTCTCCTCCTTGGGATGCCAGGCGTCCCCCCTTAGTGCCAGCAAGCTGGACACCTATGGATAAGCACTGTTGCACAGCAGGAGTTTGCAGAACTCGGGACTCGATTTGGATGGGTGGATACGAATTGGTGAAGTGGTGCAGTGCTGATAAAACCATGGTGGAAATATTGGCCTTGTAAAATCATTTACTGAAGGATTGGGTTTTTTTTAATTGACTTTGTGTCTTGTGCTTGTAATTACAGCCTATCCTATGCCTACTTTACCTTTATGCTCTTTTTTTTAAAAATGATATTTGTTAAGCACTTACTATGTGACAGGCACTGTTCTAAGCACTGGGATAGTTGAAAATTAATCACGTTGGACACAGTTCATGTCCCACAAAGGGAACACAGTCTTAATCTCCAGTTTATAGCAGAGGTAGCTGAGGCACAGAGAAGTGAAGTGACTTACCCAGCAGACAAGTGGTGGAGCAGGGATTAGAACCCAGATCATTCTGATTTCCAGGCCTGTGCTCTATCCACCAGGCCTCACTGCTGCTTCTCCAATTTGGAAATGCAATATCCCCCTTTATCTTCAAGGCCAACCAACCTGAAGCATTCCAGATCAGGAATGAGTCACATATTGCAAAAGGCAAGAGAGTACAAACTTTATGTGCATAACCCCCTTCGATGTGTACTGAGTGATTCCTAATCAATCATCTGGCTGGATTTGTTCTGAGCCCTATGGTCAAGGTGTGGGAAAAGTAAATCTTGCTACTGTACCCGAGCGAAGAGTAGCCTTAGTGAACAGAGCAGAATGAAAACCATTTCACATTGAAGTATTTGCTGGGCTGTCATTGACTTCTTTGAACCTTGGCACTGCTGGAAGGTACAAGAGACGTGAAAGCTTTGTGTAGTTTCCCTACCCAAACATTTCCTCTTCGGTGGCCTTTGTAATTTGAATAAGGAAGGGCAACTGTTTGCTTCCAGGGAAGCTCTGTAATCAAGACCTTGAATCAGGTGCCAAAATACACCTGATCTGTTTTGTTTCTACCTGCCTCTTTCAAATAACAAACAAACTTTTTGTTTACACATTGTTTCCATCCCAGTGTGCACATTTCCATTACAATGGCTGCCCTGCTGCATGAAAACGGTGACATCCTGATAGGTCAGAGAAAGCGGAACCTTTGAAAGGGTATCCTCAGTGAAATCACATCCCAGTAAAAAAAGCACACCACCTAGGCCCCACCGGCCATTCCTTTGGATGGGTTGAGTCCATTGCAGAGAAATGTGATCTTGATATACAGTTTGGATCTCGAAACAGAATTTTCACATCTCCACTTCAGAGTATTAATTTTAAAGGGACGGTGAGACTGAGGAGGTGAATGGCAGAGGAGCAGAGTGTATGGGGTGGGCAATAGAAAGAGAGAAGGGAGGTGAGGTAGGAGGGGGCCAGTTGATGGAGAGCTTTGAAGCCAAAAGTGAGGAGTTTTTGTTTCATGCAAAGGTTGATAGGCAACCACTGGAGGTTTTTGAGGAGGGGAGTGACATGCCCAGAGCATTTCTGTAGGAAGATGATCTGGGCAGAGGAATGAAAAATAGACAGGAGTGGGGAGAGACAGGAGGAAGGGAGATCCGAAAGGAGGCTGACACAATAATCCAGTCGGGATATGAGAGCTTGTACCAGAAGGAAGATTTAATCCCCACTGTACCGATGAAGTAACTGAGACACAGAGAAGTGAAGTGACTTGCCTAAGGTCACACAGCAGGTTCGTGGCAGAGCTGGGATTAGAACCCAGGTCCTCTGACTCCCAATCCTATTCTTTTTCCACAAGGCCATACTGTTTCTCCAGAAATGGTAACAAATGCAATAACCAACATTAACCTGGCAACACAAGAGTCAAAACTGTCCCAGATCTCAGAACTAGAATTCAAGAGATGACTGAAAAACATGGACACACACATCCTATACATATATGTAAGCATGCAAATGTGGTCATGCAGGCACTGCATACACAGACAGATGAACACAGACATGCGGTCTCTGAACACAGACAAAATAATAATACTTGTATTTAAGTGCTTACTGTATGCCAAGCACTGTTCTAAGCGCTGGGGTAGATACGAGTTTATCAGGTTGTCCCATGTGGGGCTCAGTCTTAATCCCCACTTTACAGATGAGGTAACTGAGGCATAGAGAAGTTGTGACTTGACCAAAGTCACACAGCTGCAAGTGGCGAAGTCAGGATTCGAACTCATAACCTCTGACTCCCAAGCCCGTGCTTTTTGTACTAAGCCATGCTGCTTCTCTAAGAATGTGTGTAAGGATATATGCACAAAAGGACTTATTTTCCCACATTTGTTGTTGAATATTTCTCTTTTTTTTATGGTATTTATTAAGCTTTTACTATGTGCCAGGCACTGTACTTAGTGCTGGAGTAAGTACAAGGTTGTCAGATTGGACACAGTCCTTGTCCCTCCTGGGGCTCACAGTCTTAATTCCCATTTTACAGATGAAGTACCTGAGGCACAGAGAAGTGAAGTGACTTGCCCAAAGTCACAGAGCAGGCAAGTGGAGGAGCCAGGATTAGAACCTAGGTCCCTCTGATTCCCTTGCTCAATCCACTGCCCCTCACCTGCTTTTCAGTGCGCTTCTCTGTGGAAATGTGTGTCTCGAGTTTGGGTTTCTCTGTGCAGTATCAGGGAGTGATAGCGGGGACGGCCCCTTAGGCCTTCTCCCCATCTCAGAGCCCATGGCTAGGTTGGCCTGCTTGTTTTATAAATGGGATTGGAAAGTGGTAGTCGGTGGCCTTAAAGCAGTCTGCAACAAATGGAGTCAGAGAGGAGGGAGTCAGGGGGCAGGATTCTGCTGGGTGGAAGGGAGTGAGGGGAATCAATCAATCAATCATTTTTATTGAATGTTTACTGTGTGCAGAGCATGGTACTCAGTGCAGGAGTGGTCCTATGCCCCAGTTTCCCACCCGCTCAGGACTGGCCTGGCCAAGACCCGTCGGGGATTGTAGTGGGTATTTGCTTGCGGTCCCTGTTGCCAGAAAGCTGCCGTTCACATAAAGCATTTAAAGCATGTTCTTGTCGGACCGTTCCCTCTCATCTTATCCCGCTGGAAATTAATGTTCCTGCAGCTCCCTTGTCCTTCCACCCCCTTTCACCAATTCCCCCAACCCCCGAATCCCCTCATGTGGCTCTTGATTCTGTCACTCTCCTTAATAAATAGTATAAATAAATAGCAAAATGATCTTCCAGGGGCTGAGTTTTGAGTCAGGCTGCTGCCACCCCCCAAACCACAGAGATTGCTCCTGGGCTCATCCAGCCAAGCTTCCTAGTCTTTGTTTCCCATGTTGGTTTTGGGTTGAGATCTCAACGTGAACATTGTTAGGGAGCCTGGGTGAGCGGAAAGAGCAGGTATCAGCGGACTTGGGTTCTAGTCCCTGCTCTGCCTCTACCTTGCTTTGTGACCTCGGGGAAGTCACTTAACCTCTCTGGTCCTCAATGTCTTCATCTGAAAAATAAGGGTAATAGTATTTGCCTCCGTCTCTCTGGCAGGGATGTTGTGAGGGCAAAATGGAGGCAATTCTTTTTGGAAATCTGGGCCTCCACCTCGAGGTGTCAGAGTCAGCACCCAGCGGTCTCTAAATGGAGAGAAGCAGCCAGAGAGCCCAGCCAGGATTGGGGTTGGAGTGAGAGGGAACAGAGGGAAGGAAGCCTGATAGCAAGAGATGGAACTAGCTACGTTAGTGGACTCGTACTATTCCTGTCTCTGGATCAAAAGTAGCATGTGACGTGTACTACAGATAGAGTGGCCACTAGTGATATTCCAAAATACTGGATATGGAGATCAAGGGACTGCAATATAATGCAGTGACACTGCAAGTGCCATTCTGTGGAAGAACGTGAAGTTTGCCCAAGCCTCGGGTGTTTCTTGGGGTCGGCAGGGGGCTCAATCCCTCACTTTCTGCAAAGCTGTTGAGTCCCCCTCAGAGTCAAAAAGCAACCACATTTATGGAGCGCTTACTGTGTGCAGAACACTGTACTAAGCTCTTGGGAGAGCACAAAAGAACAGAATTGGTAGACACATTCCCTGCACACAGTGAGCTCACAGTCTAGAGGGAGAGACAGACGTTAATATAAATAAATGAATTGCAGATATGTATCCCGGCTCTGCCACTTGTCAGCTGTGTGACTCTGGGCAAGTCACTTCACTTCTCGGCGCCTCAGGTACCTCATCTGTATAATGGGGATGAAGACTGTGAGCCTCACCTGGGACAACCTGATTACTCTGTGTCTCCCCCAGCACTTAGAACAATGCTCTGCACATAGTAAGAGCTTAAATACCAACATTATTATTACATAAATGCTGTGGAGCTGAGAGAGTGGTGAATAAAGGGAGCAAATCAGGGTGATGCAGAAGAGTGGGAAAAGAAGAAATGAGGTCTTAGGGAAGGCCTCTTAGAGGAGATGTACCTCCCAGAAAGCCTTTGAAGGTGAGGAGAGTAATTGTCTGTCAGATATGAAGAGGGAGGATGTTCCAGGCCAGTGGCAGGATATGGATGAGAGGTCGACGGCAGATAGACGACACTGAGGTACAGTGAATAGATTGGCATGAGAGGAGTGAAGTGTGTGGGCTGGCTTGGACTAGGAGAGTAGTGTGGTGAGGTAGGAGTGGGCAAGGTGATTGAGTTCTAAGTCCCCACAAACACAGATGTTGCTTCTAAGCTGCAAACCCTGATGGCAGTAACTGAGGTGGAGGAAGACTGGACCCTGAAAAAAAACACCAGCTTCAGATATAAAGGCACCCAGTGCCATTTCCATCCTCAGGGAACAAATCAGTTAGACTGTCTAGTATAAAACTGACAACCGGCCAAGCTAGGCATAGAGAAATCCTGGCTTTTATATAGCAATATAATCCCTGGTCCATTCCAGAAGTTTTAAGCTTTAACATAAATTAAAACTCAATTTAATGATATGATTCAACTTTTTTATCTGATTCCTTTATTTTAATCCATGATTTCCATCCCCTCTGCCTCCACGCACCATTTTCCTCTGTGGTGTAGATAAACCCTCCTGTTAAACTTTGTCTTCTCTTTCTTCCTCACCCAACTTCCCCTCCTTCCCCTCCTCCCAGCACGAAACAGCATTTGGAATGTAGTCTACCTTTAGATAAATACAAAATATTTCTCCTCTGGCAGCTGATCGAAGACCTCATGACCACCCCCAGTTAAATTATACAGCTTGTCAAAGTTGCTTTTGAATTACTTATTGACATGCCTTATCTGCAAACAGAATAGCTTTCTGGCTCCTAAACTGAGAATCAAAATCTTCAACAAATGAGATGGCTATAACAATAAGCCTTTTGGCTCATCATCTTCCAGTAAATGAAATTGTTTAGACTGTGGTCAGTGAGCACTAGACAAAAATACTTCCAACTTCACTTTGTGCAGAGACCTCCAAATGCCTGGCTCGCCTCATGTCCTCATGCAGTCTAAGCTAGAAATGCATATAGTATTAACAACGAGTTTTGTGTGTGTGTGTGTGTGTGTGTTATCTTTTTTTGTCTTTTGCTCTCTCCTTCTCTCCTCTGTTTCTCTCTCTCTTTCTGTTCATGCAAAGAACAACAGTTAATTGATTGCACATGCTGCTAGCTAAACCTTTGTTCTTCCACAAAGCCAACACTGCCAAGACTCCCTGAGTTTCAGTGCCTCTCCCCAATTCTTGGCTTCGGTTGCCTGCGCTCTGCAGCGACTCTCATACGAAACCAGGAAGATTCTCAGTTTGTTTCGATGGAAAATGTGAAACATCAGTCACACGGGGCATTTTTCAAATCCTTCGGTCCTTCCTGGGACTGAAACTTGGCTGGCTTGCCGACCGGCTGGCCGATAAAGATGCAGGCGAGCCGGAGGAGTGTCCTCCCTGTCTCCACCGCAGACCTGAAACATTGATCTCCTGAGTGACATTTAAAGTGGAATAAGTGATTACACCGGAGAGTCTTCTGATTTTAAAGCCATCCAGGATCACTACATGGGGAAGAGCTGCCTGAATGCTCGTAGCAGAAAACGGGGCGGTGGTCTTAAGAGGAAATCTTAGCATGGTCTAGTGGAAAGAACACAGGACTTGGAGTCAGGAAGCCCAGTAATTCTGGCTCAGCCCCTGGCCTGCTGGGTGACCTAAGTTACCCTCTCTGGGCCTCGGTTTTCTCACTGAAAAAGCGGGGGTGAACATCTGCTCTCCCTCCCTCTTAGATTGTGAGGCTGGATTAACCTCAGCATATAACACAGTGCTTGACACCTAGTAAGCACCAATCAACATCCTAAATTAACCAAATAGGTTGCCACCATTTGAAAGAGCAGAACTGCTTTCTCTTAGTGTTTGTGAAACTTTCCGTCTACTATTCCTCCATCTAAATGGGGAATTTCCCAGTTAACTATCACCTTGGTCTTTGCCCGGATCCAACAGTCTTTGTTTTGGAGAACTGTATGGAATATTTGCGTGATTTTAAGGTACAGGACTTGATTTTGAAGGCAAAACATCTCTGCAGAGGTCACTATTCATAATAGCTCAGCACCTATTAGGTGATTTAGTCAAGCAATCAGCTACAAAGAGAGCCCCAAACTCCTCTATGTCTGCTAGCAGTAACAATTAATGGTACTAGTCTAAACACTTAGTACAATACAATTGGTAGACAAATTACTGCCCTCAAGGAGCTTAGAGTCTAGTCTCTGGGTGGAGATGTGGGGGAAGGCGGGAAAAGGGACAGACATTAAAATAAATTGCTATTAAAGGAAAGACTATTGACCAGGGCCAGCTCTAGAGATTGGAGTCCCAAACAGGGCCTCTGCAGCGCTTGGTTTAAGGTATGGAGTAACGAAAGGGTTTACATGTGGTAGCATTAGGAGTGATAATAATGGTGTTTACTGAGTGCCTGCCAAATATGGTGTAGTGGCATATTGTACTAAAGACTTGGACAGGTATCACAGAAGCCAAACAAATGTCTCCTGCCCACAAGCTGCTTTTACTCTAATAGTTGTTCCATTCTTAAAGCTGGTGCAAGCTGCTGAGGTACTGATTCTAGGGTCTTGCAGCCAAGTGGGTGGGACCAAGAGCACCTAGAAATTAGCTCCTCTGTGTGATGGATCGACTCATTTGCTCAACCTTAAAACCTGCTCCATCTCAGATTGTCTCCTTCCTTTGTGTTTATCCACAGATAAATCAGTGGTATTCATTAAGTGCTTACCATGTGCTAAATACTTAGTACACTCTACTAAGCACTTGGGGTGGTACAATACAGTGGAATTAGCAGATGCATTTCCTGCCAATAGCAAGCTTGCAATCTAGAGAAAAATGGCAGAAAGCATGCATGTTAGCTACAGGGTCAGTTGGTAAGAAATGGAACCTTAGTCGTTTGAGCCTTTGGTAGTTCTGCATCTAGTGTTCTGTGTTTGGGGCTAGATAGCATCATTTTTTGTTCTCTTGATTGCCTTTTACCTTTTTGGAAGGCAGTAGTAAATGGTTAATTTTGAGCATTGGGTGGAAAAAAAGATATGTTTTTGAACCAGAAAATGTAAGCACTCAAATGGCCAACTCAGAAATTACAGTCTACAAAATGTCCACTATTGTCTTTTAGAGCCTTGTAAGGTTCATTTTTTTTTTCAAATTAAAAAAAGGAAAATCTTTCCTGAGTTCATTTACATAGAGAGCACTATAGCTTCATTGAGTTTGGGATATTCTTCTCCAGGGGAACAGGATTTTTCCCCCTGAACTGTGGCAGATTAGGTATGGTCTGATCAAGAAAGAGGAAGGAAACTCTGGAGGTTAGACTCCTCCAATCTAGTGAATTCTAATTAAAGTACAATTAATCAGAAGTGGGTACTTATCATTAGTGAGAACCAGGATCACAAACAATAAGGCCCTGGGACAGAGTCAAGTCACCAGCAGCAAAGTAGTGACTGTCACATCACATCACTGCTGGTTGGGATGCGAGAGGGAAATGGAAGAGAGCAGGTTACCCAGACTGCTGGGTAACCTGAAATGCAGTAATCAAAAAAGAAGTGGACAGAAGAATGGCTTTACAGTCACAATGAGGCAAAACCTCAAACAATGTGATAGAGCAGAGGACAGTCGGAAGGCAGCCAGCTTGGATGAGTGGCAGTCAGAAATGGTGTTAGTTGTTTTGGAGCAGGAGCTCTGGTTCTGGAACAGGAAACCAAGAGGAAGGAAGAGAACCAACAAAGAGCTTGGAAAGATCTTGGGCTGGGAGTCAGGGGACCTGGGTTGTAATACCAGTTCCACCAGTGGCTTGCTGCTGTGACTTGGGCAAGTCACTTAACTTCTCTGTGCCTCAGTTTCCTTAACTGTAAAATGGGGGATTAAATACTTTTCCCACATCTTCTTAGACTGTGAGCCCCATGTGGGACAGGGACTCTGTCCAACCCAATTAACTTGAACCTATCCCAGTGCTTAGCACAGTGCTTGACTCATAATAAGTGCTAGGCAAATGCAATAATAATAAAAAAGGAAACAGCTAAAGGCACTCTAGATAAAATAATAATAGTAATAATAACCGTGGTAGCATTCATGAAGCTCTTACTTTGTGCCAAGCAGTCTACTATTCACTGAAGCAGATAGAAGACAATCAGACTGGACCCAGTATGCACTAACCCTTCTAAGAGCATAGTGCAGGACGATGCACTACATTGGTGCTGTATTTATGTCTCTGAAAGGATTCAAAGTGCAAACCAGAAGACATCCTCTCCCTTATCAAATTCATCAAGGTCACAGAAGGCAGAGCATTGTTATAACCACTTATCTGCTTTTTGATTTGAGGCAAGTCACTTCACTTCTCTGAGCTCAATTACCTCATCTGTAAAATGAAGATTGAGACCGTGAGCCCCACATGGGACAGGGACTTTGTCCAACCTGATTTGCTTGTTTACCCCCCAGTGCTTACTACAGTG
Source organism: Ornithorhynchus anatinus (assembly GCF_004115215.2). Classification (NCBI taxonomy): domain Eukaryota; kingdom Metazoa; phylum Chordata; class Mammalia; order Monotremata; family Ornithorhynchidae; genus Ornithorhynchus; species Ornithorhynchus anatinus. The sequence continues at coordinate 23,447,193 of NC_041728.1, read as the reverse complement.
CCTGGCACATAGTAAGCTCTTAACAAATACCACAATTATTATTATCCAAGTGCATCTCAAAGACTGTGGAGCAGAATTTCAGTTTCATGTTTGCCCACACCCTGACTGGGTCCTGGCTCACCTTCTATCAGACTCTGGGGACTGCATTATCTAGAATAAGAGTTGACCCATCCAAGGAGAGATTCAGGAAACCCTTTGGTGCCTAATCCTTACCTGGACACTTGGAAGGGTTAAGGCTATTCAACAGTGCTCAGATCAGGCCCACTCATGATAGAAGTCATGAGTGAGATTCTAGGAGATTTAGCAGACCCCACCAAAGGTTAATAAAACTGTGAAGATAGACAAAAGGTCTTGCTTGTAGACACAACAAATTTACAAATGTAGCAGAGGCTCAGAAAAAAAGCCAAATCTTTGCACGTGGTGACTGGCACGTGAGATGCGTGCACCGCTGCCCACAGACGTGACTGTTCGGGGATTCTACCACAAACAGAAAAGTCCAGGCCCTTCCCACAATTGATTAATATAAAAACTATGCGTGAATAACTGGAAGGAATGCTACACGATAAAGGCTGAGGGGAGCCAGGAAATGTGGACACTAAGGCATTCCAATCTGAAGTCATCATACTGTTGGGAGCGAAACAAAGGCCCAGTTGACTGGTGCAGGAATGGAGTGGCAATGACAATCGTAACTTTACATTTCTTACTTTGGCTGATCTAAGGCTTAGCCTTCTGGATTCTTCAACAAGATTGTATGTGGGGTGTTTTAATGAGCTCCAAACAAAGGAAAACACTTATGGAATGCTTTAAAAAACTATGTGGTGAGGGCCATCCAGAATTAGGTCCACCTACTAAAAGGGCTTCCCCCATAAATTTCTGGAATATTAGATAGAAGACGTCAAACTTCTGATGACCAGACAACCCAAAGTATCTTGATCCCAGGGCTTAATGATCTCCTATCACCAATAAAAACCATAATATCGACTGATTCATAAGTTTTGTATTTATGTGTAATTTATTTTATCTGTCTCCCCCTCTAGAGTGTAAGCTAACTGTGGACAGGGAACATATCTACCAGCTCTGTTGTATTGTACTCTCCCAACCACTTAGTACAGTGTTCTGCACACAAGTGCTAAATAAATATGATTGATTCTACACCAGCTAGGAAAATCAGCACTGGCCTACAGGCCAAGTACTCCTCCCATATTCAATTAGTGCCATTTGTTGAATGTGGAGCACTGTACTGTTTGGGAGATTATCACAGAAGCAAGATGCCAGTTCCCTGCCCTTCATTTACTTATACTGATTACCATCTAATAATGGATTGTCTCAATTCTTTTGCCTTTGTTTGGATGCGTGGGTGTCTGGGTTTGGGTGGAACTTTTGGGGAATTTGCTGCAAGAAATTGCCTGTCTTCCCTTTGTACAGTAATATGAGAAACAGCAGAAGAGAGTGAACACAAGGGACAGGGAATAGCATGATAATGGGCAAGGGTAATGCCCATTTTGGAAAATAAAATGTAATTTTCCTAGGCCTAAAGGTTTAGAAAAACTATTTGCGAAGCTATTTACGAAAATACATTTGCTGTGCTTTAAATAATAATAACAATAATGAGGTATTTGTTAAGTGCTTACTTTGTGTCAGGCACTGTACTAAGTGCTGGGATGGATACAAGCAAATCAGGTTCGACATAATCCCTGTCCCACAGGAGACTCAAAGTCTTAATCCCCATTTTACAGATGAGGTAATTGAGGCACAGAGAAGTCAAGTGACTTGCTCAAGGCCATAGAGCAAACAAGTGGCAGAGCCAGGATCAGAACCTACGACCTGCCTCCCAGGCCTGTGCTCTATCCATTACACCATGCTGCTTCCCTAATATTCATATATTAATTGATTAAAGATAGATGAGTGGTTTCTCCTTTAGTGACCCCCCCCTTATATTTCTCCAAGTTAATTGCTATGGGAAAACTATGAGGTTCAGCCTCTGTTAGTTGGACTAGAATTGTATGCTCCCAGAGCATACCTGAGGACAGGGATCGTACCTACTAATTCCAACTCGAGCACTTACCATGTACAGAGCACTGTACTAAATAAATACCATTGATGGATTTTTTAATTAGGTGGGAAAGATTTCATGGAACCTTTTGAGTCTCATCAATCAGTCCATCAATAGCATTCACTGAGCCCCTCATGAGTGCTTGGCAGTGCCACTCCTTTGTACCCTCTGCCCCATCTGCTAGAAAATCGAATTTTATAAATACCCACAAAAAAGGAGCAAATGGGGGTCAAAAAAGAGAGAAGAGGATAAGAGGCTAGGGAGGGATTTGGAAGGGGGAAAGGGAATGGGCAGGCCATCAGGAAGAGAAAAGTGGAGGATGAGTTCAGTTTCCTGAGATTAGGTTGCCCACCCCCGACCCCTTCCTATGTCCTGCACGGACTCAGGCCACTTTTTAAAATTTATGACATGTCAAATTTGGACCATCCCATTGCGTTCAGCTCCTTCAGCTGCTTTCCTCTGAAAGCTGATCCTCTAAAGGAGCAGCATCTCACTTTGTGAACCAGCCTCTGACCTCCGTGACCTGTGCAGGCTGGCTGGCTGGCACTCTGAGGTTAAAGAGAACGTAGGTGAATCACATGGCTGACTCATAAATAAGGTATAAGCCCTCCCCCTCAGGCCCCCCCAGCTTCAGAGTCAGGTTTCAGACCTATTCCAACTCAAGAGAGGCCAGGTCTATCCCCAAGGAGGTCCAGGAGGCTGTGCTTTGGCATGGCCAGTTCTGGTCTGTGCTTTCCTCAAACTATTTGTAACTATTTCTCTGGGGCATAGTAGTGGTCGGGTCTTGTTAAAATGAAACAGGAGCAATTCATTGCTTTGAGTGTTTGGAAGCTCATACTGCATACGGAAATCTATTAAATACTCTCATTCAGTTTAAACGAGTTTTTTGGAACTTAGAACAAAGAGTGTTAAAACTCACATCTAATACTTGTATCTACTAGAACAAAGGAGCTTTCTCAGGCAGCCTGTTTTGCTGCTGCAGTGTTCGTTAAAGTGAAATTAGAATATACTTCAAACAGTGTGGCATAGTGGAAAGAGCAAGGCTTGGGAGTCACAGGTCATGGGTTCTAATGCCGGATCTGCCACTTGTCAGCTGGGTGACTCTGGGCAAGTCACTTCACTTCTCTGTGCCTCAGTTAACTGTAAAATGGGGATGAAGATTGTGAGCCCCACGTGGGACAACCTGATTACCTTGTATCTACCCCAGCGCTTGGAACAATGCTTGGCACATAGTAAGCGCTTAACAAATACCAACATTATTATTATTATTATTATTATCTTGAGTCACTCCAATAACCCTTGTCCTGGATACTCAAATTGTCTCTGTGAATTTTGTTCCTACGTTTCTGCTGGGAGTATTTCATTTTTCTGCATCCATCCCTTGCATTGTATATTAATTTGTATGGTTGTGGCTATCTGGCATTTGTTCCTCAGTAAGGTTGTTTATGAGGGCAAAGGCTATGTCTTCTTCCTTTGAAACTCCCTATGGTGACCTTCTTCGCAGGGATGCACCATAGAAGCAGTGGTGACTAGTGGAAAGAACCCAGTTCTGGGAGTCAGAACCTCTGGGTTCCAATCCTGGCTGTACCTGCTGGGTGACCATGGGCAAATGACTTAACTTCTCTGTGCCTCAGTTTCTGCAGCTGTAAAATGGGGATTCAATATCTGTTCTTCCCCATGTGACCCCCACATGGGGCAGGGCTTATGTCTGACGTGATTGTTTTGAATCTACCCCAGCGCTTAATTCAATTCTTGCCACATAGTAAGCACTTAATAAATACATTATTGTTATTATTTTTATTCTTATCATTGTTGTTCTTGATTACTGATTTCAGACTTCTGCCTGTGACCCTGGTCCTGTGTTTGTTAGAACCTATTTGAACACTAAAGCTGGAGGGAGAAAGGGTGACTTCTGGCTAAACTCTCAAAATACCAGTGGAAACCCAGTTCTCTTACCCCTAGTCCTGTGATCCTTCCACTAGGCCATGTTGTGAATTGAACTATGCATAATCTAAATTCACAAGAAGATGTCCCATTTGCACACAGTGGGTAGTTTGAACACTATCCCATTGAGGGACAAATCATAAAGATACTTAGTATGAACTAAGTACTGGGACAGATACAAGGTATTCACATTAGGCACATTCCCTGTTCCACATGGGGCTCGCAGTCTAAGGAGTTGTAAGAACAGATATTGTATCCTCATTTTACAGATGAGGGAAAGTGAGACACTGAGTTGTCAAGTGTCTTATGCCACTCTGCTCAGCTGGCCAGTGGTAGAATAGACTAGGATCCAGGCCTCCTGATCCCACTCCCTGTCCCTTTTCACCAGGTTATGCTACCTCCCTGGGCCTAGAGGGAGAAAATGGCAGAGTGGGTAGAGCACGGGCCTGGGATCAAAAGGTCTTGGGTTCTCATCCTGGCTCTGCCACTTGTCTGCTCTTGGACCTTGGGTAAGTCACTTAACTTCTCTGTTCCTCAATTACCTCATCTGTAAAATGGGAATCTAGAATGTGAACCTCATGTGGGATAGGGACTGTGTCCAAACCGACTTGCTTGTACCGAACCCAGTGCTTAGTACAGTGCCTGGCACATCGCAAGAGTTTAACAAATACCATAATAATAATAATGACAGGGACTGTATCTGTTGCCGATTTGTACATTCCAAGCGCTTAGTACAGTGCTCTGCACATAGTAAGCGCTCAATAAATTCTATTGAATGAGTGAATAATGATCATTGTTATTAAAAAAGACAAATTTGATCAGGCTGTGCTGGACCTCCCTCCAAAGCAGCATGAACTCACTTAGAAGTGACCTGAGTGTTTGTGCTAGGAACACAACATTTTCTCGTTTACTTTATCTCATTGAGAGGGGACCACCGAGACAGGGTGCTGGGGATGAAGACAATAGATCGGGAGAAGGATTTAGCCTGTATTGTTGTTAATCTTCTGAAACACCTGATCTGTCAGTGGAAGATTGAAGGCTGCCGTGCTGTATCAGGCTGCAGTGAGAAGCCCAGCTCAGATAGATATTCCAACTGACCTCAGCTGGTGAGAAGTCCTGTCCCGAGATAGGAACCCCGGTCTGCTGGTTAACCTCTGAACCTGGATAGTTTTCACTATTGAAATACATCTGTAATTCCCCGTCCAGCCCCCAGCCCCAAACCTGTCCGCACCCCACGAGTTTAAATTTATTTCCTCAATAATTAGCCCCGGTAACTCAAGGTAACGCATTCCACAGTTTGGTTCTGCAGCAGAGGAACCTAAAAGGAGTGTCTTTCTCTGCAGTGTTTAAATTTATTGGCACTGATTCTGTAATTTCACCAAGCGGCCTTCAGAATTGAAAAGAAGGAGTCTGAATCTGATGGGAACTGGCTGCAGTGACCTGCACGAACATATGTGGGGAAGCTTTGATGTTACTGACTAGGTAGTATTGGCTGATACTAGGCAGCCAGGAGTCTGAGGCGATGATGTCATCACCAGCAGAGCCAGACAAGAGGCGAAGAGCTCTCCTCCCCCGCCTGACCCTTCAGGGTCCCTTTCGCCTGCTGCGGCAAAGAATCTGCAGCCCTAGAGACTCGTGTGGCCTGGGCCGGCCTATCCCACCTTCGGCCGATGGGAGTTTCTGTCCAGAAGGCTTGGGTCCTTTGTTAGCTTCCACAAAGCCCTCAGAAAGGTTTTCTTTCTCTTTGAAAATCCTATCTGGAGTGAAGATTTATGGCATATAGAAGAGGTATTAATTTGGGGACAGATATTCCTTTTTCAGTGGGATTACCTCATCCTGGAGGGAGAGATTAAATAGATTTGAACCCTCCAAGTCCATTTTAATTTTGGATGGAAAGGGAAGGCGGGGTGGAGTGTGTGTTTTGGATGAGGGGAATGACAAGATATTAGAGTCCTTTGTAATTCTGGAGTTTGAAATTCCTGCAGCTATTTCATCTTGACTATTGAGCTCTGCTGGGTTGGTTTTCCATTTCCCTGGGTCCGTCCTAAACTGAGGCCAGTGATGCAGTTTCAGGGTGATCGACAAAATCCATTTTCTAAAAGCACAGATGACACTTGGCCAGAGTGAGTGCTACTGGCTCTTTTTTTCTGCTGGTTTGGTTTGGGTACCCTATGGTTTGGGCAGCTTTATGTACCATGGCCCCTCAGGTGATAGGAACACCAGAGTTCCCATGGGGAGCTTATAGAAAATGAGAAGAGTTTCAGCACTGAGAAGTACACATCATGTCTCCTAAAAGTGTCATATACCCAACTGAGCCTCAGAATAATAATAATAGTAATAATAATAATTGTGGTATTTATTAAGCCCTTACTTTGTTAGGTGTACTAAGCACAGGGGTCAATAGGAGCAAATCGGGTTGGACGCAATCCCTGTCCCACATGGGGCTCACAGTATCAATTCCCATTTTACAGATGAAGGAACTGAGGCACAGAGAAGTAAAATGACTTGCCCAAGGTCACGCAGCAGACAAGTTGCTGCCCAGGGATTAGAACTCAGAGCCTTTTTTTTCTGGTGTTTGTTAAGCATTTACTATGTGCCAGTCACTGTTCTAAGCACTCGGGTAGATATGTATATACTGATGAGGGAAACTGAGGCATGGTTGCTTGTATCCACCCTGGTGCTTACTACAGTGCCTGGCACAGAGTAAGTGCTTAACAAATGCCACAATTATTATTACTGTTATTATTATTGTTTTTAATGATTATTATTAGTAGTAGAGGTAATAATAATAAGTAAATATCATGTTTGCAAAATTGTCATCTACCTAGGCAGGGCAAATTATCCTAGTCCTGGAGCGTACAAGGTCTGGGAGTTTTAAATGAAGCATATTCATCGTTTCTCATTGTCCCTTTTGAGGTAGGTGTGTACAGAGGGCCACGCTAACACTCACTCATGCTCTGTGTCATGAGAAACAGTACTCCAGGTCTGTTAAACAATTAGAAATTGCTATTCTTTCTTGCTTCCCCTTGTCTAGAGAGTGTTGTTTCAGAATTACCATTTTCAAAACTGCTTACTCCACTTTTCTTCTTAGAATAGGTTGAAGATAATCTCACAACAGGGGAGGACATATTACATATTCTACTCCCTTTTTTTCTGCTTAGTAGAAATAAGGGTACAATTTTGAAATATTCCAAGTTAGCAAACAATTGGTATTTTAACTCTTTTGTCATAAGATACCTTTCACCTGGATGAATATCAGTGTGCGAAACAGCTAAATTCAGCATGCTGGTGCCTACCAGACTGAATATCTGCTCTAGTTTTCAGCTTATTGATCACTGCTTAAAATGGAAGAAACTGGCCATAATATCCCCTCTCAGAAAGTCTAAGATGTTACAGCTTAGAAGAAGCGGCGTGGTTCAATGGAAAGAGCCTGGGCTTCGGAGTCAGAGGTCATGAGTTTGACTCCCGGCTCTGGCACTTGTCAGCTGTGTGACTGTGGGCAAGTCACTTAACTTCTCTGTGCCTCAGTTCCCTCATCTGTAAAATGGTGATTAAAAGTGTGTGAGCCCCATGTGGGACAACCTGATTACCCTGTATCTCCACAGCGCTTAGAACAGTGCTCGGAACCTAGTAAGCGCTTAACAAATACCAACATTATTATTATTATTATAGGGTCATCCTCAGTCTGATGCTGTGGAGAAATTGCCCCTGGATTCAAGCTACTGTGTTATTCTTTCCCAAGCACTTAGTACAGTCCTCCGCACACAGGAAGCCCTCAAAAAAAGTCATTGATTGATTATCCCATTTTGTGTAGCATTCTCCTGCAGGAAGCATGTCTTTCTTGACCCCTTTATTGGCAATTCATATAATAATAATAACAATTGTGGTATTTAAGTGAGTACTATATGCCAGGCACTGTACTAAGTGCTGGGTTAGATATAAACTAATCAGGTCCCACATGGGACTGCCATTCTAAGTAGGAGGGAGCACAAGTATTGAATCTCCATTTTGCAGATGAGAGAACTGAGGCACAGAGAAGCACAGCAGGTGAGTGGCAGATCCAGACTTAGAACCCAGGTCCTCTTACTCCTAGGTCCGTGCTCTTTTCCACTTAGGCCCCACTGCTTCTATATTCAGGTTATAGAGCTGTTCTCGTGTCCGTAGGTGACCAAGTTCCTGGAAATGCATTTTATCTTAGAGTGGGTATGAGATTGCTGAGTCTGTGATGTGTTTCATTGTCATTTTCTGGCTTATTGCAGGCTCAGCATTGTGTGTGTGTGTATTGTCTACTTACATTCAGCTATAGACTGATTTCTGTTTATCAATATTTTTATCTGTGTTCTTCACTTGCATGTAAGCTCCTCAAAGGCTGAAATTGTCTCGTTTCTGGTTTACTCTCACAAGTGCGTCTCACCCAATATTCCTCTTCCTCCTCCTTCATGTTTGCACCTAGAGGAGTAATCATTAGATAGCACCTCCTAGAAGACTGACTCAGGGGCTTCAAAGGGATTCTAAGACCAGACCAGACAGATCCTTTATTAAAATGCTAAATAATAAGAGCGATAGCATATATAGTTCTCTACTGAGGTATAAAATTGCAGCCTAAGCAGTTTATAAATATTTGTCCAGCTTCTGCCAAGGGAATGTATTAATCCCTGCCGGCCAAGAAAGCACCTTGGGAGGTGCACAAATGATTTCAAGGGTGCCGGCCGGAATTCTGCCTGGAGGCAGGCAGCTGGATTATATGACTTTCAGGGAAGGCTTTCCTCTCCCCAAGTCTATGATTTTGCAAATTACTGCGGCACTGCATTAAACAGTGTCCCTGGAGTCTGCTGGATTTAGTACCTCTTGCAGCTCTTGGTCCAAGAGAGATTGAAACCAAATTTTAGCAGTCTCAGAAATGAAAATGACATAGTGGATAGAACACGGGCCTAAGAGTCAGAAGGATCTGGGTTCTAATCCTGGCTCCACCACTTGTCTGCTGTGTGACCTTGGGCAAGTCACTTCACTGCTCTTTGCCTCAGATACCCCATCTGTAAAACGGGGATTAAGACTGTAAACTCTCTGCGGGACAGGGACTGTGTCCAACCTGATTAGCTTTTATCTACCCCAGTGCTTACTAAGGTACAGTGCCTCAGCAAGTGCTTAACCAATACTGACACCCCCTCACAAAAAAAAAAAGGTTTAATCTCCTGCAGGCATCCCAGGCAGTGCATCCCTTTTCTCTCCTCACCTGCCAAATTTCAAAACAGCTGGTCAGTGCTCTGGGAGGGAGGGAGAGGGCAGGGGATGGAGCTACTTGCAGGGAAGGACCGAGATGGACTAGCCAACAGCATCTGACAATCAATTGTATTTATCGATTGCTAGCACTGCTTCCTAAGTGCTTGGGAGAGTACAATAGAATAATATAATAGGCATATCCTTTGCCCGCAGCAAATAGTCTAGAGGGGGACACCGACATTAATAAGTCAGTCAGTCATATTTATTGAGTTCTTACTGGGTGCGGAGCACTATACTAAGTGCTTGGAAGAGTATAGTGTAATAGAAACATTCCCTGCCCAGAATGAGCTTCCAGTCTAGAGGAGAAGCAGCATGGGGTATTGGATAGATCACGGATCTGGGACTTAAAAGGTCATTGGTTCTAATCCTAGCTTTGCCTCTTGTCTGCTGTGTGTCCTTGAGTAAGACACTTCACTTCTCTGTGCTTCAGTTACCTCATCTGTAAAATGAGGATTGAGACTTGGGAGCCCCATGTGGGACACGACTGTGTCCAACCCGATTTGCTTGTATCCACCCCAGTGCTTAGTACAGTGCCTGGCGCATAGTAAGCACTTAATAAATATCATACGGATTAAGCCTGTATTCATTCATTCAATCATATTTGAGAGGTAACTGTGTGCAAAACACTGAACTAAGTGCGGAGAGTAAAATTTAATAATAAACAGACACATTGCTTGCCCACAACCAGCTAGTGGGGCAACTGGGCAGAACTGATGTGGCAGAGGGGAGGGGTCCATCAGTGCCGTGTCATTGGGCCATGTGTGGGCTCTCTCCCCATGACCCCTCTAGACGGTAAGGTCGTGTGGGCAGAGAACGTGTCTACCAATCCTATTTTATTCTACTCTCACAAGCACTTAAGATGATGATGATAACAGCCCACTCACCCACTGTCTCCCCTGCTTGTTGGAGGCCTGTTTTGGCATCTAGGCCATCTTGAACAAGGAACAGGAAATGGGCCCAGGACTGGAATGGGAAGTGGGGATCTTCTGCGAACATTAGAACCCAACAATTTCAAAGAGAGTTCTACTTCGTATGACTGAATCATTTCCATGCTCTCACCTTTTTGAAATCACTCAGCAAATGGCAATGTCATCGCCCACATTTTAAGGAGACATTGAAAAATAAATCAGTTTTGCCCGAACCATGTAGGAAAAGCTGCAGTTTCACTCTTTACAATAAAGGAACATGGAGAATCCAGAATAATTGGAAACCAGATGGACTGTTGGACAAAATAATGGCAGCCGCCTACAATTGACTTTAGAAAGTCTAGAGCTAATAATAACAGGGACTAATTTCCTTCATTAATATCAGTTGGCACCAGGGTAGATTGCTTGTTTCTCTGCTGTGGAACAATGAGCCGGATAAGCAACTGGGCCAAATATTGTGACATAAATATTATCCCTATTAGAGCAGTTGAACAGAAGAGAATACTCCCATTCGTTCTCTTCCACTTCACATCTTTCCTACTTGCAGATTTAAAAAGAAAAAAAATTGGGCAAGTATTTCTACCCTCATCCCTGAAGCAACCAAAGTATCTTTGAAACATAGGGTCCTTGGAAATAGTAATTACCATAGTAATATGACATTATTATGCACTCAGGTAGATACAAGTTAATCAGATCTGACACACAGTCTAAAAAGGAGGGAGTGGGGATAACATCCCCATTTTACAGGTGAGGAAACTGAGGCACCGTGAGCTTCAATAACTTGCCCAAGGTCATTTAGGAGCCCAGTGGCCAAGCTGGGATTAGGTTAAATATGAATCCTGGACTCCTACCTCATTTTATCCGAATGAGGGTCCTCGTGTTAAATAGTCCATAGAGAATTTAATCACAGTCACCTTAGCAGCTCTAACCAGAGAACTTACTTATTCAGTTACTCAGAGTAAGGGTTCAATAAATGCCACTGATTGATTGATTTGATGAGGTCATTAACCCTGCAAGAGGTAAGCAGGGGCATGCCCTAAAGTTGGGCCCTAATTTTTTCTAAGAAACTCTTGTGGGTAAAGGGGCTTTGCTGGATTCATTGTAAATGATCATTATAAACATTTGCTCACTGTGTGTACTGTAAACATTTACAAGCCTTTTAGACTTGTGCTCCGGGAGAAGGGAGTGGATTGACTGGGAGAAATCGGCAGGATTTTGTTAGAAGCCTCAGTTCTGGCTGACCTGCTGACTTTAAACCCTCAGCTGGAGATTTGAATGGATTCCATAACTCTCTCAATTTAGAGACATTGTAGCGGGATATAATTGGGTTATTACACAAGCAACTGCCAAGGCTTTTCAGTTGGAGGAGGGGGAGAGAATTTTATGAGCCCCTTAATACGTGGCAGCCCCTCTAGTTGCCTTTTTTAAGCCATTGTGGAAACTGGAGGCCTTGGAAACGACAGTAGAGGAAGAGTTCACCGGGAACGTGACCATTCACCACATCCCTGAGTCGTGGTGGTGGTTAGCCACCAACAGCAAAAACCACTTGGTTTGGAATAGCTGCTCTCCCTCCAATTCATTCATTTATTCATTCAATCATATTTATTAAGTGCTTACTGTGTGCAGAGCACTGTACTAAGCGCTCGGGAAAGTACAATATAACAGTAAACCATGTCATTCCTTGTCCACAGCGAGCCCACAGTCTTGACTCTGCCCCATGTTTCTTGGCAGAGGGAGGGATTTTTTTGTGTGTGTGCATGTGTGTATACCCATATGGAGAGAGAGAGCGAGAGAGATATCTGTCTCTTACATGATGGTCATCTGGGGAAAAATTCAGGCCTGCCAAGAAGATTAGGGATATCCATACCTGTCCAGTTTCACCACTTATATTGTAAACTGTTTATGGCGTCTTAACCTCCACTGTACTCTGCCAAGCAGTTAGCTCAGTGCTCTGTACACAGTAGTTGCTAGGTACCCGATATAGTTTGATTGGAGCTTTCTTTTCACAGCTCCTCTGAGGTGTTCTCATTTCTCCCCCTACTCCTGCCTTTCCCCCATCCTCCCTGCTCCCTTCCAACATCCTTTCTTAGTGGAGGGAGCCATTTTTTTGCTCATTCTCTTCTCCCAGGGTAACCAGTAACCCCGGTTCGTGTGTTCCATCCCTACCTTTCAGGTTCTCCCGCTTGAAGTTTTTTGGAACACGTTTCTGTGCTCAAAATCCTAGGGAGGTGGGTGCAGGGGTAGGAGAGAGGAATCAACTGAAAGGTGTGCAGGAGTGACCCTTCCCTTTGGTAGGCATGCTCATTGGCACAGGTTAATAACCTTAACAATTCAGTGGAGTGCAGTGCCCAGAACAAGGACATGCTGCAGGTGTTCGAGGAGCGTGGCAGTGGGAGTGGTGAATGCAATATAATAACTTGAGAAAGGAATCACTTAAAGAGAATGGGAAAAATGTTGACTGCATCTATGTGAACTATTTAGGAAAGAGAAATAGGTTGGTGCTCTCCCCAGACACTCTCAAGGGAGGCTAGGTGAGATTTGGATGCCCAAATCTGGTTTTTTGCTCAAGTGAAGCAGGGCATCCATTTTGATCCATGTACTTTGCCTTTTGACCTGGGGAGCTTGCATGCATTGATTCACGAGAGCAGTCTCATGAAATGTCCAGTGCTATATGGGAAAAGGGACCAATTGAATGCTGACGCTTGAAAGGTAGTCGACCACAACCCTTGGAATCTCAGACCCCCTGCTCCCCCGCTGGGATGACTCTCTTTCATCAAACAAATCCTTCTGAACAGATCATTTCTTGATGTCCATCGTGTCCTGCATCTTGGCTTCTCTTTGCCTCACGTTCTTCCCTGGTCCAGTCACGTTCTGCAACAGACAAAGAATTTCAGTCTCTGCCCAAGCATATCAATCAGCGGTATATATTGAATGCTTACGGTGTGCAGAGCACTGTACTAACCACTTGGGAGAATACAATACAGCAGAGTTGATAAACATCTTTCCTGCCCACAATGAGCTTGAAGCCTAGAGGGGAGATATGTAATAATATTAATAAAGTATGAATATCCATATAAGTATTGTGGGGCAGATACTAAGTACCCAAAAGTCCCAGATCCAAGTCCATAGATAATGCAGAACGGAGAGAGAGCCAGGGAAAAGAGGGCTTAATCAGGGAAGGCCTCTTGAAGGAGATAAGACCTTAATATGACTTTGAAGATGGGGAGAGTGGTGGTCTGGATATATATGGAGGGGGGAGGAATTCCAGGACAGAAGGAAGACTTGGGAAAGGGGTTGGCAGTGAGATAGATGAGATCAGGGCAAAGGGAGCAAGCTGGTGCTCAAGGAGCAAAGTGTGCAGGCTGGGCTGTAGTAGGAAAAATTGCAGAACAAATTGCCCAAGAACTCAGATGGGCTGGAGAGGGGAGCCCTGGGAGAAAAGGTTAGAGCCAAGAATCGGGAGGAGATATACCGCAGAGAGATATTCTCCATTTCTTGGCCAGCAGTTTCAACCTAGGTAGTTTCTAAAGTTTCACCTACTTGGACCTTCCTCTGGGAAATTCTTTCACACTTTGGTTCTTCTTTCCAGGGGAACCGTGATTAGACATGGGGTGTATGGTTTTGTCGGAACCCCTTTAAGTTCTTGCCGGTTGACCTTGGAAAGCAGATCTTTGGACTATAGGAAATAACCCAAGTCTTAGACTAAAGGAAATCAGAAGTTCTGGTTGGGGCAGGATAATCCTGTTTTGGGGCTTTGGGCTGGAGTGGCAGGGCAGAATCCCTTTGCAGTGGTGGTGATTTGTGGCCATTGCCACTGGAGAAGGGAAGAAAGAGGAAGGATTCTCCTTCAGTTCTTTCTGCAGTAGCTATGGTCACCTAGCCATAGATAGCCCTCCATTTATTTACGTGGCTTCTTTGCAACACTTCCAATTCAGACCCCTTGCTCAGACCCTTTCCCCTCCCTAGAGCATCCTCCCCTTTCAAATTCACCATTTCCTGCCTTTCCTTCAGAGCCCTCCTTTAAAAAATCTTCTCCTCCCAGAGGCCATTCTTGACTAATCCCCCATTGCTTGGCTATTCCACCCCATCAACCACATTGGCTGCTTGTCTGTTTATTGCTGTTTATTGCCTTTGGTTTTTTTTTTTTTTAATCCTTGGAAACCATTTGTGGAAGCAGCATGGTCTAGTGGGAAGAGCACGGGCTTGGGAGTCAGAAGGTCATGGATTCTAATTTCAACTCTGCCACTTATCTACTGTGTGACTTTGGGCACATCACTTCACTTTGTGCCTCAGTTACCTCATCTGTAACTGAGACTTACTGAGAATGGGAATTGAGACTGTGAGCTGCTATTATTAGTATTATCGTTGATTTCACCTATGGTGTATTTGGCAGGTTGTATGTACTTGTCTTCCCCCATTAGATAGTAAGCCCCTCAAGGGCAGTTGCAGCATCTTTTTACTGCTACTATATGTTCCCAATCACCTTGTCAAGGTCATTAAGTTTCTCCAAATGGTAAGGAAAAGTGATATGTTTGTGCTGTTTATCCTCCTGATAGTGAGCAACCTCCCAGAGACACTAGAATAGGGTATCAAGATCGCCTGCTGGAGAACAGGGGGTTTGTGAGGTCCCTTCTTGCTCAAAGTTCACCGGAGCAGAGATATCAGGGGCATATGGCTTGAGGATGGCACTGCAAGAATACTAAGGGTTGGGGAGGGGTGTGTGTGTGTGTGTGTGGCTTTTTAAGTCTCGTTCCTTTTGTACACTTGCCCATCAGTGCAGCTTCACTTTTTTTAGGAAACCTAGGGAGTCAAAGAGCATACTTCCCGCCTCTGCCACTGTTATTGTGTTAAGACTGTTGCCAAGCACTTCATTCTAGAGTAGTCTTATGCCAGACCCTGCAGCTGGAGTTGAAAATAGATGGGAAATTCAAAGCCCTGGATTCTTCTCCGTCTCTTTAAAATCTAGAGGGTCTCAGCTGGAGCCTAAGTCTAGCGGCTTGTCTCTCTTCTGTGTTCTGCTTGATGAAGCTCACACCAGGTGCCTGCCACACTTTAATTAACAACAATAATAATAATAATAACCTGCTGGGGTGAGGTTTTCAAGGGGAGGGGAACCATAACACTGTCCTCAACCTCCCACCCTCGGCAGAGTGCTTGAGACGAGTATATACGAGCAAAGCTGCAAGGAAATACAAGAAGACAGTTTCTTCCCTTCAGAATACCCTCCTTGGAAGGACATTTGAGGGAAACAGATAGTATTTGACCAGAACCAGAGTAACTTGGTCAACTCTGCTGACTTGATTTTTGATGGGTGTCCAGAATGACAGACGAGCCTCCTTCTTGAGGACCTGTGGGGAGAAAGGGATTATAGCTATGGTGGTTTCCACAGTGTCCCACGCCCTCCCTTGTATTTGCCCTGCATGTTCCACCTAGGGCACAGAGTGCAATGAGCCAGTTGATGGGCAGGGAAGTGTCTTCTTTTAGTTACCAACGGAAAGACAGGTGATTGTCCCCACCTCCTAAGGACTCCCTGGCCTCCACAGTCTCCTCTGTGATGCCCCTCTTTGGGATCCTACAGCTCCAGCATGGCAATACGGCAGCGGCAGCACCCTCCCCTCCTGATTTCTATTCTTACCTGCCTTGGGGCTGCTGCTGCTCTTTTTCATGCTAGGTTCCCCTGGAGAGGGCCAGGAGGGAACAGTGACAACTTTGAGGGGTCACCTGACTGCTAGTCCAGGCCCTTTCACCTACCAGCACGGGAGATGCATGCCGCTTAATCAATAAAATGGTCAGACCAGCTTGGCTCACTGCTCCCACTCCTTGCTGGGAGCCAGAGGAATGGGGAACTGGGAGAAAAGAAAGGTGGGAAGTGTGGGAAGCAGAACGGGTCTGATTTCTCTCCCTTTGCCCAACCCCTGTTCTTGCCATGCCCAGCTCAGCTCCCTACTTCCTGCCTCCACTCCTGCTCTAAGGCATTTGGGGCCAAGGTTGGTATGGAGGCAGGAGATGAATCAATCGACCTATAGCATTTATTGAGCGCATACTGCATGTGGACAGCACTGTGTTAGGCGTTGATCTGCACTTTCCCTGTTTAATAATCCAAGACAAAATCGTATTGTCAACCGTGGGGAGCTACCTGCAGGAATCGATTTATCGATCCATCACTGGTGTTTACTGAACATTTACTGTGTGTAGAGCACTGTACTAGGTGCTTGGGGAAAAGCAGTGTGCTAAAGTTGGTTGACACGATCCCTGCCCATAAGGAGAAATCTTAGCAAGCAGCTCCCCGTCATCCGGCCTGCTGTCCAAGCCTGGGTTGGGGTCTTCGGCTCACCCAGCTCGGCATTTGGTTTTGTTCCCTAGGATGAAGCAGACTGGGAAAAAGCAGCCTTGGACTAATGCCAGAGATCCCTTCCCAGCCCCTGCTTAATGGGTAGGAGAGCGGGCCAAGCCAGGGAGCTGTCTCCTTGACCAGATGAGCCGCATCCAGGCTGCATTTCCTGTTTTAGGAGCCTCGGGCCCCTGGGCAATGGGCCAGGTGCCTGCCCCCTCCCCTCAGAGCCTCCGGACAGGATGTCAGTGAAGTAACGTGTCCCCATTCGGCTCTTCTGGAAAGAGAAGCGCAGCATCTGGGGACCCAGCCCCTCCCTCAATTTATTAGCTCTAGACTTGACCGGATCCCTAAGCGGGAACCAAAGAGAAACAGCAATTTTTTTCACTCCCAGATTGATGGCTATTTTTATTGAAATTCTGATGATCAGCAGAGGCTTTGGTAATGGGTTTAGCAGATGTGGCCTCCCCAACACCACACAGAGGAGCCTTTCCCTGCCTAAAAGGGAATTGTAATTATCCAATGTTTTTCACAACCTCTGGCCTGCAATTGAGTTGTCACAGTCTCCCAGACACTGCTCCAGGCACCACAGATGGTACCGGCTGACACACTTAGAGCATATCATTATGAGCATGTGTAAACCACATGATCTCAACTAGTTTCCCGATCCTTAATGCATGACAATACCCCCAGAAGAGTTGAGTGTCAGAAGGAAATGGAGGCAGAAACTTTGCCAGTCAGGGCTGACCCATCGAAGGCCAAGTGAGCCAGGGGGCCATTTTGTTTCCTGCCCCAAAAGTGTCTGCACAGATTGTAGGTGAAGTTGATTTTCCAAGGAGTTAATGTTTTTGAAAACACTTTCCAGCCCGGGGCCTTTAATTTTCTTTCTAAATCCCCCCGTACGGAGTAGGAAGAGTCAGTCCCCGTTGGAACCGGAGGTCGATCCATTAGCTGGGAAGTCTAGCGGCCTGTTGTAAATGATTTGTTTGCCAATGTCCTAATGAGTTTGTCCAGCAAGTAAAAATAAAACAATGCCAAAAGCTCACTTGGAATCGACAAGCCCTCCGGGTAATTAATTTTTAGTTTGATCCAATTGATTTCGCAAGACTGAGAGCCTCATTAATCAGTACTTGTCACCAACTGGAAGAAAAACGTGGTTGCTTTGGCTGAGATCCATCCAGTCCAAGTGCAACAGCATGTTTCAAGAGAGACACCCAACCCTACCGTTAAATAGTTGGCAATTTTCAACCATAGTGCTGACTGCTGACCACTTCTGAGGTGTTCTCCTGACCCTTTAGGACCAGAAGTGGTGCCCTTAGATCTGGAAAAGCCTAAACGTGTATCTGCATTTTTATGGGGCAAACCAAGAATTCCCTAAAAATTATCAAGGGGGTGCTTATGTTTTGGAAAAGGCATCGACCACCCCCCGCCCTGCCTTCCCTACACACTCAGTAGAACGAGGTTTGCTTATGCTGAACAAGGTGGATATGGCCCACACGGAAAGGAACTGCAAACTAGAAACAAACTGATGGGCTGTTTGTTCTTCAAAAGGGGAGTTTGGACCATAAACACACAGGCGTTCATGAGTTTTATCTCATTTTAAAGAATCAGTTGGTCCCGGAACATCAAAACAAAGTGGTTAAACTGCCTTTGCTAATCCAGGAACCGGAGGGTTGCCAAGTGTTTGCAATAACACCCTCTAAACGGAAGTCCCTTTATGGTGCTACCATGGCAGCCCAAACAATCCGTTGGTAGCCTCAAGTTACTGTTTGTTTTGACCTTTTCTTCTGTGCTCTCCGGACTGACTTCCTCCCCAGCATCCATCATCTGCTAAGGCATTGTATTTCTATTTGTTTATCAAATTGTTGCAGGTCATTCTATCACTTGTATTTATTGCATGCGTACTGTGTGCAGAGTATCGTATTAAGGCCTTGGGAGAGGACGATAGAGTCGGTAGACCTGCTCCCTGCCCTCAAGGAGCTTTAAAATCTAGTTGGGGAGACAGATATAAAAATAAATTACAAAAAGGGGAAGGAACAGAGAGTCAGAGGAAGATTTTTCTGAATTCAAAAGGATCTGAAAGAAACTAAATCCATCAGCACCATGCATGGTGAAATGTTCTCAGTCCCCTCGATCGCCAAACGTTTAGGAGGCGGGGAGCCAAGGTAGTCACACCCAACTGATCAGGCCGGGGATTCAGCTTGCGGTTGTGGGTGCCACTTTTGGGGGAAGCACTAGTATGCCATCACGAAAGAAAGTCGTGTCTACAGGGAAAAAAAAGAGCCCATTCCTACTTAATCTCAGTGGATTGGGTAACCTGATTTGCTCTTGCATTTTTGACAAAATGATATTAGTTTCAGAATAGGAGCTTTCGTTAAGGAAAAATTCTATAAAGTAATTCAACCTCTTTCTCAGGAGACAAACTCCTACCAGACTAAAGAGTAGTTATACATTAGGGGAGCCACCAAGAAAGGGTATTTATATGTTTTTTTCTGCCCAGTTGAATTTTAGATCTTCGAATCAGTTACAAAAGTTCTCTATAGTTAGAGGAGTTTTACGGGCCACTGTGTTTCGAACTAACTCATTCTGGGCAGGGAATGTTTCTGCTAATTTTGTTGTATTGTACTCTCCCAAGCATTTAGTTTAGTCTAATACCAATCAATCAAATACCATTGATTGAGTGTATAATTCCTTAAATTGGATCGGCAAGGAAGATAATGTCATGTGAGAAGATGATATGGGGGGCTTCTGGAAGCAAGGGGGGCCAGGGGAAGGACTAGTTTTTTGGTGACAAAACTATGAATTACAACCCCTCCTCAAACTGCTCGCAACACTCTGGCCGAACAGCCTTCCCTTCACAGGAATTCTTTGATGAGCCGACTTAGTTTTTGGGCAACCTGAGGTGTGATGTTTGAATGGTCACCCCCAGAGCAACAAGCTGTGGATTTAAATAAATAGAAAGGTCTGGGTTTGAAAGTGAGTTTGTACAACCCCTTTAAGTATGCAGTACTACATTTCCAATTTCATTCATGCATAGAACTCATAATTGTAAGTAATGCCAAAAAGGTCATAATACAGTGCTCTCCTTGGGTTTGGGAAAGGCAAATATTATTTGTTCAGTCAGTCAATCCAAAGTATTTATTGGGCATCTATGGTGTGCTAAAGCGCTTGAGAGATATATGCAATAGCATTATTAGACATGATCCCAGCTCTTAAGGAGCTTAAAATGTTTCAGGGGAGGACAGGCACTAGAGTAAATTACAGCTGTGAAGAAGTAATGGAGTAATAATAATAGTGATATTTGTTAAGTGCTTGTTATGTGTCAACCACTGTTCTGAGCACTGGGGTAGATGCCAGTTAATCAGGTTGAACACAGTCCCTGCCCCATACAGGGCTCACAGTCTTCACCCCCATTTTACAGATGAGATAACTGAGGCAGAGAGAAGTTAAATGACTTGCCCAAAGTCACACAGCAGACAAGTGGCAGAGCCTGGATTAGAACTCAGGCCATTCTGACTCCCAGGCTTGTGCTCTATCCACTAAACCATGGTGCTAGTGTAAGTATGAAGTTAGGTCCATAAGTGATCTGCAGGGAGGGATTGGATGAGTACCCAAATGCTTAGGTGATATGTGGGAGTTGAGGATAATGGGTGGGAAGTTTAGAAACTAATTGGGGAAGGCCTCTGGAGGAGATTTTATTCATTCAATAGTATTTATTGAGCACTTACTATGTGCAGAGCACTGTACTAATCGCTTGGAATGTACAAATCGGTAATAGATGGAGACAGTCCCTGCCCTTTGATGGGCTTACAGTCTAATCAGAGGAGATGCTCAGACAAGAAGAATAGCAATAAATAGAATCAAGGGGTTGAACATCTCATTAAAACAATAGCAAATAAATAGAATCAAGGCGATGTACATTTCATTAACAAAATAAATAGGATAATGAAAATATATACAGTTGAGCGGACGAGTACAGTGCTGAGGGGATGAGAAGGGAGGGGGGAGGAGCAGAGGGAAATGGGGGGACAAGAGGGTTTAGCTGTGGAGAGGTGAAGGTGGGGGGTAGAGGGAGCAGAAGGAAAAGGGGAGCTTTTACTTTATTAGAACCTATATGATACATTTACACTCACATTATGCCTAGTGTGGCCAACTGCATTATGAGTGAAACCAAGAGGACTTAGCCTGACTCACACCTCACCATGATGGCAGAACATGGAAATAGCAGCTGAAAACCAAGGAGTTCCTGCTGGACCAGCCCATCATATGTAAAGGTTTTTGACCAAAGAGCCACCTACGACATTCTGTGAGGTGGACAGGTACAGCAGGAGGAGTCTTAATCCTGAAAGTAGCCAGACAACTCAGTGGCTACTCAGTGGGTTCGTGCTGCTATAGCACTGTCTTGGCACATGTGAGAGAGGGAGAATGGGACTACACAAGCCCCTGTCACTAATCAGTTTCTTAGTGCAGGGTCTTGATTCTGTAGTCTTTTGAGAGGAGGCTAATCATAACAACTGTGGCATTGGTTAAGCGCTTACTAAGTGCCAGGCACTGTACTAAACACTGGGGTAGATAACAAATTTGTCAGATTTGACATAGTCCTTGTCCCGTAAGGAGTTCACCGTCTTAATCCCCATTTTACAGATGAGGTAACTGAGGCCCAGAGAAGGAAAGTGACTTGCCCAAGGTCACACAGCAGGCAAGTAGCAAAGCCACAATTAGAACCCATGTCCTTCTGACTCCTAGACCTGTGCTCTATCTATCCATTAGGCTACGCTGTTTCTCCAAGCTTACAGCAAGGCATAGCACAAGGAAATAGTAATGAATAATTATGGTATTTGTTAAGCACTTACTAGTACCAGGCTCTGTGCTAAACCCCCAAGGTGGATGTAAAGTAATGAGATTGGACCCAGTCTCTGGCCCACACAGGGCTCAGCGTCTACGATGTAGGGAGACTAGGTACCTTTTCCCCGTTTCACAGATGAGAAAATTGAGGCCCATCGAGGTTGTGACTTGTCCAAGGTCTCTTAAGAGGATATTGAATTAGACCTCAAGCCCCCTGACTTTCCAGTACCAAGACTTTTCCCACTAGGTCATTCTGCCTCCCCAGTGTCCCTGGTCTAGAGAGCAGCCCAGGGAGTCAGCCCTCTTGCTCGTAAGGTACCTGAAGTTAACAGAGTCTTTCAAGCAGATGTCAAATTACGACTCGTGTCGGGGGTGAGGGCTTCTAAAATGTCAGAGACGGGGAGCAAATCCGATCACGAAAACAACAAAGGAGAATTGGGGATTTCTGTACTGGTTTTAGTCCAGTAAAATGTCTCCACTCCTTTTCCCACATCATGGATTCAGTAAAAAGCAAAATGCTTTATATCAGAATTCTGTCTCCTGGACCCTTAAGCTCCTCTGCATTTCAGGGGAAACGTTATCCATGTGTTCCGACTCATTTATGCTTAGCTCCTCCAAATGCCAAGAATCCTCTGGAGTGCCTTGAAATCCTGTTTTCTCTCAACCTGAATGTTTTGTTTTGTCTGCGCTAAACAGAACTTGAATGCGGAAGCCTGGAATTTGGGTCCTCACCCAGAAGCCCCTGTGTCCGAGTAGTTTCAGAGCCAGGCCAGGTCAGGCCTCCCCTTGCCCCCACAATGCTGGCATGGTGAGACTCCCAAGCCTCCACTCGTTTTTCTAGTTGTTAGGGTGATGTTTTTTCTCTGCCATTGCTGCTTCTGCTCTGCCTGAAATTAATTTTATCATCTGTTTCTCCCACCATACCGTAAGCTCATTGTGGGCAGAGATCGTGTCTATCAACTTTATTGTACTCTCCCAAGCACGTGGTACAGTGCTCTGCACTCAGTAAATGCTCAGTACACATTGATTGATGATACTTTCTGTCACCTCCTGCCAGCACCTCCTCTGTGAGGTTTCTTTCTCTCCGGCTTCGTCACGATTCCTCCTGCCAGTAGCCAAATCTCTTGCTCGGTTGGCCCCTCCACCCCGACTCCCCGAGACTCTGTCTCTTGGTGGCGTTTTTAAGCTTAAACTCCCAGTATTTATACTCCTGCCTTGCCTCCAGAAGAGTTTTTCTTCCCATTTGTCTCATTCTCTGTTGCTCTGCTGTCCGAGTTTGTGCAGATGTCTTTGAGTCCTTTCTCCTTTTTCCTTCTTTCTAGCTGTGGGTGGTCTGGGGGCTGGACAGTTTAGAGCTAAACCAGCTCTTTAAACCACAAGCCTAGCCCGGCCAGGGCACATGGCTCGCGTTTACTGTTGTATAGATCCGTGGTCTTATTGCAGACACCCTCGCCACACAACTTCCCTCCGACGGGAAAGCTGAGAATGGGGCCTTTGGCTGTCACTGGGCCGTCAGGCATCTGCAGGGGATTCCCATTTGGGCTTGGGTTTGCCCAGAAATTAGTGTCACATGAATTGTTAGGGGGACTGGCAAAAGGAAGGAAGCCCAAGGCCCCAGCTGTGAAGGTCTACCTGGATGATGGTCTACCTGGATGATGAGCCAGAGGAAAGGCACTCTGTGCCTCTGCCTCCTTCTTTCTTCCCAGCAGCTAGTTCTATTTTGCCGCTCTTGGCTTGAGGAGGGGCCAAGAGGCCATTTCTGGCTTGTCTATGAGACCATCTGGGAGTTCAGCACCACCTTTTGGGTGGTTGGGCTCAGCAGCCCTGGCTATTCCCTCGGTCCAGTGGACTCTTCCCCTTTGGCAATTGTGCGGTAGTTAAGAGCAAGCCATCCAGACAATCACCAAAGAGGCTCAGGAGCCCTAAGCATATGGTAGCACTAGGTTGGGCAGGTTAGCAGCAGGCCCCGAAGTGGAACATGGGGTTTGCTTTGGGATAGTGGTCCAGAGGCGTCAGCTGATGACCTTCTCACCCAGAACCTGACTTTTCAACTCTTGAAGTGCTCATTTTACATTTTGGAAAGCAGCAAGACTTTGTGGAAAGAGCGTGGGTCTGGGAGACAGGAGACTAGGCTTCTAATCCAATCTCTGTCGCCAGCCTGCTGGGTGACCTTTGGCAAGTTATATGAAAAGCAGCATGGCCTAATGAATAGAGCACGGGCCTGGGAGTCAAAAGAACCTGGATTCTAATGCCAACTCTGCCGTTTGTCTGCTGTGTGACCTTGGGCATGTCACTGAATTTCTCTGTGCCTCAGTTACCTCATCTGTAAGATGGGGATGAAGACTGTGAGCCCTATGTGGGATAGGGACTGTGTCCAACCTGATTAGCGTATATCTACCCCAATGCTTAGAACAGTGCTTGACACATAGTAAAGGCTTAACAAACATCATTATTATTATTACTCTATTACTTCTTCCGAACAGGGAATATAACAGGGAATGTGTTATACTGTTCTCTCCCAAGCACTTAGTACAGTGCTTTGCACACAGTAAGTGCTCAATAAAGACAACTAAATGCTTAAATGAATTTGTGGGAAATCCTGCATTAGGTCTATCCTAGGTCCCAAGTTCTTTGGTGTAAACCCATGCCTCTTGCTCTGGCCTTAGTGGAAGTAGAGGCCAGCTGGTCCCCCTCCTCTGTAAAACAATCTTTTATATCCTGAAAGTTGGAGCTTGGTCTCCTTGTAAAATCTTTTCCAGGTCAAGAAGAAATATTCTCAGGGGGATGCTCCAGGGTGGATTTAGGATCCTCGCTGCTTAAGGTGCTTTTCCAAGTTCTCCCCAACTGCCCCCAAATCTTCCCTATCATTGACAGTTTCATGTAAGTGGAACTGGTCCAGTTAAATTATCCTGTGCACAAGCTTCTTGGGCATCTTCCCCCAGTTCAATAGTAATAATAATAACAGTATTCATTCATTCAATCATATTTTTTGAGCGCTTACAGTGTGCAGAGCACTAGACTAAGTGCTTGGAAAGCACAATTTGGCAGCAGATAGAGACAATCCCTACCCAACAACGGGCTCACAGACTAGAAGGGGGAGACAGACAACAAAACAAAACAAGTAGACAGGCATCAGCATTTGTTAAGCGTTTACTGTGTGCCAGGCACTGTACTAAGCGGTGTTGGACACAGTCCCTTTCCCACGTGGGGCTCACAGACTCAATCTCCATTTTACAGATGAGGTAACTGAGGCGCAGTGAAGTGACTCACCCAAGGTCACACAGCAGAGTGGCAGAGCTGGGATTAGAACCCATGACCTTCTGACTCCTAGGCCCATGCTCTATCCACTCGAATCCCTGAGACCCCGACACTAAGACTCATAAATCTACACGTGCTTCCAGAGTGAACTGAGTCTCTTTAAATCCTTGCTCTGATACTCTATTGTGATGTCCCAAGCCATGCGCTGTCTCAAATTCCTCTATGCCAGTTCTCTCCTTGACCTCCTCCAATCTGGCTTCCATCCCCTTCCCTCCACAGAAACCATCCTCTCAAAAGTCACCAGTGCTCTCCTTCTTGCCAAATCCAATGGCCTCCCAGTGGCCTCCCCTCTATCCTAATCCTCCTTGACCTCTCAGATGGCCTTGACACTGTAGACCACCTCTTCTGGAAATGTTATCCAACCCTGCCTTCACTGACACTGTCCTCTCCTGGTTCTCCTCCTATCTGTCTGGGCCATTCATTCTCAGTCTCTTTCATGGGCTCCTCCTCTGCCTCCCACCCCCTAACTGGGGGGGTCCCTCAAGGTTCAGTTCTGGGCCCCTTTCTATTCTCCAACTACACCCACTCCCTTGGAGAACTCATTCGCTCCCAGGGCTTCAACTACCACCTCTATGTAGATGATACCCAAATCTACAACTCCAGCCCTGATCTCTTTCTCTCTCTCCAGGCACACATCTCCTCCTGCCTTCAAGACATCTCTATTTAGATGTCTTTCCATCACCTCAAATTTAACATGTACAAAGCAGAGCTCCTTATCTTCCCTCCCAAACCCTGTCCTCCCCCCGACTTTCCCATCACTGTAGACGGCATCACCATCCTTCTTGTCTCACAAACCCTTAACCTTAGAGTTATCCTTGACTTCTCTCTCTCATTCAATCCACATATTCAGTCTGTCACCAAATCCTGTCAATCCCACCTTCTCATCATCACCAAAATCCCTTTCCTCTTTATCCAAACTTCTACCATGTTAATGCAATCACCCATTCTATCCCACCTGGATTACTGCATCAGGCTTTGCTGAGCTCCCAACCTCTTGTCTCTCCCCACTCCAGTCCATGCTTCACTCTGCTGCCCGGATCATTTTTCTACAAATCATTCAGGACATGTCACCCCCACCCCTTCAGAAAACTCAAGTGGTTGTCCATCCATATCCATATCAAACAAAAACTCCTCACCATTGGCTTTAAAGCACTCCATCACCTTGCCACCTCCACCGCCGCTCTCTCCAGCGGAGGCCTCTCCTTCTCCCACTCCCCCAGACTCACCGGTAAGGGCGGAGGAGGCGTCGGCTTCCTCCTCTCGCCCTGGTGCCGCTTCCGCACTATCCCTCCTCCCCCCTCCCTCTCCTTCCCCTCCTTCGAAGCCCATATCATTCGCCTCTACCACCCCCTCCAGTTACTTGTCGCTGTCATCTACTGCCCTCCCGGTCCCACCTCCGACTTCTTCAACCACCTTGACCCCTTTCTCACCTTCCTCCTCTCCTTCTCTCTGCCCACTCTGATCCTTGGAGACTTCAACATCCATACGGATGTACCCGACGACTCCTCTGCCGCCCGCCTGCTATCCCTCCTCGACTCTGCCGACCTCCTCCTCCACCATACCGCGCCCACTCAACGACTCGGTCACACCCTCGATCTCGTCATCTCCTACCGCTGCACTATCTCCTCCCTCACCGACTCTGAAATCCCTCTCTCTGACCATAACCTTCTCACCTGCCTCATCTCTCACACTCCCTCCCCCTGCAAATCTTCGCTACTGCCCCACAGAGACCTCCGCTCTCTCGATCCCATCCGTCTTTCCAATAGCATCTCTCCTCACCTTGCCGCCCTGTCCTCTCTTCCCACTCTCGATGATCAGGTCTCCGCTCTCAACTCCACCCTCTCTACTCATCTCGACTCTCTCGCCCCCCTTTCCCTCCGCCGCTCTCGCTCCACTAACCCACAGCCCTGGATCACCTCCTCCGTCCGCCTCCTACGCTCCTATGCTCGAGCTGCTGAGCGCTGCTGGCGAAAGTCCAAGCACCAAGCCGACCTCACACACTTCAAATTTATCCTTTCCTGCCTTAACTCTGCCCTCTCCTCCACCAGGCAAAGCTTCTTCTCCTCCCTCATCGACACCCATGCCCGTCACCCCCGCCGATTGTTCCGGACCTTTAACTCTCTCCTTAGGCCCCCTGTTCCTCCCCCTCCCCCATCTCTCACCCCCAATGATCTGGCCACCTATTTCCTCACGAAAATCAACACGATCAGGTCTGAGCTCCCCAAAGTCACCCCTCCGCCTCTCCCCTCCCCCCACCAACCCCCTCCCCTACTTTCCCATCCTTCCCTGCAGTATCCTCAGAGGAGATCTCCTCCCTCCTCGCAAGTGCCACCCCCTCCACCTGCGCCTCGGACCCCATTCCCTCTCACCTTATTAAAACCATCGCCCCGCCCTCCTACCTTCCTTAACTTCTATTTTTAACCACTCAATCTCCAAGGGCTCCTTCCCCTCTGCCTTCAAGCATGCCCACGTCTCCCCCATCCTAAAAAAACCCGCTCTCGACCCCACTTCCCCCTCCAGTTATCGCCCTATCTCCCTACTACCCTTCCTTTCCAAAATCCTAGACCGAGTCGTCTACAATCGATGCTTAGAATTCCTTAACTCCCATTCTCTCCTAGACCCCCTCCAATCTGGCTTCCGTCCCCTCCACTCTACCGAGACTGCTCTCTCTAAGGTCACCCATGACCTCCTTCTTGCCAAATCCAATGGCTCCTACTCCATTCTGATCCTCCTTGACCTCTCTGCTGCCTTTGACACTGTCAACCATCCCCTCCTCCTCCATACCTTATCTCACCTTGGCTTCACGGACCCTGTCCTCTCCTGGTTCTCCTCTTACCTCTCTGGCCGGTCATTCTCGGTCTCCTTTGCTGGAGCCTCCTCCCCCTCCCATCCTTTAACTGTTGGAGTTCCTCAAGGGTCAGTTCTTGGCCCTCTTCCGTTCTCCATTTACACTCACTCCCTCGGTGAACTCATTCGCTCTCACGGCTTTGACTACCATCTCTACGCAGATGACACGCAGATCTACATCTCCGCCCCTGTCCTCTCCCCCTCCCTTCAGGCTCGCATCTCCTCCCGCCTCCAGGACGTCTCCACCTGGATGTCGGCCCACCACCTAAAACTCAACATGAGCAAGACTGAGCTCCTCATCTTCCCTCCCAAACCCGGTCCTCTCCCAGACTTCTCTATCACCATGGATGGCACGACCATCCTTCCCGTCTCTCAGGCCCGCAATCTCGGTGTCATCCTTGACTCGTCTCTCTCGTTCACCCCACACATCCTATCTGTTACCGAGACCTGCCGGTTTCACCTCTACGATATCGCCAAGATCCGCCCTTTCCTCTCCACCCAAACGGCTACCTTACTGTTACGGGCTCTCGTTATATCCCGGCTAGACTACCGTGTCAGCCTTCTCTCTGACCTCCCTTCCTCCTCTCTCGCCCCGCTCCGGTCTATTCTTCACTCCGCTGCCCGGCTCATCTTCCTGCAGAAACGATCTGGACATGTCACTCCCCTTCTTAAACAACTCCAGTGGTTGCCTATCAACCTCCGTTCCAAACAAAAACTCCTCACTCTAGGCTTCAAGGCTCTCCATCACCTTGCCCCTTCCTACCTCTCCTCCCTTCTCTCTTTCTACCACCCACCCCACACGCTCCGCTCCTCTGCCGCCCACCTCCTCACCGTCCCTCGGTCTCGCCTATCCCGCCGTCGACCCCTGGGTCACGTCCTCCCGCGGTCCTGGAACGCCCTCCCTCCTCACCTCCGCCGAACTGATTCTCTTTCCCTCTTCAAAACCCTACTTAAAGCTCACCTCCTCCAAGAGACGTTCCCAGACTGAGCTCCTCTTCTCCCTCTACTCCCTCTGCCATCCCCCCTTTACCTCTCCGCAGCTTAACCCTCTTTTTCCCCTTTTCCCTCTGCTCCTCCACCTCTCCCTTCCCATCCCCACAGCACTGTACCCGTCCGCTCAACTGTATATATTTTCGTTACCCTATTTATTTTGTTAATGAATTGTACATCGCCTCGATTCTATTTAGTTGCCATTGTTTTTACGAGATGTTCTTCCCCTTGACTCTATTTATTGCCATTGTTCTCGTCTGTCCGTCTCCCCCGATTAGACTGTAAGCCCGTCAAACAGCAGGGACTGTCTCTATCTGTTGCCGACTTGTTCATCCCAAGCGCTTAGTACAGTGCTCTGCACATAGTAAGCGCTCAATAAATACTATTGAATGAATGAATGAATACCTCACCTCGCTTCTCTCCTCCAACCTAGCCCGCACACTTCACTTCTCTAGTGCTAACCTTCTCCCTATGCCACCATCTCACTTGTCTCATCACTGACCCTTTCCAAAATCCTAGAACGAGTCATCTACAATCGCTGCTTAGAATTCCTTAACTCCCATTCTCTCCTGGACCCCCTCCAATCTGGCTTCCGTCCCCTCCACTCTACCGAGACTGCTCTCTCTAAGGTCACCCATGACCTCCTTCTTGCCAAATCCAATGGCTCCTACTCCATTCTGATCCTCCTTGACCTCTCTGCTGCCTTTGACACTGTCAACCATCCCCTCCTCCTCCATACCTTATCTCACCTTGGCTTAACAGACTCCGTCCTCTCCGGGATCTCCTCTTATCTCTCTGGCCGGTCATTCTCGCTCTCCTTCACTGGCGCCCCCTCCCATCCTTTAACTGTTGGAGTTCCTCAAGGGTCAGTTCTTGACCCTCTTCTGTTCTCCATTTACACTCACTCCCTTGATGAACTCATTCGCTCTCACGGCTTTGACTACCATCTCTACGCAGATGACACGCAGATCTACATCTCCGCCCCTGTTCTCTCCCCCTCCCTTCGGGCTCGCATCTCCTCCTGCCTCCGGGACGTCTCCACCTGGATGTCGGCCCGCCACCTAAAACTCAACATGAGCAAGTCTGAGCTCCTCATCTTCCCTCCCAAACCCGGTCCTCTCCCAGACTTGCCTATCACCGTGGATGGCACGACCATCCTTCCCGTCTCTCGGGCCCGCGATCTCGGTGTCATCCTTGACTCATCTCTCTCATTCACCCCACACATCCTATCCGTTACCAAGACCTGCCGGTTTCACTTCTACAATATCGCCAAGATCCGCCCTTTCCTCTCCACCCAAACAGCTACCTTACTGCTACGGGCTCTTGTTATATCCCGGCTAGACTACTGTGTCAGCCTTCTCTCTGATCTCCCTTCCTCCTCTCTCGCCCCGCTCCAGTCTATTCTTCACTCCGCTGCCCGGCTCATCTTCCTGCAGAAACGATCTGGGCATGTCACTCCCCTTCTTAAACACTTCCCTCCAATGGTTGCCTATCAACCTCCGCTCCAAACAAAAACTCCTCACTCTAGGCTTCAAGGCTCTCCATCACCTTGCCCCTTCCTACCTCTCCTCCCTTCTCTCTTTCTACTGCCCACCCCGCACGCCCCGCTCCTCTGCCGCCCACCTCCTCGCCGTCCCTCGGTCTCACCTATCCCGCTGTCGACCCCTGGGCCACGTCCTCCCGCGGTCCTGGAACGCCCTCCCTCCTCACCTCCACCAAACTAATTCTCTTCCCCTCTTCAAAACCCTACTTAAAACTCACCTCCTCCAAGAGGCCTTCCCAGACTGAGCTCCCTTTCTCCCTCTACTCCCTCTACCACCCCCCCTTCACCTCTCCGCAGCTTAACTCTCTTTTCCCCCCATTTCCCTCTGCTCCTCCCCCTCTCCCTTCCCATCCCGTCAGCACTGCACTCGTCTGCTCAACTGTATATATTTTTATTACCCTATTTATTTTGTTAATGAATTGTACATCGCCTTGATTCTATTTAGTTGCCATTGTTTTTACGAGATGTTCTTCCCCTTGACTCTATTTATTGCCATTGTTCTTGTCTGTCTCCCCCGATTAGACTGTAAGCCCGTCAGTCTGTTGCCGACTTGTTCATTCCGAGCGCTTAGTACAGTGCTCTGCACATAGTAAGCGCTCAATAAATACTATTGAATGAGTGAATGACCCCTAGCCCACGTCCTGCCTCTAGCCTGGAATGCCCTCCCTCCTCAAATCCGTCAATTACTCTTCTCCTCTTCAAAGCCTTATTAAAGGCCCATCTCCTCCAAGAGTCTTCCCAGCCTGAGCCCCACTTTTCCTCATCTTCCACTCCCTTCTGCATCACCCTGATTTGCTCCCTTTGCTCTTCCACCCCTCCCAGCCCCATAGCACCTATGTACATATCTTGTAACTTTATTTGTATTTATGTCTGTCTCCCTCCCCCACCACCATGAAAGAAATGGCAGCCCATTACTGTGTGTGTCACTTGTTTCCATGGCTTCAACTGTCATCTCTACACAGCTGACACCCAAATCTACATCTCATCCTTTGTTCTCTCTCCCTCCCTCCAGGCACGTATCTCTTCTGCCTTCAGGACATCTCCACCTGGATGTCCACCTTCCACCTAAAACTTAACATGTCTAAGACTGAGCTCTTTATCTTTGCTCCCAAACCCTGTCCTCTCCCTGACTTTCCCGTCACTGTGGACGGCACTACCATCCTTCTTGTCTCACAAGCCTGCAACCTTGGTGTCATCCTTGACTCTGCTCTCTCATTCACCCCACACTTCCAATCTGTCACCAAAACTTGCCAGTCTCACCTTCACAACATCGCCAAGATCTACCCTTTCCTCTCCATCCAAACCGCTACCTTGTTGGTACAATCTCTCATCATATCCCTACGGGTTTACTGCATCAGCATCCTTTCTGATCTCCCATCCTCCTATCTCTCCCTCACTTCAGTCTGTACTTCATTCTGCTGTCCGAATTATCTTTCTACAGAAACGGTCTGGGCATGTCACCCCCTCCTCAAAAAACTCCAGCGGTTGCCTATCAACCTTAGCATGAAGTGAAAACTCCTCTCTATTGGCTTCAAAACTCTACATCACCTTGCCCCCTCCTACCTCACCTCTCTTCTCTCCTTCTGCAGCCCAGCCCACGCACTCTGCTTCTCTGCCACTAACCTTCTCACTATGCCGCATTCTCACCTGTCCCGCCATCGACCCTTGATCCACATCCTACCTCTGGCCTGGAAGGCCCTCCCTCCTCACATCCTCCAAACTAGCTCTCTTCCCCCCTTCAAAGCCCTTCTGAGAGCTCACATCCTCCAGGAGGCCTTCCTGGGCTGAGCCCCACTTTTCCTCTGCTCCTCCTCCCTCCCTGTTGCCCCTACTCCCTCCCTCTGCCTACCCCCTTCCCCACCCCACAGCACTTGTGTATATTTGTGTATATTATTCTATTTATTTTATTGATTGTATGTATATATAATTCTGTTTATCTATTTCATTGCTGTTAATGCCTGTCTACTTGTTTTGTTGTCTGTCTCCCCCTTCTCGACTGTGAGCCTGTTGTTGGGTAGGGATTGGCTTTATCTGTTGCTGAATTGTACTTTCCTAGCGCTTAGTACAGTGCTCTGCACACAGTAAGTGCTCAATAAATGCGATTGAATGTATGAATAAATGAATAGTTCTTGGAGGTGATAAATAATGACCTTTTGGTTCAGTCAAAAAATAATGCAGAAAGTCAGGAGAGTCAGAGCCAAATCGTCAGTGCAAGACTTGCTGACTCCCTGGGAGGTGAGCAATTTGGCAACCTTGAGCTCCTGCACATGAAATAGTCCTTCTGGTCCCTCGACTTCACTACATAATGACTCCAGGAGGAGAACTCACAAACTCGGGGAAAAAAAAATCCAAAACCCAAAAACCTGGAGAAAGTTTCCAAAAGGAAAATAACAGTTGGAAAGCAGCCTGGGGGAACCCCGAGTAAAAACCAGAGAAGCTATATTTTCAAACATACTTAGCTCTGCCTGAGCACGTGTTCTCGTTCCATGTCTTGGCTAGAGCATTTTAGGGAATTAGGAAACGGCTGTCTGACAACACTGTCTGGATACAGGGCGCCGTGATGTCGGAAGAAACCGCTTATGCTCCAGCACGTGGCCTCAGACATTGAGTATGACGATCTGAGTTTCCCTAAATGTGGACGTTCAGCAATGGCATGGACGTTTAGCGATGACGTGAACCTCAAATTCTAGGACAAAAAATAAAATAACTGGCCTCTGAAAGAGGCAGACCAATGTTAGTGAAGAAAAGCCAGCATGCAAAAGATGGTGACTCCCGCTGCAGAGAGGAAAGTGTTGTGTTTGGAAGCCAGGCTGCAGTCTACAATCCCGTTCACTCATCCCCTTTAGCTCGTCTCAGGAAAAGAACCAAGAGCAGGGTATTTCTGTGGCATAGTCGAGGCCAAAGCTTGTGCCAGAGGCTGCTGTTCCAAACATACCTAGGCTGCCCTTAATTGGCTCCATAAAGATGGAGCTCTAATGACAAGAGTACCAAATGGGAGGGCTTCCAGTCTCCCGCTCCGGCCAAGGCTGCCAGCCCCCTCCATTGCCACGGCAACAACTCGAATTTACCTCCTCCATCACTTCCCGCCCACCCGCTGCTCTGCTCAGCACAGTGGGGCTGGAGGCAATAACACTATGACCAAGTGAGAAAGCTTGCAGAGTAATATTGGCCTTCACATGTGACAGAGCTCTTGAAGGAAAAGATCGTATTCAACGAGCCCTGTGCTGAAAATCACAGTGCAGGCCTTGATTATTGGGAAGCAGCATGTCCTAGTTGATAGAGCATGACTCTGGGAGTCAGAAGGACCTGGTTTCTAGTCCCGGCTCCTCCACTTGTCTGCTTTGTGACCTTGGGCAAGTCACTTCACTTCTCCTTGCCTCAGTTACTCATCAGTAAAATGGGGATTAAGACTGTGAGTCCCATGTGGAACAGGGACTGTGTCCAACCTAATAATCATGTATTCATTCATTCATTCATTCAATTGTATTTATTGAGGGCTTACTGTGTGCAGAGCACTGTACTAAGCTCTTGGAAAGTACAATTCAGCAGTAAAGAGAGACAGTCCCTGCCTGGGTTTACAGTCCAGAAGCGGAGAACAGCCATCAAAGGCATCAATATAAATAAATAAAATTATAGATATATACACATCAAAACAAGTCAACTAGCGTCAATGTAAGTAAATAGAATTATAGATATATACATATATACGTAAGTGCTGCGGGGCCGAGGGAGCGACGGGGAGGGAGCCAGTCGAGGTGACGCAGAGGGGGGGAGCTAAGGAAAAGCGGGGGCTTAATCTGGGAAGGCCTCTTGGAGGAGATGAGTCTTCAGTAGGGCTATGAAGAGGGGAAGAGAGATTGTTTGGTAGATTTGAGGAAGGAAGGTGTTCCAGGCCAGAGGTAGGATGTGGGCCAGGGGTTGACAGCAGGACAGGTGAGGTGGAGGCACAGTGAGAAGGTTAGCAGCAGAGGAGCAGAGCGTGCGCACTGGGATGTAGAAGGAGATAAGGGAGGTGAGGTAAGAAAGGGCAAGGTGATGGTGAGTTTTGAAGCCAATAGTGAGGAATTTTCGTTTCATACGGAGGTTGATAGGCAACGATTGGAGATTTTTGAGAAGGAGGGTGATGTGTCCAGAAAGTTTCTGTAGGAAGATAATCCGGGCAGCAGAGTGAAGTATGGACTGAAGTGGGGAGAGACAGGAGATTGAGAGGTCAGAAAGGGAGGTTGATGAGCACTTAGAATAGTACTCAACACGCAGTAAGCTCTTAACAAGTACTGTTATTATTATTATTATTATTATTAGGTGTTGGTGTCATAGTGGCCTTTTTTAACTGGATGCATTTAACTTGTCATTGTTCCCCCATGTGCCTGGCTTTCTTCTCCAGGACAGTGAGCCCATCCTGAGGAGAATCAGTGTCTTTGTCTCCTCTCCGGTACCCAGTCCAGTTTTTCATTCTTAGTGAGTGCTTCATCAGCACTGTAGGTTGATGGAACTGTAGAAGAAGAACAGGAAAACAAACATATTTGGATTTGTGAGGTTTGTGGGAAACAGTCAGGCCCTAGACAGCAAAGAGTGAGTCCCCTGAAAATTAAGCGGAGCTGAGATGGAAGGGGAGAGTACAATGCATAAAACTATACTTTAAGGTCCTTGAGGATAGGAAATGAGTCTGCCAAATCTATTTATTGTATTCTCCCATGCACTTACAAGAGTGCCCCATACCATAGTTAATACTCAGTAAATACCACTGATTGATTGAAACATGTTCTTAATTTTTAAATTCTTAATTCTTTCTTCTTTGGCCCTGGGCCTGAGAATCAGTGCTCACTTCTCTGGCTGGGGTACCCTATAGATATGTTTCTTTTCAAATAAATTTACCTGTTCTCCAAAGCAAAAATTAGGGTATTTATAAAGTGTTTACTAAGTGCCAAGCCCTGCCCTATGCATTGAGGGTTATCATCATCATTAAGAGTATTTATTGAGTGCTTACGGTTTGCAGAGAGCTGTACTAAGTGCCTGGGAGAGCACAATACAACAGGCACATTTACTCCGTACAATGAGCTTGTCCCACCCAAGGCTCAAAGGGAAGCAGAGGTAGCTTATCCCCAATTCACAGATGAGGAAACTGAAGCTAAGAGCAGTTAAGTGGTTTGCTCCGGGTCACACAACAGGTCAGGAAAAGAGGTGGAACCTGAGTCTCCTGCCTCCCAGACCTATGCTTTTTCCACTGGGCAACACTGCCTCCCCACCATCGTGTCATTAACAAAGAGGAGGTTAGCTGCAGGTAATTGATCCACTGAACTCTTGAGAAAGTGTGATTGGATGATTTCTTAGCTCAGAAGCAGTGTGACTCCATTAATGTGTTCTCCGTGCTCGACTCTCAGTGCTCCCACAGGTTGAGAAGCAGCATGGGGTAGTCAATTGAGCCCGGGCTTGGGAGTCAGAAGGTCATGAGTTCTAATCCTGGCTCTGACAGTTGTTGGCTGTGTGACCTTGGGCAAGTCACTTCACTTCTCTGTGCCTCAGTCCCCTCATCTGTAAAATGGGTGTGAGCCCTACCTGGAACAGGGACTGCATCCAGCCTGATTTGTTTGTATCCACCCGGTGCTTAGTACAGTTCCTGGCACATAGAATGCATATGAGAAGCAGAGTGGCTTAGTGGCAAGAGCATGGGCTTGAGAGTCAGAAGTCGTGAGTTCTAATCCTGGCTCCGCCACTCATCAGCTGTGTGACTTTGGGCAAATCACTTAACTTCTCTGTGCTTCAGTTACCTCATCTGTAAAATGGAGGTTAAGACTGTGAGCCCCACTTGGGACAACCTAATAACCTTGTATCTATCCCAGCGCTTAGAAGAGTGCTTGGTACATAATAAGTGCTTAACAAATAGCATCATTACCATTATTATTATTAAAATGGGGATTGAGACTGTGAGTCTCACATGGGACATGGACTGTGTCCAACACAATTTGCTTGTCTTCACCCCAGTGCTTAGTACAGTGCCTGGCACACAATAAGCTCTTAACAAATATCACAGTTATTAATATTACTGGAGAGTTCTTCCACAAACCCTAGCAGCACACTCTTCCTTATACCTCTGGCCTAAGCTGAAAGCAAAGGGGACCTGAGGAGGGGAGAGAGGAGAAGGAGGAGGAAGAAAGGTGCCTGGGCTGGTGGGAGATAACAATGCGCCACACTAACTGGCAGCCTTGGAAGTGGAAAGAGCTGTGGTAAAATTTTCAGGGATAGTCTTGGATCCCGTTGGGACACAGTCCTGCCATAAATGAGTCCCTGGGCACAGAACCATCACCGAATCCCACAGGCATTCTTTCTTTCTGCACCCACCTCTCCATGTCTGGTGTGAGTTTACCTCTAGGGCTGGTGTCTTCTGATTCTTGCCGGAGTTCCCAACTCAAGTTGGGTTTTGTTGTTTTTGGTGATCAGATTGGAGAAATATTATCCCTAATTCAGAATTCTGAGTCACCAGTTTTGCAGTGCATACAAGCTGCCTTTTGGGAGAGGGTTCTTGTCTAGATGGGCCTATTCAGGAGAGGGAAAGCAAGCAAGGAAGAAAAACCGAGATAAAATATTGAGATGTTTGTTTGTTGCTTAGGGTGACCACTTTTCCTATTTTTAGCAGGTCTGCCCCCGGCCGGTAACAATACGGCACTGGTTGCCTTTCCGTCTGGTTTCCTAGTTGTGAATGCTCAGCCTCCCTCTGCTTGGGCTCTTACCACTGAGTCCCTCAGCTTGGAAATGGAGCCCGTGTTGACCAGGCCCTGGAGCAGGGGAGAGGTCGGGGACCTCCAGCAACCTGCTTGAGGCACTGCGGATTTCTGCAAAGAAACTTTTCTTTAGTCCCTGAGGTGCCATTACATTATGTAACCTGCATCATGGACATCACGTGACATCCGGACGTTGCTGTCGAGTGGGCAAAGGGGTGTCCAGGGGGTTCCCAACTGCCGTCAGCAGCCACCTCATTTGCTACCGTTTTATTTCTTTATGAGCCACCTCTGTTTACCTAAAGTTTTCCAAAGCTTCTGGCCTCAAATCTCAACCTCTGTGCAAGAAAAACAGGGATTTAAAACTGGGCCTCCTCAGAATGGGTCTGTGCCAAGCTGATCTCGGCCCCCCAGGTAGACCTCCCCCAACCCCCATAGCCCCCTGCCTCCTAAAATATAAAGCACAAGGGAGATTTCACTGGGACAGGGAAATGAGCTCGTAGCTAAATCCAGAATGAGCTATTCTAAGACCTTTTTCCATTTGGTATCTTAGCCTTGCTTGTCTCCAACTCTCCTCCGTCACTCCCACCTCTAATACCCCAAAGGGGCATTTACTGTGCACTCTTTCATAGTCGCATGTGTTTCTGGAGTGTTTCACTGAAGTGTAAGTAGTAAAACTCATGTGCTTTCTTACTGGCCTTGTCATTCAGAGGAAAGTCATTTTTTATGTCACGAATGGCACAAGATAGCTTCGAAAAGCTGCAGAGGCAGAACATAATTCACCCTGAAAAAAGCAATCAAAGGCTTACCAGACAGGACACCTAGCCTATCCCCTTGTCTCATAGTGGGGTGACTCCCAGCTAACCAGGTTGTCCTTTTCAAAATGATGCAGGAAGAGGGTTGCCGAGCCACCCGGTCTTTTTTGGATTTGGATCTCGGCTCAATTACTAGTTGGCTGTGGCCCTGTGGGTCGGTCCCCTCTTTGCCCATGTGTAAATGGTGCCGGTATCAGAAAGTGGTTCACTTGAAGTATTGGACTATGTTGACCAGCCCACCAGAGTTCTGATCATCGCGTGGAAGTAATGGTATTTATTAAGCACTTACTGTATGCAGAGTTCTGTACTAAGCATTGAGTGAGAATACACAGGTGGAAATTAGACATGGTCCCTGTCTCTCCAGGAATTCATAATCTTAAGAGTACAAGTGGGGAGAAGGGACTGGAGACAGACAATCAAGAATGAAGAAATATTAAAGCACGACACAAATACCCAAAATAGAAACAAATTCAGTAGGGTGGTGTGGCTGCAGGAGCAGAATTTCAGTTCCCTCAGGACTCAGTCATATTTATTAAGCTCTTACTATGTGCAGAACAATGTACTAAGCACTTGGGAGAGTACAACAGTAAACAGACACATTCTCCGCCCATGACAAGTTTACAGTCTAGAGGGGAGATACACGCCCATGGCCGCAGCGACTGCTCCAGCAGCCACTAAATCTTCCTGAGGTTTTGTGGAGGCCTCATGCTGGTGGTGATCTTCTCTTTCCCACTGGTGAGGGAAGTCTGAATGGGATGGACTCTCCTTTATGGTGTGGAGAAAAGGAGATGCCAGTTACAGAGAGGCAACATGGTTGTCTGTCTGGTCAGGCGGATGCTGGGAGCACCTTGAATAGCTTTTATTCCCAGATCCGTAGGTGTGAAGCATGCCAGAAACAAGGACCCTCGGTGGGAAGGAAAGGAAGGGAAGGTGGCAGTTACCATGGATGCTTTTCTTGACTGCAGTCTCTCCCGACCTCCCTGACACTGTATATTTTTCTAAAACAGGACAATGTTCTCTTTAGCAATGAGTCCCCCACGTTGGATCTGGGTTGATTGAACCCTGGAATATTTTGGGGTCCCCACTATTTAAAGTTTGTCTAATAATGGCAAATTAGAAAGGCATCTGAGCAATGTGTTTAGTAAAAAAAAAATGTAAAAAATAAAAATTTCCAAGAACATACAAGACAGTTCTAAAACACAGAGATTGTGTTCTTGCAAAACCCATGTTAAGGAAAAAGCCACATTGTAGAACTCACGCTGGATCCAATGCCAAATGCACGAGCAAAGAACCCCATGTCGGGCAAGAACAGTGTTTGACCTACCTAGAGATCTACCTCGGTGTTTTGCACAGTGCTTGGCACTTAGTAAGCAGCCAGTACCCCCGAGTCAATCAATAGTTTTTATTGGGCACTTAACTGTGTGCAGTACGCTATACTAAGAGTTTGGGAAAATACAATAGGATACAGTTGGTAGGCACCATCCTTATCCATAAGGAGCTCAGAGTCTACAGAGGGAGACAGACATTAAATTACAGACCGGGGAAGTGGTAGAGTATAAGGCCATTTATATGAAAAGCATCATGGCCTAGTGGATAGAGCATGGTCCTGGGAAAAAGAGAACCCAGATTCTAATCCCAGTTCTACCACTTGTCTGCTCTATTACCTTGAGCAAGTCACTTAATCTCTCTGTGCCTCAACTCTCTCATCTGTAAAGTGGGGATTGACTGTGAGCCCATGTTGGATACGGGCTCTGTCCAACCTAATTAACGTGTACCTATCCCAGTGCTTGGTATAGGGCCTGGCACATAGTAAGCATTTAACAGATACCATAAAAAGTGCTGTGGGGGTGGGGTATCAAAGTGCTTATAAGTAGACAGCCAAGTGCATAATCGATGTTGAGGGGAGGGTTTCATTACCTGCTGCTGCCAAATTCGGAACTGAGCAGATCTTGTGGATACAGAAGAGGCATCTCCAAAATCTGTAACATTTGAACTCTCCCCTCTTTGCCCCTCATACAGTTGTTAATTCTAAAACGTTTGGAACCAGATTCCAAAAATATTTGCCTTTCCACCCGACAAATAGAAACATTTATTAAATATGAAAATAATAGACCTATTGGTTACCTATTATGCCCCCCTCGTGTTGGAATGACTCTGTAGATAACTCCTTGGGCAGCGAGATATGCGATATTGACTTTGCAAATCCACCATTCACGAAGACTATAATCAAGTTAGAAAAAGTGTAGTCAAGGCACCAAAGTGTCCAGAAGGGATGGAGTAGCTTCCATATATGAATAGAATGGAAATAGTAGAACTTACTTCAGTCTGGAAAGGTGGACATTGGAAGGGGACTCTGTAAACATACAAAATCATGTTGAGTGTGGACAAGGCCAGGCTAGTGGAAACCCACTGAAACTTGAAAGGTATTTGGTTCAAAACCACGGGAAAACTTTCTGTAACAGCCAGTGGTTTTATGCATCAACTCAGACTGAAAATGTCTAGGCGTTTGGAGAAATTCATGGGTGAGAGATTTATAGTAGTTTGGGAATGGATGTTAGTGGGAAAGTTTAGGGATGTTAAAAGCCCTGAGAAGGGTTAAACAGATACATGGACGATAGATCCAAAGATGGACTAAAAGAGGTGCATTCCAAAAAGACCAACTAACGCATCGTTCCTCCAAGCATCCTTCAGTAATACTGTTAGGCCAAAATGCCCAACTAGACAGACCATTGCTCTGTTCTGCTTGTGTTTGCCCAGAGATGTCTCTAAAGCTTTCGTTACTGCATGAATAGTGAAGTCCATATGTGGGTTAAATCACTTAACACCCATCATTTTTCCTTTAGGGGACTGAATGTCCAATCTATTTGCACTCATGGAGAGGATGAGCAAATAATACACTAAATGGAGACAAACCTTCATCCATCTCTTCCCCCCATCCCCTTTTTCTCTCTACATATACAGCACTGAGAAGCAGCGTGGCTCAGTGGAAAGAGCATGGGCTTGGGAGTCAGAGGTCATGAGTTCTAATCCTGGCTCCGCCACTTAGCTGTGTGACTGTGGGCAAGTCACTTAACTTCTCTGTGCTTCAGTTACCTCATCTGTAAAATGGGGATTAAGACTATGAGCCTCACTTGGGACAACCTGATTACCCTGTATCCCCCCCAGTGCTTAGAACAGTGATCTGCACATAGTAAGCACTTAACAATGCCAACATTATTATATATATATATTTCTCAATCTATATATTTCTCTCTCCCTCTCCAGAAATAGGAGGCTTCAAAGACTGAGAGTGCAGTGCTTATCTTTCCAGTGATGTAAGAGAAGAGCTGAGGTGAGTGTCTTTAGTGCCTGGGGCCTGAGAAATTCTCATCCCTGTTTTGGTGCATGTGTATTTTACACTGAATACTTTCACCTCCCTTTTCCAGCTTCTGAGATTGGGGCGATTCTGGATGGTGAAGTAGCAGGGCAGAGTCCTTAGGGCTTATTTCTGCCTGTTCAGGAAAATATGACATTGGAGGGTCATGTCAGTTTCTATATGTGATTGCGTTTGAGTGTTCATAGGACAGAAAGCAGAACCCTCTGCACAGTTTGGGGAGCAGGAAAGCACACTAGAACCCCAGACTGTCTGCCTTGGGAAAACTAGGAAGGTATAGACTCGTAGCATGGTTCAACACTAACATTTTCTTACTGGTCAGTCCTCTGGCACCCTAACTCCAGATATACCTGCTTTAAGTGACTTAATGCCAACCTAGTTGTCATTTCTTTCCCACACTGAAGAGAGCTGATTTTCCAGGGAATTACACATTGGCCCCTTTAGAGATCCTCAAACCAGCATCCTACTCGGCTCACTGTCTGCCTGCTGACTCTCTCCTTTAAAAGGCAAATGGTGAGAAATTAGCTCTAGGAAAAGTGGTGAAAGAAATGGGATCCCATTACTGTGACAAGGAAGGATGGGTGTGCGATCGAAAGAATTGACATGTGAGAAGAAAGAAGGTTCTGGAGCATGTATGACTCTCGAACAGCACTCGAGCACACTGCCAACTGTCAGCGGGCCCATATGGAGCATATGAGCAGGTGCAAAAATGTGATTATGAGGGACATGATGACAGGCTTGTGTCACTCACATTTTCCTCAGAAGGTGTCCTGTTCATCTGGTACAGATTTAGCACTGTTTTATTAGGCGTCTTAGAGATTTCGAAGTTATTTTAGAGCATTTAGATTTCACGTCTCGGAGCATATGGTAAAAAATGACATGTGCGATTTTGAGGGGTGGGGTGGCTGAGGGTGGTTAATGAAAGGGAGGCTGGATGATAGTTACCACCAGAGTGGAAGGGTTAGTCACCAAAGGCTCAGTCCTGGCAAGAGGGCTTTCCTCGGCCCATGTCGGAACTGTAGCTACTGCACACTGGTCATTTCTGATGTGGTGCAGAAGTGGCTAGAAGGAGATAGAAGAGGAAAAAGAATGGAGAGAGGTCTTTGGGGGGTTCCTGGAATGGTACTGTCAGGAGAGAAACCAGCTGGAAGTGACAGGCCTATTCACCATGGCTGCCACCAGGTGTGAAGGAAGATGCAAAGGATATTAGTCTGCTCAGGATCTAACTCCACAATCTACTTTCCTCCAAACATTTCATCCATGGGCTTTGTATCCAGATTCTCACCCACAACTGAAAGGGACAGAAGTGGGCATGGTATGACTGGTAGTGACTATGGTAATAGGTGTCATCGGCCCCTCCGTTAGTGCCCAGTGAATTTTGAAACTTGAATTGCCTCAGTTTATGGATGGAGTGAGAGAGATGAGCAGGTGGTATGTAGAGAAGGTTCAGAGCCTGAAGCAGCTGTGTAGGGATGATTAGAAAATGAAGGTAGGAGAGAGAGGCCCAAGCTTTGGGGTATGCTGGGTGTGACCTGTGGGATTTGAGTCTGTGGACAGGAGATGCTGTCCAGAAATTGGTTGGGCCTAAAACACCCTTTGACTCTTGTTCCTATGGAATTTAATGGAGGATGTGTGTTTTCTGTCAGCCCGGGGACATGGAGAGTGAACATGAGAGAGAGGGTTGATGTTGGCAAGGATGGGTGAGGAAAATGAAAATCGTCTGGTCCAAATGGAATTGATGGACCCAGTGGTTTTTGAAAAGGATTTGTAGGGCTGCTGGGAGGTATAGCAGATCTGTCAGCTGAGTTAGTGCAGCTCTGATTTAAAAGATTCCAAGAATGGGCTTTAGAGTTAGCGGCAGGGGGCAGAGCTCTGGTTCAAACCCTAAACTTGGGGCTTGGATGTGAAGTGATCTTTGGAAGTCTACAAAAATAATAATACTGCCAATAATTGTTGTATTTAAGCACTTACTATGTGCTGGGGCAGATACAGGATCATCAGGCCCCACATGGGGTTCACAGTCTAAGCTGAAGGGAGAACAGGGATTGAATTATTTCCATTTTGCAGATGAGGAACTGAGGCACAGAAAAGTTAAGTGATTTGCCCAGCATCACCCAGCAAATAAGTGCTTAGTACAGTGCCTGGCACATAGCACTTAACCAGTACCATTAAAAAAAAAGTGGTGGAACTGAAGTTAGAACTCAGGTCCTCTGACTCCCAGGCCTATGGTCTTTCCACTAGACCAGTATAGGATTAGGAGTCTGGGTCCTGACTTTGAATCCTGCCTGGGCAACCAACCTGCTGAATGAGCTTGGGCAAATCATATTTCCTCTCTGAGCCTCAGTTTTCTCTTCAGTAAAATATAAATCACACTTCCCTCTCCATCCATCACAGAAATGGTGAGAGGATAAAATCTGATCATTTGACGTGAAAGTTGCCTTGTAGAAATTTAAGGCACTATGCAGATACCTAAGGATGAGTCTACTCATCTATTTTGGTCGTTCTTGTAAATATTTTTATGTTTGGCTTCCCAGTCAGTCAGTGATATTTCTTGACATTCCCCTGTTAGAATGCAAGCACCCCCTGGGCAGGGAAACTGTCATATATTTATTCTTTACTTCCAAGTATTTAGTACCTTACACTGCACCAATTGAGTGCACAATAAATAGTAATACTAATACTATTATTTCTATTACCAATGTTGGGAGCAGGTAGAATCACCAACAAGATCCAAGATACTGTTGGCTCACTGGCCTTGAGCCGGTGCTCATCCCAACCCTCAGATAACCAGATGTTGGTTGTTTGTGCCTCTGGATAGGTTTTTGAGAACAGACACTAAGGATTTTCTCAATGTTCTATGTCCGTGCTGCGTTTTTATATCTACAGTGTTTTGCGTGAAGTGTGCAGCTTTGAAGGGAAACATCCATGAGCTTTGAGCGTCAGCTCCTTTTGGGCAGGGAACATGTCTTGTGTAGCATTGTAATGTCATTTCCTCATCTCTTGGTTCAGGGCATTGAACAGAGCGGGAGCTCAGTAAATACCACTTCTACCATTAGGACATTTCAGATTCTTATCAACCCAGTGGCTGTTTCAGAAATTCCTGTGGTAGAGGTGGGGTGAAAGGAGGTTTTGAACGTAGACGAGTTACCATTCAAAAGTGGGGTTCTCTTTGTAACTTGAGCCTCAAGGAACTGTCCACTCCCGTTATCAAAGGGTCAGAGCCACACCTTTTCCTATCTCCCCTTCCGCCACCCACTCCCGTTCCCCTCTTCTGTGTTAAGTCAAGCAGGAGCTCCCATTCATCAAGTTGATCCCACTGAGTGACTGGAGCACAAGGTCAGCTATCATCGGACTTGTCATGCTCAAAGGCTGCAGTGCTGCGGTAATTAAGATTGTTAGTTGTCCGGGAGGCTCCACTTTCCTGCTATTTGATGTGGAGTAGGTAGAG
Source organism: Ornithorhynchus anatinus (assembly GCF_004115215.2). NCBI lineage: Eukaryota > Metazoa > Chordata > Mammalia > Monotremata > Ornithorhynchidae > Ornithorhynchus > Ornithorhynchus anatinus. Next base: position 23,402,764 of record NC_041728.1, on the reverse strand, counting down.
ATGAAAGATTTATAGATTTAATTCAAAAATGGTACTTGTCTCTGACAATTTAATTGTGTTTGCAGAGACCCTTCTGGATCCTTTCTCTTGCCAAGTCTTTTATAGAAAGGTCTCACATCTCCAGCCTGACCAGGAAGCTTTGTGGATTAAAGGGATGGCCGGGGGATGGGGGAGGGGGTGTGCTAAGCGTCTATGGTGTGCTGATAGTGGTGATAAATGCTTGCTTGTTCCTGGTCCGGGGTTGGTGGGGGGCAGAGGGGCGGGAAGGGGATCTGGGGTAAGCACATTTCCCCCTGGCCTTTAAATATTAAACTCTCTCATTGGAGCACCAAAGCGGTGGTCTGATTCATCATTTAAAGGGATATCAGAGTGTCATCAGGGAGGTATCATGGTCTAGTAGAAAAAGCATGAGACTGGGAGTCAGAAGGTGGGGGTTCTAATCCTGGTTCTGCCACATGTCTGCTGTATGACCTTGGGCAAGTCACTTAACTTCTCCATGCCTCAATTCCCTCATCTGTAAAAAGGAGATTAAGACTGTGAGCCCCCTGTGGGACAGGGACTTTGTCTAACCCAATTATCTTTTTTTCACTTCAGCACTTAGAACAGTGCTTGGCACATAAGTACTTAACAAAAATCAAAATTATTATATCAAAGATTCCTTTAAATGACAGATTACAAAGTAAATACAATTTTCTGTTTCAGAAAGGTGTTGCAGGGACTGAGACATATTGCCCAATTTGAGCTCCTCCAGCTTGAGACCCCTTTCCCACGACCCTCTCCCAAGGGGACTCCTGACAGGTCAGGCCCTGATCTGGTCCTCTTAACAACACAAACACTGGGTCAAGCGCTTTGGCCAGTTTCAGAGGACCCCCATCTGCAATATCCTGTGGGTAGGGATTGTGGCTTCTAACTTGATCATGCCACAGAGGACGGTGCTGTGGACACTGTAGGTGCTCAGGACATATTATTGATTGATTGAGCCAGTCAGCTCAGAAGCCAGGCAGTAGTTATATGACTGTGAGGCAGATGCAAACTCCCCTGGGTGGATTTTTTTCTGCAGAAATTTAGGCCACACGGTCAGCTCAAGTGTTGTGAGGTGATTTATGCACACGAGAAGATTTGACTCTTGTTTTCTCCTCCATGTCTCCTACATCTTCATTTGGTTCTATGAGAGACGGTTTGGTTGTTTAGTATGGAAGCCCACTAAACAAGAGGAAAAGAAACCAGTGATCAAGTGTGTAAAAGAAAATAGACTTTTGGTGGCGAGGTGGCAGGCAGGCCAGGTGACAACTGGCAGATTTTGCAGAGAATGGTAAAATCCATAGAAATGAGCACTGGGTCCTTGGGAGCAAATTTTTTCCGCCAGCCTGACTCACCTACCCCACTTCCCTAACCTATTTTGCATTCATCATTGGACTGTCTTGTGGCTAGGTGGAGAGAGCATGGAGCTCGAAGCCAGAAGACTGGGGTTCTAGTCCCAGCTCGGCCACCAGCCTGTTGGTTGACCTGTTTGGGACAAGCACTGTGTCTGATCTGATTATATTGTATGTACTCCAACACTAAGCAGATAGTAAGCACTCAATAAATACCAGTCTTATTATCATCATCATCAATTGTATTTATTGAGTGCTTACTGTTTGCAGAGCACTGTACTAAGCGCTTGAGAAAGGACAGTACAACAGAATTGGTAGACATGTTCTCTGCTCACAACAAGCATACAGTCTGGAGGGGTAGACGGATATTAATATAAGTAAATAATTTAAAATACATAACTTACAATATAATTATTATTACTATCCAAGTCCTTCACAGAGGGTAGATTCAGGTTGCATCATATGGGCTGCCGAAGAGAAATCCGTCCAGAAGGAGCTCTTTCTGTCCAACTCCAACTCTAGGGAAGAAGGTAGTTTGAGATAGGATGGAGGGTAAATCCATCCAGAAGGAGCCCTTTCTGTCCAACTCCAGCTCTATGGTAGAAGGTAGTTTGAGATAGGATGGAGGGTGAACTCCCAAGGTTTATCCCTGGCCTTTCCCAGAGGACTGGGGAGGGGTAAAGTGAGTCCACCTGTTTGAACCTAATCTCTCGAGTAGATTCTCCCAGATCTGCAGAGGGGACCCTGGAGGGATGCTTCTATAAACAGAAGTGTTGGAATAGGTGGACTAGAGGAGGGGTTAGGGAATAGGCCCCCCAATTTCTCCTGCCCTTTTTCCCCCGGGGCCAGAGCAGAGGTGAGGTACAGTGTCTTGCATTGGGCAGCAAATTGTTCCCCTATTTTCTCTACCACCCTCCAAGCCCCACTGAAAGTGAATCCCTCAATTTGAAGGCATACTCAGAGGAGGAGCAGTGGGCTAGCCTGCTGGAAATCTCGCTGTCAGACCAGCCCCAGCTGGTCTTCTCCCCTCTGGCCCCTTGGTCAAGAGAAGCAATGGGGGTCAGGGAACTTGCAGGGTAAAGGTAGAGACCAGGGAGCTCCTGTCCGTTTCACTCCCAACGGAAGGTGAGGAGGAGACTAGGAGAACTTGTCTTCCCCCTGTGTTCCAGAAGGCAAATGTGTTGCTCTTGGATGGGTGAGTTGGGGGATGTTAGTGAAACTGTTTGGTTTTTTTTTTGGTTTCTATTGGTATTTGTTAAGCATTTACTATGTGCTAGGCACTGTACTAAGCACTAGGGTAGATACATGCTAATCAGGTTTAACACAGGCCATGTCCCACGTGGGGCTCACAGTCTTAATCCCCACCTTACAAACGAGGGTAACTGAGACAGAGAAGTGAAGTAACTTGCCCAAGTTCACAGCAGAAAAGTGGCAGAGCAAGAATTAGAACCCAGGTTTTTTGGTCTCTTAGGCCCGGGCTCTATCTAATAGGCCACTCTGCTTCTCACAGTGTTTGTATCTTGCTGTTCCTCCCAGGGGTCTGAGGGAACACCCTTAAAACGCAACCCGATCCCTGATCTAGGAGGCAGGAGGTCTGAGCCGGAGTCACTGACATAACTTACCTGGCCCTCATGAAAAGATGCCTCCAATTCCCTGCCTTTGAAAGGATAGTTTGGGGAGAGAGTTGGTACTAATTTGTAAAGGAAAAAAGGGATATGTAAAGCACTCTATCTTCTGAGACTGATTCTGTAGGAATGTAAATGTAAATTACAATCTATTAGTTCCAAGTCCAATAAACCCACCAGTCGTTACTAGCACTGTTTACTTATTGATAGCCATCAATTCAATTATGATGATGACTTTATTCATCATTATTTATTGTTCCTGTCTCCCCTTTTAGAATGTAAGCTCCTGAATAATAATGGTATTTATTAAGCATTTACTATGTGCCAAGCACCAGGCTAAGTGTTGGGGTAGAGTCAGGATTATTCCACCCAGGGCTAACAATCTAAAAGGAAGGGAGAGTAGGTGTTTTATCCCCATTTTACAGATGAGGAAACTGAGGTCCAGGGAAGTTGTGACTTGCCCAAGGTCTCATAGTCAGCAGATGGCAGGGCAGGGACTAGAAATTGAATCCCCTGACTTTCATTCGGCCATATTTATTGAGCACTTACTGTGTGCAGAGCACTGTACTAAGTGCTTGAGTTCCAGTTGTGTGCTCTCACCACTAAGCCACACTGCCTCCCGTGTGGGCAGGAATGTGTCACTTCTTTCTTTTATACTTTGAATTACATAGTATAATGCATTGCACCAAACAGGCACGCAATAAATGCTCTCACTGGTTCAATTCTGCCTAGTGTTCCCAGGTCAGGGACAGGTATTCCTGCCTCCTCTTTTTTCAGATGAAGCATCAGAAGTCTAGCTGTGGTTAACTTCCACGAGATGCACCATTTCATGGGTGGTTCAGCGTAGAAAGATGATTTCCCCATCTAGACTGGAAGCTCATTTCAGGCAGGGAGCATGACTACAAACTCTGTTGTACTGTATTCTCCCAAGCTCTTAGTATAGTGAGCTTTGGGACACAGTGCACACAGTGAGCACTCCATGAATACCATCGATTGATTGATTTCTTACCCCCATACTTTTTTTTCTCCAAATGACTATTTTAAAATGAGAATACTCTCTTCCCTGAGACCCTTTTCCTGGTAGGCCTTCCTGCATCCTCATAGCACCTTTCATTAGGAATAAGATTTTTCTTTCCTCCTATCTGAAATTTATTTTAATGTCTATCTCTCCCATTAGATAATTAGCTCTTTAAGGGCCGGAATCATATTTACTAACTTTATTAAACTCTCCCAAGCTCTGGGCACAGGGCTCTGCGCCCAGTAGGTACTCAATAAATAGTATGGATTGATTTTCTGACCTTAATTTTCTGACTTTGAGGAATGAATGATCCCCAAAGTCTCATTCATCATGAGGAATGAGAAAGACAGTGGGGAGATGATCAGGAGCTTGTTCTCTGGTCCTGGTTCTTCCATTTAGGCTTCCAGCCCTCAATGCCCCTGTGTGAAGCAGAGTTGGATAAATTGTTTATGAAGTGCCTTAGCTGGGTTCCATATGTAAATTCCAAACATTACTCTGAATCCCTATCACATTAATATTAAAGAAAACCTCAATAGTGGATACCGTTTCTCAAGGGACCAGACCCTTTGTCCAAGGTTTTGTGTTTGCAAGCTCTTTGAATTATTAATCTACCCTATTAAATGCCAGGTTTACAAAGCAGGGATTTTAATACTAATAATACAAAGTTGCTTTTAAACTAGCTCAGTTTGCCACTTCTCATTACCACCACAATACAAAACTGACTTACTGTTTTCCCTTTGGAGCACAGACTTTTCCTTCACTATCTACACCCAGCTGTGATTAATGGAAATGTGTATTTCTTCTTGTTTATCACCTTGGTTTTCTTGCCTTTTTCCACTATGAAAATCTGTTGTCCTGCAGTGAATTATTGTTTCTTGGTAGGGTGTAGAGCTTAAAGGAAGAGCTGCCTGAATTATGGTTACAGATAATAGCTATTTGGTAACTTTAGACAATACCGCACCATTCAGGAGCTTGCCACTAGTTAGATTGCTGTTCAATTCATCCATCTCTGGGTAGTTACCATAGCAACCATTCTTGGGGGAGGATGTGTGGGGGCTGGGGTGGGCCATATTTCACTGCCTTTTGAGTTGGAAAGGGATGGGGAAAGTGTTAATAAGGGGGGTACGTTCTACAAAATAGCTTTTCCTTTAGGCTGACCTTATTTGCCCACCCTTTGGTGTATTTCAAGATCGCTCTTTGACAACCAAATAATGGCAGAGGCAGGCTCTGGCAAAGGAGCAGGGAGTGAGTGTAAACCCCGGAGGGATGCTGGGTAGTGCCGAGAGGGACGGCTGAAACGTGGTGGGCTCAGCAGCCCTTTTGTTCAGAACCATCTGTGAGCTGCTGCTTGGGCGTCCCGCCAAGGCCCGATTACCTGGATTGCGGTCCTCAATGCAACAGAGCAGGGAGCCAGTCTGGCAAGCCACCCAGTATTCCTTCCCCCCAACCCTCCTCCCCACCCCCAAAATCCCCGGCAGCCATGGGAGCACAATCGCCCACCGGAGAGATCGTTTGAATGGTTGGCTCTGTGAATATATAGGGCAAAATTCTCAAAATTAATTGGGGAAAATGACTCAAGTGAAGAAACACCTGAATCCTATTTTAGGCCTTCAATGACCAATTTGTAACACTAAAATTCACTGTATGAGCTGCAAGATATTTTCAAAATAGGGGTGAGAGTTGGACTGTGGTACAAAGTAATGATGATAATGGTAAGTCTTGTGTTTTTATGAGCATCAAAATGTCTGAATGCCTATAGCCAGCTAACAAAATAGACCATGGTTAGGATCCCATCCTGTACAAGGGAAAAGTCAACAAAGCACAAGAAATATTTGTTCTGGGCAGGGATCAAAGGTCAAATCACCACCCTGACCCCACATTTCAACACTGTGGAAATGAAAAATGCATGAATCAATGTTCTCTTTGGTTAATCACTGTTAAACATGAAGCACTTGGAGCATTATCAATCCGAACTCAATTCAGAGGAAGAGGGGCAAGGTTTTTCTGGAGCTCCATCTAGGTTTGGGACTTGGAATTGTATTGATATCAAGAGCCATTACAGTAGAGCATTTATTATCTGAACTAGCAGAATTCCTGGAGTCACCAAAAATTTGATCCATTCCTAGCCCAGAGGGGATGACTGCTTATCGTTGGATAAGTTTTTCCAACTCAGTCAATCAGTGGTATTTAGTGAGCGCTTTACTGTGTGTGAAGCATCGTACTATGTGGTCGGGAGAGTGGAATATAATAGAATGGGTAGACACTATCCCCACCCTCGAAGAGCTTGCAATCTAGTGGAAGAGACAAACATTAAATTACAGGTAGGGGAAGAAGCAGAGTATATGGATATGTAGGGGTGGGGTGAATATCATATTAATGTCTATCTCCCCCTCTAGACTCATTGTGAACAGGGAAATGTCTGCTAATTCTGTTGTTTTGTACTCTACCAAGGTGTTAGTACAGTGCTCTGCACATAGTAAGTGCTCAATAAATACCACCGATTGATCAATTGAAGGAGATCACTGGGGACATCGGAGAGGGCACTTTCTGTGGAGTGGAGTGGGTGGAAGCCAGATTGCAGAGAGTCAAGGTGAGAATTAGAAGAGATTAAGTGGAGGCAGCGGGCATAAACAATTTGTTCAAGGGGTTTGGAAAGGAATGGTAGGAGGGAGGTGGGGCAATAACAGGCGGGAACCGGTACACCTTCCAGAACCCAGGCAGGCCCATCACTGCCAATGACATTTCCTGAGCATTTTCTGAGCGCGTGACACTGCACTAAGACACTGCAAGGGAGAGTACAACGGAATCCTGGCACACAGTGTCTTCCCTCCAGGACTTGGAATGCTTCCTGAAGCACCCTCAACCTCTGGGGCAGTTGGATTGACCAGCTTGGGGATGAGTCCCCGGGCACCCCACTGGGCTGACCAGCTGCATGCCTGGTCCTTGTTCCATTCTGCTGAACAAGCCTATTTAGCCAGAGGGCCGGTCATTAGTGTGCTGGCCAGGAACGTACCGCAAATTACTACCTAGCTCTTAGTCTCAACTTCTGTTTCACCCAAGTTTCCTCACATCTCCAAAAATGATTTGCTGTCATAACATCACCTGGCAGAATCTGACAGGCACCAGAGTGTAAGATCCTTGAGGGGTGTATTGTGTCTACCAACTATTGCATTGTACTTTCCCAAGCGCTTAGTACAGTGCTCTGCATACAATAAGCGCTCAAATACCACCGATTGATTGAAATGTTGTGAAGGATAAGAAATGTGGAGAGCTAGGTGTCCTTTCTATGGACAGAGCAACTTTCATGCAGGCTGTTGAGTGTAGTCTCCAAAGACACCAACAGAGAGTGAGCTCGGGATAAGGGTGCTTTCCACCTTGCCACATTCAGAGCCTGAAAATTGAAAGTGCTTTGCTGAGGACTCTCCGTTCAGGCAGAACCTGAGTTGTCATCTCACCTTCTGGCTAGGGTGTTGGTAGGGAATTAGGGAATGTTTGTAATACCTGTCGAGCATATTTGGAAACAAGCCACGATGTAGCATCAGAAGAAAAAGTTGCGCTCATGTGTGTGCAATGTTGGAACAGGTGAGTGCAGGGAAGCAGCGTGGATGGAAAGAAGATGGGCCTAAGAATCAAGAAGAAGTGGGTTCTAATCCCGGTTCTGCCACATACCTGCTGGGTGGGACTTTGGGCAAGTCATTTGACTTTTCTATGCCTTAGTGACCTCATCTGTAAATGGAGGTTCAATACCTGTTCTTCCTTCTACTTAGACTGTGACCTTTCATTCATTCATTCATTCAATAGTATTTATTGAGCGCTTACTATGTGCAGAGCACTGTACTAAGCACTTGGAATGTACAAATCGGCAACAGATACAGTCCCTGCCCATTGATGGGCTTACAGTCTAAGCGGGGGAGACAGACAGACAAAAACAATAGCAGTAAATAGAATCAAGGGGATGAACATCTCACTAAAACAATAGCAATAAATAGAATCAAAGTGATGTACATCTCATTAACAAAATAAATAGGGTAATAAAAATATATACAAATGAGGGGACAAACATAGTGCTGAGGGGAGGGGAAGGGAGAGGGGGAGGAGCAGAGGAAAAGGGGGGGAAGAGGGCTTAGCTGAGGGGAGGTGAAGGGGCTGTAGAGAGGCAGCAGAGGGAAAAAGGGAAGCTCAGTCTGGGAAGGCCTTTTGGAGGAGGTAAGCTCTCAGTAGGGCCCATTCTCCTTTTACGCAGTGCACTGATATGAAGTGTATACTCCATGTAGCGCAGGGACTGTGGCTGATCTGATTATTTTGTATTTACTTCAGTGTGTGGTACCATGATGGGCACAGGTTAAGTCCTTAACAAAAACCACAATTATTATTTTTCTTATTTTACTTCATGGTGAATTTTCAACAGAATGAGGTTTTGCCCATATGAGTACCCATGTCATAGGAAAACTGGGGGTAACTCAGATAGAGACTTTATGTCAAAAAAAAGTAGCTGTTGCTTTAGGAGGAAACATTTGGTTCTTATATTTCTACCTGGTGGGACAGGTTAACAATTTCAGTGTGCTAAGCAAATATTATTTCACAGTGATTGGTGTTTGTCAGTAAAATAAATGTGGTCATGTTTACTGAGTTTGCTTATATCAACTCACGCTAAATGGCTGTGAATTGGATTTGATTGAAATATTGTAATCCTCAGTGGAGCCAACAACAGAGAAAAGAGGAATGTTCTCCACATGAGCAATATTCTTCTGAGAGCAATACCTGTTAATTTGGGGAAGTGTCTTTCATACCTACTACATTGAAAAGCACTTTTCAGAGTTGGATTGAATAATTGAATTACTAATGAAAATTGTGAGTAATCGAGCAGGAAATTGATTACTTAATTTTTATTACCAATAAAGGAGAAAATTGAGGTTTCCTATGGTGAGCTATAATGAAGGGATGGGGAAAGGGCATTCCAGGTGTCAGAAATCACAAAGCCAAAAGTTTTTGTGCTTAGGCGAGCCACCTTCTGGAGCAAAGCGAGCAGGGAAGGAAGAGAAGAGCGAAGTGGTCTGAGTCAAGGAGTCAGGATTTAGGAGGTCGTCTAGAAGGGAGGATGATGCTGTGATGAGTTCCAATTAAACTCCCATTTCCAATTAAACTCCCATCAGACTCTGCCAGTTTGCATCCCAGGTGGCCACATTGTCACAGCATTGAATTAGATATTTCCTTTTGTTTTCCTAGGTGAGAATTAACAGTGACTTCATATCCGTGCACTGCGTAAAAGGAGAATGAGCCTGTGAGCAAACTGACGGGATTGTAAAATGTATGGTGAATTCACCAGGGTAATCCGAGCATGTAAGCAGATTTCACTAGGGCTGGCCTGGAGTCCCTCCAAACAGAGTTAGCCTATGTGTCCGGGAGAAAGAATGAAGGCAAGACTATTAGAGTCCAGTGAGTTTTCTCCCTCCTCCAATCCTTCAGCGAGAACGCCTTCACCTTCCTGAGGAGTCCATTTCCTTCCATTCCCACTTAACCCGCCTGGGATGCTGAGGGGAGTGATCTGCAGCCAGTCTGACGCTCTCAGCCTTTTGGACCGTAGGATGTGGTGGGCAGGGAGAGAGACGTCGGGATTGTCAGGGGAGAACTGCTGGCTGCTTCCGATTGGTGCAAGTGGCATCACTCCTGCTATCGTTGGAACCCGTTAAATTAAGAACGTCTCTTAATCCAACCGCCATCTAAAACCACCTTTGAGTGGTCACCAGGCCCAACTCCTTTCCCAAGAGATTCTGAAGTCTACAGCTGCTGGGAAGTGGAGGTGGGTGCCAGAAGGTTTCCGCTGTAAGTGGACATCCTGATTAGCATGTACTGTCATTGAGGGTAAGAAGTTCACAGGATTTGAGGAGCTTTTGGTTTTTTTCTCCTTATACACTGGAAGGTCTGGTAAATGGGTTCTTTCCATGATTATGTATTCAGAGTGTTTGTAAATGGAAAAAGCCGCTACAGCCCCCAAGAGAAAATGTAGGAAAGAAAGTGTAAGGGAATTCTCCCCTCTAACGGAAACAATTATGTGCATTTCTGACTGTGATTTGGAGAGTTTCTGACAGGCAGACAGGAAGTTTGTAAAAAACCTAAGTCGATTATGATGACACTCTAAAAAATAAAATTTAGGCATGAAAGGAGGAAGTCATTATCTCTGAAATTCTCATTATTTGTGGGGAAAGAATGGATTTCTAAGTTATTGAAAATCTAACTAGGCTTGCTGAGTCTAAGTCCACAGATAAAGGTTTCCGTCCTCCGGACTCCATTCACCTATCATCAGAGTTGAGTAAGCATGGTTAGTTAAACAGGCCTGCTTTTCTGAAATTACAAGAGGATATGTAACTGGATATTTTCCAGGGTCTGATGACCTTTGGCATACTCTCAGTATGTGTAGTTCCTTCTTACCAGCTGGGTTGGAGTTTGAAATGTCTACTACTTAAACTGTCTCTGGCCTAGCTCTCCCTCAAATGTCTTTTTCAAGCAAAAACATTGCATCTGTGGCCCCGTAGTTTTGCCTCAACAAATCCTGAAGTTTTCTGCATCTTCCATCCTGAAATCTAAGTGAACCTATCTCTTTGATTACAATATTTATGGGACCTGAAGATATTGGAAGAATTTCTGAAGAGTTTGGGACAGAAAATGGATGGTGTTTCTGGTCACTGGCCATCCCGCTGGCCTTTTAGTAACTCTGGGGTCAAGGACCTCACCATCGCTGGAGAGACGTGGTTAATGAAGCTGGAAATTCTTTTTGTCATTTCAAAAGTGCAGGATTTCTCCAGCATCTTCTTGAATGTTTTATCTTATCAGATTCCTGAGCTCCCCTCCAGAGTTGACACCCCTAGAGTCCTAAAGAGATTATAAAGGGATTTTGAGATTTTCCTGGTAATTTTAGAAAAGCGTCTTCTGAAACCAGAACATCCTAACCAGGGAGATTGTTGCACCGAACCCAGCTCTGGTTACCTGGAGCTGCCTGGTGGAGGGACCCTATCAATAGGATCTGGCTTCAAAACACTCAATCAGCTTTCCCCCTCCTGTCTCACCTTGCTGATTTCATACTACAACCCGACCAGCACACTTCGCTCCTCTAACACCAACCTACTCACTGTACCTCGATCTCATCCATCTCGCCACTGACCTCTTGACCACAACCTCCCTCCGGTCTGGAACTCCTTCTCCCTTCATATATGACAGACCACCACTCCTCTCCCCACCTTTAAAGCCTTATTAAAATGACATCTCCAAGAGCCCTTCCCCAACTATGTCCTCATTTCCCTACTCTCTCTCCCCCTTCTGCATCCCCTATGCACTTGGATTTATATTCTTTACACTCTTGATATTCACCCCACGCTCAGCTCCACAACACTTATATACATATCCAAAGTTTATTTTAATGTCTGACTCCCCCTCTGAACTGTAGGCCCCTTGTGGGCAAGGAACATGTCTACCAATTCGGTTGTGTTGCATGCTCCCAAGGATTTAGTTCAAAGCTCTGCGCACAGTAAGTAATGTATAAATACTATTGATTGATTGGCCTGGGGCCCTGTCAGCAGAGGGCAGCCGCCAGAGCACCCACCTTGCCACCTTCTTCCCCTCGCCCCCCCTCCTCTGCCAATCCAACCCGCTTTCCAGCCACTTTGGAGTTCCCAAATCCAGTGAAGCAGTGGCTAAATGACTTTTCCAAGGCGTTGAGCCTCCAAACCAAATATAGCCTACTGGCTAAGAAGGAGTTATCCACTGATGCACTCACTGACTTAAATTAGCTGTGGACCTGCCCTGCCACATAGTTTTGATAGACATTTTGGTTAAAACACTGCCGAGAATTAAAGAATGTTCTTCCATTGTTCAAACCTGTTTGGGCTTGGTGTGCCACATTATCAAAAAAACTTCTCATGTGTATGTGTGTAACACTGGAACAGGCAGTTCCTAAAGGACAAGTTTTGCTGAACTCAAGGATTAAGAAGAATGCAACCCAGGTGTGATAGGAGAAGTGGGCATGGTTATTAAGCTCTGGGTTGACCCAAACTTTGGGGCAGACACAAGAAAATCAGATCAGACACAGTTCATATCCCACACAGGGCTTGCAATCTCAGATGGCTTTGACAGTCTGCAAGCTGCACAGGAAATGTATGCATCCCCAAATTATTCTTCCCCCAAGGCTGCCTGTCAGTCGAACCAACTTTTAACAGGCTGTGCATTTGGAAGTGCGCTCACTGTGGGCAGGGAATGGGTTTATCGACTCTGTTGTATTCTCCCAAGCACTTAGTTCAGTGCTCTTTACATAGGAAGCACTCAAATATTGAATGACTGATTGCGCCCCTTGTAAATGACTGAATTGTTCCTCTTAAAATTCCAAAAAACAGCTGAGAGGGAAAACCAACCTGGCTAGCTGAGAACTCCATTATTCAATTATAATATTTGGTATTTGTCCTTACTATTTTCCATGCACTGTGATAAGCACTAGGGTAGATACAAATTAAACAAATCAGACTCAGTCCTTGTCCCTTTTAGGCCTCACAGGAACAATAGCAAATGTCTTATCCTTATTTTACAGATGTGGAAACTGAGATCCAGAGAGATTAAGTGATTTGCCCAAGGTCACACATAACAGACCAGTGGCAGAGCTGGGGTCTGGTCTCCAGATTCCTGCCATGATCTGGTCTCATTGTTTCCTCTGGGCTATTCGCAAAATGAGCTGTGAAGCACCCACTGAGATCAACTTGGAAGTCTGTCAGCAGATCTAGATTTGTGAGCTGACTTTCATGGATTGTTCCTTTTGGCAGTATAGAGATGCTAATCCATGGGCTGTTCAGATTTTCCAGGAGCAGACCCATGCTTAGAATGGTAGAGTGGATGCCCTTATAGATGGATATTGGCCTGTTATTGAGGGAGGGAGGAAAGGAGAGACAGACAGATACTCCCAGAGAAAAAGAGAGACATTTTTCTTGATCTTACAGACAAACAGAAGCAACTGGTTTAGTTTTGTGATTCTGGTCTTCTGATAAGCAGGCCTCTGACTGCAGGATTTGGGGCTCCTGAAGGATACCACCACCCTCCTCGACCCTACAGCGATCCAGCCCAAAATCCAAATCCCTAGAGACAATAGAGTGGGCCAAATCCTGGCCCTTGAGTCGGAGGACCGAGCTTCCAGGCCTCAGTGAACCACCATATTTATCTGACCTTGACCAAGTGATTTCATCACTCTAGGTCTCCTTTCTTTTCCCGCAAGTGAGCTGTGCTCTCCCCACACCACAGGGATGACACTAGGATTAATGAGCTAATGTGTGCAGTCCATCGCGCTCCTTGGAGAACAGGTGTGAGATGAGGTCATATTATTAAATTACATTGTACAAGGGGTTTTGGTAAGTAGAGGAAGTCATCGACTGCAGCAGGTAGTAGTATATCAACCACTGAGAATAAGTTCTGATGAAATAGCTTCCTCTTTGCTGCAGCAGGTTTGCCACATATCGACCCAGTAAATAGTCTTTCAAAAATTATTCCGCTTTCCAAAATTCCAGGTGGACCCCCAGATTCACCTGGGCTATGCCCCCATTCACCAAATCTGCTCCCCTTGCCCACCCTCTCTGGTCCTAAGTCCCAACTTCCCTCTTCTTTTCCACCCTGGGGCCTGCATCCGGAAAATATTACTTCCTTCCTACAGAAGACACGATGAACACCTTCTTACAAACTGAGTTTTCCTTTCATTTCTTTTTAAAGGAATTAAAAAGGTAGGCAGAGGATATTAATTGCTCTCAATAAGCCTGCTCTAATTTATTTGGGGCTCAGGAAAGACTTTATTTTCAAGGCTGCTGGACATTGTAGTCCTAATGCATCTTACAGTTTTGCAATAATGTTGCAAAAGACCAGAGACCTTGACGCTTCACTGGAAAAGGGCACATGAGGACCAGCTGTTCTAGGATTCATTCATTCAATAGTATTTATTGAGCGCTTACTATGTGCAGAGCACTGTACTAAGCGCTTGGGATGAACAAGTCGGCAACAGATAGAGACAGTCCCTGCCGTTTGACGGGCTTACAGTCTAATCGGGGGAGACGGACAGGCAAGAACAATGGCACTAAACAGCGTCAAGGGGAAGAACATCTCGTAAAAACAATAGCAACTAAATAGAATCAAGGCGATGTACAATTCATTAACAAAATAAATAGGGTAACGAAAATATATACAGTTGAGCGGACAAGTACAGTGCTGTGGGGATGACACCGAGATTGCGGGCCTGCGGGACGGGAAGGATGGTCGTGCCATCCACGGTGATAGAGAAGTCTGGGAGCGGACCGGGTTTGGGAGGGAAGATGAGGAGCTCAGTCTTGCTCATGTTGAGTTTTAGGTGGTGGGCCGACATCCAGGTGGAGACGTCCCGGAGGCAGGAGGAGATGCGAGCCTGAAGGGAGGGGGAGAGGACAGGGGCGGAGATGTAGATCTGCGTGTCATCTGCGTAGAGATGGTAGTCAAAGCCGTGAGAGCGGATGAGTTCACCGAGGGAGTGAGTGTAAATGGAGAACAGAAGAGGGCCAAGAACTGACCCTTGAGGAACTCCAACAGTTAAAGGATGGGAGGGGGAGGAGGCTCCAGCGTAGGAGACCGAGAATGATCGGCCAGAGAGGTAAAAGGAGAACCAGGAGAGGACAGAGTCCGTGAAGCCAAGGTGAGATAAGGTATGGAGGAGGAGGGGCAGAGTGGACAGTGGCCACCGCTGTCAGGTTAAAGGTTTACAAGAGCAGTTACAGTGACTGCTCCTGTCTTCTAGGTCTCCCATCCCCCAGCAAGCCCCAATGCCTTGCACTTCAGGGATGGAGAAATTGACACAAGACAGAGTATACTAGCTGTGTGAGGGCAGAGAGCACGAATAGGATGTTTACAATTCAATTCTCATTAAAGAACCAAAGCCTCTTTAAACTTGCTACAAGCAGTTTTTAACAGGATTAAAGTTATTGGACATTAAATTCTTTGCCTCCCATAGACAGTTGGTCATACCGCATAAAATCCTGTTAACCTATTCCCAGTGCAAACATTCTCCCTTCAGGATGTTTCCTGTGGTTAGAATGAAAAGAAAATTTGATTCTGTTATGCGAGGTCCACCTTCCCAGGGTTATAATTGATGTTCAGAGCAAGCATAGAAATGTGTTTGGCTCACAGGACCTCCGGCGAGGGCCATTTCTCTCCCTGGGCTGCAAAGCCCATTTTTCTAACCTTCTTATAAAGTTGTTACGGCATTTTGCCCTGCGGTCTGTCGGCTGCTGGGTAATTGCATTGTTGCATTGCTGGCTGCATACTGCTTCTGCAGAGACCCAGCTGCACACTGGACTGCAAAGCCGATGAAAGCACCCAAGGCTGCGTTTATACTAGAACTTCCCGCAGCCCCATCCTAGGACCCCCTGCTTTCCCTGACCTACAGTTTGCAGTCGAGTGGCTCAGCAGATTGCCATCTCTTGGCTCCCTGCTTGGCAATCCGTCAGTCAGTTAATCATTTTTATTGAGCACTTACTATGTGTAGAGCCCTGTACTAAGTGCTTGGGAGAGTACAATATAACAATAAACAGACACATTCCCTGTCCACAAAGAGCTTTCAGTCTAGAAGAAATTCAGCAACCTGAATTGTCTTTTCAAAATGCCAGGGAGAAATACTGCCACTGCTCAGAAGTTTTTCCCACTGATTCAACTGATCAATCCATGGTATTTATTGAGTGCTTACTGTGTGCAGGAGGATTGTACTAAGTGCTTGGGAAACTACAACACAACAGAGTTAGTACACATGATCCCTGCTCTCAGGGATTTTATAGTCTAATAAGTGCCAATCGAAGCTTTTGAACTTAGGGTTTCATAACAGCAGAATTTTGTGTCACCTATGACCCCACTGGTGGTCACACTTACCTAAAAGACATGCATCTCCTGTTGCATGCATCAGATTTTGGACAATTAAAAAAAAACCACGTACACAACTCCCTTGAGTCCACATGTCTGTCTCCATCCTTCTAGGCTTCCGCCTTCCCTCCCCACGTCAGCCTTTCCTGTTATGACAGTGTAATACTCCTGGCATGTTGCCAGGTGTCTACCTTCTCTCCTGGTTGCCCACTGAAATATTACATACTGAGTTGTTCCCCCGTGACCAAAAAGCAAATAGCCACATAGCTCCCCACTTAGAAGAAACTTTACACAACTAAGAGGAAGAGAAGGGACCCATCTCCCTGCCACAGTAGCCTTGTTGAATTTTATTAATGTTCCAAACTTTTTTTAAAAAAAAAACTAAACACCCTCCCCATACTTCTAGGTTCAACTGGAATGTCTTTTATTGGTTTCGTGAGTTTCTTGGCACATCACAGGTGCTCAGGAAATGTTCTATAAATCTTGTTCCATTTGCTGTAAAACAGGGAGTTCAGAGACAAGATCTCACCACCAGCCCAAACCCTTCAAGGTACAGAGAATCCCCGGCAGTGTGTTCAGAAGTTTTGTTGACAGTGGAACTTCCAGCTTGGCCTCAAATCTGCCTCTTCGAAATGCAAGCATCCCAACATCAATTGATGCACAGATAGACACTATCGGCTTTAGTTCACCTGTCTGTCCTCTAAGGAAAACATCCCATTTCTTTCAACTTTTCCCCATCCTTTTTGTCATGGGGTGGTTTTGTTTTTTGGTGGTGTTCATCTTAACTCCCTCTAATTTGCATCTCCTTTTAAAACGATCAAAGCTCAGGGTAGTGTCTCTTCAAAAAAAAAATGAGCAATCGAATTTCTGCCTTAATATACCCTGGCTTTTGCCCATTTCCTATCTTTTCATATGCACCTTCAATATTTGGTTCACTGTAAATCTTGATTTTTTTAATGCTTTACCACTGATGATTTGATCCTGTTCTCCTACAAGAACACTTTCACATATCTGCCCATCTCATTTACCCTTTGTACTCTTTTCTCTAAGTTTGCAACCAAAGTTAACCCTCCTCCCCACATTTGAGCCTGTAAATCATTTTTTTCTTATTGATAGTTATAGTGGTATTTACTGTGCACTCATTTGGTGCAATGCAGTATGTAAGATGTGTGGTAAAGCACAATGGGATTACATTCTAAGAAGGGAGAAAGACATAAAAATATTTATGAAAAGAGTAATCAGAATAAATAATTGAATGCTCAACTGAATAAACATATATACAAGTGCTGAGGATGGACATAAATACACAACTGCTAGAGATGCCTGGTGAGATGACATGACTGGAGGTCTTGGGTCTGAAGAAGGAAAAGCTTGTTGGAGGAAGTTGGGTTTTAGGAAGATTTTTAGCATGGGGAAAGTGGTGGTCTGTCAAATCTGGAGGGACAAGGAAGTTCCAGGACAGGGGGAGGAGGTGGTAGAATTCTTAGGAGGGATGGAGAGAATGAGTTGAGAACAATGAGTGAAGACAGGAGATATGTTAGATGGCCACATTTGGTGGAGAGCCTTGAAAGCCGCTTGTAAGTCATTTTTGCTTGATTTTTTTAATGGTATTTAATAACAGTAATGATGGTATTTGTAAAT
Source organism: Ornithorhynchus anatinus (assembly GCF_004115215.2). NCBI lineage: Eukaryota > Metazoa > Chordata > Mammalia > Monotremata > Ornithorhynchidae > Ornithorhynchus > Ornithorhynchus anatinus. Next base: position 23,385,206 of record NC_041728.1, on the reverse strand, counting down.
CATTTACTATGTGCCAGGCACTGTACTAAGCATTGGGTTGGATACAAGTAAATCAAGTTGGGCACAGTCCCTGTCCCATGTGGGGCTCACAGTCTCACTCCCCATTTTATGGACAGGTAACTGAGGCACAGAGAAGTGAAGTCACTTGCCCAAGGTCACAGAGCAGACAAGTAGTGGAGCCAGGATTCAAACATATGACCTTGGGACTCCCAGGCCCATACTCTGCCCACTATTTGTTAAGCGCTTACTATACACCAGGCACTGTATTAGGCGCTGGGGTAGATACAAGGTAATGGATTTGGATACAGATCTCTGTCCCACATAGAACTCACAGTCTTAATCCCCATTTGACAGATAAGGTAACTGAGGACCAGAGAAGTTAAGTGTCTTGCCCAAGGTCACAAAGCAAGTATGTGGTGGAGCCAGGGTTTCGAGCTTTGTCCACCTCCTGGTTCTGCGCTCTGACCACAAGGCAACACTGCTTCTCCTGATATGGGGAGAACTGGGAAACCTAGGGGGATTTTTGAGGATTGGCGAGATATTGTCAAATAAAACTCGAAGGAGATGATCCATACCGCAGCAGCATGTAGTATGGATTGGAGAAGGGAGAGGCTGGAGGCTGGGAGGCTAGTGAGAAAGTTGATTGAAGGTGTTGTCTAGCTCTGACTTGATCATAACTTGAATCAAGATGATGGTCATTTGGTTGGAGAGGAAAGGGCAGACCTGGGAAATGTTGAGTAGAAAAAAATGGCAGGATTTAGCAGTAGATTAAATGTAAATAATTTTTGCCTGTTTTCCTCATTTGATTGCCAACTTCTGGGTGAGAGGGAGTATCTGATGTGTTTTCCCATGAGCTTAATATAGTATTTAGCCCTCAGTAGGTACTCAAGGAATGCCACTGATTTATTTTTATGTTACTGGTTAAGCGCTTATTATGAGCTAGGTACTGTACTAAGCACCAGGATAAGTACAAACTAATCAGGTTGGGGACAATACCTGACCCACATGGGGCTTATAGTCCCATTTTACAGATGAAGTAACTGAGATTAAGTGACTTGCCCAACGTCTCACAGCAGATAAGTGGTGGCGCCGGGTTTCGAAACAGTCTCATTCTTAATCTCAGGCCCACTCTGTATCCACCATACCACACTGCTTCGGCCAGATTGTTCCAGGCACTCTAGTCCATTAAAATCCATTTTGAATGCATTTCAATGCAGGTCTGCCATTCAGTGCTTCCATAAATCCTCCAAGTTTTCATCAAACCACCAGTCATTTTCATCTTCCCTTACCATTACGTTGCCTATAACTCCAGCAAAGGAACAAGGCAGAACAATGGATATCATTTATTCATGTACTGTATTATTCTAGCAGTGTAGAAAGTCTAATCTCATTTGTTCCAAATAGGTGTTGCCTACTTTATAAATTTCCCTTTCTCTACTTCTTAAGATAAACCCTTTTTCTTTTGCTCCTCAGTTGATGCAGTTCTGCCCATGTTTCTGTTTTCACATTTTCACTCTGCTGCCAGCTCCCCCATACAATCTAAGCAAATCATTAAACTCCTTGGAGCTGCCATGGTTTCCCCGGCCATATGATGAGTAACCACCATATCTTGGCGAGTTACTGGACATGAGAAATAATACCAAAGTTGGGCCATCCTGACTGACAGAATGTCCTTTGGGTAACAGAAATAGAGTCCGGTTTGGTGCTGTGATCACTGTTTTCTTCCAGTGGGCTCTTCCAACAAAGAGTAATACAATCACCCTACCCAGTTGCTGTCTCTTCCCTATGATTACCACTTCATCTATTCCCATTCCTCACTGTCATTTGCTCCCTATCTCTCTGTTTCTATCCCAAGTTAAATGCCTTTAAAATCCTTTCTTCAGGAAGTTCTTCTAATTGGCCCGTGGACTTGAGACCTGGCTGGGGTTTAAAGTGGATTTCAGACTAGCTGAGTGTGAGCTGAGCTCCGGCAACCTGTGGGCTACGCTAATTTATACCCAAGGGTAAAAATTAAGTCCAGTCATTGGTAGCTGGCCAGGCTTGTCTCAATATTCAAGCTGGAAAAGTTGATTGGAAAGCAAAAGAGGCACCCCATACCCCCACCCCCCCTTGTGTTCTCTGGGCCTACAAATCACAATGTGTTTTAGCCACATTGGGAAATGGTGCTTCCGATGAAAATGGCTTCTGGGAGGAAGGGTCTTTGAGCTTGTTACCTCAGTTCAGCGCATTATGAAAGGGGATCACTGCAGAATTCCTCAGTTCAGCTAGGCTCCCCAATCCAGGACCTGCTTTGGGTGCTTGGCCTCCTGAGTTAGGGAAAAATGTGCCCCCAACATGTTGCACTGTACACCACATGCGGCATTATGCTGCATGCAAAGTAACATGACAGTGGGATGCAGAAGCCAGTTTGACCCGCCCCTTCTTCCCCGTAGGCTTAGGAAAGTTTCTTCCCAATCCCATCCCTATTGCCCCAGGGTCCCTCAATGCAGTCAATGATTCCATTTTGAGCTCGACATACTTCAAGTTTTTCATTGCCCCTGCACCACCACCCTACCTGAGGTTGTGTCAAGAACAGTTACTTTCCTTGCTTACTGTCCGGAGCCAGTCCTGCCCTCACCCCAACTCAAAAAAGAAGACAAAGACACTTCAGGCTCTTAAAAGAGCAACTGGTTTCCACTTAAACCTCAGATTCTACCCCATTTCCTAGGAATTATAGTAATGATAATTGTGGTATTTGTTAACACTTACTAGGGATCAAGCACTGTACTAAACACTGAGATATATACAAGATCATCAGGTCAGACACAATCCCTGTCCCACATGAGATTCACAGTCGAAGTAGGAGGGAGAATAGGAATTGATCCCCACTTTACAAATGAGCTGAGGTACAAAGAAGTTACTTGACTTGCCTGTGGCCATACAGCAGGAAAAAGTCAGAGCTCGGCTTTGAACCCAGGTCTTCTGACTCTCAGGCTCATGTTCTTTCCACTAGGCTACCCTGCTGCTGGTTTAAATGCAGCAAGCAGCACTTCCCAGAAGAGGGGAAGGGTGGTTTCTCCCTTGCTTTTTTTTCACTTCACCCAGATATTTGGAGAGATGTGGTGGAGGCATATTTCTTCCTAGGAATCTCTGACTACACAGAGTGAGATTGATGATGTTCTATTCTCAACCTGTGCCCCTCAGACTTTGTATGGAGACCCTCAAGAGCCAGGGGCAGTAATTACCCCTTGTGAAGGCCTGGATGGAGGAAGTGTGGGGAACTGGCAAGGTCACAGTGACCCTGATAATTGTGGTCGGTGTTATCAAGCCGGCATTGTGCTCACTCATCTGGTCAATCGATGCTACTTACTGAGTGCTTACTCTGTGCACTCAAGAGAGTAAAATACAATAGAATTGGGAAACATGATTCCTGCCCTCAAGGAGCTTTCAACTTAGTGGGATTACCTTTTGGAGGATGACCATATTTTACTCTAAAAACTGTAATGTGGAGCAATCATCCCAAGTTTACGGGCCTTCTCTTTCCAGCCAGATTATCATTCATTCATTCAATAGTATTTATTGAGCGCTTACTATGTGCAGAGCACTGTACTAAGTGCTTGGAATGCACAATTTGGCAACAGATAGCATGAGAGGGACAAAGGCAGGAAGAGGAGAATTAAGCCTCCCAGGATCCTGGGATGTGATGTGTACCCCAAATCCCAGAATGCTGTGGAACTATGACCAAGTTTGTGCAGAACATGCTCCAACTTGGATGTGAAATTCAAGCATTCAAAGTGAATAATGGGAGCTGTTGGTCAGGACTAGATGGAGTTCAACCAGGTTAATGAGGATGGGACTAATTCTGGTATATTTCTACATTTTTTTTTAAATAGCTGAGACTGTTGGCAGACATATTGGAGTAGCTCTATTAAATTAGGATATGTGGCCCTGAGGACACTGGGAGCCAAAGAAAGTGGCCGACCTGCCTGTGGGCACGATTGAATGACCAAGTTGTTGGGTCAACTCAACTAGTGCTGATATATCAGGTAACGAAGATGCCAAATCACATCAGGGAACTCCATTCAGATGGAGGGGGATTTTTCTGCTGGAAAAATCTTCACAAAAAGTGAAGAGGCTGAGAACTCTGGACCACTGCTTCAGTCCAATGCTGGCTTGTCCACTCTGGCAGGAAGGAGTAGTAATAATGAAATTTAATGCAAAGTGGATCCAGTGCATTCATTACATTAAGAGCTTGAGAGAACAGCGTGGCTTAGTAAAAAAAGCAGAGGACTGGGAGGCAGGAAACCAGGGTTGTAATCAAGACTCTGCCACCTGTCTGCTGTGTGACCTGGGACAAGTGGCTTAACTTCTCTGTGCCTCTGTTTTTTCACTTGTAAAATAGGGATTAAATACCTGTTCTCCCTCCTCCTTAGACTGTGAGGACCATGTTGGACAGGGACTGAGTTTTAACTGATTGTATTGTACATATCCCAGCATTTAGCACAATGCTTGGCACAGAAGCACTTAACATGCCTCATTTGTCATAATTATTGTTACACTCAAACACAAGTGAAAACATTCCCCACCCACAAGGAGCATCCACTGTAATGGGGGAGAGAGACACCGCAGTAATTACAAACTGTAGAATTGGAATTAGTAGTTGAATATATAAATGAACATACTTACAAGTGACCCTCTCAGGATCACACCAGGAGGGTTTCCAGTACTCAAACAGTCTCGAACTACGGGAGGGAGAGTCAAGGAGAGGCATATCCATTCCATTCCTACATTGGACAGTGGCTAGCAAGTGGAAGGCAACCTGCTACCAGTCAAAACTCACCCAGCTAGGCTTGGAAGAGAGTCACTGGCAGGAACTCAATCTTACTACATGGAAGGAGGCAATGGTAAGCCACTTTTGTATTTTTACCAAGAAATCTCTATGGATACAGTAGTAGAATGATTGCAGATGGAGGTGGGGTGTTCTGGGAGAGATGAGTCCTTGGAATCACTATGGGTTGGAAACTAAGCATAAGACAAGACAAGAGCTACAAGTGCTCAGTGTGGTTATAAATAAATATGAAAATGCTAGAGGTGGCAGATGGGAAAAACTTCATTTTCCAGGGGGATCTGGGGTTGACTGTAGGCACCCCCTTAAACCGGACGCTACCTGCTCCCCGTTAGACTGTGAGCTCCTTGAGGGCAGGGATCATGTCTACCAACTCTACTATAGTGTACGCTGTCATGCGTTTAGTATAGTACTCAGCACAAAGCATGCCAGAAATACTATCGATTGATTGACCTTTGTCAAAATAGATTTTTCAGCAACTGAAGCTGATAGTGGATTGACTTTTGGAAGTTGTTGACAACTTACCCTTAGATGTTGAGTTTTAGCTGTGGCTTCTCCTTTCTTGCCTAGAGTCCCACTATATCCAGATCTTACTGGGCCCCCAAGGCCACTCTGAGTTAGGACAATGGATGGTTAAAGTGATTCCACTGCCATAGGGAATTGACCCAATTAATGGTGATGATTGTGCTATTTGTTAAGCATTTGCTGTGTGTTAAACACTTTTCTAAGCACTGGGGTAGATAAAAGGTCATCAGGTCAATTCTTGTCCCCCTTGGGGCTCACAGTATATGTAGGAGGGAGTACAAGTGTTGAATTCCCATTTTATAGTTGAAACTGAGGCACAGAGAAGTGAAGTGACTTGCCCTAGAGCACACCACAGGTAAGTGGCAGAGCTGAGATTAGAACCCAGATCCTCTGACTCCCAGGCCTGCATTCTTTCCACTAGTTGTACTGTTTCAGTGATGCTCTCTAAAGGATCCAGTATTAAGTGAGGAAAATAAGTACCCAACCCTTAACGCAAACCTCCTGGTAAAGAGCATTATTTCATTCACCAAAATATTGGCTCTTTTGAAACACTTTCTGTTTAGAACCTGAAAAAAATAACTATCCTTTCCATTACCTCTTGGATACTTTCTCCCAACCACACCCAATCCCTATAGATCTACCATCTAAACTTAGAACATTGCTCAGTGCTTAGAATAGTGCTTGGTACATAGTAAGTGCTTAACAAATACCATTCTTCTTCATCTTCTTCTTCTTATTATCTGTACTGTTATCCTATTTCCTGTTTTATTCCCAGGTAAGGAGTTTAAGATTCTCCATTGGTTGTGTTTGGGAGAAGGGTGGGTTGGGGTAATCACACTGAACCATGTGGATGCAATTTGACTTTGTCTGAGAGTCTATTTACAATGGATGCCGGAAAGTTTTGGAAAAATCAAGGGGGATATAGTAGCTTCACAGCAAGGAATTAAGCCCTTGAATCGGGCAGAGTCTCGTACATTGAGAGCCATTTCTGGCTGTTGGGGAGTAGGGCTCTAAGCGGTTGTCTGGGGCTTAAATCCAGGAGCACCTCAGCTCTTGGATTTGACTCTTACAAAAAAAAAACCCCACAAAAAAACCCCTCCTGGACTAGGTGTTTTGTTTTATTTGGAATGAGAAGGATCATGTGAGGTGGAAAGGGCTAGCCTAGTTTTAAAAAGCATTGCAGCCCCAGTAGTTGGTATGTCCAAATAGTCACTCACCCAGTGAGGCAGAGTGGCTTAGTGGAAAGAGCATGGGGCTGGGAGTCAGGAGACTTGGGTTCTAGTCCAGGCTCTGCCATTGTCCTGTTCTATAACCTGGATCAAGTCAGTTAACCTCTGTGGCCCTCAGTTCCCCCATTTGTAGAATGGGGATAAGATACTTGCTCACTCAGTCTTCTAAGTTGTGAGCTTAATTTAGAGCAGGGACTATGTCTGATCTAATTATTTACTTCTAGCCCGGCACTTGGCAAAGTTCTTTGGCATCATCTAATCACTTAATAAATTAATTTATGTCTGCTAGAATACTTGTTTTCACTACCCAATTTAGGATTAACATGATGTATGAATTAGAGAACTATATTCCCACAACGTGAGTCTGTTCTGGATGTTAATACAATCCACAAGTTTTCACGAGTAGATTGGACATAGATGGGTCAGTCAAGACATAATGCTGCTATACATCTCAACCTCAGCCTCAACCTTACTTGTGTTTCTTTTTGCATTTACCATCTTGACAGCATTTTATACTGGAAAACAACAAACAGCAAAAATTTAAAGCACTCTGAAAACAATAGAAGTAGAGGAATTCTTGCTAAAAAAAAATTCAGTCCTAACCCTCCAGTCCATTCATATTGAATCGATGGTTGCTTTATCACAATCTTCCCATAACACGGGGTCTGTCACAAACACAATCTCCACATTACTGGACCCCTTATGCCGTGATTATTAAAGTCAGAGGTTTTTTCCATGATCTCATTCAACTTCTACTAATGAGGAGAAAGCAAAGGCAACAGAAACCTCTAGCCAATTCATAACTACCATTTTAGTGAAGAGTGCCGATCTCCTCCTCACCCAACTTTTTAACAGAACAGCCAACTAGTAGTCATAGGAGGATTGGTTTGGGTTTCATCTCATCTCTGCTTGTTTCTCCTGTCCATCCTTGGGATAGTGTCCAGAGAGTCAGGCATTTGCCAGAAAGACAGCCAGCCAGATGGAGAAAGGGAGCAAAGTGCAGAATTGAGCAATCAAGATTTGGCTGGATGAGTTGCATTGGGGATTTAGAGAGCATAAAGGTCACATGGTCCCTACCCCTCAAGAAGCTTACAATTTTCGGGTGAATAGGTGCAAACCATCCCCATTCCTAGCAATTTCAGTTGTTTGCATTTCCTCACTCTACATTCTTGGTTTTTTAATGGTATTTAAATGCTTACTATGTACCAGACACTGTACTAAGCACTGAGGTAGACACAATTAATCAGCTTGGGCATCGTCCCTGTCCCACATACGGCTCACAGTCTCAATCTCCATTTTACAGAGAAGATAAGTGACTTGCCCAAGGTCACATAACAGACAAGTGGCAGAGCCAAGATTAGAACCCAGATCCTTGTGACTCCCAGGTCTGTGCCCTACCCACAAGGCCACACTGCTTCTCTATGTATGATTGGCAGATGAACAGATTGCTGTCCAGTGATGAGTAAAACACTGTAGACGTATAGAATGCCCTATAAGCACAAAGCGATAGCAGATTATTGGGTTATTATTTTTAAGGCTATGTGAACTTAGCTGTTTTAAGCTTGTCCAACATTGCAATCTGCTTCAGAAACATTTTGAGTTCAATAAAATCCAAAATACTTTTTGGCAGGCATCTCCCCTTTAATTTCAAACCCTTGTGTGCTCTAAGAGTAATACAATATGTCAATTTCTTATTCATTTACATTAAATCATTAGACTGTTTTTTATATGAACCTTTTGATGTCCAAGATGCCTTTTGAAACCATTTTAAAAGCCCTTTTGTCCTCCTTGTTTTTCCCTCCTCTTAATAACACTTTTGCCAAAAATTCACATATTTGAATACTAATGGACTCTGCATTTGAACTGGAAGCCAAACCCTACAAATTTAGACTCTGGAAGCAACAGCCTCTTCCCTCCCTAAATAAATCCTCTTCCTTTCCTCTCATCCCATGAAGTTCAGGGCCACCCAGACACCAAACAAGTAACTTTCCCCACTCCCCTGAAACTGTTGAGTTTTCTCAATTGAAAATCTGGCATCCGCTCACCTGGTGGAAGTCTCTTCCTTAAAGATACTCAGATTTGGGGTTCCAGGCACTCACTACTGACCATCATTGACTCTGGAGGGGCTCACCAGGGTTGGACAACTGAGCCATGTGGAAGGAGGTCATGGCAATGTGGAAAGAATCTGCATTTGGGAAATTACCTCTAGGAGGAGGGACCTCTGTTACTTTGCACACACTTTACTCATGCAGACAAGAGAGATCTGGGAGATGCATTGTCCCTGTTCCCCCCTCACTCCCCCTCCACCACCCCAATCACCCAGCGCCAGAGCTGAAAACACAATTTTGATTAGTATCCTTCAGCAATGGGGCCCAGCCTCCGCTCGGCTCCTTCCAAACAGGAAATGCGAATCCGAAGGGATGGAAGCAGAAAACATATGCAAAGCCTTCTGGGGATGGAAAATGGTGAAATGGCCCAGAACATGATTATTCCTTGCTACTTCCTGAAATCTGCTCCTCCAATCCCCCCCAACACACAGCCCACTGAATTTATGATTCGCAGCAGTGTCCATGGTTTTTCCGGCCTTTCTCCCCGCTCCTTGAGAAAATCCGGAAGTGAGGGGCTGTAAAGAAGTACACAAGTAGGTTAGCCAAGGTTCGCCCCTTGACTGAGTCATATGTTGAGGGTGAAACTTTCCAGATGTTCATTGGGAGTTCATCAGAGGAGATGAACATTTTTATAGCTCCAGGCTGCATTTTCCAAAACACCCCAGCCCCCACAACCCAGGTACTTCCACGGCAACTGCAGGTCACCGACTACACTAAGCCCGTCTGCAATATGAAAAGTCGTGTAAATGTAGATGTCTGGCTTGTCATGAGGCCAGCAGGGCCACTATTTCGTTCAGTCGGAGTCTGAACTCCTGTGTGCAGGGCCCTCTTCCAAGTCCTTAGAAGAGTACACGGCCTAGTGGTTAGAGCACGGGCCTTGGAGTCAGAAGGTCTTGGGTTCTAATTCCAGCTCTGCCACTCTCCTACTGTCTGACCTCGGGCAAATCCCTTCATTCTATGTCTCTCGGTAACCTCATCTGTAAAATGGGGATTAAGACTATGAATCCTATGTGGGATAGGGATTGTGTCCAAGCTGATTATTTTGTATCTACCCCAGCTGTTAGTACAGTGCCTGGCACAGAGTAAGCCCTCAACAACTACCCTTAAAAAAAAAAAAACCCAAACAAAAAACATTTTCCCCTTTCAGCCCAGGTCAAAAAAAGGGTTGGAGATAATAGTGTGGGGTGAAGATGGGGGAAGGGAATGACTTCAGAGAACTAATAAGCCAGAGGTTTGCAATTTTGGGTCTTTTTAACACTGATTGGAAACTCTCAGATCTGATCGGAGGCATGCAATGAACGAGATTGAGAGTCCAGCTCGAGGAACCTGTGTGGCCCAGAGCCTAGGCTTGGGAGTCAGAAGGACCTGGTTCTAATCCTGGCTCTGCCACTTGTCTGCTGTGACCTTGGGCAAATCACTTCACTTCTCTGTGCCTCAGTTAATTCATTTGTAAAATGTGGATTAAGACTGTGAGCCCCATGTGGGACATGGACTTTGTTTCACCTGATTGTGTGTGTGTGTGTGTGTGTCTTGTACTCTCCCCCGTGCTTAGAATAGTGCTTGACACATAGTAAGTGCTTAAAAAATGCTACTAGTATTATTATTCTTCCTCCTCTAGACTGTAAACTCGTGAGCAGAGAATGTGTCTGTTCAATTGAGTTGTAATCTCCCAAGTGCTTAGTATAGTTCTCTATACACAGTAAGTGCTCAAAAAATATGATTGATATTATTAGTAGTAATAATTAATTGTTAATAATAAACAGTTTGGGGGGCCACCTCCCTGATCATCCCGGTAGAATTAGCACCTTTGAAGCTATCTCTAGAGCTCCATTCTAATAGTAATAATAATGATGATGGTTTTTGTTAAGTACTTCCTATTGCCAAGCAAATAATAGAAAATAGCACTGAAATATACAAATAAAAACGCCTGTTCCTCAAGGCCTGGGGATAGAAATGAAGTATAAATCAATGGTATTTGTTGAGCTCTATCTGCAGACCACTGTACTAAGCACTTGGGAGAGTACAAGACAACAGAGTTGGTAAACACATTCCCTGCCTGCATGGAGCTTAGAGTTTTTAATAAGTACTTAAAAGGGGTCAATGGCAAAAGAGGCAAGATAAGGACACAGTGAACAAGCTGGTGCTAGAGGAGCTAGCTGGTGCTAGTTGGTCTGGGTTATAGTAGGAAAATATTGAGGTAATGTAAAAGGGAGCAAGCTTATTGAGTGCTTTAAAGATGATAGGAGTTTCTGTTTGATGTGGAGGTGGATGGGCACCGCTAGAGGTTCTTGAGGAGTGGAAAAACATGGACTGAACTTCTTTAGAAATATAATCAGGCAGTAGAGAGACAGGATGCAGGGAGGTCAGCGAGAAGGTGGCTGCAGTAGTCACGGTGGGATATGATAAGTGCTTGGATCAGCATAGTAGCAGTTTGGATGGAGAGGAAAGGGCAGATTCTGAAAATGTCATGAAGGTTGAACCAACGGGATGTAGTGACAGATTGAATATGTGGGTGTGTGAGAGAGAGGAGTCAAGGAAAATGCCAGGTTTACAGACTTATGAGATAGGGAGGGTAGTGGTATTTTCGACAATGATGGGAAAGTCAGGGGGTAAGATAAGGAGTTTTGGTTTGGATATGTTTAGTTAGAGGTATGTAAGTATAGTTTGAGGTGTATAGTATGAAAATGTTAAGGGGGCTTCACATACTGGAAGCATGTCCAGCTCTCCCAAACGCTTCAAAGCCTTCCTAAAGTCCCATCTCCTTTGGGAAGCTTTCCCTCATTAATTCACAATACCAGGTCACCTCAACACAAGTCATGCTTAGCACTTGTGTATTTCATCCCTTTCTTCAGTTCTTAGAGTACCTATATATGTATATCTTTTATTAACATATCTGTCTTTTCACAAAGAGAGAAAAGAGGCAGTCAAAAGCAGCCATCCTGCTATGTCCTGCTGCTGTGCTCGGCTTGGAATAAGTCTGTAGGAAACAGACCCCTGAGAACAGTAGCCGCAGCACATACAAATCACAGGAACTCGGCAAAGAGGAGTCAGAGCACAGCGGTTGTGCCAGAGAATATGCTACAAGCAGTCAGCCGCAGCGCCATCTCTAAGCCCATTGGAGAGCAAAATACCTAACCTGTCCATATCCAGGACCCTTAGACCTTGTGCCCTAATTTGCCATGTCTCCCATGGAGCTGCCTCCAACCTAGCTGCTTCCCTGCTCTGGCCTGTTCCACCACCTCTGAGCACAAGCTGCTCCCTTGGATATCCATACACATTTTTCAGCCACTGCCACCGTCATCAGCAAAAGTATTTATTAAATACTTGCTGTGAGCAGAGCTCTGCCCCAGGCACTTTTGTTGGGTGGGGAGAGGGAGCAAACGGGATCAGGCAATCAGTACTTATTAAGCACTTATCATGTGCAGACACTGTCCTAAATATGTGTGTGTTGCGGGGTTGGGGGGGCGGGGGGGGGCGGGGTGTGGCAGGCAGGAATTCAGGATCAACCAACATTGGTATTTATTGAGCACGCACAATGGGCAGATCACTGTCCTAGGCCCTTGTGTGTGTGTGTGTGTGTGTGTGGTGTGTGTTGGGGGCATTCAGGATTAATGAATCATTAGTATTTATTGAGTACTCACTGTATGCAGATCATTGTACTTCTCACTAGGGAGAGTACAATAGAGGTAGAAGATATGATCCCTGTTGATTTTTCAAAAGGAGACTTGAAAAATGGGTATGTGGATAGCTGAAAGTCTCTTCTCCCCTCCCCCCAAAATCTAGCAGACTCCAGCACTCCTCATCTTCAAAGCCCTCCTAAAATCCCACCTCCACTGGGCAGCTTTTCTTGATTAGTTTTCAATATCAGGTCACAACAACCCCAAACTGCTCTTAACACAAAAAATTAATCCCTTTCCTCGGTATATATATGTGTATATATATACATATTTGCATATTTATTTCTGTATCCAGTGATTCATTCATCTATTTTCATCCTGATAACATTGATAGTCCTCACTGTTACTGCTTTGTTCTTCATCCTGGTCCCAGTCTTAGTAAAAACGTTTCATCTGTCCATTCCCCTCATTAGATTGTAAGCTCCTGGAGGCCAGGGAATATCTTTTCCTATTGTATTCTTCCACAGGGTGGAGGAAACAAGAGGTTAGTTGGGGGAAGTTTCCTGGAGAAGATGTGGTTTTTTGAAGATGGGGAGCTGCCTATTAAATGTTCCTGCTCTCTCTGCCTCTTAGACAGTGAGCCCCAAATGGAGCAGGGATTGTAACTGATATGGGACGTGTGTTTGCTAATTCTGTTGTATTGTGCTCTCCCAAGCACTTAGTACAGTTCTCTGCATATAGTAACTGCTCAATAAATATGATTGATTGATCTGGTATCTACACAGGGCTTGGCCCATAGTAAGTACTTAATAAATACCATCCAGCTCAGACACTGACTCCCAGGTCACTGGCGTCATCCAGAGATGGCCTGAAGCTACACAAGCCCTGTTACCATGACATCAGAAGATATTCCCATTACTTAGCCAAAGCATTCAACTATCTACACATAATTCAGACTTGTATGAAAAAAAGCATAATACACCCTAATTAGTTTAATGGCACCTCTGTCACGGTCTTTCCAAAGTGCTGTATAAACAGGAAGCATTTCCTCTAGGGTTTCTTTGAATCTGACCTTTTAATGGATCTCCAAATTGTTCACGCTTAGCCAGTTAAAGCTAGGTTTCCAATGAGATGTATTGTGCTTTTATTTGTATTGTAGAGAAGCAGTGTGGCTTAGTGGAAAGAGCAAGGGCCTGGGTTCTAATCTCGGCTTGGATGTTTACCTGCTGAGTGTCCTTGGGCAAGTCACTTCACTTCTCTGTGCATCAGCTCCTTCCCCTGTAAACTGGGAGTTCAATACCTGTTCTCCCTTAGACCGTGAGCTCCATGCGAGACCTGATTATCTTCCATCTACCCTAGTGCTTAATACAGTGCTAGACACAGAGTAAGTTCTTAACTAATGCCACAATTAGTATTGTGGCTGTTACATTCCCAAGTACTCACTACAATTCTGTCCACACAGTAGTTGCTCAGTAAAACCATTGATGATAGAGGGAATGAGCCCCAGAGAGGACCAACTAGCCTTCCTAATGAAGATGTTGGGAAGGTTCCCATAACCTGTAAATGCAGCCCAGGTGGATGGTCTGTGGAACCTCAGATAAACATATACCTGTGATGGTCATCGCCAAACCTTCCTTTTCCATTGTGTTCTTGCAGAGCCTTTTATTTTTAATGCTTATCCCACCCATCAACATTTTCTCTGGTTAGCATAGGAGGAGTCTCAGGCCCAGAGAGGTTGTCATTTCCACAAAGTCACCCAGCAAGTGAGTGGGAAGTTTACCCCCAGAACTCTCAGGGCCTACCTAGTGCTTCCAGGTCCATGGTTGCTGCAGAAATAGCAGTAGGGGAGGTAAAGGAGGTCCAGGGGTGGGGTGGGGGAAAGAAGGGCTGGGGCTCCTTGAAGGGAAACTCCAAAGGTGATCTTTCAAGCTTCCCAGTTCCACTCCCATCTGCCCTATCGCTCAGGCTGTCAGCACAGAGAATGGATGGCATGAGGGAGCTCGCAAACCAAAGCCAAAAAGCCTCACAAAATGCTTTCATACCCCTCCAGCCGAAAGACGTTCCTAGACGAGAAGAAGCAGGGCTACTCCGGCCCCACAGAGATCCACGGTTTTTATGAGCCCCGCACCCCCTGCCTCCCCTGCCTAGCTTTGGGCTCAACCAGTACGTGCACGTGGTCTGACTAGCGGGAATGGCCAGGAAGCCTCTCACACCTGGCAACTGATGGGACAAATTAAGGAAGTGCTTCTCCAGCCGGGAAAAGACACAGTAGAGCAGGAATCCGAGCTAACTGGGCATGAAGCAGAGTTGCAGCCCACTGTCATTATGGCAGCACTTTAGCAGCACTGCCCTCTGGACTATAAGCTCGCTGTGGGCAGGGAATGTGCCTGTTATATTATTATACTGTACTATCCCAAGCCTTAGTGAAGTGCTGTGCACACGGTAAGCACTCAATAAATACCACTGACTGACTGCAGGAAAAGCAGTGGGCCTGTTCCATTCAGAGCCTGGGCTTCTAGGCTGCCTTCCACGAGAACTCATCCAATTCGGATTGCAAGATGCTGGAACTTGGCATTACGCTGGTTGGTCCAGATGGGAATTTTTACTGACACACAAAAAGAAGGGAGTTAAATGATTTCAGGCATCGCTTAGTCAGCAACACGTAACAGACTTGGAGTTTCAGGTTGTGGCAGGACTCTTTGGCTAGGTTTTGGTCTGTAGTGAAAACTGAACCCAAGGAGGTTCTGGATGGAAATCTAGATTCTTCCAACAGTCATTCACAGAAAACCATTTCTGGCTTGTATTCTTTCAGTGGTGGGAAATAGATAATGGTCCCCTCTTCCCCTTTACCACCATCCCTTCCCCAGAGAAGCTCTGAGCTGCTCTTAAGCTGTTTTCCTCCACATGTGACAAACAGAAACCTTGATATGGAATAACAAACGCTGACCCGCCAAGTAGCCTCTGCACTGTTTCACAGTTTCTTATTAAGACTTTTCACGAGGCAGCGGATTTGCACCACTGGCTGTTTAAATTTTCAGTTAAGGTACCTCAGGCTGGGAAAAAAAAGTTTTGAATCCTACCTTCGAGTCAGCTTCCCTGGGCAGTGTCATCCCAGGCAAACCTGACACAGGGAGGAGGTGGTGGCTGTCAGAGCGGCAGGGAGCGATTGAGCTAGGGTGAGGAGAGGGGAGAGCCTCAGCTCTACCCTGGGTGGGTCAGCGTACCGTGGCCTCAGCATCTCCTATTGCCTGGTGGGGCCACATCCACACCCTCCCAGGGAGTCTTTGCATCCTAGGACATTCATGAACCCCAGTGCTAGCAGAACCTTGAGTGAAAGACTGCTGAAGTGTGAGTCTTGGCAGGTGGCATTCTCCAGCAAAAGTCCACCCACTTCGTGGCCACACAAGATGGGGCCGGTGGTCCACAGGGCAGGTTGTAAACTTTCTGCCACCTAGTAAACTGGTCCTGGGGAGTATTCATAGCACTTTTAATTAGTACCAAGGTATACTGGGCAGTGAACCACTGAGGTTTATGTAGGGCTTGGCGTGATGGCAAGAACAGTAAGTGACTAGTTCAATTTTTGTTGGATGTGGCAGGAAAGACGCGGACAAGTGGGGTTCACCTGAAGGACGGCAATTCAATAGACTGTGGTCCTCATGTTAACTCTTTCTTTCCCTTGCCTCCTCAAGTGTCAGAGAAACCTGGTTCTTTCTGGTGCCCATACATCCTCCGCATAGACTGGTTGCTATGGTAATTCTAAGGCAATGAGTTGCTCAGCCAACCGTCTAGTCTGAAACTGCCGCCTGGTGAATCATTGTCTATTATGTGTTAGGTTGTCTGTTTCCTCTCCTCCAGGCTACTCTCCTCCTCCTATGGAATTAGCAGAGTCTTAGGTGAGTTTCATGGCCAAGCCACGGATATATAACTGGAGTTTGTTGAAACTTTTCTTCCCCAAATTTAAAAATGCTTCGGAAGTGGACCTTTTTTCATCTCCTCATCTCCTCAGCTTTAGACTGCTTCAGTCTTGGATTCTAGTCCAAAATAACCTGGGAGTAGTGCAGAGAATGCCATGTGGCTTAAGGTTAGTGCTCAATAAATACGATTGATTGATTAAAAGTTCAGGCTTGCCCAGGTCCATCTCCCCTCTCCCACTTTCTCCTGCTCCTCTGGCCTCACCTCCTACCCTGACCCACTTCCTTCACCAGCCATTGCTCTTCTTCCTAATTTCATTGGAGGGACCTGAAGAATTCCCTAGAGTTTCAAGCTTTTCATCTCTAGAAACAGATTCCAGAGCTCAAAGGCCCTGTATTCAAGAGAAGCAGTGGGACGTAGTAGAAGGAGCATGGAGCTGAAAGTCAGAGGACCCTGGGTTCTCATTTCAGCACCGCCAGTTGCCTAAGCCAATTAATTTTTCTGTGCCTCACTTTCCTCAATTGTAAAATGGGGATTCATTGCCATAGCCTAGTTGATAGAGCACGGACCTGGGAGTTGAAATGTAATCTCGGGTCTGCCACTTGTCTGCTGTATGACCTTGCCTCAGTTACCTCATCTGTAAAATGGGGATGAAGACTGTGAGCCCCATGTGGGACAGGGACTGTGTCCAACCTGATTAGCTTGTGTCTACCTCAGAGCTTAGAACAGTGCTTGACACTTAGTAAGCACTTAACAAATACCATCATCATTATTATTATTACTTAGACTGTGAACCCCATGTGGGACAGGGACTGTGTCCAGCCTGATTAACCGGTATCTCCCCTGGTACTTAGAACAGTGTTTCATTCATTCATTCATTCAATAGTATTTATTGAGCGCTTACTATGTGCAGAGCACTGTACTAAGCACTTGGAATGTACAATTCGGCAGCAGATAGAGACAATCCCTGCCCAATAACGAACTCACCGTCTAAATGGGGGAGACAGACAGCAAGGAAGACCAGAACAAAACAAGACATCATCAAGATAAATAGAAACATGGAGATATACACCTCATTAACAAAATAAATAGGGTAATAAATAATATATACAAATAAGCACAGTGCTGAGGGGAGGGGAAGGGGGAAGAGCAGAGGGTGGGAAGGGGGAAGGAGAGGGGAGGAGGAGCAGAGGGAAAGGGGGCTCAGTTTGGGAAGACCTCCTGGAGGAGGTGAGCTCTCAGTAGGGCTTTGAAGGGGGAAGAGAGTTAGATTGGCAGATGTGAGGAGGGAGGGTATTCCAGGACAGTGGTAGGACGTGAGCCAGGGGTCGACAGTGGGACAGGCGCAAATGGGGGACCGTGAGAAGGTGAGCGGCAGAGGAGTGGAGTGTATGGGGTGGGCAGTAGAAAGAGAGAAGGGGGTGAGGTAGGAGGGGGCAAGGGGATGGAGAGCTTTGAAGCCAAGAGTGAGGAGTTTTTGTTTCATGTGAAGGTTGATAGGCAACCACTGGAGGTTTTTGAGAAGGGGAGTGACATGCCCAGAGTGTTTCTGTAGGAAGATGAGCTGGGCAGTGGAATGAAGAATAGACTGGAGTGGGGAGAGGGAAGAATCGACTGGAAGGGAGATCAGAGAGGAGGCTAACACAATAATCCAGTTGGGATATTATGTGAGCTTGTACCAGCAAGATAGCAGTTTGGATGGAGAGGAAAGGGTGGATCTTGACAATGTTGTGAAGGTGAGACCGGCGGGTGTTGGTGATGGATTGAATGTTTGGGGTGAATGAGAGAGCAGAGTCAAGGTTGACACCAAATTTGCGGGCCTGTGAGATGGGGAGGATGGTCGTGCTGTCCACAATGACAGGGAAGTCAGGGAGAGGACAGGATTTGGGTGGGAAGATAAGGAGCTCAGTTTTACACATGTTGAGTTTTAGGTGGCAGGCAGACATCCATGTGGAGACATCTTGGAGGCAGGAGGAGATACGACCCTGGTGGGAGGGGGAGAGAACAGGGGAGGAGATGTAGATTTGGGTGTCATATGTGTAAAGATGTTTACTAAGTGCTTGATACATACTAAGTGCTTGACAAATACGACAATTATTCATGTTATTAGTACTATTACTCAGTGGCAGGTTGCTTGGGCTTGCTGGTAAATGTACCACCAAACCAACACAGTTCTGTAATCCTGACCCCACATTTCATTCTCCAACATGGGTCATTACAGTAGTCGAGTGTCCATGTTCATCTTTGAGTGGCTCTGAAGGCTGCTCCAGGGGTCTGCTCTGCAACAGAACCATTAGGATCATGTGGTCAGATCTGGGGAGCGCAAAGAGGAATGGGGATGGAGGAGGCTCGAGCGGACAGGGCTGATGATGGGATAGCTCTGTCTCTGCCATGTGGGCTTCCTGTGGCCCTATTAATGTGCTAGAGCCCAGGAAGTGACAGCAGGGAGCCTGCTGGTGGGCCCCACGACTATTGCAACATCCACAATCAGGCCTACATTCCCAGAATCCCAGTTCGGTTCATCACATGTATCTCCAGCTCCCGCCGAGCACGAGCTCTGAAACCAGGGTCTGAATAGCAGCCAGTCACTCTGGGAATCATTTTTGGAGGGAGTCCTGGCTGCGGCACCATGCCAATCAGCCACGCGCCCTGAGGCTTTTAGTTCTCAGTTGAAGCAAAGGTCACCAACTGGAGTTTTTATGTGTCCTTTCAGCCAAGAAGGCTCAAGTAGTGCTTTCATTTCCTCCCCACTGGGAGTCACTCAGCCTCCCTGCTCTAGGGGTTAGAACCCAGCCCAAGGCTCTCATAGTAGGGCTCCATCACCTTTGGGTCAGGGAAGGGCAGGGAGAAAGGGATACAGGGTGGGGGGAGGGCCTTAGTTCCTGGAGATGGAGTGAGAGAGGAAGGAGTCGGGACACTGGGGCCGGGCACCCTGGGGCCTCTAGGAAATGCAGAAAGGCTTCATGTTAGCTTTTTTTATTGGGCTGGCCGTCTGATTATAGCCTTGATGTTTTACTGCTCTGGCCAGATGGTTGCAGAGGTGCTTGCTTGTCTGTGGGCTGTTGCTTTTTTTTTCCTTTCTGCAATGGAACAACCAAGATTAGCTTTCATTTATTTGGTGCATGCTAACCTATAGAATATGGGCACCGGCCTTAGACTCCCATAAGGCAAGCCTCCAGAATCTTGTCAGCTAATTTATTCCCCCCTTTGGAAAAGTCAGGAAGCAAGGTGCTTAAGGAAGATTGAAGGGTCCTAGATTTTGGGGCACTGGCAACTAGAATCCCTTTGACCATAGGATGGCATGAGTGTTGCTGCAGCCAGGATTTCCCTCCTCAATCCCAAGTGGCTGTTGGATTTTCACGTTCCAGAGAGAGGGAGAGAGTGGGCCTGTGCCCTGCCGGGGGGAATGCTGTTAATATTTCACCATACCACATGGGTAAATTTTTATGCATCCCACTGTGACCGTTTCATTTCATCCAGCTGTAGGGCCCGGCCCTTGAATTGAAAGTCAAGAAGAAGATGGGCTGGAAAAATAAGCACATGGGAGGCCTGTCAGTGCCTGTGTCTGATAGCTGGGTCACAGAGCTGCAAGTAGAGAGATGAAATTCACATTCTGGAAGAATTCAGTGGCCATCTCCAATTTGTTGCCTGTCATTGTGTTTCTCTGGCCTGGCTTAGAGGAGAATTGGTTTTAGTGCTTCTTTCTTGCAAACACAAGTCTCGAAACTCTGAGTCTCGAGATTTGTGTTCCTCTGGCCTGATTTAAAGGGGAATTAGTTTTAATGCTTCTTTCCTGCAAACACAAGTCTTGAGACTTTGGATCTTGAGACTTCCCCAGTTGAAAGATTGCCACAGATCAAGGATCTGCACATGCCTGTCCTGTTTCTGAAACTCTTAAAACACACACACACACACACACACACAAGATGTTGTGTGTCAATAAAATATCTACCCACTCTACAAATAGCCCAAGTGACTTCATCCAGTGGAGAAAATCAAAAGCATCTGTTTCCTCAAACCTTGGATCAGACGAGACCCATGTTGGGCTAAATCTTTAAAGGCAGCAAGGGTGGGACCTGCACACCCCACTTGCCCTCTGAGTGTTTATACCAAATTCACATTGTCCGGTCCAGACCTCAGGGCAACACAATCATTCCTTGCATCATCGTGAAGAGGCACATTTCTGAGTCGGGGGAAAGGCTGCTAGCATCATTATCTAACAGTGGAGATAGCTCCTGCCAGCTGAGATGACTGGAGCTCCTCTTTTCAGCCTCATCTGGTTAAAGTTTGATTGATCATGCAAAGCAGAGCAGCAGTTTCCAAAGCCAAATATCAAAGGATCTAGCACTTTATAGGGCAAGAATAATGGGGTTTAAATTCTCTAAATCCAGGATGACTCTAGGCCTTTGGGCTAGATCAGTCAATCAACAGTATTTGCCGAGTTTCTGTTGTATACAGAGTATGATATCAGGCTCTTGGGAGACAACGAAGAAGCTGTCACCCCTACCCTCAAGGAGCTAGTGAGGAAAATAGACACTAACATTTAATTACAGATAGGAGGTGGTAATAGAATATTAAAATAATTTTTAATGGCATTTGTTAAGCACTTAGTATGCATTTGTTAAGCACTTAGTATGTTCCAGGCACTGTACTAAGCTCAGGGTAAATACAAGCTAATCAGATTGGACCCAGCCCATGTCCCACATGGAGCTCACGGTTTTAATCTCCATTTTATAAATTAGGTAACTGAAGCACAGAGACGTTAAGTGACTTGCCCAAGCTCATGCAGCAGGTATGTGGTGGTGGCAGAATTTGAACCCAGATCCTATCCTCTGGGTCACACTGCTTCTCATGTACGTTAAGTGCTGCTGCACCATCTTTGCACTTGGATCTGGACCCTTTGGGCACTTGCTATTCACCCCACCCTCAGCCCCACAGCACTTATGTATATATCTGTGATTTATTCATATTAATGCTGGTCTTCCCCTAGACTGTAAGCTTGTTATGGGCAGAGAACATATCTACCAACTCTGTTATACTCTCCCAAGTGCTTGGCATAGTGTTCTGCACACTATAAGCACTCAGTAAATGTCATTGATTGAAGTGCTGTGAGTGGTTTTGAGTACTTAGTGGCATAGGTGGTGCAGAAATCATTCAATAAGAGTGGTGGGGATATAAAGTGGGAAGATTAGAAATGAATTGGGGATGACCTGGTGGGGGAGATGTGATTTCTTAAGGGCTTTGAAGATGAGGAGAGCTGTGGTCTATCAGATATAAAAGGGAAGGGAGTTCCAGGCAGGATGAACGGCATGAGCAAGAGATCAGCAGCAGGAGAGACAAGAGTAAGGCATAATGAATAGATTAGCTCACGGAATATAGATTGCAGCCTGAGGTATAGTGGGAGAAAAGAGTGCTTAAGTGGGAGGGAGAGAGATGATTGAATACCTTAATCCCAAGGGACAGGAATTTCTGCAAGATCCTGAGAGAAATGGGTCATGGTTGAGGATTTTTGAGGAGGGGGTTGGCTGTGCAGAACACAGGTTTAGAAAAATGGTCCTGGTAGAAGAATGAAGTATGGACTGGATAGGGGAGAGACTTAGGCAGGGAGATCAGTGAGGAGACTAGTGTGGAAGACAAGTTGGGATATGGTAAGTTTCTAGACCAGGGTGTTGGCCATTGGGATGGAGAAGAGGGAAAATCCTGCAAATATTATGGAGACAGGTTTTGGAGGCAGACTGAAGGTGGGGGTGGGACAGGAGGGAGAAGTCAAGGTAATGCTGAGGTTACAAACTTGAGACAGGAAAGATGATGATGTTAATTGTAATGGGAAAGTTGTGTAGAGGAGGATTTAGAAGGGAGTATGAAGAATTTGGTTTTGAGTCTGTTGAGTTTGAGGGGCCAACAGGGCATCCACGAAGAGATATCACAGAATAGGAAGAAATGTGAGATTGCGGAGAAGAGAGGTTGGGCCTGGAGAGTTAATCTGAGTGTCATCCATGTAGCCCTGAGAGTGGATGAGCTGCCCAAAGGACTGAGTGTAAAGTAAGAAGAAAAGAGAACCCAGAACAGAGCCTCGGAGAACCCTCAGAGTTAGTGGGTGGGAGGCCGAGGAAGAGCCAGCGAAGGAGACTGAGAAGGATCGGCCAGAAAATTAAGAGGCAGACTTAGGGGCGGGCCATGTCAGAACAAACCAAGGTAAGATAGTGATTCCAGGCAAAGGGAGGGATCCAAAAGTGTTGAAGGCAGCCAAGAGGTCAAAGAGCCATCAAATCAAATTTTCCCAGCACGCTCAGTGCTGGTGGGAGCATCGCAACCAGTAAGTGGACCAGATGATTTTCGGGTTTTCCAACAAGGCAGGAAACCTTGTGAAGCAGTGGCGAAAAAGGGGCCGCTCTTCCAATCAACCACCTAAGACTGTGTAAACTCCTTGTGGGTAAGCACGGATCTCATGCTTCTCATTGCCTCAGTGTGCTAGAAACCAAGCTCATCTGCTTATGCTAAAGATCAGAGGAGATTGAACTGTGGGAATGCCTGTTTTTCCATTTCAGTCTTCTCCAAACCTAAGCAGTTGGTACTCCTGAATTGCAAAAGGGATGAGGGATAAGGAAAAACAACTGGTTGTCAATCAACCAGTTAATAATAATGAGTGCTTAATGTGTACAGAGCACTATACACGCTTGGGAGAATACGACAGAGTTTGTATACACGTTCCCTGCCCACAACAAGCTTACAGTCTAGAGGGGAGCTTACAGTCCAGAGTCTAGAAAACTAGACTGTCAGCTCCTCTAGCCCATAAGCTCCTTGTATGTTGGGAACATGGCTACCAACTTTGTACTCTCCCAAATTCTTAATACAGTTATCTGCACAGAGTAAGCACTTAGTAAATACCATTCATTGGTTGATTCACTCCCAGGGAGGTCCACTGACTCCTTTGCTTTCTCTAAAGAAATACTAACAAATATTAAATTAAAACACCTTTTCTGTTTTAAGAACATTTCATTTTGGAATCCCAAAATGTTTTTCAAGTAGTATAGCCTACAAAAGAGCTTGGGACTAGAAGTCAGGGAACTCAGGTTCTTATCTGAGTTCATTCAATAGTATTTATTGAGCGCTTACTATGTGCAGAGCACTGTAAAAGCACTTGGAATGTACAAATTGGCAACAGATAGAGACAGTCCCTGCCCTTTGATGGGCTTACAGTCTAATTGGGGGAGACAGGCAGACAAGAACAATGGCAGTAAATAGAGTCAAGGGGAAGAACATCTCATTAATACAATGGCAAATAAATGGTGATGTACATCTCATTAAACAAAATAAATAGGGTGATGAAGATATATACAGTTGAGTGGATGAGTACAGTGCTGAGGGGGTGGGACGGGAGAGGGGGAGGAGGAGAGGGAAAGGGGGGAGAAGAGGGTTTACTTGCAGAGAGTTGAAGGGGGGAGGGGTAGAGGGAGCAGAGGGAAAAGGGGGGAGCTCAGTCTGGGAAGACCTCTTGGAGGAGGTGAGCTTTAAGTAGGGATTTGAAGAGGGGAAGAGAATTAAATTGTCGGAGGTGAGGAGGGAGGTCATTCCAGGACCGTGGGAGGACGTGGCCCAGGGGTCGATGGCGGGATAGGTGAGACCGAGGGACGGTGAGGAGGTGGGCGGCAGAGGAGCGGAGCGTGCAGGGTGGGCAGTAGAAAGAGAGAAGAGAGTAGAGGTAAGAAGGGGCAAGGTGATGGAGAGCCTTGAAGCCTAGAGTGAGCAGTTTTTGTTTTGAGCGGAGGTTGATAGGCAACCACTGGAGGTTTTTAAGAAGGGGAGTGACATGCCCAGATCGTTTCTACAGGAAGATGAGCCGGGCAGCGGAGTGAAGAATAGACTGGAGCGGGGAGAGAGAGGAGAAAGGGAGATCAGAGATAAGGCTGACACAGTAGTCTAGCCGGGATATTACGAGAGCCTGGAGCAGTAAGGTAGCCATTTGGGTGGAGAGGAAAGGGCAGATCTTGGCAATATTATAAAGGTGGGACCGGCAGGTCTTGGTAACGGATCGGATGTGTGGGATGAACAAGAGAGATGAGTCAAAGAAGACACCGGTTGCGGGCCTGAGAGAAGGGAAGGGTGGTCGTGCCATCCAAGGTGATAGGGAAGTCTGGAAGAGAACCGGGCTTGGGAGGGAAGATGAGGAGCTGTGTGACCTTGGGACATGCACCTGACCTTTCTGGAGTCATTTCCTCATGTGTAAAATGAGAATAAGATACTTGTTCTTCCCACCTTAAATAGTGAGCCCCTTGTGGGACAAGGACCTGTCCAGTCTGATTATCTTGTGTCTATCTTGATTATTAACAAAGACTTGAAAAGCAGCATGGCTCAGTGGAACAGTGCTCTGCATATAGCGAGTACTTAACAAATACTAACATTATTATTATTTAAAAATCATCTATAATTCAGTAAAGGCCAGGCTGGTGCAAGGGATTGAGTGGCCCCGGGATAAGCAGCATTTCGAGCCCTTGGCCTGGAGAGTGTTAGAAGAAGTTCAAAAGTGAAATAATTGTTACAGTATTCAAGTGCTTACTATTTGCCTAGCTCTGGCTTAAATACAGGATAATCAGCTCTGACACACAGTCCCTGTCCCACATGGGGATCATAGGTTTTGAATCTCCATTTTACATATGAGGAAGATAAGGCCCAGAGAAGGTAAGTGCCTGGCCCAAGGTCACACAGCAGGCAAAGGGCAGAGCAGAATTAGAAGCCAAGTCCCCTGAATCCCAGGCCTATGCTCTTTCCACTAGGCCACACTGCTTCTTCTCTTCCCTTATTTCCCCACCCTGAACTTAATCCGAGGAGAGGGTGGTGTAAGCAGCAAAACTAGGGAAATGGCAGGTGGTGCTGCTGTTTTAATCCCTTCCCTTCTACCCAGTCACCTCCAACTATCTGGGGCTGCAAAATACCAGCTGTCCTCCATGGTTATCTCCGTCTCACAGATATAAGAAAGTTAAGTTCCTCAGAAGGTCACAGTCCCTGGCTGTGAAGTGGGTCTGGGAATTAGCCGTTGAAGAGTATGCTATGTTGGTTGGTACTCTGGTCCATGCTTCAAGTGGGTCAGTCAATCGACAGACTTTATTGAGTGTCCATGAGAGTAGAGCACGGCAGGCTGTCAATGGCCCAGGTGAAGGGCAGGATTGAGCAATTATCCATTGTTGGCTCAGAGCCAAAACCCAACCAAGCCAGTGAGACCAAAATCGTTCACTTTGGACCCTGAACGAATGTTTTGGGTTATCTGTAGGGAGCAAATCAACCAGATAATTGCTCGGTTCCTTGACTTGAGATGGGCTGGCCAGACTCAGCTCTCAGGTTCTATGGGGAGTTTCAAAGAAAGAAGACACGAAATAGAAGATACAACAAATTCCAGAGTATGTACAACCATCCACAGCTCTACAACAAGATCGCGGAGGTGCGAAGTAAGAAGGAAGCTGGAGCCAAAATAGGCCTTTCTTGGAAGGAACACAAAGTAACTTCCTGCTACAATGATGCTATACATTTAGTGCTGCCATAAAGTATGT
Organism: Ornithorhynchus anatinus; assembly: GCF_004115215.2. Taxonomy (NCBI): domain Eukaryota; kingdom Metazoa; phylum Chordata; class Mammalia; order Monotremata; family Ornithorhynchidae; genus Ornithorhynchus; species Ornithorhynchus anatinus. The sequence continues at coordinate 23,359,445 of NC_041728.1, read as the reverse complement.
TTTTCCTGAACATTTTGGCTACCACATTGCTGGCGAATTAGGGAACATTCGTCCGACAGTGGAAACCTGTTTGGATACATTACGCTTCAATATCAGACCAAACAGTTTGTGCACATGTGTAAATAAATTAGAAATACCACATGTCTTTAATGTAGGGTTTTACAGGAACACAACTCCCATGTTACAGGAGAAATGGGCATATATATCATAAAGCAGATAAGAAAGGCCCTGCTGCTTTAAGGACCCATCTTAGAGAAGCAGCATGGCTCAGTGGAAAGGGCACGGGCTTGGAAGTCAGAGGTCATGGGTTTGAATCCCGGCTCTGCCACTTGTCAGCTGTGTGACTGTGGGCAAGTCACTTAACTTCTCTGTGCCTCAGTTACCTCATCTGTAAAAAAATGGGGATTAAGACTGTGAGCCTCACATGGGACCACCTGATTACCCTGAATCTACCCCAGCACTTAGAACAGTGATCTGCACTTAGTAAGCGCTTAACAAATACCAACATTATTATTATTATTATTTTAATTCCTCCTGAAATCACATGTCCTCTAAGAGATCTCCCTCATTTGATCTCTAATCTTCATTCTTTTATTCATTCAATCGTATTTATTGAGCACTTACTGTGTGCAGAGCATTGTACTAAGTGCTTGAAAACTACAATTCAGCAATAGAGATAATTCCTGCCCACACTGGGCTTACAGTCTAGAAGGTGGGGTGGGGGACACACACCAAAACAAGTAAACAGGCATTAATATAAATAAATAGAATAATCTTGAGCATTTCTGCACCTCCTAAGCATTGGTGGACTCCCAACCCCCAGAACACTTACACATGTATCTTACAAACCCTATCCCTTAAGCACTAGTTCAAGTACATGAAGCAGCATGGCTCAATGGAAAGAGCATGGGCTTGGGTTCAAATCCTGGCTCAGCCACTTGTCAGCTGTGTGATTTTGGACAAGTCACACTTAACTTCTCTGTGCCTCAGTTACCTCATCTGTAAAATGGGGATTAAGACTGTGATCCCCACATGGGACAACCTGATCACCTTGTATCCTCCCCAGCGCTTAGAACAATGCTTTGCACATAGTGCTTAACAAATGCCATCTTCATCATTATTATTATTACATACCTATCCCTTGTTCCCTCTTCTACCTGTCTGTAATTTATTTTGCTGTCTTCCTTGTTAGACTTTAAGACCTCTAAGGACTGGGATCATGTCTACTAACTCTATTGTAACTCTCCTAAGCACTCAGTAATACTGTGTTCTGCACACAGTAGGTACTCAATAAATATTACTGATCCGCCTAGGAGCCTTCCACACTGCAGGCCAGCCCCTCCTCCTGGAAAAATTTTCTGAACTTGGCTTCACTGATACTGTCCTCTCCTGGCTCTCCTCCTCTCTCTCTGGCCACTCCTTCTCGTTCTCACTGGCTACTCCTCTGCCTTCCACACTATAACTGTGGGAGTCCTCAAGGCTCAGTTCTGGGTCCACTTCTATTCTCCATCTACATCCACTCCCTTGGAGAACTCATTTGCTCCGATGACTTCAACTACCAGCTCTATGTGGATGATTCCTAAATCTACTTCTCCAACCACAACCCTGTCTCCTTCTCTGCAGTCTTGCATTTCCTCCTGAATTTGGGACCTCTCTGCTTGGATGTCTTGTCGACACCTCAAACCTAACATGTTCAAAATGAAAGTCCTATTCTTCCTGCCCCAACTATATCCTCCCTTGAACTTTCCTATCACTATAGACACCACCACATCCTCTGTGTCTCACAAGTCTGTAACCTTGACGTTATCTTCAACTCATATAAAATCTGTCACCAAATTCTATTGGTTCTACCTTTACAGTACCTCTAGAATCCACCCTTTTCTCTCCATCTATACTGCTCCTATCCTGGATCAAGCACTTATAGCCTGCCTTGACTAATGCATCATCCTCCTCACTTACCTCCCTGCCTCCAGTCTGTCCTTATTCCAGTTGATACATAACTCTCCTATGTAGATCTTTATCTAAAAGCTTGTTCTATTATTTCCCCACTCCTCAAACACTTCCAATTATTGTCCACCCTTATCTGCATCAAACAGAAACTCCTTCCTATTGACTTTAAGGAGCTCTCCTTTTACTTTAACCCAGCCTACACACTTTGCTCCTCTAGCACCAACCCAATTCCATTCATTCATTCATTCAATAGTATTTATTGAGCGCTTACTATGTGCAGAGCACTGTAATAAGTGCTTGAAATATACTAGTCGGCAACAGATAGAGACAGTCCCTGCCCCTTGACGGGCTTACAGACTAATCGGGGGAGACAGGCTGACAAGAACAATGGCAATAAAAAGGGTCAAGTGGAAGAACATCTCATAAAAACAATGGCAAATAATATTATTTGAAGAACATCTCATAAAAACAATGGCAAATAAATAGAATCAGGGTGATGTACATCTCATTAAACAGAATAAACAAAATAAATAGGGTGTTGAAGATATATATATATATACAGTTGAGCAGACGAGTACAGTGCTGAGGGGTGGGACGGGGGAGGGGGAGGAGGAGAGGGAAAGGGGGGAAAAGAGGGTTTAGCTGCGGAGAGGTGAAGGGGGGGTAGAGGGAGCAGAGGGAAAAAGGGGGGAGCTCAGCCTCAATCTCATCTCTCTCACACCAAATGCTTGCTCACATCCTCCCTCTGGTCTGGAACTCCTTCCCCCTTCAGACCATCATTTTCCCCCATCTTCAAAGTCCTGTAAAGTAACATCTCCAAAAAACCTTCCATGGCACTTCTTTTTCCCCCGACCTATGCACCATCTTTCCTGCATCACCTGTGCACTTGGGTCCGTACCCTTTAATCAATCGATTATATTTATTGAGCACTTACTGTTTGCAGAGCACAGTACTAAGTGCTTGGGAGCGTACAGTGTGACAGAGGTGGTAGACAAGATCCCTGTCCACAGTGAGCTTAAAGTCTAGAGATGCGCTTACAGTCTAGAGAAACACATTGATACTCATCCTGTCCCCAGCCCCATAGCACTGATGTGCATATCCTTATAGTCTGCCTTGTCACCTGTCTGTAATTGGTTTTAATCTCTGCCTCGCCCACTAGGCTGTCAGTTACCTGTGGGCAGGTATCATAATCATTTATTCATTCAATCGTATTTATTGAGCGCTTACTGGGTGCAGAGCACTGTACTAAGTGTTTGGAAAGTACAATTCAGCAACAAATCTTCCAACTTTCTGAAGTGCTTAGTTCAGTCATCTCCATGCAGTAAGGACTCAATAAGTACCATTAATTGATTGATTTCTATCTCCATTTTACAGATAGAAAAGCTAAGCTACTAGGTCTCAAAATGTTTGTTTGTTTTTTTTTAAAAACCATTAAGTGGTTATCCGAAGCAAGACAACTATGGTGCTCTGTTCACAGGAAACATATAATAAATACAAATGATATGTGTCTCCAGTTCAGGTTACTCTGCAGGTTATCTGCCCACTGTACTAAGGAAAACTTTTCAGCCAATTTGTTTCCCATGTGAAGAGTCTTTTAAAAATAAATCAGAGCTAGTATGAAATTGATGCCCCTCTCTAAATTGTCAGTTCCTAGACGACAGAGGACTGAGAGCTCAGTGCAGGTCCTTAATAACATTTTGGTGAAAACTGATTTATAATGGTATTTATTAAGCACACTGAGCACTATCCTTAGGCCTGGAGAATGTGCAAAAATTAATAATTTGGTCATTAACATTAGGCACCCTATCTAAGAGGGGCAGGGCATGCCTGGAAAAAACAGTCAGAACTGTTAAAAATGCAGAATTCAAAAAGAGTTGAATACAAAACCAATTATTTTATTAGAAAATCAGTTCCTATTTTCATCACTTATGAAGCTAATTCTCCCTTGCTCAAATCACTCACATCCCCTAAGTCCAAGGGGTGAGGAAACTATGTTCATTGTTCTCTGGCCTGCTTGAGTTTCTCAAAACATTATCGACTTGGGAAAGGGAAAATCTAAATCCTCTTGGCTTTCTGGCTAAGATCAAGTGTTCTCCTCCCCATCGGGAACTCTTTTCTTTACTACAGAGATGAACTCCGTGACCTAATATAAGGACCTGGTTGTCATAGACTCTGTTTTGTGGGGGGAACTGCCTTTAGAACATCTGCTTTAAAATAGATTTCCCCATCACAAGACACAGGCCAGCACTTACATGCTTAATGCATCTTATTTTTCTAAAACTTTGTCATAATACACTGAAGGTGCCCCAAACAACGTTCTTCTTCCTGACTTTAGAGGAGGGGTGGAAAGGGATTGAGGATTAACAAAGATTGGCATTTGGAGAGCCAAGAGGTGCACCTAATGTGGAAGTGAATTCCCTTTTCCCACCTACCCTCACCCCCTACATACCACCCCAGCCCAGTGCTGGATTTGGTATTTTGATCTCCCAGTACTTCTTCAATTGTGATTTATTTTTTTTTGTCAAATCATTTTTTTCCAGGAGTGAATAGTTCCAGCTTATTTTGCATTCCAGTGATCTTCTCCTGGGGGGCTGCAGTTTATCTGAAAAGACTTCCCTTGATTGCTCTTTACTGTTTTGAGGAAAATTTTCATGTGTCCCAAGAAGTGGAAAGACATTGTGTACTTTGCAAACAGGGATTTTCACCCCATCTCTGCCTTCTTGTGCTCCTTCATCTCAGGGGTGACCAAGGAGAAAAAAGGAAAAGGTGTTTTAGAAGTGGCCATAGTAATAGTGGTGGTGGTATTTATCGTGTGCCCACTGGTATGCAATGCACTATATTAAGACCATGGGAAAGTAGAAAGTACTACAGAAATATGAGGCACATTCTTATCCTATAGGGAACTTGCATTGCAGTGAAAAATGTGAATAATTTGTGGAATCCGAATAAATGATTGAATACAAAAATAAATACACATACACCCAAAAGTGGTGAGGATGGATATAAATAATTAAGTATGCTCTAGAGGTGACTGTTGTGTTGATATGATGGAGGGTGTTGGGTACATTAGAGAGTAGTTGCTCTAGACTGTAAGTTCCATGTGGGCAGGGATCATGTCTACCAACTCAGTTGTATTCTCCCAAGGGATTAGTATAGTGTTCTGCTCACAGTAAGCACTTAATAAATATGATTGATTGATTCAAGCTGGTGGGATCTTAGGCTGCCTTTGAAGATGGGAAGACTTGTGTCTGGTTGGGATTTGCAGACCTGGGGAACAGAAGGAGCTGGGGGATGGAAACCCAACTGCATAAATCTTTGGTGAGATTTTCAGGCAGAACTACATACTTAGGTTTAGGCTTTCAAAATCCCGACTCCCCACAGTTCAAAAACAGGTCTATGAGCTTTTTGCCCTGCTCTCACCTTTTCCCTCAAGCCATTCATCCCAAGGAAATCCATGGAGAAAACTCTGTGAACCTAAACACTGACCAAACCCACAGGGTTAGCTTGACCTTCTCTAGAATCAGAGACAGGGCTTCTATTCTACTCATATGATGATATAGTAAATAAGATCTTTTGGCTTTGCCTTTCCGAATGAGGGGAAACTCCTGAGTTCTAATCCAGCCAAGTAAATGAGTTATTCTTATTTCCTAGAGGGGAGCAGTGGCCAGTCATGGAAGAGTCATGGCTAATTTCACACGGGGCATGAAATGAAATTTCCCAGCTAGCAGCCTGTAATTGGTACCGCAGGGTAACCTTTGCTGAGAGCCACCAATTTTGATCCATGGAAACGGCAACGGGGGCCTCCACATGGTGAGACTTCCCTCCCCCACCTCCGCAAACGAAGTCTTAAAAAAGAAAGTCTAATGAATTTTTCCCAGTCAACTCTCCCTGGTGGGGCTCCCTTTGTCCCTGTGCTGAAACAATCCTCGCTTCCAATTCTGAAAGAACTCCAGTGCACAGGAGGTCATTTTCTTGAGGTTACTGATTCACCCGCGCAGCCTCATCAGGGGGAACTGGCACAGGTCGGTCAACTCTCTGTGGGGGGTTGGTTTGAAGCCATGGCCACAAGTTTTCTCTGGGTGGTGGTCCCATCTTTTCACTGAAAAAAAGCACTGGGCAGACAACCGATCATCTAAATCTGGTTCAGGGAACGTGGGAAGCGAGCCAGAGGAGAGTCAGTTCCTGGATCTTCTTTTCCCAAGCTCTCTGGGTGTTGCCAAACCAATTGGTTTGATCTAGAACTTGGCCAGCATCTTCTGGTAGCAGACTTGAGTTTTAAGATGGACCCTGAATACAACACTGATTTTGTGAGGCAAGTAGCACTAGGGAAATTGGAATTAATTTCCTCCAGAAATATTGAAGGAAAATGTTCATCATGGAGTTAGCAAATAACCCTCCAGTTTGGGGTCAGAGTCTAGACTCTAAACTCATTGTGGTCAGGGAACGTGTCTGCTAATTCTATTATATTGTATTCTCCCAAGTGTTTAGTACAGTCCTCTGCACATAGGAAGCACTCAATACCATTGATTGATGGATTTGAAGTCACCTGCCTTAACACAAAGCTGTAAATGAGGAAACTAAAAATCAATTACATTGGGCTCTTCCATCTAGAATTGATGTGATTGCCAAAAAGACTGGAAGGTTACAGCTTCTCAAGCCAGTTTTGATTTTAATCAGGCTTTTCTTTTGGATTTTAATTAAAGCCCTTGACTTAGAAAAATGACTTTCAGAAAAGCTAACTGCTAGCAAGCAAAGGAGAAAAACTAATTGGAGAAGAAATTTACCCAGAATGTTAGGAAGATTCATGGCATACATCGAGGCTGGCACTGGAAGAATGAAACTATTGAATGAGCCATTAGAATGTATGGCACAGGTTTTTCATCAATAAAATGAATGATAATATATGTGATGTGTTTTCTCTTTATGCATGCTGACACAGGGAAAACAAATCTGCAAAGACACCTTCCCTACTGCATTCTTGTTCATGACTTTTAAATATCAAGCATGAATCTTGTCCTTCTGATTTATTTTTTCTTAAAGGCTGCTAGGTGTTAGATTAACAATTAATCTCTTTTAACTGGTGTTGTGAGCAATGTTTCTGCAGTCTGGGCTACCTAAGTTACATCTAGTTTTCATTTGTATTTCATAAAGACACCATTAATCAATCATTCACTGGTATTTATTGAATGCTTACTGTGTGGGGAGCACTGTACCGAGCGCTTGGGAGAGAACAATACAACAGAGATGGTAGGAACAGTCCCTGCCCGCAAGGGCCTGGTGATGTGGTTCTTCTATGAGTGGCTGTAAAGGCCAATTCTGGACCCACAGTCCCAACCACATTGCAGACACAAAAAGGCTGATTCTTGTTGTTTTGTCATGCTTAATAGTTGCAGTATTGGGCACTGTTTTCTCTTTTTCTTCCCTGACCTGCATTTCTTACAAAGCTTTTGCTCAAAGAGAGCCCTTCCCTTCTCCATAGAAGTTGAAAAAGTTTCCTCTGCCCTCCTTGCTTTCAGTTTCCCAATCTCAGGAAGCCAGACAAGAGTTGTTTGGGTATCCTCCTGTCACTCATTCTCCTCACGTATACCACCCAGAACAGCTGCGTGAAAGTGAGCATAGCTTTGGGGCTAGGAGACTTAGTATGTTTCACTTAGTGATTCTCGTCTTGCCACATTTCAATGAGCAGTCTCGTCTTGCCAGTTGATAGTGAGTGTGGCCCATAAACGATGCTGATGAAACTGCTCAAGGAATCGGATGTGGCACCTGGTTGGGATCTATGTCTTACATTTCTTAGAGAAGAAGCATAGCAGAGTGAATAGAGCTTGGGCCTGGGAGTCAGAAGATCATGGGTTCTGATCTTGGCTCTGCCACTTGTCTGCTGTGTGAAGCTGGGCAAGTCATTTCCCTTCTCTGTACCTCAGTTACCTCATCTGCAAAATGAGGATTGAGACAGTGAGCCCCACATGGGACAGGGACTGTGTCCAACTTGATTTGCTTGTAACCACCCCAGCGCTTAGTACAAGGCCTGGTACATAGTAAGCGCTTAACAAATACCATCATTATTACTATTGCAGCCTTAGAGAAGGTTCGACAACACGTCAGCTCTGTAAATTTTTAGTTTGGCCTGGAGCCTGAAGCTTCACTGCCACCACATTCTCCCGAAGAGTGTGCCGAATTTGATTCGGTTTTTTACTGCCTTATTTGTCTTTGTATCATTGGTCAGTGTGCTACCTATTAATCAGTAGTATTTATTGAGTGCTTACTGGCAGAGCACTATACTAAATGCTTGGAAAAGTACACTAGGGTAAGTAGGCATGATTCCTGCCCTCAAGGAGCTTACAGTATAGCAGGTGAAGCAGATATTAAAATAAATTACAGGTAGGGGAAGCAATAGAGTATAAAGATATGTATTTATAAGAGCTGTGGATAAGGACAGGTAAACAAGTGCTTACAGGGTACAGATTTAAATACATAGGTGATACAGAGGGAGAATTAGAATAGGGAGATAAGAGATTGTACAAGGATGGTTCCCTGGAGAGGCTTCAGAGGTGGAGAGAGTGCTGACCTGTTAGTTATGAAGGGGAAAAGTGAATTCCAAGTTAGGAGGAAGAGCATAGCCAAAGAGTTGATGGTGAGAGGAAAGAGAACAAAGAACAATGAGTTGATCTGTGTCAAGGGAGCAAAGTGTTGGGTGGAGTTGTAGAGGGGAAAGAGCTGATTGAGTGCCTTAAAGCCAATGATGAGGGCTTTCTGCTTGATAAGGGGTGGATGAGCAGCCATTGGAGTTCTTTGAGGCATGAAGAGATGTGCACAGAAAGATTTTTCCTGAAGAGTGATCCAGTCAACAAAGTGAAATATGAACTGGAAAAAGGAGAGAGGGTGAAGGCAGGGAGGCAAGTAGTTGAGATGTGATACGAACAGATGCTTGGAGCAGCATGGTATAGTTCGGATGGAGATGGAAAGGAAGATTTTGGAGGTGTTGTGGAGGTTAAACTGGAATAATGTGGTGGCTGACTGACCATGTGGATAGAAGGAGAGAGATGAGTCAAGGATAATTTCAAGTTTGTGAGCTTATGAAGTTGGGAGAATGGTGGTGTCAACAATGATGGGAACGGTGGGGCGAAGGGAGCGGTTTTTCTTTTGTTTGTTTTTTTAAGGGTATTTTTAAAGTGCTTACTATGTGCCAGGCACTTTATTAAGTGCTGGAATAGATACAAGCTAAACAGGTGGTTCACAGTCCATGTCCCATATGGGTCTCAGAGTCTTAATTCCCATTTTACAGACGAAGTAACTGAGACACAGAGAAGTTGATTCATTCATTCATTCAATAGTATTTATTGAGCGCTTACTATGTGCAGAGCACTGTACTAAGCACTTGGAATGAACAAGTCGGCAACAGATAGAGACAGTCCCTGCCGTTTGACGGGCTTACAGTCTAATTGGGGGAGACGGACAGACAAGAACAATGGCAATAAATAGAGTCAAGGGGAAGAACATCTCGTAAAAACAATGGCAACTAAATAGAATCAAGGCGATGTACATTTTATTAACAAAATAAATAGGGTGACTTGCCCAAGGTCATAGAGCAGACAAATGGTGGAACTGGGATTAGAACCCAGGTCCTCTGACTCCCAGGCCTGTGCTCTATCCAGTGGGCCATGCTGCTTCTCAGGCTGTGGGGTTTGGAAGGGAAGGTGAGGAGCTCAGGAAACAGACTAGGTAACAGAATTCTGTCCCAGCTTTAAGCTCTGTGTTGCTAAATTTTGGTTGGATGTATGGTTTCTCTGGCAGAGCTGAGGAATCTCTTCAGTTTTCTTTCGACTTTTAGTCTGACCAAAGCACCTACCTGAAACAGTGTAGCAGTTTACAGTTATTTGCATGTCTTAGTGTATGACTATCTTCAAACACTAATTCATAAATAATCATAATAATTATGGTATTTGTTAAGCACTTACTATGTGCCAGAAACTGTACTAAGCGCTGGAATGGCTACAAGCAAATCAGGTTGGACATAGTCCCTATCCCACATGGGGCTCACAGTCTCCAACCCCCATTTTACAAATGAGGTAACTGAGGCACTGAGAAGTGAAATGACTTGCCTCAAGTCACAGAGCAGATAAGTGGAGGAGCTGGGATTAGAACCCATGACCTTCTGACTCTGACTGCTTCTAGGACTGTACATGATGCTCAAAGTTAGAAAAGTTTAATCAGAGGGGCAAAAGCATCCAGGTTTCTTATTACATTCTCCAGCATGGCTGCCCAGAGTAAGATGAACAGGACCGAGTCCACTACAGAGTCCTACTTTAGAAAAGCACTGTGGCCTACTGGAAAGAGCATGGACCTGGAAGTCAAAAGACTTGGGTTCTAATCCTGACTCCTCCTTTTACCTGCTCTATGACCCTGGGCAAGTCACTAAACATCTCTGTAGCTCAGTTCTCTCATCTGCAGAAAGGGGATTCAATACCTTTTCTCCCTCGTACTTAGACTCTGACCCCCCACATGGGACATGAGTATCTTCTAGCTACCCCAGTGCTGAGCACATAGTAATCGCTTAACAAATACCACAGTTATTGTTATTCCACAGGCAGTGGGGCATGGATCAAAAACACCCTCAGTTCCGACCTGACCAGCCAGGCATCATGAAACAGTCTCAGAACCCTGATGGACTTTTCCAGGGCAGCCAAGTTTGCTTGGTAATATCTGAGCCCACACCTGCTAATCAAATCAAATGCTTCAATATGTTCAATTAAAAACAGCATAACAGTCCTGGTGCTGTTTCATGTCCTTCCTGTTTCCTGCTCTGAGAAGCAGTGTGATGTAGTGGATAGAGTATGGGCCTAGGAGTCAGAACGTCATGAATTCTAATTCCATCTCTGCCACTTGTCTGCTGTGTGACCTTGGACAAGTCCCTTCACTTCTCTGGGTCTCAGTTCCCTCATCTGATTGAGACTGTGAGCCCCACGTGGGACAGGGACTGTGTCCAACCTGGTTTACTTGTATCCACCCCAGCACTTAGTATAGTGCCTGACACTTAGTAAGCATTTGACAAATACTATTATTATTATTATTCTCCTGAATGGGATACATGATCATGGTCACGTCCACTGTGCCATGTTCTGGTCTGAAGCCACGTTAAGATTCCAGGAGCATCCAGTTGACGATATTCTTTAATAACCAACCCAGGAGTTCCATGACTAGGGTCTTGCCAGCAATGGAGGCTATTCAGATATCTTGATAATTCAATCAATCTGACCTTCCACCATTCTTCTTTAAGGTGGTGATGATGGCGATGGCATCTTTGAGATCCTGCGATGTTTTGTCAGTGGCCCTTATATCAAAGAAGATTTTATGCAAGTGCTCGAGCAGAGGCTCCCCCTCCATGTTTGAAGATCTCCCAGGTAAGCTCTCGGGTCCAAGGATCTGAGTGTGGTTATTTCTCCAATAGTTGATACAAGTCTTATGTCTTTGCATGTTGGGAGATGGTGTATGTTTTGCAGAGCCTCAGTAGCAGAAGGCTTGTGGAAATGTTCTTGCCAACTTTTTAGGATCCCTTCTTTGTCTGTGATGAGACGGGTGCCATTTTCACTCTTCAGAGGTACATGATGATGACATGTTCAGGGCTATATAAGATTTTTACACAGAGTGCGGAAGTTTTTGGTTTTGCGGCAGTCTGCAGCACCCTCCATCTCGTGTGCTTTGGCATCCCACCACCTGTTGTTCATAATCTTTAATTTGTAATGCTACGTAAGTAGGTTTCTAAACAAATGCATAGTACCTAAAGTACATTTTTACTGGGAGCAAAGTGAAAGTTGGGACAGAGAGCAGAAAAGGGAGGGAGAAAGAAAAGGTAGAAAGGAGAGAGAGAGAGAGAGAGAGAGAGAGAGAGAGAGAGAAAGGGGCAATAAGGGGAAGTAGACAGAATCAATCAACTGATAATAAACTTATATATAATAAAATGATTAAGCACCTTCTGAGAGCTAGGCACTGTACTAAACACTTGGGAGAGTATACCAGAAGCAAGACAGGTGACTCTTGCCCTCAAGAGTTTGCAGTCTAATGAGGAGGGCAGGCAAAAATTATTTCCAAATAGTGGGTGCAAGAGAAAGAGCAAGGACGGAGTGGAGCAATAGAACCAATCTATCAGGATGAACCAACTGAATAAATAATTGAATAACCAAATTTACAAACAAAACAAAATCCCTTTGTACATGAAAGCTGAGGATAGGAATAAAATACTTATGTGCTGAGGATGGGGAAATCTTCCTGGAAGAGATGGGGTTTTAAGAGAGGCTCAGAGCTGGGAGAAGAGAGATAGAGAGAAAGGGAGAATGAGAGGCAGATAGAAAGCAAGAATAGAAGGGTTACGGAATCTGGTAACATATGGTTTCAAACCTGAGTAAAATCCTATGGGAATAAAACAGGAAAACCAAGAAAAGATGCTGAAATTGCCAACAATTATGAAAAACAATAATGAGGATAACAGGCAAAGAGAAATCACCATGTTTTTATCAGTGTCCACCATGAACTGTGAATGGCCTGTTATGAGCAAGAATGAGTGACAGCTCATTTCTTTGGTTTATCTGGGGGCCCAGCCCTCTGCCGTCTCCTCCTCCTCTTCCTCCTGACCTGCAGTCTGCATTTTGAACATTTTCCTGCTCTCTAGCAGCGTCGGCAAGGAGCGGAAAGGGTCAGGGAGAGGAGGAACTCAAATGTTAGAATCTCTGCTAGAATACTGATGGAGAAGGATGTGGGGGATTAATATTTAAATCTCTGTTCTAGTTTCTTTTCACTTGGTGTTCATGGGTCTCTTTATTCATCAATCATTCATTCTTCTAGTTTTTAGCTGATCTACCCCTTGACCACTACTGACGGCACAGGGCACCTACGTGTCTGGAATTTTAATTTTAAATGCCCAGCCTCCCTCTGGCTTGGTTCCTGCTGTCAAGTCTTGCAGTTAATAATAATAATAATAATAATGTTGGTATTTGTTAAGCGCTTACTATGTGCAGAGCACTGTTCTAAGCGCTGGGGTAGACACAAGGGAATCAGGTTGTCCCACGTGGGGCTCACAGTCTTAATCCCCATTTTACAGATGAGGTAACTGAGGCACAGAGAAGTTAAGTGACTTGCCCACAGTCACACAGCTGACAAGTGGCGGAGCCGGAATTCGAACCCATGACCTCTGACTCCAAAGCCCGTGCTCTTTCCACTGAGCCATGCTGCAGTTCAGAATCAATCAGTCTATTAGTGGTATTTACTGAGCGCTTACTATGTGCAGAGCACAATACTAAATGTCTGGGAGAGCACAATACAATACAGTTAGTAGACCCATGACTCCCTGCCCTCGAGGAGTATATGGCCTGGAGGAAGTGGTGTCCTTGTTCATAAACAGGCCTGGGAAAGGAACACAACTGCTCTAAACCAAGTTGGGAGGGTCAGAGTTTCCCTGGAGAAATGCTTTAGATCCACGTGGATCCAAAGGTGTGCATGAGATTGTGCTCCAAAGGATACCGATGGAGCACACGTGACATTACTTGCGTCTATGTGTCTACGTGCCCAGTGTCTGCCAGCCACGAGGAGGAGTTGTGACAGGTATCATCTTCACCAAGAAATCTTAGAAGTCATTAGAGAGGGAGGGAGGTGTCCAGAAGAGAGAGTGGTCTTGGGTAGACGTTTGGCCAAAATTGTCATGGGCCTAGAGATTTTGGAAACACCTTTCAGAATTGCTCTAAAGATAGTTTGTTTCCCTATTGTCTTAAAGTCATGGCCCTAAATCAAATAACATTCTTAAGGGATTCTGTGAGGGTGTATGTATGAATGAGAGAGAGAGAGTGAGAGTGAATGAGTGAACAGAAACTGGATAGAATCAGTTTGACTTGTGAATGGGTCGCCCAGGATGGTCTTCCTTCAGATTTGTCCTAAATTTGAAGACGATAAGATTATCAACAGATTGACTGGGCGTTCCACTGGCCCCAGTGAACTCAAATTCAGCTACTTCTTTTCTAATTAACCTTTGTCCTACTGACTGTATAATTAAGCAGGCGCCTGCTGTAACTCTTAAGTTAACTGTGGCCTTCTGCTCATTCAAGCCAGTTCTGATGGTGTTTTGTTTTGTTTCAAAAAAAAAAAAACCTCAGCAGTGTCTGAAACCGAAAATGAGAGGGTTGCCTAAATGCAGAAGAGAATAAATGTTTATTCTCCCCCCGCCTTTCATCTACGCAAGTCTCTGCTTTATAAACTGTGCTGTAGGTCTAATTGTTTGGGGGAATTATGGGTTCAGAGTGTATGTGGTGGAGAGAATTTTTGAATTAAACGACTGTAGTCTTGAAAAATTGAGGGAGACACAGGACTGTGTGGTTTCCCGCTGTTCAGACCCCACCTAGAACTGATACAGCACCGGCTGCCTTTCTGTGTGGTGTTTTCAGCACTCAGCCTCCCTCCACCTTGGTTCGGCTGGCAAGTTCTGCCTCACAGAAGCTGTGTGTTTAGAAGGACCTGTGAGAAGGGGGAGGCAGTGGCTCTGAAGCTTCTGAGGGCATGGGTCAGGAGTTCTCTCAAAGAGGTGCTCTATGTTTGGGCAGATTTGGATGGAGTTGTGCAAAAATGGTGTCCGCATGATGTCATCACATTGTGCTGTGGGTGGCATACTGCATATGACATGACATATCTCAGAGTCTGGGATTTTTGAGTGCTGTCTCTGGCCACCCTAGTCAGTAGAGAATTAGAGAAGATCCAGAAGGAAGAAAGGGTCCGCATTGGTAAATGTTTTCACAGGCCTAAAGATTTTGAATGGTTATTTTTCTAGCTGACTTGAAGGTTCGATTGCTTGAGTTCTTGTCCTCTTTTTCTATGTTCTTATATATTTGTCAGTTCACTCATGTTCTGGATATTTTTTCATTTGTGTTTCTCCTCCTTTGGCCGTTTGTCTAGCTTGTCCCTTCTCTGTAGTGGGTGTGGTTCCCGATGCCTTTATATCCAGTATTTTCATTTTATACACTTCAGCTCCTGTCACCCAGTTACGAGGCTTAGAGTGACACCTGGGAGGGGAATGCAAGAGTTCTGGGCCACAGAAGATTGAGGGTGGGGGTGGGGGGTTTCCCCTTGGAGAAACACCCTAAGTGTAGGCAGATTTCTGCAAATTGTTCCAGAAGCTGGCTTTACATTCCCCCCGCAGGCCTGACATAACTCACAGTTGGGTGACCAGTATTTTCTCTGGTGCCATTATTCTGTCAATCGGATTTCATCCCTTTCATAGCTGTTATATTAATAATTATGGGCTATTTAATTAGAGCAGGTACAGAAATAATTGCTATATAAAAGGATAAGGGAGCCTGAGCAAGCTTTCCTTAAGAAGCATGTGGATCCAATGTTGTTCTCAGTCATCAGCCATGAGCTTTTAGTGCAGCCTTTCATTAATAATAATGTTGGTATTTGTTAAGCGCTTACTATGTGCCGAGCACTGTTCTAAGCGCTGGGGTAGACATAGGGGAATCAGGTTGTCCCACATGGGGCTCACAGTCTTAATCCCCATTTTACAGATGAGGGAACTGAGGCACAGAGAAGTTAAGTGACTTGCCCACAGTCACACAGCCGACAAGTGGCAGAGCTAGGATTCGAACTCATGAGCCCTGACTCCAAAGCCCGTGCTCTTTCCACTGAGCCACGCTGCTTCTCATTAGTCAAGAAGCCCCTACCCCGGGCCTAAGCATACAAATAGCCCACTGTTCCACAAGCTACCAAAACACAAAATGGGAACAGGGCACGAGTCACAGTCAGCAGCTGATGTGCTCCTCTGTCAGAGCTCATGCCGAAGCCCAGGGGTTTCTTGATGTCATGTGTGAGAGAGCAATAGGAGGCCGGGGGTGTTAAACAGAAGTAGAGTGGGAGAGAGGAGGAGGAGAAGTCAACATTTAAAGCAAGTATTTTAACATGGCAGGGAGTGAGTATTAAATACCCTACTCAGACAGCTGCCCCACGCACATCTTCCTTCCCGCCCCCTGCCAACCCTTCACAACTCGATTTGCCCCTGAGCCCAATGCCAGTCACCAAAATTGGTCATCAGGGGCTTCCACAGTAGGCGTGGCATCAGGGAGTCATCTAATTTCCTGCAAGCAGACCGGGCACCGGGGGAAATGCTCTCGGCTCATATGGTCCACCCGCCTTTTGGCAGTGGGTACAGGATTTTGTCTCATCCAGCTTTACCTGGGCTGTGCATTCTGGGGACTTTCCATCTGTATCCCCCTACTCCACAACATCCCCACTTACCCCATGTCTCTTGTGCAGGGGTTCCATAGCCAAATAGAGGCAGACCAGGCCCTCAGCATTGAGAGTTACTAACTGTACTAATTCTACTGTGCACCGCCAAGCACTTAATACAGTGCTTTCACACAGTCAGCATTCAATAAGTAGTGTTGATTGATTGACCGCCATGTCCCCTGTGGCCCAGTGGGACAAACTGGTCTCACACTTTAGATTTGATGTGGACTCTAAACACACCCTCTAAAATGCTGTGAAAAAACTCCCCACTTTCTTCCTCAAGGCCCGCTATAAGGCCACGGCCAGAATGACCTCTCTCCAAGCCAAATCAAAACTGAATCGCCAACTACGCTCTTTCTGAACCTTTTATTGTCACTGGGTAGATAAATTATTTAATTGACTAAATCTCGGTAGCCTATCTAATCCCACATCTTCAGAATGGAACCTCCACCTGTTGTATTTACAAAGCTCCATTACCTTTCTTGGCAAACAGGGAACAAGGTTTTGGAGAGGGAGAAGGAAGGATTCCAGAAATGGGCAGAAAGATCAGGCTCATGATCATTATCATCATCATCATCAGTAGTTAGCTATGTGTATTTGTTCCACACTTACTCTCTGCCAAGCATGGAGGTAGAGAGATAATAGCCAGTTCAGACACAATTCTTACCCCACACAGGGCTTATAATTGAAGAAGAAAAAATACCTTATTCCCCCTTTTCCAGATGAAGAAACAGTGACTCAGAGAGGTTAAGTGACTTACACAGGAGGCCAGTGGCAGAACTGGGATGAAAATCTGAATAAACTGACTTCTAGTCCTCCACTCTGACCACGAGCCCATTGTCATCCCGTTAGTATTGTTTTGGATCTCACTGTTTGAAGGTACTGGATTAGGTTACTATTTTAGGAGAAGAGAATGTACCTAAAAGAGTAGGTGGTCCCTGCCCTCAAGGAGTTTACGGGGATCAAATCAATCTCCTCCCCCTTGGCAAGCTCAGTCATCCAGATGCTAGTGTTTACTGAGCACCCACTGTGTGCAAATCCCAAATGCATGAAGGAGCATTTCCTGTTCAACTCTGGATCCCCACCTGAAAACCTACTGGCTGTCAGGACCCAGGACCGCCACTCCCAGATCCTGACACTGAATTTTTAGTACAGTGCTGTGCACACAGTAAGTGCTTAATAAATATTATTGATTGATTAATTGAAGGAAAATTAATTTTATCACCACGTGGTGTATGGATTTATCATCTTTTTAGGAAGGGCGGTTACTAGCTGCTGAGGGAAATTCCAAAAGAAGAAAAGATTTCCTGGAAGTAATTCCAGTCTGATAGAATAGACACCTAGACTTATATAGCCTGAGAGAGGTGTATCTATACATTGAAATATACACAAGTGGGTGTTTGGGTCTGTGTGTGTATTTATGATTGTATACTGAGATATTCATGAGTGTGATGCTGGGGAGGCCATGATGCATGGTGGGATGTGACCATGGTGAGGTGGGATGGAAGGGAAGGGAAGGTTTCTTGTTCAAAGTTATTTTAGTCATGCTTTGAAGGAGAGGAGCACTCTCACCCCAGCACCACAGCACTTATGCACTTATGTAAATAGCTTTACACTCCTCTCTTTCCTCTGTCAGTAATATATCCTCTCCTTTCCCCTGTAGATTGTTAGCTCCTTGTTGGCAGCGACTGCATCTAACCAATTCTGTTGTATTTTCCCAAGCACTTAGTACCATCCTGTGCACAGAGTAAGGGCTCAGTAGGTACCATTGATTGATTAATTGAAGGAAGGATGTGGCTCAGTGGTGCTACGTGAGGAGGGCAAGCTATAGGAGGCTGAGGAGAATGGTGTGAAAAGTGACTTGGCAGTAGCAACCGTAAACCTGGGGACCAAGAAGAGGAAGCACTTGCTCTAGGTTTGATACCAGAGTGTCTGGGGAGGAATCCAGGCAGGGTCGTTCCTGCTCTCAAACCGGCAGAAGGAGACTGAATGCCAGAGAGGTTAAGTGGCTTGCCCAAGGTCATGCAGTAGGTCTTGCTAGTCCCTGCTTCCTCCCAGTAATCTCCCAGCAGCCTCTGCCTAGTGCCCAGGGGTCTATGGCATTGGTTAATGTCTGTCTTTAGAAGGACAGCAGTTCTCTATGCAAGCGCTGATTTACATCGAGCATACTCTTCTCATTTAGAAAGTTTGGCTCCCATCCCGAAGCAGTGTGGTCTTGTGGGTAGACCACGGGCCTGGGAGTCAGAAGAACTTGGGTTCTGATCTCGGCTTCACCACTTGAATGCTCTGCGATCTTGGGCGAATCATTTCACTTCTCTGCACCTCAGTGACCTCATCTGGAAAATGGGGATTAAGACCGTGAGCCCTATTTGGGTCAGAGTCTGTGTCCAACCTGATTGTTTTTTATCTAGACCAGCGCTTAGAGCAGTGCTGGACACATAGTAAGTGCTTAATGAATGCCGTAGTTGTTATACTGGATTTTCCAGGGTGTCATCATCATCGTCATCATTCTCATCATCAGTAGTATTTTCTGAGCACTGACTGAATGCAAAACACTGCCCTTGGGAAAAGACAGCTGAAATGGAACACTCGTTTCACATCCTCAACCAGCCAGAACCGGAAAACCTGACACTGAAGCTTCACTGTCTGTTTCATGTGACAGTTACTTTAATCAACCAGGAGGGTTGATGGAGTGGGGGGACAAACTTTTCTCTCCACCTTCCCTTCCTTGCCCCTTCCTTCCAAATTAAAAGGAGTCTGAGAGTGGTTTTGTTTTTGGTTTTGGGAACAAACTGAGCTCAGAAACCCAGGTGCCCTTTCATTTTCCTTAAGGCTCTCCTGGTGTGTTCCTTCCTCTGAGCTGTGCTTGGTGGATTCCTGACCCAGCCTGGACTCAGAATTGTCTTTGACAATTGTCAAAACATTGTCTTTCCCTTCCCACTCACTCTCCCACACCCTTCAGTTCTCCCTTCCCTACATGGGAGTCCCTGTGCTCCCTTACCACAGAATAATAAAGTTACTTGGCCAGGTCCGCAGTCTCTGATGAGTAGGCTCCTGTTTTAGCTGTCTTCATCTTACCACTCCAGTGCTGACTGAGGTTCATGGCTCCAGGAGAAGGAGACTCTTGGCCCTGGTTCTTCACTGCCTTCAGCCACAGGATGAAATCAGACTGATCTTCTGCAGATTTGACTTGACTTTCTCTCAACTTTGCAAACAAGCGGTTCCTGAGAAAAAGAGAAGGGGGCCGAAGATGGCGCTCCTCCCTCTCTCACTGTTGCATCTTATGATGCGTCAGTACCTAAAAATACAGTTTGGTAAAAAATAAAAATAAGTGTAGGCCATGTATCATTAATACAATACCTCTCCCACAGACTTTGTTCAGTTTAGAAACACTGCCTTATTTCCTCTTCATAACCTCAGGGATATGCATCTGTAGGATTCCATATTCAGAAAGAGCCAGATAAGCTTTAGAGGAAAAGTATTTCCAGAAATTAGGGCACTAGACTCTGATAACAATCCATCAGTGGTATTTACTGAGTATTCATTGTGTGCTCAGCTCTTGGGAAAATACAGTACAATAGAGATGGTTGACATGACCCCTACCTTCAGGAAACTTACAGTCCAGCAGAGGAGCTTCTAATCACTGTAGGAAGCCACTGGGAGGAAGCAGGGACTAGCAAGGCCTACTGCGTGTCCTTGGGCAAGCCACTTAACCTCTTTGGCATTCAGTTTCCTCCTCATCTTCTTAACCTCTTTGGCATTGTTTCCTCCTCATCTGTTCTCCCCGTCTAGATCGTAAGCTGCTTATGGGCAGGGAGTGTGTGTTTACCAAATCTGTTGTATGGTACTTCCTCAGGTGCTTAGTACAGTGCTCTGCACGTGGTGAGCTCTTAATAAATACGATTGATCGATCTGTGAAATCTAGACACTGCCTACATTCTCCCTCCCTTTTAGATTGTGAGACTGTGTAGAACGGGGACTGAATCCTATGTAATCATTTTGTATCTTCCTCATTCCTCTGCAGTGAGTTGTGTTTAGTAAATACTGTTATTATTATTGTTGGTCTTATCATCTTAAATTGGCTAAGGCCATCTCTCAGCTTGTTTTTTTTATGGTTTTTCTTAAGCACTTACTATGTGCCAGACACTGTACTAGGCTCTGAGGTAGACACAAGCTAATTAGGATGGACACAGTGCATGTCCCACATGGGGCTTGTGATATTAATCCCCATTTTACAGATGAGGTAACTGAGGCACAGAGAAGTTAAGTGACTTACCCAAGGTCACACAGCAGGCAAGTGGTTGAGTCAGGATTAGAACCCAAGTCCTTATGACTCCCAAGCCTGGACCCTGTCCACTTGGCTATGCTGTTTCTCTAAGCCCATTCTGCTTCTTTAAACCTATGCTGCTTCTCTTGTTCTGGGGGATTCTGTCTAGGTAAAGGTCCAGACTTTAATCTGTGACAGTAATAGGCCATCTCCAGTCTTCTGCCTTTGGCAACTTTTATTTATGAGTTGAGGTGGCATTGAAACTATAAACATTGGAGGGGGAGGAAGAGGTTTTGTGTGAAGTGAAAATGAGGTGGCAGCTTTTGCAGAGCAAATCCTGGTCATTTTCTTCCTGTCAGAGTGTGGATACCAGCTGAGTCTGACACCTTGTTTTATTGTGTGAAGACAGGAAGGAGATCTCTCAATTAGCTTTAAATTATCTGCCTCTTGCCATTATCTGCTCCCCAAGGACCTATCAGAGGGCACTGTTTGTCTCTGAATCCACACCCAGGGTCTCTCTCCTCCTCCACCCCCTTTCCCCATAAAAAATCGGCAGTTGCCATTTCTCATCCTAAACTTTAATGCTTTAATTAGGAAGCATCTGCAAGTCCAGTCTTCACAAACACCATCTGGTGCTCAATGCAAAATATGTTTCATTTTCATGAGTGAGAAACCTTAGGAAAGTATTCTGAATACCAATTGTTTGGGTTCTCACATTTGGTGGAGACTAAATTTGCTGTGCTTCAAAAGACAAAAAAAACAAAAAAACGCAAAAAGGAAGTTCAGTTTTCCCCTAGTTTTAACTATTTAGAAGAAAGCAGGGTTTGTCCGAGCAAAAGACATAAGACAGTTTCACAACTGTGTTTATGTGGCACCTTTCCCAGGCTTATTTGACCTGTGACTCCTCCACAGTACTCTGAAGAATTAGGTTAATAGAAAGTATGAGTTTTTTCTTATTGGTGCATAATGGCCATTCAGGGTTCAAAGACAATACTCTTGATGGTGAGATTTTCTCCATGCATCCATTATGGTTTTTGTCATAACACACTTATTTGGGTCTTGCCCTTGGATCTTTTCCCTTTGATCACTCGATATTCACCCCAATCTCAACCCCACAGCTCTCATGTACGTTTCCGTAATTTTAGGATTTTCAACTAAGGAGGCAGAGACTGCAGGCAAGTTTCGGCCATCCGTTTTTTTCACCTGTATTCCTGAAGGTGCTGATGATGGTGGCCTTATTCACCATTACGAATGGTGAAATCCTAACAGTAGCTGGCTACAGTGGTTGGCGATGATGGCCACAGATACTTAGGCCTAGGAATCAAAAGGTCATGGGTTCTAATCCTGTCTCTGCTGCTTGTCTGCTGTGTGACCTTGGGCAAATCTCTTCACTTCTCTGGGCCTCAGTTACCTCATCTGTTAAATGGGGATTGAGACTGTGACCCCCGTCTGGTCCAGGGACTGTATCCAACCTAATTTGCTTGTATCTACCCCAGCACTTAGTTCAGTGCCTGGCACATAGTAAATGCTAAACAAATACCATAATTATTATTATTGGTCTATAGACACTCAGTTTGGCCCAAAGCTTGCTTTCAGGCTAGTACCCGACTCCGTTGATCTCCCAGAGAAAATACTGGCCTTTTTGATAGGGTTTTCAACTAAGGAGGTAGAGATTGTAGGCAGGTTTCAGCCATCTGGTTTTTTTTCACTTGTAATCCTGAAGGTACTGGTGATGGTGGCCTCATTCACTATTACAAATGGTGAAATCCTAACAGTAGCTGGCTACAGCGGTTGGCAAAGATGGCCACAGCTACTTAGCCACCCTAGTAGTCACCTACTGGCCTTGGGTGGCACGATCTGGCACAGCTTGGATGCCACGCCCTGGCTTCCGGAACCGTAAATGGGTTTCATGAGAAAAATTATTGTGCCCTTGGCTGCACAACTTTCTGCCTATTCGCTCATTGAACTTTAGGCCCCAGAGGTGCTGAAGGATCGAAGATATTCAGGTTGCTGGTAATATAATGTTGGTATTTGTTAAGCGCTTACTATATGCAGAGCACTGTTCTAAGTGCTGGGGGAGATACGGGGTAATCAGGTCGTCCCATGTGAGACTCACAGTTAAAGAAAGGGAAAGAAGGCAGTGAATGGAAGTTCTCACGTGTTCCAGTCCAGCGAGTGTGCAGATGATTTAATAATGGTATTTGTTAATAGCTTTCTGTTTGCCAGGCACTGTACTAAGCGCAAAGGAAACACTTTAACTGCCACCGCTGCTTAACCCTGCCACCCATTTTTTTGGCGACAGGCAAACAGTAGAAGCTGAGTAACACTTACCTAATGGTTACCAGAAGTGGGGTTGGGTGTGGGGGGAGGTGTTAGAGGGGAAAATCCCCAATCCAGAGTACCGGATGTGGTTTAATGACTTCAAACGCCTGCTTCCCAATGTCGACTCTGTTCCTTGGGGACGGCCATAAATTCCCCATTCCCTAACCCATAATGAAAATCCATCACTCTGTCTTTCTATTAGACGGTCACTTATCTATAATTACACATCATCATTTGGCGGATTCTGAGGCACCACTTGAATTGCCAAACGAGGATTAAAGCTCAGGGTCTTGGTGGAGGGAATGAGAAAGCGATCCCCCGTGGTCTCATTGAAATTACATTCCAGCAACGGGGTTGAAATTAGCCTCTTAACATCTCCGGATCCTTTGTGACGGTGATGGAGCTCTCTCTTCCCCGATCCTGCCAACCTCTGTGGCTGGAAAGCCTAGGCAATCGGACATGTGCTTTCCCATTCAGGGTGGAGCAGGGAGAGCAGAGCACAGCAGTTCCACCTAAACTCCAAAAGCTAGCCCTCCTTCTTCTCTGTAATAATTTTCTGTCTTCCCTGCTAAACCGTAGCTTTCTGAGGGCAAGGCCCTTCTAACTCTTATCATAGTCTCCCAAATGCTTAGGGCAGTACACGGTGGACACTCAAAAAATACTCCCAATTGATCGACTGAGGGGCAACCAGAATCACTACCAAGAGCACCCCAGATTCCTACTTGGCAAGGCAACACCCTCAGACTGGGGGAGCCTGCCCCCCGTCCCCGGAATGAGGCCCAGATTTAGCAAGTTCAACATCCTTCCTGGCCCCACAGCACGATCTCGTTATGAGAAATAAATACAAACCACACGGTCTGCACTTAGGAAGATCTTCACAGAAGGATGGGGGGATTAGATCATTCAAATGAAAAATCTAAAAATAAAGATCAACGGGATCGCCCCAAGCTATGATGTCTTCTTTTTAACTTTTGAGAACTTTGCTTACTGCCTAGACTGTCTTGGTAGCTGGATCTGGACTCAGACTAAGAGCAGATGTCCGCTATCATCCAGGGTCCCCTTGTGTTAAGGGGAAGGAGGAGGAACGCTGCCGGCTAGAGGGGCAGAAAGCAGAGCATCTCCATTTCCAGTGCTCCAGAAGGAGCCGCCCTTTCCATTTCGTAGGGGTTAGCAAAATAAATGGGACTCCTGCACTCAACTAGCCGATGCATTAACATAACAAAGGCCTGTCAGTGTGTGCAGTTTGACAATCACTCATCAACTAGCCTTTCCCACCTCTCTTCCCCCAACCCCACACGCATACAGGGGATGAAACCTCCTTAGCAGAAACAGCAGCCTCTGATCAGGAAGGATAGACCTATATAGGTCACAGAAAGAGCAGCTTGATATTTTCAGAGTGGACCCCAAGGAGTGACCTCCGTGTTCTTCCACCCGATGGGTGCTTCTTGTTGAGCTGGTTCAGTCATAATGAGAAGACGGAGCCCACCTCCTGGTAATAATAAAGGCTCCCCATCGATTACCATTGTTCCATAAGTGGAGAGGGAGGAGGTGGAGAAGGGGTGCTGCAAGAGGGAAAAGCTCAGAAAGAGGATGAAATCCTAAAAGGAATGTGATGGGAAGAGTTAATAATGTGGGTATTTGTTAAGTGCTTACTATGTGCCGAGCACTGTTCTAAGCACTGGGGGAGACAGAGGGGAATCAGGTTGTCCCATGTGGGGCTCACAGTCTTAATCCCCATTTTACAGATGAGGTAACTGAGGCAACGAGAAGTGAAGTGACTTGCCCAAAGTCACACAGCTGACAAGTGGCTGGGCCAGGATTCGAACCCATGGCCTCTGACTCCAAAGCCCGTGCTCTTTCCACTGAGCCACGCTGCTTCTCAGTGTGTTAAAGAGTTAAAGGGATGGATGTATGTAAGACTTCCCATTAACGAGGAACTGCATAAAGGTTTATACTGCGGGTCTAATGTGCCAACAAGGACCCTGGTACAGTCACCTAATATAACATTAGGGGCATAGTTCTCATTTTTCAAAAGCATGCAGCTGTTTGACAAATTTTCATCTCTACCTACATCACCACACATCTTATTCAACTAAAAATTTCTTCTCGGGGTCAAAGAGCAAAAGCCCCATCGCCCCTACTCCCTCCCTCTGCTCTACCCCTTTTCCTGCCCTACAGCACTTTTGTATATTTGTACATATTTATTATTCTATTTATTTTATAGGCTTTCCCAGTCTGAGCCCCCCTTTTCCTCTGCTCCTCCTCCCCTCCCCATCGCCCCTACTCCCTCCCTCTGCCCCGCAGCACGATTACCATTTTCCACGATTACCATTTTTCCTCTTCCCCACCCCACAACACTTGTTTATATTTGGTATATTTATGTATATTTATTACTCTATTTTACTAATGATGTGTATATATCCATAATTGTATTTATCTAGTTTGATGCTCTTGATGCCTGTCTACTTGTTTTGTTGTCTGTCTCCCCCTTCTAGACTGTGAGCCCATCGTTGGGTAGGGATTGTCTCTATCTGTTGCCGAGTTGTACTTTCCAAGTGCTTAGTACAGTGCTCTCCACACAAGTGCTCAATAAATATGATTGAATGAATGAATGAATGAAATGAAAGCGACTCTGGGAGTAAGTTAAGCTTTTTTGTAAGCTCTGTTCTTTGAGGCTACCATGGTGCCACATTAGGGAGCCGCTGATGACGCTTAGGAACATGGGGCACCTCTTGTCTGATCTCCCCAAAATACACACACACACACACACACAGAGATAGGACTAGACCAGCTGAAAAATGGATTGTCTGGCGTAAAACCAGACACAAGCTAATTTCTCCTGAAGCCATAACATCTAATGAATATATTTTTCAGCTAACTCTCAATTACCTCTCTCTTAACTGTGCAAGGCCATCACAGAGGCAGTATATCCAGAGTCTCATTTTAGCCACCTCTTCCCTGTCTAACCCTGGATCAGCCCTGCTAACAAGAAGTTGTTCGAATGAATTCATTTGAATTCCCCCTCAGCTTTCTTCCCTTGTCTGTCCTTGAGTGGAGGTGCTAATGAATAGGGAAATGGCCAAAAGGTAGAGTCCGGGAGGTGGAAGCTGAAGTAGTAAAGACCTGAATAATCCACAAACAGGGAGCTCATGGGAGAGCCATTAGAATCAGCAATTAACACAAAGACACTCTAGTGCCCTACAAGAATTAGTGCAGCTTCTCAGAGGACCTATAGAGCCCAGCTTTGAGCTGGGAGAATGTGGTTCATTAAGTACTTCTGCCTTATGTATCTGTTTATGGACAGAACCGATCACCATAGTTGTTTGGACAAGTGTTCTAATTTCATACCTACATACCGGGTTATCACATAATGCAGGGGTTGGAAGGGGCAGGCTGTGTCCCCAAAGGCTTGAGTTGTTAGAAGAATGTTTCCAAATTCCCTAACCACTCTTGAGCCCGGGAGTGGAAGTAAAAATTGACTGGTAGGGGTATGAGGAAGGGTGAAGGAGATGGTGGGGGGAGATGCCGAGGTGTCATTTTAGAAGGCCGCCACAGCACTGGCATCTTGTAATCCCTGATTGTTCCAATCAGACTGGATACTGCTTGGGGAGGGATGGAGGAGAGTAGGGGAAGTTAGCTATTTAAAGTCCCAACAATAAGAGCTGCTCCCCACTCCATGATAGCCCAGTGATGAAGGGAAGGAAAAGAGGAGAAAAATAATAATAATAACAATGATGTTGGTATTTGTTTAGCCCTTACTATGTGCAGAGCACTGTCCTAAGTGCTGGGGTAGATACAGGGTAATCAGGTTGTCCCACATGAGGCTCACAGTCTTAATCCCCATTTTACATATGAGGGAACTGAGGCCCAGAGAAGTGAAGTGACTTGCCCACACACAGCTGACAAGTGGCAGAGCTGGGATTCGAACCCATGACCTCTGGCTCCCAAGCCCATGCTCTTTCCACTGAGCCACGCTGCTTCTCTGGGGTCCTCAAGCAGAGCCAGAGGCAAAATCCTGTTGGCCAAAGAGCAGGAGAGCAGGCACCTGGGTCACTCTGGGAGGCTGGAAGTAGTCCTGATGGCCTACTGGCCGGCTGGAATGCCACAGGTCAGGTCCTGCGCCGTGGCCTTGGGTGGGGGCTGGTGCCACTTTGGAGGAAGGTCCACTCCTGGACACCCACAACCACACCAGTGAGCAGACAGCGGGGCCTCTGGGCCCATGGGGTGCCCGGTCCAGGTGGGTCAGCTTGGCAGTAGAAAAAACAAGTGCCCACTTTCTATTGCTTCGCCCCAGAAAGGATGCACTGGCCCTTATTGTTTTCCTAATGTTCTGTTCCATACTGTTCCAGCTTACTTCCACCCCTGCTGTAGCCCAAACATATAGTGAGAACCTGCACCCCAGCAGACCTGAGATTCAGGTAATTAAGCTTGGCAAAATGGACTCTTATCCAGGGAACAATATGTGTCAATAAAGGGGGCAGACTTGATTCGTTTTATTACCTGTCTGTCTCATGGAAGGCAACATGGTTAAAAAACAGTACAAATGGGCTGGTTTGCCTTTGGTATGTTGAAGTTGCTTTAATGCTACAAGCAAGGAATTGAATTATATCTACAAAGTCCCATATTTCCAATTGAGGATGCATGTTATCTGTAGGTGGCAACTTGAAACCTTTAAAAAACGTGCTTCGAAATGTGTCTATGTTAAGTTTTATTTGACTTTTAAGAACTGAATTTTGAATACGAATTGGGATCTCTTGCGCTTGTTTATTCTCCATCCATTTGTTCAGCGGAAGATTAAAACCTACAAAGCCAATCAATAAGCACTACGAATGGTGATTAATCCTCAATGTTCCAGCAGCGGCTGGAGTCGATTTCTCTTCCCTTGGACTCCAGCAACATTTATCTCTATTTAGGCCAAGCACCATCTCCCCAGCCTGACATGGTGAATCAAAGAGGAGTAGCCACCTCCCCGCGTGTCCCTTGCTCTGTTTTGATCTTCCCAAGCACTCAGTACAGTGCATTACATTCAGTGGATGCTCAATAAATGTGATTGCTACTACAGGCAACCTCTTGAGCAGCCAGACTCTGAGCTCAATTGCAGATCAAAGTCTTGTTGACCAATTCTGACAGGGGATCTAAATGACATTTTGTTTTGAGGCCTTTCCTTTCCTGAAGTATAAATCAAAGTACTGTCATTATCTGGCCACCATTGTTTTGTTAATCCAATGAAGGCTTTTCAGGAAACAGAGTAAGTACTTATTAGTGGGGTTGGCTTCATCCATTACAATGGCCCCTGCCCTTCAAAGAAGTCAGAAAAGGACTGAGTGTGGGAGGAAATCTTACTTTAGCTCATCCATCTGTCTTAATTATTCACCACATCAGGTACAATGGTCAAGAAGGATTGCTGCTTTGTCTTCATCCTTACCAGAGAAGTTGCAACTGAACTATCCCCTAATACCCCGTTGCCAATAAGAAAAGCTGAATGAGAAGTAGCTCTCACCCAACTGAATGGGAGCTTTATTTGTGAATATTTGGAGTGGCAGGGTACAGGGAGAGAAAGAGAGAGAATAATAATAATAAGTATGGTGTTTGTAAAGTACTTATTATGTACCAAGCGCTGTCCTAAGCACTGAAGAAGAGACAAGAGCATCAGGTTGGACATAGTCCCCATTCCACATGGGGTTCCCAGTCTAAGGAGAATGGGTCTTTCTTCCCCATTTTATAAATGAAGAAACTGAGGCTCAGAGAAGTTAAGTGACTTGCCCAAGGTCACACAACAGACAAGTGACAGAGCCAGGTCTTCTGACTCCCAGGCCTAAGAAAGAAATGTCACCTAAATCAAACATTTCAAAAATGGGTTTAACTAGTTTACTTTGCATGTCTAGGTTTTTGGAGAAAATGTAGAGTAATGTCTGGCCCAACCTCCCCTCAGACCATTTCTTGATAATTGTATGATGAATTTCCGGTCTTCGTTTATGATAAGAAAAACGATTCCTTTAACTTGGATATTTTTCTCCCTGTGTCCACTAGGAAAACACCTTATAGTACCATACCTGAGATGCCAATGTCTGATTCCATGTAAGCTCTGCAGTCTTTGAGGCCCTCAGAACAGTCTTGCAGGCAGATTCCTAATAGAATTTCACCCAATCCATTTTTTTTAAATGGTATTTATTAAGCACTTACTGTGTGTCAAGCACTGTTTAAAACACTGTGGTAAATGCAAGTTAATCCAGTGGGACACAGTCCCTGTCCCACATGTGGTTCCCAATCAAGTAGGGAGAACAGATATTAAATCCCCATTTTACAGTTGAGGACACTGAGATTCAGAGAAGTTTAAGTGATGACTTGCCCAAGGTCAAACAACAGACAAGTGGAGGAGTCAGAATTAGAACCCAAGTCCTCTGATTCCCAGGTCCATGCTCTTTCCATTAGGCCATGGTACTTCCCATTTCCTCCAGGCGATGGGTGATGCCCAGCCTGACCCCACCCATCGGGCCATTGCTGATAACCGGTAACACCGTGTTCATCACCACCACATTTACTGAGCATCCTTGGGTGCTTGGTGCTTTGGGTCAAAGTTGTGGGCATCAGAAACCAAAGGAGTCCAATACTAATGCTGGAAGTTGCAGTTGCAGTTTTAAATTCTCCCTTGTATTAAAATTCATGTATTTTTGACTTGGCCCAGCATCTTTCTGGCCCCAGGCTTGTAGGCTAATTTGCTTATTTAAAATAAGTGTTTTTGTTTGACCTTAGTCCTTCAATTACTATAATTCTCCTTTACAATTTCAGGGGAAGTTTCTTGTTGTCATGAGTGGAAAGCAGTATCCTTAGGGTATTTTGTTCTCAACCCAGCCAAAATCACTCCACTTCCATTACCTGTATAAACTCGTTACCACCATTATCCAGGGAAAGACTAAGTGATCGTCATCAATGGTATTTATTGAATGCTTACAGTGAGCAGAGCACTGTACTAAGGGCTTGGAAGAGTACAATACAATGTTCCCTATCCAAAAAGAGCTTATAGTTTAGATACTTGACTCAATCTATAATTCTCCTTAAATATGACCCCCTCCTTTCTGTGATCTTTCTTATATAAGGTCCATAGACGTAAGAAATTGGCATTCCAGTCCATCCACCTGGAATTTGGATTCTGCAGTTTGGCTGGAAGAGCAAATCACTCTATTAATTTCAGGATAATCTCCCCAACAAATCCCCAAACAACAAAACAAATGCCTCCCGCAACTGTTACCATAACCCTGATTGACACAAAAGGTCAGTTCTTACAACATGGAGACAAAGGTGTTGAAGGGCTGACTCTAATCTAGGTACGGAACAGTAATTGGACTGGCAAGTCAGATATTTTTAAGTTGTAATCAATCATTCTGACATTGGAAAATAATTTCATTGTTCTCTGATGATGGCTCAGGCCTTCTTCTGGCAGCTGTGCACTCATTGATTGAAATGACATCATTCCTCAACTCTCAAGATAATTTGGCTTGGAGAGTTTAGAAAAGTAGCCAATAGCTATGATCACAACTGTATGAGGATCTTGGTTTTTTTAAGCGTTGTTTTTACACAAGAGTAATCCGAAGGGAAAACATTTCAGAGGGAATGAGAGCGGTTTCTGGGGTTTTCAGGGCTGGATTGATGAAGGTCTGCGGCAGGGAATCTGGCATTTTGATTAAATTCTTACTTCTCCTTCCCACTTTCATCGACAGCTGCCTCTACCTGGGCCTTTTCCCTTCAACCAGGCAATCAATCAATCAATGGTATTTATTAAACACCTATTGAGTGCAAAGCAAGAGAGTCCTGCATGTGAAAAAACCTTTGCATACACTTCCTGATGTCCCTCCCCTGCCCACCCCCTTGCTACAAATGTGTCCAGATGAAATAGCTGAGTAATTCCCAGCCCTGCTTCTCCTTCCCACTCCTTCCTCCCTCCCCTTGTCCTCCTGCTACCGTTCTCAACTTTTAAATGACATTTGACTGAGGGGGCAAGAGTGAAACAAGTAGAAAATTTAACTAATAGGTGGTAAGCCCTGGAGGTTATTTTTATTCCAATTACCTGGTTGAAATAGGAGGAGGAAGGAAAATCCTTAGGAATTAGTATTCTGGTGAAACTAATTTGGCCAGGACCAGTGGTATTAATGGAGCAAGAGTTCAATTAAAGAAATAGAGCCCCAATAATTAGAAAGTCTCTGTTTCCAAACTTTCCAGGAAAATAATAACCCCCACTTCAGAAGTTTTCTGAAAAGATTTCAAACACAAAAGACCTTCCCATCCTCTTTGGATTCGGCGTAATGTGTAGGTTTGGTAGTCCATTATGAAGACTCAAGGAGATGAGGTGTCAAGTAATGAAATGCAGCTTAATGTACGTCTGTTAGATTGGAGGCGCCTAGCGAGAAGGGATCCTATCTTCCTACTCTATTTTACTCTCTCAAACAGCATTCAATTAATACTATTAATGGATTGATTGAGATAGATTATCCACCTGAAGAAGACCAGGGTTATCTTCAGTATGTCGAAAAGTAAACTAAGACCTGTTTATGATGATTGATTGAGCGTTTACTCTCCTTGAAATGAGGAATAGTAATAATTTGGTATTTGTTAAGTGCTTAGTATGTGCCAAACACTGTATTAAGATAATACAAGATGTATTAAGATGTAAGATAATCAGGGTGGACAAAGTCCTTGTCCTAGATGGAGCTCACAATCTAAGAGGGAGGGCAAGTATTGAAGCCCCATAGTACAGGTAAAGGAACTTGAGACATAGAGAAGGTAAGTGACTTGCCCAAGATCACAAAGCAGGCAAGTGGTAGGGTGGGGATTAGAACCCAGATTCTCTGACATGTTGCTTCCCGATGAAGTGTTATTTGAGGTTGATTTGAATCAAATTACACTTTTTCAGTGGAGCCCTAAGGTAACAACATTGAATGATAGAATTCATCTCACGGGTGGACATCATTAGTGGTCAATCCATTGTGCCAATATGCTAGATGCTCCTTGAGGCCAGTATGCTCCTTGACGACAGGGTTTGTGCCTTTTAACTCTGGACACTCCCAGGCCCATAGTACAATGTTCTGAACATACTGATTGATTGCTTTGTTGACTTTAAGAAATTGTTTATCCCATCTATCATGCTTTTTTTCACATGGTGTTTTGGACCTTAACCATCCTCTTAGAAACGTTCCTGATACTCTTGTCTCTCCCCACTCCAGTCCATCCCTCACACTGCTACCCAGATCATTTTTCTACAAAAACATTCAGGCCATGTTTCCCCACTCCTCAAGAACCTCCAGTGTAGCCCATCCACCTCCACATCAAACAGAAACTTCTCAGCATTAGCTTTATAGCACTCGATCACCTTGCCCCCTCCTACTTCACCTGGCTACTCTCCTACTACATCCCAGTCCACACACTTCACTCCTCTAATGCCAACCTTCTCACTGTACCTCGATCTTGTCTATCTCACCGCTGATCTCTCACCCACGTCCTGCCTCTGGCCTAGAACACGCTCCCTCCTAATATCTGACAGTTACTTTCCTGTATTGAAGGCACATCTCCTCCAAGAGACCTTCCCTGGCTAAGTCCTCCTTTCTTCTTCTCCTACTCCCCTCTGCATCGCCCTGACTTGCTCCCTTTATTCATCTCCCCTCCCAGCCCCATAGCACTTATGTACGTATCTGTAATTTATATTAATGTCTGCCTACCCCTCTAGACTATAAACTTGTTATGGGCAGGGATTGTGTATGTTTATTGTTGTATTGTACTCTCCCAAGTGCTTAGTACAGTGCTTCACACACAGTAATTGCCCAATAAATATGACTGAGTGACTGACTGACTGACTGACTGACTGACTGAATGAATGAATGAATGAATGAAAGAAAGAAATACTCTTAGCCAGTTGACTTCTTTCCAAGGCATCAGAGAAGTATCTTGACTCCAGCTTCCAGATCCCTTGTTGGATCGTTGGCGCTGTTGCAAAAATGAGGAGAAATGAAAAGAACATTAGACAATGAGGGGAGAAAGGACAAGCTTCAAGGCTCTCCATCACCTTGCCCCCTCCTACCTCTCCTCCTTTCTCTCTTTCCACTGCCCACCCCACACGCTCCACTTCTCTGCTGCCCACCTCCTCACCGTCCCCCGTTCTAGCCTATCCCACTGTCGACCTCTGGGCCATGTCCTCCCGCGGTCCTGGAACGCCCTCCCTCCTCACTTCCGCCAGACTAATTCTCTTCCCTCTTCAAAACCCTACTTAAAGCTCACCTCCTCCAAGAGGCCTTCCCAGACTGAGCTCCCCTTTTCCCTCTGCTCCCCCTCTACCCCCCTTCACCTCTCCTCAGCTAAGCCCTCTTTTCTCCCCTTTCCCTCTGCTCCTCCCCTCTCCCTTCCCCTCCCCTCAGCACTGTACTTGTACGCTCAACTATATATATTTTCATTACCCTATTTATTTTGTTAATGAGATGTACATCACCTTGATTCTATTTATTTGCTATTGTTTTAATGAGATGTTCATCCCCTTGATTTTATTTATTGCTATTGTTCTTGTCTGTCCATCTCCCCCAATTAGACTGTAAGCCCATCAAAGGGCAGGGACTGTCTCTATCTGTTACCGATTTGTACATTCCAAGTGCTTAGTACAGTGCTCTGCACATAGTAAGCGCTCAATAAATACTATTGAATGAATGAATGAACAGTGGGGTCGGGGTCGGTGTCAATACACACACTCAGTGGGAAGAGAGTGTTGGTCTTGCGAGGCCATAATCAGTCACACTCTCTATGCATGGATAAAAATCTCACTATGTTAATAGTATCATCTCTCTCACTCTCCCTCCCTCTCTCTAGCTCACACATCCTAGTATGAAAGTATCTGTCACACTCTCCAACATCTGTGTTTATATCCCTTTCTTCCTTCATTCCTCTCTCCCTCATTCTTTCCCTTAAGTGTTTTCTCTTTCCCTTCCTCTCCTTTTCCCAACCCATTAAGTTGATAAGATGTCTGACATTCTCGGAAACTCATCCTCTCTACTGGGTAATACCGTTCAAGGGCTATGATTGTGTCTAGTAGCTGGAGTATCTCGTGGGGCACAAGAAAGCTGAAATAGGAGACTTCGAGGGGAAGAAGGGATTTTCTTACATAATTATGGGGCAAGGGGCGAGTTGAATTGAAGTGAAATCCAAAGAGCAGCTCTCCAAGTGGAAATGCAGGAAAGCATTTATCTACCGCTTCAGTTATCAACCGCTCTGAAATTTTGTGAGGAAGAGTGGATTTTATTCAACCGATATCTCATCTCTTCCCTGGGACATTTTGATATGCTGTCCGTCAGCAGCGGCCTGTTTGATAGGTTCGGCATTGGGTGAACACGAAGCAGACAGCCTTGGTTAATTAAGTCGAGTGAGATTTTTGAAGCCTTTAAGCCTGGCGAGAAGTGTGTCACTAGTCACTTATTGGAATTTTTATGTCTCATATGTCTTGTAGAGCTGGATTAAATGGTTAGGGCCCTAGATAGCATCTACTCTATCTCCACAATTCACTTGGCTTCTGCAGCTCAGTGAGATTGTCCTTACCACTGGTGTCGGCATTTGCTCTTCTCCAGAAAAGTTCCTGGAATTGTCAAGTTCTGAGTCTTAGCCTGCCCGTGATCCTGGTGGGATGTATGAGGGGAGGTTAGTACCCCTCAGTGATACTGGGGAGAGCTGGGGATGGCTGAACAGCCATTTGGGGATGGTGAGAATGGGCAGTGTTTTCTCTTCCCCTGGTCTGTAGGCTCCTTGTAGGCAGGGATTGTGTCTACCTGTATTGTATTATATTCTCCCAAGTACTTAGTACAGTGCTTTGCACGCAGTAAACCCTCAATAAATACCAGTGATTGGTTAATTGCTTGATTTAGGAAACTTCCTCCTTCTGCTTATCTCTTTCTTGCTCAAATATGTGCTGTCTTGTTGAAGACTGTTAACATGGCCTCTCCCAGTATCAAGAGTAGGAACTCTGCTTCTGGGAATTCCTGCAGTTAGAAAGTGCTGGTGCACTGAGATTTAGCTTCCTCAATTTCCCTGTGTAACAGAGGTTGTCTTTAAGCCCCAGGGGATGTCAGACAGGAGCAGAATTGCTGGCAGAGGCATGAAACCACCCTAACCCCCAGGTTGTTGTTGTTCATCATCACCCTTATCAATGGTATTTGAATGCCTATGAAGCATACTGGACTGGAATGGTGCTTACCCCTTCTAGACCAAACCTGGGGCAAAGATCAGAATCGGCTAAATGAAAGAACATGGGACTGGATGAGATATGGGCTCTAGTCCCAGCTCTGTTCCACTGGCCCACTGGGTGACTTTGCGCAAATCACCAAACCTCTCTATTCCTCCATTTTCTACTCTGGGGTTAATGTACCTGCTCCCCCTCCTTCTTAGATTGTGAGCCCCTTGTCAGCCTTCTTAGACTGTGGTACAGAAACTGTGCCTGATCTGATTATCTTATATCTCCCCCATTGCTGGTACATCGTGAGCACTCAATGAATACCATAATTAAATTATTTCAGAGTGGTGCCTTTTTTCTGTTTTCAGCGGGGCTCCAAGCCCACATTATTGATTCTCTTGTGGCAGATCCTCCAGTGTAGCAGCGCACCCCCAGGAACCCTCAGAGAGGTGTCAGGGCATGCCTGGCCCAGGCCAACCCTTCCACTTACAGAATCATTACACCCTTGGGTGCCACATGCTCCCACCACCCAGCCAGAGTCCTCAGACCCCAGAGCTGAACCAGAACCCCCCAGGAGCCTTGGCGGGGACTGTTGAGGAGCAGGGAGAGACCTGCTCCAGACAGGCATTCCCACGGGTGGGCCAGAGGGCTCCAGCTGGCTCGGGCAATCCTCAGTTTGGGGGAACGCAGAACTAATCCTGCTCCCAGGGATTCTTTGTTGACTTAAAGAAAAGTCCATCCACCCTTTTAGCGATTTATACCCCAAACTGGCTGCTCAGGCAGAGAGGAAAGTTTTCAAGATGCAGAGAGATTTATCGTATTTATTCCAGTCTCCTAAGAGAACTGGGTTTCCACCAGCCAAAACTTCACCTGCACTAAACTTCAGAGGCGACGAAGGTTAGCTTTCTGACTGACTGGACAGTTAGCAGTTGATATGTTGGTACTGAGTACAGCAAAGTCCATCACCACTCATTTCTTCGAGCAGCCCCAAACACTTCTGTTTGATCTCAGGACAAGGTTGGGGCCCAAGAGGCCTAGACCTTCATTATCCAGATGCGCCCCCACCCCCTCAACCGAAGGCTTGCTGGATGCCTTGCCTCTCCTGTCCTCCCTGATTCTGCCTGAACAATGACCCCCCCTCCCCCCCCCCCCCGGATGGGGAAGCATCCAGTGAAGTCATTCCCTAAGCAAAAATCACTTGCTGCTGCTGCAGTCAGCACAGTAAATCCATTTTACCTTCTTGCTACTGAGCTTCTTGGCCCTCCCCTGGCACTCATCTTGTCCCTGGAGAAAATCCAGCAAAGTCGAAGCCGGCAATCACACCCAAAAAGGTACAGAATAAAATTGCACCACCTGATCAGGAGTCTTTCATTTTGAAAAGAAATGATTGATTGGATGGGGAGGGCAAGGAATATAGTAATCCGACAAATAATGGCTTCATTTATTACCTCAGATCTCCAACAGGTTTCATTGTCTCTTTCCTCCTGCAAAAATATGATTTCCCCTAAACTAGAAGGAAGCTCCTATATTGTTCTCTGGATTGAAAACCTCCCTGCCCAATATTATCTTCTGATTTGTGTTAAAAGTCCATTCTCTTTACCACCTTGGGAGACATTTCAATGAAATACTGTACTAACCTCTGACTTCCAACTTGCAAAAATCGGCAAGCATTTTGTTCCGATTTCACTAGGACCTTGAAGGGAAGGATGGTAATTGTCAAATAAATCATAATTAAAAATCCTTGCAGGAGGATATTTCAATGTTAACACTAAAGACAGTTCCACCCTATTAGAATATTAATCTTAGCCCACCACATGCTGAAAACTTGGACTCTTAGGCCCCAGCAGGAGCTGAAAAAATGAAGGCAAAGCCATCCTTCTATCATTACTGAAAAAGGCACTTCCAAACACAGGTGTCCTCTAAAACATAGCAGCCCTTGGCTTTTCTAAAGAATGGCACACTTATCAAACACATATTTATTTCTTTATCCGTCTTTCCATTCTTTTTCCCCTCCTAACTGTAGATTCATTCGTTCAGTCATTTTCATTGAACACTTACTGTGTGCAGAGCACTGTACTAAGCGCTTGGGAGAGAACAATACAACAAACAGTCACATTCCCTGCCTACCTGAGCTTATAGTCTATAGGCAGGGATACAGACATCAATTCAAATAAAATTATAGATTTGTACATAAATGCTGTGGGGCTGGGAGAGAAGAAGAGCAAATGAAGCAAGTCAGGGCACGGCAGAAGGTAGTGGAAGATGAGGAAAAGCGGGGCTTAGTCTGGGAAGGCCTCTTGGAGGAGATGTGCCTTCATTCTGTGACTGTGAGCCCTGTTAGACTTCCAGCTCCTTAAAAGCAGGGATTGTATCTTTCACCTTCATTAGCTCTCCCACATGCTTGGAACTGTATTCTGCCCACCCAAGCACCCAATACATACTGTTGTTTGACAGAAAACAACAGCCTTTTTTATATGCTTTACATTTTGCTTTCCTTTTGCTGCTGATTGGTGTTGTGGTCAGGGAACAACAATGGGCCAGGTGGAGAAAATGCAAACTTAGTCCCAGTATCTTAGTCCTTGCTCCAAGTGATCCAGAGGACTTCTCCTGGGACTGGAGGCAGGAAACCATGGCATTTCTCGACAGCATCCATGGCCCTTACCATAATAAGGCTAGAAAGATAACTTCACAGATGTCCAAACTAAAATGAATGCCAACTTCTCCTCGCAAACACAGCTGTCCCATCCCTGGCTGACAGCTGGCTTCTTTTCACCCCACAGAAACAGTGGGATACCAGGAGCAGGTGGGGCCTTGGCACTGGGGAGGCAGGGCCGAGGTGGTTGAGGATGGCAGTGGATGGCAGTGAGGATGGCAGCGAGGGTTTCCCTCTCTCAGGGCCCAGCTCCGGCCCAGCTCCTCCAGGACAGCACTTCCCAATAATAATAATAATAATGTTGGTATTTGTTTAGCGCTTACTATGTGCAGAGCACTGTTCTAAGCGCTGGGGTAGATACGGGGTAATCAGGTTGTCCCACGTGAGGCTCACAGTTAATCCCCATTTTCCAGATGAGGTAACTGAGGCACAGAGAAGTTAAGTGACTTGCCCACAGTCACACAGCTGATAAGTGGCAGAGCCGGGATTCGAACTCATGATCTCTGACTCCCAAACCCATGCTCTTTCCACTGAGCCACTCTGCTTCTCTAGAATAGATCCACTGGTACCTGTGGACTAGCCCCCTGTGACTCTCTCCTTCCGCCTAGCTGGGCGTTGACTAAAAGACACCAGAGCCTGACCCGGCACCATAGCACCATGATTCGGCAGGCAGTTACGGTGGGCACTACCACACTCTTCGTTGTCCACGCTGGCCAGCTATATTTCAGGATTCCTGCTTGGCCTGTCCACCCCAAGGGGAGCTCTAAATGGTTCTTCTTTGATCAGATGGCATCATCTCAGCAAGCATTTCCCTACTTCCAGAGCCTTTACTAGAAGCCGGATCTCCAGATTCCCAGTGGGCTGCTCATTCCTCTGGACATGTGGAGACTTGAGCATTGTGTCACCCACTCTCTTCCCTTTAAAGCTGAAAAGATGCTAGGTGTGAGCTGCTTGGAGTTATTACTTTACCTGCAAACCCCTGCTTTTCCAGTTTTATCAGCTAGTCTACTAACCTTTCACAATGAAACTCAGTCACAAGTGTGAAACCACAAAATAAGTTTCACAACTTGTTGTTTATATCGGCAAGCTCTAGTGGCTCCCTCCAGAGGGGACCTAGAGGATTCTCGTTACGTTGGCCATCTCCCACCTCATTCGTCAGCCATGAGGCCAGTGCCACCAGACTTCAGCACTTCCTCTGGGCCCTCTTCTTCCCCCTCCGCCCTCCGTCAATAATACTGGAAAAGTGACTCACATTTTCCCATAGGTTTGCCGGCACTTTAGACATATGGGACAAGAAAAATGGCTGAAGGAGGGTAGGTGTGCGGAGGTTCTTTATTTGCTCAGTTGTAACCTTCCATCTCACTGGTTAGAAAGCAATTAGGGGCAGGAATTGAAATCCTGACTAAAAGAACCCAATTCCATCCTTCTTAATAAATTCAAAGGCCAGAGGAAACGTTAAAGCAATCCATCATTGTGTTCCTGCACTCTGCTAAAGATGCCTGTATATGCAGAAAGTGCTAATTCGCTTCACTGAGGCTCCGCGGCAATCTCAGGGCTTATTTTGTGTGTCAGCTAATACTTCTGCAGTGGAAATAGAGCATCGGATGCAACGCTTGGCCAATCTAAAAACGTTGATTGGAATTTCAGTGGGTTTGGGCCCCCCAAAGTCCCAAACCACCTGTCAGTAATAGGTAGTTGTGAGTAGTCCTGTTTCAATCATTGTCTTATGTGGGCTTGGGTGACCCTTGATACAGCCTGGTGCCCCTTCTGGAGAGGGCTGCAACACTAAGATACAGCTAGCTCTCTGGCTAGCTAACTTGCCACCTGTCTGTAAGGGTGGAGATGAAGTGGCCCTAGGATACATATACTTTTGTTGAGAGAAAAGAAGTAGGTATAAATGATAGTCACTTTGCTGCCTGGATCATATTTCTCCATGTCTCCCCACTCCTCACAAACTTCCAAAGGTTGCCCATATAGCTCCTTATTTTCGACCTGAAAGCACTCAGTCGGCTCTCCCCCCGCATCTGACCTTGCTGATCTGCTACAACCCAGCCCTCTCACTTTGCTCCTCTAATGTCAACCTACTCACTGTAATAATAATAATAATAATGGTGGTATTTGTTAAGCGCTTACTATGTGCTGAGCACTGTTCTAAGCACTGGGGTAGATACAGGGCAATCAGGTTGTCCCTCGTGAGGCTCACAGTCTTAATCCCCATTTTACAGATGAGGTAACTGAGGCACCGAGAAGTTAAATGACTTGCCCGAAGTCACACAGCTGACAGGTGGCGGAGCCGGGATTAGAACCCATGACCTCTGACTCCTAAGCCCGTGCTCCACAATCAGAACAATTGCAGATGGGGGGGTGGGTTTTCTGGAAGAGATTTGTCCATGGAGTCACTATGGGTCAGAGATGACAGCATAAGACAACTACGATAGCATCATGCTCAACAGTGGGGTCTATCTGTGATAATCAGACTTCACACAGTCCCCAGCCTACCCTGGGATTCAAAGTCAAAGGGAGAGTAAGAGCAGGTATCTTATCCCCCTTTTCCAGATGTGTTTTCCCCAGAATTTATGTTTCGGTGAAACGTAGCCTTTAGACTGTAGACTCTAGACTGTAAATTCCTCTAGAGCTTAAGCTTGCTGTGGGCAGGGAACTTGTCTACCAATTTTGTTGTATTGCATTCCCCAAATGCTTAGTACAGTGCTCTGCATACAGTAAGAGCTCAATAAATACCATTGATTGATTGCTCAAAATTTTATTTGGCAAAATTTGGGCTGATCACAGATTGTTCCGTGGTCCAGAGATAGGGGCTCATACTGGCAAAGTAATTTGCAATCCTTTAAATTCAAAACTTCTCCCTATTTGAAAAAGGAGCTAACAGGAAATCACGTTGGGCAACTCTTCCTGTGAATGACATTGCCGGACACTGAGGCCAGAAAATGGTTCTTGGACCGGGCTTTGGAAAGAGGCTAACTGGGCAGTGGATGGGAAGGGCAGGTCCTCTGGCCTGGGTATAGTTTGCTGAAATCCCAGAAGATTGCAGGAGAGGGGCCAAGGGAAGCCAGATATGGAGTTGTGACAGGAGGGCCTTCCCCTTCTGATTCAGGTAGGTAAAGTAACCAACCAGGCCATTAGTCAACCAGGGCTTTTTACCAAGTACTCACTTTGTGCAGAGAACTGGCCTAAGTGCTTGGGAGAGTACAGCCAAAGCAAAGGACACATTCCCTGCCCTCAAGGAGTTTACAATCTCATGGGGGATACAGGCGGGCAAAAAGTGGGAGTAAGAGGCTATAAGAAGTAGAAAAAGTGGGAATAAGAAGTTGAAGAAAAAGGCTACAAGAAGTACGAGAAGTATGTCTGGATGGAATAGCTGAAACAAATGAATATAAAACTAAATAAATCTATGTACATAAGTGCTGAGGGTAGGAATCGAGAACATAACCCTTAAGAGCAGCTGTTGATTTGATTGACTGGGGTGCTGTGAACAAATTGGAGAGGTTTCCTGCAGCCCTCCTAAAATCAGACCTCTTCCTGGAAGACTTCCCTCACTAAGCTCTCATTCTTCCGGCCTATTTTCTCTCCCTGCTTCCTTTACCATGCACTTAGTCTCATCCCTTAAGTACTTAGGTTCTCACCCCCCATCACAACACTAGTGTTCATCTTTTTCTGCTATTTTTCTTCCCTTACCTGTAATTTATCTCAGT
This sequence comes from Ornithorhynchus anatinus, assembly GCF_004115215.2. Taxonomy (NCBI): domain Eukaryota; kingdom Metazoa; phylum Chordata; class Mammalia; order Monotremata; family Ornithorhynchidae; genus Ornithorhynchus; species Ornithorhynchus anatinus. The sequence continues at coordinate 23,318,091 of NC_041728.1, read as the reverse complement.
GTGTGTCTGCCCCATTAGGCTGTAAGCTCCCTGAAGGCATTAATGTCTACCAACTGCCTTGTTCTCTTCCAAACATTTAGTACCTTGATCTGCACAAAGAAAGCACTCAATGAATTCCATTGATTGACTAGCAACAGCTTTCCCTATTAGCCAGCCTGTATGGGGAGGGTTCCTAGAGCCCATTGCAAAGACAACCCCCTCCCTTCCTCACTCCCTCACCTCTCCCCCTACACCTGAGGTTCCTCTGAGTCATGCAGAATTCTCGGCCTTGGGAAGTCTGAGCTGGTGAGGCAATCCATTTCCTAATGTCGGCCTTGCTCAGGCATTTGCAATGAGTCTTGTATGGCTCGAAAGGAATCTCTCCGGGCACATCCCAGTTCCTGGCTATTTACAGTCACCCCTCAGACCTGGTCCTCCGGGAGCCACCTGGGCTACCCTTCTTTTCCCAAGGACCATGCTGTATCCGTAGCTTTGTGCAACGAGAGGCTAGCAAACTGAAAACAAGGGGCACTTATTCTTAGGCTTTTTCTATAATCGGACTTATGGGTGGCTGAGGGGAATAACGTTCCCATCTATACCCAGACTTGGTTTTCAGAACTGATGGCCCTTCAGAGAACAATCTCACCCACGTGCACGTGTGTGGCAGGAAAGGATGAAATGAGATCGTCACTCCCTTTGGCATTGTGTGTTTGTGAACGAGTCCCTCGCTGCAGGATTGGGATTGCCCCTTCTAGGGCCTTTCTCTAGTTTTTGAAGCCTCCCGCCTGGCATCCCAATCTTTGCAAAGCCTCTGCCCCAGCCCAGAAGGTCCTCAGCCGATTCTGATCACGAGACCAGTGTGTCTTCCAACAGCCCTCTGCTATGTCTGAGTTGTTTGAGCCTGTTGTTCAGTGTGTCACAACAGTGGCAAATAGCAAAGATAGGAGAGAAAATAGTATGAAGTTTTGGATTGGATCATCATATTGGCTCTAAAACCCGACCAGCTGATCCTTGTGGGAAGTTTCAATGCATGGGTGTATAGCATTATAGCATTATATGGAAAAGCCAGTGGATGCCATGGGATTGAAAACTAAATAGCCATAATGTATTACAGCTTAGCAAATATGACAAACATCAGCTGATGCTCATCAACACTATCTTCTGCCTTCCAAATATGGGGGTTTTCTTATAACGCAGTGGTCCAGCAATATTCCACTATCCTCCATTCTTTTCCTCCTCCTCCTTTTACTATTCCTCCTTCTCCATCCTCTATCCTCTGCCATCTTTCTCATAATGAATAACTCTGTGGAGCGTCGTTAAAAAAGAATAAGACTACGGTAGCTGCCAGGGAAATTTTTTCAATGTAATAGAGAGGGCACAGGAAGAAAAATGTAATGCTCTGGGCAGAAAACTTCAGGGGAGCAATAACACAAATATGCACCAGATGTAGAGAGCCAGGAGTGACTCCAGGGTGGCTGGAAAATGAAATATTCAGAGGTTTAATCTAGGAAGGCTTCATGCAGGAGATGGTTCAGACCTAGGCTAGGGGAGTAATTCACTACCAAACTTCTTTCTATAAAAAGTCCTTGGCAGCCTGTGCTCACGCCCTAGAGACTTTATATTACGGAAATCATACAGTCTGCATTGTTAAGGACTCTCCTCATATTCCTGTGCAAATTTCCTGCTGTGGTGTGATATTGGTGCAGGTCTCCCAGACAGGCACCCTAAAGAGGCCATTTTACAATTGAATCTCAGCCTGAGCCATTATAGGTGGGCCGGCTCCATTCCTTAGCCTGTTGTTGTGGTTGTTGTTGTTGTGAAGTGTTCCTGAGATCCATAAAAATCTGCCTCAGGGCCCTTCTGAGTCATGAAACACCCCACACATAGGAACGATTGTCGATTTCATAAGAGGGTCCGCCCAATGCAAGCTTGGACTTTTAAGGCTTGAAAAAGATTTTTTAAGGCCCACTCCTTGACAAACTGGGCCTAAACAAAGAAAGAACTAGATAAGTCAGGAAAACTGGGGGAAGCCCACCTGAACAGAGACATCTAGCAAAACCTTCCTCCTTCCTGAGAGTGTAATCCCTGAGGACTGCCAGACCTGGATAATACCAGGAGTTCCTGCCTTTGTGTCCGGGAAAGCTGTAAACCAAGGTTTTTTATTTCACTTGGATGTGTGGCTTCAAAGACATACTCTTTCGGTGTTGTGTTTTGGATTATAGCAAAAGAGGCAGGAGCAGATGAGGGAGAATGAGGAACAGTAGCATGATATTTATTGAGCATGGAATTGGGAGTTAGGAAAACCAGATTCTAATCCCAGCTCTGCCACTGGCCTGCTCTGTGATCTCAGGCAAGTTACTTAACCTCCCTGGGCCTTGGTTTTGTCATCTGTACTGTGGGATTAAGATACCTATTGTTCTTCCCTCATAGAATGTGAGCCCCTTTTGGCCCCGGGCTGCGTTCTGATCAGATTAACTTGTATCTACCTCAGCTTTTAGCCTTTAGTAAGTGCTTAAAAAAATACCATAATCAACTAACTATATATTATATGCAGAAAATGAGGTTTGGAAACATGTTCTTAAAACAGTTCATGAGATCTTCAGGGCCCTCTTTACCTAATGAACTATATATAAGTGGGCAGTAAGCCATGCACTTCCTCACTCAGGGCGTACTCCATTGATATTTAGTTTTGAGGATAACCAGAATGTTTGCATTTTTTGGCTAAATCAATCAATCGTATTTATTGAGCACTTACTGTGTGCAGACCTCTCTACTAAGCACTTGGGAGAGTACAGTATAACAGAATTGGTAGACATGTTCCCTTCCCACAGTGATTTTACAGTATAGAGTCTAAAAGAGAGACATTAAACCAATACATGTTTAAAATTGGTCCCAAATCTGAGCCA